>NC_057853.1:40085000-42485000 GCF_015237465.2 Chelonia mydas | reverse complement strand
GTACCCGGCGATAGCCCAGGTGGCAGCTTGGGCTAGCTATCTGAGCACAAACCCGCCTGACCCCCCTGGGTATGTCCTTGGGAGTCCAGCCCAAGCTGCCGCCCATGCTACCCCCAGCTACACTGCTCTTTTTAGCTGGCTAGCTCAAACAGAGCTGGTGTATGTCTGTCTACCCAAACTGGAAAACAAAATAAATGAATATTCCTTCTTGATAATAATGTCCATCAATTGGGAGGATAGTTAGGCCTCGCTCTGACATCTTTGCATGGCAAGGTCACACCATATTATTTTGTGTAGATCCCAGGAGGACTGGCCCTTTGAGAACATAACAGCTTTTACCAAAGCCTGGAGTGAAAATTATAGTTCAGTGGAGGAAAGCGAAATGTGAAGGTAGCAGCTGAGATTATTTTTAAATATTTGTGATCAGCCTGATGCAATTTTGAATAGTAAAATTGAAAAAATGTTTTTTTTCCAATAATATTTTACCTAAAGTAGTAAATTTCATCATCCACTACTTTTGCAGAGAGTGAAAATCTCTTAAGCCCTTTAAATTTTTTCATCTGTTTGTCACTTTCATTGTAGCGGCTCTCACAGAGTAGAACATCATTTTCAGAGATCTCTGTTGGTCTACAAGACAGGAAGTCCTTGAATGACAACACAGCACATTTCCCTGCAAAAGTAAGAGAGAAGGGTAACGAACAGTAGTACCCTGTCGTCATAACTCTAACATGAAGTATTTCAAAAAAAGCTGGGAAATTCAATTTTCCACCCATCTCATACATCCTGAAGATTCATGGTGCTTTACTGTACTCAACGGAACACACTCACATTCATTGCACTTTGCTCATACTGAGTTAGATGATCTATCAGAGGAGGGCTCCACTCACACACACAGAACAGAAATCATTACAAAATAAAAAAGGACGGGAGAAATTGAAAACAAAACACTTGGTTAGAAGATAGCTGAGGTAAAAAATGTTTTGGTGGAATCCACCTAACACCGCCCCCTTCCCTCAAAATACAGTTTCTTCAAAAAAAAAAAAACAACTGTATTTTTAAAAGAACCAAATGTAGTAAAACCCCGTTTATCTGAGCCTCCATTACCTGGCTCTCCATATTAAATGAACCACTAGCCACCCACGGGGCTCCAGTCGGGGCGGACAGATGGAGACTGGGCAGCAGGGCTCTGGTTTATCCGGATTTTTGGTTATCTGATCTGGCCCCGGTCCCAATTAGATTGGATAATCAAGGTTCCACTGTATTTTTAGAAAGCCTAGAAATGAGCAATTAAATAATCTAGAAAGTCCTATACTGTCACAAAATATTTCATCACTATCATTCAACTGCATTTAATATTGCATCCCAAACACTACAAAAAACGTATCCAAAAAGTCAAAATAAATTACTAAGAGTTTAAAGATCCCATTTCTTAGCCAAGGCACCATTTCCAATTATCTCCTAGTATACCACAATGGTATCTAGGTGCTTTTTCAGATACATTAGACTGGAATAAAGAAGTCCCTGTGGGCTTCATAGTCTTCTGCTTCCTAGTTATAGGGGTTCTGTATTTTGTTTTTAAATAAATATAATTTGTGTTATGGTGGGAAAACATCAAAGAGAAGGATCTTTCAAAAAGCCCTAAAGGTGAATAGTATGAAGCCCAAAAAAGTAACTTTGGGTAATTTATCCATTCTTTCTCTCCACACACACACACACACACAAAAAGGTTGGGGGGAAATAGACCCACACACAGCTATAAGCTTAGACTAAAAAAAAAAAAAGTACACAGGAAAAGAGAGTTAGCCAGTTACATTTAAAATTGTAAATAACTACCCAAAATGCAGGTCATTGGACAGGTCTCTTCTAGGTTACTCAAAAACACTTCCTTCTTGTAGAACATTTTAGTTGGCTCATGTTCAGTTTCTTCTGGGTGTATGAAGATTGGGCCAAAGAAATACGCAGCTCCATCCCGTACCCACATCTTCTCAATTCTAAAAAAGAAAACAAGCCTCTGATAAAGGAATAAAAGGAATTCCCTCCTATAGGAGCTAACTTCATACAGTAGATGGTTATGAAAGCTGTCATTAAAAAACGACTACAATAAGAGTCAAAAACTCTACTTTATATGCACTTAAAAATGAGAAAAATATAGTAATTATGTTGGCTAAGTAGCACTTTATTTCATTTATATAATTTATTACTGCTACTTAATTACTGTCACTTAAAGCTCCATTCTCAAGAGGCTTTAAAGCAGCACTATGCTATGCGACAGTAGTCTGACACCTTCTGCTACATTAGGATAATTAAACTGTGACTGAGGATAGGCGAAAGAAAAATAATCAGCGTATCCACCATACTACTTTTTGGCCTCAAGCATTCTATAAAACCAATGGCTTTTAGTTGTCTAATTATGCTAACTTTATAGCTACAATTTATAAATAGAGAAGAAAATATATCTACCTGCCCACCCGAGGTCGCACTAAGCCATGTGATTTTATAAAGACACAATCCCCAACCTTAAGCCACATATCATTATAACGGAGCTGTTCAAAGTAATGGCAACCAGGTTCTCCATTTGACATTTCCACTGGAACATCTTCTTTCTCCTACATCAACATATATATATATATATATATTAAAAAGCTGGTGAAATTAGGAAAATTGATTACAAAAGGAAAAAGGTGCTGGAGTACGTTAAAAGGAAACAGGTTTATTGAATCTTAATTTTATTGGAAATAAGTTAAAAAGTAGACACAAACATCCAAAAATGTAAGCCCTGAAATCTGAAAACTAAAAGGCCAAGCTTACTGGCTATAAAAGTGGTTAGGTTTGCAATTCCTAATAAACAGTTGTTGTTTTTCCGGATAATCAATTTGATGGTCCATTGGCACTTTGTTGGTTTATTGATATCAAAGTAATTAATTAGCTATCTTGGATGGTTAAAGCAAAACTACAATATTCCTCACTTGGTTTTAGTAAACACGATTACATGGTCGGGGCAACTAAATTAGGCATTTGGTCAAATTACTGTGAGTGAAGGCATTCACTGTTCATACCTTAAATATCACAATTACCACCATACTGCATATTTTTAAAAATGTCATGCCGTTTATCCTATTTAATTCCCACTCTTATACCCAAAACTCACATCATGTCCCACTGTATCCTCAAATCAAAAGGAGCCAAGGGTACTCGGCAGCTCACAGGGGACGCTCTACACATGGCAGGATCAGACCTTGTGAGTCTTCACATTCTTGATAAGATTATTCCTTTGTTTTATCATTTGATGAGATAAATCAGAACACACATCTCTAGCTTTTATTGGGGGAGGGATGTCTATTTGGGGTTGACAGTGATCAGCATGTTCCTTTTTTTGTTTTTAAATTGTGCGAGCGAGCACAGAGAAAGTATAATAGGCTCACTCTGTAAATCTAAATATAAGAAATGAAAGACAAAACCTTTTTCTCAATATGTTAGCAAGAAAAATGTCCTTAGGAATGCCAAGTATCAGACTGTCAGATGATTTTAAACCATTAAAGTATCAACTATAAATAAACCATGTTTGACATATGATAAAATGTCACAGAGAAGCATATGATACCACTATGTAATGCTTACTATTCTCTTTCTATTTAATGAAGACTTGATACCTAAAAACTAAATATAAAGGATATCTGCAGTACCAACTAGCAATCGGATGAGTTAAAAATAGATTTTTCTGTCTCACTGATTTGTCTAGTGTTAGGACAGACTAAAGTAGATGCAATTTTTTAAAATGTGGTTAAGAAAAAAAAAAATTTCAGACACAATGAGAGAAACGCAGATTAGTCCAGCACTTGAATACAGTATGTATTTGGAGGTAAATTTGAGAACTCCAAAATTCATAAAAAAAACCCATGTACATGACAGGTTTAAGAGCATAGGTGGCCAGTAGCTAACATTGTCAAGGCACAAACAGGGCTAACACGTATTTGAATCAAGGCTTCAATTATATGGAGTATGCATACACAAATTATATATGTAATTTTTTTACACATTTTAAAGTGAGATGAATTGTCATTTCTTATTTATCTATTGATTTAGCTTTTTGGAAAGATGTGAAACCTAAAACATGAATGTTCACATTTTCATCATCTCTGATCTGAAATCCAGTTCAATTCAATATCCAGCTTATCATCTTGCCTACCTTTTCAAGGTTAAGGATACTGTCTCCCACTTTATTATCCTCTAAGGTTTCAGTGTGTTTCTCATCTTCCACTTTGTCTGTATTAGCAAACACAGAAGCAACACGGACCACAGGCAGGGGCACATCTCGAGGGACAAACCTTACAGAGCTAATGGGCATGGTCCACAGTTTAATCTTCTTAAAAGACTTTGTCTTTGCAGAGTAACGAGACTCGCAGACGTAGACATCCTCATCTCTAAAGTTTTCAGGACATAATTTAAAATACTCCTGTTGAGTGAAGAGAAGGGATCATTTCAGATTAAATGTTCCAGAAACATGCGTGGAGACAGAGGTTATATATACCAGCCTGATTTTTGTTCTGGCACAAAAGGTACAATCTAGTCACTAAGTTTCTCTCTTTGGGTTTGGCTTTTTTAAAATGCGTGTGTTAAATTCAGTGCAAGGTACCAGGGTGCAGCTCAGGAGAATTACATACCACTTCTTATACCAAACAGATATAATGATTATTACAGGCAATTGTTTTCCCAACATTAACTTGCTAGTATATCTGAACTCTGAGCAGGAAAGACCACCACTGAATTGAGAAAGGAATGAAAGTTCTATGCCCACGTAATCTTTGATTATAACACTAACAAGGATTGGCATAGTGATTGTGTTAGTTACATAAACAAAACATCCACTAAGAACTGGACTGAGCTGATTCATTCTACACAGGCCAAAAAGCAATCAGATCATAAGAACTTTTAACACAACTGACCTGGGTGGAATCAAACGGTAATGTAGAGGTGAAACTCTATATCCCATTACCATTCCTCCGAGCTATCCAGCCCTCCTTCCACTAAAAACTAAAGCTAAACATTTAGAGGAAAATTTTAAGACGTTACCTACAATTTCCCTATCTCTCAAAACATCAACAAATTTGATAATGATGTGTATGTGATTTCTATAGCCAAACTGACACTGAAAAACAAATAATGCAACTTTATGTCATTTTTGTCTACTACAGAGGAACCACAATGTATCGAGCAGTAAGACATGATGGGGGAAAAGGTTATTTCATACAGGTACTGTGAGAGACCTTGAGTCTTATTTTAAAAAATAGTGCACAAATCAGTTAATAATTTTACAAATTAGTCCATTTAATCTCTCACCTTAACAAACATTACCACACATTTGCCTAAAATTTTGCTAACGGGAACTTTATTATAGTAATCACTCTTAAAAACTTCCTTCTCCAGAAATTTTCGTGTTGCAAGATGGAATGTCTCATTTGGTCGATAAAACCAGCAGCCATACAACCATTTTTCTCCTAAAAGCAAAAAACAGGATATATTTTCTATTGCACAAGGAAGTAGAGACAACAGTAGATCGTGTTAATAATCAAACAGTTATATAACAATACCTGGTATATCCAAACCTCGCTGATTCAAAATAGGACAATGTTTTTCAGCTGTTTCAGATAAGTGAGGTTTGGATATGTAAGAAATCCACCTTCTCCTATGGATGTTTGACTCAGAAGAACACAACAGGAATTAACGCCATTGAGCCAGTTGGCCTTGGAGAATCCAGTCTGCAATCTATAAATTCTGACTGTGCAGGCCTTGAAAATTATGCTCAAGGACAAGAAAAAGCCTGTGAATCTGTCACTCCTGACTATCTGAAAATTTGGGACATCCCCACAGATCTTTGGATAACAGATTGTAACGTACATTTTTAACTATAACTCCTTTCCTGTTTTGCCATCTCCTTACTTTTGACAGAGTCAAGCTGCGACTTCACAGTTTTCTTATAAACCATGAATGAACACTCTGGTATTACTCAAAATCAGAGAAAATAAATTGTATGCAGACTGGCCCTGTTTATTAACAGTACCATAAAACTTCTGTCTCAATCCTCTTGTATACTGCCAAAAGCAAGAGTTTTGGTTGAATTGGTGCTGACTATGATTCAATTGTAAGTTTGCCCAGGACAAGCCATATTTAACACTGCTTTGGAATTTAACCACGTGTTCTGAAATGATGCTGGCTTGTCCTGTGGTGCACTTGTAGTTTAACTATGTTCAGCACTGCCTCTGTTATCAGCAATGGATACTTTTCCTAGTTTAGACAAGACCCTTCCGTTCCTGCTTAGCTGACTCAAAAGCAGTGTTGATGGGTTCTGGAAGGAGCCACATCTAGCCTTCCTAGACCAGAAGGCGAGGGTGTTATCTACAGGATGTTTATAATGTGAAAAACACAGGACATTTAGCACTCCCAAAAGCTCTCCAGCATGCAAAAGCCTTTAAATCAGGTGTTTCAGAAGTAATAAAAATACACGCCACACGCATGCGCGCGCACACACACACTGTGAGCAGAATAATTAAGGTTCCACCCAAGGAAAACTCAAACTGGAAGTTTTAACAAGCAATATTAAGAAGCTGTATTGCACTATTTTCCTGTGTTCTTACCAGCTGAATCTTCCCATAATCGCTCAATGCAGACTATATGAGGTTGCAGGTTGGCTTCTGCAGGTTCCACATAGACATAATCCCCAACATGGTACATGCTGTTCTTAAAGCTGCAATCCTGGCTGTAAGTCCGATGTAAGCTCGACAAACCAGCTCCTCCAGCAGAATCTTCACTCTTTTCAGCTTCTTATTTCAACATAAAAGGAAACAAAAATTACTAAAAGCCATCTCAGGAAGAGAAGAGAGATTCTAAAGAACAGCACCTTGTTACAATACACTGGCTCTCAATGAGTTAAATCACGGCATCTTTGTTTTGTGACTTAAGCAAAACCTTCCTTATCTGTGAGACGAGGGAAAGAGAAAGACAGCAGCAAGTGGGAGCACTATTGCAGATTAGTAAAGTTTGTTGACCAGCTAGAGCTGGGAATGGGGCCAATGTCTGACACATTCTTATTTATTATTTGTATTGCAGTAGTGCACAGGACCACACATAGTCATGAATCAAGACCCCACTGTGCTGTACAAACAATGGTCCCTCCATCATGCTCCCTGAGGGTCAATGAAGGAGTGCCACACCAGACCCAAAAAGAAAAGGAGTACTTGTGGCACCTTAGAGACTAACCAATTTATTTGAGCATAAGCTTTCGTGAGCTACAGCTCACTTCATCCTTTTCTTTTTGCGAATACAGACTAACACGGCTGCTACTCTGACACCATATCCAGTGGATTCTAGTTCCAAGGTATGGTTTGAGCATGATCTATGAGACACCTAGCTTCTCCCTCCTGCTGTTGAAGAGCTGGGCCCAGATCTTCAGATGTATTTTATCGAGGCCTCCACGTAAGTGAAAATGAACTCACTGACAGCAATAAGGGAGGGGAGGCCTTTAGAAAGGTCACCCCTATTGCCTCTCTCCTGTCCTCTATACCGTGACTTGCTCTCGTATAGCACTGAGCCCAGCTGCAGGGAGTGAATAAAGATGATCACTACTGACCTTAGTGCTGTGGGGAAAGGACAGCCAGCTGCTCTTTATTTGAAGGGACAGGTAAAGGGGCGGAGTGGGGAGCCATCCTCCCCTCTTAGTGGGAAGACATCTTTAATTCATTCCCCATCGCTTGTCTTAAAGCCATGAAGAGCACAGAGACAGCATGGGAGGAGGGTGACAGAGAAGACCTTTACGAAGGCCCCCTTGTCCCACACAATACTGTAAGCTAGTTCCTCCTCAGTACCACAGTTGCTTCAGCAGGAACAGCAAAGGCCTGGCTCAGCAATGAAAGCATTACAAGAGACAAATGTTTATAGTTTTGAAAGGAAAATTAAAATTACCTCTCTTCTCTTCCTCTCTTTTGAGTTTATCCTCTTCGAATTCTTTGGGTAGCTTTTCCTTTTTTTCTTTCTCTACATCGTTGTGAAGATGCTTGGTGGTGTAGCTGAGTGCTGGTGATAGAAGAATCTCTCCATTCTTGCAGAGTTCGTCACGGATTTTAATAAAGAACTGCTGAAGTTCCACAGCATCTTCATAAATCTCTGAATCAGTCCTGCATGGAAATGACAGACAGATTACAACATGACACTATACCTTATGCAGGAATAAACAGTACTCTAAATACAACCTCATCAACTGTTACATTTAAGGATAAATTACAAAGACTCAATGTATATCAGATAACTGTTCAACAAAGAGGTAAAGTGACAGAAAATTCAGCACATACTGCTCTATTAGCAATAAGCAGATTTCCCCTTAGTTGTCTTTAAAAGTACTTTAATAGTAAAAATCAGAGAAAAAATGAACGCATATTAGTTTTTATTTATCCAATTTTTAAATCACCAAACATCTGTGCTTTACTTTTCAACCAGTAATTAAACAACATACCTCTACACAATTAAGTTATTTAGGACTTATAATATGGCCTGCACCACAGCATTATCAGAGTACCTTTATAGCCTGTTCATAGGGAACTTTAAAAAGTGATCTCGCAAAGCACTAGCAACCTAATCCAGCCTTTTAAAGAGTATTTACAAAAGGAAATATTTACAAAATGATGCATTATGGGTGCCACTTTGTATTTCTATTTGGTGGTGTTTTTGTTCAGTGTTTAAAATCATTCAGCAGTTTGTTGTTTTTAAATGAAATAATTTGCTGTATATTCAGCCAAACTGTTTTTAAGGTGGGGAGATTAGTACAGTTTTGTTTTCTTATTCTTAAAATAGGACAATGATCAATATTCTATTACCCAATAGAATAGCTTCCAAACAAAACAGCATGGAGTAATCAGAATACTATTTTGTTTTTAAAAGAACAGATATTTGGGTTAATGTTGCTTTTGCTGCCACTGAACATTCAGAGAAAGCTTGGTTATTCTCCTTTTAAATTTTAGTTATTATGAATCACAATGAATGGGGGAGGGGGAGAGGCAAAAAAGACATGTTGGAGATCAACACTGCCAAGTCTTCATATGGCTATACCATTTCACCTCTCTCAGGTTTAGGAAAACTAAAATGAGTCATCTGGACAATTTTTTTTAAAATCCAGTTGCAGGTCATCCTCAAAGATGCCCTCTGACTAAACTGCATGTACTTTCAAGAGAGAAATAATGTGCCAGCCTCTCCAATAACTAGTACAACAAAAAAGAAAAGCTGATTTCCATATAAGTTGGATAAGCATTCTCATATAGTGCAACTGAAATTCTGAGAAATCACAGGCAACCAGCCACAAATCAAGCTATTTTGTAACTGGACTTTACTGCTTTTGAAAGAGAGTCTTCTGAGAAACTAAAAAGCTGTTTTTTTAATTAAAAAGAGTAATTGTACTCATCACCCATTGTCATGCCAGATGATCTTTTTATTCTTTTTAATTGCTTTTTAAATAAGAGATTTTATTACCACCACATGTCTCCTTTCTTATTGAAGTTACAGCAGCAAAACTCTCCCTACACACAGAATCATAGAAATGTAGAGCTGGAAGGGACCTCAAGAAGTCATCAAGTTCAGCCCCTGGTGCTGAGACAGTACCAAGTAAAGCTAGATCATCTCCGACAGGTGTTTGTCCAACCCATTCTTAAAAACCTCTAATGGTGGGGATTCCACAACCGACCTTGAAAGCCTATTCAAGAGCTCAATTACCCTTAAAGTTAGAAAGTTTTTCTAATATCTAACCTAAATCTCCCATGCTGCAGATTAATCCCATTATTCCTTGTCCTACCTTCAGTGGACATGGAGAACAATTGATCATTGTCCTCTTTATAACAGCCCTTAACATACATCTCCAAGTACATTATTTGACCCACTCCAGTGGAAAGCGGGAAGCTGTATGTCTGCATATTTTTGCACATCCCAAGAAACCTTGAATAGAAATGATTGCTCTAAATGGGAGATCTACTAAACAAAGCAATTAATATAGCAGAACATGCTGCAATCTTGATCAGGGGCTGCAAAGGCTGACCCTGCAGTCAAACACATTTTTACCGTCTGGCACAGCCCTCCAAAATTTATATAGAAATGTACTAACTCAGTTAAAAATGCAGTAGCCCAATGAAATTATTTACTTTACTGTTTGATGACAGTTTATGTCTCTACACAACATCTCCCCCGCAAAACAACCCATTTCTTGCTTCTCCATACCTCTGAATGGTCTCCTTTTTACCGCTGAGGTCTTCTTCTAAACTTGCCTTCCCCCAGCTTTGGAAGATAGCCCTATATTGGTTTAACCTTGCTTTGCCGGGGTTAACTTCAAAGATAGGGGCTACAAACTTTAAATGAAACCTTAAATTCTGCTGAATGTGATTGCACCCAACTAAGCAAGTTGCTTTTTCCCTAGCACACTAACAGGAAAGTTAATGTGTCTTTTAAAATGGGAATTATTTGGACAGTGATAAAGACTCAAAACTAACTTGACAAGACTAAGGTTTGATACATGTATGGTTTCACTTACCGGTTCATTCTCCTTGCCCTCTCTAGCATCTCAAACATCTGCTCTTGAAACAAGTCCAGTCTCCTGTAGCGATTATTTTCTACGTTCTTTCGGATAATATCAAAAGTCAAAGGTGGTTTGTTTGGGAAGTTGGGATCAACAGCAGGAATTTCAGCTAAGGAGTCACTATAACACCTGCCCTCATCATCCTGATGGCTCATTACGGACACAAAAAGGTTATGGATAAGTTCCTGGATTAGCAATGTTACATTGGGGACATGAGAATCCTCATCTCCTTCTATGTCTCTTTTAGTTTCAAGCAAAACTTTATGTAGGACAAGGGCATCTTTGTAAATCAGAGACTCTGGTTCATTGTAAGTGCAGGCATTATTGAACATCATTACAAAGTCTTCTACCATGGAATCAATGTCCTGGTACTTGTTGGCCATCATGTGACTTCTTATCTTTTCCATGTCAACTGGCTTTTTAATGGTTACATAATAGTCAGGCAGTTCTGATCGAGATGGAAGCCTCAGAAAGATGGCACTTAATCGTCTGCCTCGTTTATCTGTGTAGTTCTTCACTGCTTCGTACACCTCATTCAGTTTCTGTTGCATTGGAGTCATGTATTTTGATTTCTTAGGGGAAATACCACTTTTTCTACCTAGACAGACAAAAAACCAACAACAAATGTATAAAAAACAGTCAGCCTTATGCACTTACTTCCCTAACAAACTCCTTTTCTATGGCTAAGGTAACTTAATTCACCATTACCCTACCAGAATAGCTATGCCACTTACAAATACAGTTTTTTAATTTCTATTCCATCAGCTCCTATTAATTACTTTTCTCAGATGTTTTCTCTGTTTTCACCATGGACAATTTAGTACAACATACAGAGTGCTGGATCTGAAACTTTGAAGCCTGTCTTCCATAAGTATAAAATAACACTAATAATACATTCAAGATTGCACATCAGCCTAAAGTTAAAGACTGTAAGGGAACCCAACACAATAGCACTGTGTGAAATTGTCACTTGAGTTCAGTAGTCATTAAAATCCTCTCTTTGTGTGGATTTTTCATAGCCATTAAAATTCTCTCTTCATGGGGATTTTCACACGTGGGTATGTCTACACTGCAGTTGGGAGTGTGCCTAGCCTGAGCCTCTGCTGGTGCTGCAACATCCACACAGCTATTGTTAGCGCACTAGCTCAAGTCGAACTAGCACACGTCTCCCTTCCAGCTTGGGAGGCACACTCCCAACTGCCGTGACACACCCTAAGAATCCCACCTATTGTGAGTTTTCCCTCACACAGCAGATTTAAGCTAAACTAGGTAGAATTATTATAAGTAAAATGTAAAATAATGCCTTCAAATGGGGCTACCAATCAGATTAGCTATTTGTTAATACAGGATCAATTGTTAAAGCACTACATAGTTTTTGCACTTGGATTCTTCCATATCTATACTTTCTTGGTGGTTTAGCATTTTTATCCTCAGTGATGCTTCAATATGGCGTGTGTGCTTTTCTTTTTTTAACAAAACCCTTCTATACAATTTGATCATTTACTCAGTTTAGAATTTAACACACACATATCAAAGGAGCAGCACCAACCTGAAATCTGTTCAGTTACTTTTTAAAAAAAGGAGTGAAAAATAGTTCTAACACCACCTACTGCTGAATTTCCCTGCCATTGTAAGGGGATTTACAATAATTTTCTCTTAAAGATGTTTCACTTCTCTTTGTTGCTCTGTGGAAGACCCAAATACACAACAGGGGAAACTAAGGGTCTGATCCACCCTTACTCATAGTTGTATAGTATCTTACTCTGAGTGGTCCCATTAAAATCAGCAGATCTACTCACAGAATAAGATACTACTCAGTATACGATTAAAGGTGGCAAAACATAGCCGGAACTCATTATAAACAGCATGTTAACAAATGCATAAAGATATTGAAAAAATAAATCAGAGAAAAATATTTTCTTTAATCTCTTTCCGTTACAATAACCAGACGTACTACTTATAACAATAGTAGGTGCAAACATTTTCTAAGAGATGTGTTTTGGTTACATTTTTTAAAGTATTCTTCTTTAAACATGCTATAAAATTGTTAAATATGGGGACATATTTATTCTACTGACTTACCTTTATATTATGCTAATTTTAACACATAAAAATCCCCATGAAACACTAACAAGGTAATAATACTTTGCAATTTTATCACACTCTTCATTTGGGGATCACAAAGCACTTTATACCCATTAATGAATTAAGCCTCAGCTCCCCTGTGTAACAAGTTATATCTCCAATTTACAGATGGGAAAATGAGACACAAGGAGGGTAAATGACAAAGTTACAAAGGATGTCTATGGAAGCAGAACAGATCTTCTAGCTCCTGGCACTGTTCCTTAATCTGTTTGCACTTTAGCTGCTGCTGAACCATTTTCTGATGTTTCAAAGCTTACTACATATGCTTCTTACATCTCCAATCAGATAAATGAGGTATGACACCAATTATTAAATTCCAGTTATTCTGAACTTCCCTTCTTCATTCTAACCTAGCCCGTATAGAAAAGCTGTTTCATATAGATTCTCTCATTCTGATTTTCCCATCCCCCACCTCTTAATTTCAATTTCAGCACAAACACATACCAATATCCACTGCAATTATGATGATATTGAAAATATAATTCAGTTTTGCAGTTTAGTGTACAATTGGGTTCAGAAGTGGCATAAGTTATCCAACCTGCCTGGAATGTATGGTAATATGGCTTTCCATTTTAATGTTAATCTGTATCATTTTATTCCATATCAACATTTACCAAGAAGTAGGAATCCACAATGCTGCCTTACTTAGCTTTAGTTTAGGGGAAGCGATATCATCATCTTCAGGAAGAGGTCCCAGCTCTTTCTTTTTTTCTTTAAGAATCTTCTCTAGGATATGGGCATCATTATATACCTATTAGCCATTAAAATGTTGAAAGAAAAATAACAGAACAATATTTAGGTTATTTGTTTCCTTATGATAATGTAATAGAGTATACCAAGAAAACTCTTAACACAAAAGAGTTAATGCCTTAGTTTCAGTTGAACACAATATTCTTTGCTTCCACTCTTGAATGTTTGTATAGTGTTACAGTATGTTATTAAAACAACTGGTTCATTCCACCCCAAATGTGTATTTCATTGAAGGATGAAATAATTCCTATATGTAACTTTTGTAAAGCACCCTGGGATATTTCAGAAAAAGGCCCTATATTAGATTGTCTTCTTGACTTTGTCCCCATCCTTTTTGCTTCCTATTTAAATTCTCATCTGTTTCCTTTCTTTCACTTTTCAAAACACTCTTTCCCATTCCCAAGGAAACCCAGCTGCTTCATCAAATTTTATATACTCCTCCCCTTTCCCGCTAAAGCTCCTAGGAAGTTCAGTTTACACTCACTGCCTTGGTTTTCTGTTCTTCAGTTCTCTCTTGCCTCCTTTGACATCTGTCTTACATCCCAAACCCTCCACCAAAAAACACTTTTACCTATTTAAGGTCACCTCAATTACCTCTTGACTGAGATTAAGGTGCCTCTCTCTATTCTAATCCTTCTTGATACACCTCTTTTGATGAAGAGGGTCAGTCACTTTCACCTTCACTCTCCCCACCTATACTTCAAGATTTTATAGATTCCATTTACCGTATATACTCGTTCATAAGACTATTTTTTGGTGAAAAAGTGAAGTATGAAAGAGCAGTGGTCGGCTTATCAATGGTCTACACCAAAATCTGACAATTTTAATCTCTACTGAATTATTGAATTGAATATCTAGTACATTTTCATTGTAGATCAGGAGTCAGCAAACTTTGGATCCCGGCCCGTCAGGGTAAGCAGCTAGCGGGCCAGGACATTTTGTTTACCCAGAATGTCCACAGGCACAGAGCCCCTCAACTCCCAGTGGCTCCGGTTTGCCGTTCCCAGCCGATGGGAGCTGCGGGAAGTGGCGGCCAGCACACCCCTCAGCCCGCGCCGCTTCCCGCAGCTCCCATCGGCTGGGAACAGCAAACTGCGGCCACTGGGAGCTGAGGGGCTCCATGCCTGTGGACACTCCAGGTAAACAAAATGTCCTGGCCTGCTAATGGCTTACCCTGATGGGCTGAGATCCAAAGTTTGCCAACCCCTGAAATATAGGGTCAGCTTATGAAAGGGTCATACAGTTTTTGCCATTTTTACCTATCCATCTTGAGGGGTCGGCTTATAAACGAATGGGCTAATGAACGAGTATATACAGTAATTTCCATTCTAAGCTGATATCACTCAAATTTCTCTTAGTCCCCCTTCTCTTTTTCTTCAAACTTTATCTTTAGGTGACTTCACCAGCTCTTATGGTTTCAGCTACCACTTCTTCTGTGCTGACTACTTCCAAAACTATTACTTTTCCCATTACTCCCACCGTTTCCTCCTGACCACTCTCATGTCTCAGACTGTCTTTCAGCCATCTCCTTTTGGATGTCCTACCAATTTAACCTCTAAGATTGTGATTTTCAAAGGGATGTAAAGGAGTTTGGTGCCCACAATCCATTTAATATCAATGGGAATTGAGTGTCTAATTTCCTTAAACCCCTGTGAAATTCCCAGTGCAAATGCCTAAAACTGGATTTGATATTTCCTCACAAATACTCATCTCTCCATCACTGTTGGAGTCCATTATTCTTCCCATAATCAAGGCTCAAACTTTGTTTCATTTAGACCTTTCTTTCCTGTTCCCTATGTCACCCTACATCCTGGCTTTCCCCAAATCGTGTCATTCTTCGCCTACATCATGTCTAAAAATCAGTCATTCCTCTCCATCCCTACAACTGCAGTCCTTCCCCATACATCTTGGTCAACTTTCACCTGACAGCTGCAATCTCTTCCTTCTGTATTTTTCATTTCTCCCCTCACTCCCTTCTTGAGCAGTCATATGCTGCTGCTAAAATCCATTAAATTCTCTTCCCCACTCTTATGTTATTCTCTCCTGCCAATCCTTTTGCTAGCTTCTCACATCAAGTTCAAATTCCCCATTCTCACCTTAGAGGCTCTGTTCTCTTCTTCTGCTATCCCACATCCTCCTCTCAACAACTGTCTCCCATTGCTCCTCCTCTTTACCTCTCTGATTTCCATTCCTCTTCATGTTGTCTTCTTCTGCCTCCTACGCTTAGAATTATCTCCCTCCCTCCTTCAACTATTTCCTCCAACACATTTCCATCACAGTTCTTAAAAGACCCTACCGTTCCAAGATTCATAGACCACACTGTAACTCAAAACACTTAATGTCTGAGCTATTCTGTCCATGTCTTTACGGTATTAAAAACATCCTGGGGACAGGGAATTGTGCCTCATGTATTTGTACAACATCAAGCACATTAACACCATTTAAATAACATTTAACATTTATATCTTATATCCAGATCTGCTGAATCTGATTGAGGAATATATACTGATGTCCATCAAACCAGAAAAATAAACCAAAAACCCCACAATGTCTTTTTCCTTTTAGATATGAACCTTAAGAAGAATTATAAAAGCCAGCGATGACATGGATGAATAGTTGACTGAATGGCTCATTGAGTTCCTTGCCTCTTGTCTCTAGAAATGCACATGGGAATTCAGTACCACAAAATTTCAACAAAGACATCTAGCAGTTGGCTCACTGTTATGTTCTATTTCAATGGAGACCTTATCTCACAATCCTCCCCAAAAGATTGCATGAATTCTTTCCAAAGTATAGTATTATCACTGTCAATTTCTACATTGCGATCAAAATCCTGTTAACCTATCTTGGGAAGAATATAAAGATGTTGTTGGTTAACAGTCTGCTGTTGCTGTAGTCATCAGGCAAATATATTTGCAGGACAAGTAAATAAGCGAAGTTCAGGTTGCAACTTGCAGCCATAAGGTTTTATGCCTCTTTGCCAGTATAGCTAATCAAACAGAATCAGATTATTTGCAAGTGTAGATGCATGTTCATCACTTGCCATATTAGACATTTCAATGATCTGATTAAGCACAAGAGACAAGTATTGCTTCTTAAATTTGCTCATGCTGTCCTGCTCAATGGGCTGTATTAATGACTTCAGGTTGTCAAGCAGAAATATGTTTGTAAGTTTATATAGAGCGTATGTTTGGCATTAGTGAGAAACAACATCTATTGGTATGCACCTTCTTAATCATATCTTCCATATTACTCCAGTCACCACGCATTCTGGTTGCCCTCATATAGTAAGATATCAGTGGTGTTTTACTTTTCTTAAGGCATCAAAGATTTCTTTTCCTATCACAAAAGGCTAGAATATCCAGCTTCTCACTGCCATCGGTAATGTTGTCAACAGTGGAGTATGAATATATGTTTCTTCAGCTTGCTGTTGACTCTGCTTTACCTGACTAAGGACTGAATATGGACTTCAGGATTTGGTCCATAAATAAATAAAGCCATTTAATTCTTAGTCACTTGCTGTTCACTCATCCACAGTAATTACTTTGTTAAAGGATTCGTTTCTCTTTTGCATACACTTTGCAGAATATACATTTAACCATAGTAGATAAATATTTAATTTAATAAGGGAGATAATGACAATATGTAAACTGTGCAGTTAAACTACATCTCCATTCTGACAAGATGATAAAAATAACAAGGTGGGATCGCACGTTCACCTTTTCTCATCAATTTCTTCATCAAATGTATTCATTTGAGAAGCAGAGATACCTTTTCCACCTACGAGCCCTGCAAAATCATGCTCAGATCTAAGAGCCAAACTGAGTTATTTACATCCCACACATCTCCCCACAGTAACAAAAATTCTGAAGATTAAATTAGGACCCTAGTGACCCCTATGTAATTCAATTGCCTTCAATAGGTTTATAGGGTGTAAGTTATGGGAACTGAGTAAACAACTGTTTATTATGCACTAGAAGAAAACAGAACAGCTAACTCCTACCAGTGTAAGAGCCAACATAACTAACAGGATGAAAAATGGAATTGTACAGTTAAATGACATACACATAAAATGGAACGTGCTGTGTTTATGTCTGCATATATCTTCAGGCAGAAGCAATATTTAAACACAAAAATATATCTGTACAGAAGTAGTAGTGTTCCTGGTTTAGAACAAGTGCTATGATGGGGTGCATATGCTTATTCTGTAACTGTTAGTGTAACCACTGGAAGGAATAACCAGAGATTGACTGTTACAAAATTCGAACACAATTTTGCCTTCTGCAACGAAGCATGAAGATAACTGTGCCTGCATAATCTAAACAGTACCTGTGAGCCTTCCTCATTATAGTGTCTTGCATTTCGGAACATTAGCCTCATATCTTCTATCATAGCTTCCTCCCCTGAGTATTTATCACTGCGGATGTTATGCTCAATAATTTTTAAATCCATTGGCTCCAAGATGATTTTATAATAATCTGGATAGTCCTTTTTGGAGGGTTTAACCATAAATAGATCACACAGTCTTCTGCCTGTGCCAGGCTCTCGAGCTTCAAGAACAACATTATATAAGATTTTCATTCGCTGCTTCTTTATATTCTTTTTACTGTTGGGTAAAAAAGGGGAAAAGTATTATTTTTTCTCACCCACACACCTCCACCAGAACAGCATTTTTATTTCTGCTACAAGATACATTGAATGCCATTTTTAAAAAAAGCATAGTACCGGTGTATGAAGACCACCACCACGCTAGAAATGTGTGCATGCCAATTTAAAAAACAGTTACAGAGTGATGATAGTAGGACCAGAGAATTTGGGTCCATAGGTAAGTGCAACACTAGTTGAACTAGCCAGCTAATTTTAAAACACCTCCCCTCTTCTCCCTTTGCTCCACTTGGAGATAAAAAAAGTTTCCCCAGCATGAAACAAATCACTGTTTTCATGAATGATACTGCCTTACTCTGAATATTCCTCAAATTATGGAGTCAGACTTTGTATTTTCAAACCTAAAGCTCCTGTGTCTCCCCTCTATGACTGCACTTACCTATTAGACAAAAAGAATGAAAGGGTATACGCATCATCTTAATTCATAAACTCTTGTCCCTAGATGAAGTAAGTTTCATTTGTAAGACTGAATTTTTTTTAAAAAGCGGTCTCTAATTCAGAGTTCTTCAATTTTGGGTGTTCAACTTCACAAACCTTGAGCTTGGTTTTCACAGGTGCTCGAGTCAATGAGATCTGTGAATACTTAGCACTCTTGGGAAGGGAATCAAGCCTAAGCTTCTGAAGCTGGACACACAAAAACTGAGGCAATTTTTTAAAAATTTAGCCCTAAATGACTGGTTCACTGGCAAAATGTGCTATATACAGAGCATCAAGGGGACTTATGACTTTTCTCCACTGGTAAGAATATTTTTACATTTCTCACAGCATATACTGTATCACAAGGATAAAATATAAAGAAGGATCATTCTACAAATTAATAAAAAGTAGCTTCTGAATTGTTTGAACACCTGTCAAAAAACAGCAAGCTTTACCAATACTCTACAGTCAAAGTGGCAAATGGCTATTCTTATGCTGTCACAGACACTTGTCTCCCTATAGCAAACTATTATGATTTAATGATATTGCAAATAAGAAATTTAAAAGTATAATGAAGTTATGACTTGTTCGCAATAAAATGAAGGTGTTTGTGGCTCCCTACCCACATCCTAGTCTTGTTTATCTTTTATTTAAATACAATGGAACACTTTGGACTAGACTTCCATAGAAGTGCTTCAACCCAGCTTCTAAATTATACATTAAATTTTGCAGAAGCCAATCAGGTGGTTATCTTTCCAAATCACTTGATCCACAGACATAAATCTTTTAATGTGCAGACTGTGTACACAAAACTACATGTGCAAATGTATAGGGTTTTTTTGATAGTGTGGTTTTATCATTAATTCCTCACAGAAGCCAGTTAGTACCCACAGTCTATCACAAAGCATTAGTTTTCATAGGCAAATAGGCAGTGGTACACAGAACATTCTCCAAGATTGCTGCAGCACAGACATTTCAACATTTAGTTCCTTTCCAATTAAATAATTTTATGCATTTAAAAAAAAAAAAAAATCTGTGCTTGCCAGGACACTCTTGTGAGATGAATCAGCTATTTCATGATGTACTTGGGAACAGGAGACACCACCATCACAAGCAATTAAAAAAACCAAAACCAGAAAACAGATGTAATATGACATAAATCACAATTTGATGGAGAAAGAAAAAGGGTTTCTTAGCTATACAAATTAAAAATCAGCAAGTGCATTTTGAGTTTCTTCACTGGCAGGAGACTCAGTTGGAGATTCTCTTAAATAATCATGGACAGAGTCAACATAGACTAGACAAACTCTTGAGGTCCCTACATTTCTATGATTCCATACTTCCCAGTTCCATTTTTAATGTTTGGTCTGATAAAAGTTAATGAGGCAAAAAAATTACAAGGCAGAAATAGCAACATACTGATCCACACTTAAGGTTCGGGTCATGCATTTGCCACATTGAAAGGGACACTCAAAAGAATTCCCTCATTAACAGGCTGCTACACCATCAGCCTCCTTCAGGACGTCAGGATATGTTTTACTCTGGCCATTCACTGTATTTACTATCCTCTGGAATTCCTGAAAGCTTTTCACCTCCACTAACTGAATTTTCAACTTATTCTATTCACTTTATCAATTTTTCATCAACTGGGATGTAGTTTTAATGATTGCATTTACAAATCAAAATTCGTTTTTACAACTATATCTTTAGTGCAGCAACAAAAAAATTTGCCTTTCTTCACTCTACCGTATTTCGTCATCCTAACAGCCCTACTTGCTTTCTTTTCGTTGAGTTCTTAGATTTTTTTTTTTAAAGGATTTTAATATTCTCTTGTATAAGAGGATCCAATGCAATACATGATTTTAGGGCACAGAGGGCAATTTAATTTGCTTGTGTCAGCAGTATCCACTGATTCTACAAGTCACATAGACTTGCAATTGTTGTGGTCTGCTCCTTGCTTATCTTTATTTGGCACTTTATTCTCTCTCTCTCCCCGAGATCACTCAGCTACCTTTCAGGATCTCTTTTCCCTCCAATGGTATCACCAAATTTTACCACCTCCTATAGCTCAGTTACTAGTCTTTTGGCCGAGAATTTTCTATCTTTGATTGATGACTGCAATCCAGAAAACATGGAGGATGCTACTACAATTATATAATCATGTTTATGAAAGATTCTCTTGTTTTGATGGCTCTGGTCTGGTTTCACCTTTTTCCAGTCCCTCTCCCTAGCATAACAGCAAACTCAGAACCTGGAAGATTGACAGTAAGAGGCTGGAGCAACAGTGGAGGGGCCTGAATCTCAGTTTACACCAACACATTTCGCTATCTCAGTCATTTCAGTAAACACCAAAGACTTTTCCCTAGTGTTCTGAGGAAGAATGGATGGGTTAGCATCTATCTTCCAAACATGATATTTTTAAACCTATGATCTTAGTGGGCATTTATAATGCTTTCAGAGCACTATGTCTGGTGTTTTGTTTTGTTGTGTTTTATGTACACAAATTTTAATACTCTACCACCTGCCATAATCATCCTATTTTCTTATATTTGGTCTATTTATGCCTTCCTTGGCCCATGATGATTCCTGATAGAGAGTACTTGGGGAATGTGAGATCAGAAGGAAGGGAGAGGTGGCCCCCCGTGACCTTCATGGTGAAACTATACTTGATCTGTCCTGGATCAGATAAAAAATTCCAGTGATCTTATCCCAGGGAGTTTTCCCCAATCAAGAACCTGTATCTTGCAACAGGATTTAAGATTAACAATAAAATGTAAAAACTGAAAATGTATTTTAAAAATCAATTTATTTTTCATTCGGGAATTACTACCCAATAGTAAAAAGGCGAGTCATGGGTGAGGAAAACAAGGGAAGAGGAGCAACATAATTGCTAGTTACAGATAAAGTGTAATAACAAATCACAAGAACTTACAGAGTACTTTTTGGACTGAAAATACTATATCTTAAGTGAGAAACACACATAGTATTACCTAATTATGTAAAATGTCAGTGTCATACATTTTAAGAAACTGAAGTATAAATATTCTTGCCAGCTATATATTTACATATTAGTAAGAAAATGTCAGTATAGAAAAATAAAACAATTAATTATAACTGATAAATGAGATGTCTCATGGTTTTAGAATTCATATATGAAGTCTTAAACACAGATGTTTTAATGTTCTTCTATATGACAAATGAATGCAGCAACAAAAAGATGTCTGTAGGAAAAACAAAAGTGCATACCTTTTCCTTTTTGAACTTCCAGTATCAGATGTGGCAGAAGAGATCATACTGTCTCCGTCCTCAATGTCGTCTCTCCTAGCTAGCTCTTTCTTCTTTGCCTGAAAAAGAGCAAATCCCTAGTGTCAGACTTGCTACTGAATGTTCCCAGAATAAATGAATATTAAACAGATGCACAGATCAGATTCACTGAGAAAGACACAACTACAGCTGTAGGATGCATAAATATTAAAGCACCATTAAAAGCTTTCCAATGACTGTAATTCAGTGAAAGACATCCGCACAAAAGAAAATTTTATTAAAGACATGAAAATATTTTGAAGAATCAATTCAAGCCAATGCTATTTCAGACTAGCAACTATTTGAACTGTTCTGTTAAATGTGGTAATTCACAATACACAAAGTGTGTTAGTATCCTCTTATTCAAGTCATTTTAGCTATACTGTATCTGTCAATTTTAAAGATTCTTGTACTTACTTTCATAGCTTGATTCTAATCTACTTGCAAACAAAGTTATTTAAAGAAATAACTAAGAAGATCCACTCCCCATTCAGCACATTATTTTTGCAGATTTATTTCCTGACAAAGACAGATGACCCAGTATAGGATGCATTGAGAACTTCTGAACATTAAAATACGTTCAGGATACTTAACCATAAAAACTGCATTGTTGAACATACAGAACAGCTAATAAACTATCAAATATGCTACTGCACATTTAAAAAGCTCCAAGAACTACCACCTAAAGAAAATAAATTCATACATATAGCTATCATCTTGATCGTTTTACTCTTCTCTTTATACCTGCATAACTTGCTGCATTTTCAGTACTCTCTTATAGATGGCTGAATTAGGAACATTGTAGCGTTTGGCATTTTCAAACATTAAGTTCAGATCACACTCCAAGTGGTCTAGAGTTTCATATTCATGGTTCTTTAGTTTGGTTCTGTGGAAAAGACAGACAACTTATGTTGTTTCACAATAGTTCATCACTGTAATTATTTCAAATGCTTTTTTTCCAAGCAAGTCAATAACAGAAGAACTCTGATGTGGAGGAATATGTTCTGATGGTGCCTTTATACCTCAACATTGCAACTGGACATGCCAAACAAAGTGTTTGGGTTTTGGTTTTTAAAGTGAATTTAGCATTAGGAAAGGTGCCCTACTGACAGCTCTGGAGACTCTAGCCCTCTTTTTGTACATAGAATAGATATAGCATGTGAAGCAGAAGTACAAGTTTCCCCTATAACTGCTCCAACATGCCTGGAAGGACCACCTGCAATATAAAAAGATAATTCAATCCCCATTTTCATTGTGAGCATGTTCCTACAAAGCACTCAGCACCACATGAAAAATGCTAAGTGCCAATGGCTCCAATTATCAGGAACTGGTGGTGCTCCACACCCTCTTGGATCAAGCTGTCAATTTTTGGCCTCTGCTAAAACTGCCAGCAAGAAGCGTGCAGATTAGTGCTAACTGCAGTAAAGTTTGTTATGAAACTACTACTAAGAACTGGTCTGAGACCATCAAGTCATTTCACGTCTGGAAACAATTTGCAATCAGACAGCTCTGACTTGCAAGCACCTTTTGCTTTCTCCTGTTTCCCCTTATGTGTTGGAAAAATTGCCAGTCAAAACCTTCATTTTCCATCAAGTCCCACATCAAAACTAACCTCAACTAAAATGCATACAGAAAACTGGTATCTGCAAATAGCACACAATACCTGCAAATTGCGAGGCAGCAGACATGCCAAACCCGTGGAAAAAATGCAGAAACTGATCTTATTTTTGGCTTATTTGCCTTGTGAGTTGTTTATGGGCTAGTTTTTGGCTTGTAGCTTCTTCTTTTTTTTTTTTGAGCAGCTCCCAGCAAGCAGGGGCAAGGGGGGAGGAGAGAGTCAGGGGTGTACAGCGGGCCCACCACAGTCCCAGACTGCATGTTGGGGGGGGATCTAGTCACATAGAGTGTTGGGGTTCTTAGGGATTGGCTTGTTTTGGCCTTGTTTTGAAATGGGATTAGCTTGATTTTGGGCTTATTGTGAAAGCCAGGCTGCTTATTTACCGCGTGAAAGTTGGCAACTGTGCCAGGCAGGCAGGCAAGTTGTGAGTATTGCTAATGATTGGCTAAAAATTGATCATATCCTATTACTTTTGTTATCCCACCTCCCTCACACCTCATTCCCAGCCTGCGTGTTTGTCACATCCATCTGATGTGATGTCTTTTAATCTGTAAATAGAGAGTGTCATTTATGTTTGTACAGAGTCTGCCACAATTGGCCCCATAGCTGGTGGAGGCCTTTCGGTGCTATCAGAATATAAATGCAACCACTTTTGGTCAACACCAAACTGTATTAGTGACCTAGGAGCATGAAAGGCTGTATTCTATTAACAGTTCCCTGAGTCATCTAGTCCCACTGTTATTAAACAAGATTCTGTATTTCTCAGCAATGGTTGAGGAGAATACAGCTAGTTCAAACAGGGTGAGGAGCTGCAATTGTTATGGAAATCACTGAATCATAAACATGCATCTCTACTATGTCATTTCTAAATAATCATTTTTCAGAACAGAATCACACTTTAATTGCATAGTTCATATGGTCCCTATCTGCACACTCCCCACTGTATGCAGTTGAGCAAATGAAGCTTTCCTGTTCAGATTGGAGTGTCAGTGAACTCTACTGTTGGGGGAGAAAAACTCCTGAACCAAGATCCTGAACATTAGGAGGAACAGAAACTTATTTTCTAACATTTTGCTTTAAAATGTATCATTTTAAATCAACACATTCTATTAATACTTTAGAATGCTGAATAGCTTGTTAATTTCTTTTAAATCTTCTTTAGCTCACTTTTAATACTCATAAATAAGCAGCAGACTGACTATTCGCAACCCCGCTCCCAATCTATACTGCAAGGTATCACTCTTTTCCATTATAGATTATCAAAATCCACTACAAACAGGTTTTAGTACAAATTTAATTATGAGCCAAATTCAGTCTTGAGTTGCGTGTTGTGCAGTTGCATTAACATCAACTATTTGCCTGGGTGTAAGAAGGGTAGAATTTGGCACTATGCATTCTTTATATGTTACTTAGAGATTTTTTTTTTTAATAGTTAGTTAAATACTATTAAATACTATTAAAAAACAGATGCTAAGCGTACAGGATTTTTTTTAAGTTCTCTTCTACGTGATGTAGTTGGTGATTTAATATTCCATATTCATGAAAATATAAGTTTTGTGCCTGTTCCATTTGTCTAGTATCAAACACTACAGGATGCTTTTACTCCAACTAATTAGAAAATTGATGAAGATAGTATGCATTTTTTAAGATAGATCTTGTATAATAAAATATATTAAATTCTTCAAGTCTAACAAAGTTATTGACAAGTATGTGATGTGTGCATGCATGTACATACATATACCCTTGTTGAACGTTTAAATATAAAAAGGACAATACACCATTAGACATATACAAGGCAACACAGGGTAGAAAGTGTCATAGGAAACTGCAAAAGAATGGATGTTTTTAAAAAGAAGGATGTTTTAACATTATTCTAATTTCCCAATTTACATGGGATTATCCGATGTGAAAATGACTAGACTTTTGCTTGCTTACTGCTTGACTGATGGGATTTACATGTGGTATGTAAGTCAGATTTGCATTGTCAAGGGAGAAAATGTAAGCATGCAATTTACACTTTTAAAGCGTAATTTTATTCTATTCTTTGACATATTTTCCCACAAACTAATTGGGAATCAATAAAGCAAGTTGTCAGTCTTCTAAAATTACTAGTTAGAACTGAACCTATACATGAAAGATTCATCAAAACCCTAACTCCAAGTGTCCACTGAGGACTGCAATGGGATAGAAGTTCCCACAAATAAGTACCCTGCTTCTCTCTCAAGGAATGTTGATGGCATCCAAGCAGTATTTTTTGTTAATATTTCTTTCTTCAGAGGACTGTGACAACTGATGTAGACCAGTGGTATGCAAACTTTTCCAGCCATGCAACCCCTTCCCATTCAGGGAACTTGTCGGACACCCCCTCCATTACTTGAAATCTGAAACTGGGTTTTTTGTATTACTTGTAATATGAAACTAGGTTTTTAAATGGGAAGGTGCAGGGGAAATGCATAAGTGAGACTATTCATTCATTCGGTTTAGTATTAGTGTCTGACTCATTCTACAGATTCCAGGCTCTCAACTATTATATATGTTGCCAGTTTATGTCTTTTAATAATCAATTATTAATCATTAAATGAGTTTTAAAATTAATAAGAATCATAATTAATGTTAAGGGCATAGCAAACCTGCTGTAGTTATGAAACTTACCAAATTGTTGAAAATAAGACAGGCTGTGCTTTTATTTGCATGTTTGTTTTTAAAAGGGCGAAAGGCTGAAGTTTCTTTGTGCCTCTCCCCCCGCCACCCACCAAGTTTGCGCACCACTGACAGACTGTACGGCAGAATTAGTCTCAGTCAGAGATGGACTATTGGGACTATGATTATGAAGATCATGACAGTCAGGAATAGTAAATACTTTTTCAAGTAGAACATTCCAAATATTTGCAAGAGTACCCTCCATCTTTATTGCTGTGGGAAAAGAAGGAAAAAAGCTACCCTTTCTCCATTCTGAAGTATTTGCTATACAGGTAATCATTAGGGCTGTGATAAAGAACTCATTTATGCTAAAGTTCATCTCCTCGAAAGCAAATAAGGTGTGTAGATGCAATACTCATGCTTCTCACTCGTTTGCTGAGCCAACTAATTTGAAGTTTGTTTTAATTGTAGCAGTGTATACCTTGTGAATGTTCTTGTGTAACACTGATGTATTTGTCTTCTTATAGAAAGCTAGAGAAATTTTAAGACATTGGAAGACAGTAATATGAAAATACACACCTTAAAAAATTCTAGTCTCCTGACTTCCTAGACTATAGTTTGGGAGTTACAGTTAATGTGTTTTGATTGCTGTGTTGCAGAAAGGTTTTGTTCAGCTTTCTGAAGACTCCTGATGGATTCCATCTACATACATACCACAAATACTGCATTTCTTTATTCAGTAAAATCTTCTCCTCATTACCTCTTTATGCTATTCCTCTTTATTAAGGGCTGGTCTAAACACAGTTTTTGTACCTATTTAACTATATCAATGTAAATCCTATTTCTGTAAATTTATATTGATATAACTATATCAATATTGGGGTATGGTTGGGGTAGGGCAGGTTATGAACTAATGTAACCATATCTGTTTCTAAACCGATTTAGTTGAAAATGGTACAAGAACTGTGTATAGATAAGCCTTTAGAGACTTTCTAAAGATCTCATAAAATCTTATTTAGATTTTAAATATACATCATACATAAGTTCTAGGCCCCTTAACAATGTATTTAAACTCACAATGCCTATAGGAACACTAATCCAGCAGCATGATACAATAAATTAGCTCACCAGCCAACAACATACCCGCATCCCTCTTCACCCACCCCTCAAACCATAATCCATCTCAAGGCTGTTATCAAATAGACAGGCTTTTGCACTGTGCTCTGAAGTTCAACAAATACAAGCTAAACTTCAGAGACAAAGGGCTTTCACAGAGAATAGGGCCAAAAGAAATCTGATGAGGTTCAACAAGGACAAGTGCAGAGTCCTGCACTTAGGACAGAAGAATCCCACGCAGCGCTACAGGCTGGGGACTGATTGACTAAGCAGCAGTTCTGCAAAAAGGGTCCTGGGGATTACAGTGGATGAGAAGCTGGATATGAGTCAGCAGCGTGCCCTTGTTGCCAAGAAGGCTACATTAGTAGGAGCACTACTAGCAGATCGAGGGAAGTGATTATTCCCCTCTGTTAGGCACTGGTGACGCCACATCTGGAGTACTGCATCCAGTTTTGGGCCCCCCACTACAGAAAGGATGTGGACAAACTGGAGAGAGTCCAGTGGAGAGCAATGAAAACGATCAGGGGGCTGGGGCATATGATTTATGAGGAGAGGCTGAGGGAACTGGGCTTGTTTAGTCTGCAGAAGAGAAGAGTGAGGGGGTATCTGATAGCAGCCTTCAACTACCTGAAGGGGTATGTGATGTTGCACCCCATAATGCTTTATGGAAATATGCTTATGAATGTATATATGACATAACTGGAATATGTTTTATGCTACATATGTCATGTAATATATCTCTGTAAAGGTTATGATCTACTGAATATATTCATCCTATTTGTATACATGTATCATTTTTGTATTCGAAGTTATGAATATTGTCTGTGTACTTGTTTGATTTTAAGTAGCCTTAGTAAGGCATTTGGTCAGCTTCTTAAGAAAGGAATTTGCAAGTTAAGTGCCCAATCAAGAAACACTTAACGGACAATGGAACCTTGGAAGACTCCAATCCACATAAGAAGTCTACCTGGGGACATTCAAGGTAGCATGTGAACAACGGCTGCCACCTGTAAAGTTCTGAGTCATGCATGGACATGTGACTTGCCTATGTGACTCCAAAACTCCAGCTTGCAGCTGGATTCTGCATAGGAGAGAAGAGGGGGTCTCAACCCACAAGAGAAAGTCTATTTAAGCCCCTGGGAGACCCCTCCATTTTGTCTTCAGGTGGCTCAAGAGATAGCCTCTCCACCCCCAAAGGATACCTGAAAGAAACTGAAACAAAGGACAGTAACTACAGGGGGTGTCAGTGATTACTGGACCCAGACTAGAAGGAGCCTAGTCTGTAAAAGAAACTTACTGGAACATCTCTGAGGGTGACATTTCATCTGTAATCACCTTCTTACTGTATTAAGTTTAGATTTGCATGTTTTATTTTATTTTGTTTGGTAATTTACTTTGTTCTGCCTGTTATTACTTGGAACCACTTAAATCCTACTTTTTGCATTTAATAAAATCACTTTTTACTTATTAATTAGCCCAGAGTATGTATTAATACATGGGGGGGCAAACAGCCGTGCATATCTCTCTATCAATGTTATAGAGGGCGAACAATTTATGAGTTTACCCTGTATAAGCTTTATACACAGTAAAATAGATTTATTTTGGGTTTGGACCCCACTGGGAGCTGCGTACCTGGGTGTTGGAGACAGGAACACTTCTTAAGCTGTTTTCAGTTAAGCCTGCAGCTTTTAGGGGGTTTGGAGGGTGGGGGGGGAGCAGGGCTGGGGCAGGAGGAGGGGTGCGGGAAAGTGTGCAGGTTTCGGCTGGGGGTGTGGGCTCTGTGGTGGGGCTGGGGATGAGCGGTTTGAGGTGCAGGAGGGTGCTCCGTGCTGGGATCGAGGAGTTTGGAGAGCAGGAGGGGGATCAGAGCTGAGGCAGGGGGTTAGCGCGTGGGGAGAGGCTCAGGGGTGCAGGCCCCGAGCAGCGCTTACCTCAAGCGGCTCCTGGAAGCAGTGGCATGTCCCTTCTCTGGCTCCTATCCGGAGGCGTGGCCAGGCACCTCTGCATGCTGCCCCATCAGCAGGCACTGCCCCGCAGCTCCCACTGGAGTGCTTAGGAGCCGGAGTGGGGCCATGCTGCGGCTTCCGGGAGACGCGTGGAGTGGGCCCCGGTTGGAGAGCCGGAGCGGGGTCCAGCCGCGTAGTGCAGCCACATCCTGCGCCCTGGCCGGAGCAGGGCCAAGTCACATGGTGCGGCCCCCGACTGGAGCGCCACGGCAGGAGCGGCACATGGTGCGGCCCCCAACTGGAGCGCCAGAGTGGCCCCCGACCCAGCACCCCAGCTGGAGTGCCGAAGCAGACCCGAGATGTGTGGTGCGGCCCCTGACCCACCGCCCCGGCTGGAGCGCCAGAGCATGGCAAGCCCCCGACCCTGTTCCGCAGCAGGAACTTGCGGGCTGGATCTGACCTGCGGGCCATATTTTGTCTACCCCTGACCTAAGTACTTTTAACAAATCTAATTCTACTCAAAGTTAATAAAACTTAAGTATCATGACTTTTCCAGCTCTACAGAATGAGATATGCCTTCAGCAGAAAATTAAATATCTCAACTTGGCTACTTTGGGTGGTTACAGACCCTTTTCATTTGCTTATTTTATACAGTGAGGCTTAAACTACCCAGAATCATAGCCCTATTCAGCAGTACACCGCTGTAACTCAGTAAACCCTATGTATGCTAACCTTTATATAAAGAAAACCCAGGAAAAATCTAAAGTACATGGTTGATGGTGTTGGTATGGAAACATTTCAAAGAATGAGCTCAAGAACAAGTTTAGTCTCTTCTGATCCAACATCTAAAGATCCCAAGGGTATGCTGGAAACATGTACTGCATTTGAAAATACTTCCCTCTTAAACAAAATGAGAAAGATTAGTTCATTCTTTTCCTGCTGAAATCTGGGAACAGCTTTAAAGTCCAATGAGCCCAAATTAACCTTGGCATGACATCTTCCTTGCTTTGGACCTCTATATGATTAGAATGTGAAAGGAACGGAATCAGCACTCTATCCATCACAAGTTCTACCAGTAGCTGATCACTCTTTCATTTGTGAAATTTAAGGACAAAAAGATACCTGCTCCACATTCAAACAGACAGACAATCTGTCTAGGTCTGTCCTGGAAACAGGGTTCTAATGAACAAATTGCATGTTACCTATTTTTCCTTATTCTGAAGGCATACCATGTGAAGAATCCTTGGAAAATGCAAAAAGCTAAGGAAGGATTAAACATCAAAATCTGTTCAATAAAACATACATTTAGAACCGTGCGGGTTTGACCTCCGCCTCTGAGTGAAAGAATTCAAGGAAGAAGAATGCAGTCTCTTTTTCTTTTCTTTCTCTATTCTCAGTAGTTTTTGAAATGCCAAACTCTTTTTTTATACCACATTAAAGATGACACAAAAAAAGAGTATGAATGTGCACTGGAAACATTTGCTAACATATTAAAAATAAGTTATACAAACTTTTACTGAAGAGCATGTTACATGAAATGCATGTAACATTCTGCAAAGCTTTGCTAGTAATCTGGCCAAAAGGAAATGACACTTTATAAAGCTCCAAAAGCTGCGAATATTTACAAATCATTTTAACCAAGCAAGACTAATTACTATAATTTCTCTTTCAGAGTATTCATGAATATTCAAGGAAGATATATTTTTCCCACTTTTTTAAAATAAATGAATAGTAACACACACAGAAGTGCATTATTTTTCAGAATGAACAAACAAATGAATGTAACAGCTAGAAAGTTTGACTTCTAAATACATTGAACTAAAAAAAGGTATGTCAGTCTTACTCACATTGTAAGAAGGTTCTAACTTACAAAGCAAATGATCATTTAAACATAACAGGCTGAGAAATTTTAACACCAAGCAACTTCTTTCTGTAATTCTGAAAGAGACCGTATTTTGTAATCTAAACTGCAAAAAAGTGCTGTGCTCTATATATACACATCTCTTAGACTTTAAGGTCAGACGGAACCATCACGATCATCTAATCGTGCATTCATTCCTTTATTCAAACATCAGTTCCCATTAAATGCCACCCTTTTCCTCATCATTCAAGTGAACTGTCATGTTTTATTCCTCTATTTGCTGTAATGACACCGGACCCTCGCTAGAACGCGGGATTTGGGATCCATGTCAAGTACCGCGTTATAGTGGGGACCGTGTTAAAATGAAATTACTGTGTACAGTAAATGTCATATCGATAAAGTATAGAAAACCTTAGAAAATAAACTCCTTCTTGAAGGAAACAATAAACGAGAAAAAAAAAAGTGTTGCTTTATTAGAGATTTAAAGTAGACATTACAATAAACTAGTCTAGTTTTTCTTTAAAAAGTCAGTGAGTTGCTTTTGCTTCTTGCTGCTGTGCTGCTTCTGCTTAGCAAACTGCAAAAGACTACGTAGCTGCATAATTTTTATAGGCTCAACGTCTTGCGTCCCAAAGCAGTCTCTAAGCTAACTACGGTCGCAGTTGACGTTGGAACGACGCCCACTTCATCTTCCTTTTCTTATTCCACGGCGAAGGTCAATTCTTCAGCTTCTGGTATTTTGTTTGGTCTTACTGCCTGAAGAATTTGGTCATCCGTTAGACTTTCAGCAACGGGATAAAATTCTCCTGCTTCATCGTCGCCTCTTATCCAGGACTCGATATTTTGTGGCAGAACAGTTACTCTGAGCCCGGACAGTTGCTGGCACAGCTCCTGCATCCACTCCATGTCTGTTCTTCCAACTTCCTCCTCTGTAAATCCCTCAAAGTCAAATTCCTCGTCAGACTGTGATCTGCTTTCTTCATTTTCTTCCAGGTGCGGGTGGCCAAACGACTCTCTCAGTCCCACCATCCAACTTTATTGTTTCAGCATGTAATAAATTCCAGGAATCGCTGCCAATGTAAAAGAAGTCTTTTATAGTCAACTTCTTCAGAAAATTGGTGACAGACAACTTGCTTTCTATCATTTGTTGTACGAAGTTCCGTCGATAGTGCTGCTTAAAAATGGCGATAACACCTTGATCAAGCGGCTGGATTTTGGAAGTCGTGTTTTTAGGTAAGTATTAAACCTGTATTTTACCGTCACGGGTTCTGAGTCTTTCTGCTGGAGGATGTGCTGGAGAGTTGTTTAGCAAAAGAACGGCCTTTTCTTCTAAGCATTTTGCCCGAAGAGACAAATTCAGTGAAGAACCATTGTTCAAAAATCTCTCGTCATCCAGGAATTTTTGGAGTTCTTGTACAAAAAAGGCAGGCAATTCACATTTACGCGATGAAAGCACCAAGGCATGCGAGACTTTCAATGCACAATGGTTTTAATTTATGCTTGCCTGCTGCATTCACACAAAACAATAAAGTAAGGCGATCTTTTGCCTGTTTATATCCTTCTTTCTTACATTCATCTGTTCTGACAGCCAGGGTTTTATTGGGCAACATTTTATAATAAATTCCTGTTTTGTCTGCATTGTAAACCTGTTCCTCCGAGTAACCCTCTGCCTGTAAAATTTCCCTCAGCTTCGCAGTGTACGATTGTGTGTCGTCGTCGTCAGAAGAGCGTTTTTCTCCCGAAACTGCAATCTGAGAGATTCAGTATCTTTTCTGAAATCGCCATAGCCAACCCGAACTCGCCTTAAAATTGCTGAATTCGACATTATGTCCCCGGTCGAATGTTTCCACTTCCATGGCTATAAGCAGACCAGAGATTGGAATGCCTTTGTGCTGTTCTTGCACAAACCACATGTACACCGCAGAATCAAGAACGGCATCATTCACTAAATGGGCTCGTTTTCTTTGAAGGCCATGCTCTTCATCCAGGTTATGAATGTAAGTTCCGAGCTTGTCAGCATTCTTTAGCCATCCACGAAAGGTGGACTCATTAATGCCAATATCGCGGCTAACCTTTGCCTGGGTTTCGCCATTTCTAAGTTGTTGGATAGCGTCCAATTTCTCCTGCATCGAGTAAGCCTTCCTTTTGCCTGACATTTTTGACATCTTTCTAAAGATAAATACTGTACCTGTAAATTTTTATTACATTACATTTGTATGGCATTCTAGGCCTACAGCAATCATCTTAGGGCTTGTCTACACTACCATGTGGGGTCAATCTAAGATACGCAACTTCAGCTACGTGAATAGCTGATGCTCTCCTGGCGACTGCGCTTGCGCTCCTCATTCCGGTGGAGTACTAGAGTGGACAGGAGAGCGCTCAGCGGTCGATTTATCATGTCTATACTCAAAAAAATTGTACTTTACAGTACTTAAATTTAGGATCCATGGCCGCAACCACGTTATGTCCGAATTTGCATTATATAGACGCATGTTCTAGCGAGGGTCCAGTGTACTTTACTTTTAAATTACAGATCAAAATGTGTTTGACCAGCTGGTAACATTTACTATACCATTATATACACACAGTCAGTAGTGTGTTAATGTAAATCTGAAGGATGAGACACTTATCACACAAAAATTGAGTTAATAGCTTCCAAGAAAACCTTAAAACAGAACTTTTGGATGTTATCCATTCAAACAAAAATATGAACTGGGATATCTGATTACCGGGGTGGTGGTGCTAGGGTTTTGTTGATTAGTTTATTCTTTAAGTATTCTTAATTTAGGAGCATGTACAACTTGGCCGTAGCGTTTTGTGGTAGACAGACAGATTTTTCAACTTAACTGCCTCCTGTCCACGATTTATCACAATCCTGCACAGAACTTGCTTTATGACTTTTTGGGGGTGGGGGAAGGGAAGAGGCGGCATGATTATTCTTAGGGCATGTGCAAGTCCCCCCTCCCCCATCTCCCAATTTAATACATTAAAAAGTGGTAGTGGCTAGAAGATTATCCCAAAATTTAAGCTTTTTCTGTTGTGGAAAATGAACTAATCTGCTTCTCTTCGGTTTCATAGTTCCCAACATTTTAAAATTTTATTCAAAGGACAATTATTTAAAGTAAACTGAAGTTCTAGTACGCCCCATTTCCCAGGTGACTGTGTTCACATTATGGTGAATTTTAAACTATTTCCTGTCTGTTCTTCCAATTATTTGACTATAGAATCCAGAATAGCCAACATTATTAACTTAAATTCTCAAAATATCTACCCCATTGCCCTTTACCAAACTTACAGAAACCAATGTCTGCCAGATATATTCAATAAAAATAGTATGAGTTAGCTATTTTATCACAGCAAATTTAATTTGTGTTATTTCTGATTCCCTTTCTTCCAGCCCCTATTTATCCCCTTTCTTTTCTTCTATGCCTAACACAATCAATCAATCTCCACACTATATCTACTGTTTCTTTCTTCTGTACTCTCTCAGATAAGATGCATCCCCTTACACTTATTCTTTCTTTTTCATATTTGCTTTATCCTCTGCTAGTCATACTTGCTCTCTTCCAAGTTACACTCTCTTCTACTCCTCTCATCCTTCTTCTGTTCTGTTTGCTTTGCTCCCACCTTTCTTTCTGTCTTGTTCTCTGCTCAGTCTGTCCTCAAGTCCACTAGACAATACCATCTCTCAATATACTGTGCCAGGACTCTTTTTCCAGATCCTACAACAGCTCAACAGAAGAGCCAGTTCTGTTGCTGGCAACTAGCCGGGAGGGAACTTGCTGTCAGAGGACTAATGCCATCAGCAGCACCACAAGTAACACTACTTCTCACATCCAAACATGATCATGAATTCACTCTAAGCTCAAAAGACGGTTTCACAGGCTCACAAGACCATTGTTGGGCATGACTGGATTGGGTAAAATGTAAATAACTGTTTCTTTTAAATGGACACTCACTATCACCAATTCTCTCCACTCGTAAGCAGCTTTATGCTTTCAAGGATACAGGGTTTTTTTCATTTCAGAGATAACTTGAAATTAGCCTTAACATTTATAATGCCCCCCAAATTTGGGGACCTGAGGATGGAGAAGGGAAAGCGCATGAGCATGGCCACAAGCTTCATGGACCCTCAGGTCCCTCTCTGGCAATATAGTCTAGTTCAGTGCTTCTCAACCAGGGGTACGCGTACCGCTCGGGGTATGTAGAGGTCTTCCAGGGGGTAAATCAACTCATCTAGACCTTTACAACAGGCTACACAAAAACCACTAGCGAAGTCACTACAAACTAAAATTTCATAAAGACAATTATTTGTTTATACTGTTCTATATACTATACACTAAAATGTAAGTACAATATTTACAAAACAATTGTTTTATAATTATATGGTAAAAATGAGAAAGTAAACCATTTTTCAGTAGTAACATGCTGTGACACTGTTGTATTTTTATGTCTGATTTTGTAAGCAAGTAGTTTTTAAAAGTGAGATGAAACTTTGTGATAGGCAACTCTAATCAGACTCCTGAAAGGGGTACAGTAGTCTGAAAAGGTTGAGAGTCACTGGTCTAGCTGATTGAGCTGGGAGCCAGGAGTACCACACTTTGCTTGCCACGGACTTCTGTCTTCTGTGGCATATAACCTTTCTGTCTCCTTTTCCCCCCCCATCTGTGAATTGAAGAGATACTATTTACGTAAGTACCTCACAAAAATTAACAAATACACAGAAGTTTGAAGATGTAAAAAAGTATTGTTAGGACCCAATCTGCTTTATTTTCTCTATAGGATCGTAGGACTGAAAGGGACCTCAAGAGGTCTTCTGGTCCAGGCCTCTGCACTCATGACAGGATTAAGTATTACCTAGACCATCCCTGACAGGTGGTTGTCTAGCCTGCTCTTAAAAATCTCTAATTACAGAGATTCCACAACCTCCCTAGGCAATTTATTCCAGTGTTTAACTCTGCAAGTCTTTATATAGTTAAACTCACATGCGTTTAAGGATGCACATGCGCCTTTGGAAGAATTTTTGTCCATACAAATATGCAAAGATTACATGGCAATTTAAGTGTTGACTGAATATAATCCAAGATTTAACCAAGGTGCAGCAGACAGATAAATACCACATTTCACCAGTCAGTGAACAAGATAAAGCTAATATGAAAATTCACTTTTGCTATATACAGCATACATGAATTTCAGGCCCTTCTCTCCAGTTTGAATAAAAAAAATAACATTTACACAACACCAAGATGCATTCATTACTTCCATAAGCAATGTAATTGCTACAACAGTAATGTGTGTGAGTGTGCGTGTGCGCACGCAAATAAAATATGAAAAAATGAAGATATTGTACAGCAAAAGGAACCATGGGCCAGACTGAAATCTCAGTTACAATAAATTACAAGCAAAGTAACTCCTTTGAAGTCATTATGTATTATTACACCAAAAAGAGTGTAACAATTTACACCTTGGTGGTTGTCTAAGCAGAGGGACAAAGACAGAATGACTAGAGATAAAACCATCTTCTTGCTCCTATACAAGTATCTCACAAGGTCCAGGACAAACAACAATATGGGTGTTGTGTGGAAGCTTGTTCTATCACTAGCCATTCTGTACCTGTTTGGTAACAACATAGCTCCACCTTCAGGACTCTGAGTCCTACACCTTAATTTCAATTAAAAAAGTGAAAAAATACAAACAGAAGGCATCTACAAAGGAAGATCAGAAGATGGATGCAGACCAATTTAAAAGGCAAAATGCATGGAATTCTTTGAACTACTTAATCTATGACAGCAATTGCAGAACAAATCCATGTAACATATAGTAAACGTACGGATCTGCTTACCAAGACATATTTTTTATATATATATATATATATAAAAAACACAAGAATTAGTTCATGGTATAATAGGCCAGTAATGAAAGTAGCTCTTCAATGTGCTCAAGCCCAGCAAATATAGTTTACACTCCATGTTTTCTTACCTGATTTGCTTCAATGAAACAGGCATTTTGATTTGCTGATAATAATCTGGATATTTTTTCTTGGAAGGCAAATGGAAAAAGGGTTCGGATATAAGCTGACCCTGGTTATTTCGGCAGTTTCTAACCGTATCATAAAGCTGATAAAGAGGGTTAGAAGTATCCATAAAGGAAGTGATGCTCTCTGCTTCAGACTCTCCTTCTTCATAACGGGCAGCAGCTGTAAAAAAGAAAGAAGGAAGTAGAGAAACCGATGGGCAAACAAATAAAGCTCTGTTGTTTTGACTGTTTGACTTTAAAAATAATTAATGAGGTAATGCCTGACCCACAAGTGGGGGAATTTACCCACTTTTTAATATTCCGCTTTATAACTTTGAGAGGGATATCATATGTTATCTGCTGCTTCTGGATGACCAGGTAATAAAGTACACATCTGATCCACTGGGTTAGGACATTCAAAAGCAGTCAGGTGTGATGCTGGCTGCACCACTCGCTTGTGTACCGCTGGCTATGAAACTGATGTCTCTTAACTATGTCAGCCCAAAGAACCACTGGCTTAGAGGAACTTTGACTTGGCAAGCAGATTGCGTGCTTTACCAGGTGCAGACCTCATGCCTTTAACACTGTCATTTGGGATTACTGTAATGTGCTGTACCTGAGAATACAGACTAAGACCACTCAAACACAAACTGGTGAAGAAATTAGCTGTCTGCTTATTTAATAACCAAGCCAACAACATTAAATTACAATTGTAGAATTGTATTATTTGCCATCATGCTACAGGGTTGCATTCTGTACTTTTCTAAACGGAAATGACTGCACACATGAGTGAAGGAGAGTAAGAACACACACTGGAGTGTTACAAAATAGCCTGGCCAGGAGCAATCCACTGTTGGTGAGGCATAATATCTGTTGCATATAAGAAAGATGCTGAAGGAATTCTTTAGGGAAAGGAGGAATAATCCCTCAAATAACATAGGAAATATTTATGAACCCAAATAAAGGAGGTTACAAACCCCTTGTGCTGCAAGCATACATTAAAATCTTTAGAAATGCTAGAAAGTGAGATAATTTGCAAAATCTATGAATATCTAATAACATGATGTGGACAACATGGCACTCCTCTTACACATCCCTGGACATTCATGAGCATAAAGGGACTTGATTACCTTCCCCATGGGAATATATATATATATTTTTTTTTAACTGAGGTGTCCCATGAGAAAATACTAATGGACTACAGGAACAATTTTTTGGGTTATCCAAAGAATTTAAACATATAATAATCAGTTCCAACAGAGAGTTTTCCATGTGTGAGCCTATATATATATATCTTCAACACTTAATGTTAGAGCACTCATGTTTGTGAAATAATCATTCTTTCTCTCTCAAACTACATAAATCCAAGTAGCTGGTTTTTAAACGTGATGATTACTCAAAAAGGGACCCCCCCAAGGATGCTATTCACTTTTTCAAAAGTCCTAGAACTAATGTAAACAATGACATTTTATCAAATATAGCTTACACTTGGATTGAACTGATGATTTACATATTAAGATTTGACGTTTACATGGATATGGAAATGTGCATAATGGAGACAGAATGAGAAATCTGCAGTAGTTTTTATTTTCTGTGTATATAGGTACTTACTTAAACCTTTAATAATAAAGAAATTTGCAAGCCTCAAAATCCTGTGAAGTAGGGGAACTGAAGCTCAAAGCTAACAAGCACATTTTCAGAAAATACTCACTAATTTTAGAGATATGCTCTAGCTCCACCAGCAATCATAGGCTTGATGTAAGAATCACTTGGAGAAGTTCTGACCTGTGTCATGCAGGGGGTATCCTTGGGTTGAGTGCTGTAGCTAGAAATCATAACAGTCCCTTCTAACCTTAAAAATTTACAAATCTGTGAATGTTGTGTGCATTGATTTAAGGGCGCTCAATGTGAGACAGCTTGTGCCTGATTTCAGATGTGCCAAGGATCTACAACTGAAAGTTTTGTTGTAAGTGACTTGCCTAAGGTTAAACAAACAGTGGTTAGAACAGTTGGGAACAGAATTCACTACAAGAGTGGAAATTAGTAAACGGAGGCTGGGATTTTCATATGCGCTTAAGGGAGTTAGTTTAAGTGATTAAATTCAAAATAAATCTATATATTTATGGTGTTGAGAAATGTTCTCTTAAGTTTCTTCTTAAATTATCACACCTGGACTGAAGAGCTTATTCTAATAAAGGTACCACAAAGGAAGCAACAAAGACTACATAAAGTCTGAGGGTTGTCCAACTTAGGATTCACTTATGCCACTTTCCTTTGATTAGTACCTAAACTTATGATCCATAACATGTTTTATAATGGTATTTCCCCCTCTCCCCAAATCTATAAACTTCAGGACTAAGACTCATGAAAGTGATATTAGAAAGTAATTAGGGCTGTCAAGCAATTAAAAAAATGTATCGTGATTAACTGTGCAATAAAAAAATTAATCATGATTAATTGCATGATTAATTGCACTGTTAATAACAGAAAATCATTTATTTAAATATTTTTGGATGTTGTCTAGATTTTCAAATATATTGATTTCATTTACAACATAGAATACAAAGTGTACAGTGCTCACTTTATATTTATTTTTGATTACAAGTATTTGCACTGTAAAAAAACAAAAGAAATAGTACTTTTCAATTCACCTAAGACAAGTACTGTAGTTCAATCTCTTTATCATGAAAGTTGAACTTACAAATGTAGAATTACATACAAAAAAACTTCATTCAAAAATAAAACAATGTAAAATTTTAGAGCCTGCAAGTCCGTTCAATCCTACTTCTTGTTTGTGTAAACGATTGGCTGAACAAGTTCATTTACACTTGCAGGTGATAATGCTACCCACTTCTTGTTTACAATATCACCTGAAAGTGAGAACAAGTGTTGGCATGGCACTGTTGTAGCTGGCGTCGCAAGATATTTTCATGCCAGATGAGCTAAAGACTCATATGTCCCTTCATGCTTCAACCACCATTCCAGGGGACATGGGTCCATGCTGATGACAGGTTCTGCTCTATAAGAATCCAAAGCAGTGCGGACCGACGTATGTTCATTTTCACTGTCTGAGCCAGATGCCACCAGCAGAAGGCTGATTTTCTTTTTTGGTGGTTCGGATTCCGTAGTTTCCGCATTGGAGTCTGGCTCTTTAAGACTCCTGAAAGCATGCTCCACACCTCGTCCCTCTCAGATTTTGGAAGGCACTTCAGATTCTTAAACCTTGGGTCGAGTGCTGTAGCTATCTTTAGAAATCTCACATTGGTATCTTCTTTGTGTTTTGCGAAATCTGCCGTGAAAGTGTTCTTAAAATGAATAAAGTGTGCTGGGTCATCATCCGAGACCGCTATAACTTCAAATATGTGGCAGAATGCGGGTAAAACAGAGCTGGGGACATACAATTCTCCCCCAAGGAGTTCAGTCACAAATTTAATTTACACATTTTTTTAATCAGCATCATCAGCATGGAAGCATGTCCTCTGGAATGGTGGCTGAAGCCTGAAGGGACATACGAACGTTTAGCAAATCTGGCACATAAAGACCCTGCAATGCCAGCTAGCATGCAAATGCCTGTTCTCACTTTCTGATGACACTGTAAATAAGAAGAGGGCAGCATTATCTCCTGTAAATGTAAACAAACCTGTTTGTCTTAGCGATTGGCTGAACAAGAAGTAGGACTGATTGGACTTGTAGGCTCTGAAGTTTTACACTGTTTTGTTTTTGAGTGCAGTTATGTAACAACAACAACAATCTACATTTGTAAATTGCACTTTCACGACAAAAGATTGCACTACACTTGTATGAGGTGAATTGAAAAATACTATTTCTTTTGTTTATCATTTTTACAGTGCAAATATTTGTAAGCAAAAATAATATACACTAATTTCAATTACAACACAGAATATATATAAAACGTAGAAAAACATCCAAAATATGAGATAAATTTCATTTGATATTCTATTGTTTAACAGTGAAATTAAAACTGCAATTAATCACAATTTTTTAGTTAATTGTGTGAGTTAACTACAATTAATTGACAGCCCTACAAAAAATATATATTTAGTGCAGGAAAATAGTGTGAGACACTATAAAATGAACCATAAGGAAAAGATGTGCGTGTACAAAATCACTAAACCTACAAAACATCTAAATAACTGTAATTTAATTGTACCAGACAGACATAAAAACTAGATCCTTACATACTTTTGTACAGTTAAAAGTTATCATCATCAAAGCAGTCTCCCGATCCCCAAATTGTAGTTTGAATGAAAGCTTGGTAGAGGAGTCCCATTGGATCAGTGACACAAAAGACAGTCCTCTAATGGTCATATCAAGTTTCCAGCAGACATTGTCATTACGGTTAAGCATAGCCTGACCATGTTTCAGCTTTCTATCCCATTTAAGCAAAGAGATATTAAACAAATTATAAGTCAGTAGACAGCCAGGTCATATGACACACTAGTGTTATCTTTCCTTTCCAATCTGAAACTGATGGTCCACAGGAGTGTTCAGCTGCATGACAACTCCCAGACTACTCAGACACAAGGGAGTGGGAGGGCACACCTCTGTAGCTATGCAGTGGCTTCAAAGAAACGCTCACTACTATGGTGGAACAGACACCTAAAGCAGTCTACCCTATCCCACCTTTGGGAAATAATGGCAACAGACCTAACAATGAATATTTATGGTACTAACCTGTGCAGCTAAAAGTTTTAAAACTAAAACACTCCTCTCCAGTATCCACCCTTTAATAATAACCAGGGTAATAACTGCAAATGATTCAGAGGACATTGGCAGGTGAAATCAAGCACACAATTTACATTTGAAAAATTAATTTTTTGTAAAGCTAAGATGAGTAGTTATGTTTCCATTAATTTGTTTTAATTAAAATAAAAACATTAAAAAAAAAATTACCCTGCAATGTTTTAAACCCAAGATACTGTCACATTTTGCTGTGCATGAGCACCCATGCATAAAATGAAGAGTGAAACAGGCTGGTTCATTTTTATTCTCCAAGCGGAGATAAATGCTTAAGTAAACTAATGACATAAATGGTAAAAGTGAATGAAAAAATTAGCAATATAAATCCAAAGAATTTTAAGTCTACCTGTAGCACAGATAAGAAAATTGTTCATTCTGTTCAACATTTTTTTAAATGACAGTGGTCCTTTCTCTTTCCCCTTCACAGTCAGCAATTAAATAGGTTGGCCGGTGAATGCTCTGCAAGAACATTTGGAAGGGGATGTAGAAAGACTGTGACAAATTCTCACTAAGCATCTTCTGCAGAGTGTGACAGAAAGAACAGCCCAGCCCCTCCATCTAAAACGACTATAAGCCATGAGTTACTACAGACAGATGATCACCCTTACCGTGTGGGCACAACAATAAAAATACAAAACAACCCCAAGCACTAATTAGACCTACTTGCCCTTAGGACACTAAACCACTTACTGGAAGGCTATAAAAAGCCTCTCAGAAAGGCCTGTTTCAGGTTCTTGGTAACATTTTATAAAATGTTTGTGTTGCGGGGTGGATAAAATTCAGTGAATTTTAAAAAAATTAAAAATTGATTTTTATTTTAAATTAAATATATTTTTCTTTTAAAAATAAACCTACTTAAAATTAAAGTTGAAATTATGACAACCTATGTTAAGGTCTAAGCTTACTGTAATCTATTAAAACTGATTTGAATTATATAAAATAAATGAACTTTAAGCAGTACATGTTTGCTGATGAAGTTTTAAAGAAAGTCAAACCAGTGAACTGGTGAAGTCACTGGCCAAGCCCCTACAACCAATGTTGTGCTAAACAAGCTTTTGACAACAGTCTCTTCTGAAAGTGCAGAGAATATTTTTTTCATGTCAGTTTATTCAACTGGTTCGGAAGTTCAATGACTAGCTCATTCAAAGTTGAGAAACATAATGGGAATTAAAGCAGGAAAGCTTGTTTTCCTCTTCCAGTGTATAATTAAAAATTAGGTGTGAGAGAAGATACAATCTATTAGTTCCAAAATCTTGAAGGACATGGGGGCTAAAACCCAATCATTTCAATTCACTAACTACAGATAATCTTTTGTTTAATAAATCAGTTAGTTTTAAATGCCAAACATGTTTTGATACGAAAAAATTATGTAACCAACATATTTAAGGTACTTTTATTTAACTAATAAAACCCCATTTAAAAATACTGTTTTTGTGCAGTTTTAATTGAATTTGTAAGGAAATTGAAATTCAGCTGGATACAAATCACAAGTGAAAAATTAATCATCAGTAAATAAGGAATGGGTCATTCACCATTTTCTAATATAAAAAACTGTAAAACTTAAGAAGCTGAATATATGTATGTTAAGCTACATAACTGCTTAAATAATGATACAGTGCTAAGTATTGAGAATCAGCTTCTCCAGGAAAACAATTAAAAAGTACAAATGCAAATGAAGAGTAAAATAGATTTATATCAAGGTTCCCTGCTTGCTGATATAAACCACTGATAGAAATCAATCTACCCCATTGTGTTATGTCAGAAAAAACAAGCTAATCTGGCATGTCCCATTTTCTTATTATTTTGATATTGACAAATCATTTGACCAGATACCTTCTCTAGTCTAAAGACTTATAAAAAACCCCTTGATTTCTCAATAAAAGAATAATAATGTAGTATATGTAAATATGTACTCTGGGTGTTCTGTACAACAATGAAATAAGAAGACCTCCAAACTAAAACCTAAAGAAAGAAAAAAGAGTAAGCACCGTAAAGAAAAGATAAAAAAAAGAAAAAGATTTACATAATATCACCACAGATATGTGTCACGCTGACAGGTGCTTATAAATGCAGTATTAACAATAAATTTTGGTTCACGAAGACCACCTTATTTGGGTAGCATCAAAAGTGTCAGAGGCACTTCTAATAAAAGACCCTTGAAAAAGAGAAATTTTCACTTGTTTTTTAGAAGTGGGTAGAAATGGATTGAGATCAATGTCAAAGGGAAGCAGGTTTCGCAGCAAAAAATGTGTTCACCTAACATCCTAAAGTGAGACTGCAGATTGTTTAAAGTTAAGTGGTTCCAGAACACAAACACCCATTAGGAAGAGGCTAAACTTGGAGATTATAATCAGTAATGCTCACTTTAGACAGTTGGTTTCATGTCTACACACCTGGCAAAACACAAGCCAGATGCAGAAAAGACTAAAACAACAAGTTACATACTATTAAACAGGTTTTTTTTGTTTTCTAAATAAGGCACTGTCTGTTGTACATTTCATTCCACAACCACTTCTCCCTATCCTTGACAGGTGCAAACACTTAACGTATTGCACTTTATGGCTGAAAACTTGAGTGCTCTTGAAAGTGGTATTGCTGATATGGAGTGACTGCAAATTGACAGAAAAAAAGACAACTTGATCTTTTTACTGGCCTTGAAAAATCCACTCACCCATACTGGGTACAAAGCTTTCCTACCAGAGTGTGCCTGACTTCTGCAACATCCACACTTTCATTTAAAGAAAAGATTATAGCTCCTACAATTGGGGGGAAAAAAAAAACCTTAAAAATGTGAACCAAATTAAGCTGATAATGCCACGCATCTCCCGAAGTCAGAAGACATACTTCCAGTGACACTGCTGCTGCTCAGACCTTTACTAAGCTGCAGCAGAGAGAACAAGGGTCTTTGTCAATATGTGCTGCTTTTCAGAATCTTGCCAAGCAGTAGTGAAACTACAAAAATTAATCAAATTCACTTGGTGAGGGGGGCTCAGAAACAGAAACTGGGAGGAAGGTTCACTTGGGACAAATGGGAAAGGACTGCAACTCCTTGCAGCAGCTAAAAGTCTAAGGGAGAGGTAGAATACGATACCCCTCATCACAGGAGGCTAGAGGAGACTGTAGGGTAGCAGAGGCCATTCACCCAACCTTGCAGCAGATAAGAAGTTCTGGGTTGGGAAGAATACAGAAAGGAAAATGAACATGTCTCCAATCAGAGTTCAGGGACAGCGTCCTGGTAAGAATCACAGCATGTCCCCTTTTCCCAGCAGTTGGGCATAGTTAGTGTCTCATCTGGCCACTGCTTCTTTAGGATGTTTCTTCTATCTTTCATACTGGTGGTTTGGCTAACAGGTATCTAGTAGAATGTCTTAGCTCTGCATATGAATAGATGAGGATGAGGGGATGTGTGTGAGAGGACAGGTGGGAGAGACTGATTGGAAAGAAATAAAGTACTTTTGAAATAAGTCATATTTTAAAAGTTATTAATGAGATAGTTGATTGATAACATGTTACAACTAACCACATTACACAACTGTTTTATTCTTTTAAATTGCGAGGGGAGGGAAAAAAGACATAGGAATTTTTACCGTGACAAGTAAGCTTAATCCTCAGGCTAGTAGAGAGTTGGTAAACTGTCTAAGTCCTGTCTTATTTTTATTTTAAAAAAAATACCCAGACATGTCCAATTTCACAGGAATAGCAAACAAAAACAAAACTCAGATAAAAGAAAACTGAGGAAACTGTTCTGGAACAGAGCACTGAGAAGGTTACTAGAAAAATTAGGAAAAAGGGTAATAAAAAGAATAAAGTGGCCTCCTTTGGGGAGATATATTTTAAAGGTCATGACCAATATACATGGATTTAGTACAACTTTTTATGCTAATGTTAAGGTGCTAAAAAGGCTGATGATGAGAAAAGTAAAACGGGATGACTATATTAAAAGACATTTGTTTACATGTTTTACGTTAATATTCACTTATTTGCAAGATTTTACAATTATTATATACTATTAGTAGATTTTTAAAAAATGTATAAATATCTAATATAGAGATGGGTGAGCTGCCACCATATCATTTAAAACACAAAGAGCCCTGCTGCTAAAGTTCTATGTAACCTTAAGAATTCTACCCGGCCATGTTAATATAAGACCTACTATCTTTTGCTATCCTTTTAAGTAATAGCTGTGATTTCAGTGTTTATATTGATGCCAGAAGTTAGAATATGTAAGAGAAGATTGTCTAAGCATTGTATTTAAGATCAACAGTAAAGCTTAATAAATAAAATAAAATAAAACATTTCACTAAGAATAAAGTTAGATGACCTGTGAACTTGTACGAATCTACTTTTTTCTATTCAATACTAGAAGAGTATCCAGTGTCTTTTCTAATTTAACACAATGATATAAAAACAAGCAGCACTTTTCCCAGTTTATAAAGCTTTCATGGATTGCAATGCAACAAAAATCAAAATCCAAGCAGGTAACTTATTTTGGCTTTCCTTCACTTGCCAACTGCACATTTCATCTACACTTCTAGCAACCAGTGACCAGCACTGATGAAATTGCATGTCATGCTTTGGAAACTATTCAAAATAAACTGGAATCAGCAGTGTCCAGAAGAGTAGCAAAGGAAGTATCATACAGACATCGTTCAGTAAATTTTAATAAACTGAAATTGGTACAAGTGAAGTATTAACTCCTACCAGCCAAAGCAGCATCCTCATCACTTTCTGATCCATATTGCAATGCCATGGTTATTGCAGATAAACGATCCCCTTGGACTGATCTTTTGTTACTTTAAAAGTAAAAAGAAAAGCAGTGTATGTATCAAACTACTGTTTAGTTATGTTCTGTGGATAATTGGTGGAATATGAAGGTCATGTTAGCAGTCCACAGAACCACCACCAGAAGAGCAGAGAGGACTAACCCAAGAAAGATGGGAAGTTAGCAGAGGACAATGGCCCATGATATCATCTATTTTATAAAATGCTCCACCAAGTTAAAAAGTTGGAGAACTACTGCAATAGGGAAGTTAAAGCTTAGTCTGCCCAACTCTGCCCTACTCTTAATATTTACCATTCATAATGAAAAACAGTTCAAGATGAAGAATCAAAAAGCACCCACCAAGGCATGATTTTCTTGTTACTTTGTGGGAGTGACAAGAGGCCATTGATCGTGTTCAATATACTAGGCCACAGAACTCCTGAGTGATGAACAGGGCAGAATACCCCACATAATCGTGACAACTGATTGAGTCTCCTGGAACAGTATTCCAAATGCATCCCTTTTCCTTTAAGGGTTTTCTCCTCCATTTTGCCTCTTCTTGTTCTTTCGTTTTACATGTTTAAAAATTATTTTAAAATTATTTTAAAATATTTGTGAGTTGAAATACATATCTTTGATACTTCTAACATGACCAGTTTTGTAATGAAATATAAAATGTTGTTCTTTGGAGCATTTCCAAGGAAATAAATGTTAAATTCTGTTAAATTTGTATCATAGTTGATGTAAGTAAAACACTAAAAATAATAAAGAACAATATAGAGTAAATAATCTATTAAACTATGCTATTTGGGAAGTAGGGATTATTAAATCTGATATTTTAATTATTGTGTATATAGGTCATTAAGCTTGAGAGTTCACTTAAAAAACACACCCCAAATTTCAGAAAAAAGCTTTGACTGTAACAGTTCCAAATGACCAAAATAAATAAATAAAAAATAAACTAACTGGATGGCATCCACACCAAAACAGACAATTTACTTACCGGTAATATTTGTTAGTAGAATTTCTCTCATCACCAACACTGCCTTTACCCTGTGAGGAAGGACCTGTCAGTTTGGAAGCAGCCAAATTTGATGGAGTCCTTGAAGAAGAAGAAACAACGCAGAGAAAGGGAGAAAAAGAGAAAGTCGCCTTAGACGCAAGAAGAGATGCAACTAGAATGTAGCTCTTTCACAGAGTAATCTTGAAAAGGGCTCAGAGAAGGCACAAAAAATGTTATGTTGCTAAATGTAAAGTGATACGCTTAGGGATAAATAATACCTAAGTTAATCATAATGTAAATGATGATGAATTTGTTTATAAAGGTAAAAGAAAAGGTTCTAGCAATATTGATAGAAACCCTATTTAAATTCTCAGCCCAACATACTGCAGCAATAAAGATGGTTAACAGGATATTACTAAAAATTGATAGGTTAACAATACAAAACCAAGCCTATTGTGTTATCACTTAATAAAGCATATTAAATTGTGTTGTGGAAACTGTTGTATATTGGTCATATTATCTGAAGAAAGACAGATAAGTGCACTGCAAAGGGGCAATTTATGATGATGAATGGAATGAAGGATGTGCATCTGGATAGAGACACAAAATTGGGATTATTCTTGACATGAAGATTAGAGTATTTAAATCAGCAAAGAGTTATTATAAAGTTAAGCTTTTTAAAACTAAGAGGAAAAATAGGCTAGAATAATTTAAGGAGGTTTTTTGCTAAAAACAGTGTAAGGTGAAAGACTCCCAGATGAGGTGGAAGAATTAAGAAGTCATGGATCTTAAAAAAAACCTAGATGACCCATCTGGAGTTTAATAAGTTAAAAGGGATCTGAAATAACAGGTCTGTGCTTAACAGCAGCCAATAGCAGTCTTCAGGACAGCAGAAAGGACTTTTTTCTAATTAAACTTTTCTCTCCTTCAAATTGACTATGAGGTGTCTGGGGAATTTTATTTTTGTTTAAGAGTGGGGTTTTTTTGGCCTGCTTGAGGCAAAACACTTTTTAAAAAGAATTTTTTAAAAGGTATAGAAATCAAGATGAGAGCTATCAAATTATTCTGGACATGAAGTCAACTTGTGGCCCTACACAACAACATAGAAGTTTCACAGACAAGGTAAAATATTAAAAGAACCTTACAGAATAAGATAACTAAGGGATAGAGAAGGGATTGGCAGTACTAGAGAGAGGAATTCAACTAACAAATACTAATATAATTGTTTGTCAGCCATCTTCACACAAAAAGTGTTACGGTTAAGATACAGTCACAGCCTCAAAATTAAATACAGTACCCAACCTTGCAAGGTCCTGATTCCCCCTTTACTCCTAATGAAGTCAGCGAGTCACAATTTAGGCCCTGATCCTGAAAATCCTTAAACATAGATGTAGACCTACTGATCTCAGTAGGTCTACATCTATGGAACTACACACGTGCTAGGTTTCTGTGGTGTCAGGGCCTAAATGAGCTATAGTAGACTTTAGAGAGGACACGGCCTGCGCCGCTTCCAGCAGCTCCCATTGGCCTGGAGCAGCGAACCGCGGCCACTGGGAGCTGCGATCGGCCGAACCTGCGGACGCGGCAGGTAAACAAACCGGCCCGGCCCGGCGGGGGCTTTCCCTGCACAAGCAGCAGAACAACTTTGAGAACCACCGTTTGAAAGAAATATTTTAAAATGTTTCAAGAATTATTCCTGCACATGAATTCCCTCTGCCAATTTTTGTGATTTTACAAATCACATTTTCTTGTTTTTCCTCCCTGCTGTTGTTGTATGAAAGACTTATGCAAACAGGGGAAACTGACTGATTAAACAGAAGACACAGTAAAAATTGACTATACACTCGAAGTACTGACAAAAGCACCAAGTAAACTGTAAAAAGTGTCAGGTTTCAGAGTAACAGCCGTGTTAGTCTGTATTTGCAAAAAGAAAAGGAGTACTTGTGGCACCTTAGAGACTAACCAATTTATTTGAGCATAAGCTTTCGTGAGCTACAGCTCACTTCATCGGATGCATACTGTGGAAACTGCAGAAGACATTATATACATACAGAGACCATGAAACAATACCTCCTCGCACCACACTCTCCTGCTAGTAACAGCTTATCTAAAGTGATCACTCTCCTTACAATGTGTATGATAATCAAGTTGGGCCATTTCCAGCACAAATCCAGGTTCTCTCACCCTCCGCCCCCCCCCACCCCCCCCACAAACTCACTCTCCTGCTGGTAATAGCCCATCCAAAGTGACCACTCTCTTTACAATGTGTATGATAATCAAGTTGGGCCATTTCCAGCACAGACCACTCTCCTTACAATATGCATGATAATCAAGGTGGGCCATTTCCAGCATAAATCCAAGTTTAACCAGAACGTCTGGGGGGGTAGGAAAAAACAAGGGGAAATAGGCTACCTTGCATAATGACTTAGCCACTCCCAGTCTCTATTTAAGCCTAAATTAATAGTATCTAATTTGCAAATGAATTCCAATTCAGCAGTTTCTCGCTGGAGTCTGGATTTGAAGTTTTTTTGTTGTAAGATAGCGACCTTCATGTCTGTAATTGCGTGACCAGAGAGATTGAAGTGTTCTCCGACTGGTTTATGAATGTTATAATTCTTGACATCTGATTTGTGTCCATTTATTCTTTTACGTAGAGACTGTCCAGTTTGACTGGAAATGGCCCAACTTGATTATCATACACATTGTAAAGAGAGTGGTCACTTTGGATGGGCTATTACCAGCAGGAGAGTGAGTTTGTGGGGGGGGTGGGGGGGGGGCGGAGGGTGAGAAAACCTGGATTTGTGCTGGAAATGGCCCAACTTGATTATCATACACATTGTAAGGAGAGTGATCACTTTAGATAAGCTATTACCAGCAGGAGAGTGTGGTGGGAGGAGGTATTGTTTCATGGTCTCTGTGTGTATATAACGTCTTCTGCAGTTTCCACAGTATGCATCTGATGAAGTGAGCTGTAGCTCACGAAAGCTTATGCTCAAATAAATTGGTTTGTCTCTAAGGTGCCACAAGTACTCCTTTTCTTTTTGTAAAAAGTGTATAGTTCTCTAATCTCTTTAATTTATACTAATCTTAGGTGATATTTGTAACAGAAGGTAAAACATTTAAGACAAATATTTAAGTTAACTGAATGCCTTTAATGTAAGGATGTTTGTGGAGTTCTCTATCCTATCACAAAAACAGCTTCAGAAGAGGAGAGATTTATTTCGGAAAAGGATACATACTCCAAGTAGGTCCTTTGCAAAATATCTAAAGAACTTCCCTTTCTGCCAAGGAAGTTGTTAACTCTTGTGCTCATTTGGAAGATGTCACTTAGCTTTTCTGATAGAGAATATAATTCACCCTGGTAAGTATTTAATACCAGTTTTGAGAACTGCCAATGATATCAAGTGAAACTTATGAGAGATCTGGATCTGTCTAGATATAGTCTGAGATAAGAAATGTGCATAAAAGATCCAGATTGATATTTTGAAGAGTGAGGATTTGGGTGGGAGGAAAATGCTTTTTCCAGTTAATGTGATTTCAGGAAGGAAATAACAGGGCCTGAAAACAAAAAAAATCTCAACACCTATTTGTTCGAGACCAACCCCTACAGCCCAAATGACAAAAACCTGCACTACCCCCTCTCCCACAAGCCATATCCATTTAATTTACATTTCCAAAACTTCACTCCATCCCCAACAAGTCAATTCTGTCCCTACCCACACACAATTCTGCTCCTTATTACAATTAAAATAGATTTTCACATACAAAGAGTGTTACTAAATCCTGGGCTTTTCTTCAAATGATTGCTAGACACCTGAATTAATGAATTTTGGGCTGTTTCTCTGCTCCCTCCCAATAAATATTTTGGGCTCATGCAAAAAATGAATCCTTGGTCCCCCTAATTCTTTGCAGGCCTCCAGGATACATCAGAGGCCCTTGGCCATCCAGCAACTCTTATGAAGACGGGCACGCTCACCTAGATCCTCAAAATGTATTTGACCTCAGTGGGAGTCAGATGCCTAAATATCTTTGAGGATCTGAGCCTGTGCTCCTTGTTCCAGCTTTTCTGTTTCTACCTGTTAAACACATAGAATAGAAGCTGGCTCAAACTTAACTTTAGGGGCTCCTACAGGCTCTCTATATTTCAGTGCCAAATATATCTTAACAGTAGGAATATATCACTTATACAGTATATTTCAGCAGTTACCTTCAAAAATCTATTTCAATGGTCTATAAGATTTAAAGCTACAACAAGCAAGTTAATTTTATCTATCATTTCCTGTTTTTGTTTTTTTGGGGGGCAAAATTAAGAAACTAAATATCAATAAATACATGTAAACCAGACCTCAAACAGCACTTTTTTGTGTGTTTGTTTTTTACTTGCAGTACCTGATTCGAAGACTTGACTTGGCCAGTTCATTATGTTCAATTTCAGCCTTTTTCATATTAAATATTTTTTTAATAGCATTTGCATCCTGTTAATTGAAATAAGAATACTCCATTTTAGAAAAATGAGACTGAGTCAAGGATTTACTCTAATTCTATGGATATAAATATACAGATTTAAAATAGTGTGAAAAGAACAAAAGTTAGGGTTATATATTTTCTTGATAGAGAGTGAATTTGACCAGTGTCAGAAGTCTATAGCAAAATTTAACTTGAAAAGAGACTTTCAATGGTTAAATAAAAGGGAATAAAATGGTGGCTAGTGTCTATGGCACTTCTTTGCAAATCCTTAAAACAAAATCTCCACGACTTACGCACACACAACAACAATACATTAGAATGAGTGGGTTTGTCTGTCTTCTCTGCACTGGAAGATGATTGGTGTCATAGCTAGCCTGCCTTAGCATTCTATCCACCTCTACTCTTATACCAATAGAATTTACCCTTAGAATATAACATATATGTAGTGCCCTTCATCCCAAAAGTTAAAAGATATGCAGGAATCACTTCACCACTGAAATTCATTCACTTTTAGGTACAGGAAGGAGGTAGGTAGAAAATATGCACACAACATGTCAGTCAATTGAGAGAGAAAAGGAAGTGGTGAGGGAGAGATGAAAAGTGAGTTTTGGCCGTATGATGCATGCATACTCTTACAAAAAATGGAATAGGATCTTTAATATCCATGCAAAGGAGCAGGACCTCCATCTTTCAGGCTTTATGCTGCAGACCTCCCTACACTAAACTGCGCAGTCTGTGATAATGAACAGTCAAGTGCCATGATTTGAATTTGTAATGCCAGGAATTCTAGGCATTTCTAACCTAATAGCCAGTGAGCCATCCTCTATTCCTATAAGACACCAGGCTGATTCATGTTCCATTTGAAGTAAAATTGGAAGAGAGAAATGTATAGTTGGCGAGCAGAACAGTCAACAAGGAAAGAATATGAGTTTCAAACTTCTAATAGGGAACTACTAACAATAAAAGGAATAGAAATTAGTTGACAATATCCTTTTTAATATTTTGAGATAATTAGAAATGCTTTAGAACCTTATAACATAAAATACCATTTTAATAACTTAAAAATATGTAATACAATAAATAAAGATTGAAACCCTGACTTAATTGTCAAAAAAAAAATCTGAAAATAACCTTGAATACTTGAGATCCAGGCTCATTATAGGTTTTGGCATTCTTTGCTAAAAGATCTATATCCTTGGCCATTGCATGAATGCTTTTATAACTTCCATTCTGCAGAACAAAAAATAGAACAGTTTACTCTTTAGATAAAAACTGATCCTTTTTATCCTGTCACATGAAGAAAGAAAATGCAAAACACTGGAAAGTAAAAGGTAAGTTCACATTGAAAAAAGACATTTCTTTATGCAGCATATAAACAAACAAAGAATTCATTGGCAAAAAAGAAAAGAAAATCATAGAGGTGATACAAATATAAAAGTTATTTTTTCTGTGACAGGTCCCACAAACTAAATGAACAATGCACTGACTCCAAAATTATTTTAATCAAACTTTAAAACACATCATTCGGATTACCATTTTAACTCATCTCTATCCTCCACTTCAAGTTGAGAATGCATTAGCAGTCAGTATTTCACAAAATTCTGGAATTAGAGACTAATATTTCATTTTAAAAATTAGATTTGAATGATTTCAGGTTGTAGAAATCACCAATTTCTAGCTCTAGGAGTTCAAAAAACAGCTAGCTAAAACCAAATAATAGGAAAGGGTGAGTGGGACAAAGCAAGATGGTAATGAGAATGACACTAATCTAAACTTCAATATCTCAATTTGCCCTGGCCAGAAATGACTACTTTATACTAGTACATGGCCAAGAAATCACAGTACCTGGCATTTCATTCAGATCAACAATTAATGGTTTAAGACACTGAACCTTAAACTGTGACTACTTTTGGCACACTAGTCCAGGACTGACTATAGCTAGTCCTGAATCTCAGAGCAGCATAGTTTTCAGTTTCTTAATTTACTGGTAAAAATTACACTTACTACTGATCTACATAAAATTTTGCTTCTAAACTTTAAAAATCTTATTTTTCCAAAATTACAATATACAGCTCATTAACATGATCATACTGTACCTGTATCCTCTGGGCAATAGTCTTAAGATCTATGGGCTCTTTAATTATTGCATAATAGTCAGGATATTGCTAGAAAACAAAAATGATATATCTATGGTTGTACACTGGCACATATAATTCACAAGGGAAACACTTAATAAAAATCAGTATTAAATAAACACTTATATTTGATGGCCTATTACCAAAGGCAGCTAAGAAGACAGATTACCACCACAAAACAGCTGAAAGATTATGTACAAATTCAGCATTGCAACTTGATTAAGGTTTATTCTCTTAACCAAAATGGTTTAATTTCTCCATATCATTAAGATATACATTGCTCACATAACTAATATCGATTAACAACATCTGAAAGGGTTTATTTATACAGATTCACCAAACGAGTTAATGAACTCAGAGACTAGATCCCTTACACTAAGATGAAATTTAAACTAAGTGGAGTTACACTGACTCTGAACTGAGCTGTAAATGACTTCAAAACAAAATTTATATTAGTAAAAAGATTATTTTAGGGTTGATCCATAAACCCCATTCTACCAGCAGAAAGCTGCTAAAACAAAAAGCAGCCCTTACAGCCAATTAAGAAAAATGAAATACTTCATCATTTCACCAAAGTGATATGAAAAAAACTATTTCCTCAGAAAGAAGCAATGATTTTATAACATGACCTTTATCTGATAATGCGTAACAACATTTTGATATTGATAGCTATTAGACATTATACACACACCTAATAGTTTGCTCTCAGTGTTAAAATGTTATAGTACATTATCTGATTAAACTGATAATGGCTTCTTCAGTAAACAGGCATAAGGGGGCAATTTCCACCACATAGCAAAATGTTATGACTTGGTAGCGCTTAAAGTATTTTTATTTATTTTTGTTCACTTGACCGTTAGTCTCACAGTCAGCCCACAGTATCAGTTATACCATTTTCCAGATACCAAACATAGAACACAAGTGACTTCATTTCACTACTTACCACTTTAGAGGGAAGCTTCTGAAACAGCTCACTTATGAGACGTCCTGATGGGTTGGTGGCTATGGCTACAGCTTCAAGCAGCTGTTCAAGAATCTCTTTCAAGTAGCTTGGAGAAGACTGGTACAGGAAATGAAGTTACAAAAAGCTTTGATGAGAAAGATTTCAATTTTATAAAAGCTTCTAATGGCCCCTGTAAAATATTTCAGTGTAAATGTATAAACGTTCTTTTTCAAGGAAAAGAAGATGAAAACAGCAGCTATAAAGATGTGTGCAACTTTTCAACAAACAGTATTATGATTATGCATTTAGTAAGACACGTGAATAAGTCTGAATATCACATACACATTTCGTGCACAGATCTGTTTTTCAGAGTTAAATAAAAATATGCATTGTAATGTCATGCAGTACTAACGGAGATTTGCAGGTGTAGCTCTAGCCTAAGTCCCTGGGTTAAGGCAGTAAAAAGAACAACAAGTCTGAGAATAACACCATGGTGTTCACCATACAGGTGTTTCATCTGAAAGTGTTCTCAGGGGGACCCAGGTTTACTTGCACCAGGCCTCAGATCATGCAAGTTACAGAGGTCATATTTATTATAAACTGATTAAAATGGAACCACATATACAATAGTTATATCACTGATCATCTTGTAACTATTTATTTCTTAAGAGTTCACTAATATATGCACAAACATATGCAAAGGTATAAATACCTACTTATTGAGTACTGAAACCATTACTGTTTTCTATGTATGTGTAAGAACCCTTAAACAGTATATCAGAACATAATCTAGTGATGCATGTCCCATCACCTGTTTTGGCTCAGCTTAATAACTACACATCGACCGATGTCCCTCCATAAATTGAGGTTAACCTTATTCTGAAAGTCCAGTTTTCACACACCTCTTAATTTCACCAGCAAACTATAAATGCAACGCTTCCTACTTACTACTTCAGATATTGCCCCTTGATTGTCATGCCCTTCATCCTCTTCCTCCTCCTCCTCAGTATCACCCTTCTGAACAAACTCATTCTTTGTGCGCATATACAAATCCCACAGTTTGCAGGCTGCTTTATATTCAGGAGAATCTGGCTGTGAGAATGAACCAAACAGCACAACATTATTGCTAGTCAGTTATTTTAAAAAAGTGTTCTTAAAATTCTGAGCATTCTGAAGTGAAATATATTAAATAATAGAAAACAGCAATTACTGGCTGTGTAATTCTTCAACACAGTGATGTCAGGAATGGTAATGAATTAAAATAGATGTCCTTAAGTGTGGTGGAGGCTATTAGGTAATTTACCCAAGATTTGCAGTGAAGTTTGGATTTCTTTTATCCCCTCTCTGCCACAAGATATTGATTCTTTCAATGCAAGAAATACAGGAAAACATTCTAATTTTTTAAGATTCTGAAACACACTTTTTACTTTTTAATTAAATTTTAGAAAAGAGGCTAACAAAATGATTTAAAGATAACCTTAATAAAACCCATTAACATCTAAAGTGTACCATTCATATCGGGGCAGCAGAACCACCGGGACGAGGGGAGCTAGTGCTGATCTATGTCCCTGGTCTCCTCCACATGTCTCACACAGCTCTCTAACCCTGAGCTTCGGCTTGAACTGTCTCTGACTGAGCCCTGCCCCAGACACAAGCAACTTCTGACTGAGTCTAGGCCAAGGAGCATGTAGGAACCAGGGTGATTAGGCCGGGGCCAGGAGAAGCTACCCCCAGAAAGAGAGAGACCCCAATTTCCCTATTCTGCCCTGTTACTCGCTCTCTCTGCTCCTGCATTCAAAGTGAGCTTCGATCACCTCTGATTTAGTGCATAACTACTGCTTTTTTAAACAGAGTATAATACTGCAGAGATTCCATATGAGTGTCCTGCACACCACTGATGCTTAGCAAACCACTTGTTTGCCACTTAGCCCTCCTGCTTGTTTCCAGCTGAGAGAAGGAATTGATGGAAGCAAGAGATGAAATCATCCCACTAATTTTGCTCTTTTCTTTCAAAAAACAAAAAAAATATTATAAATTTGCTTTTCTGTATTTTTAACTTGATCGTTCAGAATGACCAATTCATTAAATGGGAAGTGTATTGGTAAAATACTTTAAATCTGTTCGTCCTTTACTTGCCTGCTCAGTACTGAGTTCAGGATTCTACTTGTGCTCTTTAATGTTTTTCCCCAAAGGAAAACACACATTACATGAGACACCTAAAAAGTCATACTTTCCTAATATTTTTCCATGGAAGAAATTGTTGTAGTTGGGCAAGAATGCTACAGGGTTATGAAAGAGAGAGGAGGCGGCATATTAGGTAATCTCTGTATTAAGATCTGGTCCACACTACAGGAAAGTTTTGGAACCACTGTAGTACTGGAACAGATGTATATTATCATAGTGGTCTCTTACCTATGAAACTGGCTGTATCTTCTAAAAGCACCCAGACCTGCTATTGTCAGAATATATGAATTTGGGCCTTTAAATGAAACTTCCTCACCTTATAGTAAGCCTTTGCATTGTTAAATAGTAGCTGAAAGTCAGCAGTCAGTAGGTTCACATCATCATACTCCTCCATTTTTAGTTTCTGTTGGATTTTCATTAAATCAATAGGCTGAGAAACCACTTCATAGTAGTCTGGTTGATTTCTGTTGTAACAATAAGTAAAGGCATTAGAGTTTGAGCACTGAAAGCGAACCCTACAGTATTTAACTTTGCACAAATTTAAGAGTAACGCAGAAATGTTTCTAGTATGTTTTTACTACAACTTAAATAGCTCAAATTTACAAACAACCTTAATATAAATGAATTAGCACATGTTTTAAAATTTATCTTAAATCTATAAAAAAATTACAGACAGAAATAGTCTCTCTCTTCACCTATTCCATTCCCAAGAGTCAGTTCTGGGTTGTTCCCTAGGATATATTTTATTATTTTACTCCTCCACCTTTGGAGACAATTTTACAGTCAAACAGATCTCAACATCAGGAAGGCTTTATATTCAATGTTTCATATAAAATCAAACGTTTACTTTTCTGCCTGAACACAGGCACCTGTGTCACAGTTCAAAGGGGCATGCTATCAAATATAAAGATCAAAAGACTAATGCAAGCTTGTTGCATATTTAATGCACGAGTTTTGCAACTTTTACACAGATGAGCTATTTCTCAAAATCCATTTTTTCCAGGACTAGCTCTCATACCTAGATTGTTACCAATCAAGGCCACATCCTCACCTTCGTTTTGGTGCCCTAATGAAAAGCTCACATAAGAGCCTGCCCTGTTCATCTTTGTAATCTCTGATTGTGTTGTACAGTTCATGGCACACAGCAATCTAAAAGGCAAGAACAATCCAGTAAGACAATGGAAATGCTAAGGAGGCAACAAATTGAGGGTATGTCTGCACTTGAAATGCTACAGTGTAGACACTATCTATGCCAACAGGAGCAGTTCTCCTGTCAATGTAGGTAATCCACTTCCCCAAGAAACAGTAGTTAGGCCAATGGAAGAATTCTGTCTGCACAAGGGCTTAGGTTGGCAGAGCTACATCTCTCAGGGGTGTGGATTTATGCCCAAGCCTTGGTTAGGGTAGGAAGGTGGGGGGAGGGGAGTGTCACGCCATAAGTTGCTCTACAGTGGGGGTATTAAACACCAAGCCCGTTTGATGTATTAATATAGTACTATGGCATACCCAGATTTGTGTGTTTTTTCTTTTTTAAACAGAGTTTTCTATCCCTCATGGTTGCAAAGAAAACTTCCCAAATGTAAACCAACACAGTGTTGACTACAGACTCAAGAAGACACCAGAAACAATAAATAAGGAAATGTGGACTCCAATGTCTCACAGTTAATCTCTCTTAGGCTAACTAATGTCTAAGGATGGCACTTCAAATGTCAGCATTTACTATTTCTTTGCTGATCATTTTAGCAGATGGAAGGAGGATGGGGAGGAAGTGAAAGCCATAAGGTACAGAAATCCAGAACTGCTACATGGAAGCAGATACAATGGGAAGATAAGACAAGAAATACAAAGACAGTGAAGAAAAAAAGAAAAGCAGCTGAAGGAGAATGAGTAAGGAAGAGAAAAAGGACATCAACTGGGATGGTCCTAAAAATGAACATATTTTCATGGGTCAGGGATGAATAAGGTGCTGAACAAATAATAGAACTTTAGGTACTACATAGAAAGACAATATTCTGTCTTTTGCTCTTTGTGCAAATCTTGTATTGACATCAGTGGGAGAACTACTGTGGACTGAAGGAGATACGTAGTCCTAAATTTATTCCCCAGCCCACACACCATAATTAAAAGTGTAACTCAGACATCTCCACAGAATGAGTTTGATATCCATGTTCTACAGCCAGTTTAGAATCAGTGCTGCTGGGCTCAGGAGGAAGTCGTAACTTGCCCATGTCATTCAAAATTAGCGCTTAGGCCAGGCAGGTGCACAATATACCAAAGGAAACAAAAGCTGTTCCTCGGGATTCCCTAGAAATGTAGAACGCCGTCCCATGGGGGAAAGCCTGGAAGAAGACTTTGCAACTCCAGAAAACATCCATAGAACACTAAGTTATACCCTTATCCTAAATATTCTCACTAAATATGATTCTTTATTTTGCAAATGTTTGCTTATAGTGATTTCAAAAGGTATTCCACATTTGGATTTATGCAATAACACAGAAGGGGTTACAATAGTACTTACAGGATCTACAGTTGGGAGATTTGAAAGTCTCCTCCTTTTCCTGCTTGGGCCTGGTATATTTGTTGAATGGTGACCATCATCAAAATCTCCTCCACTGATGCTGCTGGAAGGAGAAGTAGCCCTTCGTCTCTTGGAACCCATGGAATCCAACTTCTTCTATAATAAAGAAAGATGTTCTTAAACTTATGGCTTTGCATCCAATCTCTCTAATGAGAGTGAGCATTAAACTTGCAGTTCTTTAGGATGTATGTATTCAAGATGGTTCACTGAGATTTAGTTATGTATTATTACCTCACGAAATCATATAGCTAAAACACTGCTTATGTCGTCGATAGTTTACCTGATAATCCAATCTATCGCTGAGTTTTATACTGCCATACATCACCACACCATCAGAGTGACTTGGACTCTTATAGGGTGATGAAAATGTATGTATCTAACAACACTTACCAGTATCCTTTCTTAAATCACCCATTAATGCTTGTGACTTGTCACTCCATACATGATAATAAAACAAGAACTTTTGTCATGGCAGATGAACTAGTTCAAACAAGAGATAATTTGGTGATTCTGATTGACAAGTACTCCACCCCACACCCAAAAGCAAAAAACAAACAACCCTGTTGATGTAATTAAGAGTCTGCACTGACAAGTAAAAATCACAACTACTGCTTAATATCTAGTCATGGGATCACACCAAAAGGGGTTTGGGCTGTAACCTGGTTACATTTTGTTATGTTCTCAAGCCCTCCCATTCTCTCTCCAATGCTAAAATCAGTGTGGATTGGATGGCTCAAGTAACTGGCAATGTAAGATTTCAGAGTAACAGCTGTGTTAGTCTGTATTCGCAAAAAGAAAAGGAGTACTTGTGGCACCTTAGAGACTAACCAATTTATTTGAGCATAAGCTTTCGTGAGCTACAGCTCACTTCATCGGATGCATACTGTGGAAAATACAGAAGATGTTTTTATACACACAGACCATGAAAAAATGGGTGTTTATCACTACAAAAGGTTTTCTCAATGGGGGGGGGGGGGAGAAAATCTGGATTTGTGCTGGAAATGGCCCACCTTGATTATCATACACATTGTAAGGAGAGTGATCACTTTAGATAAGCTATTACCAACAGGAGAGTGGGTTTGGGGGGCGGGGCGGGGGAAGAAAACCTGGATTTGTGCTGGTAATGGCCCACCTTGATTATCATACACATTGTAAGGAGAGTGATCACTTTAGATAAGCTATTACCAGCAGGAGAGTGGGGTGGGGGGAGAGAAAACCTTTTGTAGTGATAAACACCCATTTTTTCATGGTCTGTGTGTATAAAAACATCTTCTGTATTTTCCACAGTATGCATCCGATGAAGTGAGCTGTAGCTCACGAAAGCTTATGCTCAAATAAATTGGTTAGTCTCTAAGGTGCCACAAGTACTCCTTTTCTTTCTGGCAATGTAAGAGTGTCTGTCTCCTCTTGGCCACGTGTTTGAATTTACTAATGTAAATAGTGACTGAAATTAATAACCATCCAACAACTACTGAGTGGTTTATGAAACAAGCTGGTGGACCTAGCACAATTTCTAGTGGCAAGGGATCAGTACCACAAAGATTCCTCTCTACTGGCACTATTGTTGGGAGTCTCAAAGACTAAAGACGGAATGCGTATAGAGACTCCCCAGATCTCCTCCCATTTTCTAATAGAATCAAGGCATTTTTTCTTGTATGTGTTGTTTTTAAATGGTGCAGCAACCTGGCATAACTACATTAGGGTATCTCTTTCGTATTCTAGGAACAGAATTAATTACCTGCAAACACTTAAATAAGTTGAATGAATATGAGGGGGGACTCATTATGGCCAGGATTAAAAAAAAAAAGGTCAAGGTAGGGGAGAAGGGAGAATGGTGCATATATGATCAATAATGTACCAGATTTACCAGAGTACAACCAGCACCTCGAAAAGCCAGTCTCCTCATAGTGTCTGTTGGCCAAGTTAAGATACTGGGAGAAGGTAAGGCTTTAAAAGTGTCAATTCAGCAATGGTGTTAGTACAGTCTAAACTGAAAGAGAAGAAAAAGGAGAGAAAAATAGAGGGGAGGGTAAAAAGGAGAGAGTGGATTGACAGAGTTCAAGAAAAATAGTGAGGAGAGAGAGGAAAGGTAGGGGAGGAGAGGAACATATAGATTAGTATTTTTTGGATTTGTTCTTAACAAAAGCAAACTTCCACACAGAGTATTTTTTCTGCACAAAAAATAAGACATTTTTCTGGATTTTTTTAAACAAACTGTTTGCTTTTTCCTAAAGGCCCTGCTGACACATCACAGATTTTACTGCCAGTCTGAATGTAAAAGAAGAGAGAACAACTGCAACACTGTAAACTGGCGGGAGTGGAGAAGCAGCACAGTGAATGTATAAATAAAAAAAAGTTTTAAGTTTTCAAAAAAGTAATAAGGGTCTTCAGCAATGGCCCACATCATCAAGAAACATCTTCAGAGGAGTTTTATGGCTCTCTTTACTGAACAGTAGCCTTCCTTACTAAACATTTAGCCCCTGTTCATAAAACTTCAGCCACATACCCTATTACATAATAAAGTTTACCAGTATAAGATTGTGCAACAAATACATCAGTATGCTTGTTGAAAAACATTTCTATCAAAACCAAGCTTGAATATCAACCAGGATATAAAATATAAACCTGTATTTTGTTAACAGAATAGCTATACCTTATCAATGCCAGTTTCTCTTTTAAGACTGATTTTCTAACAAATCCCATCCACATATACAGAACTGTATAAAAAAACAGAAAATAAAATTAGTCTTACCTATCTAGTATGCACTATTTTAGTGTTTGGAACCAGAACCAAAAGACATGGAAGACAACTTGTTAACCAAATGACAAATTTTTCCTATGTATTTTTACACCGCACATGCTCTTACAGAAGAAGTTTAAGAGCATATTAAGCATTAAGTTTTAATACGTACTTCATTTAAGTACCTTGGAGCTTTATCTCCCTGTGCAACTTAGGTTATGTAAAACCTATATCAAGGTTTGGACGCCATCATATACCCAAATTCAGTAAGAATCACCCATAAGATGTTTGACAGCTAGAAAACAATACCGAATAGCTGCCATAAAACTGGTAACATTTCAGAGCCTGAACTGCATTAAAGATTCTCTAGATCTCTATGTTTTTGCACAATAATCAAGTTATTGATCTCAAAAGAATACCTTATAATTTAGTGGAGAAAGTGTAGAAAATATTGCTCTCTTCTTAATGGAACTGATGTCTCATGGTGCCTCCTGGGGTACCAACAATCTCCCTACCTACAAACACTTTCACTCCTTGTGTGAAGTAGAGAAGGCCTTGAGAGCTATTCAGACATTCCCACAGGACCTAAGAACAGTGTCTCTGCAGCACTCGCATGAAAAATTGCTTTAAATCTTGAACATTTTTCATAACCTTTACAGCCACTCTTAAAAAGTCAGATCTCTTATAATACCTTCTTCTACAGCTACTCACTGAGAGACCTCTCTTGTGACTCCTAAAAATGACAGGTCACTCATTGCCACATCTCCTGATGATATGTCAATAAACATTTTTCTGTTGTAATCTATTAAGGACCCATCAATATATAATGTTTAATCTCCTTGAAAGAGTCAAGCTTGTACACATATTCAAGGCAATTTACTTAAAACAAGCCAATTGGGTTTTAACAAGCATTTACCTTTCTGCGTCCCTTTAAAAATAACCAACCAGGAAAGATACACAGGTGTCAAGAAAAACTAATTGTTTGCACTGTGGGTATCCTCCACATGTCTGTAGAAATATTTCTCAGATAATGCCAAATGTCACAAAATGACAGAGGGAATATATCATACAATCTTTCTATATGATCACTGATAAATAAATCCTGAAACTGGCCTGAAAAATATGAGGAAAAGTGGATGGAGGGAATGATGAACTCTAAAAGGATAAAGTTAGCAAAGTTAAATGCACATGTTTATTTCTTCATTAATCTTTGAAGGGGTAATGGACAAGGGACAGATAATGTGACTGCTTATTTGATCAACTACTGGGTGTAATACAGGTCTGCTTCTACTTTAAATATTACTAAATGGTATATATACATTTTCTAGCAAATTTTGTGAGGCTCGTTTGGTAAGAAAGGAGGTTTTTGGGAGGATTGGGTCTATTTATGACCCTATAAATATAAATATTTGTATATAGCTACATACACATCTTCAAGTATTGTACAATCATTAACTATGCACCCAGTTCTTTACAGGTAGAAAAACTGAGGGAAAGAGTATATATTACATCATTCTCTTTCTATATTTTGATTTGTAAAAATGTCATGCACATGGATTTGTCTATCATTCCTACCTACCCTGAGGTATGCTCCACCCTCTTAGTTGCAAGTTCTCTGGGACAGAAAGTCTTCTGTCTTTTCTTAGGAAAGGCTGAAATAATTGGGCATATTTAGTCTAGAGAAGAGATGGGTGGGGTGGGGAGAGACATGATCACAGTCTTCAAATATGTAAACGGTTGTTATAAAGAGAACTGTGATCAATTGTTCTCCATGTCTACTGAGGGCAGCACAAGAAGTAATCAGCTTAGTTTGCAGCAAGGTTGATTTAAGTTAGATATTAGGAAAACCTTTCTAGTTATAAAGTTAGTCAAGCACTGGAAAAGGTTACCAAGGGAGGCTGTGGAATCACCATCTCTGGAAGTTTTTAAGAACAGGTTGGACAGCACATGGTATAGGTTTATTTGGTCCTGCCTCAGCTTCGGGGGGGCTGGACTTCATGACCTCTTGAAGGCCCTTCCACCCTTACGTTTCTATGATACTTTCGGTACAAAAGGCCATGATCCTCGACTGGAGAACCTAGGTGCTATGAATAAAATAAGAGTAATGTGTTGGAGGTCAGAGTTAGGGCGTGGATGTCAGGACTCCTTGTGTCTGTTCCCAGCTCCGACAGCGACTCAACCAGTTGACTGCTTTGACAAGCCGCTTCCCCGCTCCATGCCTCAGTTTCCCCTAGGTGCAAAAGAGGGCTAACACCGCCAGCCTCACCGACGGAGGATCAGTGCCCCTGGAGGCGAGGGGAAGCGGAGCTGGTGCCTCGCCCGGGGGAGGTGGCAGGGATGAGGACGGGAACAGGGGATCAGCAGCTCCCACGCCGCCGGAAGGGTCCGGGGCGGGCCCCGGGCAGGGCACCCCCACGCCGGGGGCGCTGTCTCCCCACCAGGAGCGCAGCGGCCACACAAAGAGAAGCGGCGGCCTCCTGGCTCTTGCAGCCCGGCTGCCCGCTCCGAGCCGCCAGGCCGGCAGCCAGCGCTTACCCAGCCGGCCCCGCTCCGCCTCCGACAGCCGCGGCCGCGCTTGCCCCCCGCCGCCCGCACCGCCGCCGCCACCGCTGCTGCTGTTCCGGCCGCTCCTCCTCACTGCCGAGTCTGCCGCTGCTGCAAAGCCCGGCCGGCCGCCAAGCGAGCCCGCCAGCGCGACACAGCCCAAGCCGCGGGACCGGCCTGCTTTACGGCAGTGCCTCCTCGCGGCACCGGCCTTCCCCTAGTCGCCGCAGCGGCCTCCACGTGGGGAGAGCGGGCCCGGAGCAGCCGCCGCCGCCGCCATGAGGAGGCCCAGTGAGTGCGGGCGGGCGGACGAGCAGGCGATGGACAGAGCCGCTAGGCCCCACAGGCGGGGAGGGAGGCCGAGGGCGCTTCCCTGTCGCGATCGAGCCTGTGAGGAGCCGTCCGTGGGGTTGGGGGTACGGTGACCAGACAGCGAGTGTGAAAAATCGGGGCAGGGGGTGGGGGGTAATAGGAGCCTATATAAGAAAAAGGCCCAACACTCGGGACAGTCCCTATAAAATCAGGACATCTGGTCACCCTAGTTGGGGGGCTTCCTCCGAGCTGCTGGGGGAGGGGGGAGCCCCCTGCGGGAATGACAGCGGTTCTGCCTGGCGCGGGGTCAGCCTTGGTTTGCCCCCTCTCTTGGGTTCTCCTCCGAGCCTGGGGCTCCAGCCCTGGCGTGGGCTTCGGAGGCCTCGCTGATCCTGCAAAGACTTGGACCCGCCCTGGGCTCCGCTTAAATTCACGTGCTCACACGTGCCTACAGCCTTTCCAGGGTCCGGGCCACCCTGGGATCTGTGTAGAGCTGAGCGAGATTTTTACCAACGCATAATTTTGGGGGAAGGGTCAAAATATCCCCCCCCCGCCCCCCCCCAGTGCTGCGACACTATTCGCAAATTCGGACCCAATTCAACAAATAGTTTAGGCCCAGGAAAAACTGAAGATTTTTGTTTTTAATAAAAAAGTAAAAACTTTTTGTTTCAACCTTTGGTTTCTAAAATTTTGAAGCGTTTTGTTTCAAAATAGTGTTTTAAATTCAGATTTGGCCAATTTAAAAAATAAAACACAAATAGAGTGAAAAACACCCGAAAGTGACTAAATTGAAACAAAAAGCTGGGACAAAAAATCGTTTTGAGTCAACTGAAGTATTTTTGGTCAATTTAATTTTGTTTGTGTGTGTTTTCAATTCAGCAGTTTTGGGGGGGGCGGGAAATGATTTTGGTTCAAATCGATTTTTCTTCTGATTTTTCAGTTCTGTCCCTGAACCAAAAAATTTGTTATTTGCCAAGCTCTGCATCTGTGGCTTCCACACTGGTGTTGCTCATAAGATTTGTTTTTGGAAAGTGTATCCAGTCTGTGTGATTATAACCCATATTGATATTTTCAGAGTTGAAGAAGGCTAGTAAGCGCATGACCTGCCATAAACGATATAAAATCCAGAAAAAGGTAGGTCTCAATGCCAAATTTGCTATTAAGCTTTCATATTAAAGGAACACTTGGATATATTTCAGCCCTAATAATTATAGATTATGTAAATGCATAGTTTTCATGGTGTTTACAGTTTGAGCCAGTTGCTAGTTTTTAAAGTTCAGCTCTGGATCCAAATTTGGGTGGGGATTGGATGTAAAGTTTTGAGTGGAACCCATTTCTGTTTAAAGCATAACTAAATGTAGGTGCCCTAATGACCAAAATGCTTTTGAAGTGTGGTATTATTTCTGTTTAGCATTTATATTGCAGTAGTACTAGTAGCCAGCCAAGTTGTGGCTCAACTGTGAACCACCCATTCCATACATAACTTGTCATTTTGCTCATCAGTTTATCTAAGATATTTCTAATGCACTATGGCATCTAAGCACCTTGTATACAAATTAGGGTAGCAGTAGCTTGCCCAGAGCATCCTCATTACTCTGATATCAGTCATGCTTTTATTTTGTATTATTTCAAAGTTGTTGGTGTTTCTTCTGTTTGAATAAATGGGCATAAAAATAGAAAATGAATGTTGCCTGACTGCAATGTGCATTGTAATGCTAATGCTGGATGCTAATACCACAGTGTAAAGAGAGTTCACACACGTAAAAATTAGGGCTGTTGAGTAATCGCAGTTAACTCGTGATTAACTAAAAAAAATTAATCGCAGTTTTAATCACACTGTTAAACAGTAAAATACCAAGTGAAATGTATTAAATATTTTTGGATGTTTTTCTACATTGAATATATTGATTTCAATTACAACACAGAATACAAAGTGTATAATACTCACTTTATTATTTTTTATTACAAATATTTGCACTGTAAAAATGATAAAAGAAATAATAGTTTTCAATTAAACTAATACAAGTACTGTAGTGCAATCTCTTTATTGTGAAAGTGCAACTTGCAAATGTAGATTTTTGTTGTTGTTACATAACTGAACTCAAATACAAAACAATGTAAAACTTTAGAGCCTCCAAGTCTCAGTCCTACTTCTTGTTCAGCCACGCTAAGAGAAACAAGTTTCTTTACATTTATTGGATAAAATGCTGCCCGCTTCTTATTTTGCAATGTCACCTGAAAGTGAGAACAGGCATTCACATGGGACTTTTGTAGCTGGCATTGCAAGGTATTTATGTGCCAGATATGCTAAACATTTGTATGCCCCTTCATGCGTCTGCCACCATTCCAGAAGACATGCTTCCATGCTGATGATGCTCTTAAAAAAATATTGTGTTAATTAAATTTCTGACTGAACTCCTTGGGGGGGAATTGTATATCTCCTGCTGTTTTACCTGTAGTCTGCGATATATTTCATGTTATAGCCGTCTCGGATGATGACCCAGCACATGTTGTTTGTTTTAAGAACACTTGCACTGCAGATCTGACAAAACACAAAGAAGGTCTCAATGTGAGATTTCTAAAGATAGCTACAGCACTCGACCCAAGGTTTAAGAATCTGAAGTGCCTTCCAAAATCTGAGAGGGACCTGGTGCGAAGAATGCTTTCAAAAGTCTTAAAAGAGCAACACTCCGATGCAGAAACTACAGAATCCAAACCACCAAAAAAGAAAATCAACCTTCTGATGGTAGCATCTAACTCAGATGATGAAAATGAACGTGTATCCGTCTGCTCTGCTTTGAATTCTTATCAAGCAGAACCCGTCATCAGCATGGACCCATGTCCTCTGGAATGGTGGTTGAAGCATGAAGGGACATATGAATCTTTAGAGCATCTGACATGTAAATATCTTGTGACGCTGACTATAACAGTGCCATGTGAACGTCTGTTCTCACTTTCAGGTGACATTGTAAACAAGAAGAGGGTAGCATTATCTTCTGCAAATGTAAACAAACTTGTTTGTCTGAGCAATTGGCTGAACAAGAAGTAGGACAAAGTGGACTTGTAGGTTCTAAAGCAGGAGTGGCCATCCTGTGGCTCTGGAGCCACATGCAGCTCTTCAGAAGTTAATATGCGGCTCTGTGTATAGGCACCGACTCTTAGGCTGGAGCTACAGGTGCCAACTTTCCAATGTGCCGGGGGTGCTCACTGCCCAACCCCTGGCTTTGCCACAGGCCCTGCCCCCATTCCACCCCTTCCCACCCCCTCCCCTGAGCCTGCCATGCCCTCGCTCCCCCCCACCCCCCCGACTCCTGCACGCCGCAAAACAGCTAATCGGGAGGGAGGGGAAGAGGTGCTGATCGGCGGGGCTGACGGTGGGCGGGAGGTGCTGGGAGCAGGGGGGAGCTGATTGGAGGGCTGCTGACATATTACTGTGGCTCTTTGGAAATGTACATTGGTAAATTCTGGCTCCTTCTGAGGCTCAGGTTGGCCACCCCGTTCTAAAGTTTTACATTGTTTTTGTCCTTGAATGCAGGAGGTTTTTTTGTACATAATTCTACATTTGTAATTTCAGCTTTCATGATAAAGAAATTGCACTACAGTACTTGTACTAGGTGAACTGAAAAATACTATTTTATTTTTGTTTTTTACAGTGCAAATATTTGTAATAAAAAATAAATATAGAGTGAGCCCTGTACACTTGGTATTCTGCGTTGTAATTCAAATCAATATATTTGAAAATGTAGAAAACATCCAAAAATATTTAAATAAATGGTATTCTATTATCGTTCAACAGTGCAATTAATCGCATGATTAATTTTTTTAATCTCTTGACAGCCCTAGTAAAAATTGTTTTCTTTTTTAATGCCAAATACTTTGAAACAGAAAACCAACAAACTGCTTTGAAATAATACAAAACTAGGCAATACAGAACTTATTGTGAGTCGACATAGGGTTCAGCTGCAATGGGAAGTTGCTTTTAAATATAGGGAACAAATCTACATTGGCAGAGAGATGGTATAGATGACATAATAACTTAAGTCTTTGAATCTTTAACTTCTGCAGTTCAGGGTCTGCTTATTTAAGCACAGCTACCTGCTGATTCAGTCTGTAATTGAAAGCCCTTCACTTCAAACACAGAAAATCTTTGTAGACATAAATATGAAGGAAGGAGAAGTGTGACGGTCTCTGCATCAAACTGGGTTTGTGACTCCAGTTCCAGATTTTGTTCTTTCTTGCCCACAGGTTCGGGAGCACAGCAGAAAACTCAGGAAAGAGGCCAAGAAACGTGGGCACAAAAAGCCCAAGAAAGATCCAGGAATTCCCAATGCTGCACCTTTTAAGGAAGAGGTTCTTCGTGAAGCTGAGCAAAGGAAGCAAAGGGTAAAATACAGTTTATAATAGAATGAAGGGGTTATGTGCATATCCCCACTTCAGGAAAACTTGATATGTGTCATGCACTATAAATAGTCTTAATAGCCATTGGCTCTGAAAATACTAGAGCTTCTCATTTTCAACTTAATTTAGTATATTGTTATCTAGTATATTATGTGGATTTTTTAGTATTTGATACTATAACTGTGTATAGATGCAAATATACGCAAGTGTAGACTAAGTAATTTCTAGCATAATTAGTGCTTCCTGTGAAGAGTAAGATCTCCAGGTACCCTACACAGCTGTTTTAAAAAAAAAAAAAAAAAAAAAGTCTTGCCAGTTTGACACTTGTATGATGAAATCCTCTGTATAGGCACCTAAATATGTGTGGGCAACATTAACACTGTCTGCTAATGTGACTACCCTGCCACAGAGGGACCATCACTGATATCATTTTGAAGGTGTCGAGTGCCGATGAGAAGCACAGTTGGGAAAGTAACTGAAATACTTCCCTAATGGATTGTATTTTCTAAATGGAAAATCTACCCTAAATTCTCAATTACTGAGGGACAATCTTCACTCATTGATATATTTGCTTTCCACAACCAACTCTCTATAACTTTTCATGAGTGAGGTACCTGAATACTTGGATGCTAGTATCTAAACTGTATTGTTAAATTTATACACATAAATTTGGGTTATTGCTGATTTTGTACTATATGTATCTTATGACTTTTAAAACAAACATTGTATTTGTGGATAATCTAAGCACTATACCCAGATGTACAGACGCTCTTTTCTTACCTACGTATTACATAATTTTTTAACATTAGCTTTAATAAAATTTTTATTTCTGTCTGTCTTGGCACCAAAGTATCTGAGTGCCTCCAAAAGTTTAATTGGCAGTAGTAATGTATCACCATTTCCATCAGGTAAAAGCAGGAGTAGAAATAAGCTCCTACCAGCCAACCAGTTCCTTAAGCTCCCGCCCTTGATTTCTTAATAGTTCCAGACAAGTATCGGAGACAGATACACCAAGACTGAAAGGACCATGGAGACTGAACATCCCTTTTCCTTCAATGCGACCACTCTAGGTCAAGATTAAGACCTGAACCATACTCTTGAGTGAAATCCTGGTCCCACTGATATTTTGCCATTGAATTCACTGCAAACAGGATTTCACTCCTTGTGTGGATAGAGAACTTAGCTTTCTAGGACTCTCAACCTGGCACCTTTCACTAGCATTAAAAACCGTGCAAAATATTCAAAGAATAATCCTAGGTGGCAATGTGTAGCACTTTTATAGTACTGCTCTTCATGTTTAAAGCACTTTACAAACAATCCTGATTGTAAGTGGGGAGGAATACTCTTTAGCTTATGAAATGTTGTTCTCTGTCTTGTTTTGTTGCAATTAGCTTGAAGAACTAAAACAAAAGCAGAAACTTGCTAGGCAGAAAGACCTTGAAAAGAAAAGAAAGCTACAAGCTAAAAAGAATGCTACCAAAGCAAATAAACATCCAGAGGAAAAGGTATGTATGTGTAGTATAATTCTTCTTTTTTCAAAGAGGCTAGTTGACTTGCAGCGCAAGAGACAAACTTTCCATCCTCTCATAAGGCCTAATCCAGCACCCTTTTAAGTCTATGGCAGAATTCCCATTGCTTTTGACCAACAGTAAAGACTTGGTGTAGTGATAGATCTAGTGAGGACATGAAAGTTATTATGCATCCCTTTTAATCAAAGTATATATAGGGGTGTCGGGTTTACTGCTAACGTCAATTACAGCTTTCAGGAATATTGGTCTACATATTGCAAATATCACATCTCTACTAGATCTGATTCCATTGAAGTTTATAGGAATGATAAATGTAATCCTCAAAGTATCATTTCTCTTAAGTAACATATATTCCCTGATTGTTGCTTTTTCATGCTATTAGAAATATTGCAGTGCTAGTTGCTATTACCTTATATTGTGTAAAGACAATATTTTAATTTGTGGCTTCAGATTCTTTTCTCTCCTCCCACCCTCTTCATTCAGGAATCAACCACGAAACCAAAAGCAAAATCTAACAGTCTGCTGGATAAAAATTCAAATAAATCATTTTGCAGAGAACTTAAAAAGGTAGGAACTTTCAATAATTACTTTCTATATTTTGAGCAGCAACCCAAAAAAAATGATACTTTACTTTTCAGTTATTCAGTTAAAAGTTTTATATATTATGGACTTTGTTAGAGAACAGTACACTTTTAGGGTCCCAGTGTTGTAAAGGTGCTGAGCACTCTCAACTCCCATTGAGGATGTTCAGCACTTTTGAGGACTATGCCCCTTGGGCTAAAGTCAAGGAGCATTTTACGAAAGTTCTTCAGGATCATGTTCTTTATCATTAAACTCTCATTCCCAATTAACTGACATCTGCCTGCTTAAAGAAAAAGCTGAAGGGGCTTCACTTTTCTGTCCTGCAAGACAGAGGCCTACTGTACCCTTGTATTGTTAACACTGCTTTTGTGATGACAGGTTGATACTGACCCAAGTGTTAGAGAGATCTGACTGAGAAATCCAATGGGCTGTTGCCAAGAGGATGAAAAAAAATGAAAATTCTTTGATATTTGAGTTTTCTGTAAAACCCTTTTATCATTTGAGATCACAACAGCAAAGATTTCCACACATATACTCTTCAAGATTGCCTGCTAGACCTTATTAAAAATTGAATAAAGCAAGTTTGATCAGTGCAGAAAATTGATCTGTTCTTGACCAACTGCTTTCCTCTTCATTACTGTAGAGGGAAAGAAAAATCACTCTGAAAACTCTGCCTTACTGTCTTACAAATAATACAGATACAAAGAAAACAAAAGAATTTTTCAATGGTACGACACCTTGCATATAATCAGTTTCACAGTTTTTTCCTTCTAAAGCAAGTCTGTTTTCCCTGTTTGTGTGGGTCTTTCATACAGGAGAGAAACACATTAAAAATGGGAAAATGCAATTGTAAAACCACAAAATTGGTAGAGGACTCAGGCCTTGTCTACACTACAAAGTTATGCTGCTTTAATTAAAACCACGGTTGCATGTCCACACTAGCTCCTTTTGTCGGCAGAGCACATCCACACTAACAGCTCTTGCATGGACACAGTGAGCAGTGCACTGTGGGTAGCTATCCCTCTGTGCAGCTGGCAGCAGGAAGGGTGTACAATGCCTCATGGGGCAGGTACAGCGTCACATGATGTAGGTTTCTCAATCCCATCCTTCCAGGGGCATCCTAGTAGATTGTCAGCTGCTTTTTCAACTGAAGTGTGGGGGGAGAGGGAGAGGAGAGTGGTGTGTCTGGGGCAGGGGAGACAGCAGGCTGACAGACCTATCCTGAGGTAGGGGGAGGGGGATCAGCTCTGCTCAGCATAGCAGTCTCTCCCAAAGCAGCCTGCTCAGCTTGCCTGCCTGTGGTTCTGTGATTCCCTCCGAGTTCTCCCATTGCCTCCTCAGCTGCCAGGAGTGGTATCCTGAGCAGCTCGGGTGCTGAGGAATGTCAAAGCAGCACAGCAGTCGGTGTCATCTCTCCTCCACCCCTCCCGCCTGCCCCAGTGTTCCTAGTGCAGGGCAGAACTGGAGCATTCCACGCTAACTATTTGCTCTTTGTTCCGCAAAGGGAGCAGCATGCTCAACTCTCAGATACTTCCCAGAGCTTTGAAGGGGGGGGGGGGGGGGGGGGGGTGCATGCCAGTGCAGGACAGCAGAGATCAAAACAGTGAGCAGAGTGGTCAGGGCAGGCATTGTGGGATATTGGTGGAAGCAATGTCTACACTGACACTTTGTCGCTTTAACTTTGTGGCAAAAAGCTTTATGTCTCTCGTTGAGGTGGTTTTATTTTGTCGGCAAAGCAGCAGAGTTTTGCCGCCAAAAGTAGCTTTGTAGTGTGTACACCTCCCCTGTTTTGTTGGCAAAACTTTGTAGTGTAGACAAGGCCTCAGACAAATTGAAACTACTTTTAAGTAATTCTGGAATTAACTCACTGTTAAGCTAGTTGTGTCCCTTTAATTATTGAAACCTTGTTAGCATCCTTGCTAACTTTTAACTGAAGGAGATTTGTTGGATTTAAAGCTGACAAACTGTCTCAACCTTTACACCCAGATTTCTGCATTGTATGCTCTGTGTGGTGGTGTGTGTCTTCCTTGTACAATGCTAAGAGTTAAGGAGTCAAACAGTAACTAAATTTGTTTTCCTGTGTTGTCTTAAAATAAACCGCAAAAATGTAAGTTGACTTTTTATATAATAGAGAGCTCACTTACTGGTCATTCTTTAAAATGAAAATTTCACTGTAATGAGAGAACAGTACTGATGATTTCAGAGATGTTTCCTGTAATGCTGTTTTCTAATCCTGTGGCTGGGAACGTGTTTTCTCTATTCCACTTCAGGTGATTGAGGCTTCAGATATAGTCCTGCAAGTCTTAGATGCCAGAGATCCCCTGGGCTGTCGGTGCTCCCAGGTGGAGCAAATCATTACTCAGTCTGGAGGAAACAAAAAGCTATTATTGGTGTTAAACAAAATCGGTAAGTGAAACAATCTGTTTTGTACAGATATTTAGTCACTCATAGGGTTCTGTGTTAGAATATGAGCTATGAGGAAGATACTAAGGCAGTCTGAGATATCACTGATGACTAAGATCCAACTCTGAGCTTGCTGTCTTGTTGAAGGGATTACACTTTCCTATTTTTGTATGTTCTCTCATCTCTTGCTGTGTGACAAGATTCACACAAACAGGTGAAACTGACTATTGAATGTTTGTTTTTTAATGGTGCATCTGTTCACTTAATCAAGAGCAAAAAGATTCAGTGTTAAGGATAGAGTAGCCTTCTCAGCTACTGTGTGGAACAAAAGCTCTTAAAACTATGCATGATATTAAAGATTGAATCTAATGGCTGAAAACAGCAAGCAATTCTTTAGATCCCAAGCTAAGTAAATTCCATACAGTGACACTTGAAGTTCATTAGAGTGAAAGGTCTGTATTCCTTTCCAGATCTGGTACCAAGGGAGAACTTGGAGAAATGGTTACATTATTTGAAGAATGAGTTTCCAACGGTCGCTTTTAAATCCTCAATGCAGCTGAAGGACAGAAGCGTGGTAAGAGCACTGCTGTCTCTCTCTTGTGTAAGACTGAATCATATGTGTGTCGCTGGGTTGAAACATGATGAAAAGCAAGGACTCTTGACATGAAGATGAAGATTGCAAGATCCAACTCTGATTTCTCCCAGTTAAAATACAAAGTTTTACTTATCTCTGGGGTGTTTTTTTATGGCCGACTGGCTGTGCTCCTGCAACTGATACTTTTGGCTTGGTGGAATAGCGATGAGCAGTCTTAGAACTTTTCTGCTTGGGCTGGGGAAACTTCACAGTTGTTGGTGAATTCTTGCTTCAGTACTGCACACTACTAATTATGACTAGAAAATTGCATTGAGGCAAGGCAACATACTAAGGATTTGTACTGAAAGACACACCCATCAATGGAATCTGCATTGAATGAATGAGGAAGTCCTGAAATCTAAGGTCTTGTCTACAGGAGACCATTGCACTGGTTTAAATTTAACGTTTTTAAACCAATTTAGTTAAACTTATTTAAGCCTCTGAGTGAATACTTATTTCCATCCGAAGCCTGTACATTACTAAGAGTGGTATTTGGAATTATTTCATGAAGAGTTGGGGTAATGGAGGAGTCGCCTCCCCACTGCCCATCTCCCATTGGAGTATGATAATACACATCTTTTGATTCTTGCACGCATTAATTTAAGACCCTAATAATATTTGTGTAACATTTTTCATTAGAGAGACTTAAAGTGCTTTGCAAACGCACCCTAATCTTCACTGCGCCACAGTGAAATAGATAAGCATCATCTGCATGTTGAAAGTGCAGAAACTCAGGCACAGATTGTGGAGCCCTTAGATTAATAAACAATTGCTCTTGCAAGTAGTCCCATTGAAATCAGTGGGATTACTTGAATGAATGCTCAGCAAAGTGAATAAGGGCTCCACCCCATTCTGGCTTTAAGTGACTTTCCCAAGGTCATAAAGTGATACTTCAGCACAGCCAGGAATGGAAGCACAAGTCCCATTAGTCAGTTCACATTGCTAGATGCATGGTCTCCTGTAACATTTTGAAGGACTGCCTTTCTTACTGCCCGTCAGGTCAGATGCACTTTAATTGGTATCTCATCAAGTCCCTTCCTTCTAATTGGAAGAAAGATGCTGTAAAGGCCATCCAATAGAAGGTATTAGTGGGCATATAGGAGTAAAATGTACATTTGGATTCATATTTAACATCCCAAACACATACAGTTAAAATGGGCCCATCCTATGATTTTACCTTTTGAATTTTATAGCAGGAGAAGAAGCTCACAAAGAAAAGAGCTCGCATTGACTTGTCAAGAGGCAGCATGTGTTTTGGAAGTGAGTGTCTTTTGAAGCTTCTTCGAGATCACTGCAGGACTCAAGACAAAGCCATTCAAGTTGGGGTGATAGGTAAGGTGTATTTTTTTTTTTTCTTCTCCTTACAAAGAAACTATGCAGTATAACACAAGCTGGGTGATATAACACAATCAGTGAGTGCTTTCTCACATCTCAGGCTTTGAAATACTTTGGCCTTTCACTGAACATTCTTAGGTTTGACATGGGACTTGGTATAGCTGCATCCAGTGATGCCTCTTCCACTTCCTGCCCATCAGAGGTAGCTCTCCTATTTGTGTCTAACATTAGTGACCAACTGATGGTTGAATATGTGACCAGTCTGGCTATGGGAAGCACAAAAAATCTGACGCTAGTTAATTTACCAGATTGAGTGTTAAACCAAGTCATGTAGTTCTTCTCAACCAGCACTGCCTCTTTTTACACTTGATAGGTCTTTGCTGTGATTTTTTAATTTAATTGACGTTACTTTTCTTGTCCTTTTTATTACTAGAGTGAGAAATGAGGATATATACTTTGTCTGACTGTTACAGTGAAGACTTCAGATCCAACTCTGATCTCACTCTGACTACATGTATTAAAGCCAGTAGTTCTGATCTAATTTACATGGACTAAGGTTTCTTGTTTAACTATTTAAGATATTTTTACCATTTGTTTGTGTTTTTCTTCAGGCTTCCCTAATGTGGGGAAGAGCAGTATAATCAATAGTCTGAAGGAGATGCGTGCCTGTAATGTGGGGCCAGTTAGAGGCGTTACCAAGTAAGTTTAGTTTGACAAAACCATTGGTTTTGTAGTTATGTTCTGATTACGTACATTTCCTAGCTGTTTCAATTAGCTAGAGCATTCTCCACTGCCTGTTCTGATCAGTCAGTGTAACTGAGCACCGCTCCCTAAACAGCTGCTGCATTTCAGTGGTGGACAAAGTATGCCCCTATATGTAGTTTTTAAAGTGTAGTAGGATCTCTGTGTGAAAGGGTCAGCTCACTTCTTGGCGCCTCCTTGTGGCTGGGTGTGGTATAGCAACGCTATCCCTTAGCGTCTGCTGCCTCTGGCTGCTCCGCCTCTTGAGTGGCCTGTACCTCTTCCTGTGATGTGGCCCTCTGGCCAGGTCACTTTCAAGTCTCTCCCTTTTTGGGGGGTAGTCCATAAACAAAAAGCAAGGAGAATTAACACAAACAAACTGAGTTAGTAACAGAGGAAGGAACGCCTCCCTCTCAGGGTGTATCAGGATCAGGCCCTCCCCTCAGGGAGAGTCCTTCAGGCAGTGGCTGTCAGGACAGATACTGTCTTCCTTCAGCCCTATCCTCAGGAGCTGAGAGTTGCAGCTCTGCTCTCTTCCCTGGGCTGCCCACAAGTGAGCTGTTCTGCTCCCTTTTAACTCTCCTCCAGCCTGTGCATCTCTTGCAGGTGTGGCTGACTGATCCCAGAGCAACTCCTTAACCCCTTGTTGCCCAGTGTGGAGTTTGCATACCCCATCACACTCAGGATTAAAGGCACTATATGCATTGTGAGTTGTTGTTAAAGAAAATTTGTTCTTGAAGAATCACGTCTGAGCCTACTTTGCTGGGAGTCAAGATTTTTTCCATGCCACATCCCATTGGCAGTCCAAGGAGTTAATTGAAGTCTAACATCTTTTATTTTCAATTCTAGAATACTGTCAATTTTTGTATTAATTTTGAGAAATGCCTTGTCTCTAGACACAACCAATGCTCCTAAATCTGATTTAAGACAGGGGCTTGTCCAGTGGCTGCTCTTGCAACTTATGAGTCCAAGGATAAGCTCTGATTATTTTATTGGGAAAGGTTAGACACTGTGCAGATTAAATAGGTGCCTCACCCAAGTTACTCTCAATGAATCACTTACACAGCCATGAATAGAATCTTGGGGTTTCAACACCTTGCCTCTTCCTCTAATCACAAAGCTACTTTTCTTTAGGTTTCCAGTGTACACGAAGCACATGATGATGCATTGGAACTGACTTTGCATGAGGAGTTTGTATTCAATCCAACACTGAGCTTCATGTTTTGCTTTAGCAGATGCTTCGTGCTGGTTGATTTATGTTGACTTACTGACAGGATGCATTTCCTCTCTCAAAGGTGCATGCAGACAGTCCATATTGACAAACAAATCAAGATGATAGACAGCCCAAGCATCATTGCAGCTCCGTCCAACTCTGCTCTTGCTCTGGCTTTGAGGAGCACCACAGATATTGAAGAATCAGGAAAATTATTAGATGCAGTAAATGCTATTCTGAAGCACTGCAGTAAACAGCAAGTAAGTTATTGCTATTGCATGGCTCCGCTACCTTTCTTATCTCATCCTGATGCATCTAGGTCCTGCATACCTTTATTGCTCCAACAGAAGGTGATCTTGCTTTCTGGCCTGCAAGGTTAGCTTTTGTAAAGCATGTGATCTACTGAAAGTCGAATGCATGAGGTCCCTCAGATGGGAAGCTTCATTGACACAGAGAACCAACCTACTGGTGCTATATCTATGACACAATATCTAAGTCTTAATTTGGCAGACAGGTAAAATGCACCAGATCCTCTCTGCCAGTTGCCTCTTTCCCAGTGACTCTTCTGACACAGTACATTTTTATAATTAATTTGATGGAATATAATTAACTTAGTCACGTCGTTTTATTAGCAGAATGAGAAATGAAGATAAACTCAGTGTCTTACTGTTACAGTGAAGACATCAGATCCAACTCTGATCTCATTCTGAATGTTCAATGCTTTAAAGCCAATACCGATCTAATTCCCACTGAAGTCTACAGAGTTAGGTCTCTGTGGACCGCCATTGCTGTTTCCTGGGAGAGGTGAGAAAACTATACATGGATCAATTGGAAAAAGAACACTGATAGTAATACTCCTTTCTGTGGCAGCTGCATTTGCTAATGGAATAGCTACTCTTGCTCTGTAATGTGTGGTGCCAAAAGTAAAAGAAACAAAGGACTTCCCCAACCATATCTCCTCCTTCCTTCTCTTTCTGTACACGCCTCCTTAGTAGGAACTAGTCTTAAAACAATTTGATTTGTACTTTTATTCCTAAAATCATGAGAGAACTAAATGGACCGGATTCTTAATGAACCCTTGTCCATGTTGTTTTCTTGTTTTAGATGATGCTGTACTACAACATCCCAGACTTCAGAAACTCTGTGGAGTTTTTAACTTTACTTGCACAGAAAAGGGGAATGCTGAAAAAGGGAGGTGTCCCTGACACAGAGAGTGCAGCTAAATTACTACTTTATGACTGGACAGGGTAAGGATGTTTTGTTTTTGTTTCAGTATATGAACCTCTTTCACACTAAAACCAATCATTTTACAACAGTGTCACCAGAAGCTCTGGGTACTAACAAATGACAGGAGAGGTTTAGTTAAGTTGCTCTCTTCATCCTGCTTCAGCATACTACACCAAAGGGGTCATTGGTTGAACTTGCTTGACAGCAGAGCTACGGAATGGGATGGAGAATGAGCTGCTATTTAATTAATCTTTGGAACTTGCTTAAGAAAATGGAGTCAAGGTCCCTGTGTACACGGATCTACAGCAAGTTTGCTGAACTCTGCCACAGCACAGCTTCAGCCCAGTTTTTCCATGGGAGTTTTGTCCTTCCTTTGAAACACTGAGTCCATATAGTCCTGTTCCATAGGTATGTGATGACAACAGGGGGCACTACTACCCTGAAATGGATCTTTACTGGCTCCATGTGGAGCAGATTACTGTCATGCCAGTGAAAAAGGTCCACAGTAATTATCTGCAATACGTAGCAGTTTATTGAGAAGGAATTACACAAGCGGTAAAGGGTTATATTGAGCACACAACTCCTATGTTAGACATTAAGAGCTATATATTCCTCTTAACGAGTCTCTTTCACAAACACACACAAACAGACCCTGTGCTAGCCTCATGCAGTTCCTGCTTGGCAAACAGAGAAGGTAGTTACCAATTTTATCAACAGCTTCTTCCCTCCTGGTTTGTTCTTCTCAGCCCTCTGGTCTGCCTCAGATTCCCTCGAGGCAAGGCCTTGGTTGTCTTGAGACCCCTCTGGTTTACAGTCCTACTCGAGCCCACGGAGCAGAGTTTTGGCTACTCTGTCTAGCAGCATTGCTTCTTCAAGTGTCAATTAAGGAATTACAACCAACAGTAATTTACTTTGCTTGATTCTTATACTCTTTTTTTCCCCTCAAGGGTCACATGTCTTAAAAGCATGCCCAGTGGGCTTGTGGTTACTAATTTTTACCTAATTAGTGTGTTAGAAGGGGCTGGGTGTGGTGGTACTGAATGAAGATCACCCCACGTTTACTCACTCATCAATCATTCACTCTGGCTCTTTGTGTGATGTCCTTGCTGTAAGGTCACTAGAACCAGGTTGACCTTTGCTCCATGCTGGAACTTTATACATGTGATACTTACTTTTGCCAACCAATAGGTTCAGTATCATTCGTACACGCAGACTTTGCCAGTCCTTTATCAAATTTGCTTCTGCTTAAGGGGAACCTGCTCCCAGGATCCTCTGCAGCCATTCAGCCATGTTTAAGTCATGTCACGTTATGCTCACACCATTCATTCAGTATGGCCACACCAATTTGGCACCGTCCCAACAGCATGGATGGACCATTTGGTCTGTTCGGATTTATAGTTCCCATATTGTTTAGAGTTTAGCTAAATAATAGTGTTGAGATTTTTATAGCTAGTGGGCTGATGTGGTCTGCACTGACATGTCAGGAAAAACAGCTGTAATGCCTCTTTCCCCTCTAGAGAGTGGCAAGAACTTAATATTGATACACAATATGTAAGAGATTATATAGTCAGAATTTTTCTGTTGAAGTTCACATGTAAGTAGTTACAAAAGTCTTATGTTGAGAAATGTGGGAAGAGAAATCACTTCTTGGGGTTTTTTTGTTTTTTGTTTTGTTTTTTTAAACACTGGGGTGCCTTTAAACATGTTGCTGGTTTTAGTTAGTGGGTTGTCAAATCCATTTTAATTCCAGTATTTTCTTTGTCCAGCGCCAAAATTAGTTACCATTCATTGCTTCCTGCATCACGGAGTCTGTCATCACACCTCACCAAGGAGGTGGTAGCGGAAATGCAGCAGGGTTTTAACTTAGAGGAACTGGCAGAGGATAATATGAACACTATTAAAGGTGAGACTCATCTTTGTACTGCACTACCACAGTTATGGTGGGTATGGTTTTAGCGCACAGCTCTCAAATAAGAGCTGTAACCTGCATTGCACAGTCATTACTTGATCAGTCCTTTGTTTCTACTAACCTGCATGAAACTTTTTTTTGAGTGCTTGAATCTTGCTTTCTTTATACAGCCCTTCCCCTCAAATTCCTTATTTTGCCAAGTAATAATTTAACCAGAGTAAATCATATGCTGAAATCCAAAGCCTTCACTACATAGCTGCCTTCTCTGTAGTATGTATTATGGGGAAAGTTGCTTCCTTGGAGAATTCCTTCTCACTGGCACTGTTTCTCTATGGATTTTTTTTTAAGGGGGTGGTGATATGTGGCTATCTTTGTCTGGCCCTGCCCTGAAAGACATAACCACCTTGTGAGTCCTCTGCATTCCCTGAAACTTCAGTCTGGGGCCCTTCTTTTAAGCTTTACGGGTATGCAGTCCCCTCTTCGGGGCAGCTTCCAGTGCTGGTTCCAGAATTCATGTTCCTGTAAGATTGAAATAGCTGTGGTGTTTGCACCTCCTCTTCAAGACTGTCCATGTCTAATAATACACATATATAATGCTTCAGATTAAGATTGGGATGTATCCCCTTCATTGTAAAATTCTAGAGTCCATGCTGCTGCCAGTTTTAATAAGCATGTTAAAGTTAACTAAATATTTTGAGTAAGGCTGATCTAGTGGCTAGAGTACAAGACATGGAATCAATTTTTTTCCCAACTATGCTACTGATTCACTCCAGGTCACTGGATAAATCATTTAATCTATCTGCTTGAATTTCTCCCATCTTGAAAAGAGGAGGAAATGGCGTAAGGTATTTTAACTAAGAATCTATTTGTATGGGCAGTTTCTGGTAGTTTGTCAGACTGCTGTATTGTTAACTGATTGGTGAGCATAGCTGTATCCTAAGGTCAGTTCAGAACTTGGATCCTCACTGCCACACTTAAATTTTATTTTCTTTCCTGTGGGGGATGGGAAGTTGATTCACCCCTTGGGAAATGGATACCCATATATATCTGTTCATTACATCTAGGTCCATCTGTTAACTTTATTAACAGAGGTGTCCAATATCTTTCACAGCTGTAAAATATCCCAATCTGGCAAGCAGTATTGTTTTCCAGTCTTCTGGCTTGACAAATGGGACAATAGAAGAGAATGAACTAACTGAGGGAATATCAGAACTGGAGAACATGGAAACAAGTGAAGAAGGGGAGGAATTAACTGAAGATGACCAGGACACCGATGAGGAAGAGGAACTCAATGAAGAGGCAAGATATAGCTGATAAAAACCAATCAGTATCATGGCTTGTAAATGGAGAGGGTATCCACTGTAGAGGTGGCAGGGGAAATCTCTCCCCCTGGAGAGTCGGTTAGCCTGATTACAAAAAGGGGAGAAGTAGAGAACTTCATTGTTATGGTCAAGAAAGTGACTGCCTAAGAATGACACTATCTTACTCAGACCTGTGCCTTGTGTCTGAGTCCTGTCTTCATTTTAGTGTAAACTTTTATGGGATTTTTTTTTAAACCAATTGTGTCCTTACATCTGCAGAGGTAACAGCTCTGGAAAAGTGAGCTGGATTTTATTCTGGCTCATGCATCTGCCAAATTGTTAATTGTCAGCTGTGGAATTCTCAGAAGCACATCATGGTGCAGGAGCCAGATAGCATAAATTTGTGGCACTGAGTGAACCTGCTACAGAATCATTGAGCAACAAATTGGAACTTCATAAAGTTTATTTTTGTAGTCACTTTTTAAAGCACTGAGTGAACAAAAGCTACTCAAAATGAATATAAAATTCTTCATCTTCAGCTAACTTCTAGCTCCACTCGTCACTTGAGGAAATCAAAACGTTTTCTTTTAAGCAGTTCCTTCTCTGGTAAAGTCTCCAAACACATCTCTGCTTACACTGGGAGAATGAGTTTGGTGTGTTATCCCTGCGCCTTCCTGAAATACTGGTTTATGGCAGTTTATCTGGCTTTAAATTTGAAGGTTGGCCATGAAATGGTGCAACCTATAGCAGCTTTGGTGTGTTAAACCTTCCCATGCTGATAAGAAAGACAGGTTTTGTTAAAGTGCTCAAAATATAGGAAATCTGACCATACTGCACCTGACAAACAGTGGTTGAGCTGAAGTGTTCCTAAAACACAGTAAGAACTGATATGGGTTGGTGTTTATAAAGTAGAGTAACTAGGCAACTCTTTAATAAGCTGCAAGCTGTAACTGGTTTATTATTTGTAGGAATTAATGATTTATGTAATTCTGGAGCAAGTAGGTTTGATTTCCCAGCTCTGCTGTGCCAGTGTAGTATGCTAAAATATCCACCTGTGAATGTTTGACCATGTAACAGATGGAAAAAATCCTATTCATCATCATTTCATTGGGAAAGAAGCTTACTGCTTCCCCCTCATGGTAATTCTCACAGTGTGACTGCAGTGATCCTTGCTGAACTGTAATGTCTAATAATTCTGCATATGTTACTTGCCTACCATGAAGAATTTACATCTAAATGTTTAAAAAGAAGCTGGGAGGTCAAAGGTGAAGCCCAGTAGGATTGAGCAGTGTACTGTAGCATAAGTTTTACTAGTTTGAGGATTTTTTTTTTCTTTTAAAGATTCAGTGCCTTTGCAGTAATGGAGCTGGAAATGGTTAAAGCAGCACATACTTTAGCTGTATGCTCTATATAAAATATTTTAAAACATTTATTAAAACTCTTTGAAATGGGAATTGGAATCCATACACCTGCTGATCAGTCACTGAAACTATATAAGGAGTACCAGTTCTGTGGGAATGGTATATCTGCTATAGTAGTCTCCCCTCTAAAGGGAAGTTTATTCCTACTGCTGACTGAATAAACTGACAGCAATAATACCTGTAACTTTGTTTTAGGAAAGCGATGTTCAGACAAGCAGCAAAACAAACCCTGCAAAACTGAGTGTGGAGGATGAAAGCTTAGAAAAGCAACCAGCAGGTATGTATTTAAAGCCAGTGACTTAAGTAATAAATACATCATTCTCTGTAACAGTGGTAATCTAGTATTGATTTCAGTCTAACAGATTCTCTCTCCTGAAGGTGAACAGTCTCCTACTTTATCATTCAACTTGGATAAGACAGCTGATCAGGATGATGCTTATGATTTTAATACAGATTATGTGTAAAGACAGAAAAACATGCATTCAAAGGCCTAATTTTGAGAAGGGCATTGCCAACTTTCTAAGTAGCTGTAAAACACTCTACGTTGACCTCTTTCAGTCCTATGGACCTTGCTTGCAAGAGGCTGCTGCAAAGACCCAGTATCTCTGCTGTGAAATATTATATAGAATACAACTTTACAAAGCTGAAGTATACACAGTTCTAGAAACACATGATTTTCAAACAATGTTAATTTTGTAGTTCTCTAAACTAAACTTCTGTAAAAAGATTTTATTAAATGAATCTTAAGGACTAAGTAGCCTCTGAGTCTTATATGTACTGTAGGAAAAGGGTGTTTAAGAAGAAGTTACAAAATGGAAAACAGTAGTAACTATAAGATAAGTGTTAAAGTTTACACAGTATAAACTATGAAATTGAAGATATTGTTTTCACCTTCAGTCCATTCAGATCAAATACCTACACTAGGAAGAATCTAATCCTTAGCAAAAGGTATCAAAGCTCTTTCAACCAAGGCAACTTCACAGTACAAAGTTATATAGTAATTTACTATCAGATTAACCCACAGAATTTAGTCTTGACTACATAAAAACATTCCTACACTAAAAAAAAAAAAATCAAGCTACCAATAACAATCTCTATTCATTTCACACAGAAAATGTCCGTTTTGTGCATGCTTAATACCTTCAGCTTGGTGCAAACTTGAAAGGGGATAAAATGCATATTCTGCCTTACCTGACAAGAGGTAAAACCTCCTGCCTTTTGCTAAAGAAGAAGAAACTGCTTGCTGCAGAAATAGATAATAACATACTTTAAGGAATGCTAAAAACTGACATTCAGTGTGTAACCTCTTGAATTACACTTACCAGCTGGGAGAAAAGGAGATGCACTTGCAAACCAGCTATGCTAGGACTCCAGCTGCTTGGCTCTGCCTAATTTAAAGGGCCAGGCTCAGAAAGGCATGCTGTGACATTTCCTTTAATAGGGCAGTGCCCCCCTGGTGAGTTACTAGAAACCAGACAATCACAAAAGAAGGTGCTCCAGACAGAATAAGGGATAGTACCACTACCTCTCTGATATACTAAAAACAAGGTTATTACTAGCCTCAGCTTTGCCAGTTCTTGCTGTAATTTGATACTCCATCCAAATGGCAGGGGAAATAGTTAATCACTTGATATTACTTGTTTCAAGCTCTAGAAATTGACATGGTTCTAATTTGAAAACTAAATTATACTCAAGACATTTTGCATACTTTTCTTTTTACAATTAATTGAAGTTCCAAGGAAATTAATTCCTTAAAAAAAAATTCTTAATTAAATGCAAAATCTACTGAAACAAGTACCATTTTCAAGACCAGAATGAGTTTTATATTCATCCGACGCTCAAAATTACTTGAACAGTTAACCTTAAATCATTTTATTTTTTAACAAAGTTTAGTTTACACCACACATTTAAAAACAGTTTGTGCTGAGTGGCAATCACAAAAAAAATTCAGTGAAATAACACTTGAGAAGTAGCCTTTGAAAAATATAGTTCATACACAAGAAAGGGTTAAATATAAATGGTGAGTGGGTCTTCATGCAAGAGAAAGTGCCTTTTATAAAGCTCCAGAGGATAAGATAAGGTAACAAGAAGCTAGTAGCAGCTTTTGATTATGATAAATTGGTGTGCAAGATTTCCGTGTGGCTTTCACCCAGATAACTGTTCCTAAGAACGAGACATCTATTTCTGTAGCTGACAAAATTATCAAACCTAGAACACTAGCACTGGACTGGAAGAATGTAATTAAAAGGAATTACCTAGCAAAAATGCTAGTTCATGGAGGTGTTTCTCCACTCTTCATAGTGCGGCTGGACTACGTTTCCCCAATCATATTTGAAATAAGTCTCTTCTTCAGGGATGCAGTTTGGTACAGTTGATTATTTCACCTGAAAATGTACTTTCCCCTGTGCTCCAGAGAAGCAAGGAGCGCTGTGTAATACAAATCAGCTGAAAGAAACACTGCTGGCTCCAAGAGTTTCCTGAGAAAATGACAATAGTTCATAAAATCCATTTTACTTGGACTCATAGATCTCAGAGTGTCTGCGGATCAGGTTGAACTTGCCAGTAGGATCCGGGATGTACCACTTCTCCCAGACATCAGCATATGAAGCTGTTCTTCCCCAGGGTTTGAAATGCCCATTCCAATGGAGCAACTTGGCAGCTTTCACAAACTGAGGAGAATATCTTTTTCCAGTGCGAGAGCCTTTTATTGAAAGAGAAGCAATTTGCAACTGTACATTAGAGCATGAAATAAAGGCAGTAAAATCTTAGCATGCAAGATTTTAAACTTCACAGTTATGAGATGCAGATCTAACAAGGGATGGCCTTAGTTTGGGGTATGGGGGAGGGAATTGGCAAGTGAGTCAGCCATTACAAATTAAGACACTTGGGGCCAGATTCTCAGGTACAGCTAAGCACTGCTTTGTGCCATTGCTCCTATTCTGGAGCCGTTGTGGCCTTCCAGTGCACTTCAGAGCATTCTTAGGGCTGCACAACTTGTAATAAAAACTAGGGCTGTCAAGTGCTTAAAAAATTAATCATGATTATTTGCATTGGTAAACAATAATAGAATACCATTTATTTAAATATTGTTGGATGTTTTCTACATATATTGATTTAATTTATAACAAAGCGTACAGTGCTCATTTTATATTTATTTTTGATTACAAATATTTGCACTGTAAAATATTTTTTCAATTCATCTAATACTGTACAAGTACTGTAGTGCAATCTCTTTATCATGAAAGTTTAACTTACAAATATAGAATTATGTACAAAAAACCCCCCCTGCATTCAAAAATTAAAACAATGTAAAATTTTAGAGCCTGTTAAGTCCACTCAGTCCTACTTCTTGTTCAGCCAATCACTCAGACAAATTTGGTTACATTTGCAAGCGATAATGCTGCCCCAATTCTTGCTACATCACCTGAAAGTGAGAACAGGCATTCTTATGACACTCTTGTAGCCAGCGTCCCAAGATACTTATGTGCCAGATGCACTAAAGATTCATATGTCCCTTCATGCTTCAACCACCATTCCAGGGGACATGCATCCATACTGAAGACTGGTTCTGCTCAATAACAATCCAAAGCAATGCAGATCAACACATGTTCATTTTCATTATCTGAGTCAGATGTCACCAACAGAAGGTTGACTTTATTTTTTGGTGATTTGAGTTCTGTAGTTTCCACATTGGACTGTTGCTCTTTTAAGACTTCTGAAAGCATGCTCCACACCTCATCCCTCTCAGATTTTGGAAAGCACTTCAGATTCTTAAACCTTGGGTCAAGTGCTGTAGCTATCTTTAGAAATCTCCCATTGGTACCTTTTTTGCGTTTTGTCAGATCGTTCTTAAAATGAATCACATGTGCTGCGTTATCATCCGAGAGTGCTATAACATGAAATATATGGCAGAATGCAGGTAAAACCGAGCATGTGACCTACAGTTCTCCCCCAAGAAGTTGAGTCACAAATTAACACACTTTTTTTTAAAATGAACATCATCAGCACGGAAGCATGTCTTCTGGAATGGTGGAATGGAATGCCTGAAGGGGCATAAAAATGTTTAGCATATCTGGCACATAAAGACCTTGCAATGCCAGCTACCATGCAAATGCCTGTTCTCACTTTCTGATGACATTGTAAATAGGAGGGCAGCATTATCTCCTGTAAATATAAACAAACTTGTTTGTCTTAGCGATTGGCTGAACAAGAATTGACTGAGTGGACTTGTAGCCTCTGAAGTTTTACATCATTTTGGTTTTGAGTGCAATTATGTAACAAAAGATCTACATTTGTGAGTTGCACTTTCACGACAAAGATTGCACTACAGTACTTGTATTAGGTGAATTGAAAAATACTATTTCTTTTATCATTTTTACAGTACCAATATTAATAAAAAATATACTTTGATTTCAATTACAACACAGAATATATATGAAAATGTAGAAAAACATCCAAAATATTTAATAAATTTCAATTGGCATTCTATTGCTTAACAGGGCAATTGAAATTGTGATTAATCACGATTAATTTTTTTTAGTTGATTGCGTGAGTTAACTGCGATTAATCAACAGCCCTAATAAAAACCAAAATATGCTCCACAGGCACTTGAGTTGAAATGGCAGCTGTGTTCTTCCAAATATACTATGAAGATACATTGGAGGGCATCTCCAAATATACTAAATGTGTTTAATAATGTAGAAAACTTGAAAGCAAGTTCAGCTTGTGCAAGCCCCCTGGCAGCTTAAAAAGCAGCAATCACTTGTTCTGAAATGAGGCTGCAGGCTGGTGCAGGAGCTCTGAAAGTGGGGAGAACGGTGTAAAGCAGAAAAAGATGCATCCCCGCCAACCCCTTGGGGGGGGGGGGGGGGTCAATTTGCTGCATCAGCACAACATTCAGCTATAGACCTGACAGAATGCATGTGGTGAGGTAGTAAGCATAGCAGGAGGGAATAACGTGTCAGGATTTCATTTCATACATACCAAGATGTCGGACGTTCCACATGGGATCAATATTAGAATGTTGCTTGTAAAATACTATTAGCAGTGGTGGTGTGGCAATGCTACCTGCCAGAGTTCTGCTGTATAACTCCTCTCTAGAGGGGGAGATGAAGTTATTAGCTGAGGGTGCAGATACAGCTCTAGAATGGTTAATTTTCACATAACTACTTCATAGAGGAAGAGCATGCTGCATTCTGTCTGGCTAGCTACTTATGTAGACTCCACTATCCTTCATTCCACAGTGAATCTTCGTCACAATAACCCAACTCCCAACTTGTCTACCCCTGATTTCTGTATACTTACGCTACATTAAGTGTCATCCATTTCTCCAATTGCTTAGTGATGTTCTGTAATTTCCATTCTGTTAGATTGGCAACAATGATCCCTGGATTGAAAGAGCAGGTGCTGGCTTTCATGGCGAGCTTCCGGATTGTTTGTTTCTTATAGTCTAAAAATCCAATATAATTGTACTGAAAACAGAATAAAAATTGGATTTTAGTTTTAACTGCTCCCAAATAAAATATCATTCAAAATGCTCCCTCCCCCACCCCATCACAGTTGAAAAAAGAAAAAAAAAAAAAAAAAAAAAATTAAGTCAGTGCCCCTGGTAGAGCAGAGGATTGTTGTGTGGATAAAATAATTTTCCCTTCCTTTAGTACAGGATAGAGCGTGTGGTTTAAGAGGCACGACAATGTGTAAAGCTTTCACTATAAAAGTTTTCTTGTGCTTTCAGGAACGCTCACACACCTTAATACCTAAAATCTAAGATGTCACCAATCTCACCACTAGTGCGAGCATATTATGTGCACACACAAACAAAAGCATATCTGTAGAATGTTAAGTTCTAGACTGCATGTTCTTCACAGCAGCGTCTTACTCCCATTGCACAGCACAGTTGTAAATTCAAAGAGCTCTGATTATGTCTCTACTTTTGAATGTGATCTCAACTTGGCTTTCAGTTGTGCCCACAAATAACCGCAGGTGCAATACTTCAAGTGCTATAAAATGCCCCTAAACATCTGAGTAACTAATTTGTGGTTAGAGTCAAATACTTGACTTCCAAGTACCATGAAATTTATCAGCAAGTAAGTAGGAACAAACTCAGAGGCCAGTTCTGAAAATGAGTCTGAAATATTGATATTATTTTATCTGAACTGTTCAGACCTGATTCCCTGCTCCACGGATGGCAAATTTATTAGCGGTTGAGTCACAGTCATCTGCAAATGCAGCTGCATGGCCAGGTTTCAGTGGTGTGTTGTGAAGTTCAAGGATATCATCTGAAAAATTCAAACCAAGTAGAGAATCAAAACACAAATATTGCTTAAGCTTTAGTTCATGTGCTTTTTGTATACTCTGTTCCAGCGTTGATACCAACACGACCGTACCCAACTCAAAACAGAGTTACATCTTTTTAAAGAAGGAATAGGGCCAGGACAATTAAATGTTTAAAAATATATTCCTTTAAATACAGTACATGCCAGTTATACACAAGCTTACATTACGTGGAAGTATACCTCTAACTCCTGCATCTCAAATTCTACTCTGGCCAAATCACCCTGCTGATCGCTAGGGGACTAATCCAACTCCCACTGAATACAACAGGAGCTGACATCAAAACCAAGGTCTTTTGTTTGAGAAATGGATTTTACATTAGAAATCATACACAATATAAAGGGAGTGAAATGAAAAACAGAATCTGCAACAACAAAAAAGTCAAGTCCCTTGTTCGTTGCTGTGGTCTTGTTAGGTAAAGAATTTTCTCCCTAGAACACTGCAAGATTCACTAGGGAACTGAGAATTCTACAGTAGTTTTACTGCTAAAGTTGAAAGAACTTAAAATGTTATTTTGCATATATAAAATACTCCTTTTGTAGGAGATTTAAACAGCTAGTTAAAATTAACATTAACATTGTCAAAGAAAAGATGTTAGAAAAATCATGAGTTTTATTTTGCATGTATAAAATATATTTTAGATGCTAAAATTACAACAACATCACTCTCTCAACAACTTGGTTAAACTAGACAAGGTACAAATATAAGAGCCAGCAATCTTTATGCTTCACCAGAGCAAAAAATGATCAAACAGGGACAGGAAAAAGTTTCTTCCCAATGTATAGACTTGCACAGATTAGGTGCATTTACAGGGTTATTGCACCCTTACACGGGGAAGAAGCATTTGGCTAACGTCTGAGACAGGATAGTGAACTATATCCATTCCACCAAGGCAATGCCTATTCACTTAGGAAGAAAATGTTCAGTACCTTGCACTATTACATCATCATCCATGTATATGGCCTTCTCTGCATGAGGAACGAACATAGGTAAGTAGAATCTTGCAAAGGTTAACTGTCAACACAAGCAAGCAAGAGAAATGAGAAAGTGACAGAGTAATGGGGAACTCTAACTGATATCCCAAGCACTAATTTTCTGGAAATGCCAGTACCCATGACAACATGCAACAAAAGAAAAATAACCATCAAGGATGGGAGGTTTTTTTTTTTTTAAAGCAAAAAAAACAGTTAAGGGCAGAATTTTCAAAAATACCTAACTGACTTCGTTTCACCAACTTTCAGTGGAGCTTGTGCTCCTAAGTCACTTAGACCCAGATCCTCAGAAGTAGGCAGGCTTCTAATTTCCATTGATTTAGGAGACGTAAGTACAACTGTGGATCGGGGCATTTGGCTCTTTTGAATATCACAGCCTAAATGTTCGTACAGCACTTTGGAAATATAAAGTGCTCCATATGGCCCTGCTTCTGCAATGCAGTTCACTAGCCTGAGCACCTCCACAGAACTGCACTAACTCAGTGGAACTCCACACAGATGCAGGGGTCAGTGCTAGCAGATTACATTTCAGAACTGGAGCCTACATGATCTGTTTACAAATATTTTGCTTATAATAGGAAAAATTAAGTCGGCGTATCGTATTTCTTGGAATAACCAGCTATAATTGAACGACTCATTCATATTAATCATAACTCGATGCAAAGAATTAATAATGTAATCAATGGACATTTATATAATACTTGTTATCCTGAAAGATCCCATTATACCGAGGAATTATAATTCTCACTAATGAAATGTAGCAATCTTTGGGTTCCCATAGTTCCAGAGCACACCAGCATTTTGCAATAGTTCAAGATAGGGAGGGAATGACTCCTAATCCAAATGAAAATGTAGGTGGATTTTAGGGAACCAGAATGTAGTTATCCAAATTGGAATACGAACAGGACTTTGGAGTTAATATGTCTACTCTTGCGAAAAGAGCTCTGGGATATTTAATAACCACAAGTTATCTGAAGGGATAGCATATCCAACTGCAGACCATCCCCTGCTGGTACACTGGTTTACTACCGAATCAGAAGAGTGCCATCTATTTCAGGGGTGGCCAACCTGTGGCTCCAGAGCCACATGCGGCTCTTCAGAAGTTAATATGCAGCTCCTTGTATAGGCACCAACTCCAGGGCTGGATCTACAGGCGCCAACTTTCCCATGTGCCGGGGGGGGGTGCTCACTGCTCAACCCTTGGCTCTGCCACAGGCCCTGCCCCCACTCCACCCCTTCCCACCCCGAGCCTGCCGTGCCCTCACTCCTTCCCCTCTTTCCCAGAGCTTTCTGCACGCCACAAAACAGATGATCAGGAGGTGTGGGGAGGGTGGAGGCGGCGCTGATCAGCAGGGCTGCCGGTGGGTGAGAGGCGCTAAGAGCAGGGGCAAGGTGGGGGAGATGATGGGGGCTGCTGACATATTACTGTGGCTCTTTGGAAATGTACACTGGTAAATTCTGGCTCCTTGTCAGGCTCAGGTTGGCCACCCCTGATCTGTTTAATTACCACAATCACTACCTAGCGCTAATCTCTATGGGGTAGAATGTGCCTGCCTCATTATTTCTAAACTGAATATACAATTAAGTCTGGACAAGAAGCAAACTTTTACATTATGAAACTACAGGTTAAAAACAGACAGAGAATAAAGCTGTAAAATACTAGCTATAAATCACAGATCTGTCCAGATATAACTAGTACGTCCACCCACATCAGTCATCAACATATGTTACCATTGATTCATATTTACAACAAATAATCAACATCAGTACTCACTGGTTTTATGGAGTCTGCCTGTTCAGACTCCACTTTCACTTTCCCTTCCAAAACATGAGGGTCGAAATCCAAAATTCGGTATTTCACCTTTTTCAGAGCAGTTTTACTCAGCCACGCTCTGCCCAGGAAAGAGGAAGAGGAGTTGCACATTTACAAAAAAGAATAAACATGGTTAAATGAGATCAAATTAAACCAAAAATAAAGAGATGATCCAAATGATAATGACACAAATAAGTGTTGGTCTGGTTACTCTAGCTTGGTTGTTTTCCCTACCTATGAAATCTGCATGTAGTATATAATCTATGTTTGACTTCAGTACAGAGCTGTATGGATTCAGAGGTCTGCCTATATAGAGCTCACTGCAGGATTGTGGCTCTAGGTGCTGGCTAATGGAATTTTCTGAGGTTTACTTTACAAGTCGTTATAGTATTTAGCATCAGAAACTCACGCTCCCATTACAAAAAGCATTACTCAAGATAATCAGTGTTAATTTTGACCTTCCAGTTAACTGGAGAAGGGAGATGCGGAGGGCAGAAAAGGGTCAAATACCAATCTAAAAATTAGGAAACTTCACTGCTAGGGCTCATCTTTCTGTGATGGAATCTGTCTTCTATTAAAAAAAATAATTTCCTCTATCTCATGTTTAACCTGTTTTCTTTAAGCATCCACAACAGCAGAGTGTGAAATCATTCTTCTGCCACATTTATGGAAGCAAATTTCTTACATTTCTTTTTTTAATGCTGTAAATTGAAACCTCTTACTAAAAAACCCACCATTTTTGGCAGGTTTTTTGCGTACAGCTGAAAGTCAAACAAATAAAAAACTGATCAAGGGGCCTCATCCTGAGAAGTCAATGGGAGATAAGGGCATTCAGGACTTCAGAGAATTGGGCCCTAAAATGAATACTAGTCATTGTCAGGAACAAGACAAACATGGGAAGAACCTGAATCCTTGGAAACTTTGGATTTTCTTGGCTCATTGGTTTCGACAGGTCCTCAGTGTTTACTTGTTGTAGTACATTTTTTTTTAAAGTTAGGAAACCAGGAACACAGAAATCAAGCAAAGCACGAGCTACTCCACGCAGACTGCAGTCTACACCTGGAATGTTACGAGGGAGGGTGACTGTAGCAAATAGAATATACAATTTCAAGAGGCACCTACAGCTGCTTCCTGAAAAAGAAATGATCACAAGGTCTGGTAATAAAGCAAACAGGTAGGATTGCAATCAGTTTTCAGAGGTCTGGATTGTTGGACCAGATGGTATTTTCCTCTTCTGAAAGTTAATCCTGTCTGGTTTCAGAGTAGCAGCCGTGTTAGTCTGTATCCGCAAAAAGAAAAAGAGTACTTGTGGCACCTTAGTCTCTAAGGTGCCACAAGTACTCCTTTTCTTAATCCTGTCTGACATTAATGGAACGAGCTGAATCTGGAAAGCACAGTTTACCTCAAATGGTCCACTGTACCATTTAGAGTGACAATATGGAACACCACGTTGGATTTAGTGTTATGGTAAATGCTGTTCATGGCTGCAATTACACCTCCAAGCCGGTCATCCGATGCTGTAATGACTACAGGAATTTCCTGATCATTTCTTTCATCAGTCAGCCTTTGAGGAGCCTCGGGTATGAAATCTATAGGCTGGAGTCCTAATGAACTTGAATCTGCAGGACAAGAGAATGGAATTATATATATTTGTTCTACAAATAAATAAATGATTAGTGTTTGAAAATTCTTAATACCTCCAATTATTTCTATTTATACTGTTCTTAGAGACCCCAAGCAGGGATCAGAACTATTACAAGTTTTTAAAGCTAGGTTTTGTACAAACTTGTAATAGTAAAGACAAGACAAGCCCTGAAGAACTTGTCATCTATATTAAACACAACACTTGAATATTACAATAATAATATTATGCACACATATAAGTCTGAACACCCCAATGAGCCAGCATGGCAGGGTACACAGATGAATATCAGAGCTCAGATTAAATTCCTTCATTCATTAATTTCAGGGCTTTAGTAACACAGATAGCTAAAGGGGGTCTTAGATACAAATGAGCTGCACACACAGCTCAGCGCATAGTCTCTCTCCCTTCTTCCCTTCCCAGCACCACCCGCTCTTCCAACTCTCTTTCTAATTCCTCTGAGAGAGAAACCAAGGAAACGCCATATTAATGCTGCTATGGTGTCATCTACTCCCCCAGATGACTAGGCATAACAGTACATGAAAACAACAAGGAGTCCAGTGGCACCTTAAAGACTAACAGATTTATTTGGGCATAAGCTTTCGTGGGTAAAAAACCCACTTCTTCAGATGCAACTGAAGAAGTGTGTTTACCCACGAAAGTTTATGCCCAAATAAATCTGTTAGTCTTTAAGGTGCCACTGGACTCCTTGTTGTTTTTGCGGATACAGACTAACATGGCTGCCCCCTGATACTTAACAGTACATGGGTGTCTCATAGGAGTCCTAGATATCTAAAATGACCTAAACTGAACCCACAACTATTTATGCCTGCAATATACAGATACAAAAATGGATGTTGGTAGTTTAAATTAGCCAACTGAATGGATTACCTAGGAATATGGTAAATTCTCCATCAATTGGAATCTTTATATCAAGACTTGATATTTTTGAAAATATCGGACGCCATGCAGGAATCACTGGATTAAATTCTATGCCCTTTGTTACGCAGAGTATCAAATCTGATGGTCACAATGGCCCCTTCTGGCCTTAAAATCTATGAATGTCTGACTTGAGATACTTAGCAATACTACTTCACTATCAAAGCTGTGATTTTTCACTAAATGTAGCTACAGCACAAACTGCTGGATTCCATCTGTATTTGCATACTCATGACCCCTCTACAGCAGACACACTCATCAGGACCGACTTCCTCTTAGTTCTGAGGAAGTTAGTAAAAATCTAATGTTAATGGAGTACGGAAATAAAATTTAGACAAAAAGACAGGAAATCCATGCATTCAAAATACACTTCATTACAGAAGGGACCTATTGTTATTACATTACAGAAACCATTTTCGTATGGCAGAGGTTTGTTTTGGATTAGGTATGCATTGTGCTACTGATCTGAAAAGAAAAAACTCTTAATATTAAAAAAAAGCCACTGTACCTGCTACATCTCGTTTCAAAAAGTCACTGAGACCTAGAAGGTTGTGATGCAGAACTAATAAAAATATAACAATAGCAAGTACAAGGATGGCAATGTTCACTGAAACAGAGAAGAAGAGAGAGGTAATTAGGATAATCTCACAGGTCAGGAAAAGCTAAGAGCACAGAAGTTCTTTATTTGTCTGCTTGTTTTAAATATGTACCTTTTCTGAATGTCATTTTTCCCTTGTGTCTTTGTTTATAAGCAGAGCCTCTTTACAAACCTGTAAGATGAAAACATACAACAGTTACATTCCACTGCCTGCACATGCATATGGGAGACATGCTATGACTGAGGGTGTCAAAAAATTTTCATAGAACATGGAGAATATGTGCATAGTGTTTGCCTCTATTCATGAGATAAAACTGCATTGTATTTTAATGGTCACCAGGTACTTACAGCTAAGTAGGCATCCAGCTAGGGTACCACCTCTAAGGTGGACACTCCCTGTGATGAGAGGGAGAGACAGTGTCCATCTGGGGAGGAGGGATAAATACTAAATTATGTTAAGTTAGTACTTATAAAGGGCTTTTCATCCATAGATCTCAAAGCACTTTATGAAGGTGGGCAAGTATCATAACCCCCATTTTACTAACAGAGAAACTGAGGCAGAGGGGCTAAGTGATTTGCCCAAGGTCATCTTGCAAGTCAACGGCAAGGCTAAGCATCAGTGCAGATCTCCTGACTCCTAGTTCCGTGCCCCATCCACTGGAACATGTTTACAGACTGAGAGTGTGTCCACTCAGATGGGGGTGGAAACAGAGATGAAGAACAGGACAATGTTTTAGTGAGGATAATCCCCATTTTGCCTTAACCCAAACTTACTGTGAACTGGAAAAGTGCATTTTTCCAGAAAAGACATGATGAATTATGCAAATCCTTGAGCTATCAAACTAGCTCTGCATGGAAATACTTTAAACACTCAGTTTGCACACCACTGAAACAACGATCTCTTTTGTCTGTCAGGCACAGTCTTAATGGCTTCTGGAGACCATGAATGGGTTGAGCCAACCTATCCAACTATCCAAACAAGACAGTGTCTCAGTAGCAGGTCAAATACACCCGCATTTTTCCTCCAAAAGAGGCTAGGAAATCTTTAGATGAGTATAGTGCATTCTTTGCTCATTTAAGTTCCTAGCAAAACATGTTATGCATTTTTCAAATCCTGTCAGAATCTACACACCCCTAATGCAATGGAAAAACAGCAGCTGCAAGATCATACACAGGACAATTAAAAAAAAAAACAGTATAAGAAAAGGCATGGCCATCAGTTTATGGAAGAAAAAACAAATAAACCTAAAGTCAGGATGCAACTTCTATACTGCTCCACTTATAAAGATCACTACTGTAATCCTTGTATGGAATGTAGGAAAGTCAGAATATATGGCTCAAACATACTTCATCACTTAACTATGATGGTGACCACAAATGTAGAATACAAAGTGCACATCCTGTAGAACGCCACTTTATTTTCTACAAGTTATTTGGAAAGCTTTTACGCTACTTTGTAGAAAGTTTGCAATAAGCCACTGCAAAATCTGCAACTGGAAATAACAAATCACACAGAGAAAACACTTGTGCTGTATGTTACACATAATAGTTGTGCTAGTGCTGTTTTATTCCAGCTAGGGACTTGAACATCTCACACAAACACGCCACACATATCTTGGCATAATGTTATACATACAACACTGTCAAAGCTGTCAGCAAAAGAATGTAATCTAGCTTTGATTTCTATGTAATGAATTATAAAACAAAACAAAACAAAACAAAAAAACCCCACTCTCTGTTGCAAGTCCTCTCCTAAAACCGAAACATACTTCAATGCTCTATTAGCAGATCCCCAGCAATCACTGTGAACCTCATATGATAAGTCAGCCTATGAAGGAAAACCAACTTGTCAAGGAGACTGGTTAGATTTCAAGTTTCTTAAGTTGTTTGAAATGCTAAGGGAAAAATATTTTTAAAAAACCACCTATGAAATAGGGCTGTCAATTAATTGCAGTTAACTCACGTGATTAACACAAAAACATTCATCACAATTTTAAAAATTAATAATTATTAATCACAATTTTAATTGCACTATTAAACAATTGTGACAAAGTTCCTGCTCTACCTTGGTGGGTCTTGTGCTTATTGACGGATTTGCTCGCCTTAGAGCTTCACGGCAGCCCTCAGCTTGGCTGTTTTTCTGAATTGACAGTCCAGGTCGACTCCTCCTGTGTCTGACCAGGAGTTGGGAGGATTTGGGGGGAACCCGGGCCCACCCTCTACTCCAGGTTCCAGCCCAGGACCCTGTGGATTGCAGCTGTCTAGAGTGCCTCCTGGAACAGCTGTGCGACAGCTACAACTCCCTTGGCTACTTCCCCATGGCCTCCTCCCAACACCTTCTTTATCCTCACCATAGAACCTTCCTCCTCGTGTCTGAGAATGCTTGTACTCCTCAGTCCTCCAACAGTCCACATTCTCGCTCTTAGTGCCTCTTGCCAGACGCTTTTTTGTTTTGTTTTGATTTTTTGCCGTTTTTCTTTGCTGCCGTTTGAGTGCTGGTCGGCTGCCAGCTTGCCGCCAGCACCCGCCCCCCACACACCTGCTCTCAGGCGCAGCTATTTGCCTTAGCTGAAACCCCCGGAGGAGGGGGGGGAAGATTGCCGACCCGCTACCCGGAGGGGAGAGTGGAAGCCCCCAGACCCAGCCGTTTTGCTGTCTTTTTGGAATTTCTTCTTATCTCTGCAATTTTCTCGGCCTGCCAGAAGCCTTGGTACACAGCCAACAAGCTGGAGAAGAAATCACCCAGGGAAACTACAAATCATCGTGGAGGGGCCTGTAAGACTGAGTAATTTTTTGAATTATACTCTCGTGGGGGGGAGTTTGACTGTGGTTTAATTGCGTTTGTGGCGGCACAGGGGGTGTGGCACAGAGCTGCCCCCCGATCCATCGGTGCCCCCCCCAACATTATTACAACTGTCACGGCCCCCCCCGCCATCCGTCCCTGCTGGCAACCTGCCATCTGCCTTCGGATCCAGCTGTTTGCTTTGAACTTTGCCTTTCGGACCGAACATAACAGCCGACCAAACGAGACTCTTTGGACAAACGTGCGTGGGTCCACAACACCCCCTCCCGGACTGGTTACCCCACAGCTTGCCCCTATCACCGGACCCCGATTTCTGTTTTTTCCCCCCTTCCAGTCCAACCCATTTGGCATCCCCACCCCCGCCTGCAGCCCAGCAGGGAGGAGCAGTTAATCTGCTTCCCCCTCCCCACTCCTCCTTCTGGTGTCTCCCCGTCTCTCCCTGCTCACAATGGCGGGGAATGAGAGGGGCAAGGCCCCTCTAACAATATCAGTTGTCCCTCCCCCACCTACCGCCCTGCCCAACCCCCAAGACCCCCCCCACTGTCAAAACACCTGCCACCGCCGGGGCACCGGCAGCAGGAGGCACCGGGGCGATTACTGCCACTGCTACGTCCACTGACCCCCCAGATTCTAGGACCCCCCCCCCCCCCCAGTTGGCCGGAAAGGCCAGGGCGGGAATAAAGGAAAGGGCCCCGCTAAAACCACTAGGCCCTCCATGGCAGGGGTTGCCCCCACCGCTGTGGCCTCGTCATCGACCATGGCGTCCCTCCCTGCCGGTCCCTCTACCAGCTCTGCGAACGTCCCTCCCCCGGCCCCCAGGATGTATGCCCGGGCGGTGGCAGGCTCCCGCCTGCCTGCCGCCTCATCATCCCGCCTGATCATCATCATGTCCGTTGCCTCCTGGTGCCCACCTCGCCCCACGTGGAGACATACGTGCAGGCGTTGGCGAAGGTGGTAGGACCCACGGCTATTGTGGCGGCCTCCAAAATGTATGGGAAGGTCGTTCTTTTCTTAGCTTCGGAGGCTGCCGCCCAGGAGGCGGTGGAGAGGGGCCCGGCGGTGGGGGGGGTGTTTGTCCCTCTAGAGCCGCTAAAAGACCTGGGTGTTCGTCTCGTCCTCACCTCCGTTCCTCCCTTTTTACCCAATGCCGCCCTGCTACCCGCTCTCTCCACCCTGGGGAAACTTGTCTCTGTCATCAGCCCTCTCCCGTTGGGCTGCAAGGACCCCACCCTCCGTCACGTCCTCTCGTTCTGCAGCTTCTACCGCCGGCGGCAGCATGTGACGGAGAGGCGCTCGAGGGGTCCTTCCTAGTCCCTTACCAAGGAGCCCGCTATCGGGTCTTTTACTCCACCGGAGAGGCCCGGTGCTACCTCTGCCGCTCAGCGGGGCATGTCCGCAGAGACTGCCCTTTGGCCCAGGGGGGAGGGGCACCCGAGACCCCCGAGACCCGGCAGAATATCGGCCCCATCGTTGCCGACGCCCCTGGCCGCCCGGCACCTGAAACCAACCCTCCTCCTACTCGACCCACCGCTGCTCCCATCCGGGCTCAAGAAACACCTTCCCTACAACGCCTAGGCGAGCAAGGGAGTCCCACCCTTGCTATTACCAATCCGGCAGAGCCTATGGAGGAGGGTGTGGCAAAGATATTACCGGATATAGGAGAGGGCCCGCCCCAAGGAGAACCCCCCGCCCCTCATGCTGCCTCACAGTTACCCCCCCGAACCCCTGAACCATCGCCTCCGCCCCCTGACACGACCCCTGCTAACCAGCCCCCAGACGATGCTATGGAGGGCTGGACCCTAGTCCAGGGGAAGAGAGGCAAGCGGAAGGCTCGAGCTCCGCTGCACCCATCCGAGGCGGAAGCCCCCCGGAAGACCAGGAAGGGAGGCACTGACATTGAGCCTTCCGCTACAGCCACGAGTGAGATCCATCCGCTGGTGTCGGGAGGGGAAGACAGACTGGCACTGGAGGGCAGAATCCCCCCTCCACGGGAGACCCTCCCCTCCGAGACCCCTGAGGAAGCTCCTTCTGCCCGGATACCACCCAAACCCCCCGCGAACCCCGAAGCGACCGTTGAGGCGGGCCCTAGAGGAGAGGCCCTCGGGGTAGCAGGAGTTGGCCTCTCCTCCGTGTATGCGGAGATTGAGGCCCTAGATTTAACCCCGGTCACCCAGGGAGAGGATGATCTACTGCCGGCTGGCCTCGATCTGGGCAACCTCACCTCAGCCCCTCTTTCCCCATGCTCCCTCCCCCTAATTGCCTTCCCGGGCAAGCACCCTGCAGAAGGTGGTCCACCACCTGATGCCATGGCCGCCAAGACCACCATGGAGCCAGCGCCTAGCGCCACTGGGAGCCCCCTCCCTTACCCCTTAACCCTCGACTCTGCTCAGGAGGCACCTTCATTTAGCTGCTCGCCTCCTGAAGCCCAGAGCCTTACCTCTGCCCCTGCCCCCACCCCTGTCCCTGCCCAATTCACCTCCTCCTGCAATGCTATTGCCGCCCCTGGGGTTATTTTTTTCCCGCCTTTTGCAGATTCCCCCCAGGGAGCAGTCTTTGCACTTTCTAGTCGCGACCCATTAGGAGTTGCAATTTTTCCCCCGCCATCCCCTTCCACCCCAAGGCGTGAAATGGATTTAATAACCCCAGCCTGTCAGACGCCCTGTCGGTGGTCCGCACCCTGCCTACCCGCCTTAGCGGACCACGAGGCTGCATTAAGAACCCCACCAGGGAATACCCCGGGAATCGTAACCCCACCTCCCCATGAGCTGCGGCATGCACTATGGAAGTTCCTAGAACACACCCGTGGCGCCCGCAATAGGGTACAGCTGGCTCTTCAGCTATGGGGGGACTTTGATCAAATTCTTCAGGCCACAAGGGCCCTTATAAAGGAGGGCAGGGGGCAAGGAAAGAGCGGTGCTGCGGCCTACGAGCGGGCCCGCGGCTTCCGAAAAGATCTACTCATCCACGGGATGGGTCACGGGTTGCTGCGCGACCCGCCGGGGGCCACAAACACCCCCACCAATAAGAAACCCCCACCCCCCCCCAGCCCTCCGCATGACGCCTCTCATTATTGCAACCTTGAACACCAGGGGCTGTAGGATGGCGCTCCGCAGGTCCCAGGTGCTCTCTTACCTTCGGGAAGGGGGGTACTCTGTAGCTTTCCTGCAGGAGACCCATACAGACCCGACCGCCGAGGACAGGTGGCGGCTGGAGTGGGGGGACGGGGTATACTTTAGCCACTTCACGACTTGGCAAGCTGGAGTGGCAACCCTGTTCTCCCCCACCCTACGGCCCGAGGTGCTAGGGGTCACTGAGGCCGTGCCTGGCCACCTGCTGCACCTTCGAGTCCGTATGGAGGGGCTCGTGGTCAATCTTGTTAACATCTATGCCCCGCAAACGAGCCCAAAGCGGCCACAATTCTGTCAGTGGGTGTCCGACTTTCTCGGCACCCTAGATTCGCACGAGTGCCTGGTCCTGGGAGGGGACTTTAACACCACCCTCGAGGAACAGGACCGCTCAGGGGCCGAGCCGAGCCCAGCTGCCGCGAACATTCTCCGAGGAATAGTCGAACATCACTCCCTAGTGGACGTCTGACGTGACCATCACCCAGATGACACTTCCACGTTCACTTTTGTCCGGGTGGAGGCCCATCAGTCACACCACTCTCGGTTGGACCGTATTTACTTATCCCGTTTCCATCTTTCACAGGCCCACTCCTCCACCATTCGGCCGGCCCCATTCTCCGACCATCATTTAGCCACCATAACGGTCTCCCTCCGTGCAGAGAGACCGGGGCCGGCCTATTGGCACTTTAACAACAGCCTGTTGGAGGACGAGAGCTTCGTGACGTCCTTCCGGGAGTTTTGGCTGGCCTGGCAAGAGCAGTGGCGTGCCTTTCCCTCGGTGCGGCGATGGTGGGATCTAGGGAAGGTGCGCGCCAAGCTCTTCTGCCGTGACTACACTCGGGGCACCAGCCGACGGAGAAATGCGGCGATAGAGCAGTTGGAACGGGAGGTCTTAGAGATGGAGAGGCGCCTGGCCGCCAACCCCGAGGACCCGTCCCTCTGCAGAGCGTGCTGGCAGAAGCGGGAGGAGCTCCGGGCCCTCGAGGACCACCGGGCCCGAGGTGCCTTCGTTCGGTCCCGCATCCGCCTCCTTCGGGAGATGGACTGCGGCTCCCGCTTCTTCTATACCCTGGAGAAAACGAGGGGGGCCAAGAAACACGTCACCTGCCTTCTAGCGGAAGATGGCACCCCCCTCACGGATCCGGAGGAGATGTGTGGGAGGGCCCATGACTTCTACACAAGCCTTTTCTCCCCGGATCCGACCGATCCTGGCGCTTACGGGGTGCTCTGGGAGGAACTCCCCACAGTCAGCGTGGGCGACCGAGACCGGCTAGAGCTGCCTCTCACCCTGGCCGAGTTCTCGGAAGCCCTCTGTCGCACGCCCACCAATAAATCTCCGGGCATGGACGGGCTGACCGTGGAGTTTTACCGCGCGTTCTGGGACATTCTCGGCCCAGACCTAGTCACTGTCTGGGCTGAGTCCTTGCAGAGCGGGGTCCTCCCTCTGTCGTGCAGGCGAGCAGTGCTCGCCTTGTTGCCGAAGAAGGGGGACCTCCGCGATTTACGAAACTGGCGTCCCATCTCACTCCTTAGCACGGATTACAAAATCGTAGCGAAAGCAATCTCGCTGCGGCTAGGGTCCGTGATGGCGGACGTGATCCACCCAGACCAGACCTATACTGTCCCGGGTCGCAGCATTTTTGACAACCTATTTCTAGTCCGAGACCTTTTGGAACTCGGGCGGAGAGATGGTCTGTCGTTCGCCCTCCTGTCTCTTGATCAGGAGAAGGCGTTCGATAGAGTAGACCATGGGTACCTCCTGAGCACTCTGCAGGCGTTTGGATTCAGACCTCAGTTTGTGAGTTTTCTCCGGGTGCTGTATGCCTCCGCGGAGTGTTTGGTTAGGCTCAACTGGACCCTGACTGAACCGGTCAGCTTTGGGCGAGGAGTGCAGCAGGGGTGCCCCCTCTCGGGCCAGCTGTACGCTCTGGCGATCGAGCCTTTCCTCTGTCTCCTCTGCAGGAGGTTGACAGGGTTGGTGCTGCGGGAGCCGGAGCTGCGGCTGGTCCTGTCGGCGTATGCCGATGATGTACTCCTCGTGGTCCAGGACCCGGGCGACTTGGTGCGAGTGGAGGCATGCCAGGCCATCTATTCGGCAGCCTCCTCCGCCCGAGTCAACTGGGGCAAGAGCTCTGGCTTGGCGGTGGGGGACTGGCGGCAGGTAAGCTCCCTCCCACCCGCGCTTCAGACCATCCGGTGGAGCGCGGGTCCACTGCTCTATCTCGGCGTTTACCTTTCCGCCACGCACCCTTTCCCGCCGGAGAACTGGCAAAATTTAGAGGGCGGGGTGATAGAGCGGATCCAGAAATGGACAAGGCTACTCCGATGTCTCTCCCTCCGAGGGAGAGCACTGGTGCTCAACCAACTAGTCCTGTCCACGCTCTGGTACCGGCTCAACACCCTGGCCCCGGCCCCGGGTTTCCTGACCCACTTCCGGAGATTGATTCTAGAGTTCTTTTGGTCAGGAATGCACTGGACCCCTGTTGGAGTTCTTCATTTACCCCTGAAGGAAGGAGGGCAGGGCCTGAAGTGTCTGTACACTCAGGACCGCGTTTTCCGCCTCCAGGCCCTGCAGAGGCTCCTTTATAGTGCAGGTAGTTCGACGTGGAGCATATTGGCGCACGCCTTCCTGCGCCGCTTCCAAGGGCTCCGATACGACCGGCAGCTCTTTTATCTTTGTCCGAGAGGTTTTCCGCAAGACCTCTCCGGGCTGCCGGTCTTCTACCAGGACCTCCTCTGGACCTGGAAACTGTTTCTAACAACCAGGTCCGTGGCGGCCACCGTGGGAGCAGATCTCCTCACGGAGCTCCTGCTACACAATCCCCAACTCCGTGTGCAGGCGGCGGAGTCCTGCTCGGTGCACCAGAGGTTGGTCCTGGCGGAAGTCACGAGGGTCAGAGACCTCCTGGACTACGACCGGAGAGACTGACTGGATCCCCTGACGTTCGCTCGGCGCATGGGGCTCTCCAGCCCTCGTACCCCCCGGCGCGTACTTCAGGAGGTGAAGGCCGCCTTGACCCCCGCTGCTCGGACTTATGTCAACCGAGCCTTGCGCGAGGGCGCACCCCCCACATCCTCTACCCCAGGCCCGCCGGACCTTTCCATTGGGCCCCTACCCTGCCGATCCCAACAAACCCCTCACCCTTTCACTGCAAGCCGGCTGCATGAAGTGCAGCCGGTCAGTTTTCAAATTGCACCACGGAAATATTTATACACACTCACGCTTCACACCCTTCACGCCCACACCCTCGTGTCCCGCCCCGATACAAAGTGGCGGGACCTCCTGCCACCTTTGGAGGGTGAGCAACCTCGGTGGGCCAGCCTGTATTCCACCTTGGTCCCGAGGCCCGTCGGGGACATCAGTTGGCGGCTCCTTCACGGAGCTGTGAGCACGGGCGTCTTTCTGACACGGTTTACCCCCATCCCGGATACTTGCCCTTTTTGTAATGTGAGGGAAACCCTGGCGCACGTATATTTAGAGTGTGCCAGATTGCAGCCCTTTTCCGGCTCCTCACAAATATTCTATTGCGTTTTTGGTTTCATTTCTCCGCTCACCTTTTTATCTATACACTCCCCATCCGTGGCCCCACAAAATCACGGGATCTCCTGGTTAACCTCCTCCTAGCCTTGGCTAAAACAGCCATTTATAAAACCAGAGAGAGGAGGTTGGCCCATGAAACGTCCTGCGATTGTAGGGCCTTTTTCCGATCCTCAGTACATTCACGTATCCGGGCGGAGTTCCTCTGGGCGGAGTCCACCGACTCCCTTGACGCTTTTGAGGAGCGGTGGGTGCTGTCCGGGGTTCTCTGCTCGGTGACCCCGTCCGGTTCCCTCCGTCTGACCCTTTGATTGAGGGGAAGAGCGAGAGACGCCAGCCCCAGCCGTTGCCGCTGTGGGTACCATCATTACTGTCATCTAGGAGGGGTCCTATAATACATGGGTGTCTACCCCCCCCACCCCCAAACCGCCCACCCCGCAGCCGTGCCCATCTTGCCGGGCACTCTCAGGAGAGGGACAATCGGTGACACTGGGCGCCGCACTAGGTAACTCGAGGGGGTGGAAGACCACGAGTGTCGAGGAAGCCCCCCCACTCTAGGCCACCAGGTAACTCAGGAGGGTGGAAGACTGCGAGTGTCGAGGAAGCCCCCCCGCTCTGGGCCCAGGCTAGCCTGAACACTTCTCCCTCCTGAAAGCTGCTGTGTTATACCTTCTGTTTGCGTTGTTTTGTTGCATAGTTTGTTTTGTTTTCTTTGGTAACTCTTGGCAAGTGTTACACAATAAAATGCTTTTCTGTTTCAAAAAAAACAAAAACAAAAAAACAAAAAAAAACCTTCCCTGTTACCTTACCCAGGGAAAAGGGACCTACTTAGCCTGCTCTCCTGCTGCTGCCCTCTGGCCTGGGCTTTCCTTGCTTTTTACCCCTGCTTTCAGCTTCCCCCTGACCGGGCCAGACGCTCTACCCCCTTTCTTTTTCTTTTGTTGTTTTTTTTCTTTCTCCGCTGTTGCTAGAGTGCTGGCCGGCTGTTAGCTTCTACCAGGACCTCCTCCAGACTTGGAAACTGTTTTTAACGACCAGGTCTGTGGCGGCCACCGAGGGGGTAGATCTCCTCACGGAGCCCCTGCTACACAACCCCCAGCTCCGTGTGCAGGTGGCGGAGTCCCGCTCGGTGCGCCAGAGCTTGATCCTGGCAGAAGTCACGAGAGTCGGAGACCTCCTGGACTACGACCGGGGAGACTGGCTGGATCCCCTGACGCTCGCCCGGCGCATGGGACTCTCCAGACCTCGCACCTCCCGGTGCGTTCTTTAGGAGGCGAAGGCCGCTTTGCCACCCGCTGCTCGAGCTTACCTCGACTGGGTCCGGCTCGAGGACACGCCCCGCCCACCCTTTACCCCAGGCCCGCCAGACCTTTTAATTGGACCCCTGTCCCGCAGACCCAATCGACCCCCTCACCCCTTCACTGCGAGCCAGCTGCATGAACTGCAGCCGGTACGCTTCCAAACCACGCCAAGGAAACAGCTATACACGCTCATGCTCCACACCTTTCACACCCTCACCCTAGTGTCCTGCCCTGACACAAAGTGGCGAGACCTTCTGCCACCTTTGGAGGGTGAGCAGCCCCGGTGGGCCAGCCTATATTCCACCTTGGTTCTGAGGCCCGTCAGGGACATCAGTTGACGACTCCTTCATGGAGCTGTAAGCACGGGCACGTACTTGGCGCGGTTCATCCCCGTCCCAGATACATGTCCCTTTTGTGGTGTGAGGGAAACCCTGGCGCACGTATATTTGGAGTGCACCAGGCTGCAGCCCCTGTTCCAGCTCCTCACAAATCTCCTATTACGTTTTTGGTTGCATTTTTCCCCTCACCTTTTTATTTATGCACTCCCCATCCGTGGCCTCACAAAGTCGTGAGATCTCCTAGTTAACCTCCTCCTGGCCCTGGCTAAAACGGCGATCTATAAAACCAGAGAGAGGAGGTTGGCCAATGGAGTTTCCTGTGACTGTGGGGCCGTTTTCCGATCCTCGGTCCGTTCACGTATCCGGGCGGAGTTCCTCTGGGCGGCATCCACCGACTCCCTTGATGCTTTTGAAGAGCGGTGGGCGCTGTCCGAGGTTCTCTGCTCAGTGTCCCCATCCGGGTCCCTTTGTCTGACCCTTTGATTGGGGGAGAGAGTAAGGGACCCCAGCCCCAGCCATTGCTGCTGCGGACACCACCACCTTAGAGGGGTCCTTTCACACGTGGGTGCACGTGCCCCCTCCCCCCGGATTGTCCACCCCACAGCCTGCCCCTCTTGTTGGGTGCTCTCAGAGGAGGGAACTGTTGGTGACACTCAGGCGTGGCGCCAGGTAACTCGAAGGGGTGGAAGACCACGAAAGTCGATGAAGCCCCCTCGCTCTGGGCCACCAGGTAACTCGGAAGGGTGGAAGACCACGAGAGTTGAGGAAGCCCCTCGCTCTGGGCCCAGGCAAGCTTGAACACTTCCCTCCCCTGAAGCTAATGAGAAAACAATTGTGCTTGGTTGCTGTGTTACACATTGCATATGCTGCTGTTTTCACTTTGTAAGTGTGTTATGCAAATAAAAAAAAATCTTTTCCTTCAAAAAAAAAAAAAAAATTACTCTCCTATAGCCATCCTACCCGACCCTGTCACACAATAGAACACCAATTGAAATATATTAAATATATATTTGGATGTTTTTCTACATTTTCAAATATATTGATTTCAATTACAACACCGAATACAAAGTGTACACTGGTTATCTTATATTATTATTTTTTATTACAAATATTTGCACTGTAAAAATGATAAACAAAAGAAATAATATTTTTCAGTTCACCTCATACAATCACCCTGTTAAGCAACAGAACGCCAACTGAAATTTATTAAATATTTTGGATGTTTTTCTACATTTTCATATATATTGTATTCTGTGTTGTTATTGAAATCCAAGTATATTATTTTTGATTATAAATATTAGCACTGTAAAAATGATAAAAGAAATAGTATTTTTCAATTCACCTAATACAAGTACTGTAGTGCAATCTTTGTCGTGTAAGTGCAATTTACAAATGTAGATTTTTTTTTGTCATATAACTAACTGCATTCAAAAACGAAACAATGCACAACTTTAGAGCCTACAAGTCCACTCAGTCCTACTTCAGCCAATTGCTAAGACAAACAAATTTGTTTCCATTTAAGGGAGATAATGCTGCTCGCTTCCTATTTACAAAGTCACCAGAAAGTGAGAACAGGCATTCGCATGGGACTTTTGTAGCTGGCACTGCAAGGTGTTTACATGCCAGATATGCTAAACATTTGTATGCCCCTTCATGCTTTGGCCACCATTCCAGAGGACATGCTTCCATGCTAATGACGCACATTAAAAAAATAATGCATGAATTAAATTTGTGACTGAACTCCTTCGGGGAGAATTGTATATCTCCAGCTCTGTTTTACCTGCATTCTGCCATATATTTCATGTTATAGTAGTCTCAGATGATGACTCAGCACATGTTGTTCATTTTAAGAACACTTTCGCTGCAGATTTGACAAAAAGCAAAGAAGGTACCAATGTGAGATTTCTAAAGCACTCGATCCAAGGTTTAAGAATCTGAAGTGCCTGCCAAAATCTGAGAGGGTGTTGCCCTGGATTTGAGGGATGCATATACCCCAGAATGTGATCAAGTTAATTGCAACCATATTATGTGCATTCAGCCACCATGAAGTGATGAAATAGAACAACATGTAGTTAAGGGTTAATTTGGAAATACGCTTTCAGAAGCAATGTCATCTCTAGCTGCCAGTTTCTGCTAATCAGAATGGGAGGAGGGGACAAACAATTAAACAATTGAGACTGAAAACCTTGATGGTTGTAAAACCTTGAATCTGGACGACTCTGATATTAAAAGTTTATTGAAAGTTAGAAACGTGATGATATAGTAGAGGTCATTGTGATCTATGTGTTTTGTAGAAGTGAGTTATAAAAGATTAGCTAATACAATGTACTTTGGAGCACTCCTCTGAAACCATCCTGAGAGACGTTTTTCCTGATACCTTTTCTCCCCAGTGGGTGAGCAACTGGCCACTGTGAACCTGTTGTTAATTACTCAATACCCTTCCAGATGCTAGGTAAATATCTGAGATGTTTTAAACTTATTGCTTATGTTGTGTGTGTTTAAATCTAATGAACTGCAGTGTTAGACAAGAGCATTCTTACTTGCATGAATCTTATCAGACAGAATTGTTGTGTTCCTGTTGATTTATTCCTTACACCGCCTACAGTGAAATAGTTAAGTTTCCCCCGCTGCGGGATCTGAAAACCCAGGGTAACGAGATGAGGTGTGGAGCACGCTTTCAGAAGTCTTAAAAGAGCAACATTCCGATGCAGAAACTACAGAATCCGAACCACCAAAAAAATAAAATAAATCTTCTGCTGGTGGCATCTGACTCAGATTATTAAAATGAATATGTGTCAGCCCGCACTGCTTTGGATTGTTATCGAGCAGAACCTGTCATCAGCATGAATGCATGGGTAACGCCAACAGACCCTGGTCGTCGGTGGGATTGAACTGGGGACCTCTGGAGCTTAGTGCATGAGCCTCTACTGCATGAGCTAAAAGCCAACTGGCTCTAGCTAAGGCTATAGAGCAGACTCATTGATAGCTCTCTAAGTGGTCTCAGTGCCACTAGATGGGACAGAACACCACACCCAGAAGGTGTGTGGGTTACACATGTCCTCTGGAATGGTGGATGAAGCATGAAGGGACATATGAATCTTTAGTGCATCTGGCACGTAAATATCTTGTGACGCAGGCTGCAACAGTGCCATGCAAACGCCTGTTCTCACTTTGAGGTGACATTGTGAACAAGAAGCAGGCAGCATTATCTCCTGCAAATGTAAATAAACTTGTTTGTCTGAGTGATTGGCTGAACAAGAAATAGGACTGAGTGGACTTGTAGGCTCTAAAGTTTTATATTGTTTTATTTTTGAATACAGTTATTTTTTGTACAAAATTCTACATTTGTAAGTACAACTTTCATGATAGGCGAAAACATAAAGACATGCCTCATTTATTCGTATGCAAAGTTAGAAAAGTAAACCCACTCTGAACAGTTTCCAGAGCAGTAATAAAATCCAGTTTATTGTCTTCCTGCACAAAAACAGAAAAATTGTGTATTCATTGCTCAAAGTCTCTCTCCACACAGCAAATATGCAATATGTGGGCCTGATTTTATAAACACTTGCTCAAATACATAATTTCATTGAGGTCATGTGGACTTCTCATGTAAACAAGGATTGGGCCCTATAATAATTACAGACAGAAAAAGAGTCATTGTGTGTGTATAATTATTACACATACGTACATATTTTTCTATGTCCTTTAATAGAACCAGAAATGGTTTCGATTAAAGTATTGCGTATTTACTTTTCCTGAAAATACTTTCAGTGAAGACATATCCCCCACTTTCCCCCCGAATCACAAATACTGATGCACATTCTTTTCTTTACATATAAGTAGTCCCATTAACGTCAATGGAACTGCTCACAAGCATACAGTTAAGCACATGCATTAGGTGTTTTTCAGGATAAGACATAAGTGTATAATCAAGGGGTACATAGATGCTAAAAAAAATTAGCATTGTGATCTTTTTTCCTCTTTACATATTAAGCAAATAGCAAGAGTTTATCACAACTAAACAAGTTTACCCTCAGACTTAATGATACAGCTACAACCTTTCGTGGACTATCATTTGTGCTAAACTACCTTGTGAGCAGTACAGAACTAGTTGTATTGAACATCAGATTTACAGTCCCTATATATCTCACACTCTCTGAAACCAAAGACACCTTTTTTTGTTTTTAGGAGGGAAAAGGAAAAATCACAAAGCTTGTCAAATGCTCACATCTTTTACAAAAAGAACTACAAAAAAGTGTTGGCGCTTCAAGAACCTGCCCTCACCACCAAAATAATTTCAGATGTGACACATATATGGAGCAGAGATAGAGTGGAGCCTATTTCCTAATGATTCATCTGCTGCAGAACTGCAGGGTTTAACACAGCGGTTCTCGAGGTTATTACGAAAGCTTATGCTCAAATAAATTTGTCAGTCTCTAAGGTGCCACAAGTCCTCCTTTTCTTTTACAAGGGGGGTTGTGAGCTGTCAGCCTCTACCCCAAACCCCGCTTTGCCTCTAGCATTTATAATGGTGTTAAATATGTAAAAAAGTGTTTTTAATTTATAAGGGGGAGGGAGGGTTGCACACAGAGGCTTGCTATGTGAAAGGGGTCACCAGTACAAAAGTTTGAGAACCACTGGTTTAAGAGGACCTAAAGAACCATTGCCCAGTGAACAAATTTAACGTTCTTGCATCAACATGGTAGGTCTCACAGATTAACTACATGGGAATACCCCCACGAAGGCAGAAACAGCCCCGCTGGAACGCAGGCTACGCCCAGCCTTGCAGACCTCAAACGGGTAACATTTATAGTTTAAGACAAGTGTTTTCAGTCGCCAGCACCATACTGTGGGGCAGATCATGTGCCAAGGCAGGGGCGCTGCCAGGACTGCTTTGCCCAGGGCTGCGCTTTCTCTGCAGCCTGCAGAACAGCTCTGCTCACCTCTTGCCCCTCGCAGCGATCGGTGCAGGGCTCAATTTGTAATGAAAAGGTGCCTGGGCTCAAGCAATTATTTTCCATTCACACCTGATGCAGCAAGCCCACAAGTGCTGGGGCTATGAACGGCCAAGCCCAGGGGTGTCAGGGCTCTGCCCTGGCACAAAACAAGTACCGGACCGGTGCCCCTGCCCTGGGGAGGGGGGGCGAGCGAGACAGCCGCGGTGCTGAGAAGATGCCTTACCTGTGTGCCCAGGGAGCCGGGCTCCTCACGCTCGCGCTCCGCGCCGCCAGGCAGCCCAGAGCCAAGTGCCAGCTCAACACAACAACACAGCGCTCGCCGCAGCAGCAGGCGGCTGTCAGCGGTTGGCCGGGCCTCGGGTATCCACCGCGCCGCCTGACTGCACAACAACTGGGCGCGCCAATATTATTTAGGAAGGCACGTTAGACCTAGCACATCACAGGGCTACCCTCAAACCCGAGTTTGGAGCGAAGGGAAACAGCCCAGCTTGCGCACGTTCAGTCCGGCAGTGTGTTAGGCATACCTATGCGCGGAGGACCCCGCACCCCAGGTCCTGGAGCGCTATTAACTGTTGCCATGGAGACGCAACCGAGCGTCGCGGAGGCCGCAGCGGAGCCGGGCGGTGGATTGTGGCTGCGGCTGGCTTTGGTGTCCTACGGGGGACTGGGGTCGGCCCGCTGAGGCCGGTGCAATTCTTCAGGCGCTTAGCAAGGACAGCTCCCCGCCGGAGGCTCACGGGAAATGGGGCGGAGTAAGGCCGCGGTGCTTCCGGCCAGCTCAGCGTCTACCTTCCGACCTCGGACCCGCTCCGCCGCCGCCGGAGTGTCGACGCGGGCCAGCCGGTCCGGTAGGGAGGCTGCCGCCCGTGAGACCTCACCTACCTCCTCTTCCAAGGCTGGTGCAGCTGCCTCCACCTCACGGGCCGAGGCCGGCTCTGGCTCTCAGGACGCGCCTGAAGCCTCCCCTTCGCAGGCTGGGAGCGTTTCCGAGGCCTGCGCTTCGCAGGGCGGGGCGGGCAATTCCGAGGAGAGCAGCGAGACCGGGGAGGCAGCCGGCGCGGTGACTTCCGTCGCTGGCATCATGCTGGACGTATTCGGCTCCATCCCCACCCAGATGGTAAGGGGGGTCCCCAACCCCACAGGGAGCACCGCGGGCTGGGTAATAGAACCAAGCGGGCCAGTGCTCCGGGGGCCGCCTTGCGCTGGACGCATCAGTCTCCCTCTCCTGGGGTTGGTGCTGCCTAGCTCGGTTTCCATACCCAGGCAAGGGCACAGCAGGGTCAGGGGTGGAGTGGGGGCAGGGCCTGTGGCAGAGCCAGGGGTTGAGCAGTGAGCACCCCCTGGCACGTTGGAAAGTTGGCACCTGTAGCTCCAGCCCCAGAGTCAGTGTCAATACAAGGAGCCACAGGTTGGTCACCCCTGCTCTAAGCAGAGAGCTGGGCATTCTAGTACTGGCTCTGCTATAGAGTGCATGAGACTGTCAGCAAGAGAACCCATTTCCCAGTTTTATAAAATGAGAAATATTGAATCAACATGAGGTGATTCTTTGCAAAGGGCTATAAAAATGCAAAGTGTGACTTTATAGAAAAGTGCATAAAAGCACAATACATTAAACTTTTTTCTGTAATTTTAAAGGCAACCTCCTTCTTACTAACTGATGTGACTTTGGGCTTCTGTGCAGATGTCCCTAACTCTTAATGACAGTCCAAAGTATGCAGTTTCCCGCTTCTTTGTGGCGGTATCAGTGGAGGTGTAGAGACACTAGGCTGGAAATTAAGATTTTTACAGCATAAAACCAAGATTTCTTTAAAGAATACATAAGAAAACATTCTTATCTTAAGCATCTGTTGTATTCCACAATACTCACTACAAAGTCCGGGCAGTCATATGTACAAGCTCTGTCTTTGTGCTACTTGATCATTACGGACACTGCAAGAATTGTTTACTTGTTGGTGTAGGTGGTTGGGTAATTATAATTATAACCATTTTTTTGCCCACAGGACTACAAGGGTCAAAAACTAGCAGAACAGATTTTTCAAGGGATCATTCTTGTTTCTGCGGTAAGTATAATAGAGCCATGGTTAAAGTTGTTTGACGTCCTTTAAAAATAAACTTATTAGGGCCTGAAATCTTCTTGGATTTTTGAAGCTTGAAGCAAATCAGCCAGACTGTCTTTGAGACTTTAAACTAGTGGCTTGGGGGAAAAAAAAAACAGTTACACTTAATCTATGATGTTCAAAATACAATTAAAAAGGAGTAGACAAGTACTTCTTTTCTTTTTACGGATACAGGGTAACACGGCTGCTACTCTGAAACCTGTCAAAATATAATTAGTTAGATTGCAGTGATATTAGAGGATCAGTTATTTTTGGATTCCGGTTTAATTCAATGTCATATTCCTTAATCCTGAAGTGACAGCATAATTTAGTCGACTAAGCACAGGGCAAGAAGCCAGGAACTCAAGTTCTAATTGTAGCTCTGACTCTGTTCTACATGGCCTTGGGTCAAGTCACTTAACCTGTCTGCCTCACTTTTCATAGAAGTTGGAGTGTTTGCAACCTTCTTTATAAATGCCATTGAAAAGTCTTAATAGTTAAATACTCAAATACTGAAGGTGTTTCAGTATGATACCTTCACTATATTCTATGATGGGGGAAAAAAAAGACATTAAGAGAACATTAAGGTTGCAAGGTCAAGCACTCAAGTAAAAAGATGCCAGAATTAAGGCTTCTTTCACACTCCAAATTTTTCCAGAAAAATGTAACAGCTGTGAGTTTCATACACTGCAGGACTCCCATCTGCTAGTTAATGTTGTAACCACTGAAACTGTTGTACTGCAGGCCTGACAGCTGTTACAAGCTATATACTACATTGGTTAGAACTAGGGCTGTCAAGCGGTTAAAAAAATGAACCACGATTAAAAAAATTATTGCGATTAATCACACTATTAAACAATAATAGAATACTATTGACATTTTTGGATGTTTTCTAAATTTTAAAATATTTATTTCATTAACACACAACATAAAGTGTACAGCATTCACTATTACAAATATTTGTGCTATAAAAAATAGTATTTTTCAATTCACTTCATACACTTAATACAGTCTCTTTATCATGAAACTTACAAATGTAGAATTATGTACAAAAAAACTTGCATTCAAAAATAAAACAATGTAAAATGTTAGTCTACAAGTCCACTCAGTCCTACTTCTTGTTCAGTCAAGCACTCAAAACGTGTTTGTTTACATTTATGGGAGATAATGCTGCCCACTTCTTGTTTACCATGTCACATGAAAGTGAGAACAGGTGTTCACAGGGCACTGTTGTAGCTGGCATCGCAAGATATTTAAGGGCCAGATGTGTTAAAGATTCGTATGTCCCTTCATGCTTCAACAACCATTCTATAGGACATGCGTACATGCTAATAAGGGGTTCTGCTCGAGAAGGATCCAAAGCAGTGCAGACCAACGCATGCTCACTTTAATCATCTGAGTCAGATGCCACCAGCAGAAGGCTGAATTTCTTTTTTTGCGGTTCGGGTTCTGTAGTTTCCACATTGGACTGTTGCTCTTTTAAGACTTCTGAAAGCATGTTCCACACCTTGTCCCGCTCAGATTTTGGAAGGCACTTCAGATTCTTCAACCTTGGGTTGAGTGTTGTAGCTATCTTTAGAAATCTCACATTGGTACCTTCTTTGTGTTTTGTCAAATCTGCAGTGAAAGTGTTCTTAAAATGAACAGTATGTGCTGGGTCATCATCCGAGACTGCTATAACATGAAATATATGGCAGAATGCAGGTAAAACAGAGCAGGAGATATACTGTTCTCCCCCCAAGGACTTCAGTCACAAATTTAACACATTTTTTAATGAGCATCATCAGCATGGAAGCATGTCCTCTGGAATGGTACCCGAAGCATGAAGGGGCATACGAATGTTTAGCATGTCTGGCATGTAAATACCTTGCAATGCCGGCTACCACTTTCAGGTGACATAGTAAATAAGAGGTGGGCAGCATTATCTCTCGTAAATGTAAACAAACTTGTTTGTCTTAATGATTGGCTGAACAAGTAGTAGGACTGAGTGGACTTGTAGACTCAAGTTTCACATTTTTATTTTTGAGTGCAGTTACATAACAAAAATCTACATTTGTAAGTTGCACTTTCACAATAAAGAGATTGTATGAGGTGAATTGAAAAATATTTATCATTTTACAGTGGAAATATTTGTAATAAAAATAGTGAGCATTGTACACTTTGTGTTCGGTGTTGTAATTGAAATCAATGTAGAAAAACATCAAAAAATATTTAATACATTTCAATTTGTATTGTTTAACAGTGCAATTAAAACCAATTATTTTTTTTAATCACAATTTTTTCAGTTAATTGCATGAGTTAACTGTGATTAATCGACAGCCATAGATAGAAACACTATAGCATAGAATTTCTGGGGGTCCTACAACTACCACCACATTCACTGACTTCCTGTGTGACCTGCCTCAGTCCCCCCCCCCCCCCCCCCCGTAAAAGGGGAATAATTCTGAACTCCCACATGAGTTGTGGCTATGCCTAAAGTTTTTAAAGCACTTTGAGGCCCTCTGAGAGAAGGGGCCATTAAGTACATAGTATATTATTTAGAAATCATTCTTAAAGTAAAGGTATAACCAAAATATAGATTGAAAAATATATAAGTAGCTCAGAAAACTCCAGTTATGGAGTCAGGAAATTCATGTTGAGGTTCCAAAAACAACTTCACCTGTCTGTTCTATCCAGAGGCCATATACGCACCCTCCATATCTTCCCTTCTAGTAAAAGCTACAGAACTTCAATATCAAAAGCAAAAACAGTTCATAGACAGACCAGCTTAGTGTCCAGTATAAACTGCAAGCTCAGACCTGCAGTAATTAATTTTCATTGAACATAGTGCTGTTGTACCTCTCCTACATTTTACTTGTCTAGTCTCACATGAAGCCAAGTACACCTTCTCCATAATAGACACTAATTCATTATAAAAGCCGTTCCTTATCCTCTATAAGAGAAATATTTACTCATGTCCTGTTCCGCTTATGCCTATTCATTAGAAAAATAGCTCCACATAAAAACTGTACTTCAGATTTTATCATACTGAACCAACATCTAATTTTACTGTTTTATTTGTGAAGTTACTCAGTTGACAAAGACTATTCATATATAATAACTTAGTCCAACTATCCCAACACTGACCTCAAACTACAGATACTCATTGGGTGTGTGTCAAACTAAGATTAAGGATTATGTTGGAATTATTGTAAGTTTCCCAACTTGTTAACATTTAGTGGTTTTGTAACTTATGTAATTGATTTTCCCTGTTTATGGGATATTTTTCAGCATTAACTCAATCATTTTTGTTCTGGGAATGCCTATTAGATTTTTATTTTATTAAAATTGGTATTGCTTCTTCTAGGTAATTGGTTTTATCTGTGGCTACATTGCTGAACAGTTCGGTTGGACTGTCTATATAGTTATGGCTGGGTTTGCTTTATCGTGCCTGGTAAGACAAAATTAATTACTAAATTACTACATGATTACTAAAAATACTAATGAGTTTCCAAAACTAAGTTGCCTGTTCATCAAGTGCTGTTTTTACCTGAAACAGAATGCTTAAATACAGGTCATCTAGTATTGACTAGATGAGCATAATACAAACAGATGCAATAGAAACTTTACATTATGCACCAATGCACTTTCATTCTGACCTCTGTTCTTCTAGTCCTGTACCTCCACTTAGCTTAGCCAATGTACCTTGTTTCTTATAGTCCAGTTCTGGTCCTAAGAGACTGATGTAAACAAACAGGGACTCCAGTATAGAAAACTTCTGATTTAGTGGCTTAGCTCACCAATAGATGTTCTCTTCAATCCTTCATCTTAAGTGATATTTTGATAATAAATCAGACCTTGTTCAGCTGATACTGCAAGTCCACATAATGAAGGTTGTGTAGTAGTAACAGTACTAATTACATGTTAGACTCAGTTGGCGTTAGTGAGTTATATAATTAAACTTTTCCTTCCTTTTAAGCTAACACTCCCTCCATGGCCTATGTACCGCCGCAATCCTCTGAAATGGCTACCCGTCCAAGAGTCGGGAACAGAAGATAAGAAGCCAGCAGAGAGAAAACTGAAAAGGCATACTAAAAGTTGAAGAACATGAACCCTCATGATGTAACACTGGAGAATTTTGCTTCATTAAAGGTTTCTATGATATTCCCAGTGTGAGACACCTTCTTTTCTTAGTACTTTAGAGATTACTTGCTACTGTTAGTATACCACAGTCCAACTCAAGGAACACAAGTTGGGGTTGAGGAAAAACATGCAGATTACCTCTGGCTAGAAAGCAAAATGGGAAGTAAAAAGTAAATGGGTTTAAATTATAAATGCATTTCAGGGTGCATTTAGACACGTTCTATCTTCTTGTAAGCTCTGCAGTTTAGTATTTCACTTGTAAGTAATGTTGCCTGTAAACTAATCAGTATATTTAAGAAAACTGAGGAAATAGCTTGAGTTAAAATACTGGTATCGTAAAAAACATTTCAGCTGAAGTATCTGTGGTGCATTTAACAAAGGTGTTTAGTGTAAAATAACCAGCTGACTTAGATATGTGTATTGCATTTGCAAGTTCATGGCTGCTCAAAATTTTCGAAGTATATTAAGGATGAAAATTTAAGTATACGTATTACATAGAATTCAGGGACAAGTTTTGATTCCTATGTAAAACTGGAGAAGGTGAGGGGAATTAAGTCTTTCTGGTCCTTGTGAGTGAATTGCCGTCTCCCTTTTTATGGAGAATCAGTCCTTTTTAATGTGATGTGAATGTATGTGTGTACATAAGTAAAATATGCCTACATCTAGTATCTGTATTGTGGCAAGAATGAGGTAATGTGAACTAGGCCTTTAGGAAGACTTTACCTAAGAGAATTTCAGTTGCAGCAAAGCTAACAGAGTTGTAAATAGGGCAATATAGATAATTAACTGTTGATTGGTGGTAAGGAGAAAGTTTCAAATCATGAAGACATGAGTTTTATTCATGAATTCAAGCAATTTTAGTTGGAGTCACATAGAAATGAAGCATAACACTGAGACAAGTCCTTCTAAGATTTTTTTTCTGTTACTGAAACACAGCAACTTTGCTTTATAAGTGATTAAATTCCTTAGCCTAAAAAACTATCACTTTGATTAAGAGATTACTTTGTTCTACATGCAGCAACTGTGTAATGGTGCAGAGTGGAATTGCTACACTACAGAATGGCTTAGGAGAGGAAATGAATACCAACACAACAGAAACTGGTGGGGCTACTTACTTAGCAAAATGTAAATATCCAAATTGGAATCTAGTCAGGGTGCTGCCTCTTCTCTTGTGATCTTTAGTGTGCACTCTAGATGTTCAAATCATCTTCTGTACCAACACTCCAGTCTTTGATTATTAAAAGTGATTTTGCTCCTCGTAGCTTGAAGGTCAACTATAAACCAGACATGCCCAGAACAGCGGGACTGAGGGAGATGCAGCAGCTGCAGTGGATGTGGAGAACAACTGAGTTGAACCTCCTACCATTTTGTGAAATCACCTAGTCTAGTGCACTTTTATTCTGCAGCATTTCTCTACATGAGCTATTCTGTAGGATAAAATATTTACTAAGAATATTAAGGAAACTGGATGTTTTGCAGACTTACTGAATATGGTTTTATTTTACAAAATTCAGATATCCTTGACTTAATTATCCCTTTAAAAAAAATCAAAGAGTTACAAACCTTCAGAACACGTTCTGTCAACATTAGAACATAAAGTATACAAAATAAACTTACTATAAGACAAGTTGACAAACGAAATGGTAAATTGGTCTATTTAATGTATCTGAATGTACCTAGTCTTTCTTTAATCATTATTCCATTCCTAAAAGGAATTAGTATGTGCATTTGTTTTGGTTGGAGAAAATAAAATTCTAATCTAAACCTTGAACATGATCTCTAAAGATGCCCAAGGGCTCAGAGTAAGGAGTTTGTCCATCTTTTTATTGTATTTTAAACAGTTTAAATTTTAAGCCATTTGTAGAAACTGCAGTGAGTTTTTGCAGCTACAGAAATCACAATCAGCTCTCCATGCCAAACGGAGCTTTAGGTCTTAACTTCAGTACATTATAATTCTAATAATCCCAAATTATAGCCTTAGCAAATGTTCCCAGTCACTTGGTAGTATAGTAAGACGCAGTATGACTGAAACCTACTGAAAAAAATTAGAACTAAATCTTGTATTAGTTTACATACAGAATGTAGTACGTCCTTTCTAGAAACAATTTCATATCCATAAAACACTCATTCAGTGAGAGACCAAAAGGCAAGTAGTGTAAAGTAAAAATCCAAATTAATATCAAATTTTTCTCCTGTAGAGAAAGTACCGTATATACTTGATCAGAAGCCGGTTCGTTTATAAGCCGACCTCTTTCCCCACCCCAAGATGGCTAAGTAAAAATGGAAAATTTTTATTACCCATTCATAAGTCGACCCTATAATTCAGGGGCCAACAAACTTTGGCTCCCACGCTATCAGGATAAGCCGCTGGCAGGCCGAGACGGTTTGTTTACCCTAAGTAAATGAAGTGTCCTGGCATGCCAGCTGCTTACCCTGACAGGCCGGGACAGCAACTGGTGGGGAAATTTTTTTTTTTTTTTTTTGGGGGGGGGGGAAGCTGGGGGTCAGGGGAGTAACCACTGTGACCACCCCCCACATGACCCCACCCTAGCCCAGGACCCCTACACCCCATCCCATCCCTTCCCACCTTATCTGGGGAGAGCCAGGGGATGTTGTCTCTGGCCCAGCCGCAGCCTGCTCCGGGAGGCCAGACCGGGCAGCGCGGCCACAGCCTGCCAGCCCTGGAGCTGCAGCTGCTTCGGAGGCTGGGGGGGAGGGCCTGAAGCAGAGAGATTCTGGCCCAGCCTCTTCCCTTCTGGCTGTGCTGCCTCTCCTTGCTCCCTCTGTTGTGGGGGAGGGGCTGTCCCCCACCTCTCCCTCTCTATACCCATTCATAAGCTGACCCCCCTTCTCTGATGCATTCCTTTTTTACTAAAAAAAATTTGGCTTATGAACGAGTATATACGGTAACAGTCTTTCACATTTTAATATAAAAACATTACTAGTACTAATGCTGTATCAAAGATGCGCGGCTGTGCACAGGCACATAAGCATTCCACTCTATCAAGACCAGTTTACCTCTTTACCCAGATATGAAAGATCCATGGGTAAATACAAGTACCACAAAATTAGTCTATACAGAATATGGAGATAATTCAATCTATCAGACAACCTCTAAAACTAGGTCCTTGCTGCCTTTCTGCAACAGCTCTAAGAGAAGAAAGGTCCAGTTAAGTCACCTGGTCAAAACTTAACATTTTCTTCAAGAAACTTCAGATGGCGAGCCTTTACACTGTAATTTGTGTACTTCTCTCTCATGTGCTCCCGTAAGTGCAACTATTAAGCATAAAAGAAATAGTCAGCTGTTTTTTAATCAGAGACATGAATGCTGCTACTTGATAGACTTACATTGAAGATACCAAAGCACCTTTAAATAAAAATGTCACATGAAAAGTTTGACCAATCAAAAGGGGGAGCTGCTAACATTTAAACACAATCATAGTGTTGGCTCAAAGAGCATATTCCAAAGTGCCATAGTTTGAAAGGAATTCCAGAATTAAAAGGTGTGAAATTTAAAACAACTGGAATTTTTTAATTAAACTTGTCTGTATAATAATTTGTCGCCAAGGTCTACATTAAATAGGAAGATGAAAAAATGGTTACTCGCCTTCTCGTAACTGTTGTTCTTCAAGATATGTTGTTCATGTCCATTCCACTCAGGTGTGTGTGTGCCGCATGCACGCCGGCTGGAAAATTTTTCCCTTAGTGTCCGTAGAGTCGGCCTGGGCGTCCCCGGAATCATGCCTTCATGGCGCCCAATATAGGGCCCTGCCGACCTGCCACGCCCTTAGTTCCTTCTTGCTGGCTACTCTGACAGAGGGGTAGGAGGGTGGGTATTGGAATTGACATGAACAACACATCTCGAAGAACAGTTATGAGGTGAGTAACCATTTTTTCTTCTTTGAGTGCTTGTTCATGCCCATTCCAATCAGGTGACTCACAAACCTAAGTTCAGAAGGTGGGGTCAGTGTCTTCCACTGATTGGAGCACTGCTCGTCCGAAGGCCGCATCTTCTCTGGCCTGCTGGGTAATCGCATAGTGTGTGGGGAAAGTGTGTATGGAGGACCACGTTGTTGCTCTGCAGATTTCCTGGGTGGGAACCTGCGCCAGGAATGCCACTGAGGAGGCCTAAGCCCTGGTGGAGTGCGCGGTGACTGAAGGAGCGGGCACATTTGCCACGTTGTAGCACTCCCAAATGCATGACATGATCCATGATGAGATATGTTGAGAGGAGACAAAGACCTTTCATTCTGTCCGCCACCACCACGAATAACTGGATGGACCGTCGGAATGGTTTCATTCTCTCGATGTAGAAGGCTAGCGCTCTGCGGACAGCCAATGAGTGAAGCCTTAGCTCCCTGGCACTGAGTGTGGCTTAGGGTAGAATACAGGGAGGAAAATGTCCTGGTTGATGTAAAATTGGAAAAGCTGGGTGAGGCCCGAGTTGAACCTTGTCCTTAGGGAATACAGTGTAAGGGGGTTCTGATGTTAGGGCCCTGAGCTCAGACACCCTCCTAGCTGAGGTTATCGCTACCAGAAATGCCACCTTGTATGAGTGAGAGAGCAGGGAGCATATCGCCCAGGGCTCAAATGGTGATCCTGTAAGCCTGGAAAGGACCAGATTGAGGTCCCAAGCCGGGACAGGCTGCCGGACCTGCGGGTATAGCCTACTGAGACCTTTAAGGAAACAGCTGACCATCGGATTTGCAAAGACTGAACAGCCCTCTGCGCCTGGGTGGAAGGTGGAGATGGCGGCCAAGTGAACCCTTATTGACCACATGGACAGCCCCTGCTGAAGACAGTCCAGTATAAGCGGCACCGAGGCAAGCGTTGGGGACGGGAGGTGCTGCTCTGACCAGACTGAAAAATCTCATCCACTTGGCAAGGTAGCCAGCTCCTATGGAAGGTTTTCTGCTGCCAAGAAGAACTTGTCTGACTTGATCAGAGCAGGAGAGCGCCACTGCATTCAGCCATGGAGCTTCCACTCTGTGAGGTGGAGCGACTCAAGGTTTGGATGTTGGAGGTATTACTAGGTCTGGGAAGAGTGGCAGGGTGACCGGGGTCTCCAGGAGCGATGAGTACCAGTGCTGGCAGGTCCAGGCTGGAGCTATCAATATCACCAAAGCTCAGTCCCTGCGAATCTTAAGGAGCACCTTGTGAAAGAGAGGGAAAGGTGGGAACGCGTCCGTGATGGAGCCCGGACTGTGACTCAGGAAGGAGCAGAATCGCTGACACTTCCTGTTGCGTTGTGCAGGGAACAAGGTCTATTTGGGGAAAGTCCCACCAACGGAAAATTGATTTCATGTCCGGGCAAAGGGACCACTCGTGGCTGTGAAACAACCTGCTGAGATGGTCCACCAGCTCATTCTGTATTCCAGGGAGGTACGATGCTTGCAGGTGTATTGAGTGCTCTACACAGAGGTCCCACAGCAGGAGGGCTTCTCCTGGCACAGGGGAGAGGTGCGTGCACCCCCCTGTTTGTTGATATAAAACACTGCCGTGGTGTTGTCTGTCAGGACTGATTCAGACCCCACTTAGCAGGGAGATGTGTAAGTCTGCCATGGCAGGCACACCGCTCTCTGACATTGATGTGGAGAGCGAGATCTGCCTGAGACCAAAGGCCTTGTGTTCTGAGATCTCCCATATGTGCCCCCCAGCCCAAGTCTGACACATCTGTCACTAACGAGAGTGATGGCTGAGGGATGGTGAAGGGGACCCCTGCACCTACTACCTGTGGGTCGAGCCACCACAGGAGGGAGTCGAGTACCGGGCAAGGCAGGGTTATAATCCTGTCCGGACTGGCCAATATGCTGATGCCAGCCACTACTGAAGTGGTCGAAGTCTGAGTCTGGCATGCTGTACTACGTAGGTACAAGCCACCATGTGTCCCAGAAGCGTCAGGCAATTCCTTGCTCTAGTGATGGGGAACTGCCTGAGAGCCCATATGATGTCGTCCAGGGACCAAAACCTGGCTTCTGGGAGGTATGCCATGGCTTGTGTCGAGTCCAGCACTGCCCCTATAAACTATCCTCTGAACAGGGGACAGCGTTGATTTCCCTTCGTTTAGGAGGAGACCCAGTTCACCAAATGTCATTCTTAGGCAGCTGACCTGTGCCTCCACTTGAGACCTGGAGTGGCCCTTGATCAGCCAGTCATCGAGGTGCAGGAACACCTGTACCTTCCGCTTGCACAGGAATGCCGACACGACTGCCATGTACTTGGCGAACGCTCAAGGAGCAACTGACAGGCCAAAAGGAAGGACTGTGAAATGATAGTGGTGATTGTTCACCACAAACCTGAGGTATTTTTCGTGGGACGGAATTATTACTATGTGAAAGTATGCGTCCTTCAAGTTGAGGGCAGTATACCAGTCTCCTAGATCCAATTAGGGGATAATGGAGGCCAAAGAGACCATGCGGAACTTGAGCTTCTTCTGGAACTTGTTGAGTTCTCTCAGGTCTAGGATGGGCTTTCAGTATTAGGAAATACCGGGAGTAGAAACCCTTGCCCCTTTGCTCCTGAGGAACCTCTTCCACTGCCCCTAGAGAGAGGAGCAAGTGCATCTCCTGAATAAGGATTTGCTCGTGAGAGGGGTCCCTGAAGGAGGACAGGAAAGGGGGTTGGAAGGGCACAGAATTAGATGGAGTATCCTCTCTCTACCCTGCAGAGTACCCAGCGGTCCGAAGTGATACATTACCATGCACGGTAGAAAGGGGATAGTTGGGATGAAAAGGTAAGTCGGGGTAGATCCAGTTCTTGTACTGGTGCACTGTCCTTGACCACACCCTCAAAAGGCGGTCTGGTGCTGGGAGGTGGGTTGGGCTGGGCTGGCCAGAGCCCTAGCTGGAGGACGGGTGCTGTCTTCTCCTGCTGCTCCTATTCCTCCTCCAAGGAGCATACTGCTGGTTCTGTGATTGGTAGAACCATGAGGGAAGCTGCAGCCGGAAGTGCCTGCGCTGAGTGGTGCGAGTGTGGAGGCCCAAGGAGCTGAAGGTGGTCCTTGAGTCCTTTAGACTGGAGTCTTTCATCCGTTTTATCGGAAAATAGGGCCGAAACCTCGAAGGGGAGGTCCTGGAAGGTTTGTTGGACCTCATAGGGGAGACCAGAGACCTGCAACCAGGGACTCCTCCTCATTGCAACCCCTGTGGCCACTGAGCAGGAGGCTGCATCTGCCGCATCCAATGCGGCCTGTAGGGAAGCTTGGGAAATCAGTTTTCCTTCCACCACCAGTGCCGAGAACTCTGCACGAGAGTCCTGCAGCAGCAGCTCAGCAAAAACTTGGCCATCGCGCCACAGGTGTTCTGCAAGTATCTGCTAACGATGACCTGCTGTTTGGTATGCGGGACAGTAGAGTGGACCTTCCTCCCAAAAAGGTCTAGTTTTTTAGCGTCCCTATTTTTAGGGGAGGGGCCTTGGTAGCCCTGGCGCTCACGCTGGTTCACTGCATCAACCACCAGGGAATAGGCAGGTGGGTGGGTATATAGGTGCTCATATCCCTTTGAAGGGACAAAGTACTGCCTCTCATTTCTCTTGGCCGTAGGGGACAGAGATGCGGGGGTCTGCCACAAGGTCTTTGTGGTCTCAGTAACAGTCTTTATTAATGACAAGGCAATACGAGAGGGTCCGGAGGAGGCGAGGATGTCAACCATCAGGTCAGCGTCCTCTACCACCTCCTCTGCCTGGATGCCTAGGTTCTGGGCCACCTGTCGCAGAAGCTGTTGCAGGACCCTGTTGTCCTCCAAGGCCGGGGCCATCTATGTCCCCACCATGGTTTCGTCTGGGGAGGATGAGGAGGAAAGTCCTGGCAATGGGCCCTGCTCACTCCCTTCAGCACCCAGGGAATCACGCGGCACCTGGTACTGCTGTGCTGCCAGGTCCATAGCCTGTGGTGCCGGGGCCGTTGGAACTAAGATCATCGGCACCGATGCTGGCAGTGCCGAGATTGCCGATGCCAGTGTCGGAAGAGTCTGTGCCGATGCTGCAGGCAAAGGTAGAGGTGTTGGTGGTGCCTCTGCCAACGGTGCTTGTGGAGGGACGCCAAAGACACCGATGCAGACCTGGACCTTGACCCTTGGATTTGTCCCTGGCTCTGACGATTCGCCCAGGGTGTCCAGAAGAGCCACTCAGCCTCCTGTACCCCGGGGGAGGAGGGGAGGAGTTGATGAGACCCTAGGAGTCGGAGGAGGCGAGGTGACATTGCCCAAATTGGATCTCCCTGCCGCAGGCTCCTTGGGCTTGGATGGGGGAGAGCAACCCCTCTCCAGCCTTTTCTTTTTGTGGGGCACCGGGGACTGAGACTGCTGCTTGACAGAAGACTGTCCGTGGGCAGAGCCGTGACTCCTTGGGGTCCTTCCTCGGGACTGGCTTGTGCACCATCGGTGCCGGAGCACTGCGCACCGATGAGGAGGTGCTGGGCGTGGGTTCTGCTGATCCTGGGTCAGATTGCGGTCTGAGTGCTGCCTCCATTAGAAGGATCTTGAGTCTTTGATCTCGGTCCTTCAAGGTCCTAGGGCAGAACCCTTTGCAAATTCTGCACTTCTCCTTCTGGTGACTCTCCCCAAGGCACCGCAGACAGGAAGAGTGCGGGTCGCTCTTAGGCATAAACTTTCCACAGTCTTCATAGAGCTTGAACCCCTGGGGACCGAGTCATACCCCAGAACCGGGGAAGCATTGTTGGGGGGAATCCCCAAAAGAAAACTTAATAGTTCATAGTTCTAGTAGCTCTTAACTGACTGATTGCTAACACTAGAAGCTATAAACATGAAGAGTGGACACTGCCCAAACACGCTTGTAAAGCAAGAGCAACAGTTTGTTCCAGCTAGTCGTCACTAGCAGCGAGAAGGAACTAAGGAGGTGGCGGGTTAGTAGGGCCCTAAATTGGGCGCCATGAGGCGCAACTCCAGGGGGCACCCAGGCCAACCCTACAGATGCTGCTAAGGGAAAAATCTTCCAGCTGGTGTGCACGTGGTGTGCACATACCTGATTGGAATTGACATGCACAAGCACTCAAAGAAGAAGGATCAGTTTCTGCCTTTGGATACATGTTCAAATACACATGCACAACTTCCAGTGAAGGCAGAAGACAGAATTTGGCCATTCAAAGTTGAATGCATAATGAAGATATGCTAATAGATTAATGTCAAAGTAGTCAAATCTCTTGTAACTTTTCCAAATTGGAAGATAAGGGTATATGGCATTGCTATCAACTTCCAAGTAGGATCAAAGAATTCAAGGCTGCTCCCCTTCTTACATTCTGAATCAATTACATTGTATAACATGGTAATTTGTGTAGTCAATATACATGAGTATGATACTGATTCTGCAAACAATTAAGCATGTGCTTAAGTCTTTGCAGGATCAGAGCCTATATCATTACATCAGATCAGTTTCTCAAGATATAAAAATAAAAACAATGCTCATTTAACCTTTGTGTGGAAGAAAAAAGAAGCAAATACAATTGATTACAATATGTAGGAAAGAAACTCACCTCTCTCTTCAGTTCATCATCTTCCTCCATGATGTCATACACTTTCTCTAGAAGTTTCACTCCCAGCCCTTGCACCACATCAGACCTCAGAATTTCAACCATTCTTCTGATCTTTTCAGGACCAGATAAAACATCTAAAAAAATAATAAAATTAACTATTTTTGCACTGACAATATTAACAGTCACCTTATATGTACTAGAAGTAACTTAGAGTGGTTGGTACCAGCAAAAGCCTGGAAGGTGGTTTAGGATTGTGGAATAGGCACCTCAACTGGATGTCTCTGATCAGCAGAAATACAATTAAATAGGTCAGTCATCTGAAGGTGACTACTGGGTCTCTATGCAGGTGCAAGGTTCATACAGATTCAGTTTGCAAAATCAGGTCTTGGAGGGCTCAGGGTGTTAGACTCAGACAGACATCACTGTATGAGTGTATACTCTAATCATGTCTGGAAGGTTCTTTGTAATCATAATGGTAGAAATATTTTTTAAAAATTAAGTTGATGTTCTGAAAAACAATTGTGTGGCAAAAGGTGGATTCTACAACAAATTTCACAGCCACACAATGTAGAGAACCCTGATATAGAGGTAAAAAAACACTTCAATCACTTTACATTTGAAAAACAAAATGAATGTAAAAGTTCGTAAGTATTGTATTTATATATAGGACAGAATAGCACGGGCAGCAGTACAGTCTTCCAGCAGTGTGCCTCATTGACCTTTCACGCCTTCATTTCTCTGCTTAAACTGCAAACAAGGGATCCCACTTATGAATGCAGTTTTATGATAATGGAAGATCTAAACTAGGAACAAAACCGAAAGTGTCAAAACTTTAATTTTGGATGATTTCAGTGTCCAAAGTAATATGGCTCCCACTACTGACACAGGCTGGATTTAAGCCAATGATTCAAGGTTGAAAGATATAACCTATTAGCACCCTAAATCCCCTTTCTGCATTAACATGTGAAAGAAAAGGACTTGATAAACCAGAAGAGATTGCAATTTAAGAAAAATTAAATTGGGGGGGAGGGATAGCTCAGTGGTTTGAGCATTGGCCTGCTAAACCCAGGGTTGTGAGTTCAATCCTTGAGGGGGCCATTTAGGGATCTGGGGCAAAAACTGGGGATTGGTCCTGCTTTGAGCAGGAGATTGGACTAGATGACCTCCTGAGGTCCCTTCCAACCCTGATATTCTATGATTCTATGAAAATTTAAGCCACTGTACCAGCACCTTCAAATTGGTTATAGATTTCCAGTACCAGTAACAGCAGCTGTAAAATACCTGAGCAGATCACCATACTATTATAAATTTTAAAGTGCAGCTATGTGAGAAAAATTGACCATGTAAAAAGGCACTTCACTGACCAAAATTTGCTCCCTGTACACTCACAGAGTCATGTCCACTGACTATAGAGACAAAAGCTTTCAGTATATTTTACTCCTGTTATCTTTGCAGAACTGCCATAACTATGGGAGAGTTATCTTGATTCAATTCTGCTTTCTCAATCACCAGAAGAGAATTAACTAGAATCCTTGTTACTTACAACACATGAGCCAGGAAGAACAGTTTGAGACTTTCAGATTCCAAGCTGATTTTTTTTCCATCCATCTTTTGACTTGCAAACTGAGCTCGAGCTCTGGGACTCTGCAAGGGGCGGGGTAGGGCGGGGGGGCGCAATGATCCCAGAATCTGGGGTCCAGTCCAAGCCAGAATATCTACACCGCAATTTTTAGCCCTGCAAAACTACCCCGGGTCAGCTGACCTGGGCCAACCACAGCCATATCACAGGTGTTTTATTCCAGTGCACAGGTACTCTGAAAGTCAAAAACAAACCTTAAGATGCCATTTTTAGAGTAGCATTTCAGAATATGACCACTCTTGTGAAGGCTGAATTGCAAACGATGATTTACTTGCATTTATCGTTGCAAAATTAGAGAACCACTTGCAGCTGCAAAATAAGGCCCAGTCAGGGTTCCCTCCCCACTCTGAACTCTAGAGTACAGATGTGGGGACCCGCATGAAAGACCCCTAAGCTTATTTCTACCAGCTTAGGTTAAAAACTTCGCCATGGCACAAATCCTTCCTTGTCCTTGGATGGGTACTGCTGCCACCACCAAGTGAGTTAGACAAAGATTCAGGAAAAGGACCACTTGGAATTCCTATTCCCCCAAAATACCCCCTCCCCTCCCCCCAAGCCCTACACTCCCTTCCTGGGAAGGCTTGAGAATAATATACCAACCAAATAGCTAAACCAGATTCTTAAAAAACAGAACATTTATAATAAAGAAAAAAAAGTAAAAGAAGCACCTCTGTAAAATCAGGATGGAAGGTAACTTTACAGGGTAATCAGACTCAAAACACAAAGGATTCCCCTCTCGGCAAAACTTTAAAGTTACAAAAAACAGGGATAAACCTCTCTCTTAGCACAGGGAAAATTCACAAGCGCAAAACAAAAGCTAATCTAATGCGCCTTGCCTTATTTACTTACTCTTTTTGCAATATTGAGACTTGTTTTAGGATGATTTTAGGAGAAAGTCTTAAAACCTGATGCTTCTCTGCTTCCCCAGAGAACACACCAACAAAGACCACAAACAAAGCCCCCGCCTCCCAGATTTGAAAGTATCTTCGTTCCCCATTGGTCCTTTTGGTCAGGTGCCAACCAGATTATTTCTTAACCCTCTACAGGTAAGGCGGAATTCTAGGCTACCCTTAGCTGTATGGTTATGACGGGCCCCAATTCTGTGATGGGATTTCTGCAAGTGACTCCTGCATCTGCACAAAGCCCCAGGTTTTTGAGATGCTGAGTTGAGTCCCATTTAAAGATTAAGCCTTAAAGGTGATCTGCAAAGCTTTACAGCAACTAAATTATTTGGAAGTTTTAAAGTTGTATTTTAAGATATTGAAATCTACAATTTTAGATCTTAAATGGTTATTTAAAACCTTCATAGTGTGGGTCACATATTGATAGATTACCTCGTGAACCACCTTCTCTTTTATTCACAATTACATGGAGCACCTCCCCTCCAACTGTCAAGCAAATAACATCCCTGTAGCAACTACAGCAATTACTTAAATGGAAAAGGGATATTAAAAATGTAATTAATTTTTAGCTGCTTTCATGTGTAACAGAAGAAAGGAGAACAGCCCCATCTAACCAGCCAGCTTCCTGTGCACTGCCAGCAAGTGCTCTGCAAACCACTGGTGGTCCATAGACCACAGTTTATAACCACTATTTTAAAGCATTAACAGAGCTACAGACCTGAAGGAAATTCTTCAAATTTGAATTTCTCTGGTTCATTAGATACTTTTCCATGTAGGATGAGAGTGTCTCTGTATTTCCTATGAAGCTTGAACTCTGATGCAGGGGTTAGGATTGAAGGGTATTCACAGTTCTCTTTAGAATCCATTTTCAGTGTCTGAGTCATTAGCTGTACCAAATCATTCATTTCATTTGTATTGCTTTTTCTAGAAAAGGGGGGGAAAAAATCTAATTCAATGCCAATCTCCATTTTGCAGTCCATGTGGACTTTCCATAATCTTGTGATCTAAGTAGGCCTTGTTATGTAGTCTGTGTTAAATTCTTGTTGCTATGCAGATCCATTGGTTGTGGTAGTAATGCAACAAGGCATAGGAGCTTTTAGCATCATTTCATCTAACCTTTGCACTGAGCAAGTCTTAACAACAAAGTTTAAGAACCTAGCCAGCCACCAACATCCAATCTACATTAGCATTACCACCACTGGAAGTACAATGGAGGAAGATTTTAACAAAGACGCCAAATGTAGACAAGATCCTAGATAAATACTTCAACTGAGCCCACAATGTCAGGAAAACCATGTTAACAACTTTCCAAGTAATAGTTCTCAATGCTTCCTGACACATTAGTTCCTCTCCTTGATGGTGGAAAATCAATTTCCTGGAAAGCATTCATGACAGCACTTGGAGGCACAGCAGCCACACACAAAGAAGTTAAACACAGTAGATAAAGAAGTGTATGTCACAAAAGAGCAATGAACAAAAGGTATCTGATTCTTTTACTGTGTAGCTCTTCATAACCCCACTATGCATCATCCTTAGAAACACATTTCTACACACAGTTTTCCACACCAAGTTAAAGCACAATAAGGTACTTATTTGCAGTGTCAGTGACTACTGAATGTCTGTATGCAAGTAAGAAAACACTTACCCTTCCTTGGAATCTCCATCTGACTTATCTGTGGAGCTTGTGGAAGAGCTTAGCTCATCATCAGACAGACGACGGATTATTTTTTTTTCCTGTTATAGATAAAAAAATTTTTTTTGTAGAATTAGGCATTTTATTGAATCAGTAGTTTGTACTATAAGCACTGATTCTTTGAAGTATGTGACAAAATAAGCTTCAACAAGAACATTTTTACAATTTAACTTTATAAGTAAATACAAGGGGCTTTTAAGCACTAAGTCCAAGAGTCAAAACACGCTAGTTAAAGCACATACACCATCATATACTCATTTAACTAGCATTAAACCTCACCTGTTCTGTTTCAACCTACACTGAATGCTTTGCCAAGTGTGTTACAGAGTCGGACAATTTGTACTATGTTTAGTCTGGGACCATGTGTAATTCCACTGGCAAGTTCATGATAGAAAGGTAAAGCAGGTGTCATTTGATTTTTAAAAATCTACAGAATCATAATTTCAGTGGGGTCACCGCCTGTGGCATGGTGGGGGGGATTCACCCCCTCCCACCCCACTGTCTCCCAGCCACAGGTCCTCCAGTTGGTAGAAATTTTGATAGTACACTGTTGTTGGAAATTGGTCGAGCTGGGTATTATTCAAAATCCCTTTCTCCCACTAATACAATGGTACCAAACACGACAAACCTAGAACAATTATGCAGATACATATTAGAGAAAATATTTAAAATCAACATTTTAAAAATTATACTTTACGACAGGCATATCAAACATGCAGCCCTCACAAAGTTAAACTGTGGCCCTTGACTGGCTACTGTGTTACCAATTAATGCTCAGAACATGATACCCCCTATTAATTTTTTAAAATGTTAGATTACTATAAATGGAAGGAGCGCTTCAAGTTGATTTGCTATCACTGGCAAAAAAAGAGGGTTTACTCGTATTGATCATCAGCTTTGTTTATTATGCCAGAATAGTTGTAATGAGGCATTGTTTAAGATGTCAGCATTCAGCTAGAAATTACTGGAATCCACCCATGAATGGTATGCATACAGTTAAGTATCATTAATTACAATCCCAAAGTAATTATTACAAAATCCTTGTTTCTACTTTGGTCTTGATCATTTTTAGGCATCAATGGGGAGACAAAGAGTACCACCTAGCAGCTGAATCTTTGGAGAATACCACCATGGAGGATGCAGTTAAACGCTTGGTGGTATTGCCAGTTCCCTTCTGTGCACTTAGTTCAGATGAAGGCCTAGGACACGAAAACAAAACACAGAAAGTCCGGGGGGGGGGGGGAGAAAGGTACATAGATGGTGGTCATAAGACAGCATCCAAATGCTCTTTCCTGGATTTTCCTGACAACTCCAGAACATTTAAGCATGGCTAGGATGGACTTCCCCAGAAACAACCAAGCTCCATCTAAACTCATTAGGCGCTGTTATATGCCAAGAAGGGACAATTTTAAAGCTACAAGATGAGCTTATGGCAACCCATTTGCATATGACAGACCAGAGCTCATTAATATCATGACTAAAATCAGTCTTCAGCGATGAGATAGCTAAAGATGTCAGTCCAATGGATACTTTGGGTCATGACTTTTATGAAGCCTTCAAAAATAGCCAAAGAATTATCCAAGGCTCCATTAATCTATGGGCTCCAATCAAGAAGAACAGACTAAAGCTGTGCTCAAATGCAAAGAAGAGAGGCAGAGTGAAGACGGCAGAGACTATTCCAGAGCTGACCACAGGGTCATTGTTCGCTCATCTCCTGGTTATGTCCAGATCTCAGCATATTGTTGATTTACATGAGTGTTTGGGAAAGTACTCTAAAAGTACAATCGATGTTTGAATGTGACGGAACAATGCATGTATGTCAGGTGAAAAGCAAACTAATGCGCATCTGGCATAGTCTTCCTAAAACAGGACCTACAGACAATATGACAACCAGTACCTTATGTCAGCAGACCCCTTTCAGTATAACAATCATAGATGGAATGGCTGAGGTACAAACTCTTGAAAAACCAGAAACTTAACACTTGCTGAGATTTGGCTGAACACTTCATTATGAGGCCAAAGACTAAATATTAGACCTATGATGAAGTCCACCTTGTGTTTGACATATACACAGAGGAATCAATTAAAAACATTACCAGAAAGAAGTGGCTCCATGGCACTGCACCCATCCGATACCACAGTGGTTCTCAAACTGTGGGTAGGGACCCCGAAGTGGGTAGCGACTCCATTTTAATGGGGTCACCAGAGCTGGCTTAGACTTGCTGGGGCCAAAGCCCAAGCCCGAGGGCTTCAGCCCTGTGCGGCAGGGCTCAGGTTACAGGCCTCCTGCCTGGGGCTGAAGCCCTTGGGCTTTGGCCATGCCGGCCGGGGAAGGTGGGGCTTTGGCTTTGCCCGCCCATCCCCCTGGGTGGCGGGACTGGGCAGGCTCAGACTTTGATCCCCCTCTACTGGGGTGCTGTCATAATTTTTGTTGTCAGAAGGGGGTCACGGTGCAAGAAGTTTGAGAACCCCTGTGATACAAAAATCATTGACTCCATGAACATTGCCAATGTCATAATGAAGAAGCTACTGTCTCATACTCACATGAAGTATGAGTTAACCATGTACCCTGCAGAAAGAACACTCATGCGAAGAACTGCTGAAAGACTTTCATCATCATATGGTATAATGAAGCTGCTGCCTCACACTGTTCAGTGGAGTTTCTTCTTAGTTACCATAAGGAAGCTAACACTAAAATTATCTTGCATACCATCAATGCCATGGGGAGAGGTGCTACTGAAATGTGCATTTTGGCATTAGAACAGATGTCCCAGTGCTCTCCGAGAGACACTACCCAAAACTTCCTCAAGATTCTGCTGGGGAACAGGAACACATCTCTGAGGGATATAAAACAATTCTATCACTTGGACCATGAAAAGCCACGGCACAGCAAGATTTCCATGTCCTTTCAGGATATGACACTACCGGATTTGGTTCAGCCTCCGAAGACTCTCTCCTCACTCTGAAGGTCCTTGGAACGGCTGATACAGTCACTGATGAGGTCATAAATGCACTGGAGACATTCATATGCCAAGTTTACCATTTGAAGACCAAACATTATGACACTTTCAGAGCTACATTGGTGGCTGTTTTCCAAGAAACACACAGAGAAAAAATGCCATTGACATGGTGTGCATTTATGCCTCCTACCAAGAGGGCAAATTATCAAGCAATGGAGTGGTTCCAAGATGTTCAAGCACACCCAAAGCTACATTCCCCTGTTGGGCACGGATGAACCTTGGAAGATGGACTGATCACAGCAGTTCTGTGAAATACCATGTGATCCTGAATCATTCAGCTAATCAAATGCTTGTGTGCAAAAACCAGATGCTCACCACCCTGCAAATGTTTGGCCAGCACCCTGCCTTGTACAGAGATGTGCCAATGTGGCACAGAAGACAGTCAGCGTGACAGTGGGTCATTGGTGCCCTAGACAGAGAGGACGCTGATGACGACGACTTCAATGAATAGATGTTTTCAGTCCTACGTGTCAAGGCTAACTTCCCTAGGATCAACAAAGGTCAATGTCTTTTTAATTAAGCAATGCATCCCTGTGTTAAAGTATAATTTTAAAAAAGTTGATTTTTAAATATTTTCTCAAATATATATCTACTTAATTGTTCTAGGTTTGTCATGCTTGTTACCACCGTGTTTGTGGGAGAAAGGGCTTTTGAATGATATCCAACTCAACCCACCTCCAATGACACTATACTATCAACATTTCCACCCACCAGAGAACCTGGACCAGGAAGCCGGGGGAGGGAGTAGAGAGTACCTCTGCCATAGTGCAAAGGGTGACACCACTGAAATTGACTTTGTAGATTTTTATTAATCAAATGACACCTCCAGTCACAATAAAAATTGCCCCACCCGGTCCTCTGGGTAAGCACCAGCATTGTATATTGCTAACCGCCTTTATGTGCATTGGAAAGTATCTTGGGAAGGGTTGAAGGTGTGACTGTGGAGTAAAAAATTCCTTTGCGGGTTACAAAGGCCGAAGAGGGAGAAAGGGAGAAAGAAACAGGATAACTCGATGATCCAGCCAGGCCTGAAGATAAGGAACAAAACTGCCACCCAAGGCCAGCGCACACAAACAAGCTCTCTGCTGCCAAACAGCCAGAAGCCTGTATCCCAGCCCCAGCCAGCCGTGAGAAAAAGAGAAGTGAGCCAGACAGAACTGAAGGGGTTGCAAAACTAACAAGATTGTGAAGGCCAGTGAATGGGAACACAACAGGCTCGCGACCCTGAAACCAGTGTGTTTTGGGGAAGCCGCGGAAGCCACGGAAGGCCGGTTTGGACTGATACAAAGAGCACGGGGGATGGGGGTCCCTGGACGAAATGCCCCCAGAAGAACCCAGGGCTTAAAACCCTCCCGAGAGCTGAAGCAAGTCGGAGATTTACAGCAGACCCTAAACGACCTGTGCACAGGGCAGAACTCTCGTTTACCCTTCCCCCTCTTCTTACATTACACCCAGGTTTGGCCAGCCTTGGGTTGTGCATGTGTAAGTATAAAAGTGGATTAGGGCTTGGACACTAATGCTTTCTTCCTCCCTCTGAGTGACATGGGGTGCACCCAACACTCACCGCTGTTATTTGGTTAATAAAGCTTTAAACTTAAGTCACTTGTTATGCTCCTTCATCACCTCCCTAAAAATCCTGCAGCCTCAGTCTGATCACCTGAAGCCCCAGGCAGATTGATAACATAAATCTGTCACACTCCCTTACTTCTCCATCACTAACTTGCCCATGGAATGAGATTTTTCTACATTACGTTCATTATGTTGGTCAACTCTGTTAATGACTTACTAATGACTACAGTATTTTAAAGAAACATTGTTCTTAGACTACAATGTATCAGTCTTTGTAAAAATAAATTGTAAATTTATAAATACTTTAAAATCTATTTTTCTATTTACTCTCCAATGTCCCCAAAAATTTTCCATGGTGCTTCAAACCACTCTCCATTTGGCCCTCTCAAATTTTGTGTGTTCAATCCTGAGGACAGCATGCAAAAAACTGCATATCACTAGCATATAATAAATATAATTTATATGTACTAAAATGTCCTTGATTTGTGTGCACAGATGGGGTTTTTGTTGCATGTAGATGTTATTTGCACACACAATAGCATGCAAAAAGACTGTCCCTGCAAATGGTTGGGGTGAGGAGAGTTACATGAACAAACAGAAGCCACACTATGAAAGTCTGGCACTTAAGTAGGGTATGTCTACACTACGAAATTAGGTCGAATTTATAGAAGTTGATTTTTTAGAAAGCAGTTCTATATAGTCGATTGTGTGTGTCCCCACTAAGCGCATTAAGTCGGCGGAGTGCGTCCACAGTACCGAGGCTAGCGTCGACTTTCGGAACATTGCACTGTGGGTAGCTATCCCACAGTTCTCGCAGTCTCCGCCGCCCACTGAAATTCTGGGTTGAGCTCCCTATACCTGATGGGGCAAAAACATTGTCGCGGGTGGTTTTGGGTACGTTTGTCAGTCACCCCTCCCTCCGTGAAAGCAACAGCAGACAATCGTTTCATGCCTTTTTTCCATGCGGGCGCCATACTGCTTTCAGCAGACGGTGCAGTAGGTCTGCAAACTGTTGTCATCGAACAACCACTTCCACTGCCACTCTGCTCTCCTGGTGCTATGAATCCACCTCACAGGTCCTCTATATGACCGTCATCATCCACTGCTTCCGCTGCCACTCTGCTCTCCTGGTGGTCTCGCAGGTCCTCAATATGACCGTTGTCATCCGCCACTTCCACTGCAACTCTGCTCGGCTGCTCGTCTCGCCATACCACGGCGAATGTGCAGCCCACTCAGCTGTTGTGTCCTGGCAGCAGATGGTGCAGTAGGTCTGCAAAACTGGTCATCCAACCACCGGTTCCCCTGCAACTCTGCTCTCCTGCAGACGCCATACCACGGCAAGCATGGAGCCCGCTCAGATCACCGTGGCAGTTATGAGCATTGTAAACACCTCGCGCATTATCATGCAGTATATGCAGAACCAGAACCTGCAAAAGCAGGCAAGGAGGCAACAGCAGCGCAGGGACCAGAGTGATGAGGTCAGGGACACAGACTTCTCTCAAAGCACGGGCCCCAGCAGTTTGGCCATCCTAGTGGCAATGGGGCAGGGTCATACCATGGAATGCCGATTCTCGGCCCAGGAAACAAGCACAGACTAGTGGGACTGCACAGTGTTGCGGGTTGGGATGAGCCTCACCTCAGTCCCTGGAAAAATCATGGAGCAGGTCCTCAAGGAATCAATTCTGAAGCACTTACAGGAGAGGAAAGTGATCAGCAACAGTCAGCATGGATTCACCAAGGACAAGTCATGCCTGACTAATCTAATTGCCTTCTATGACGAGGTAACTGGCTCTGTGGATGAGGGGAAAGCAGTGGACATGTTGTTCCTTGACTTTAGCAAAGCTTTTGACACGGTCTCCCACAGTATTCTTGCCAGCAAGTTAAAGAAGTATGGACTGGATGAATGGACTATAAGGTGGATAGAAAGCAGGCTAGATTGTCGGACTCAACGGATAGCGATCAACGGCTCCATGTCTAGTTGGCAGCCGGTATCAAGTGGAGTGCCCCAAGGATCGGTCCTGGGGCCAGTTTTGTTCAATATCTTCATTAATGATCTGGAGGATGGTGTGGATTGCACCCTCAGCAAGTTTGCAGATGACACTACACTGGGAGGAGAGATAGATACGCTGGAGGGTAGGGATAGGATACAGAGGGCCCTAGACAAATTAGAGGATTGGGCCAAAAGAAACCTGATGAGGTTCAACAAGGACAAGTGCAGAATCCTGCACTTAGGACGGAAGAATCCCATGCACCGCTACAGACTAGGGACCGAATGGCTAGGCAGCAGTTCTGCAGAAAAAGACCTAGGGGTTACAGTGGACGAGAAGCTGGATATGAGTCAACAGTGTACCCTTGTTGCCAAGAAGGCCAATGGCATTTTGGGATGTATAAGTAGGGGCATTGCCAGCAGATCGAGGGACGTGATCGTTCCCCTCTATTCGATATTGGTGAGGCCTCATCTGGAGTACTGTGTCCAGTTTTGGGCCACACACTACAAGAAGGATGTGGAAAAATTGGAAAACGTCCAGCGGAAGGCAACAAAAATGATTAGGGGACTGGAACACATGACTTATGAGGAGAGGCTGAGGGAACCGGGATTGTTTAGTCTGCAGACGAGAAGAATGAGGTGGGATTTGATAGCTGCTTTCAACTACCTGAAAGGGGGTTCCAAAGAGGATGGATCTAGACTGTTCTCAGTGGTACCAGATGACAGAACGAGGAGTAATGGTCTCAAGTTGCAGTGGGAGAGGTTTAGGTTGGATATTAGGAAAAACGTTTTCCCTAGAAGGGTGGTGAAGCACTGGAATGCGTTACCTAGGGAGGTAGTGGAATCTCCTTCCTTAGAAGTTTTTAAGGTCAGGCTTGACAAAGCCCTGGCTGGGATGATTTAGTTGGGGATTGGTCCTGCTTTGAGCAGGGGGGTTGGACTAGATGACCTCCTGAGGTCCCTTCCAAGCCTGATATTCTATATGATTCTATGATTCCCAGTGACTGTGTAACTTTTGCATGCGTAAGGGCACTTTCATGGAACTTTGTGACTTGCTTTCCCCTGCCCTGAAGCACATGAATACCAAGATGAGAACAGCCCTCACAGTTCACAAGCAAGTGGCGATAGCCCTCTGGAAGCTTGCAACGCCAGACAGCTACCGGTCAGTCAGGCATCAATTTGCAATGGGCAAATCTACTGTGGGGGCTGCTGTGATCCAAGTAGCCAACGCAATCACTGAGCTGCTGCTATCAAGGGTAGTGACTCTGGGAAATGTGCAGGTTATAGTGGATGGCTTTGCTACAATGGGATTCCCTAACTCTGGTGGGGCGATAGACGGAATGCATATCCCTCCCTATCTTGGGTCTGGAGCACCAAGGCAGCCAGTACACAAACCGAAAGGGGTACTTTTCAATGGTGCTGCAAGCACTAGTGGATGACAAGGGACGTTTCACCAACATCAATGTGGGATGGCCGAGAAAGGTACATGACGCTTGCATCTTGAGGATCTCTGGTATGTTTCAACAGCTGCAGGAAGGGACTTACTTCCCAGACCAGAAAATAACCGTTGGGGATGTTGAAATGCCTATAGTTATCCCTGGGGACCCAGCCTACCCCTTAATGCCATGGCTCATGAAGCTATACACAGGCAACCTGGATAGTAATCAGGAGCTGTTCAACTATAGGCTGAGCAAGTGCAGAATGGTGGTAGAATGTGCATTTGGATGTTTAAAAGCGCGCTGATGCAGTTTACTGACTCGGTTAGACCTCAGCGAAACCAATATTCCCATTGTTATTATTGCTTGCTGTGTGCTCCACAATAGCTGTGAGAGCAAGGGGGAGATGTTTATGGCGAGGTGGAAAGTTGAGGCAAATCGCCTGGCCACTGATTACACACAGCCAGACACCAGGGTGGCTAGAAAAACAGCAGGGCGCGCTGCACATCAGAGAAGCTTTGAAAGCCAGTTTCATGGCTGACCAGGCTACGGTGTGACAGTTCTGTTTGTTTCTCCTTGATGAAAACCCGCCCCCTTGGTTCACTCTACTTCACTGTAAGCCAACCGCCCTCCCCTCCCCCCCTTTGATCACCGCTTGAAGAGGCAATAAAGTCATTGTTGTTTCAAATTCATGCATTCTTTATTAATTCGTCACACAAATAGGGGGATAACTGTCAAGGTAGCCCGGGAGGGATAGGGGAGGAGGGAAGGACAAGGCCACACTGCACTTCAAAACTTATTGAATGCCAGCCTTCTGTTGCTTGGGCAGTCCTCTATGGTGGAGTGGTTGGGTGCCCAGAGCACCTCCCCCCATGTTCTTGGGCATCTGGGTGAGGAGGCTATGGAACTTGGAGAGGAGGGTGGTTGATTACACAGGGGCTGCAGTGGCGGTCTGTGCCTTTCCTGCACCTCAACCATATGCTGGAGCATATCAGTTTGATCCTCCAGTAGCCTCAGCATTGCATCATGCCTCCTCTCATCATGCTGCCGCCACCTCTTCTGTTGTTCCAGCCATCTATCCTCTCGCGCGTTCCTCCCGTCCTCATGTTCATTTTATGCTTTCCTGGACCCTGTCTGCCTCCATGCATTCTGCTGGGCTCTTTCAGTGCAGGAGGACTGCATGAGCTCAGAGAACATTTCATCACAAGTGCGTTTTTTTCGCCTTCTTATCTGTGCTAGCCTCTGGGACGGAGATGCTAGTAGCAGTGTTGAAATATTTGCAGCTGCGGGAGGGGGAAAAAAAAGGGGAGAGTAAAATTGAAAAAGACACACTGGCCATTTAAAAGGAGGGGCTGATGTTTTCAGGTTAACATGCAGCACAAACCCAACTAACCCCCCCCCCCCCACACACACACACATACACACCCCTAATTCTCTGGGATGATCGCTTCACCCCTCCCCCCATCGCGCGGCTAACAGCAGGGATGATTTATTTTCAGACACAGGCAAACAGCCCAGCAGGAACGGCCACCTCTGAATGTCCCCTTAATAAAATTCCCCTATTTCAACCAGGTGACCATGAATGATATCACTCTCCTGAGGATAACACAGAGAGATAAAGAACAGATGTTGCTTGAATGCCAGCAAACACCGGGACCACACGCTGCCATGCTCTCTTATGCAATGGATTCTAGACTATGTGCTACTGGCCTGGCGTGGTAAAGTGTCCTACCATGGAGGATGCAGTAAGGCTGCCCTCCCCAGAAACCTTCTGCAAAGCCTTTGGGAGTACCTCCAGGAGAACTTCATTGAGATGTCCCTGGAGGATTTCCACTCCATCCCCAGACACGTTAACAGACTTTTCCAGTAGCTGTACTGGCCGTGAATGCATCCCAAGTCTTCAGGGCAAATAATCATTAAACACGCTTGCTTTTAAACCATGTATTATATTTACAAAAGGTACACTCACCACAGGTGACTTCTCCGCCTTCAAGGTCCGGGAGTCTGGGTTGGGAGGGTATTGGTTCCAGGGTGATAAACAGTTCCTGGCTGTCGGGGAGAATGGTTTCTCCACTTGCCTGGTGTGTGCTATCTTCCTCGTCCCACAAATCCTCATCCCTGTTGCGTGAGACTCCCTTGCAGAAGTCCACGTACAGGTGTGGGGTAGTTGTAGGGGCACCCCCTAGAATTGCATGCACCTCATCATTGAAGCAGTATGTCTGGGGCTCTGATCCCGAGCAGGCGTTTGCCTCTGTGGTTTTTTGGTAGGCTTGCCCGAGCTCCTTAAGTTTCATGTGGTACTGCTGTGGGTCCCTGTTATAGCCTCTGTCCTTCATGCCCCTGGAGATTTTTTCAAATATTTTGGCATTTAGTCTTTTCGAATGAGTTCTGACAGCACAGATTCATCTCCTCATACACCAATCAGATCCAGTACCTCCTGTTCGGTCCATGCTGGAGCTCTTTTGCAAATCTGGGACTCCATGGTCACCTCTGCTGATGAGATGTGCACGGTCACCTGTGCTGATCAGTTTGGCATGGTGGCCAAACAGGAAATGAAATTCAAAAGTTTGCAGGGCTTTTCCTGTCTCTCTGGCCAGTGCATCCGAGTTCAGAGTGCTGTCCAGAGTGGTCACAATGGAGCACTCTGGGATAGCTTCCGGAGGCCAATACTGTCGAATTGCATCCACACTACCCCAAATTCGACCCTGCGATGTCGATTTCAGGGCTAATCCCCTTGTCAGGGAAGAGTACAGAAATCAATTTTAAGAGCCCATTAAGTCGACAAAAATGGCTTCATTGTGTGGATGGGTGCAGGGTTAAATTGATTTAACGCTGCTAAATTCGACCTAAACTCGTAGCGTAGGCCAGGGCTAAGTTGGACCTCTTTCAAGTCCATATTTAGAAGTGTACCTTTAAAGAAACTTCTACTTTGTGTACTAAAATACATTTATGATCTTACTAAAGATATATATGAATTATGCAATGAAGATGTTAATGAAAAATCAATCATTTCCATTGTAAAGTTTTGAGAATTTGATTTAACAATTACTACTTTTGTCAGCATATAACTTTATGCACTAGCCAATAGGACTACAAATTGAGAAGTAATCATCAAACCCCAGTAGACAAACAGTATTAAGTATTCCAAGTAACCAACTGGCCTGAAACGGATTATTGGGGGATTGTTTTATTGATATTTGATTTTCAGTGTGCCCACTCAAATGGCAGTTTTCTCATTAAAAAAAAAATTATATATATTTACTAGTTCTCTTCACTTGTGTATTTTTTTTGTTTTTTCTTTTCATAGCATCGGTTCCATAACATTTGTTTTAAGCAAATTTAGCAGATAAGCCAATCAGACTACATGAATGAACAAACCTCAGGGTATTTTTCAACTCACAGCAAGTGAAATTATTTATCCATAGTCAAAATATAGCTCAGGAAGTGGCAGGCTGAGCTATCCACCCAGTAAGCCATAACTATACTTCAGAGAGGCTAACTGATTCATTCAATTCTTTGCTTCTGCTGAGTGAATTGACCTGAATTGGAAACTGATCTTACCAAATATAAAAGCTGAGTTAAAAGTTGAGTTATTGGTGTTTATTGTACCCAATGCCTTTTGCAGCAACAGCTTCAGAATAGCCATGCATTCTTATTGGCCAGGAGGTTCCTCTACAGCATGTTATATTTTGTAATACACTTTTTTTTTTTATTTTTCTACTCAAATTTGGTCTGCATTTAAATATTTCAAAAGCAGATGACCCCAGTTTACCTGAGAAATACTGGGATCTGACGAGGACTGAGTAACTGTAATAAGATTTTCCACAAGTGATTTTGCTTCAACTACCGCACTATGTGATGCTCGTCTTGCCGCAGGCACTAGAAGGATGACATAAGAACATAAGAACAGCCATACTGGGTCAGACCAAAGGTCCATCAAGCCCAGTATCCTGTCCTCTGACAGTGGCCAATGGCAGGTGCCCCAAAGGGAATGAACAGACAGGTTATCATCAAGTGATCCATGCCCTGTAACCCAATCCCAGCTTCTGGCAAACAGAGGCTAGGGACACCATTCCTGCCCATCCTGGCTAATAGCTATTGATGGACCTATCTAGCTTCCTTTTTGAACCCTGTTATAGTATTGGCCTTCACACCACCCTCTGGCAAGGAGTTCCAGAGGTTGACAGTGTGTTGCATGAAAAAATACTTTGTTTTAAACCTGCTACCTATTAATTTCATTTGGTGGCCCCTTGTTCTTGTATTATGAGAAGGAGTAAATAACACTTCCTTATTTACTTTCTCTATACCACTCATGATTTTATAGACCTCTATCATATCCCCCCTTAGTCGCCTCTTTTCCAAGCTGAAAAGTCCCAGTCTTATTAATCTCTCCTCATATGAAAGCCATTCTATACCCCTAATCATTTTTCTTGCCCTTTTCTGTACTTTTTCTAGTTCTAATAGATCTTGGAGATGGGGCGACCACATCTGCACACAGTATTCAAGGTGTGGGTGTACCATGGATTTATATAGAGGCAATATATTTTCTGTATTATCATCTATCCCTTTCTTGAGGATTCCCAACATTCTGTTTGCATTTTTGACTGCCCCTGCACATTGAGTGGATGATTTCAGAAAACTATCCACGATGACGCCAAGATCTCTTTGAGTGGTAACAGCTAATTCAGACCCCATCATTGTATAGGTATAGTTGGGATTATGTTTTCCAGTGGGCATTACTTTGCATTTATCAACATGAAATTTCATCTGCCATTTTGTTGCCCAGTCACATTTTTACATTTATTTTGAATAGGTACAAGGGAGACACTAAAGTCTGGCACAATGTAGGTGTATGCTCTGCTAATTCCCCACACTGCTCTACCAAGGACTCTTAATTCTGGCTTTCACTATCCTTTGCTGTTCCATTCCTGACCTGGGTCTCTCCAAAAAGCTTTGCCAATGCACTTAAATGATGACATTCACCACCACCTTACATTCCAGTCCTGGGCATCTCAAGCAGACTACTCCTAATACCAGTTGTATGGTAACTTTGTGATGGTGACATGAACAAGACCAAACTCATTTTTCTCAACTAATTCTGATTCTGAACCTTTTAATCTTGTTTTGCAAACTGGGCACCGGTGACAGTAAAGCATTTTAGTGTCCTCCAAACATACTATCAGGGTCAGACAAACTAGCCAACAAAAACACCCGAGGCTTCTAGCTGAAAAGTGCATTTCTTGTGGAAACGTCACATTGCCACCATTAGAGCCACTGAATGAGCATTACAAAAATAAAAGGTGTGTTAAATAAAAACTCCTATTAACATCAAAGCTATATTTCAACTGTATCTTTGAGGAAGTTAATACTAAAGACCAGATTGCAAATTAGTGTTTCCATAGAGAAGCCATCCCACTGCATCAGTTGAAGAGTTAGCATAAAAAAAAAAGTTACCAGAAGGAAACATCTTTTCTTGTGATTGTTTTAGCCTCCTCCTCTCTCTTGCCGACAACGGTCTACCCTTTAAATAAATCAAATCAATATTAATAGTGGCAGTCATAGTGGTTTTTTATTTTGTCATATTTGAAATGAAAACTTTTGTCCAAATACACCTGGAAAAGATGGCTACTAACTAAAGTTTTCAGGCAGTTCAGTATGCATTGTATGAAATTTTTTCCATGGTGATCTTTATCAACAAACCTAATTCCTGTAGGAAAGGAGCCTCCAGCCTCCTTATTTCAATTAAGGGAAAGAGGAGCTGGCTTTCTTTCCTCCTACCTGATCAGTCAGATGCAAGACAGAAATTTAATCACCGAGGATAGCTTCTGTACATTTCTTTTCCCCACCCCACATGCCTTTGGAGTAAACTACTCAGAAGAAATAGTAAGAAAATGACAAAAATAGATCTGAACATAAAATGTTCAGAACAAACCTCTGAAATTGCTCTCTCACTATTTTTAGAGCTATTTACAGACTCTGTGACTTTAGTGCCATGCTGATCTGCAGGGCTGTAAGTTGTCTTCATATTCACATCAGGAAGAGAAGGTAAGGGCCACGGAGCAACTTCTGTGAGCTTAGAGAGAATCAGAAAATGATTACAGTCTCATTTCCTCTTTCAACAAATTAAAATGCTTTGAAATCTAGAACTGCAAACACTAAACTAGCAACCCAGGACTGGGAGTCAGGACTCTTGGGTCCTATTCACAATTCTACCATTGCCTTATTGTCACACACACACACACTTTTCCCTAACTTCCTTATACTCCCTCTGTCTACATTTAGCTAACACCCTCACAACAAAACCCCATGCAAAAAACAACAAAAAAGTCATAGAACTAAAATGACATTTGAAGCTCACCGCACTGTTCACTATGCTTGTATGTCATACCCTTTTCCCCCAATCCTTCGTCTGTCTATTTACACTGTCAGCTCTCTCTGGGGATAGGGATTGTCTCTAACTATATGTTCCATACAGTGCCAACCACAATAAGGATCCAGTCTTGGCTGGGGGTCTCTAGGTACTACTGTAATAAAATAAATAATAATAATGTCATATAATCTTTCTGGGCTTTAATTTGTTCATGTCTCCTAGAAGGATTATAATTTTGTACCTCTTGAGTGTTGAGAGGCTTACTGATCATAGAGTGCTTTGAAATCCTTGGGCAAAAGGCACCCACAAAAGTATATTTCCAAGGCCCGCAGAGAGTTACCCATTTTGTTATAAATGCAATTCTATGGATGTGTATGAAATGAGATTATACACTGACTGGAGATGGTTCAACTAGTGGAAAGGATCTACAAACTGTTACAATCTTTTTGTAGGATGGAAAGAAAACTAAGATAGAGGTACACTGCCATTTTATAGATACACATTTTTATCTGCACCTTCTCTGAACAGACTTCATCTAGCTCCCTTTTCTTCTGCCATTGCTGCCGTGAGAGAGAAGGTTCATAGAAAGAGCTATGAGGCTGTAAGTAAGAAGTGAATTTTTCCTGAACATCTTCTGGATTTCCATGAGAGGCTTCATCCTAAAAAGGTAAAAATATTTTTCTAATCTTTAGGCATGTGTTTTCCTGATTCCAATGTAGACGTGTTCTTGCATATATTAACAAAGGCCACTTAACCCTTTGGAATGCTACGGATTTTATCTTAATCACAACCACCATAAACAGCTATTTCAAATTAAATTAGAGACAGGAAATACAAAAAAAATTTTTAAATATACCACCCCCAAACAACCACCAAACACACTACATTAACATTGCAACAAGGTGAACATTTTAAATAATCTAAGTTAGAACATTCAAAATCATGCTCCCCATCACAGTCAGCACATTAGTTGAACAGGTAACCACAAACAAATTTCACAAGTTCTGTATACTTATGTCTATCGTAATACTGCAATATCCTGTTTTAGTATTTTACAACAAATACGTGTTAGCAAAATTTCAGATATGTTCCACCATTCTAATAGCAACTTCAGAAAACCAATTTGTATTGCAATAATAATCCTTCTCCAAAAATCAAATATTCTAGGGGAAAAAGATAGTCACCAGACAACAACATTTGAGATTTCCCTTTAAAGAAATACAACTATTTTAAAGCCAACAAACTAAGCAGAACTATAATGGTAGAACACTTACTTGAATTATGACAGGAACAAACGATGCTAGAAGCTTCTCAGTGGAGTCCAAACTCTGAAATAAGTTACTACATTTTCATGAACTAAAATAAGAGCAAGCTTAGTAAAAAGTGTACATATTAGCAATGCGAGAAAGACAGGCTTTAAAAGTCTCATTCTAGAACAGAACTTGGTGAATCACTAACTAAATGAAACAACGTCCTTATATAGGATTGAATGGTAATGACAGCTGCATATTCAGGACAGACTTACTGTTTAAATCCAAGGCATAAGACACAACAGGGAAATCAACTGTATTTTACTTTAATATACTTTCATTAAGAGTCAAAATATTGCTGGCCCTGTTCATGTGCACCAGAAAGAGGCAAGGGCAAAGAAGCCCCTTACACGAATGTGCTGGGGAAGCAGGTAAGAGAATCATTTTGGCCGCAAATGCTGAAGAGTGCAGGGGAAAGGTCAATGGTCAATGTTTTTGCCTCCACCAATCACCCAAATGACGCACTCTGGAAGCTGGAGAGGAGGGAGGGCCAGGATACTTTAACATTTTCCCCCTTCCCAAGGCTTCTCTTTTCTGGTAGTCTCATTTCTTGTTTACTCCTTTACTCTTCTCTTTAGTAATCACATCCCCATTAAACAAAATTTTCCTTTCCCCTCCTTCAGTCTTCCTTTAAAATCTCTTCATCTCTCTTCCTCCTTCCCTTCAGTTTCTTCTCCTACATTTTCCTTCCACCATCCTCTACCTTCTCTAACTCCATTTCCATTATACTCTCCCTTCCTCCTCCAATCCCCATCCCAAATTAGGGCTGAACATGGCAGAAAGAGATAGAGAAGCATAGTCCATTTGGAATAGGGATGTAGGAGCTCCAAACATTTTCTTGCCTCATCCTTTTACAATTGGAAGCAGACAATTTTTGATCCCAGGCAAGAACAAAGACAATTAAGGTTTGAGCCCCAGCCTTTGTCTTATACAGAAGCAGTGCTGCAGGGATACTAGAGCTTTTAACTGCTTCGGCACCCCAAAGCCTGATTAGAAGTGCTCCACTTTGAAGGTAACATTTGTTCAGCTTTGTTCTTTCTATAAACCATCTACTAGTTCAACCTTCTACCAAGCACATTTAAGAGTTAAATAATTACCTGGTCATCATTTTGCTTTTGGTCCTTTGAGACAGGCTGCAGGAGTTTCAAAGTGTCATCTCCTTCATCTGAGACAACAGCAGCAAACTGCTTAGAATCCACAATTTCAGTTCCAGAAACTTGCTTTGAGTTTTGCTGTAGTCTATCTTCCTTAGTCTGTGGGCCATTAGATGTTATTTTAGATTCTACTTCACTAGGAATGCTTAAGCACCTTGCTTTGTTATCCTGTAGTAAGTGATCACTTTTAGAGTTCCTCCTTTCAGACAGTAAAATATCAATATTCACTTTGCTAATTGTTGCTATGGAAACTCCTGTGCTGTTCTTCTCATTCTTGTTTGCATTTTTTTCAGGCTCAGCTGCTGGTTTCTCTGAGGGATGAATTTCAAAAGTTTTATCTTTGATTAAATGTTTTTCTTCATTCTGTAATTAAAAAAAGCAGAAGTGGAATTACCCTCTGATGAGTATTTTAGAAGCTCAAAGAAGTCACTTGCATACCAGACAGTACATAAAGTGATAATGAAACAAAATTATAATCAAGTACTATTTGGAAGCATCGATAAGGGATAACACAAAGGTTTCAGAGTAGCAGCCATGTTAGTCTGTATTCGCAAAAAGAAAAGGAGTACTAGTGGCACCTTAGAGACTACCAATTGGATATAACAAAGACTCTCATAAGCTATAAAGTCTGATGAGAAGCTTGGGACTTCAGATGTCAACACAGCCTATTCCATAAGCAATGCACCCACTTTGCCCCTATGACCACAAGTGATAAACAGGGTCCTCCTAGTAGCTCTCCAAAATGTATTAAACCACATGTTTAAGGCTTCAAAATATTAAAAACTAACACCAACTGGCAAACAGTGCAGAAAATGAACAGCGGGCAAGTGATTAATCTTTGTGACTTGATCTCTTTGGACTACTGTAAAGTATTCACCTCTGGTAACAAGCAATTTTCCTCAAACATATAATCATTTTCCAGTCACAAGCTGCAGCAAATATTTTCACTGTCAACATTTGCCTGTCATTAAACATTTGCATTTCAGTTAGTCCAGTGACTTCAGATACTCTACTGGGTATACAGTATCACAGCATTCACATGATTGTGCCATATGCAAAAGTTTATGCAACTGTATGGTTAAAAAAAATCCACATAACAGCTTCACAGAATAAGGATTAGGTATAATGTTTCATGAGTATTTTTCAGTAAAGACCAGTGCAATTAGTTTTACTAATCCATGACTATTTTAGCTCCAACTGTAGATGAATACAGCTCCTTTCCCCCTTTATATGTTGTTTACACAGTTTTATTGAATACAAATATATTAGGAAATCACAAAGCATTTCAAAATATATTTTTATATCATGTCACTGAATATTTACACAAATATTTTAAAAAAACCAATGTATCCTTTGGAAAAAAGTAACTTACGGCACTTTCTCTCCTGGCTTGCTCAGAGGGATGTTTTTTGGGTGTGAGGTTTCCATTATTAGATCGAGTCCTCACCGAGATCACAGAAGCAGCACTTCTGGGTGTAGAATCAGATATTTTCTGATGATTTTTGGCTGTTTTTCTTTAAAGAAAATGGCAACAACAAAAAAAGGACAAAGACTAAGATGTTTGTGGTTTAGACTACCTTATTAAATAGATGCCATCCATCTACAGAACCTAACCCTTTTACATTTGTAGAAAATATTTTAAATTTCCACTACAGAGTTTCTATCTGAAGTGCTAAACACTGGGCTTGATTTTCTCTGCTTTGTATCTTGTATAGCAGTGATCTCCAACCTTTTTATGCAGAAGATCAATTTCTGATTTAAGTGTGACCCAGGAGCTACCCCGCCCCTTCCCTGAGGCCCTGCCTCGCTCACTCCATCCCCCCCTCCCTCCGTCGCTCGCTCTCCCCCACCCTCACTCACTTTCACCAGGCTGGGGCAGGAGGTTGGGGTTCGGGAGGGGGTGCGGGCTCTGGGCTGGGGCCCGAGGGGTTCAGAGAGTGGGACGGGGCTCCAGGCTGAGCCTGGGGCAGGGGTGCAGGAGGAGGCTCAGGGCGCAGTCTCTGGGAGGGGGCTCAGGGCAAGGGCTTCTGGTGCAGGAGGGAGTTCGGGGTGTGGGCTCCTGCAAGACAGCATCCACCTCGGTCAGCTCCCGGATGGCAGTGCAGCAGGGCTAAGGCAGGCTCCCTGCCTGCCCCGGCCCCATGCCACTCCCAGAAGTGACCAGCACATCCCTGCAGCCCTTGGGTGGGAAGGGCAGGGGTCCCCGTGCACTGTTCATGCCCACAAGCACCACCCCTGCAGCTCCCATTGTCTGCAGTTCTCCATTCCCAGCCAATGGGAGTTGTAGGGGAGATGTTTGCGGGCAGGAGCAGCGCACGAAGACCTCTGCCCCCACCCCTTGCCCCAGCTGCTTCCAGGAGTGGCATGGGGCTGGGGCAAGCAGGGAGCCTGCCTTAGCCCTGCTGCACTGCCGGACTTTTAGCAGACGGACATCGCAATAGACTGTCAGAGGCTCCAGGATCGACCAGTTGATCGCGATCTACTGGTTGGTGACCACTGTTGTATAGTCATTTTCAGCTGTGCAGAGTTAGAATGTTAGTGGTACTTTGCACTGATTTGGTAGTAATTTATATCCACTTTGCATAGGTGTAAGTGACTGCACAGTGTACAACCAAGACAATAAGGCTCATCCATTTGGGGAAAAATATTTGACAATTAAGTTTATTGCCAATAGGTCTCAAAAACTGGGAGTAATGAAGTAGTTAACCAAATCTGATGACAAAATTTTATATTCAACTTTTTTGTTGAACATCAAGTTAAAAACAAGCAAATAGCAAAAGGAACTTGTCTTTTGGTGATTTCAAATATGATGAAGTGGCCTTAACACAGACTGATAAGGAAACGCAAGTGACAGTATATATTTCCTATCCATATTTAGGATTTATTGTCTGTCTTTATCTCACTTTTCTATTTGGTGCAAGCAAGATCACAGATTTACCAAAGAACTTGGAATTTGCACAGAGTTTATTAACCAGATGATTTGTAATTTTCTCAAATGTCACAGAATCATTTCTAATTTTTACCACTATCTCCTCTCAACTTGTGAGCTCACTCTGGTCTGTGTACGCTGGAATGGTCAGCAGGAGAGAAGCAGTCCTGTTTTTGTTTTATTTAAATATGAGATACATGAACTGGGATAAACGCAGTGACTGGGGAGAGTGCGTCTCTCATTATTTAACATCCTCCCTCCCATAATCCAAGATTTTTCCTCCCCCTCTCATTGTCTGGCACTGAACGAAGACCAGCCTCCACAGGGTCTCGCATGTCCCAATCTGAAAGCTACATCCCCCTCTTCTTAAGCGACCATGATGCTCTTCCTCCAACCAGAAAAAAGAGTAAAGAGACCCTTCAGAACAGATCCTATAGATGTGTCTATACTGCAGTTAAAAACCCACTGCTGGCCCATCTCAGCTGACTCGGGTTCGTGGGGCATGGGGTACAGGGCTGTCAAATTGCATTGTGTATGTTTGGGCTCAGGCTGGAGCCCAGGATCTGGGACCTTTGAGGGGGAGGGTCCCAGAGCCCAGACTCCAGCCTGAGCCCAAAGTCTACACCAAAATTCTACAGTCCTGCGCAGCCCAATGAGGTCAAGTCAGCAGACATGGGTCAGCTGCAGGTGCTGAATTGCCATGTAGACATACCCAAATTCTACTCTGTGCATTGGTGGAAAGGTAGGGCTCATGCAGCTATCTTCCTTTCATCCGACAGTCCAAGTGTATCACAGCTGCAAGAGACTTCAACCTTATTAGTGCTGAGAGTCTCAAGATTACTCCCCAAACCAGGTCTTCTCCATTGCTTCAGCTAAGCTACCTTCGATTTTTAATTTTATCAAATTGAGGATTACAGTGGGATTCTCCGGTTGTCAATTAAAAAAAGAACAACCTCTGATTTTCTAAATAAGATTGTTAATCAGGGAACAATCTATGTGGCACATCACTTTAAAATTCTGTATGCCCACAATACTTTGCTCCTTTATAGCACTTGCCTTTTGAGGATCTAATTGTTTTAAAATATTAATTAATCCTTACAACTTTTCTGTTAAGTAGGTCAATATTACCATGACCATTTTACAGATGGGGAATACTGTCAGACAGGTTAATCAACTTGCCTAAGGAGCCTCAGTTCCAGAGCTATGAAGAAAACCTGGGGTGTCCCATACTCTAATAAGTAATATATCCTCCCATCTTTCACAAGTTATAATATACTAAAAATCAACAGTGGACATGAACCAAACAATGTGGCATGTTTTTCCCAAATAATGGATACATTAAGAATAAGGTTTTTAGTTTTTCTATAAAATTAAACACTGATTCATTGCAGTTTATTACTAAGTGCTCCTAATTAGGGCAGCCAAATACAACTTCTAACATTTAATCAGGTAAGACTTTTCTGTCTGGCTGGTTTCAAATACTCGAAGTGGACAAACAATAGGAGGATTTACTTTCTGAAGGTAATATGCAATCCCAAATTTAAATCCACTTTCCTTCTACATAGGCCTAATGTAACTAATTTCCATCCTCTCTTAGTTGTCTCTCCTGTTATAGTTCTCAAATAATTCCTTCCCTCAACAATCTCAAAAGATCCTTTCTGCCCCATACCCTGCAGTTACACACAGCAAAACTAACTTCAACATCCTGCTCCGAAATCTGGCAAAAATTGTAAAACAATGATTACAACATTATGCTCAACAATCTGTTACGCAAACCAATAGTTTTATATAGAACTATTAATAAAATAAATATATCTTACGCCTTTGTGGCTTCCAAAAACAGAGAGATTTGATGCTTGATATATGGTTGCCTTAGTATGCTTTTCACATTGGGTCTTTCTTCAGGCTTTTTGCTAAGCATAGTTCTTATTAGTTCTGCCAGCTGTGGACTGTAATCCTTTGGCATCGGTGGCAGCTGTAATTATATTGAAAGGATACATTTGATTATGGGAATGAATGGATTGCTAATTTTCATAATAGGAAGCTAATTGTTTTGATGACTACATCAATGTACAGCACACAAAAACCATTAACACATTTGCCTGCAGGAATTGCTGCATTATTTGAGCATTAGGGCTCTGATTCAGCTAGGTACTTAAACACATCCCTAACTTTAAGTACAGTAGTCCCACTGACGTCAATAGGACAGCTCACATACTTAAAGTTAGCCAAGTGCTTAAGTATCTTACTGAACAGAGGCTTGTGTAAAGTTTAATGAAAGAACTCTATACAATTTTTTTCTTAATGAACAGCTAACCACAAAATATGGCCAATATACACAAAAGATTGCATATAAAAAAAATTAATTCCCTGGTAAGCTGGATTCAGAAATTTTAAAGCAAGGTATTCAAAGCTGGTCAGTTGTGCTTTCTAAGATTTGCAAATGAAAATCTAATCACAGAGAATCTTCAGTTTATTTAAAACATTTTTGATACAGCTGAAGATCAGGATTTAAATTTGTTTTATAACATGCCAAACCAAATCAGGAATTAACATTGAGCTAAAGCAGGAGTTCTCAAACTGGGAGTCAGGACCCCTCAGGAGGTCACGAGGTTATTACATGGGGAGGTCGTGAGCTGTCAGCCTCCACCCCAAACTTCGCTTTGCCTCCAGCATTTATAATGATGCTAAAAAAATTAAAAAGTGTTCTTAATTTATAATAGGAGTGGGTCGCACTCAGAGGCTTGCTATGTGAAAGGGGTCACCAGCACAAAAGGTTTGAGAACCATTGTGCTAAAGTAATCCAGCTGTATATGTCAAACAAGAAAACACCATGATATGATTCTTCACATAATGTTAAAAGTGGAAACTTTATACTCGAAAGTGTTGAAGTGACTTACTTCCTCCAATCTACTAGCTGCACAAGGTGAACAACAAAATTCTAGTGATACCTTAAAAAGAAACTACTTTCTGGATCTGCCATTACCTCAGTAGGTACCCACATCTCACACGAAACATTAGAATGGACAGGATGATGCAGTTTTCTCATCACACGTGGAAAAAAAATTATACTAACCCCACAAATGAGAGTTGAAATTCTTACTTTTGATTGAAAACAGTTATCTCAAGTTCCAGACACAAGATTGGACTACAGGTCTGAATATACAAATTTCGCATTTAAAAACCATGATTCAGCATCCTCATCAGAAGGATCTTCTTACTGTAGCATATTTCCAAAATGTTTTCACTGAACCAAAAACAACTTTAGATCAGTTTTTACCTTTCCTTCAATAATTCGATAAACTAAAGAATTCATGTCTTTAGCATTGAAGGCATGTTTCAGCGTGGCCATTTCATAAACACAACAGCCCAAAGCCCAAACATCAGACTGTGAAAAGAAAACCAGAAAAATCAGCATAAGCGCTTCAGATGCAATACTGAAAATTTATTTTTAAAAAGGTAGATAATATGCTCCTGAACAGCCCATTAGGAACAGAATGTTATGCTGAGTTGGCAGCCACTATAGTTAAGATCACAACCAAATTCCATTATAAACTTTTGGTTGCGGACTCAGGTAACAAAACTGGTTTGTATTGAGTATGGCCATGTTTACTCTGAAGGGTAAGAAGAATTTTTCTGCAAAGCGTGAAGAGGGTCGGTCTGTTTTTGAGTTACAGATCATTAAAAAATTATCCTGATTTCAAATATTGGCTTGTCTCTAACATTTCTTTGATTTCCTTTAGCTTCAAAGAGTTCTGAAACTAATTCTTTCTTCAGACTTCCCATATAATTACATCTCACTAAAATCTCAGGCATAAACTATCTGCAAATAATATAGATTGCAATTAAGCAAAGTTATGTCCATAATGTTTAAGTCCCAATCCTGTACTGTGAACTATACATGCAGATTACTGCGCCCATGTAGAACTCCAGACTTTCAATGGAGCTCCGAGCAGCGTAGCAGCACATCAACATGAATCATGAGCTTCGTAATGCATGTGAGGGAGAGAAAACATTTTACCCACTGGTGGCCAGATGCAGCTTGGAGAAAACTGGAAGTCTTTCTATATTTATAGTAACAGAAGTTTTTCCTTAGTTCATGTTTTTGGTACATGTGGCCAACAGCTGCAATTTAATTAACGAAGGGGCATACTTGTGTTTTTTTAAATACGTAATGCAGTATTTCACATGTACATTTATTTAAAAGACTGTATAAGCTATGCGTATATTTGAATATTGATCTGCCTTCCCTTACATGTTTATCTCCATACTCGTAAATGCTTGTTAGGTTTTTTTGGTTTGTTTTCTTATTACATATATAATAGCAATTTTAAAGATAAAGCCTGTCACAATTATCTTAGGCTTCATATGCCAGTGTCCTATCATACAACAAAGGTTTTTCTTTGAACTGGAATTCTAACTTACACGGTCGATTGACAAAACCTGGTCCTAACAAATTAACACACGTTGACAATTCACATACACTAAAGAAAAACTAATTTCCTTTAAGATAACTTTTTATGATTAATTTTTTCCCCTGTTGGTAATAGTAAAAAAGGCAGCAAAAGTTAATCAGTAGTCCCCAAAAAGTGCTTTTTACAGAGGCATTACTTTCATAACACATAAGATTGTAGTGCTCTATGGTTAATAGGCAAGTCAACAAAATAACTCGCATTACTCTTCTAGATAATTTATAAACTTCTCAGAGTTTAAGGCTCCCTTAAATCAACTAACATAATTGGGGCCAATATTTGTATCAATATACTTTACCTTGTAGTTGTAAGGTTTGTTGGAGAACAATTCAGGACTCATATAATAAGGTGTGCCAATGAGAGTACTGGCCATATCATACTGATTTTCTAACACTCTGGCTATTCCCAGATCTCCCACTTTGATAATATTTGTCCTTGTCAGGAAAACATTTTGAGTTTTGAGATCTCTGTGTAGAATGTGTTTTTCATGTAAATACTGAAAAATAAAGTATTTCAAGCAAGTTAAACATCAATTTGTTCTTTTCCTCCGACCAGAGTCAAAAAAGAAAAAAGTACAAATGCAACAAAACTACACGTCACTATATAAGAGATGAATTACAGTTAATAATCACACTAATCTGTTCATGTCAACATATGTATATAGACAACGTCGTTATTTCTTTAGTTTAACGTGCCTATATAGAAGCAAAACGTGCAAAACTGAGGCTGAAGCTCAGTCCTTAACGCACTCTCCATTGTGTCTTCATATTGCAATTGATTGCAGATCCAATCCTGCAGTCCTAGTAAGGAATTTTGTCTGAATTAAGGACTTTCAGAAGTCAGTGGGAATTTTGCCTGAGTAAGAACTGCAGGATTAGGCCTATGATGAGAAAGATCAGATGCTGTTGTGGACATTTGCATTCCTAGCCACAACAAACAAATGTAGGAATGGCCCGATATTCGGTCTTCCAATAATAGCCAATGGCAGATGCTTCAAAAGGGAATGACAAGAAGAGGGCAACCATCAAGTGTTCCACCCTGTCACCTAGTCCCAGCATCTGGCAGTCAGAGGCTTAGGGATATCCAGAGCATGGGCTGCATTCCTGACTATCTTGGCTAATAGCCATTGGTGGACCTATCCTCCAGGAACTTATCCAACTCTTTTTTGAATCCAGTTACAGTTTTTGCTTTCACAACATCCCCTGATGACAAGTTCCACTGGCAAGTTAAAAATAGAATTTTCAATCCAACATCCTAGTTTCCTCACTATTGTCTTTAAAACAAACCTTACTGTAATGAATTTTTTGTGATTTGATTTCCTTTCATTTTTAAAATGTAACAGACTGAAGCAGCTTCCAGTAAAAATTAGGAGTTAATGGTCTGGAAATTTTCACTTAAAATTTAATTTAATTACAGGAGCAAAATACTTCTGCAAGTAGTAAGTTTTTTTGTGCAAACACTTGTTGGTTAAAATTAGTTTTTAAGATGTTATCAATAAGTTTCAGCACAGAGAAAATTTGTATAATTGAGTTGCAAACCCGTGGAAACACAGGGTTACGAATAACAGAAACAGCCCCTTAACTAGAACAAAACTTGCTTATATTCAGAACTTTATAGTTATGGGCTACAATGAAAATTAACTGCCAACCATCATGTCACATTGTCTACAATACTGAAATGATGGAGGTAAAGTATACAACAGCAACTCTTTTTCTACATGGCTACCTTAGGTTGACATTGATAATCTGTAAGCAAAGTTAACACACCAAAACTGAAATTAAGGGATTTTTTTAATGGAAAGCAAGCAAAAACAGACCTATTTCTTTTAAAACGAAGAGGTTATATGTTAAAGTATATTAATACCTGCAATGCCATGGCAATCTGGACAAACCATTCCACCACCTGATTCTCTGGCAAAGGTTTGCCTCTCTGCTCTTTAAGTTTATGATACAGGTCCCCTCCTTCACAGAAGCCCATGACAATATATAACAGGCCATCTTCCCCCTCCCAGGACTCCCTATAGGTGACTATGTTGGGGTGTTTCAGCTGAGACAACAACTGGGCTTCTTGTTCTGCTGCTTTCCTCTCTCGGCTGGATGCATGTTTAAGGTTTAGCTTTTTGATGACGTACTGGGGGGGGGAAGAAGGGGGAAAAAGATTTGTTATGAAAACATCCAATCTACTATTGAAACACTGGCAAATTCTAAAAATCTATAAAACAATGTTTTAAAATACAGAGTTACATTTAACAGTGTCCATGTTGTTGTAAGAATGAAACAAATATGGCTTCCCATCACGAACGCACAAAACTGAAATTTAAAACTTTACATATATTATAATTTTAAACCTAAATGCCACCATTTGTATTCTCTTCAGGTAGGTATTTAACTGGTATCCTTGCCATTTGCCTTCTTGACCATCCTTAATGTCTACCCTAGTGCTCATCTGCAATAGTTATCATGCCATGTGCAAATTAGAGGGCTAGTAAATAAGGTATTGAAAATTTTGAAGGAGAGTAAAAATTGATCAGATCTTCCCTTTTGCTGTTTCCTATAATACAAGAACAAGACACAAAGAAATTAAAAGCAGGTGCAGTTAAAACAAAAGGTAATAATACTTCGTTTCACAGAGTGGTGCCCTTGGACAACTTAGCATGTAGTGTTGTGCAAAGAGATCAAAAGTCCGAATCAGCTTGTTACATAAAATTGCCTTTAAAATTTGCTTACTTTCATAAGCAAACTATGGTACAAACTGTACTGTTTACACTAAAAAGCATCATGATAAGGGCTCAAGGCTCCTGCTAAAGTCAACGGTTAACATGACAATGAACTGAAAGATTCTACAAGTAAAGGGAAATGTTTGTAGTAGGAGTAACTGCAACATATTCCGATTGGTTAATTTTAATAGGATGAGGATGCTACCCCTTCTTGGACATTATTTATCCAGGAGTCACTAAAGAGGGGCAGTGGGGCGTATGGAAGGGAAGAAGCAAGCTTTACCCAGATGGCTACCACCTCCACAGTCTCCAGAGACCCACCATGAGACCATTGGGCCTTTGCTGTCTTGATCCTCACAGACATCCTGACCAGACAAGAAAGGGAACCAGACACCACCACCTCCATCAGCTTCAGCTAAATCCTGAATGTAACATGGGATGTGAACCTTAGATTCCTCCCTCATGTTGTTTTCTTTCCGCACTTTATTTCTTCCATTTTCTTCTAAGCCTGCTAAGACACCATTCACAATGCTGTTGTGACTCTGACAAGAGGGGCACGCTAAAACAATGCCTTAAAAGCAATGACTTAAACTTTGCCGCTGTTGAATGTGCCAGGTCTTGTAGTGGCGGATATAACCATGTACTGTGCCTATGTTTCTCTAGCAATGAGGCAGCAAGTGAAAGTCAGCACCAGAGACAGAAAAATGCATTTTCTATCTTTTTAATTCTTCTCCCCCTTTTGAGTGTTTGTCCTAAAGGATCAGATTAAGAATCTCAAAACCTTCTATTTTAACTCCAAAAGGGCAGTTAATACCATCCAAAAGACTATCAAAGCAGGGTTTTTCCCCCCCTTAATGAAAGCTTCTATACAGCTAAAAGAAAAGGAAATTGTTAAAATGAAAACAATTCTTTACATTCTGAATTTTTAAACTTATCTTTTTCTATTTAATAAAACTTTAAAAATGTTATGATGGCATTAAACCAACACCTATTTAAAATGATACCCCAGACCACACTTAGCTATGTAACATTTTAACATAGTGAACAAGGGTTTTATCAACATTTTCTCCTTTGTCTGAATCAAGATAGCCCTTTTCCAAAAAAATTGTAACCAATTTGTATAATCCCGGAGATCAGCACTAAACACCATGGCTGGACAATTTTGTGACTGATATCTCAGAACGTATTACAAAAAGGTTAAGGATAATAAAATCTCCATGCTTCAGAGCATAAATTCTGGCAAGGGTCAGGAAGGAATGGCCCCTTGCAATGCACAGCAGTCTAAATGAGATCACAGAATCAGGTATTGTCCACACTTGGAGGCAGAGCTGGACCAAGAGGAGAAAGGACGATCTTGCGGTCAAGGAACTGGCTAAGAACACAAACTAACCACTCCCCTTGGAGCGCGGGGGGATGGGAAGGGGGAGCCAGACTTCCCTGTACCCTGACCCTCCTCCTCACACCGTTCTCTAAAGGCCCGGGGGGGGGGGGGGGCGGTGTAAAATCGGGACATCGCTTCCCCAGATCGCCCCACAGGACAGGGAGAGAAACAGACCCCGCGTCCCCAGAACCCCCACTCCTCTCACCAGGCTCCGGGACTGAGGCGGGGGTCGGAGCCTCCGCAGGCCCCGGGTCTGAAAGGGGAGGTCGGAGCCCTCCCGCGGCCAGTTCCCCGGTTACCTGTCTGTTGTCCTGCCGGTGCCGCACCAGGCTCACCTCCCCGTAGCTGCCCTTGCCCACGGCCCGCAGGAAGAAGTAGGCGGCCAGGGGCATCCTCCCAACCTCCGGCGGCCCCTCAGCGCTCGGGGGCCGGAGCCGCTCAGCTGCCCGGGCGCCTTACGAACGTTACTGCGGCTGCCATACAAATCCCCATGGGCCTCCCTCGACCATAGAAAAAAAAAACGCACGTAGACACAAGCCCGCCTTCCTCTCTATGGTACAACTCTTTACGTCAATGCTATGGCCATCTTGGATGTGGGCAACCTCCCCCAGTCACCTAAGCAGCCATTACAGATGTGGGCGTCCTCCCCGGCGGCCATCTTGGATATTGGGTTCCTGCTAACCTAAGCAGCCATCTTGGAATTTGAAAATTAATGCCCCCAGTATTGGTGCTAGCAGCTAGTCTCTCTACAGTGGGCCTGCCTGATGTGGCCCATACCACAGGTCTCCTGCCCAAATGAGAGGCTGCTCTGATTGTCTTCTGGCCTGGAGCCAAAACTCTTCACCTGAGTGGTACAAATGGAGAGCAGCAGCATGTGCTCCCCTACTCACCCTCTCAGGGCAGCTGACTTATCCAGAGACAGCAGGCCCAGCATGCACCACTCCATCACAAACCAAGCAGTGCGAAGACCCTAGGCGCGGCCCACCTAGAAGTCAGATCTCAGCATGCACCACTCCACCTCAGGCCTGCACTGCTGCAGTCCATCTAGGGGACAGGTCCCAGCATGCAATGGTCCACTTCAAGCTCACAGTGGTGCAGTCCACGTAGGGGACAGGTCCCACCTGCGGCATTCCACCTCAATCCCAGCAGGGTTGCAGCCTACCTAGGAGATGTATGTCAGGTACCAGCTAGATCTGCCTAATGTGGGAAATTGAAAACCGATGGTTTCCACCATAGCTACTCCCCTCTCTCGAGGCCAAGGTTCTTTCATAAGACAAAAAACAACCCTCCAGAACTGAAACCTCCTTTCTGTTCAGTGTCCCTTTCACAGCTGCAGCACTGAAAGGCTTGGGGCTTTGGACAGATATTTAAAGTTGAGATTTTTTCCTCTTACAAAATACCTAAACTAAACACAATGTTACAGTTAACTATTTCCATTATAGGGCTGTAAATTTTCAAGCATAAACTTGACTATTCACACACACAGAGTTAGGTATGTGCTTAAGTATTTTTAGGATTAGGATCTAAAAAGTCAGTAAATTCTTAAAAAGAAAAGGAGTACTTGTGGCATCCGATGAATTGAGCTGTAGCTCATGAAAGCTTATGCTCAAATAAATTTGTTAGTCTCTAAGGTGCCACAAGTACTCCTTTTCTTTTTGCGAATACAAATTCTTTTAACACGGCTGCTACTCTGAAACCAGTAAATTCTTAGTTACACCAGCTTTATCTCAGGATCCATATATCTCTAACCACTCATCACTTATGCTGGAGAATGCTCCTTATTGCCACATCTATTTGCCTTATTTACATCAAATTATATTGAACTTAATAATTCCTGATCCACCAACCTGCCACTTCTGGCATTGGATAAGGCTGTAGGTGTCTCCAGCTCATGAGAGAGTAAACAGCAGAAGGGCAGGAGCATGGAAGAAAGTTTTCTAAGCCATGGAGGGGTAGGTACTTAAATTTTTTTATTAAAACTTATATATTATTTATATTATATAAAAATACACAGGTTAAGAAATGAGTATCTGTACATCTGGGTATAGTTACTACAATGGGGTGTGAACCTGTATGTGGAAAATGGGCAGGAATGTGTGGAAGATGGGTTGGAGGTATGTGTGCAAATGTAAGGCTAATGTTAGAACCATAATGGAGATTTGATTTTGTGACATTCAGACACTCAGGTATAATGCAAAATGTTAATTTGGTAGAGAGAATATATTTTCACTCTTAACTGTAATTAAAACGTTTTGACAGAGATTTTGCAAATGTTTTCTACAAACTTTGTTATAACTTCAAAAGTTCACTGTTTGCTTCCCCCCTCCCTCTCTCCCCTCCGTTTGCCTAATGTTTAACCCCTGTTTTCACATTTGGTTGTTTATTAACAGACTAAATAGGGTATTATTTATTAGCACATAACCCTCAAAGTAGCATTGCTCATTTTTCCAACATGGAAAACCATTTGTTGTTTTACATTTTATTGGCATTGATTCCTGTGCTTGAAACATCAGACTTTTTTATAACACCTTTCAGGAACATCAAGGTAAGTAACTAAAATCCACCAGGTAGCTACTGCTTCCATGATTCATGAACCACTGAATGCACTAGGATCTAGGGTGGCCAGATGTCCTGATTTTATCAGGACTGTTCTCATATTAGGGGCTTTGTCTTACACAGGACCCTATTACCTCCCATCTCTGTCGTAATTTTTCACACTTGATATCTCGTCACCCAACTAGGACCTTTGCTGTTGACTTCTAGGGACAGAGGATCAGACCTCAAGCAGACTGGGCAGGCATACACCTCCTGTGCTTCCAGTTGAATCAGGTGTCCCTGCTGTTCTGCTGGATATGGTTGTTATGCCAGGCAGATAGGGTCCTTGCATACTTTTGAATGAACCATGCAGGTTAAGCTGAGAGAACTCCCTCTGCTGCTGAACTTAACATGAAAATGGACACTTCCCTATCTGCTGAATTTATGAGGTAATTGAGACAGTTGATCATCTGTAGGGCTGCACAATGCTCCTGAGTCATCTATTGTAGAAACTTCTGTATTTCTGTTTTTAAATCACTATCACTTTCCCTACTCATAACAACCTTCCTCTGTTTTTCTCTCCTTCCATGCCTCACCCAAATATAAAAAGATGTTTTCAAGGTTTTTGTTTTTACAGAGGTAGGATAATAACTGTAGCACCTGATTATTGCACCTGTAAAATAAAACAAAATATTGGGGGCAAAACCCAACCAAAGAATAGTAGATATCAGAGACACAGAATATCATTCTGGTGATCATGTCCATTACCTGGGTGCCAGGACATAATTGTACCCTTCAGTGAATTTCATGACAATATGGCAGAGCTTCCACCACATCACAAGGGACACTCTTTGATACTTAACTAGATCTCAGTGTAAGAAAATGCTTCATAATATTCAGTCTAAATATTTTTGCTCCATTTCGTGCCAGTACGCCTAACCACAAGAAACGATTTTTCTTCCTTCTCTGTATTTCCATGTTTCAGTGACTTGTAGATGGTTATGGTAAGCTCCATTTTGTAGCACTGTGGCCTCAGGGTAGGGCAGAGTTAGACCACTTCATTTCCATTGACTGGTTGTATATATTTTAGCAATTCTCAACCATTCTGTGCCTTAGTTTCCTTGTCTATAATGTTTATCCACCTTTTCAGAGTACTTTGAGATGTATGACTGAAAATGCTCTTGAAATGACATTATAATATTTTTATTGAACCAACTTCTGTTGGTCAGAGAGACAAGCTTTCAAGCTAACACAGAGCTCTTCTTCAGGTCTGGGAAACTAACCTAGCTACAACAACACTATATACAAGTTCCATTATTTAGTCATTATGTAACACAATTATAAAGTTGTACCTCTTTCCTGCTTCCTTCATAAATTAGATTCGCCCCTGACACATAAGTGTTATTGTTCTCTGTATTTCTGCTCTAATGCTGAAACCTTTCTGAATTTAAGATGCCCACAACTCTATGCTATATTCCTGGTAAGGTACATGCAGAAGCCTGTAAAGAGTAGAGCTGATTGTCCACTGAGGTATGCCACTTTTATGAGGATATAATTCCATTGAAATAATGGAAATCCCTGTGTGGCATAGAGGTTCCTTCCCACCCCATTTCTGGCCCCCTGGAGTAGGGGGTATGGCCAGAGGGACAGGGTGAGACAGGAGCAGCTCTGTCCTCTGGTAATCGCCAACTGCCATTGGGGCCACAGTCAGACAGGTGTGATTTAGAGCAGCTCTCGGTCTGCTCTAACGTGGTCTTGGGGGCCAAACCAACCCAAGAATCAGAGGTGCCATAAAACTCCCTTTGCACCTCCACCACCTGCAGCTGGGCTAGGGGCACAAAGTAAAATTGTCAATGGCAAAGCTTCTACTGGATAGACAGCCTTGGAAATTGAAGTCCTCTGCTTATTCACAGCATGGGTAGCAGTAGTACAAGCTTCCTTACACTACCTTATTTATCAACTCAGCTTTGGAGGAATCTCGTATAGGTGTGATGGGATTTCAGTTTTCATGGCCTAGTAACTTCTTGGAGGAGGAGATGTATAGTTCTTACAGAAACTATGATAAAGATATGTGAATGTAACCCTTTTGCCTGGTGGAGTCGGAAGCAATAAGGGCTGGGTTCAATATCTAGGAGTTTCTCTGAACAAGATAAAATAGAACTGAATATCTGGGAAAAATAAACACCAACCCAAAAGGCAATACTTCTCCACTCACAAGCACTGAGTCTGTGTATAACAAAAGAAAACTTAAAAGGAAAAGGGAACCCAGCATTAATTTTGGAAAACACCTCAATCATGATATGAAAGCATGTAACCATAAGGAAACACGCACCCCACAGTACGTTGGGCAGTCTCCTTCGCCTCAGTTTCCCATCTTGTGGTGTGACAGTCTAATGAACAAATGTCCATTTAATATGCCACTCGCCTTTCCCTCCACTGCATCCCATTCACACTTGGTTATCCATGGCCAGCAAAGACACAGAGTTCAGAGCTGCATTCACCTGAGTTCACCTCTGACCCCTGTAAAGGGGGGGGGGGCGGCAATTGAGCAATATCTCTGCTGCTGCCGCCGCTTGCTTCTGCAACTGGCTTGCTGCTGCTGCTTTCTCTGCCATCACTTGCAACTGTAATTTGCTGCTGCACTATCTCTACTACCATCACTTAGCCCAGCTCTTAGTGATTTCACTGGATAGTGGGGAACCTCTCTGCTGCCACCTTAATTATTTTTCCACTGCAACACTGTCCCCACACCAGTTCTAAGGCTTAGCCCCAAGACTTGCTCATCAGTGATTTCAGCTCTTGTAATCATGAACAGAAACAAGGACTCAACTGAATCCAGTCAGCTCAGTCTTTAAACACTAGAGAGGGGAGGGATTTTAGGCAGAGTCCATATCCTCAGGAACACCTGTTCTCACACCCTCTCATTTTCACTGGGATTTAGCATCCCTACCTTCTGCTTAGCAAGTGAGGTTCAGTTTAGGGGATCAGAACAGGCTAGGTACAGTTCTGTTGCCCTTTACTCATACAATAAAGATAACTTTTCATTACCCCTGCATTCAGTACTAATGTGAGCTGTAACCCCAAACCAGCCAAAACTGAACCCCTTTTGCAAAGCAGTTCTGTCTGGTAAATACCTAGGCAGACTAGTTTGTCTGTGCAAATATGGTCTGTGCCTGACGTCTTTTTCCCCAGTTCATCACTAGATGTCAGGGGAAATCTCTCTGAGACCCTGCCTACATGTGTAACAATAGTATAATTATGTAAAATTAAGTACAAACACCATTGTCCCTCTCTTATGAATCCACAATCAAAATTACTTAACTGGATACACTATAGAGCTGAAGGTTGTAAGTGACTCTAGTCAGGAAGACAAACATTTCATAGTGAAAGCAATAACTGTTTTGGTTTTGAGTGAAGTGGCAGAAGCAAAGAAAAAAAGAATTCTTTGCCAGTGGAGTAGATTTTTTCACATGGCTCCAAGTATAAATCTAGTAGACAGGTCACCCAATTGGCTGTAATATAACCAAAGAACAGATTTTAAAAGTGTCTTGAAGCTCCTCACCCCCCCCCCGCCACTATATGGAAATTCAAAGTCACTTGACATTTCAGAGTAATTCTAACTTTTCACTCCCTGGGAGTCTGTACCTCAGTGCATGACTTATAAAGTTGAAATCATTATTTGCAATGAGTGGGTGCATGTAATCTCTGATGTATGTTCAGAGGGCTATCGCCAGAACCTTCCACTTGGATAAAGTACTGAAGAAAGTTACAAGAGCAATGGTGGGAAATTTTTATGTGAATTGTATTAGAAGTAGTAGTAATAAAAGTTATTTATGTAATGCTTAACAGTTGCACAGGGTAGTACACATTCTCTGCTCCTTGTTCTAAGATAGATAAAACATGGGACAAAAGTCCAGGGATAGGAGAGACGAGATTATAGGCAAGAAGGTAGGGAGGATTCCTGAAAAATTGCTGAAGGAGGAATTTGATGAAGAAAAGCCACTCTTAATAGAAAGAGGAGATTATCTGTCTCAGGCACAGTGGGCAGCACAGTCAAAGGCATGAAGCTAATCCCATGAAAGAGACGAAGGCAGCAGTAAGACAAGGTGCTTTTTATGAGATTTGGGACTAACTACAACGGTCTTTCCTTCCGTTGATTTGAAGGAAATTGAAATACTTGAATGAGAGTTGAATAGACCTGTAGGAAGCAAATTGAGGAGCAGGAAGAAATGGCCTGTGTTATGCAGGAGATGAAACTAGATCATCATAACGATCCCACCTTGAAAATCTATGAAATGAAAACAGCTGTAAGTGGATCAAGGTTAAATGGAGAGTGAGGACAAGGAGTTTGAATATGACATAGTCAGAAGCAGTGAGGCAATGAAGCTATTGAATGAGAGATGTGAGAGACATGTTCAATGAGGAGAAAGGAAGAGGACTTTAACAGCAATATTTTGGATAGCGTGGAGAGGAGAGAGGGGAGAACTGGAAAAGGGCAGGTTACAGTTATCAAGGTGAAAGAGTTGTAGCAGTGAGGACAATAATAAAAGGGTGAATTTTGGTGATATAATGAGGTGACAGGACTTGAGAGTAAGTATGGGCAAGATGGGTGAAGAGTCAAAGATGACACTGAAGCCATGAGACAGGAAGGATAGAGAGACGGAGAAGGGGGATGAGTAGGAAAGATAAATTCAATTTTGGAAAGACTGAGTCTGAAATGGCAGTTGGGCATTCATAAGTAGACATCTGAGTCACACCTGGAGAGGTGAGATTGAATAGAGGTATATATAGGAATCACTTGCATGGAGGTGGCAGTTGAGAACATAAGAGTAGTTGGGTTGCCAGAGAGACAGAGTAGGTAGAAATAAGATTCTAGCTGGAAAAAAAAGCATTTTCCAGTGGTTAGGGCACGAGCCTAGGAATTGGGAGACCTGTCTTCAAGTCTCTGTTCTGCCATGAACTTCTTCCTTTATAACTTTGGGCAAGTCACTTAGGTCCAGCTCCTCAAATGTATTTGGGCATCTAGTTCCCTACTGGTGGGTGACTAAATACCTTTGAGAATCTAGGTGTCTGACCCTCAGTTCTCCATTAGAAAAATGGGGGTAATAGCTTTGCCGTACCTCACAGGGATGTGTGTGTGAGGATAAATCAATTAAAGACTGTAGGGTGGTACTGTGGGGCATATCCATATCTTCAATAGAAATATGTTGGTTAAAATTTCAGTACATTTGCTTCCATGTTAGGTAGAGTGTATAAATACAAAAAGCCAGTTTTCCAAAAACAGAATGTCACCAATGAGACTTTGAACCAAGAGAAAGAAGGAATTTGTAATCAAACTTCCTGGAGTTCATTTTGAAATAGTGGCCTTCCCTGACCTGTAAAATTGCCTTTTTTCTTACTTGCACAGCCTACCTACAGTGGGAGCAAATATACCGATTTAAAACAAACATTAATTTCTGGAAGCCTCTCTGTGTTTACATGCTTTCATAGTGACCTCATCCACCACCACTGTCCAGCAGAAATACTGTCACTTATAACAGTGGTGCACAATCTGGGGGGCATGCCCCCCCGTGGGGCACAAGAGGTTCTCTGGGCTGGGGGGACAACAAAGAAACTGGGATCCCACTGATCCTGCAGGACCTGCTGCCATAATAGCGGGAGTGGGATAAAAATAGAGTGAGTACTGCGGGGTGGGATGGAGCGGGATTAAAAAAACAAAACAAAACACACACACAAAAAACACCAGTCCTCCTGCACTGCAGATAACGAACGCCCTGGCCAGCAGCCACTGCTATCTGGCCACCCAGGTTTGAAGGCAGCGCTGCTTCCAGCAGCAGCACAGAGGTCAGGGATTACCTCAGATAACAAGTAACGGAGGGGCGCACAACAAATTCCGTGAATGGTAAAGGGAGGGCGCGACTGGAAAAGTTTGCGCACCACTGACTTGTAAGATGGTGTGAAAATTGTGGCCTGAAGCAGCACAAATATATGGACGAGTAAGCCTCAAGGATGCCTACATGTATGTCTAAATATTTTGGGTTTCACATAACTAGCTCAAGTTCACAAATCCCCTTTCCCACAGGGAGATTCCAAAAGGCCAAATTGTTCTCCATGTGGGAAATACCTACCTAAAGGCCAGGAAACTGAGTTCCCAAACATGGAGTTTCTCTTTGATCATGCCTTTAGGGGGACCAGGTTGTTCCCCGGGTGGAATGAAAAGGGATTCAACCCATGGATCTTGGGACACTTAGAGGTTCTTCAGTAATTTATGCTTTGTGCAGCAGAGGGTAGCACATACAAACAGAAGTCTATGCTATACGTTAAGGACTGAAGAGACACCCTCTACACAAACAAAATCCACCACTACCACCAATCCAGGCTAGTACATGTGTCTCCTCTGTGTGGCATTTAAATTGTATTTAATTTTTTATCAGAATTTCTCTTTCCCCTCTTTCTTTCAATTTATCTGTATTTGTTTTTCATTCTGTCCCCATCTTTGCTCCTTGTTCAGTGTCTCCTGAGCAAAAACATAAACCCAGCAACATTCGAGTTTTAACTTTCAAATCCACAGTTGTCGAGACCCATTATTAGCTAATCAGGACCGAAGGGTTTGGGGCTTTACAAACAGAATAAATGGGCCAGATCCTGAATGACTCATTCTTTTCTTGGGCAAAACTATTGTCTCCCACTGACTGCTCATATATACCCAGACTTAACTCCAGCACCCAATAATTTACGTAGAAATAACTTACCTAGCACATGGTACCAGAACACAAGGATGAATCAACCTTGAATTTACTAACTATGGGCTGGCTCTACACTGCTTACTCTCACAAAACTCCCATTTGACTTGGAAGATGCTAAAGTGCTATATAGATGCTAAAGTGCTACCTAGATGCTAGGTAGGTTTATCTGTATGCAGATTCTTACAATAGTCATAAGACAATTTTTCAATTTCTTCTCTTTACAGAAGCGAAGTGCTGATGACTTGGTAAGTTCTCTTCTAATTTATAACAGAGGATATTGTACCAAATGAGGGTTTGTTTTTATCCAGGCTGCAATGATGGATTCACATTTCAATTAATAAAATACTCTTACTATTTTCAAGACTTCTGTCACACTATAATGAGCACAGCAAGAGTAATTGTTATTTCTAGGTACACACGGTAAATGTTGCGTGCTAGTTTGACGTTTTTGGTTTAGGTAATCATAATATACAGTAATATCCCAAACTCAGAGTCAGTCAGGCTCTGTGCAGTAAAAAGAGAACAAACAAATAATAGCTAATCCCATTTTGTATTTCAAACAACAAAACTGTTTGGCATTGTCTCTATGCCTCTAACAGAAACATTTTATCTTCTTTTTAAGTATTTCCTTCAAGGAAGGCAAGTGGCTTTAAGGCTGATGTCCGTTGGCATTTAGACCCCAATTCAGTAGTCCATCCCACTTAAGCACAAATCTAAATACTTAGTGAATCAGCCAGGCTGCAGTCATCTATCTCCTCTCATCCCCAACCATAAGAATCCTGGGGCACTTCTAAATATTATTCTTGTGCAAAAGGTACATGTTGTTGCTGAAGAGTTACCTAAATAGTTGTATCTATCTATTTAGCTATGTACTTATATAGCCCCATCACCATAGTAACTGAGCATCTCCCAAGTATTTGAAAGAAATACAGTAACAATCTTCCTCCCCCATTACTTCCTTTCCAACTTGTAGAGGAAATAGCTCCTGTTTTAAGTGGTCCACAGGCCTTGTGAGGGATCTCTATTTAGGGAGTGAATTTTTCCCTTCAGCTCAATTTCATTTCAGGTTATCCTCCTTGATATTCTATCTGTGGCACTTTTATACAAAGGCACCTTCTAGGTGTGTGCTGCACAAGCCAGCCATTCAGCTGCTCGTTACAGCAATCATTGGTATCATAAGCCAGAGGTATACTGTATTGTTGTGTCCACCCAATACTGAGCATGCACAGGAGTTATGGATGCAGTAAAAGAAAATTTCAAAATGTTATAAATACCTGAAGGTAGGAGCTTATAGTAGCAGTGCCAACTCAACTCTAGAGATAGCATTTTGCTACTGAGGTTATAGTTACTGTTAGTAGAATAATTATTTTCACATAGTAGCTTGATTATGGACAATATTAAAAACATCCAAGCAAACTTCATTGTACCGTAGTGGTCCTGAACAAATACAGAACTTGTTCTTTTCTGTTATGCAGTGAAATGCTAGGACTCCTACTATGATTATTTCTGTTTTATTGAATTATTACTGATTTACACAGTGCTCAAATGTAACTGGTGGTTATTTTGCCATTTTATTCTCCAGATTGTCAATGGCATAGAAATCTACAGCATGAAAATTGACAGCAAAGTGACTTCCCGATTTGCCCACAGTGTCATCACTAGCCGAGCAGTCAATCGTGCCAATGTGTCTAGGGAAGTGTTTTTTGATGTTGATCTGCCTAAGACAGCCTTCATTACCAATTTCAGCATGTGAGAAGAACTTCTATTTCTAGCATGGACTAAGACTGTATGGGTTTAATACAGAGAAATATAGACTAGCAGCATTAAGAATCTGAACTGAGATCTTTATTTTTACTTTACTATTAGGCTGATTTTTAAATGTTACATGGACAAAGTTAATGATGCAAGTACAGATGCAGGGTATTTGTTGGACCTTCAGACAGTTGTTCATCTGTGGATAAGAACACTAATTTGCAATTTTTTTCTACCCTTCTGCAGGGGCATAAAGGAAATTTCCAGAAATAACACTTGTTCAAACCTAGGATCTCTAGAGAAAGATGTTCCATTGCCTACAGTTTTCCCATCATGACATTATAACTTCATTTATCCCATTATTGTAGAAGCAATATTTGAACATAGTAGCTGAAAGCAGATGAAGGCCAGAAAATGGAGGAAAATATCACACCTTCTTGTCTTTAGTTACAATATGTCATCTGGTGTCATTGTTCAAAACATGATATTCACCATGCCATGGTATAGGAGTTTGCCAAAGATTTGAATAGTTGTTACCATCAGCCCAATATTGGGCTCATTTATTTATTTTCAGAGGAGGAATCGGTCTTGATCTAGTAAGGTGTAGAACTCTTAACTCCAGCTGCAGTAACTGGAAATTGAAGGTGTTCATCACCTCACAGGAAGTGCTCAGCACTTGGCAAGATCAAGTCTAAAAACTGCTTGTTAGCAAACAAGATGATGAACAGAGAATAACCCATAATATTTTCATGTGTCAATACAAATCATTCACTAAATTAGATACTTTTTCCATCTGTAGGACAATTGATGGTGTTACCTATCCTGGGAATATAAAAGAAAAGGAAGTTGCAAAAAAGCAATATGAGAAGGCTGTTTCACGGGGACAGACTGCGGGTCTCGTCAGGTAAGAATGCTGATTTACAGTGGGCTTAAACCTTTCATTTCCATATTCCAGCATCCTATAGCTAAAAATGAAATTAGGAATGTATTTTATAGCCTCTGTTAAAAGTTCATACTTTATATGAAAAAAGGATGTTGGTTATAATGTAATAGAGACATGACTTCTGATTGGTCAGGGGATATCCCTAATTGTGAAAGATTTAATTATGCAAAGTACATACTCATGTGATTAGTCCCACTCAGCTACCTGTGTAAACACTTCTCAGTATGAGTCAGTGATAAAGAATGAGACCCAGAAATCTCATCTCTCTTATATTCATTTTTGTGGGCTAGACTATGCCTGGCTCTTGAGCAGGTGCACAATAGGAGAGAAGGGACAAGCAGCCTTTTTTCTTATTTGTAATTAGTTTAACATTTCTAGGGCTTCTGGGAGAAAAACTGAAAAGTTCACTGTTTCAGTCAACATTGCAGCAGCCAGCAAAGTCACTTTTGAGCTCACCTATGAGGAATTGCTGAAGAGAAACTTTGGAAAATATGAGATGCTCATTAAAGTAAAACCAAAGCAGCTCGTCAATCACTTTGAGGTAAATGGCATTGTGAGTTAAATTGTACCTTGCAGTAGCTACATTCTGTAGTTACAGAAACTCAAGATATATTGAAAGCTCGTGCATCTTTTGGAATCTATGCATAACAGATGAAGCGGGATACTGTGTTTATCCACAGCAGTTCACTATTGAGGGGAAGGCCCCCCAACCAATATCTTGTGGGCAATAGTGATTATGAACCAGGTTGAAAGCCTCAAACAATGTATTTTATTACTGGTTTGCATACATAAGCTTCGTTAGTTGAGACAAGGAATAAGCCCTACAAAAAATAGATTGGAGAGCGGGAAACTCATCAACACAACTGAGGACAGGATGAACGTGAGACACTCCTCTCACAAATGCCTTAATAGAAAAGCCCAAGCCTTTATCAGACTGATGCCAAACAACGCTGCTTGAGTTCACAGACACACACAAACCATACCCTAGGATTCAAACCAAGGTCTCTTTTGTGCCAGAGGTTATTTGAACACTCTCCATATCCGCCCTGTTAAAATCTACCTGTAGTTCAATAGTTTTCTCTCATGTGAGCCCAGGAGATGCTTTAAAAATATATACTCTGAAACTGGTCATCAAAACATGCTTAAATCATTATATGCAGCACTTTGCACAAGACCAAAACCATATTGCAGCATAAACAAATGATAACCAGATATGGCCTCATGGTACTGGCAGTATGGTATTTTCCAAGGAAATGTGTGGTTCTTCAACATCTGACCCAAATCCTTGCAAGCAGTTAGTAAAATAGTAACTTGCAGTTGTGTTTCTTTTTTAAGTCTCCAGATGGAAGATAGGTAAGTCACATCTAACTACCTGAGGATTTCTGATTCAAACATGAATGCTGTTTTGCATTATAAAGGCAGATTTTCCCTTTACCAAGAAATTCCCTATTCTGCATATAGAGTTTCTCATTGTCCTCCATTTAAGTTGTTACAGTTGTGGGTTTATCTATGACAGTGTATTTTCAATGACCGTTTCAGATCCAGGCAAACATCTTTGAACCCCAAGGTATCAGTGAGCTGGAAGCACAAGGATCATTCATCACTAATGACCTGTCACAAGTTATTAAAAAATCTTTCTCAGGAAAAAAGGTACAATAGATAATAACCTTAGTAGACAATGAATTAGTTATATTTTCTCTGAATTCTAACAAAGTCAGATCACTATGAAATAATACGTCAGCACAATATACTGGGTTAATGCAAACGTAAATGTACTATACTGGCCAGTAGTGGGGATGGATGGGATAATACAGCTCTTTTCCATCTCTAATTTCTATAAGGCCTCTCCTCCCAGGGCTGCTCTAAATCATGCCGTCTTATAACAGCCTTCTATGGATTATTACCTAGCACAGAGTATCCAGGTGCTCTGGCCATGCCTTTTCTCTCCCTTCCTCCTAATAAAACCCCTCAACAGGGGCCAGGAAAGGAGCTGACCTACAGGAATTACACATGCTCTACATGAACCAAAGGCAGGGTGGGTCCCTTTTCTCTCTGGCATTGCGGGGTATTCTTTAGGGGCCAACTACAGCCCTTTTATGCCACTGAAGGTGATGTAAAGGGACCACAGCATAAGGAAGAATTCAGGAGATTGACTTTAAGTTGACCCTATTGCTTTTTAAAGCATTAAGTGTGAGGAAACAGGGTTTTAGTTCGAGGCCCTGAAATTGAGCCTGAACCTATGGGTATTTCTGCTCTGACATCTACTTGTTGTTATTATTTGTGTAGCAAAGCGAAGACTCATTGGCACAGCGCCTCCTGCTGGTTGTCTTGGGAATTAGCTCTTCAGCATATGGAGTGCCTCCTACTGGCAGGTGTCTCACCTGCCTCAGGCCCCGTGTCCCTCCTGGACCCTGGTGACCTTTACCTCAGGGTTCTGCCCCAGGAGTACCCCCATGCTCTGGGTCTCCCCTCCCAGGGGAACCCCCAACCCTCTAAACCCACCTTGCCTCAGTGGCTACCGCCAGTCATCATCTAGCCCCTGCTCATTAGGGCAGACTGCAGTCTGTAATGGCCACTCATCATTGGCAAGGGGTTAGGACCAGCTGCCTCTTCCTACTCCCAGGCTGCACCTCTGTAGCCCCAGTACCCTTGTAGGCCTTCACCAAGGCCTGTAGCCTGGAGGTTTACCAGGCTGGAGCTCCTCAGCTCCCTTTGTCCTATTCCCCAACACTACTCTGCTTCAGGTACCCTGCTACCAGGCAGCTAGCCCTTCCTACTCCAGGACTAGAGTGAGACTCCTCCAGCTCCTGGCCCCCAGCCCTCTTATCAGGACCAGCTGGGCCCTAACTGAGCTAGCCACAGCTGTGGCTGCTTCCCCAATCAGCCTAGCTTGGCTGTTTTTAACCCCTGTTCTCCAGGAGTGGGGCAGCCTCCCCCCTACAATTTGTTATACATATTACAGTAGTACTTTAGGCCAGGGTCCCTTTGTGCAAGGCAGTGCACAGACAAAGGGGTGGTTCTTAGATAGGCAGGTGACTGCACCTTTTGCTGTTGTGCCCATGTGGGTAGAACTTGCTCTCCATAAGCAGACACCTTGCATCCTACTTCCCCACTTTCAAACAACATCTAAAATCATCTCCTTTGCAGGAGAACTTTTTAGAATAATTGGTTTTGTATATTTGTATGATGATGTAGTTAATATTTTCATCTCTTTAACAGTTGCTGAGGAGAGGGCTTTATAATAATAATTTATTATTAATACATTTTTATTACCTTGTACAAACTCAGTTGCTCAGAATAATTAAATACTGACGTGGGTATATATAACTTATTTAAAATGGCATCTGTTTTATAAAACCTTGTTTTATCCTATGGACTTTCACATTTCTATACATACATTTGTCTAAAACACAAACCTTCTCATGTTTTGTATTTTACATTCATTTATTAAAGTTGGAGTCTAATGAGGGCGTCTGCTTTCAGGGCCATGTGTCTTTCAAGCCAACCATTGATCAACAGCGAACCTGTGCAAATTGTTCAACATCACTGTTGGATGGAGATTTTACAATAAAGTATGATGTGAAGAGAGACAGTCCAGGTGATTTACAGGTAAATTCAATACTTTAAAATTTCAACTGGGCATGCTTAGTAAATTCAAGTCACATCTTTTTACACATCTTTTCTATTTTTCAGATTGTCAATGGATACTTTGTACACTTTTTTGCACCAACAAATCTTCCAAATTTCCCCAAAAATGTGGTTTTTGTAATAGATATTAGTGGCTCAATGTCTGGAATAGGAATACAACAGGTAATTGATTACATTTACTACAAAGCAAGTCCTGGTGTGCAAGGTTCTAGGAAGCCTAGTACCTAGTGGAGGTACTAGACACTTCTTATCATGAGCAGGTGTTCAAAGACTCAGCCTATGCCAAAACTATAATCATGGATGTTTTCAAGCTATATTTTTATATCTTCAAAATTCTAAACCAAAATATCTATAAAAGGCCTCCCCATGCTCTGGGTATCCTGTAAGTTAAAACACATGTATAATATTGTCTATTGTTTCCCTTTGCTATATCATTTGTACCCTCTTCCAGCTCTGGGTGATGGGAAGCACCTTACTATTAGAACTCCCCACTCCATTCTGATGCTCAGAATTTCTGTTTCTGCTGCTTCATATCAAGACCCAGGCTTTGGTGCTTAAGATCTCCTCCCCTACACAAATGCTACTATTGCTTAGAACTAACCTCTCCCGCTCAGCATAGGTGATGATTGTTCAAGTGATTCTATCATAGGGCCTGATTTTCATCTCATCTACACAGATGTTATGTTGGTGTAACTCATTGACTTCACTGGAATTATTCCTAATTGACAAAAAGAAAAGGAGGACTTGTGGCACCTTAGAGACTAACAAATTTATTTGAGCATAAGCTTTCGTGAGCTACAGCTCACTTCATCGAATGCATTCAGTGGAAAATACGGTGGGGAGATTTATATACACAGAGAACATGAAACAATGGGTGTTACCATACACACTGTAAGGAGAGTGATCAGGTAAGGTGAGCTATTACCAGCAGGAGAGCGGGGGGGGGGAGAAAAACCTTTTGTAGTAATAATCAAGGTGGGTCATTTCCAGCGGTTGACAAGAATGTCTGAGGAACAGCAGGGGGGGGGGAGGGCAATTCAGTATGGGGCAATTCTTCAACAAAAAAACTTCAAAAACAGACTCCAACGAGAGACTGCTGAATTGGAATTAATTTGCAACCTGGATACAGTTAACTTAGGCTTGAATAAAGACTGGGAGTGGATGGGTCATTACACAAAGTAAAACTATTTCCCCATGTTTATTCCCCCCCCGCTGTTCCTCAGACATTCTTGTCAACCGCTGGAAATGGCCCACCTTGATTATTACTACAAAAGGTTTTTCTCCCCACCTCCCCCTCCCCGCTCTCCTGCTGGTAATAGCTCACCTTACCTGATCTACTCTCCTTACAGTGTGTATTATGGTAACACCCATTGTTTCATGTTCTCTGTGTATATAAATCTCCCCACTGTATTTTCCACTGAATGCATCCGATGAAGTGAGCTGTAGCTCATGAAAGCTTATGCTCAAATAAATTGGTTAGTCTCTAAGGTGCCACAAGTCCTCCTTTTCTTTTTGCGGATACAGACTAACACGGCTGCTACTCTGAAACCTGTCCTAATTGACAGTGGCACAACTGAGACAGAATCAGGCCCGGAGTTTTTCACTACATGAATGTTCAGTGAAAAATCCTCAGAAACAATTCATGTGAAAGCTGTAGGGTTTCTTTTGTTATTCATTTGTTATTCATTTCATTGTTATTGTTATTTATTTGTTATTTGTGTAACCCACAGGAGTTTCATTCATTTAAACTTGTGTTTATTTACTTATAGACAAGGGAAGCACTTCTTAAAATATTAGAGGATATTAGGGAAGATGACCACTTTAATTTCATACTGTTTGGTTCCGATGTACACATTTGGAAAGACAGATTAGTCAAAGCCACTGCTGAGAATCTGAAGAAAGCAAAGGACTTCGTTCGAGCTATTGACACTCAAGGCAGTAAGTATTGTAGTAAACTTGCCAATAGGTGGTACTTCAAATAAATATTGAAGAAGCTAATACCCAAATTCAGTATGAGAATGGAGTGCTGCAAGCGTTCATTCTAAAAATTGACTGGTTAAGAAGCACTACTATAGTTATATGTTTGTTTTCGGGTTCTGTGAAGGTTTTTGCAACCTTCAGAGAAAGAGCTGAATAACAGGCAACTTTTAAGCAGAAATCCCAACCCCCCTACCTAAAAATAATGTGTGAATTCACCAGAGAGAGCAACATTCATGTTACTGGAATTAAAAATTGAGAGCTGCATCCTTCAGTCATCAGTGACTCTTACCACATAGGTCTGAAGCACATGGCCAGTGGTTAAAATTGACAATATTGCAGTCACACAGATAGTAAGTTCAGTCTCAAATCCCCAGCATTTCTGGGTGAGTCTGAGAAATACCCCCTATATACACACACACACACACACACACACTTCTGTGTGCATGGGCACGCGTGCACAAACACACACACACACACACAAATCCATGACAACAGATGCCTGCTAACTGTGATCGCAGTACCAATTTTGCCAGCTCTCGTGACTTTTTTTGTAAGTCTCATGACATTTGGTGATTTTCTTTAAAGCTCCAGCTCCTGGAGTCATGAAAATTTCAGCTTTCATTTTAAAAAAAGTAAAGTTTCCTAGCCCTCCTGGCTGTAGAAGAAAGTTAGAAAATGTGACCTGAGTGTAACCTAAAGAGAGAAAACCAGAAAGCAAAGAGAAAGAACTCAACATTTATTATTTTAAATCATCTACTGATTTGGAAGCCAATCTCATGATTTTTTGGAGCCTGACTCAAATTTTGGATGCTTGGGGTTAGCAGTATTGCATTATGGTGCATGAGGCTGGCCTGAAGATTTTGGGAAGGATTACAAAGACAATTATTTGATGTTCGCCAAACTTAACTGATGTACTTCCTCTGCTGCCTGAAGTCTGTATTGTAGAGGCAAAACTCCCTTGGTGGCAGTCAAACGAATTACAGCTTCAGCTCCTTCAGGAGCCTCCAGTGGTAGCAGATAGTACTGCTGTACATCAGCCACACTACACAGTTTTATCGTTATTGGTGGGTCTTAGCCCCTAATGACCAGCTATTCTGGTAGAGGTTGCATTTGTGACAGAATTTCACAAGGAGTGTTCACAAGGTGCGAGTGAAGCTCCATATGTATTCCCCCTACCCTTCCATCACCTGTGCAAGGGCCTGCCCCAAGCTTGCCCTATATTACTAATGGGACATTCCTGAGGTTAGCATTAACCCAAAATATGATGTCCATTTTTTTTCTTATGTTAACTTGAAAAATCCAGGTTTTGTCAAATTTACTCATCCCCTGCCGTCAAAACCAAATCCTTTCACTGTAATGTGAAGTATTTATGTGATGGATTTAAATGTCAGCTATAAATGGAGGCAAAATGTTAAGGGGCTGAAACTGCCTGAATTCAGTTATCATACTGTAGTGTATCAGGGGGTAGCCATATTAGTCTGTACCCACAAAAACAACAAGGAGTCCGGTGGCACCTGAAAGCTTATGCCCAAATAAATCTGTTTGTCTTTAAGGTGCCATCAGACTCCTTGTTGTTTTTATACTGTAGTGATAATTCACTAGATTCCTACATTTCCACTCTACTCCGTGCTGATAAGTCCTCAAGGTCTAGTTCAGGGCACCACATTTCAGGAAGGATGTGGTCAAATTGGAGAAGGGCCAGAGGAGAGCAATATAAATGATTAAAGGTCTAGAAAACATGACCTTTGAGGAAAGACTGAAAAAATTGGTTAGTTTAGTCAGGAGAAGAGAAGTCGGGGAGGGGAGATACGATAACAGTTTTCAAGAACACAAAAGGTTGCTACAAGGAGGAGGGAGAAAAATTGTTCTTGTTAACCTCTGAGAATAGGACAAGAAGCAATGGGCTTAAATAGCAGCAAGAGAGGCTTAGGTTGGACATTAGGAAAAACTTCCTAACTGTCAGGTTAGTTAAGCACTGGAATAAATTACCTAGGGAGGTTGTGGAATCTCCATCATTAGGGGTTTTTAAGAACAGGTTAGACAAACACCTGTTGCGGAGATCTAGATAATATTTAGTCCTCCCTTGAGTGCAGGAGACTGGACTAGAAGACCTCTTGAGGTCCCTTCCAGTTCTACATTTCTATAATTCTATAATAAATGAACAGTGTTTAACATAGAGCATAATAAGGTGCTAATTGATAGCCAACATGGATTTGTAAGAACAGATCATACCAGACCAATGTAATTTCCTTCTTTTACAGGGTAACAGCCTGGTGGATGTGGGGCAGGGGAAGCAGTATACGTGCTATATCTGGACTTTAGTAAGGCATTTGGCCCAGTCCCATGTGACATTATCATAAGCAAACTAGGGAAACTATGTCAACTTTCTAACTATAAGGATAGTTAAGATCTGGAAGAAGCTTCCAAGGAAGGTCATGGAGACCCCATCATTGGAAATGTTTAAAAACAAGTTGGACAAACACCTGTCAGGGATGATCTAGCTCAGCGGTTCTCAAACTGGGGGTCGGGAGGTTATTACATAGGGGGTCACGAGCTATCAGTCTCCACCTCAAACCCTGCTTTGCCTCCAGCATTTATAATGGTGTTAAATATATTAAAACGTGATTTTAATTTATGGGGGGGTCTCACTCAGAGGCTTCCTATGTGAAAGGGGTCACCAATACAAAAGTCTGAGAACTACTGGTCTAGATTACTTGGTCCTGCCACAGCTTAGGGGGCTGGACTTGATGATTTATCAAGGTCTCTTCCAGCCCTTCATTTCTAAGATTCTATGAAATATGGTCTCAATTAAATTATTATAAAGTGGATGCACAAGTGGTTGAAAAAACATACTCAGAGTAGTTATCAATGGCCACTGTTAAACTGGGAGGACATATCAAGTGGGTCCTGCAGGGGTCTGTCTTGGGTCTGATACTAGTCATTATTTTCATTAATGGATGACGGAGTAGCGTGCATGCTTATAAAATTTGCAGATGACACCAAGCTGGGAGTGGTTGTAAGCACTTTGGAGGACAAGATTAGAATTTGAAATTATCTTAATAAATTGGAGAATTGGTCTGAAATCAACAAGATGAAATTCAGTAAAGAGAAGTGCACAACACTGCACTTAGGAAGGAAAAATACAAAATGAGGACTAACTGGCTGAAGAAGTGGTTTTTTACGCACGAAAGCTTATGCCCAAATAAATCTGTTAGTCTTTAAGGTGCCACCATACTCTTTGTTGTTTTTGTGGATACAGACTAACATGGCTACCCCCTGTTACTAATTGGCTAGGCAGCAGAACTGCAGCAAAGGACCTGGGGGCCGTAGGGGAATCACAATTCGAATATGAGTTGATAGCGTGATGCTTTTTCAAAAAAGGCAAATGTCACTCTGGGATGTGTTAACAAGACACAGGAGATAATTGTTCAGCTCTATTCAGCACTGGTGAGGCCTCAGCTGTAGTAGTGTTTCCAGTTTTGGGCACTACAGTTTAAGAAAAAAGTTCACAAATTGGAGTGAGTCCAGAGGAGATCAACCAAAATGATGAAAGGTTTAGAAAAGCTGACCTGTGGGGAAAGGTTGATAGAACTGGGCATGTTTAATCGATGAAACTGTCTTCAAATATGTGAAAGGTTGTTATAAAGAGGATGATGATCAGTTCTTTTTCTCCACCAAAGGTAGGACCAGAAGTAGTCCGCTTACTTTGCGGCAGGATTTAGATTAGATATTAGGAAAAACTTTCTAACACTAAGGATAGTTTAAGCACTGGAACAGGTTACTTAGTGAGGTTGTGGAATTGCCATAACTGGAGGTTCTTCTTCGAGTGCTTGCTCATATCGATTCCAGTTAGGTGTGTGCATGCCACGTTCACGATCGTCGGAAGATTCCACTCGTTGGCTCAGGTGAGGCGCCCCCTGGAGTGGCATCTTCATGGCGCCAGATATATGCCCCAGCCGACCCAGCGCCCCCTCAGTTCCTTCTTACCGCCCGTAACAGTCGTTGGAACTGTGGAGCGCAGCGTAGCTAATCTTCACTATCCCTAGCATTCACTTTAGTACCTGTTAATAGTTTGTGATTAGTTGTTAATAGTTGTTAGTAGTTGTTAATAGTTACTTAGTATAGTTAGATAGTTTACTTAGTGGGGTGGAACAGGGTCTTCTCCCCTGTCCCCTGTCCTGGTACCGGGGCCCATGCCTGGGTCTCCAGGCTTCAAAACCTGCTTGGCTTGCTTGAAGCCGATGCCAACGGGAGACCCCCCACGACTCTTGCTTAAGGTGTCTGGGGGACTCCCCCCAAGCAGACAAGTGCCGCATTTGCAAAGCCTTCAAGCCGAGGACCAAAAAGGAGCGGGACTTTAGACTGAAGCAGCTCCTTATGGAGGCGGTACTTAGCCCGATCCCTTCCTCCGCGCACCAGGACTCGGCGTCGTCTTCGGTGCGGAGTGCCCCTGTGGCACCGACTGGTCCGGCACCGCGTTCAGACTCTAATAAAGACTCACGGCGCCAGGTCCCCCCGGCACCTCCACCATCACAGCGCCGCTCCCTATCTCCGGGCCCAAAGAAGAAGCAGCCCAAGCAGGTGCCGACTGTTTTTTGTTTGTTGGTTCGTCAGCCACCAACACTTCCCACACCACAGTTGGAGCCACGTCCATTGCTGGAGTGCACAGGACAAGTAATGGCTCCTGCACCGTCAACTCCAGCGCCACAAGGGCCATTGAGTCCGGTGCATGTAAGCTCCCTGGTGCACACCGTGGTCGAGCTGAGGCTGCCCTCCACACCGAAGACCTTTTTGACAGCGCAGGACTTGATCACGCTCACAGAGCCAACTCCCCTGCAGCCAGTGACACCTCCGGTGCGGGCGGTGCCATCAAAGGGAAGACCATCCCTCATGCAACCACCATTGCCAAGTGAAGCAGGACGGCACTGGTCCTGGTCCCAATCTTGGTCCCGGCAGCTTTCACGGTGTCGCTCGCAGTCCCGGCACCGATCTCCTCAGCGCCAATCATACTCTCCATGCCACTCCGGCTTGCGGAGATCTGAATCGCAGTACGGCTGGTACCGATCGGACTCCTGGCACCGCTCCCGGTACCAGTCAGAGCCGCACTCGACCCGGAGCCAATCCCGGCACCGATCTCGCCAGAGGTCGCCATTGAGATCCAGATCAGGCTCCTAGTATTGATATGACCACAGGCACCGATCGACATCTCGGTACTGTTCTGCATCACGCCACCGGTCCCCGGCACCACGGCACCGTACAGCACTGGGGGACTCTGCGCCAACACGTATGGCATCGCCTTGGCTGTCTCGCACTGCCTCCACGTCATCACGCTCACAAGGTGGCCACCACGCCCAGGACCAGGGTGAGGAAGGTGCAGGCCAGTGGCTGGACGAAGGCCAGGACTTGGGCCAAGGACCTCCACAGTGGTCTTTTTGGACCCCCTAGGCATACCATCAGGTCCAAGGGGTTCCTTCGGGGGCTTCCCGTTCCACCCCTTCGGAGCCCCGAGTACTGGAGGCCACTGTGAATCCCCCATCCCTGGAGGGTTCTGAGGTGACTGCTCCAGCGCCAATACAGGCCAATGCCCCTAGCATGGTGGACCTTGGGCAACAAGTTCCTTCACAAGAGGACCTCACCCGGGATCCCTTAGTCTCAGAGTTATCTTCCTTGTCCTTGCCTGATGAGGCAGTGTCAGGGACTACAGTTTTGGGCCCCTCTTCCTGTGGACCTCCACGCCCACCAGGAACTGCCCCTAAGGGTGACACGCAATATGAACCTCCAGGTAGAGGAGGTGGTGGAGGTAGAGGACCCAGTGGTTGACACTCTGTTGGCGGAGGCACTGTCCAGAGTGGCCCTCCCAGTCATACGAACTACACAGGCCAATGCCAAGACAATCTGGCAGTTGCCAGTCTCTATTCCACCTACGGCAAGGGGGTGGAAAGGAAGTACTTTGTCCCCTCAAAGGAATACGAGTACCTCTATACGCACCCCCAACCGTGCTCCCTTGTCGTGGCTTTGGTCAACGAGAAAGAACAGCACGGTCAGCAGGCCCTGGCACCTAAATCAAAGGATGCTAGATGCCTAGACTTGTTTGGGCTCAAGGTATACTCGGCCGGAGGCTTGCAGCTCAGGGTGGCCAACCAGCAGGCACTCCTGAGCGGATATGATTATAATTCGTGGCACTCGATGGAAAAATTCAAAGAGTTGGTTCCACAGGAGTCCAGAGAGAAATTTGGGGCTTTAGTAGAGGAGGGCAAAAAGGTGGCCAGAAGCTCCCTACAAGCCTCTGGACGTGGCGGACTTGGCGGCTAGGACCCTGGCCTCGGGCATAGCCGTGCACCACATCTCATGGCTGCAAATCTCTGGCTTACCACCAGAGTTGCAGCAGACCCTCCAGGACCTGCCTTTTGATGGCCAGAGCCTATTTTCCGAGAAGACAGACTCAGGGCTGCAGAGTCTGAAGGACTCGAGAACTATCATGCGCTCTCTGGGAATGCATACCCCAGTAATGCAGAGAAGACCCTTCAGACCACAGCCTCAGAGGTCCTACCCTCCCCCTTGGCCAAGACAGGACTTCTTTAGAAGACACAGCTGAGGTGGTAGAAGAAAACAAACTGGCCACCAAGCCAGCCAAGGCCAGGGCCCTCCCAAGCCATCAGCAGGGCCTCAGCAGAACTTTTGAAGGTGCACCCGAGGATGGAGCACCAGTCTCCATTCAGGATCCTTCCCCGCCTTCCAAGATCGTCTCTCCCATTTCCTCCATGCATGGTCTCACATAACATCAGACCGTTGGGTCCTACGCACGGTGGAAAGGGGTTTGCTTCAATTTGCTTTCCCCTCTTCAGGGACCCTTCTCACGAGCACCTCCTTCTACAGGAGGTCCAATCACTCCTAGCTGTGGGAGCGATAGAGGAGGTTCCAAGAGAGTCAAGGGGCAGGGGTTTTTACTCCCACTACTTCCTAATCCCCAAGGCCTAGGGCGGGCTTCGGCCCATCCTGGACCTACGTGGACTCAACATATTCATGATAAAGTTGAAGTTCCGCATGGGCTCACTAGGGACCATTATTCCTTCCTTAGATCCTGGAGACTGGTATGCTGTCCTCGACATGAAGGACACGTACTTCCACATTACAATCTACCCAGCGCACAGACATTTCCTTTGCTTTGTGGTCCATCAACAGCACTTTCAATTCACCGTCCTTCTTCTGGCCTGTCCACGGCCCCCAGCATGTTTACCAAGTGCATGGCTGTTGTGGCTGCCTCCCTTTGTCGACAACGGATCCAGGTGTTCCCATAACTCGACAACTGGCTTATTCGGGGTCGCTCCAGGGATAAGGTGCAGTCTCATGTTCAGCTCACCATGAACATGTTCAATCGACTGGGCCTCCTGCTCAATGTCGCGAAATCCTCTCTGGTGCCAACCCAGAGGATAGAATTCATAGGACCTGTCTTAGACTCAGGCCTAGCCCGAGCACTTCTGCCGGAAGCACGCTTCCAATCCCTGGCGAACATCGTCCACAACCTGCAAAGCTTCCCGACCTCAACCGTGAAAACATGCCTATGCCTCCTGGGACACATGGTCTCTTGCATGTATGTGACCATGCATGCCTGGCTGCAACTACGTCCACTCCAAGCCTGGCTATCAACAGTATACTGCCCAGGTCGGGACAGCTTGAGCACGGTGGTTACCATCCCGCCAGGGATATTAGCCTCTCTATGCTGGTGTCTGGACCCCAAATCAGCGTGCGAAGGGGTGCCATTTCACTCCCCGCAGCCCTCCGTGTCCCTAGTCACGGATGCGTCATCCCTGGGATGGGGAGCCCACCTCGGGGACCTCCGTACACAGGGGCTATGGTTGGCAGGAGAGTTATCCCTGCACATCAACGTACGGGAACTCAGAGCTGTGCGCCTGGCATATCAAGCTTTCCAAGAGTGCATTCAAGGCCGTTGTGTTGCGGTCCTCACAGACAACACAACGGCCTTGTTTTACATCAACAAGCAAGGGGGAGCCCGGTCATCCCCCCTCTGTCAGGAGGCCACTCATCTGTGGGAATTCTGTATAGCCCACTCAATCCATCTGGTGGCGTCGTTTCTCCCAGGAGTCCAGAACACCTTAGCGGACCACCTCAGCAGATCATTCCAGGCTCACGAGAGGTCTGTTCGCCTGGACGTCATTTACTCTGTCTTCCTGAAGTAGGGCTTTCCCCTGATAGACCTATTTGCCTCTCGCGAGAATTGGAAATGCCAAATGTTCTGCTCTCTACAAGGACGCTCTCCGGGTTCCCTGTCGGACGCCTTCCTCATACAGTGGAAGGATCACCTGTACTACGCCTTTCCTCCATTCCCGCTAGTCCACAGGGTCCTGCTTAAGCTGCACAGGGACAGAGCCCGTCAGATTTTGGTCGCCCCGGCGTGGCCCAGACAGCACTGGTATACCACTCTCCTAGAGCTGTCGGTGGATACTCCAATTCCACTCCCGCTGTGGCCAGACCTGATCACTCAGGACCACAGACGACTCTGTCATCCCAACCTGCAATCTCTCCACCTCACAGCGTGGATGCTACATGGCTAACTCAATCTGAGCTGTGCTGCTCTCGCTTGGTACAGCAAGTCCTTTTGGGTAGCAGGAAGCCCTCTACCATGTCCACGTACTTAGCCAAGTGAAAGCATTTTTCCTGCAGGAGCACTCAAAGTCATATGACCCCACTACATGCGTCAGTACCTATCATCTTGAACTGCCTCCTGTCCTTAAAACAGCAGGGCTTGGCAATATCATCCATCAAAGTGCACTTGACAGCTATTTCAGCTTTCCACCCAGGCAAAAACGGGCATTCGGTCTTCTCCAATCCCATTGTCAGCAGATTTCTCAAGGGGTTGGAGCGCCTGTTCCCACAAATTCGACAACTGGTCCCTAGGTGGGATCTTAACCTGGTCCTCTCCAAACTCATGGCTGCCCTGTTCAAGCTGATGGCCACCTGCTTGCTCCTGTACCTTTCCTGGAAGACAGCCTCCTCGTAGCTATCACCTCAGCGAAGCGTGTCTGAGCTCAGGGCACTCACATCGGAACCACCGTATACAGTGTTCCATTAGGACAAGGTACAGCTGCGACCCCACCTGGCCTTCCACCCTAAGGTGGTGTCTGCCTTCCATCTCAACCAAGACATCTTCCTCCCTGTCTTCTATCTGAAGCCGCACGCCTCTCGACGGGAACAACAGCTGCACTCCCTGGATGTTCGCAGGGCCCTCGCCTTCTACATTGAGTGAACGAAACCTTTCAGGAAAACGTTGCAGCTGTTTGTTGCTGTGGCAGCAACCAGATGAAGGGCCCTCCGGTCTTCTCCCAGCGCATCTCCTCCTGGATCACATCATGCATCCGTGTGTGCTATGACTTGGCTGGTGTCCCAACTACGCACCTTACTGCCCACTCCACACGGGCTCAGACTTCATCTTCTGCTTTCCTGGCACACGTACCCATACAGGAGATATGTAGGGCAGCAGCTTGGTCATCAGTGCATACCTTCGCCACCCACTATGTGATAATTCAGCAGTCCAGGGGTGATGCTGCATTTGGCTCAGCGGTCCTTCACTCCGCGACATCTCACTCCGACCCCACCGCCTAGGTAAGGCTTGGGAGGCACCTAATTGGAATCGATATGAGCAAGCACTTGAAGAAGAAAAGACGGATACTCACCTTTGTGACTGTTGTGCTTCGAGATGTGTTGCTCATATCCATTCCAAACCTGCCCTCCTTCTCCTCTGTCAGGGTAGCCGGCAAGAAGGAACTGAGGGGGCACTGGGTCAGCAGGGGCATATATCCGGCGCCATGAATGCGCCACTCCAGGGGGTGCCTCAGCCGACCCACTGAGTGTTGCTGGGGTAAAAATCTTCCAACGATCGTGCACGCACACCTAATTGGAATGCATATGAGCAACACATCTCGAAGAACAACAGTTACAAAGGTGAGTAACCGTCTTTTTTTAAGAACAGTTTAGAAAAACATCTGTCAGGGATGGTCTAGGTATACTTAATCCTGCCACGGCCTGTGGGGCTGGACGATATGTCCTCCTGAGTTCCTTTCCCGCCCTATATTTCTATGAATCTATGATTAAAACATTTCTATTTTTGACCACGAGTTTTCAACCCTAATTTGTGTCTCTACATTGCAGTGACAAACCTACATGGTGGTTTAATGAAGGGAATTGAAATGCTGACTACAGCTTTTGAAACAAATTCTGTGCCCAAGAGAAGTGCATCTATAATTATCTCGTTAACGGATGGTCACCCCAATGTAGGTAGGTGTCTTGGTAAATGAAGCAAACAGTAAAGTGGACTTAAGCAGGTGAAGGAAAATAATTACTTCAGTTTTAGTTCACCATTCTTTAATTTCAGGAGACGTGAGACCTGATTCACCACTGATTTCAATGGCATTACACTAAGGTTAAGCTGCTATAGCCGACTAGAGAATCAGGTCTTTGGTTTCAGTTTGTGATTCACTATCTACCACAAGTATATATCCACTATATCTTTGGTGGTCTCATCCTACTCACAATTTTGCCACATTACTAAACCACCACCCAATTAGATATCATCCTTGCTATATTAAGAACATTTTCATTCGTGTAGCTAAATTAGTTCAGTTACACTGATGCAAACCGTTAATTTAGATGTCCTGCACTCATGGGAAGGGTATTTGTTAATTAAGCTAAACGGCTGTATGCCCTGCTTTGTGCTGGTGCAACATGTCTACATTATGGGTTTTTACTGGTGTAACTGAATAATTGTTATGATGGTGCACATTTTCTTTAATATAGAGTTTCATCTCTTGGTAATGAATAAACATGAGGAATGGGATTCTTCCACCCATTCTGTGCCCTAATCGCCATTGCACCAGGGCCCTCTTAAAGGTGGCACTAAAGGGGTAGAAGAGAATTTCCCGGGGGCATGCCAGGATGGGGCCAGAAGTTTGGAGGAGATCTCCATAATACATGCTACTCCCACTTGTGAAGTTGCCCATAAGCAAAGCAGCCACTCCCGGGATGTCATAACAGAACTCTACATGGGACTTCACTGAGTTATGCTGAGGGCTGCACCAGTCCCTGAACAACTCAGAATCCTGAAAACACAAACGTGGCTTGTGTGTACTCTGCCTCTTGGTGAATCTTATTTATGGGGTTAATAAAGGGTTTTGGTTTTGGTTTGTTTTAAGGGTAGTCTGCCTTCTAAGTTAGACATTTGTATATACTTTGTCTAAAGTTAGTTTAGAATTAATGATGCCCAGAAAACATGATAGTCACACCCTGAAAAATCTAAATAAAAAATAACTAACCACATTTCATTCTTTTTTTTTGCTGTTTGCTATTGTTTTCATAAACAAAATCTTAAAGCCTATTTGTTTTGTATTATTTAATATGCAGGTGTATCAAACCTTCAGGAAATTCAAGCAAATGTAAAAAAAGCCATTCAAGGAAGATACCCCTTATACAACCTGGCTTTTGGCTATTCTGTTGACTATAATTTTCTAGAAAAGATGGCACTAGAGAATAAAGGGGTGGCTCGTCGCATCTATCCAGATTCTGATTCAGCCATACAAATGGAGGTAAAACCATAACAATATAAATTAAGTCAATGATGGCAGTCACACTGATATTTCTGATGACATTTGCCTCCACTTTCAATGTAACTAAACAAAATATGACCAGGTGCTGGGGTGCTAGCTTTCCAGGTAACAGCTTTCTTCTTCTCTTGTAAAGGTGCAAAGTGGAATGACTATAAATTGGGAGGCAGCATGGTCTAATGAAGAGTTTTGTTTATTTGTTAAGGTGTCAAGAGGTCTGTGGGCACAGGAGTGTCTATAAATTATATATTTATTAATTATAAGCTCCCCCTCTCTTCCCTCTAGGGTTTTTATGCGGAAGTAGCCAATCCCATGCTTACAGAAGTGAAGATAAACTACCCTGAAAATGCAATATCTGATTTAACTCAAAACAATTTTAAGCACTATTATGATGGCTCTGAAATCGTGGTGGCTGGACGTATTACAGATAATGACCTGAACAGTTTGACTGCAGATGTGAAAGCTCAAGGTGTAAGTATGGGTCTATTGTGATTGTTTCAAGCCTTTCTTTGCTACATAAAATGTCGGAATGTGGGAGATTCCAAATTTGGCAGTGCATAAAAATTCCCCACTATACCTTTATTCTATGAAAAAAAATATTGCAGAGTATGGAGAATTTAAATACACCAAAAGGCATGAAATTTATTTAGCTAAATTTTTCTTTGAATTACTCTATCAATCTGGAGTAACTTTGTACAATATGTCCAATTTGAGTAAGTTAGTGTTGCTATGAGAACCTTAATGTTTACATCTCTTGATGATTTTTTTTTGTCTTTGAATGGTTAACCTTATTGTTTCATTAACATGGTATTTAATAGTTGAATGGAATAATCTGTGGCTTTTAACTTTGTATGCAAACTTTGTAAAAAGTACAATTCAAGATTCATCAGTATGACAGTATGAATATCTTGTTCTAATACAGTATTGCTAAGTGAAAGCCAGATACCAGTCTTGCCACTTCCCCCCAAGAATTCTGGTGATTTGGTTTGCATGTGAAATTCATTTGTCCTCCAAAATAGTCTTTAATCCTTTGAGGAATACTTCCCATTCTCTAAGTCAATTGAATATTTGAAAGGCCTTCCAATGGAAATAGTACCTAATAGGAGCAAAAATTAAGTGGACTAAAAATTATTTCCAGTCCTGGATTCTAGAACAATTTTAAAAAACCCAACACGAATGTACCACTTTCATACAGAGAATATTTATCAAATGTACAGTATCACTTGTATATGTACTGTGACACACATTGGTCCACTTCACGTTACAATTATTATCATCTGAAACTAGATATATTTAAAATACAGAAATTGTGCTACCACTAGGCCAGCTACTATATCTGTGTATGCACAGACCTGTTGCCATGTTAAATACACAGCATAAGCAATGTACAGGTAAATCCTGATTAACCAAATTTCAATGTTAATTTTGCAAATGTGTTCTGTCCCCATGTATATACTTCTAGCAGCTGAGGAGCTACTGAGCAAAGGCACTGATACTGACTTCTGAACCTGTGCAATTCTCAGTGCAGGATCATGAAGTTCATTAATTTACTGTAGATCCTCATTTTCCAAACCGTAGGTTATATGAAGAGTTTGGATGTCTCCTGTGACCTCTGGATAGTCAGGGTTCAGTCATACCTGTCTGTTACAAAGAGAAATTTCTTTATTCCTAACAGGCAGAAAATGATGTGACATTTAGTGAACAAGCAGATGTCGAAGAAACGGCAAAAGCTCTCCAAGAACAGGAGTACATATTTGGGGATTACATTGAGAGGCTTTGGGCTTATCTCACCATCCAACAATTACTGGAAAAACGGTAACGAAATATAAATTAACAGTCTCTGTGAAATAGCATGAAAACACTGGGCAGCTAATTGGCGATATCCATTACCCATGCGCAGAAAATTCAGAACTGTTTACCTAATTTACTTTCCATCACATAAATACACCCATGAGAAGGCCAAAGAATAGTATGTATTGTTTTTTCAAGTTTCAGAATAGGAGCCGTGTTAGTCTGTATCCGCAAAAAGAACAGGAGTACTTGTGGCTCCTTATGCTTAAACTTATGCTCAAATAAATTTGTTAGTCTCTAAGGTGCCACAAGTACTCCTGTTCTTTTTGTTTTTTTCAAGTTAATTTTAAAGGAGTGCAAATACAGGATCAGACTGTGGCTACCTGTCCTGCCCCTCAGTGAAGTCAGGAGGAGTGCTCTCAAAAGGAAATGTGTATTTCTTTTCAGCAGAGAAATGGATAGCTTCATATTTTAGAGGGAGAATAAAATGCTTAATCCAGTGTTTAATGATTTGGCTTTGTAGAAAGTTTAAGTTCTGATTCTCTCCCTTCATTCAGCACTGTAACTCAGGGAGAAGAAAAGGAAAATCTTACAGCGGAAGCCCTGGAGCTCTCTCTGAAATACAAGTTTGTGACACCTTTGACATCCATGGTGGTTACGAAGCCAGAAGATAATGAAGATAAAGCTGCAATTGCTGATAAACTGGTAGAAGGTACAGACATTTTCAGTTTTACTTTACTAAGGAAATTCAAATGACCATTTGACATTCCCTTAGAGAGGGGCTTTTCACACTGAAGCAGAGTTTCAAATATATATGCAAATATATTTTCCAAGCCATGCCCTCCTATGGCTAGTATAGCTTTCTTCTGTGCACCACACAGAATCATTTTCCTCCTTTAAACTCACTTCCATCAGTCCACCTTCAATTGCTACCCATTTGCCCATAAATTTAAAATATACTGTAAATTTGAAATCATGGTATATAAAAATACGAACATCTCAAAACAATAAATAAAACCAAGAAACACTTTTAACCTAAATAATCTAGACATGCTCAACTTCAGTTCACATCCCTTCCTCCTATACTTTTCTGTATATTGTTTTAATTCAGGACCAGATGCAGCAAGTTCTTACTCACATGAAGACAGAGTACTCTTGTAAGGTTTTGCATACTCGAGACATTTAGATAACTGAAGGGCAGGTATAATGTCTTCATGTTTGGAAAACACAATATACGTATATGATGCAATAGAAGAAAGTAGTCATTTAAAATTCAGATCCATTTATCTTTCCTTTGTTCTTGTTTGCTTTGTTAGTTATTAGCTAGTTGTTCATTAAATTATCATTCCCTCTTACAGCCTATTTTCTCCTACTTTAATCTATATGGCATGAAGAATCACTCTGTCCATCTTTAGTAAGCTGTACTGAAGAAATTAAGACAAGTACATTCCTTTTCAGTGCCTCAGCTATCACTTCACCACATACATTGCTTTGATTCTCCTCATTTGTCTCTTGTCCTTGGATTAAGTCCACCAAACCTTCCACAAAACACCCCAGCTGGACTTCCCCTCCACTAGCCTAATGGTTTTCCTTGCTTGCTTCCCAGCACTCTGACAGTTTCTTCACAAATCCCTGGCCTTCAGATGTGCTCCCAGCTGACCAACCTGCCCCTTCCAGACATACAAATGGGGTTACAGATTCAACCATAGTCATCAGCTCTTCGAGAAGTATGAAGGGTCTCATCGCATATCATGAAAATTGCAACAGGGATATAAAATTGTCAAGGCAGCTTCATGAAAGTGAGACAGAGTAAAGCAATTGCCAGTATAACTATTCCCCCGGGCTAATATTAATTTTTCACATGCATAATTGATTCCAGATTTCTTGTCCCATATGTTAAACATTTTCTTTTCATTTGTTCCCCTTGCAGTTGGTTTACATTCACTCACATCAACAGCAAGAATATGGGCTTGAAATTTAAAGTGCTACAAGAGTTATGTCTGAACCATCAAACCATATTTGATTTTTTTCTTCAGAATACCTAATTAAAATGGTGTTTCATATTAGAGCAGATTATCCAACTGTTTAACTGTATGCCTGAAACTAACAGTTAACTTTTTTTTTTATTATTATTATTTCGTATCCATCCCTGGTAACAGCTGAAGGTAAGTTTCAAATTCTATTTGTTTTACCCAATACTTCTGTCTCTTAGCACTGGTCGGGTATTAGTTGCTGAATCATCTATTTGACAAATTACACACTTTACAAAAAATAAAATTATTTGAGCAGTATTCTGAGTGAATAATTCATAAATGTGTAAGAATTTTATGATTTTTTTCAAGCAGAATATTTGTAAATAATTGTTTTCATTGTTCACTCAGCTCCATCTGTCTTTGGAAATTGTAATGAACCTGTCATGGTAGACTCTAGGTGCCTAACACAAGCAAATAATAAGAATTGTTAGTTGCTTTTCATGGGCAGGATCATTCACCTATAATTATATGGAGGAGACTCTTGGTCCACAGATTTCTCTCCTCTCACATGGAGGACCAGGGGTGTCAGTTGCCCATTCAGCACCAAGTCACCTCGTCCCCATAAAGGCTGCTCCATAAGTCTAGGATCCACATGGGAGAGGTGGAGGAGACTGACAAAGCAGTGGAGTGGGTAAAGTCAGACAGGATGTACACCATTCCCCCTCCAGCCACAGAGTTTACCAGGACAAGATGAGATAATATGTCTTTTCTGTGGACAGTCTCACAGCCCCCATGAGAATCCCCCAACACAGCCATGCTGTCAGAGAACAGGCATAGAAGCACTGGGCCTCCAGGCAGATGGTCTTGGCCTCTTAGAGATTCCTGGGGATCTGGCAGGTTTTGGGGCAGGCCCTGTGGTGGATGGAAAACACATGCCCCCAGCCAAATTGGTAAGGAATGGCAAAAGAGGATCCTCAGAGACAACCCCACCTCCACCCCAACAGGTTTTACTTTTAGAGGAGATGGTCTGGCCTTAGGAATGGATTGTTGACTTTGCTTCTTCCAGGGGTTAAAGAAAAGGGCAGAATTTGGTCCATGTACTGTGTCTGCATCTATGCTACATAGAATCATAGAAATGTAGGGCTGGAAGGGACCTTGAGAAGTCATCTAGTCCATCCCCCTGAGAGAGGACGATGTGTACCTAGACCATCCTCGACAGGTGTTAGTCCAACTTATTCTTAAAAAACTCCAATGATGGGGATTCCACAGCCTCCCTTGGTAACCTGTTCTAGTTCTTAACTATCCTTTTCTTCAAATGTTTTTCCTAACCCACTTCCCCCCTCCCCTGCACTTCTGGGGATAGGCCAGATTTATGCTATTCATGGTAAGATTTTTTGTTTAAATGTCCCATGTAAGTTTCAACTTTGCTAGAGTAGTGTAGTTGTTTATCAATATTCATATCTACATTTGCTTCACTCCTATTCCCTAACTCTTAAGGGCTCCAATATTGTCGGAAAGCTCCCTTCGGATCTTATTAGTGCTGCTCTGCATGTTGGCCTGAGCAGATTTCTCAAAAGCTACACAAGACATTTCCTTTCTCCAAGAGTTGGGTTTGCTGTCCCTGGAATGCTCTCAGCTTGGGAAGCAAGGGATGATTCAGTATGTGTTTTCTAAACATCTAGAAATCTATAGACAAATGCAGGATATCTTTTATTTTTGTCTTTCATTTATCTGTCCTAATACTGTTTTGTTTCATTCACAGCAAGGGCTGCCCCAGGCACTCAATCATGTAAGTCATAATCTTGAGTTTCTGAATGAACTAGAGTTGTCAAAGGAATCATTTCAGGCAACAAAAATGATCAGGCAGAGGGAAATTAGTTTGTCTGTGTTTTCACCTATATTTTAACAAACTCAACATAAAATGTAACTGAAGATTGAACAGCCATATACATCCTTGTGATTTAGGGCTCGAGTCTTACAGCTGTGAAGCATCACAGATCAGGTTTCCACACCTTGCCAAAATATTCATCAGGAATCTCTGAGCCACACTTTGGAATCACTGGAAGAGAGTTCCTTTGGTGCCTCAAGTGGAGAGCATCAGATGATGAAGACAATGTAAATGAGTTTGTCTATCCTGACAACACTTTGCCTGATTCAAGAGCAGCAGCAACTGTCACACTGCAGCTATAGCAAACAGTGTGTGTGTGTGTGTGTGTGTGTGTGTGTAGATAATCTCCCATGTACCTGAGAAAGACCGGACAATCTTCTCCATTTGTTCTGCTTTTAGTCCTCTGCCTCCCTCTTCCAGCCTTAAGTACTCTCTCAGCCTGTCTTCTTCCAGACAAGAAATATCAGAGGAAATATCTTCACAACCTGTTTGTGATACCCAGTCATTCACAGAGAATAAACACAATTACTTCTAGTACCTGCTGAATCAGTAAATTGGAGACTGGGATTGACCCTTAAGCCTGGGTTTTGCACATGGCAGTGCAGAGCAGTACCATCAAACCATAACCATTATGTATTAGAACTAGAATAGAAGTTAAGCTTTAACAAGTAATTTAAATTGTTAATATCCTACCTGTGTTGTAGATACAGTGTGCAAATTTTGATTTTAGTTCTAATAATCTTTGTTCTTTGTTTCTATGCAGATCCAACACATTCTTATCAGTACAGTAGTCCTTCAGTCCCTTCCCTATATACTAGTGGTGAGTTTGTTTTAAATTTAATTTGCTCTACATTTCCCTTATTCTTTTATAACAGTCAACCTTCACTGGTTTAATCCTTAACCTGGTCTTTCTTTCTGCTCCTAAACCTCTTGACAATAACCCTTACTTTTCTCTTCTTTGTCTGAATGGTACTCACTCAGTCTCCTACTTTCACCAGCATTTTTTTATGTCCCTCCTTGTTGTTACTGTCTCAACAGAGCTTACTCGAGGCTAAGGGCTTACTTCTTGGTGTGCCACCTGGTGTACCCCTAGTATGTTAAATTTTAGTAGTTGGGTTATAGATTTTTTTCTTCACTTGTAGAATTTAAAAGTTTCATATTCAGAAGATCTTTCAATAGGGTCAATTCTATAAGTAAATTTTAGAAATTTTCCCAATTTGTTGCTCTCTTCCTAGCAGCAAGCCAGAGTACTGGGGTATATTATATTGATTTTACATAGCTTTAACTCTTCCACAATTCCATGTCATATTGAACAGATGGACAAAACCAGGATTGTTTAGATTTTGCTAAACATTGTGGGTTAGCTTTTAGTTTTGCAAAAAAATGGGTGTTATATCCAGCTTCTCTTTATCTAGCCCCCCTAAATCTCTCTTCCCAGAAATTTATCTTTTTGGCATTTCTCTATTCGTGGAAACATTTTGCAGGAATCAAATGATCTCTTAACTATACACATTAAGCTCAGCTGTATTCTTTGGTCTAATTCTAAGACTTTTTGCATTAGGATATCATGTTTTCCAAACAAAATTGCCTCTTATGTAAATGGCCTTGTAACTGGACACTCTTATCACAACACACACACTTATCACAACAAAACTATTTTGCTAAAACTCACATGTGTATTTGTTATCTTTAGGTCCAGAAATCTCATTGGGTTCCAATTTCTCCTACCTCCAGCCCTCCACCAGTAAAATATGTTGATATTAGCTAGACACATTGCTAAATGTGGCTACTCTTTCATTCTAATCTCACTATTTCATTCTAATTTAAAAGTTGCTGTTCTAAAGGGGCAGTATAAATCAACAAAGAGGAGACATAATAATGTTTAATTAACTAGTTTTTGTTTGTACAGAACTTTTGAACATCTGCAACTATTATATACATGCTAGTGATTATTATTTACAGTTGATGGAGATCCCCACTTCATTATATCAGTGCCACAAAAAGAAGATGCCATTTGTTTCAATATCAATGAAGAGACTGGTGCAGTGTTAAATTTAATAAATGACCCAGTTACAGGTGAGTTTTTCATTCTTTAAATACAGTAAATCAGGATATTTACTCCATTTATAGGGCCCTTCTCTTCCTTGTGTGAGCTTGTAACACAATGCTACAATGTGAGCTTGTAACTTCCAGTGACATTAATGGGAGTTACACAGCTACAGCAAGGGAATACTCCATCACTTAGTGTAAAAGGTAAAGTGCACTGCACCATTAGTGTGAATATATTTTCACTTTTAGTAGGAAAAGGAACTTTTAGCCGTCCCCTCAGAGGAATTGTACAGGTATTATATGGCCCAGTGAATGGAACTAATGAGAATTCTGAAGAAGTAATGTTCGCCATAACTTGCCTGGAATGCCTGGAAAAGGCTTAAAATGAGTGAGCGAGAATAATGGCTCAGACTTTTCATTCTCAACACTGAAGCTGCCGCTCAATACAAGTAGAATCTTATTCCATATGCCCTGTAGGATGACCAGATGTCCCGATTTTATAGGGACAGTCCCGATTTTTGGGTCTTTTTCTTATATAGGCTCCTATTACTCCCCACCCTCTGTCCCGATTTTTCACATTTGCTGTCTGGTCACCCTGATGCCCTGGTCGCTTATTCTCAGTGAATTCCCGTTCAACAGATGACTCCAGGCCAGATTCTCCATTGCATTATAGCTCTTACATGCTGCTCTGGACCACAATAAATAAGATCACAATTCTGATGTGATTCTGAACTGATTTATTTTCTCAAATTTAGTTTTTCCATGTCATTCCTTGACATATGCTGACCAGAATCTTTCCTTTTTTAAATTTTAGGCATCAGAGTCAATGGGCAGCTTATTGGAGATAAGAGAGTGAGCAGTGATGCAAAGATCCAAAACACATATTTTGGAAAACTTGGGATTGAAAATAAGCAGCTGGAATTAAAACTAGAAGTAACTCCTGAGAAAATAACCCTCCAGAAGGGCAGAAAGAAGACAGTTTTCACCTGGCTTGATACAGTCACCCTGCGACAAGAAGGGTATCACAAATACCAGAATCATTCAAGAATTTTCAAATTTGTGAAAATGCTATTGTTCACTAAAGAATAAAGCTGAGTGAAATTTTTCATCTGAAACTTTTTTGGTGGAAAATCCAGATTCAACAACAGCACATGTTTTGTGAAAGCCAGTTTTGCTGAATTGTTTCAGTCAACTTTTTTTTTTTTAAATTCGGGGGGGAAAAACAAAAAACTTCATTTTGACATTTTTCTATATGAAATGTTTCAAATGTTCAGTTCTAAACAACTTTTTGTTTCACAATTTCCTTTAATTTTATTAAAAATCAATCATAAACATATTAAAATGGTCAAAATTGAAATGTTTCATTTAGAAAAATGTCAAAATGAAACATTTCATTTGACCAGAAATAATTTTTTTTACTTTTTGATTTGCCAAAAATTTTGAAAAATTTCACTTTCTGACTGACCCCAAACTTGTATTTTATTTTACTTTTTGGAATCATCAAAGAACTGAAAAACCTGTTATTTGCACAGCTCTACTAAAATTTAGGATACGTTTTATGAACATGCAAAGGATAAGCTGAACGCTCTAATACCGGTTCAAATCCTGCTAGATTCTGCTCTCAGCTTTACTGTGTAAATATAGAGTAACTATCATTAAATTTCTCTGGATTTACAATAATAAATGAGAGCAGAATTTTCCCCTTACGTAAAACAGGATTTAGCTTTGTACCCAATACTACAATGACTAACAATCTTTAAGAGATAAATAACAAGGTGTGGTCTATTCTATATATAAATTGTCAGAGTTTTAAGTTTCACAAAAACAGATATATTATAACAAACATCTTTTCAGAAATGGAAATCATGCCATTTATAGGTAGAGGAATCATAATGTCTCTTCTGTTGTGTATATATATATAAATAAAACTAGTTAGGGCCTAATTCTCCACCTACTTGCTCAGTGTGGAGTTATTTATACCAGGCCCCAGATCAGAATGGCAGTATTTTTAATGCAGTTTGTACAGATATAAATGACTATCCAAGATACAAAATAGTGGACAATCAGCTGCTGTTTTTAGATTAGCTTCAACATTCACAGCCCTGCCTCTTTAAATTTTCACTAGGTACTCCGAGTAAAAGTCTCGTCTCAGAACAAAGGGAAGATCAACTTCAATGTTCTGCTCTCCTCCGATGCACAGCTAGAGCCTGTTAGAACTGCGCAGCAGAGAGAGCAGGATAGCAAAAACACAATCTGCCCTGTGCATTTAATATTTTTATTGTGGTAATGCCCAAAGAACTTAATCAGGATTGGAGCTTCATTTTTACTAGCATTGACAGAGAAGGTGGGTGAGATAATATCTTTTATTGGACCAACTTCTGTTGGTGAGAGAGGGACACTTTCGAGCCACACTGTGAGAGCTTGTCTTTCTCACCAACAGAAGCTGATCCAGTAAAATATATTACCTCACCCACCTTGTCTGTCTGATATCCTGGGACTGACATGACTACAACTACGCTGCATATAACATTGATGACACAGTCTGGAGAGTTTACTGTCTTAGCTCAGACAGTCAAAGGGGAGGGAGTAGTGGCACACAGCATTCAAGGAAAGTGGTGATGAAAGGCATACATTTTATTAATAAACAAATACATAGGCATACTATTAGGGTGACCAGATAGCAAGTGTGAAAAATTGGGACGGGGGTGGAGGGTAATAAGTGCCTATGTAAGAAAAAGCCCCCAAAGTTGGGACTGTCCCTATAAAATCGGGACATCTGGTCACTCTACATACTATATCCGGTTGTGTCTCAGCCTATCCATTATTAGGTGGCCAGTTCTAGTAGGTGTTTCAGTAGAAGTGGCTTGCAAAGAGATTTGAAAGAGAGGGATTAGCCTTCTCTAAGATAATTTTGCACTCAGTCTCAATACTACACGCACACAGTCAGGCTACGTGCTGAAATCTTTTCTTGTTTGCCAGACAGTTTTCTTTTCTCAAGTCCTTCATCATCTCTAGTAATTCTGTTATTGTTCACAATAATGACACCAAGAAACATAAGATTTCTTAATTATGGTTTCATTTTTCCCCAGTCTAACTGTGGTAATCAACAGGAAAAAAAATCTGGTGCTTTCAATGGGAGATGGCGCATCATTTGTTATTGTTTTGCACCAAGTATGGAAGAAGCATCCTCTACACCAGGACTTCCTAGGATTGTATACGCTGGATAGTCACAAGCTGTCTGAACGTACCCATGGCTTATTAGGTATGAATTGACATAAGGCCTTGTGGGGTCAGACTCTTCAAAGCTTTATTAACTATTTTTCTTATTCCTTTTCCCAGTGCTTAAACTCACTCACTTGCCCTCACTGGACTCTCAGATCCACCTTAAGGTCTGCCTAATACCCATCTACAGACTTGTTTTCTTTATTGCACCAACTATCTCAAACTCTTTGAAAAGTGTTTGTTTTAGTTTGATCATCATTTTACACCTAGAGATAGGCACTATTAAAATATCCATTACTCACTGTACAGCCAAAATCTGCCAATTCTCTGTGCATGCATCCACACTAGAAAAAAGGTATATTTTTACCTTGGAAATATCTTGACCAGCTAACATATGTTAAACCCAGAAACTGCCTTGTCTTCACCTGGGTTTTGCCTCAAGTTAGCTAATATGGTAAGAACACACATTTTTTCCCCCATAGTGAAGACAAGGCCCTGATTTCATGTTCAACAGTCATTCTGGGCATAAAGTGAGCGGCACACATAGTCAATTCAATGTACCCTTTCTAAACACATGCACATCATGCATCATTTGAAAGCTTATTATGTCTACTTTAAGATGAGGTATGATGTGGAGCTATCATGTGGTGCCATTACCATAGAAACAGGAATAAAAAATGATACCATCAACATGTTAAAATGACCACTTCAAAATATTTGCATTTGTTTCTGTTAGCTTAATGACTCTGTTAGCTTACTGTATTATTTCAAAACAAAATTGGATTCCTTTGGGACCTCAAAACATCACAATAGCAATGTAAAAGGTAAAAACAATCTAATAATAAATATGTACAGGTATAATTGAATTGTAATATCCCTGGTAACATTTCTAGTCATCATCATTAGCACCTGTGCGGCTGAAGCCCCGAATCCTGAGCCCCGGTACCTCCTGCAGGGCTGACACCCCAAAACCCAAGCCCTGGCGCCTCCCATGAGTTTGAAAATGTTTACCAGAGTTCTACTCCGGTGGGCTCCAGATGAAGTTAAAACAATTTAGACTTGCCTTGCCCATGCTGTGCATGGAATGAAATTGCAGAACCATAGTGGTTTTACTAATCTTGCCTGTAACTTGCTAGTGGCATATCTTGCCGTTTCTATATCTGAGGGAAGTAGGGCTTCATATCTTTGTAGCAGCTTGGAGAGGAGAAGAGCCTTCTTGTACATAAGATCATTGTCTAGCTCTTCAATGAGCTGATAAAATGCAGCATGATAAGGTGATTGTATTGTTGCAGAGTAACTAGTTGGTTTTACTTTAAGATTTGTTTTACTCAAGCAGGAAGAAAGAAAGAGTGGAGTGATAATCTTAGCAATCAAGTCTGCCATAGCTATTCTGTGCAACATGTGATCAGCTCCTCTTTGAAGTGCTGCTTTCCTTAGTTTGGTTGCTCTGTCATGTTTCTATTTTATGAAGTTTCTTGTCTTTCTTGTGTGTTTTTTGTCTCAAGCAAACTATACAACAGGACCCAGTGCTGGAGGATGAGCTTTCTCGGGTGGCTATAGAAACATGTGAATATGATGCTCTCTGATCAGATTCAGAGTCTCATTCAATAGCAGCCAATACAATTCATCTCTCCTGGCTTCTGATGCCAGCATCCCAGAATTCTGTCCAGCACTGGTGGCTTTTGACAGTTTTGCATTCTTTTGATTTTCTTGACAAATAACACATTTTTCAAAGTTTGTGGAGAACTTTTTCTCTTTGATGTAAGCTTTAAGGTCCTTATGTCCTCAATGTCTTCATGTACTGTAACTTCCCCAAAGAGATAAAACTCCCAAAGCAGCATTGTTAGCATTACCACCACTAATGCCCACTATTTTTCATTTTGTACAAGTATACAGAAGTGTGCTAAATTAGATCTATATGTTACTATCAAAATTGCCATTTTTGTTTATTGAGCACTTTGATTGAAGTCCAGTAGGAAGCTGTGTATTGTCATCTACAACACTAATACTGACCTGTACATAAGTGTCACTGAATTAAAAATTGAATTAAAAAGCTACAAAGACAAAAGCTTTATATTAGGAATTCATATACAGTTACATCTACCCACTCTGCAGCACAAACTGTGGCATGGAATCTACTGATACTGGAGAACAATCTTCAGAGTGAGGCTGATCTGCTCAGCAAATTTCAATTGAAAATATAGAAAATTATTATAATCACTTGTGAGATACTTTGACAATTAATAATATGTGATGTGAAAACATTTCATATTAGTATACTGCAAAATGCTGATATTTGCCATTTTTGCCACATGCTAAAGAGATTAATCATTTCTGAAAAAAAATATTTGCCCATGCAAAAGGATTAAACATCTTGCAATACATTGTTGTGTGGGTAGCTTTGACCAATGAACACCACAATAAGGTGTTGAAATTAACTTAGACAGTAAAAACTGTAGTTATGTTGCAGTATTGCTGGAACTGTGAAAAAAATGACACGCTCATTTTGGATACCATTGTTTACCTCACTTACAGGCTTATGGCACCACTTGACAGCTCCACATTGTACCTCATCGAACATAAATAAAATAAGATTTCAAATGATATATGGTGTAGGGTGGGTACGTTAAACTCCAAAAATATGGCTCTTTTTGGAGAATTGCTGAATCCTTAAAGGCACAGCACCACTGAATCATATTTTCTGCCAGTGTAATATCTTTACTAGGATGCATTATCAGTTGGAAGCACTACTGTGTGTTCAAGAATTATGTAAACTCCTGCCAATTTTCCCTTGCAGGTTCAGGTTGAGGGTAACAAGCTTGTATTCCTAATAGGTCAGTGAGTTTGCTGATGGTGGAAGGGTAATGAACTATTACAGATGTAGGCTTACCATTTTTTTGCACCTATATTTGGAATCTGAAAAAAAATCATCAATGGTGATGTATATTACATGTTGGTAAGCCAGTGTGTTAGGTGGTGTAATTTACAGGCCAGTGGGGCTCTATAGCAAGAAAATGCTAACAGTAGGAGGTCAGATAAGGTAGGACAGGGTTTTTCAAAGTTCGGGTCGTGGCACATCAGGCACTTGGTTGCTCTGGTCAGCACCGCCGACTGGGACATTAAAGTCCCATCGGTGGTGCTGCCCAGCTAAGGCAGGCTAGTGCCTACCTGTTCGTTGCGCCCCGGAAGCGGCCAGCAGCAGGTCCAATACCACTGCCCCCACCCTGAGCACCGGCTTCTCACTCCCATTGCCTGCTGGCGAGAGTCGCGTGAAGCCCCTTGCGCGCCTCTGCCTAGGAGCCAGACCTGCTGCTGGCTGCTTCCAGGGCACAATGCGGTCTGTGGTGCCAGGACAGGCGGGAAGCCTGCCTCTGCACCTCGGCTGCGCTGCTGACTGGGAGCTGCCAGAGATAAGTCCGCACCCCAACCCCGCACCCCAATCCACTGTCCCAACCCCGAGTCCCCCCATTGGGTTGCAGGCATCAACAATTTTCTTCAACTGGGTCCCCAGGAAAAAAGTTTGAAAATCACTAAGGTAGGGCATTATTCACTGTACTTGCTACCGTCCCTTTGGTATTTTAAGTTACAGGATCCTACAGGCACACTGACATAGCCTGGTTTATATCAGCTCACTGGCATGTATCTCACAGTATCATTTATATCACCACTGAGTTTGGCCTTGTATTTTATTAAATAAACTACAATTATGTCTGTTTGTTATCTAACATTTGTGAAAATGCTCTAGTTAGCCTACACCAGCCATATAATAGTTTTACACAAACAGTGCAACACAGTGCAGAAGAAGCAGCAGCAGCAGCAAATTCTGCCAGAAGCGTGCACATGCAATTGGAATTCAGAAATTATACCAAACAGTTTTCTGAGCTCAATCGTGTTCAGGTTTACTGTGGCTGCTTCCCAGTACATGTATTTATTGTTGAATAAAAGCAGTAGGTGCTTGGGATGAGACTTCCAAACAATACAGCTGAACAGAAAACAAGGTGACCATGAAGAATTTATGAAGGGAGATAAAAAGAGATAAATTTTACCGTGTATGCTTGAGTTAGGACACAATTTATGGAGAAAGGGAGCTGAAATAAAATCCCTAATCTAAGCAGCCCAAAACTAATTTACATGAATCAAATAATTTAAAGATAATTATTGGCAACTCAATTTTCAGTTGTGAGGCTCTACAGCTGTTCAAACAAAATGGTCTTGTACATGAAACATCTTTTTGAAGATTTGATTTGCATAACTAGACAGCACTCTGTCCAACCCCATCCATTTTTGCATAGTACTAATCACATTTCATGAAGCTGTATGCCCAGATTGGCTTCCTTTAACACAAGTCACTGAAAATTTAGACACAGATGGATGGAAGATACTGTAGAAGAGTAAAGGATTATTAATTATTAAATAGATATTATACAGAATACAAAACAGATAATACTTAAGTTGGCCTGAAAGTTATTATTTACTTATGCAAAATCAGTGTATTCACAAATTGTGTGGATGCATATTTGACATTCTGCTGAAAATTTGGCCCTGTATACCTAGATCCTTAGGAGAGCCTGAAAAATCAACGTAGGAGCGTAAATGATTTTTTTAATGCACACCACAGGCATGGAATGTTAACAGTTGATATTGTTTCTCATTTTTAGGGCAATTTTTCCACCACATTGACTTTAATATACTTGAAATCCATCCTGGGTCTGATCCCAAGAAACCAGATGCTACAATTGTGATCAAAAACAATAAACTGACAGTAACTAGGTAAATTATAATCAAGTCCTTAGAAAATATTACCTTATCTACTTGTAGCTTGTGCATTGTTATTTACATAGTTATATGTTTTCTATTTCAGGGGCTGGCAGAAAGATTACAGAAAAGATCCCAAGCATGGCATTGATATCCCTTGCTGGTTTGTTCATAACAATGGAGCAGGGCTGATTGATGGAGTTCACACAGACTATATTGTTTCCAATATATTTGACACAACTGTAAATTAATCCTCAGATGTGTGTTTAGGGAACATTTTTCTGAATGAGTTATGCTTTCTAATAATCAGCTATTATAGGTTTCAGTGTAGCAGCCGTGTTAGTCTGTATTCGCAAAAAGAAAAGGAGGACTTGTGGCACCTTAGAGACTAACCAATTTATTTGAGCATAAGCTTTCGTGAGCTACAGCTCACTTCATCGGATGCATTCAGTGGAAAATGAAAAAAACTCAAATAAATTTGTTAGTCTCTAAGGTGCCACAAGTACTCCTTTTCTTTTTATTAAATTATAGTAAGCTTACAGAATTGGTGTGTTGGTTGGCAATACTATCACATAACCAATTCTAGGGAATCAGGCTAGTTTATGTGTGATCAGTTCTTGAATGCAAAATAGCTGTTCTGTTTGCCTAAACAGGCATCACGCAACCAATATCTACAAAATCATTCTATTTCATCACATAAACCAAATATAGATTTTTTTATTAAATTAATTTACAAGCTTTATAATTCCTCTCTGTAAATATAGAAAAAATGTTTAATTCAAGTACTTGAGTCTCAAAAGTTTTAAATAAAAGCATCAAAACTTGCTGTCTTATTCAGTCATTCCAAATGCCATCCAACAAGGCATAGATTCCAGAATATGAGGTAAATGAATTATCTGCAGCATAACAGAGCATCTGACACTTCTGATCAGATAGACCAGACCTTATTTTCAAGAGAATTCATAACTTTGTAGAACTATTTGTGTACTTGATTGTATTGTGCAGCATGCTGGTGTACCACCACATTCCTGGATGGGTCATTGGAAGCAAGGTTTGAACCTCGGAACTTTGGATTTTAAAGCATGAATCACTATTACCTGAACTGAAAAATTCAGTTCTGATAGCCAATCTGTATCAGGCTCATCAACCTCTGAATGTGACCCAGCCACCACTAGAGCAGGTCAAAAATAGGCCTACATTTTAATTCATAGCAAAATGCAACAATAGTTTTGTCATGTGTTGTAAATATTTTGCACATTCTGTTAAAATGAACACTTCCCAAAAGAGTAGGAGTAGGAAGATGAACCCCAGAGCAGGAGAATCTGGGGGGAGGGATAGCTAAGTGGTTTGAGCATTGGCCTGCTAAACCCAGGGTTGTGAGTTCAATCCTTGAGGGGGCCATTTAGGGATCTGGGGCAAAAATTGGGGATTGGTCCTGCTTTGAGCAGGGAGTTGAACTAGATGACCTCCTGAGGTCCCTTCCAACTCTGATATTCTATGATTAATCCTTAAGATCTATTCTGTTTTCACGGTAATCTTAGTAATGAAAAATGGGAGATCAGAAGTAAAGAAGATACATGCTTCTACACTGGGTGCACAGTTTCTCTGTTTGCCAATTTTTTGGCTTTGATAAATAAGGTCACAACAGTATATGCAGTGTTCTAGGTATTTCTGATAGCGAGATGAGGAATATTGCAAATGATAAGAAAACCTTGTTTTAGTTACCCACCAGTAAAATAAAATTGGCAGGTTTTTAGGGGTGACCACTATAAGGAAGCAGAATCACCACAAAAGTAACTTTTGTCCACAACGTATCTTTGAGTCTTAAAAAAATTAACAAAAATTTAAATTTCATCAAAATACACAGTTTTATCAATGCTGAACCATTTTGTGGAGAAGTGTCTGTTTTGACGGTGGTTCTGTGAAGAAGGTTTTTGAGGTCCCAGCCTCTCCGGTCACTTCTGACCAGAGACGGAGAGCGAGAAATCAAAAAGCTGAGCTTTTTTATGTGAAAACAGCTGTTTTGACACAATTCTATTTTGCAAGAACATTCAAAAGATTTTGGTTTTGTTCCACTGTGGAATGAAAACAAATTGTGAGAGCTCAAAAATTGTCACAAAATGGAATTGTCATTGTTCTCCAGACATCTCTAGTTCTGGATGCTTAGACGCAACAGAGTTGTTATAAGAGTCCTGTGGCAGGTTCATCATGCTTTTCTGTTTCTCAACTCAGTATTTTACTTTTAATTTTGCAGTTCATCCCCTTTTTGATGCATGTGTAGGTGCCATTAAGGTTAATGGAAATTAAGTGCCTGGGTCAGAGGAAAAGTAGACCCTCTTTGTGTATACAGTTATTTTTAAAAACATGTTAAAAAAAAACTATTTTATTGCAAAGATTATACAGGTTTACAGTTAATGTCCACAAACAGATGTGTAGGCTTATCCCACTCAGACTTGATAACATTAGAGTAGCATGTAAACTTAATTATAGCGTATCTGCAATTCCAAAAGTTAATATTTAATTTTTGGCCAGAACATTGACTTGGCAGTGCCACTATAATTAAGGTTGCATCACCACTTCTATTTAAAGGTCAACTTTCTAAATCCTCTAAAAGCAACATGCTCAGTTGGAGTCCTTTGAAGTTTGGTGTGCCTCAGGAGGGTGCAGGGTCGGGTTAGTGACCCAAATTTGGGGTCATTTGAGCTATGGTTTGTGGAGATATAAGCACTGGAAAAACATAGCAATTTTTCAAAGAGTTTCTAGGTTTATTTTATTTTATTTTGCACAGAGTTAGAGATCAAATTGTTGATGTGATGCAGGTCAAAACAGTCTAAGTCTGTCAAGTTTTATCTAAGGTAATGGATAGCAATCACTAAATCTTTGGGAGAGACAAATAGAGAACAGCATGCATGCACCAATAAAAAAAAAAAAGAAAATGGCCTTTATTAGTGTTAGATGGAATCCTGTGGAGAGAGTGAATGGGTGTAAAAGGAGGTGAAGAGTACATTTAAGCAACTGGGGTTGGCAGTGTACGGGTATTTGTGTTAACAGGGTGTATTGGGGCATTGCTTAAAGAGAACAGAGTTAAGGATGCATAGGCAACGTTAATGTAGTTTTTTGCCATTGAATTTCCACTCATTTTATTAATGGCTAAGAGTCAAATTTTAATCAGATCAGCTATAAAGGCTGATAAAAGATAAACGGAATGCAGGTGAAAATCACACTAAACCATATACTAGTCTAAAGTAGGTCAAGGGTAAATTTCCCTTCTCTAGTTAGATTGAAGGAGAAGAGGTGACTTTTAGGAACATGTAGGGAGGAAGAAGGGGGTCTGCCACACAACTCAAAGTTTCTGCCTCTAACAACTCTGGCCAGTGAAAAAAATAGAAGTAGCAGCACAGATGAACAACCCCACCCCTCTCCTCTATTCTTCTGCCTGTCACCCTTTGTGTTAAAACTTGCACTCTGTAAATCAGGCAACTGACAACTACAGTGAACCAATGCAGTTACACCACTGTAAAACCAGGACAAGAGCAGAATCAGGTTCCCCCATAGCTAAACTATGATCCCCTGCGGCTATGTGGGGCGGGGGGGCGCGCGTTTTCTGAGGGCTACTGGCAGCCTAACCTGAAGGAAGGAAGAAGCTACCACAGCAGCATTCTCTCCCCCCTGCAGGGAGTGCTGCATGGACACTGCACAGAGCTGCCCGCGATATCGGTTATCTCCCCCACCCCAAACCCACTTACATCACCCACTAATGGCAGCAGGAAGAGAGCAAGTGTGGGAGAAAGGGAACAGAGAAAGAGAGGGTTGTGTGTTGTTGAGTGTCAGGGGATGGTGAGTGAAGGGGGGAGGGGAAAAGTGAGGACAAATGCGTGCAAGGTGAGGAGAGTGGGGAGGGGTGTTGCCAGGTGAGGTGTGTGGGGGAGGGGAGACAGGTGAGGGAGAGCACATTAGGGCTTGAGAGGTGAAAGAGTTAGGGAGGAAGCAGGTGAGGGTGAGTGCATGCAAGGGCCTTTGGAGAGGGTAAGAGGTTATGCCTGGTGAAAGAGGCTTGCGGGGGGAGAAACCAGTGAGGGCATGCCAAGCAAAGAGGATGGGGGGAATGGGTGAGGGTACAGGCATGTGAGATGAGGGGATTGGGGAGAACTGGGCAATGGCATGGGCATGTGACAAGAGGGGGAACGTGGGCATGTAAGGTGAGAGGTCAGGGGAGGGAAAAACTTGGCCAGGGCAGAGGAGTGTGGTGAGGTAAGGGGGGCTGGAGAGGGGAGAACAGGGTGCGGGCCTGGGCATGGGAGATGAGGGAGGGATGCAAGGTGAGGTGGGATAGGGACTCCACTGAGGGTGCGCACATGGCAGGTGAGAGGGGATCAGAACTGGGTTAGAAATAAGGTGCAAATTGTTAACAGTGAGGGTTATAAATAGTAAAAATAGTGGAAACATTTTTAAAAATTGAAATAGAAATCTGGGTCTGAGGGCACACATGGACTGTAATAAAAACTGAAGGAAAAAAAGATGAAAAGTTATAGAAGAATAAAATGGAGGACAAGAAGAGAAATGGGAAAGAACGAAGTCGGCCATGGAAACAAAAAAGATTATTTTATATTAAATTTGCTTGATTCAGAATTTTGATTCTACAAGTTAACAGTTATTAGGCTGAGGAAAAAACCTAACATTTTCTCTCAGGTGTTGGACTGGAAGGATTGATAGTGTCCAAATGCATCCACCCACTCAGCCTGAGCAATTATGGGGCACAAGGCAATGTGGGACCCAACCATATCTTCAGTTTCCTGTTTAATCTAGGCAAAATGCATGTCTCATCAGCTCATTGTGGCTGAGTTGTCAGGTGTGAGCATATCCTCAGCACCTCTCAGCTGTCTCTGACTAACCTGGAGCAGCATGATAACCCTTTCCTGTTATACCAATAAAATAAAAACCAGCAGGATCTTATTAAAGAGGAAAAGGCAAAATACCACATTTATTGTGAATACAGAAAAAATCATAGTAAGCAGTTAGTTACAGCTATAACATTCCATTCAATCTCATATTTATTCACACATTCATTCATACACACACACACACAGGTTCTGCAAGGTTTTATCATAGTTACCAGCCTTAGAGTTGCTCATGCCAAGCCACTGGCCAGGTGGCCTGGACATGAGGAGGGAGCAGGGCCTTGTCAGATGCTCATCTGATGCTCCTGGAAGTTGGTTTGCAGAATCAGACCCCAAAGTTCTCACTTTTTAGAGTCTATTTTTATAGGAATTTTTTCCTATGCCAGTCTGTGGGAATTGCTTCATCATGCTGTTGCTGAATCAATCAGCAGATAGCACATTCCTGACGGCTCTGTGCTGCTAGATGTTATCTTGTTCTTTGGTTCTCCCATTCTTGAGGCTGTTGGGTGGATTCCAGTCTGCCCTCTGGGGGTCCTCTAGTTATTTCCACTTGACGCCTTCTTCAGCCAATGGACACTGAATTCTTAGGCTGGCACCTCCCTGATCATTCAGTTATTATCCACACCAAGCATCCATCCACATACATCCTCTATCTCTATTTTAATCACAATTGTTAATACAACAAAAGGGCGGGGAGTCTCTGGGTGCTGTTTCTGTTGTTAGAGTATTGCTTTGAGTCTCTCTCTCTCTGTGAATTGCTTTGAGAACAGACTCTGTCTTAGAATGTACTAACACAATTAGCAGCTTGCAAGTTTCACCCATAGAGGGAGAGAAACAGTACCAAAAACCAAGAGACCTCTTAATTAGTAATACCCTGGAATTTAAACTATGGGGAATCAACTCATTTGTGATTTTAATACAGAACTTCTTTAATATGATCCAACATTCCCAGGAAAATGTTGTTATTACAGATTCATTCCCTGGTCTACGAGACGTAGGAAAGAACTATCTCTGCAGGGGACTGCTGAAGATGACTATGCCCACCTCACAAAGACCTTGGGGCAGAGAATTGTTGAGCAGTTTCCTCACAACTGCACTCAACTCTTTCTCCACTACCAGCTGGTTCAGTGTGGTTTAAGAGGGAAATAGGAGATATCAGAGCAGAGAGAGAGCACGCAGATGTATCAGTGCATGGAGACAAGAGAAGGGTGGGACTTATTTTAATTTTCTTTTCTGCATCAAACAAAATTTTCTCTTTTCTTTGCTGCCTCCCCCCTAGGTCCCCATTTTCTTATTATATATTTACACCTATGGATATTGGTGTTTCTTGCTGTCAACAGGCAGTTAAAGTGGAAGAGGGTCTGTGTTTTGCTAGGTGCCCCATATATGAGTGGGAGCAGTGTATTTGCAATAAGTCAATTGATAATATTTCCAGTATGAACTAGTTTCAATGTTACATAATGCACTGAGGTTAATTCCAATATTTCCCATTCTTTATATTTTTAGAATACTTACAGTATGATAAATTGTGGGTGTTGTGTTCAGTAGTTTGGTGGTCTGTTCTGACAATCTGCACGCTGTTGGATATGTAATGGTCCATTTTGTGCATATTATCATGATTGCACAAGCAATTCAGGTAATGGAACTCAATCACTGTGTGTGTACGCTTCTTAAAAAATTGAACCTAAAATTATATCTGTTTACAAAATTATTTGTATCAATGTTTTTGTCTAGAAATTGTCTCTCTCTTTTTATAAATGATTTTAAAATAATGATGTGTGAAATCTAGCTATAGATTGACTATATTTTGTATGTGATGGAAAGATTGCCTCCCACAAACTTTAAGAAAAATGCTGGCTCATGACGAAGTATTTTTGGGTTCAAGGGTCTGTACAGATTGAAATTCTAAAGACATGATGACTTTGAAATATCTCTGCAAAAATAGTTAGAAGATCTAGGGTAAAATATTCAAAAGTTTCTAAGTGACTTAAGGAGCCTATGTCTCATTTTCAAAAATGACTTAGGTATTTAGTCCTAATGGAAATAGGCCTTAGACTCAAGTAACTAGACACTTTTGAAAATTTTACCCTTACAAATTATGCCTTATTTTAACATGTCCAATAGTTGTGAAACATTTTCCAGTAGTTGTGAAACATCATATCAAACTTTGCCAGCAAATATCCATGCTAGATTGCAAGCCAGAAAAATGATGCTTTTTTGTCTCTGAAAGTTAGAAGGGTGGAAGAATTTGAAATTAGGTTTAAAATGTGACTAAATAAAACAATTTACAACCTTAATTATTAATCCAGCCTCTACTATAGATTCGTAAGAGATAACCTGTCATCATTCATGTTATTGCTGCAAATATCACAATTTTTGAACATTATGTTTAAAAAACTAACTTACAAACAGAGGAAATTCAGCAAAGCTTTGTATTTCTTCCACAATTCAATCAGTATGAGAGAACTGCTAAAGGAAATACTACCCCTATACTTAGTTCATGTGCCAGGAAGCACTTAGCAATGAGACAACAGTATGAATTATAAGCAAAAATGAAAGCATGAACGTACATTTTAGAAAACTATTATTAGTGTATTCCTTGTATTGCAACTCTAGTACAGCACTATCATCCCTTTTCAGTGTTACTGAACCCTTGTTTTCAAACACATTTGATTAGCTAGTGTAACTGTTCATCATTACTTCCAAATATGAAACTGTTCATCATAGAGCATGTCTTCTCTTGTCCAGTGTGGCACTGTTTTATTCTTTACTTGAAGTTCACCTCCAGTTTCATTTATGTACATTTTCAATATATCTTAAAACCAAATATACTATAAGCCCTTTAAAAATTACATAAAAAGCAAACTCCAAGTTCCCAATTATTAAGTATAATAACAATATTTCAGAGGTAAAATTATTTTTGACATATGTATATATATATATATATATATATATATATATATTAGCAAGCAAAGCTGAAAGAAAATCATAAGATTATTATGTATAGGTGAAATTAAGTCAGAAGTGTCTGAAACATCATCATTTTACTGTTTCCTTTCCCTAAGTGTTTTTCTTTAGGGAGTTATACGTAATGACCAGCAGGAAATAGTACCAGTGGCTGACTCTAGCCTGTAATCTTTCTTGTATTGTCTGAAACAAAAAGAAAAACAACTCATGAAGAAAACATTCAAACTTTAGGCCACCATACTCCAATCAAATCTGGGTGTGTCATAACCATACAGCTAAGGGTAGCCTAGAATTCCTCCTTATCTGTAAGGGGTTAAGAAGCTCAAATAACCTGGTTGGCACCTGACCAAAAGGACCAATGGGGAAAGAAGATACTTTCAAATCTGGGGTGGGGGGAGGCTTTGTTTGTGTGTTTGCTTGGGAAGCAGAGAAGCACCAGGTCAGAAAACTCCTTCTCCTATAAACCATCCTAGAGTGAGTCTCAATATTGCAAAAAGAGTAAGTAAATAAGGCAAGGCGCGTTAGATTACCTTTTGTTTTCAACTTGTGAATTTTCTCTATGCTAAGAGGGAGGTTTATCCCTGTTTTTTGTAACTTTAAAGTTTTGCTTAGTGGGGAATCCTCTGTGTTTTGAATCTGATTACCCTGTAAAGTTACCTTCCATCCTGGGTTTTACAGAGGTGCTTCTTTTACTTTTTTTTTCTTTATAATAAAGTTCTGTTTTTTTAAGAATCTGGTTTACCTGTTTGGTTGGCATATTATTGTCAAGCCTTCCCAGGAAGGGGGTGTAGGGTTTGGGGGGATATTTTGGGGGAATAGGAATTCCAAGTGGTCCTTTCCCTGATTCTTTGTCTAAATCACTTGGTGGTGGTAGCGTACCATCCAAGGACAAAGGTTTTGTGCCTTGGGGAAGTTTTTAACCTAAGCTGGTAGAAATAAACTTAGGGGGCTTTCATGCGGGTCCCCACATCTGTACCCTAGAGTTCAGAGTGGGAGGGAACCCTGACAGGGTAGGCTGACCCTTATGCCTGCAGAGGCTGCCTTTGCAGTCACTGGGGCTTTGTACAGGTACAAGAGGTTCACCCACACCAACCTGATGATAGTACTGAGACCCTATTTTGGATAGCATCTTTCATAAAAATGGTATCTCAAAATGCTTGAAAGTTTGTATAAAATAAACAGACCAATTTTGAATTGGATTCCTGAAGCAAGTAGAATGCCAGTGATGAAATGAGGATGGGAGGAGAAATGTAGGGTTTTTAAAATGCATTTATTCGCTAACAAAACTAACAAAAAATGCACCTATTTAATGCTCTGAGCCATATACCCATTCATTAGACATCTACAAACAACCAATATCCAACAAGTTGAAATGTCTCCCAAACTAGGAAAACCGATGAGGCTTGCGAGATCAACAAATTCAAGCTGTCGCAAACCGTTGGACGACTTACTCTACAATTCAATTGACATTGTTTAAGACAACTATTACTGCAATCAAACACTTTAAATTGTTGAATTTGTTCTAATCTCCAGCATGTTTGCCACTGATACATAGTTTTAACCCACTAAATCTTTGAGGTGTCTCTTATTGAATATAGAATATTAAAACAAAGTAAATCGCATTAATAAAGCATATACTCCTCCCCCTCCCACACACCACTGGTCCATTTTACCTGGTTACTCTATGCTTTTGTCCATGAACACTGAGGACTCTTTCATCCTCTCTCTGACTTGCTCCAGGATTACTTTCCAGACGTGTATCAAAGTAAAACTGACCTTAGAAACACAGAAACAAAAATATTTCAAAATCACATTTATCAGAAAACTTTTAAAAATATATATTTTAGTTCATTTAATCAGAACAACTGGTATGGTTCCAGGATAAGTAGTTGTCTGCCTGAGAAAATACTAGCTGCTCCATGTAATTCAAGTTGTAGTAGTCCTACAAACCAACAATAAAAGGCATATGATGGAAGTTTTCTGAAAACTCTAAGGCAGCTCCCTTGTTTCAGAAGTCATTCTCTTTGATCCTACATACTTATCTAGGATTCTTATGATCCCAGGACGAAATGCTGCAAACAGATTCACACATAAACCCTTACGCTCACACAGTATCCCATTGACTCCTATATATACATTTATTCGTCTCTAGCTTTGGGATATACCACATCTTTCTGTCTGAAAAAGATTTTTGGACAATATATTTTAAGGAAAGGGTTTTTTCCCCTCCTTTCGAATTACATCAGGCTGAGATGTTTGCGTGTTTTCTGTGGTGGAGAAGGGGAAAACACATGATGTACTCCTAATTTTATTTTGTGACTTTTATAATCAAGAGCCCGGAGAGGCAATTTATTCGCTATTTTATATCAAAAGTACTTGCTGTACTTTTCTCACTGTAGATTCAGGAGATAGGCTTTTGCTGTTCAGAAAGTCTGGCTTTTCTGAAGTTGGCCACAAAAGTGTTATGTAAGCCCATCCCTGAATGTACCATTTCTTAAAGGAAATATAGCACTATAGCGTGGTCTGAGGACAAGACTGTTCCAGAAGGCTCCAGAACATCATGGAGCTGAGTCTGGATTGCTTTGTTACAGAAGCATGATATTGGGTGATTAAATTAGGTTACTGGACCAAATCTAGAGCTCCTTCCTCAGGTAAACTCCCCTTGATTTCAGCTAACTCATGTTAATTATTCATTGATTTTAATGAGACTTGCCAAAGCACAAACCTAGTAAGATCTGAGTAAGGAGCTCAAGAGTTTGCTCAAGGAAATCAAAGTTAAGGACTCAGAAATATCTAACTGATAGGCAAATTTCTGGATGGAATTGACAATTAATCAGAAAATGTGCAAGTACATGTAAAAGTATAAATGAATTTTCCACTTGCCTGTGGAAAAGTTTGCTTTTCACCATCTGAATATCTACCAGATAAACATACATTTTTGAACACCAGACATCTGGGCACAAGGATCCTAAAAACCCCTCATGGGTGCTACCCAAGCACTGAAAGAAGGCTGGAGCACTATATAAACTATTTAGAGACGGCAGATCGCTTGTGATGCCTCTTGGTTCCACCTGTACTTAAACCACCAATTAAAAATATAGTATTAGACTGTGTAGTAACTCAGGTGCAAAGTGTCAGATTTTCTAATGCTAAGAGCTAAAGTATTTTGCATTTGTGCTCAGCAATGGGAAACATTAACACCTGGTAAAGAGGAACACCATTCTGATGCAGCAGGATTTCACATTTCAGCATTGCTGGATTATTTGTACATGCCATTATTATTATTTGTAGGCTATTTATAAGCTTTTCTGTGGTGCTCATCACTCTGCAGAAAAGGACCTAGGGATTACAGTGGACGAGAAGCTGGATATGAGTCAACAGTGTGCCCTTGTTGCCAAGAAGGCCAATGGCATTTTGGGATGTATAAGTAGGGGCATTGCCAGCAGATCAAGGGACGTGATCGTTCCCCTCTATTCGACACTGGTGAGGCCTCATCTGGAGTACTGTGTCCAGTTTTGAGCCCCATACTACAAGAAGGATGTGGAAAAATTGGAAAGAGTCCAGCAGAGGGCAACAAAAATGATTAGGGGACTGGAACACATGACTTATGAGGAGAGGCTGAGAGAACTGGGATGTTTAGTCTACGGAAGAGAAGAATGAGGGGGGATTTGATAGCTGCTTTCAACTACCTGAAAGGGGGTTCCAAAGAGGATGGATCTAGGCTGTTCTCAGTGGTAGCAGATGACAGAACAAGGAGTAATGGTCTCAAGTTGCAGTGGGGGAGATTTAAGTTGGATATTAGGAAAAACGTTTTCACTAGGAGGGTGGTGAAACACTGGAATGCGTTATCTAGGAAGGTGGTGGAATCTCCTTCCTTATAAGTTTTTAAGGTCAGGCTTGACAAAGCCCTGGCTGGGATGATTTAATTGGGGATTGGTCCTGCTTTGAGCAGGGGGTTGGACTAGATAACCTCCTGAGGTCCCTTTCAACCCTGATATTCTATGATTCTATGATTCTAACTGAGCACCTCCTCTAGATCACTGTGACATAGAGATGTATTATTATCCCCATTTTACTAGTAGGGGACTAAGGCACAAAAGTCTAAATATTTTCTGTGGGAAATCAATAAAATTATTCCTGGAATAAAGTACAGATCAACATCAGTAAGAAGAGCAGAATTTAGCCCAGAGAAATGTAATGACTTGCCCAAATCTGTGGCTGAATTGGCAACAGAACTCAGATCTCCTGAGTTCCATTTCAGTAATTTAACTGCAACACCATTCTTCCTTTCCTAGGCCATACTACACTACTTGGATGATACATACCAAGAAGTCCACTGGCTTTGTCAGAAAAATGGTCAGTGTCCATGAAATATAATCCAAGGAAACGATTTGGAGACTTTACAAAAGCAATTTTTATTGTGATGTTGTCAGATGCTGACATTGTAAGACTTCTTTCTTTTTCAACTGCAATCTTCAGCCTAGGAAAAAAAGCAATCCTGTTTTTCCTCAGAAAAATGTTAAGATACTGCTATAGGACTTGAGTATTTGGTGGTGGTATTATTATTTGCATTGCTGTTGTGCCTAGGAGGCCTAGTCATGGACCAGGACCTGATTTATTGTATATATGCTGCTGCCCTTTGTAATCAGGTTTCTTTATGCACTAAACTTGAACTGAGGTCACAATTTCTATACAGCAAAATGTACAGTAATTTGCCTCCTCCCCCACATGCCCTAAAATACACATCAGCTAATATAGTTAACAGAAAAAATGTTAAATTAGCAGGATTTTTTGCTAGTGAAAATGCCTTTTTGCCCAGGGCAAAAAACTGCTTCGAGAAGAGGGAAAAGAATGTGCTTTTTCATGATTTTAATAATGGAAAAAAGTACAACATACAAAATATTGTAATTAGCACTAATGATGGATGAAAATTTAGAGGTTCAGATACTTGTCAAAACTCTCTTGGGTATTTTACAAGAATAGTCTCCCATACGATATTCAGGACCTGACTTTCTTGTTGTAGTTTATTACTTCTGATTCTTACCCTACATGGATTTGGAGAATATAGATGTCCATCATTATTATTATTTTCTTTTTAAAAAGCCACATGAACTCAAGAAGTTTATATCAGATCTTAAGAGAGGTGAGCCTGAATCAATCAGCCATAATCTGAAGACACACAAAGTTGAATGGATTTAAATCCAGATTTTCACTTATAGCTGGCCCCTTGCTATAATGATCCAAACGAAACTCCTGAATCCCAATACCTCTAAGGGTTATAAAAATTCAGATCTTGGTCTAAATGTTGAGAAACCAAGCACTTCATTAAAGGGTCCATCCTGTGTGTGTGACATAAATCCAGCACACTTGCTGGCCTTGTCTAGACTACAAGGAAATTTTGAGCAGCTCACTTTGCAACTTTTGTTCTTGTCCACAACTGGTCTTTGAGGTGTATATTAGTTAACCAAAGGAACCAAGAGAATTGGATATCTAGAGTCTCCTTTTGAATTCATATCTTTTGTGTGTTGGTAAGGTATTCTAACTAAATCAGTTAGCCAATCCAATCATAAAATTTAAAACACACTTCTCAAACAGCAGAAATGTAATAAAATTACAGATACCTATACAAAACTATCTGCGCCATTCACTCATACTGTCAGAGGCCCAAACATTAGTTACTGTTAAATTTTAAGAATAAGAAAATCTCAGCTTTTTTGAAAACAACTTATTTATGAAAATGCAATATACTTTAATAACTGTACTTTTATATGTGATCTCTGATTGGGTGAAGCACACAGTACATTTGGTATCAACCAATAAGACTGTAATAATACAATAAACACAGAGTGAAAGCAACTGGTTGACTTTGCTGCACCAAAATCCATTAGATGAAAAAATAAAATTGACAGTAATCTTTCAGCAAATTAGGAACAAAGTCTTTTCAAATAAAACGTTGTTGGATCAAAGTCTCTTTCTGGGAAAATTAATGTTTTGACTCCTAAGTAGGAGCAGGCAGAAACTATTTATTACCCTATTAAAATGTTTCACTCTATTGACATGAGGCTGGGTTTTAAAAACCCAATCTCTCCCTTTCGCACCTGCAATGTGTAGGTACAAATAATTTCAGGCCTCAGTTAGGTTAGTTAATTGCCTAACTACCAGATATCTGGACACAGTCAGGTAGACATCTAAGATACATAACTTGGGTCTGAGGTTATTTGAATCCAGAAAATCGTGAGTGTACAAATGAGTTAGGTGAAAATCAGACTCTCTCTCTCAAATAAAGGAAAACACATGATGACATTTCTTACCTTTGGATTGTAGAGGAGGCAGACTTTGCCCATGGGAGTTTGGTGGTATGACCACCATAGCTCAGCATAATGCCTTCCTTTGATACATGGAGTTGCACATGAGGATCCAGGTAGGTAATTTCAAACAGCACAAAGTGATTTCTATTTCTCCCAAGCTTACCAGTCACAGAGATTCCTGAAAGTGCCATTAATGTAGACTAGTCAAGGGACACAATATTAAGTTAAAAAACCAAACCAAAACAAAAAAGCTATTGTTACAGCTCTTTTGTGTGTTGTATTTAAGGGGCCAAAATTCAGCTCCTGAGCTGCATCCTGCTCCAATTTCCTATCCACATTTGCAGAATTTACTCTCCAGAAGCCCTCTATGGCCATAGTCGTGGAAAAGTCATTTGGGGCCAATGGTAATGGCCAGCATATATGCCCCCTGACCTAGGTGCTCAATGTCTTGCACAGATTACTCTTGACCTTAGCAGCAACAGGCTGTCTGGTCACTGGTGGCTTGAGGGAGCCATAGCCCACGTGAGCACAAGCCCACATTCATTCTACTGATGGATTGTTAATGTGTGTGCATGTCTGCACTAGAAACATTAGATCCTGAATCTGTTAAGATATGCTGGTGTATAGTAAAGATTAGGGACATGCCGAAGTCCCAGAATTTGTATTCATAATCAGAAGCCTCAGCGGGTTGGCCGGAGGAGGAGCCTCCAAAGACACTAATCAAACCTACCCTTCTGGTGAAAATGTTTTGTTCAGAAATGCCTGACCAGCAATAGTTACCTGTTTATATTATATGTAAGATTTGGTAATCTCACCTTTGTCAGGATCTGATATTAGGTTTATGGAAGTTTGCGGCTGTCCATCAGTATTTAAACAAATGACATCATTTTGTCTGGGCAGTTGCAAGAGGAAATGTGGATATTCATTGACTAAAAACACGGAGAGAGAGAGAGAGCTCTTAATGTTAATAAAAAAAAATCCTAATGGCGCTGATATTGCAAGTGTTAGTAGTATTGAGTCAATTGGTTGTACAAAGAATGCCCTTCTAGAATGTGGGCAATGGAATTCTAGTTAGGAGTGAGAAAATAATGGGTTGTGTAAATGAGTAGTTTTCTACAGTACTGAGGAGCTGGTATAGTAGAGGGGTAGAATATTTATTTTGTATTTTTCATTTACTACATATGTGCATAATTAAACTTTAGGCAAAGTCCAAAGAATTACAAACACTTTATTGTAAAAATCAATATGCAACTAAATGTATAAGTTGGCTACATAGGGTTGCAAACTGTCTAACTGCACAAACCCAAACACCTTGCCCCACCCCTGGCCCACTCCTTCCCCGAGGCCACGCCCTGCCCCTTCTCCAAAGCCCTGCCCCCACTCATTTCATCCCCCCTCCCTCTGTCACTCGCTCTCCCCAACCCTCACTCACTTTCACCAAGCTGGGGCAGGAGTTGGGGTGTGGGAGGGGGTGTGGGCTCTGGGCTGGGATATGGGGCCGAGGGGTTTGGATTGTGGAAGGGGGCTCTGGGTTGAGCCTGGGGCAGGGGTGCAAGAGGGAGTACAGGCAGTGATGAGCTGCCAAAATCTTAACAACCGGTTCCTGATAAAAAGTTCTGATTTAAGGGATGTGCCACAGTGTGTATTTTTTGTACCAATAGGGTTACCATACGTCCGTATTTTCCCGGGAGGAATTTTTAAAATTTAAACATTCCTCCCAGACGGCGATTTAAGAACCAAAAAGCCTGACCTGTCCGGGAAAATACGGATGTATGTTAACCCTACCTAAAGTTCTTTTTTAAAAAGATGGGCCTGAACTAGAAATGAGCTCCGTTTCACATGTGTGGGTCCCTGCCACTCCCTGGGGGTGTGCTAGGGTGACCAGATGTCCCGATTTTATAGGGACAGTCCCGATTTTGGGGTCTTTTTCTTATATAAGCTCCTATTACCCCCCACCGCCTGTCCTGATTTTTCACACTTGCTGTCTGGTCACCCTAGGATGTGCACATGTGTGGGTCCCAGCTGCTCCCTGCCCCCCTCATTTAAGCAGGTATGCAGGGTTACTGCCTTGGGACCAGCGGACGTGGGGCCAGCTGCAGACAGGGACGTGGGGCAGGGCTAGCTGGAGGCAGGGGGTGCAGGGTTAGCTGCAGGCAGGGCAGGGGGTGTGGAGCTGGCTGGAGACAGGAGGGTGTGGGGTGTGGCTGGAGGCAGGGCAGGGGGGTGCGGGGCTGGCTGGAGACAGGGCAGGGGGTGCATGCGGCAGGGGTTGGCTGGATACAGGGCAGGGGGCGCGGAAGGGGCTGGCTGCGGGCAGGGCAGTGGGTGCGGCAGGGGCTGGCTGCGGGCAGGGCAGGGGGTGCGGGGCTGGCTGCAGGCAGGGCAGGGGGTGCGGGGCTGGCTGCAGGCAGGGCAGGGGGTGTGTGTGGCAGGGGCTGACTGAGGGCAGGGGGTGCGCGGCTGGCTGGAGACAGGGCAGGGGGTGCGTGCGGCAAGGGTTGGCTGGATACAGGGCAGGGGGTGCGGCAAGGGCTGGTTGTGGGCAGGGCAGCGGGTGTGGCTGTGGGCAGGGGGTGCGGGGCTGGCTGGAGACAGGGCAGGGGGTGCGACAGGGGCTGGCTGCAGGCAGGGTAGGGGGTGCGGGGCTGGTGTGGACAGGGCAGGGGGTGCAGGGCTGGTGTGGACAGGGCAGGGGGTGCGGCAGGGGCTGGCTGCAGGCACAGGGTGCAGGGGTGGCTGGAGACAGGGGCTGGCTGCGGGCAGGAGGTGAGGGGCGGATGGAGACAGGGGCTGGTGAGGGCAGGGCAGGCGGTGGCTGGAGACGGGCTGGCTGCGGGCAGGGCAAGGAGTGCGGCAGGGGCTGGTGCGGGCAGGGCAGGGGGTGGCAGGAGACGGGCTCGCCGCAGGCAGGGCAGGGGGTACGGCAGGGGCTGGTGTGGACAGGGCAGGGGGTGCGGCAGGGGCTGGCTGCAGGCAGGGGGTGCAGGGGTGGCTGGAGACGGGCTGGCTGCGAGCAGGAGGTGCGGGGCGGATGGAGACGGGCTGGTTAGGGCAGGTCAGGGGATGGCTGGAGACGGGCTGGCTGGAGGCAGGGCAGGGGGTGGCTGGAGGCAGGGGCTGGCTGCAGGCAGGAGGTGCAGGGGCGGATGGAGACAGGGGCTGGTTAGGGCAGGTCAGGGGGTGGCTGGAGACGGGCTGGCTGGAGGCAGGGCAGGGGGTGGCTGGAGGCAGGGGCTGGCTGCAGGCAGGAGGTGCAGGGGCGGATGGAGACGGGCTGGTTAGGGCAGGTCAGGGGGTGGCTGGAGACGGGCTGGCTGGAGGCAGGGCAGGGGCTGGCTGCAGGCAGAGGGTGCGGGGGTGGCTGGAGGCAGGGGCTGGCTGCGGGCAAGGGGTGCGGGGGTGGCTGGAAGCAGGGGCTGGCTGCGGGCAGGGGGTGCGGGGGTGGCTGGAAGCAGGGGCTGGCTGCGGGCAGAGGGTGCGGGGGTGGCTGGAGGCAGGGGCTGGCTGCGGGCAGGGGGTGCGGGGGTGGCTGGAGGCAGGGGCTGGCTGCGGGCAGAGGGTGCGGGGGTGGCTGGAGGCAGGGGGTGTGGGGGTGGCTGGAGGCAGGGGGTGTGGGGGTGGCTGGAGATGGGGGCTGGCTGCAGTCAGGGCAGGGGGTGCGGCAGGGGCTGGCTGCGGGCAGAGGGTGCGGGGGTGGCTGGAAGCAGGGGCTGGCTGCGGGCAGAGGGTGCGGGGGTCGCTGGAGGCAGGGGCTGGCTGCGGGCAGGGTGGTGGGTGTTCACGGGGAGAGCAGCTCGGAGCAGCCCGAGCAGCAGGACGCAGCCCAGGCCCAGCAGAGCAGCCGGGGACCCACCAGGCAGCAGCGGGAGCCCCAGGGCCAGGGGTCGGGGGAGCAGCAGCAGCAACAGGGCTCCTGCCAGGGCCAGGCGGCAGCCCACATGGCTCCCACAGCGCAGCGCCCCCAGCGGCCGGAGGAGGAATTACATCACTTCTCGGCCAGAGCCCATCAAAGCCTCAGCGCCCCCTGCAGGGAAGCAGGTTAACAACTGGTTCTAAAACTGCTTCAAAATTTAACAACCACTTCGTGCGAACCAGTGCAAACTGGCTCCAGCTCACCACTGAGTACAGGCTCCAGGAGGGAGTTTGGGTGTGGGAGAGGGCTCTGGGCTGAGCTGGCTCCTGATGTACAGCAGCAAAAGTAAGACCAGAATCAGGCTGCATATCATCATGCATATGCACAAAGGATAGATTTAGCATTGTACATACAACCTTAACTTTGACATTTCCTGATTTTTGGGGGCTTATACATAACACTCTTTATCAACTCCTATGGGAGCTTGTTTCATTCCATGTGTGCCTTAGTAGATGGGTCTACTGAGGGGAGGGGAAATAAGTATTCTTCATTTCAGAAAAGACAAAGGACCTGGCTCTTCTTTTCACTTAAGTCAATGGCAAAACTTCTGTGACTGCAGAGGAAACAGCCTCAAGCTTCAAAATGGTAAGCAGACACACTAAGTTTCAAGAATATTTAGAACAAACGGTGAAGAATAAAAAAGAAACATAAAATGATAAATTATTATCTGGTTTGAGCAGGGAGCTAAGAGTCAGGACTTCTTTGTCTTAGTTTAAACTATATGTAAAAAGGGAATAATACTACCTAACTCCATCCCAGGGATGTAGTGAAGATTAATTTACTTACTGTTTGTAAAGATCTTTAGCATCTTCATGAGAAAAATGTATTATATTATTTATGCTGAATAAAAGCAAAATCAGCTTGTTTCCCTGATACAATCAAGGTGCCTATTCAATAGGTGCATTTCTCAGTGTTTTCGCCTGATGGAGTTTTGTTGATGTGCTAATTGTAGTGAACAACATGTAGCTTTTTTTGTCAACATTTAGAGTTTTAAAGCAATATTATGACATATATTACTTACTAAGAAGCTGTGGTGTTTGAACAGTCCTGAAAACTAAAATGTTTAAAATTTAGATAAACATTTCAATAAAAGATTTTTTTTCATTTGAAATATTTAATAAGGGACAATATTGTACTAGAGAATTTTAAGCAGAACTCTCCACTGATTTCAAGTGAGTTCTATTTAAAAATAAATGCCACAATATGGCCCAAGGAAAAGCAACATATCACATTAGACTTTTGATGTTCAGGGCCAAAACCCTGTTAGAAAGGGCTTGGAAATGCTGTATTTGTGCTAGTTCCATTTAGTGCTGGTGAATGGTCCTGGATTAACAGACCTGGAAATTTAAGTTCTCTATCCACAAAAGAGAAGGAACATGGACAGCAGCACAGCAATCTACCCCACTAAAGTGTATCTCTCAACCTGACCTGGACAGACCACTGTTTAGAGATGAGAAGGTAGTGCAGTGTTCATGCACGTTCCATTCTTTTAGTCTATACTGGGACCAAGACCAATATTTTCAGTTATTGACAATTGTTATGGTGGGTTTTTTGTGATTTGGATTCCTCCTCACTAGGAACTAGACTGAGTAACCAGCAAATAAGTACACATAAAAAACAGAACAGTTACCAGATGGTGGTAATTTTTGGTCACTGCCAAGTTGGGATAGATTAGTTCAATGACTAGAAATAAGAGATCGCCCACTGTTTTATCAATTCAGAGTCATCCACACCCCCCAAAATTCACAGTTTAAATTAATTCTTATAACTTACTGTCCGGTGATTGTTCTGTCGTGTCTAACAGTATAGCTCTTTGACCTAATATATTGAAAGAAGAGACCAAAATTTAGAAGATTTTTTAAAAATTGGAATTAGTATTATTAAGCAAATAGTTTTTCAATTTTCTGTTTATGGCATATTGCCCACATTTCCCTTCCTCTCCATCCTGTAGTTGTGGGTCTGACCTATATTATAGAGAGGATTTCTCAGGAAGAAGAGATGTATTCTTTCCCCACTCCAGCCCATGGCGCAGCACTGGGTCTGCACCATGGCTGCAGCTGCCGCTCTGAATCTGCAATAGCATTTGCAGCTCTTGCTCCCTCCCCACATGGGGAAATGGCTAGTGGATTCACTGACCATCCATGCAGCCCCTTTACAGTGGCCTTGAACCATGACCCCACTCCATGCACAGCAAAACTGCACCAGATCCACTGAGCTGTGGATCTGAGAACAAAATATGCCACTAAGAAACGTTAGAAATTATCACTGAAAAACAAATAACCAGGTCCACTATGATTAAAGATCATGAACAGTAATTGTGTCCTCAAATAATCATCTATAAAACATCTCAGTGCAAAGTCATTGGGAAAGGATGATGTTGTGTGGGAATCCTGCTCCACATGTCTCCAGGGTAAAGAAGCACAGTAACAACAAAACAAAGTAACTTACCAGTTTTCGGTACTCTTTGACTGTAATCTAAAACATGAGGATTTAAGAACAAGATTCAGTGACCACCCAATGCAAAATATTATGAATGAAGCAGTTTCTATGAGAAAAATCTCTCCCACCCTCGCATGTGTACATACTTTAATTGTAAAGTACCCTTCCCTCCAAACTTTCAGATGGCCCCCTGAATGCACTTCTGGCTTTTGGGTCCTGATCTTACAAAGCCTCCTGCATAGATCTGAATTCCCTGCACCCTCATAGGCCACAGTGAAAGTTGAGGGCATTCAGCCCCTTGCAGGATGCAGAACAATGATGCAATTTCTGGTTTTATGGAGCTAAATGCACTCTAGTTCCCACTCGTTTTCTTTATCAATGTCTTTTTCTGGCTTGAATTGCTGTGGCTGTGGGGTCACTCAACTACTTCAGTGCCTCTGTGATTTAGAGCTACTTGAATGTCTTGCTGCTTACATAGTAGTAATTTCAGTTCTTGATTTTTAAATTACATTAAAAATGATGAACTTGAAGCTGTAAGTTCACTTACCCCTGGCTAGAGAAACACCAAAATATCCATCACTTCTTACTGGAGAGGAAAAGTTCAATAATGTAAAAGAATTCTGCATTCTTTCTTATCAGTTTTAGAACCAGAACTCAAGGTGGGTGTGGGATTTTTTTTTATTCCCAAATGAAAATCCTTGTGCATTACACAAGAGCAGGGTTAAGGCTGCTGTGGGAATTTAACTCTATATTTCTTAACGTATGTGATTAAACCCTAAAAGAAATGTTGCATTAATATAATTTTTGTATATAGCTTACATTTATTTTCTTTGGACAGCTAGGTGACTTGAGGAGCTAGGGCTGATCCAAAGAAATAGCAGTGTTCCATATTTCAGTCATTGATAACACATTTTGGTTCCTAGTGTAACCCACTCACAGGTTGGAAGGTTGAGAAGTTTGGTTTTGGTAACAATTCCATGGTTAAAGGTGCATTGCAATTATACACACACTATATCGGTCTTTCTTATTTATTTTTTAGCTGGCTTGTGTGGATGCACCATTGCCCTCTGTTGTCTGGGATCAGTACTGCTTAACTTGTGCTGTAGGCCCTGTATAGCCATCACTTACATGAGAATCTCCAACAGCTGAAGTGGCAGGGAACCTGTGCTTTTGGGGCAGGAAGATCTGAATTCTGTCTCAGCTGCCATGAGTTCTGAATGATTCTGGCATGCAGCAGAGTGACAACAGTAAAGTCCTAAGTGTACATGGATTTACTTCTGATCCAAATATTCTCATTTTACTGTTTAAATAGTTTTCAGAATGCAGGAGTTGCCATCCCAAATTAGTTCAGTAGACCATGTAGTCCAATATCTGTTCTCCAATTGTGATCAGTACCAGGTGCTTTGGAGGACGGCATGAAAGCTCCAGAGTAGATAACTATGCACCAACATATATATGCATGGGGGAAGTTTTTCCTAACTCCAGACACCTAATGTCTATATGTCCCTTATGTATTTTTATCCTATCACATGTAGTTACTAGAGTTCTCCTTATCCGTATAATGTCTAATTCTTTTAAAAAAAATTTTCAGAACTCTGGGTTTCAATTATACCTTGTGGCAACAATGCATAATTGATATGCCATGTACTGTCTTTTCAAGTTCCATGTACAACCAAATCCAGAGCAGTGGATGAGTCCTATGTATTTCCCCAGTTACATCTGTCAAAAATAGGTATCCAGAGTGATGTTATATCTCACTTTGTAGACAAGTCTGGTATTCATATAGCAGATGAAATCTATTCCCTGTGTGGGTTAAACTATGTCTAAAACCTTGAATTGTGTTTATTACTGGTGTTTATTTTCTTCAACTTACTAGTAAGGCCTTATTGATTTTATTTTCAGAGGTTTTAAATTTTAGTAATTTTTAAAAGTAGGAAAATTACTTTAAAATACTATTTTGTCCTAAAAATATATGCCTGTAGATCATATTCTGTTAGTAAATTAGTATCAAATAAACATCCACAATCATCATCATAAACATGAGACTGAAATGTGCTTTAAGCCTGATGTTGATTTAAAACTTTATATGATTATTTTAAACAAACAGATAATTAAGAGATGAGCATACTGGTGAGAATAATAATAGAATAAGGGTCCAGGCCTCCATCCGTCAGTAACTGGAGAAAGAGAATACCATGTCTGAATTACATTTCAAGCTAGCATCATGCTTCTTATTGGTATCATTTTAAAAATGAGATATTTCTTATTACTGTTGCTCTCTTCTTCTCCTCCCCCCGGAAAATACACTACATTTTTTACTGACATCTGCTGAGGTCTCATGTGTCTCTATTTGCACTTGTCACTGCAAAATATAGGGCTGATTATGTGCCCACTCATCCCTAGTTAAGTGCAGAAAAGTTGAGGAAATGAAGGGAAGCCTCATCTCTTAGAAGTGGAGAAAGCACTATTAAATAACACTGTAGGAAACCACTCTGCAGTGAAACTAAATGGGTGACACTCTATATCTCAGGGGAATACCCTGCATCGCCATGTTCATCCTTATAATATGATTGTGTGGTATCCAATGCAAAGTTTGTCGTCATGTCAGGTGTCTTTGGGAGGCTCATGATGTACTGAGCATTGTTATTATAGTAATGTTATAGGTTGTAATTTCATGTCTATAGTTATGAGGCTGAAAATGTGTCCTCATGGCTTAAAACAAGCCCAGGCAAAACTCTCCAGGAACAGAGGGGCAGTTCACACCTCATCAGGGCATGTATGGGACAAACCCAGCCCAGCCTCACAGGAACAAAAGACAGTGGCATAAGCAGCAACAAAAGATCTGTTGGACTCTTGAGTGAGTCACCCCCCTTCCCTTGGTCAGTCAGGACTACGATGAAGTAATGCTCACCTGACCCTGAAGTGGGGGTGCGGGGGTGGGGAGCAAAGCCAAGAGGGAAGAAAAGAACATGATAAAAGGAAGAGACGTTTGCCATGCTGGCTGTCTTCCATCTCCACCTACAGACATTACCACCAAGCGACTGAAGCGCTGATCAAAGGGGAGAGTTTGGCTGAAGGGCAACCAGCCAGTCTGTGGTGAGAAGCACCTAAGTTTGTAAGGGCACTGAAAGTGTTAATATGAGCTTAAAATGCATTTTGCTTTTATTTCATTTGACCAAATCCAACTTCTTGTGCTTTGACTTATAATCACTTAAAATCTATCTTTGTAGTTAATAAATTTGTTTGTTTATTCTGCCTGAAGTAGTGTATTTGGTTTGAAGCGTGTCAGAGACTCCCCTTGGGATAACAAGCCTGGTACATATCAATTTCTTTGTTAAATTGACAAACTCATATAAGCTTGCACCATCCAGCGAGCATAACTGGATATTGCAAGATGGAGGCTCCCAGGGTTGTATCTGGGATTGGAGATATTGGCAAGTGTCATTCGGTTGCACAATCCAAGGAGCAGCTTATATGCCAGAGGCTGCACATGAACAGCCCAGGAGTGGGGGTTCTCACAGCAGAGCAGAGTAAGGCTGGCTCCCAGAGTCAAGGCTTGGAGTGATCTATCAGATCACTGGTCTAGATAACACCAGGGGAACGTCACAGCGGTCTGTAGGTTTTTCCATCACTTACTTCTGTGGTGCTATGATTTTTGGGTATGAAAAAAACAACCAAAAAACGAAGGCATGATTTTGCATGACTAGTACTGCTTGTTCAATAGGCCCAAAACTGAAATAACAAGGGTGCTGCAAATCAGAATAGAGGTACATTGATTGAGCTGTGCAGGCAGACTAGGAATGCTATAAGCCAGGAAGGGGACATATTAAGAAAGAAAAGTTGGGGGAAAGTTTACAGTGTGCCTATTAGACTGTCACAGGCTGGCTGGCTAAATTGTAAAATGGCATTCCATAACAAGAGGTGGTAATATGATTTAAAAATAAGATTTAACAACAAATGAAAATAAATCCTAACCAAGCCAAAAGAAACATGAGTAAAGTTTCCCTCATTTACTGCAGGATAATCAAGTTCTTTATGATCAATTTTTGAGATTGTCCTCAAAAAGCCATCTTTTCCCATGTTTTTACTACAGGAACTTCCATACTAGAAGACTCATACTGCTTCAGGTTCTACTGACTGGGAATTGCGGCACTTGTGACTTTCAGTTAGTCACAACTAGGCTAGCCAGACGAGACGAGTGAGGGGGGATCTGATAACAGCCTTCAACTACCTCAAGTGGGGTTCCAAAGAGGATGGAACTTGGCTGTTCTCAGTGACGGCAGATGACAGAACAAGAAGCAATGGTCTCCAGTTGCAGTCGGGGAGGTCTAGGTTGGATATAAGAAAACACTATTTCACTAGGAGGGTGGTGAAGCACTGGAATGGGAGGTGGTGGAATCTCCATCCTTAGAGGCTCTCATTCCCCAGACAAGTGAAAGTTCCTATTAAGGCCACCTTCTATGGCTTGCTTCAAACCGGTATTATTTGTTCCTTGCTTTTGGCAGTAGAAATAAGTAATTTTTTAAAAAATACAAAAATTCTAATACATACTCTCATGTAACTGCCAAAGAAACCGTAGATGCTACAGATTATCTCTGAATTGCTTCCAGAAGATAAAATGAGTTATAGAGATTTTCTCTATTCAAAAACTAGTTAATTATAAGACTGCTCTGTGCGAGAAAATATCACCATTGCAAGTTGCAATACTGTTTGTTTCAGCTACACCAGTGAAGCAAGATGACAAACAGCACTCCGTGCAGGGTTCTCATGGTTCCCAGCACAGGTCCCAACAGCTGTCAATAAAGAAGTCACTGAAGATAGTGGAGGAGGACTGTGAGATTACACTAAATGAACCAATGTTACAGTAATGCTAGGACTTAATGGCCACATTGCAGCGGCGCAGTATAACCTGATGCAGGACATACAATGTTGGAGAGACTTGCTCTGAATAAGTATTAAGGTGCTGGCAACACTTGTGCACCATCATGGCAACTTGTGTATTTGGAGAGGAGGGGACAGATTCATATACAAGTTCAAAGATTGCACAACCCCTATTCAGGGGATGTGAAAGCTGGTACAGTCCCCAGGCAAGTTAGGGCAGCGCTGAGGACTGTCCGCCACAGTTGCACCTTTACTGTAATGGCCGTTGTGGTTTTTGCAGGGGTGCAAAATTGCCAAGGCATAGGTCTGCCCCAACCATGCCTCCTCCCTGTCCCAATATGTCCCTCCCTTTGGCCTACCTCTGCCTATCTGGCACTTCAAACCAGAAGTGTCTTTGAAACGGTGATGACAGTGGAAAATTTCTCCAGTATAAACCAGCCTAGCAACACCAAAAGATCCAGGTTGCAATGTAGGGCATGACTATTAAAACAACAGATACAAGTTTCCCCAAGAATGTATAGGTCCAATTCTGCTCCCTTTGACATTAATTTTTACTTCAGTGGAAGCAGCACCAAGTTCTGTCTATGCCCTATGTAATTTAGACCTAAAATCTTGAAGTGTATCGATTAACAGAATTAATTTTTTATGTGCTAGCAAACCCCCAGTTTTCATTTTGAAACATGCGACTTTCAGAGAACTTAACTGTTTTTTATACAAATGGGCTACAATTTTAGAACAAAATATATGTCTAATTTTTCACTACAATCAGCATCACTAACTTGAGATTTCAATGTTTGAATACTTTAGGTTATTATTTAAAGAAATAAATTCTTTAGTTGGAAAAGTAAGATAACTTACACATACTCTCATCATGATGCCTTCTGTAACTTAAGACTTTCTTTTTATGGATTTTTGAGCGTTTGTTTCCTGGTGGCAGAAAATAGAGTCAAAAATCACTTAAAAAATACAGCCATTTATCACTTCAAAAGTTTTTTTAAACTCTTAATACTCATATGAGTAAAGGCTACAGGACCAGCCCTAAAAGCTTTAGAAAGAGAGACTTCCTACTTTGGGGGCTAGATTATTCTCACCATTCCCTAGGTGGAGGTTGCTGCCCTTCTATTGTTCATAATTTACATTCTACCCCTATTTCAATTATACATTTCCCAGTAAATATTTCCTCAAATAAAAACCAAAACCTCATTTTAATATATCACAGCTAATAGGACCAAATCTGAGCCTATTCATGTGTCTCTAGAAACTACCAGGGGAATACACACTTCATTTCTTCTGTAGGCCAACCTCATTGCGTCCTGCAATGCTTCCTTGCATCCCTCTATTCTCCCCCTGGAAGCTCCCTGTGTGCCACCTCCTCATCCTCCTTTATTTCTGGGACTCTCTGGAATGTCCCCCTCTCTCATGCCAGGGGCTCCGTGTTCCCCTCTTGCCCCCTGGAGAGAGTCTCTTATCATCATGTCAGATTGCCAGGGTCTGCTATTTTCCTCCACATGCAAGGGTCTGCATGCACAGCCATTCCCCTTCACCAATACCCTCTAATTTCCCATTTTCTTCTTTCCACCATGCCAGGCCATCTGTGTTCTCCCCTTCCCCCCATGCCAGGTTCACCAACACCCCCCCCCCCCGACCCTGTGTCAGGGGCTCTTTTGGTCCCACCGGACTCCCCTGCAATTTCCCCCTTCCCCCACCATTATTATTTCTTTTCATTGTGTCTGGGGGATAAATCATTTAGGGTGTCAACATGTTAAACTCTATTGGGATTGTTAAGAGATGAGTTAGGGTGTTTTTATGCTGGAAGATGTTAATGGGCACTATCAACCAGTTCTTTGACCAACAGACAGCTGCAGAAGTGCCTGAAATTGTGGCTCTACTAAACAGATGGACAAAGCTCCATGTGTCCCCTGTTTTCCCCCTTCTGGTTTTCCAGTTTTCCCCCATATCAATAAGTCTCAGAGTAGCAGCCGTGTTACTCTGTAGCCGCAAAAAGAAAGGGAGTACTTGTGGCACCTTAGAGACTAACAAATTTATTTGAGTATAAGCTCATGAAAGCTTATGCTCAAATAAATTTGTTAGTCTCTAAGGTGCCACAAGTCCTCCTTTTCTTTTTATCAATAAGTCTGAGCTCATTCATGCCTAGAACGTTCCTTGAAATTTTGAAATTGATCAGATGCAGCATTCAAAAGTTATCACTTTACAGGCAGGCTAATTTTCCTGTGCCTCCCCATGTAGACAAGCCCAGAGAAACGCTATGAAGTTGAGTGGAAGGCCTCAAAAGCTTGGCCAATTAAGGAAAAATTACTTGAAGAGCTGAGATCACTTACCTGAAAATCCAGTAAATCTTGACTTCTCATTATCTAGACAGAGGAGTGATGACAGATTAGGATCATAGCTTCAACCACCAGTTGCTGATGTACTCAAATGTGTTTCAGTAAACAGGAAATTGAGGGAAACAGGAGGGGTTCATTGTCTGAATACCATGGTAAAGAATTTGTTTTAAGGGAATTGTAGATGTAGTAGACAAGAGCCCTATAAGAAGTGACATTCTTTCTAGCCTCTGCCCCTTACTTCCTAGTTTCAGTTTAATCATAGAGAGAAATGAGCAAGATTTTCTTGAAGTGGGCAGGGAAGGAATTTCAGCAATAAGCATTTGCTCAGTATTAATTCATGTAATTAACTACTTATTTACTACTTCCCCCTCCATTTAAATAGTAGCATCCATTTTCCACCTATATTGTCCTTTTTCTTCTACTTCAAAATAAAAAACTAAATGCGAGTCTGAAATTAGACTTGCATTGTGTAACCTGGTTTACATCACTGCCACCGAAAACTGGATCATGGAGATAACGGATCTGCAACTATTGATTGTATTGTTTGTAACTGAAATAGTATCATTCCAAATTGAATTTACCAGATTCAGTCGGTTTATTTGCCAGCTGGAGTTTCTGTTGATCATCAGGTTTGGTGACCACCAGGGAAGTGAGAGGTGTAACAAAACTGTACTTCAGAGACAGCTCCAAAGCTCGGGCCACATGCAGGTTTTTTTGCTGTTCCTCTTGAGCTGAAATACTAACGTTGGCATTCATGTCTTAAAAAAATAAAGTGAACTTTTCAGCTGACTATGAGTCAGGGGTCCTCAAACTTTCTCCGAGGGATTTTCTAGTAACTTTAAATATGAGTAATCCCATTAGGATAACTCAACTATTCATGCCTGTACAATTATGCCCATGCTCATGTGTTTGCTGTATCAGTAAACATACAAGTGGACCTTGAAAATGCATGCTTTATGGACATCCCTCCATCATTTGTGGTTGGCAACACCTACACTGGATATATACTTGACTGTACTATGGAAGCTCAGTATAGTCCATATAAATAAATACTATAACATTTCAAATAATAGTCCAAAACACAGCAGCATATAACACTGTCACAAACTGCAAAGTATTGGATCATTATTATACAGTACTGAAGTATTCTTTTCACTGGGTATATTTTTAAGGCTATGTGCAGGAATATTCACACTTTCCTTTCCCATCATGTGAATAAATAATCTATGGTTTGTTTTCATGAAGAAGTTTATAAATTCATAATACATAACATGAGGATTTTATTAGTTTATTAGCTTACGATTTTTCTAGCAGCTGTTGAATGGTTAAGTAAGCCCACAATCTCTCAATGAAATTTCCAAAAATGTACTTCTGATGTTGAAATACTTTCTCCTTTTCTCTTACATTTGCTTCGTCCTTAAAAATCAGCTTACTGGTATGCTAAAAGAGAGAGAGAGAGAGAGGTTGACCCTCAAGAGATAATTTAAAGACAATAATATTTTTAAGTTTCAAGACCTTACCCAGTTTAAAAAATATATATTTAAAAGTTCCAAAAGAGACCAAGCAAAAGAAATTGATGTCAGCTATCGGATACTTTTTCCCCAATGCAATTTCTTAGTGTTTGGATAGCAGGCAGCTGCTTACAATAAAACTGCTCTGCCATATTTAAAGTGCACTAGTGTTAAACTATTTAAATTCAATTATTTATAATAAATCAATCCATACCATCAGAAAGCTACATTCTGTGGAAGATGGATGTTATCTTATTCTCAGTTTAGCTGCCAGAATTATCAAAAAATCTCACTCTTTACATGATTAATTAAAATATTTTAACAAGATATATGCCTCAATGGAATATAACAACTTAGATCTCAAATGCCCATGAAATAATTTGTAATCATAACTGAATAACTTTCAGAAGCTCCAGGAAGACTAAAAGAAGGAGCAGCTCATAGGACATAATAGATGCTCTATTTGTGCCATATTAGTGATTACAGGATTTTATTATACTCATATCTGACATTTCTTCTTCCTTATAAATAAACCATTGTTTAGAACATGTGGTGATACTTTATGGACCGATAGGACTTCTCTCTGGTCCGTACATATCAGAAGTAGAGGTGAACATAAACTGTATACAAGATATTTTAAAAAAACTTTTATTGATGTACAGAAAAGACCATAGACATTTCAAGAATATGTCCCTTACAGTATACGTACAAGTTTCTCTTTGTGTAGAAAACTCTCAGAATTTATAAGTACTTACTGACTGAGCTTGAATTTCCACTGGCAAAACGTCAAGTTCATTGTCAATTTTTCCAGCTACCATAATTTCAGAACCATCAAAAAACAGTTTGAAACTGTTCTGAGTTAATTCCAGGATGGAATTTTCTGGATACTGTATTTCAATATCCTTTAATATGGGAGTAGCCACTTCTTGATAAAAGCCCTAGAGAGAGAGAGAGAGAGAGAGAGACCAAGTGATTGTATAACTTACTCTAAGTGAGTAACCTGTCAAATATTTAAACACATCTCAAAAGGTCTGGTGTTAATTTTTCTCTTCCTACAAAAATATATTAGGAACTCCCTTTATACTCTGCCTAGTCTATTAGTATATATGACTGGATTTACAGGGATTTGGATTTCCATGGATAGTGACACAGGGAATCTGGTGGATTACCTGTGGTATCACAAATTCTGTTTCACCCGTGTGCTACTTTAATTCCAGTATTTATGGGTGACTACATTTCACATTCTAATTAGTGAGGAGGGGAAACTTCAATAGGTTCCAAGGTTCAGTTCAGATGGGCACACAGAAATACATATATATATCTGATTCACTGGGATCTGCATAATGGAAACTTCACAAAATAAGCCTTGTTTGGCAAGGGTTAGTGAAGTTATTTTTCTGATCAGACAAGCAATTCCACATAAGCTATATTTCTCATGGTAATTTGGTACTTCAGTATCCACCCAGAACTAAAAAATGCAGGCATATGGAGAGGGGACTGGATCAAACTTTTTCAAACATTCAGAAAACTTTCAGGTCAGTTTTATTGGTGAGAGTTTATAGTTGAGCTTGACCAATGTGCTTCCGTGCTGTGTATCAAATTACAGGCTGGTTGCCTAGAGCTTTGGATAGTTATCTTTTTTGTTTTAGAAACAGAAATAAATAAAACTAAAAAATCTGAACCAGGGATCAACATTTCTACAGTATCATTTCTATTAGAGAATGAATCTTTCTGTAGCACTAAATGACAGATTTCATCCCTTCGCACAGAATTATAATTTTTCACTCATTTGCCCAGGAGAGATGGGAGAATTTCAAGATTTGGCCCCGTATGCCACAAACATTTTCACTCTCAAAACTGGCCTTTCATTTGGACACAAAATTTGAGGAGAAAACTGATACCACTTTTTGCTCTCTTTGAGAGCCCACAAAGGTTTTCATTTGTATTGGTCTCACAGTTAAGAGTTTCCTGGCATGCCTTTAATTGATTTAAATAGGCCAGAGTCACTAGTTAATATGGCACCTTAGAGACTAACAAATTTATTTGAGCATAAGCTTTCGTGAGCTACAGCTCACTTCATCGGATGCACGTAGCTCACGAAAGCTTATGCTCAAATAAATTTGTTAGTCTCTAAGGTGCCACAAGTACTCCTTTTTTTTTTTGCGGATACAGACTAACATGGCTGCTCCTCTGAAACTAGTTAGTATGTTTCCTAAATTATTAACAGAACCCTACCTGGAGCTGCAAATCTGAATCAGAGTCCTCATATATACGACGAGCTATTCCTCCGTTATCGAGGGCCATCTTCTCAAGGAACTTGTAACTGACATCAAAACCAAAGCCAAGGCAATAGAGGACATACTTTCCTTTGATAGCCTTCTGTATATTTTGTTGAATTATTTCAACACCTTGAACACCTGTTATTAAAAAAATGAAAATACAGTGTGTGTGTGTGTGAGAGAGAATATATATATGTGTGTGTGTGTGTGTGTGTGTGTATACAGAGAGAGGGTTTTTTTAATATAGAAAGACAGCAATGAGATGTACTGAAAATTTTGCTTCAAACATCTTATGAATAACTCAAAGAAGTAAAACTTAAAAAAAAAAGTTGTTGAATTCTGCTTAGTTGAGGATGAAAATACCACTCTGCTTTCTCAGTGACTGGGTCTAATTCTCCAGAGAGACCTAATGCACTCATATAACACCTATTCTTCTTCTTCAGATCACTCCAGTTGCGTACAGTGTTTTACAAGATACATGGGTTAGACATGTCTCCAACCCAAGGAACTTACAAATTGATTTGGACAGATGCAATACAAACAATTAAAGGTGGAGGCACAGGGATGGAGGTGGAAGACATTAACAGAAATTATACATGCATACTGAGAGAAAATAAATTAGCTCGTGTGCAATCCAGATGAAAACTGTGATTTAAAAACTTCATTGGTTCTCTCCCTGCCCCCATTTAGCCACACCACTGTGGTCACTGGATTGAAGCTTTTCATTCAACACGATATTCAAAATCACAAGGAGCCAATCCTGGAACCTTTCCTCACGTGAGCAATCCCATTGATTTAGTGTCACATGGTGAGTCAGGAAAAAAATTAAGGTCTTCAGACTCTCAGTCTCCTGCTTTAACTACTAGACCAGCACTATCTTAATTTATGTAGTAATATTATGGGACAAAGGTAATTTTCCCATCTTTTTAATCTTTTAATTTTGTTTTTAGTTAAAAAAAAACTCATTTGGATTATGAGAGTCAGTAGACAGGCCTACCACTTATGGGTTTTGCATATATAGGGGGTCATGGGTTGACTCTATCTTGCAGTCATTGAAGAGAAGCCTCATGCAAAACTTTGAAAATCTTTGTTCAGAAACAACTCTGCTCATTTCAGGGCCTGTGATTTCAATGTTTTCTTTCCTAGTTCTAGTTGCTTAAGGAAATTAGCATAAAAACAGAATATTTTGTTTCTTAAGGACTCAACTGAACTTGGTGCATGTTTCTCACATGTCATAATTGCTTAATTGTGTCATCAGAATTAGCTGTTTAATTACTTTCTCACATCATAATCCCCCCATCTTGTAATATCACAGTGAGTTGCTAGTTAACATCAAAATTTACAAAAGATTACAGAATAAACGGTACTATTAAAATATACAGTCAGATTTTGAGAAGTGAGGGGAAAGTGTTGTAACCTAAGCCCAAAAGGATGCACACATATACTACACAAATGCAGCATTGATGTGTGCCCATGGTTTAGCTTCAAGTATGTTGCCTTCAGGTTTCAACCATTCATAGCTAGCCTGCCTCACCTCTCATAGACTGTAAATTGCACAAGGGATTGTGTTTAGATTGTGTTTCTTGTCAAAGGGTGTACGCTCAAACATGCAGACTATTGCCACCATCTCAAGTTCAGCTCTTTCCACGCTCCTTTCACGTATAGTCTGTAGAAGTAGCCTCTCTGCAGTGGACCAAGAATAGGTGAGAACTTCCACCCCACTCCTGGGCAGGAGTTTTCTAGTATACAGACCATGTATGACAACTACCAGAATGTGAACGTAAAAGATGCATAATTAGGGGAGGGGGAATTGCCTTACTGTGATTAACTTACCAACAGTGGGTTGACCATCTGTCAGCAAAATTATCATGGAAATGCTGTGTACTTGCAATATCTCAGCATAGTTGGCCTTATCTAGTGTGTTTGCTGCAGTCAGTAGGGCATTGTTGATATCTGTTCCTACAACAGAGAAAATACACACGATTCTACATCTAAAAACAATTAAAAGAACTCAATTAGTTCACCTCAGTTTTAAAGAGGCATTTGACTGGATATAAAAAAAATAAGATTAGAGGAAATTGTAAAAGGTGGCGAATTTTTAGAGACAGAGGATGATTTGAGCTTTTAAGTTACTTGGTTTGCTAATGATGGGTTATATTGAATTGTACATTAGTTATTCAGGGGTATTTTGATAGTATTTTCAGTAAATTATGTGAAGAGGAACATAGACGGGGCCCTTTTTTAGTGTCTCTACAGATCCATATAAAATAATTATTATTATCTGAGAGATTAGAATTTAAGAAATATTACTTGGATTCATTTGAGGAGCCTAAGGATTGTGCCACTCACTGGCGGTCTACATTGGTATCAAATGCTGAGGCCTGAACATCCAATCAAGTGTAAAACAAAATTAATAGCAGAAGAATAGAAAGTAAAATAAACTTTCGGGCATCACTGTTCACTAATGGTTATATTAACCTTTTGCTTACAAAATAGAGCTGTGTGAGAACTGGAATGTCCATTTTACAGAAAATTCTGTGATTTTCAAATTTGTTTTTGTTGGAAATCAGAACAAAACATCAATTTTCCAAATTTCCTTTGAAACCAACTTTTTGAAAAATTTCTGTTTCAAGTCAATTAAAATGTTGCATTTAGATTGAGTTTATTTTTTAAAATTGTACTATATATTATAATGTGTTATATAAAATAAAATATACCTTTAAATGTTCTTTCAAAATGGAAAATTGAAACATTCCATTCTAATAAGGTGAACCTTATCAAAACAGTTCATTTCAATTATTTTAAAATTAAATATTGTGGAACATTTCAATTTTGACATATTGGCCTTTTCTGAGGAAAAATGTTCTACTGGAAATTTTTCAACTAGCTCTATTATAAACAATCGTACGTATAAAAAGGAAAAACTCCCTTACACCTTACATTTCATAACTGTAGTGGAACATCTGTATATGTGCACATAACAGTTTACTTGCCAGTCTTCCTGTCCCTTTTCATCCCTAGTATTTATTAAAAAATAACTAGTACTTCCTGTTTAAAATTACTGTGTAAACTCTTTGAGACAAGTATCATGTCTTATTTGTTCTGAAAAGTACCATATAACATAAATTAATAACAACAGTTTGTTCTAGCAGTTATTTCACATACTCTGTGGTAAGTGTCTATGTCTAAAAGTATTTAGATAGCATGTTTACCTCCACGAGCCATAATAGTTTTAACATATCTTTTAGCACTTTCCACATTTTGTCCAGTTGCTTGTAACAAAGTATTCTTCCATTCAGTAACCAGGCTATTAAAGGTTATTAAGCTAAAATGATCTTCAGGTCTGAGGTCTTCCAAAATCTTCAGGAGAGCATCTCTTGTCTGTTAAAAAGTGGGGGCAAAGCATATTTTTTGTTTTGTATTTTATCAGAATTTGAATTTAAAATGGAGCTGCAGCTTATTAAGATACCTTTATTTTTGCTGCATAGTTTATTTTAAATAATGAGATTTCTCTTCAGAAGAACATAACATATTCCAAGTACAATATTTGTTTGCGTTATACACCCAAGTGCAAATATTGTAATTCACTTTGTAAGCAGTTTCAAATTTATAAACTTCAGCTCATATATAGTTGAATAAGGAAGAATCTCCTGATATGTAAATCCAACCCTTAGGTCAAGGATACATTAGAGACATAATCTAAACTTTCCTTGTACACATCTAGTTTTGCCAACTCTTGCAATTTTATTGCGAGTCTCATCATATTTGATGTTGTTCTTAATTCCCAGCTGCTGGAATCAAGAGACTATGAGAATCTCAGCTTCCATTTTAAACGATTTCTAATTCCCATGGTTGTGGAAAAATTAAAGCTTGAAAACACGAAGTGAGTGAACTTAGTAAAGCTTCAGAAATCAGAAGGCAAATAAAAAGAACCCCAATTTTTTAAATTTATAATTTTATGAGACTTTATGAGAATCTCAGCTTCTATTTTAAACGATTTCTAATTCCCATGGTTGTGGAAAAATTAAAGCTTGAAAACACGAAGTGAGTGAACTTAGTAAAGCTTCAGAAATCAGAAGGCAAATAAAAAGAACCCCAATTTTTTAAATTTATAATTTTATGAGACTTTATGAGAATCTCAGCTTCTATTTTAAACGATTTCTAATTCCCATGGTTGTGGAAAAATTAAAGCTTGAAAACACGAAGTGAGTGAACTTAGTAAAGCTTCAGAAATCAGAAGGCAAATAAAAGAACCCCAATTTTTTAAATTTATAATTTTAAGCCAGTTTCATAATTTTAGGGGGTTGACTCATTTTTTTGGAAGTCTTTGGGTTCACAGTACTGCACAGCTAAACACCAACTTCTGTGACAGTGCCATTATCACTTTTTTATGCAAATTGTTCTTCTCTCTGATCATCTTAACAGTAAAGAGCATGGGCCATAATCAGCCCTGGTGTAAATCAATGGAGTTGCACCCACTGTATTTGACTTGAGTAACGGCTAAAAGGATTGGGTCCTAAAATACGCAAAGCTTACACAACCATTTCAGTAACTTATGCTGGAGAAGGAGGAGAATTTGAGGCGCTGGTCACTGTAATACTATTTGTTCTAAGGACTGGTCACCGAGGCTAGGGTGGAATGGCTTTGAAAAGTGGAATATGAGGTGGAGGATCAGGGCATTTATTGGAACTCCACGATAACGTTATCTTTCAATTTGAGGCCATTACAGGTGACCTAATCTTGTAACTGTTACTGATGCAAATACTCCTACTGAAGACAGTAGGGCCCACTTCCACTCCCAATGAAGTCAGTGAGTAAAACTTCCACTGGCTTCATTCCACTGTGATCTTATTTTTTCCCACTTTTATTAAAACAAAACAAAACAAAAAAACTGAAGCAAAATTTTTCACATGTAAACAACTCAGTTAGAAAGCTAGAACTTTATCAAGATGAGATATCTACAACAACAGCCATGTTAGGAAGTGGTTAAACTTTAAAATTATCAACTTAAATAAAGTTGCATATTCATATTTCCAACAGCAAGATGGCTTCTAGCCTCTGAAAATGTTGCATGTCTACAGAAGTAGCATGAGTTTTAAAACTGAACATCACTGTTATTTCCTAGAGTGAGATAGTGCTGCTGGTACATGAAGCACCTTTAGAAATTACAGTGGACTAATCAGCTTTTCTTTATACAACAGCACAGACACTGAATAAATATACAAATGTAATTCTGTGTTTAAGAAGTGAGTTACCTGTTCAATTTTTCTGCCTGACATAGAGCCACTTTGATCTACAACAAAGATGACATTTTTGGGAAACGTTGGCATTTCACTGGGTGCAAAGTAATGCACAAAATACCCATTTACGATCTGAAACACAAAAAGTTAATACATACAATTTACATCTTGCATTATTGTGACACAGCCACAGGATCAGATCCATCATCAGCCTACTAGTCTTCTAGACAAATCCAAACAGTATTTCCTCAAAATAATTGTTGAAACATACGTTTTAAAGAAAAACAACACCATCTGTATAGTGTAATTCAAAAGACAATCATATCCTGTTTTCTCTACTACACTCAATGGGACTATGCAATTCTTAAGAAGGGTGCTCTTCCATCATAATCAGAATTTTATCAGGACAGTTAAGGTCAAACGTGTAAGCTTTGTCAAAACAAACTTAAACAAAACCCAATATCAAAAAATAGGTTTCCTTAGACTTCTCTTTCAAAACATTCAATAGAAAAGATTAATTCTGAAAGGAATAACATTAACCTATGGTGTCTGCAACCTAAATTTTGCAGTATCCTGGAAACACAGAAAAAAAGAAAATGAAACTGACTAGAAATAAAATTGAAATTGACTAGTCTATTTTCATTGCCCTGACTCAAAAAAAAAAAAAAAAGAAAAAAGCAGAGTAACCAAAACAATAAAAATGATTAAATGTAAATTAAGTTTTGAACATTTTGTATTAGTAATCCAAAAGGTTGTTAGCAACACTATTGCACTAAATATACCTTTAAATCCTCTTCTGCCTTCCTCCCTTTACCAAACTATGCTTTTACAACACAAACTACTCAAAAAACATCCATAACTACTGTTGCAAGTGAAAAAATAATCTGGTAACGAGTGTGAACAGAAGGGTAAAAGGGGGAGAGAATTTAGGTTGTAAGTTGTGGTCTAGAATATGGTATTTGTGGTAATGGTAATGTGATTGTGGATGGAGGATTATAGGGTATTACTGTTAGGTGGCTTAACTTTTCATTTTCCTTGTTTTTGTTGCTTTGTGTCAATTATGTTCTGTGTGCAGCTACCTTATGTCCTTCAAAACCATTTTTTTCACATATTAATTTCTTCATACTGCACGTCAGAGTGTCATATTGAATGAGCCTCAGTTACATGAATCATTTAGTACATCATTTCAGTGCAAAATGTTTTCACTTTAACATCTATTTAATAAAATATAATTTGAGGTTCAAATTATAATTTGTTAAATAGAAATGAAAACCCCCTCAAAAATAGAGAATAAAGTTATTCTTTTGGGTGTAAGCTAGTTTAGGTAAACTGTGCATGTGGCATATGCATAGATAGAGCAGATGAGATTGTTCACTCAGTTGCACCTGCTTGATACTTGGGTAATTCCATGGCATAAGTCTGAAGTAACAGGATGGAGAATCAGGCACTCTCTCATATACATACCACAAACACAATTTATCTAAAACAGCTGAAAAAGAATGTAATTAACAACTTCACTATCTATTTGAGGGTGTTTTTTTTTTAAATTATTTAGCAAGACTGATCTAGGCAACCTGTTAACTATAATTTCCATTTTTAAACATATCCATGTATATAAAATTAGTAAAATTATATAGAAAGTGAATTGCATATTATTCACTTAATTAGGGTGAAGCAGGGCAGTGACCCCACTCCGGTTTGGAAGGGGTTAAAAACAGCCCTGGGAAAGGGCTGCCCCGGGGAGCCAATCATGAGCGGGCTTGGGGCAGCCAATCAGGGCCCGGCTGGGCCACTATAAGAAGGGCTCCTGAAGAGAGATGGAAGTGAGTCTTGCTCCAGTAGTGGAGCAAGAAGGACCTAGCTGCCTGGGAGAGACAGGGGTACCTTGGACAGAGCAGTACAGGGAAAGGGCAGGCTGAGCTGGGGAGCTCTGGCCTGGCGACCTCCCAGGCTGAGGCCTTGTGGCAAAGGCCTGAGGAGGTGCTAGGGTTGCAGGGAGGCAGCCTGGGCAAGAAAAGGCAGCCGGTCCAACCCCTTGCCAGTGATGAGTGGCCATTTCAGACTGCAGTTTGCCCCTGACAGAAGGGGCTAGATGACGACTGGCAGTAGCCACTGAGGCAAAGTGGGTGTAGGGGGATTGGGGGTTCCCCTGGGACGGGAGACCCAGAGTGTGGGGACACTGCAGCGGGGCAGCACCCCAAGGTAAGGGGCACTGTGGTTCCGGAGGGATGTGGGGCCTGAATTGGTGGAGATAAAGGGACTGCAGAGGGGCAGGTAAGGGCAGGGGAGAAACCAGCCAGAGGAGGGTGCTCCTGAGCTGGATGAGCTAATTCCTGGACTGACCAGCAGGAGGCGCGGTGCCGGTGAATGCCCCACCCTGTTACAAGGGCATGTGTTGGTCCACAAACTTTTATAACAAAAATCTTATTAAAATTGTTTTACAACGTAAATAGAGATAAATGTAGAATATATACAAGTAATTACTGTTTAACAGTTGTCTAAATCAAATTCAGTTAATCTCATTTACAAAAGAGACTGGCAACTAATCCTTAGGTCTGCCAGCATTTGAAAATCCTCTTTACAGAAAAATAGTATGATGCAATATAAAACTAATTTGTCAATTGATGGTGCTGAGTGCTTTTTCTGGGTTTACTGATTACCTTCAGCTCCTACTCCTTCTGGATTGATGACTACACCTTTTAAGAATAGCCATGTTAGTCTGTATCCGCAAAAAGAAAAGGAGGACTTGTGGCACCTTAGAGACTAACAAATTTATTTGAGCATAAGCTTTCGTGAGCTACAGCATCTGATGAAGTGAGCTGTAGCTCACGAAAGCTTAGGCTCAAATAAATTTGTTAGTCTCTAAGATGCCACAAGTCCTCCTTTTCTTTTTACGCTTTTTAATTGTACTATAGCACTTTCAGAATCTATCAACCCATGATGATCTCTCTCATTTGCACTTCCAGACATATATTTGTTACCTGTATATCTCCTGCACTGACACTCCTTTTAACATCGTAACGTATGATAAAGTCTCCATCAAGGAGGGTTTCCTCAAGTTCAGGACTCTTCTTTTGTTGAGCTATTGTTGGTTTAAATAAAATATGAGCCTGAAAATTAAACGCAAAAGCAACTAAATTAAGTTTAATCACAAAAATAAATAGCAACTAAAAATAACAGATAAATTCCCATTAGCATTACTCGAAAGGTAGAGAAATATGCCCCTCTGGCCGAAACCTTGAGAGCTAAAGGTTACCAGGTCCAGACACACGCGCTGATCGTCGGAGCCTTAGGGGCATGGGACCCCAGTAACGAGCGAGTGCTGAGAGAATGTGGAATCGGTCAACGCCCCGCTCCGCTGATGGATGCGGCAACTCATGGTGTCAGACGCCACCAGGTGGTCGAGGGACATCTACATAGAACACATAACTGGACATCGGCCATAACAGGAGGGATGAGCTGAAGTGCCAGTGAGAAGCACAGTCAGGAAAGTAATAAATGCTTTCCTCATGGATTGTATTTTCTAAATGGACAACCAACCTAATTCTCAATTACTGAGGGACAGTCTTCACTCATTGATATATTTTGCTTTCCACCACCGAATCTCTGTACAACTTTTCATGGGTGATGTACCCTAGTATTCGGATTCTAATATCTAAACTGTATTGTTAAATCTGTTCACCTAAATTTGGGTTATTGCTGATTATGTACTCTAGGTATCATATGACTTTTAAAAACTAGCTTTATATTTGTGGATAATCTAAGCACTATACCCAGATGTACAGACACTCTTTTCCCAACCTATGTATTATATAATTTTTTTAATATTAGCTTTAATATAATTTTCCTGATGTTTTACCTTGGTCTCATTCTGCACCTTTGTAAGAGCTTCAGTTAACTCATTTGTCATAAAGGTGCTGTCAGTTTCCAGGAAATTTATACCCTGGGGTTCAAAGATGTGGACATCAATCTGAAGGAAAGAAGGAAAATAGGTCAGCATCACTTGGCAGCTGCAGGGTTGCCCAAACAAGGTAGCAGCATTTATTCTTAAAGCCTTCTAGGTATAGCTTACCTGAAAGTGTTTAACAAGCTGCTTGGGTCTGACCTTAAATAACAATTCATACTTCCCCAGCTGTCGCTTCAACAACTCCTCATATATCAGCTCAAAGGTAACCTTACTGTCTGATGCTACGTTGACTGAAACATGAAACTGCTCTAGTTTCCTTCCGGTGGTTCTGAAAATAAGCAAAATTGACATTTAGCTTTGTACTGTGATATTTTCAGGGGATGTTGCCAAAGTTTCTATTTGTCTGGGTTAAAGAGCGGTCAAGTGGCACAGCCAAGGAGAGAGAGGTCACTTTATTTAATGTAAATAAGACTTGTTCACATCCCACGGAGAGTTACTTACCATTTCAAAGTTTTTAGTGTACAGTATTTATTCTATATGTAGGCGATGAGTTTAGATTTGTAGTAGAAACCTAGAGGCACTGGAGTTGGAATTAATGCCAGTGGCAGTAGGATTGAATAACTGGAAGCCCAGACTGAATATTCTCCTCCAGTGCAATGTTGCCTACAGTTCTGAAGCATTCTTAAGTCCTGAACCTACAACAGGTTATGCCTGCGCATGCTGTTACTCCCCAGTGTAGTCCATAGAGCCTTCCATCCTAGCCCATTTCTGGGTGGGCTATGAATAATTTCCCTTGCTGTACCTATTGCTTAGATCAATTTTAATCTAGCAACTCTTTAAAGTGATGGATTTTTAAAACTGATCTGGCCTTAAAAGCAGCAAAAATTACTCTGTGTAAGAGACAGGTTTTGTTTTGTTTTGTTTTTTTTTCATTTTGCCATGGATTTGAAACACATTTTGGTGGTATCCCTTTTTCACCTGAGTGTTTAGCCAAAATTCGGGGTCCTGCAGGTTGTTTCAGTTAGGAAGAGAAATTAACAATGGAGCAATGTATTTCTTTGATACAATCCTATTTATTTACAAATAATGCACCAAGTCCTGTTTCCTTGAACCCAGGGGGAAATCAAACAGCAGGAGCTTTTCTTTGCTCACCTTTCCAAGCCAGTACTCAGCCTCCTAAAGCTCACTCTAGGCTTTTTCTTAGGGCTGTGTACCCAGAGCTTGTTCTGCCATCTCCTTGGCATTGTGCTCACTCTCTGAGGCCATATCTACACTACCACCTATGTTGGCAAAATTTATGTCACTCAGGGAGGTGAATAAAACACTCCCCTGAGTGACATAAGTTTCGCCGGCATAAGTGGTAGTGTGCTACTGCCACTTCTTGGAGGTAGTTTAGTTCTGACGATGGGAGAGCTCTCCCCCATCAGCACAGAGTGGCTACACGAGAGATCCTACAGTGGTGCAGCTGCATCGATACAGCTGTGCTGCTGTAAGGTCTCTAGTGTAGACAGAACCTTAGGCTATGTCTACACTGACAATTGAGCAACAAAACTTTTGTCATTCAGAGGTGCTAAACCCTTCCCCCCCCCCAAAAAAAGACAAAAGTTTTGCCGCAGCAAGAGTCAGTGTGAATAGTGCGTTGTCGGCAGGAGTGTTCTCCTGTTGACAACGTGAACACTGCTCATTGGGAGTGGAAGTATTTGGTTGGCAAAAGTGCCAACAAACAGCAGCTACGTTGCCTGACTTTTAGCAGCACAGCTGTGTCGACATGGCCATATCGCTAAAAGCTGTGTAGTGTAGACAAAGCCTTAGTCTGTTTCTGTGGTGTTTCGTGCTGCTTCACACGAACACACCCCCCTCCAATCCAATCTCCCGCCTCTGAGTTTATCAGATCACAGTAGAACTCCCTCACCTATCTCTGTAGTATTAACTCCTACTCCAGACCTGCATATGGCTTTGTTTTGGACAGAGCCCCCCCATTCAATTGTTACAGCTATCTATTCGATAAGGGATCTCAATTGCTTTGTACATTTCTTCTGAATGAAAGGAAGCTGTTATACCCATCAGTTTCAATGCAGTTTAACCCAATCCATAATATTGAAAATGAAAATCAGAGGAAATAATAGTGAATCAGAACTGCTGCTTACTTGACAAGGCCGGCACTTTGACCGTGTGAAACCGCAATGTCATATTGCTCTTGTGCAGATGCTTTCTCCTTTATTGTTCCCGGATATGTTTCTCCATCAATTGACCTAAAATGTTTTAAAATATTAAAACTGAGAGGTGAGCTCTGCTGGTCTGTGGAAGGGGAAGGGGCAATACAGGGCCCTGTGGTTCTCAGGGCATCTGCACAGGAAGCCCTTAAGTCCCATCTCCCTCCAATCACCATAGCTCATTAGAGAGCCATGGTGTCATTGTCTTTGTACCCTCAGAGACCCTTTGATGAGGTTTGAGGTCATGCAGCAGGAATATCAAGCAGCACTGACCTCTTGAAATTTCTGCAATTAAATATACCATCTTGCTAGGGATATAATAAACTTTGCACAGCAGGCAGGCTAATTTATTGAGCATCACTATATTACATCCAATTTTCATACTCGACTTTTTCAGTCTGCAGACATTGTGTGAGAGAACCTCTGAAGAGCCAACTGCCCTTCCAGTGTTCCACAACTGGTTTTTCAGAATGTTACACTCAGTGTATCATCAGAAAGGTGCACTGATGGTCTAATACACCACAGACGGAGACCCACATTATTAGTATTAGATGTAGCAGAAGAGCCTACATGCTGAAGTTAGTGATGAAAGCTGTCTTAGGTAATTCCACTTCAAAAACAGCCTCCTGGGATTCATTAACCTTGTTGACAAATCTGCTGGTGATAACAGTATGAGCAAATCGAGACGTAACCGTAGAGTCTACATGCAGGCTGTAGATTTCAATGGCATTCTGGAAAAAAAAGAAACACATTGAAATAGACAGGGTGGTGAAATTCAGCTACCACCATAATGAAATGTAGCATCAAATAGTGAGGGGGTTTGGAGGCTGGTGTAATGTTCAGCTCTCTAGAAGCAACAGTGGGCTGTCGGCTTCCTATCTGAGGTAAAAGAGCTGAGACTGATGGAAAAGGCAGATTGATCCTATTTTAAAAGGCAAAACAGAATTAACCATTTGTGGCTTCAACTGAGGATCACACAGGGTGTCATGCTGATGACCATGATCTCTACAAGATTTTCCACTCAATTCACAATAGCAGTGAGTCCTGTGATTTTCCATTCAAAATCCATGATCAAGCTTGCTCATTGCTTGCTCTTTATTCACATCCCCATAATAACCAATTCTATTGTACATAAACCTGTGGCCTGTTCTGCATAAGTTATTCCACAGAGGGCTTTAGCTGAACAGTAAGCCATTCTGAAATTTCTTCCCTCATTGGGTGATTATGATGCTGGACAACTACCTGACCTGACCACCAGGAGAGGACTTGGCTCACAGAATTAAACACCCCGTTGATACCCCTTTAGGTATTTGGCCCAGAGAGCCAGACTGTCTTCCTTGTTTTTAATCCTCTCTCTCTCAAGTAGGACATAGCTGCACATTTTGCAAGCCAGTAGCTTCTGGTCACATGTAATGTTTGGCAGGTTAGAGCCCTGTGTGGGCTGTCTTCTCTGTTTGCACAGACCGAAGGTGCCCTTGAAATGCACCTATTTCAAACTATTTAACTCTTTCAAAGCCCAATCATGATTAGAAAAAAATTGCTGTTTTACAACTTTAACTCAGCTTCCTTAACAGGCTTTCCCTGTGAAAATTTCATCAAGCAGCTCCACTGGGAAACTCTTGGGATGTTCTTGTTTTATTAAAGGTGTTTTTCCATATGTGATGTGGGGCTGTAGACTGATCCAAAAGAATTTGCCAGTGTGTGGGTGGCAGTGTTTCCGCAAAATGAATGGAAAGATTTAAGTCAGAGTTCAACAGACACAGCATTTTTTGATAAGCAGAGTCATGACAAGACTGTAAATCTAAGTTGAATCACAACCAACAGCATCTTTAAGAGTTAGTAGCAAAATTACATATAAAATAAAGAGTTTAGTGTCTAAAATGGATGCACATATATCTTTTTACTTCTCCAAACTGAACCTGCAAATCTTTTAAACTGCTGGTTGATTACTAATTAAAATAATCATTCACCTCTATATTTTATACATAGCATCCATTTTAAAGCTGTCAGTTTCTTCACAGTCAAAGGCATGTCTTCATGACAAGTTTTAATCACATTTGAACATAATTGTGAATAGTTGAGTTAGATAAGCTTACAGTTTGCTGAGCACAATTTAGCAGTCAGCCAACATCATTGACCCAAGACATGTTGTGCTCACCATCCTGTCAGCTATAAAGCAATTCAAAACACCCAGGAATAAATAATTTGTTGCCTCTTTTGCTGGTTCTATAGCTGTTGCCAGAACTGTGTAGACATCAGCCAAGATAATGGTGTACAAACAAAGATATTTGGCAAGATAAACAACTTCAGAATATTTGTAGGATGGAGGAGGAAGCAATGTGATTGGCTAATTAAGATTTCAATCCACACTGTTATGGGACAATGACTAGCAATGATCGTGCTATCATCTACAAAGTACATCGCATATATCAACAAATTAAATCGTGATGAATTAACTTACTGTTGTCATAAACAGACTACAAATTGTGCCCGGACCCATGTCTGCTCCCCCTAACAGCAAAGGGTTAAAAACTTTCCCCTGCACTGCCCCCCGTAGATTGCCTGAAGTACTGCCACTGAATTCAAAGAATAAGCCAAACTAAGAGTAATCACAGGTGTATCTCTCTTTTGGCTGCTGGATATTACCTTTTGTTTCACAGCTGTCCTGGCCCTTAGCCTCTGTGGGCCATACATTAAAGCATGTGTTGTGTCAATATGAAGGACCACCCAGGCAAGGTGGGGTCCAAATAATTGTATTTAGCAAATATAAACAACATGCAAGGCCCAGCTGTGTACTGTATTCACACTGTTGCTCTGGCTAGCTTCTGGAAGATAGTGAGCACCACGAGAGGGCTCAAACCTTTTAAAGAAATAACAATCCTATCACTGCACCCGTGGTTCTCAACCTTTCCAGACTACTTGTACACCTTTTTAGGAGTCTGATTTGTCTTGAGTACCCCAAATTTCACCTCACTTAAAAACTACTTGCTTACAAATCAGACATAAAAATACAAAAGTGTCACAGCACACTATTACTGAAAAATTACTTACCTTCTAATTTTTACCATATAATGAAAAATAAACTGATTGGAATATAAATATTGTACTTACATTTCAGTGTGATACTTGAGCCTGTTTTTCACTTTTGAGCCTTGTGTGACGCCCGAACCCCAGGCAGTGGGACTGACGCATGCAACTTAGCTTTGCAGGGGCCCCTGGGCAATTGCCCTGCTTGCTGGCCCTGCACTTGTGATCTCCTAAACCCATCCCATGACATCCCCGGGCTGCAACCCCCAGGTTGAGAAACACCCGATCTAGATGAGTTGAATACCCCCTGGAAGACACTGCATACCCCCAGGGGTATACCTACCCCTGGTTGAGACCCACTGCACTACACCATCATTGCAACAATCACTGCTCATAAGTACTGTCTTAATTCACAGTGAGTGACAGAGAGATCTAAATGGACTACCACACTGAGGAGAGCAGCTGCTGTGAGATGGTCACAGTTCTCAAATGCTGAGGCCCTTGGCTTCTTGCCTCGCTGCTCACTTGAAGCAAATTCCACCTGTTACTCTTCACAGAAATCAGAGTTACTGTGGCAAAACAGAACCAGCGGAGTCAATTCTAGCTCCATTCAAAACAAGTGGGTAAAAACAAAGCCCTGAAAGAATAGAAGGAAAATAATTATGGCCATTTTTGTGGGGGTTCCCAGTAGCCCCCAAATAAATCTTCTTGTGTTTACTCCCCCTCCCATCTCCAAACATCTTATATCACACTGTGTAGTAACTTTCCCTTTGATGGAAGAGACCTGGACTCTCTCCTTCTAGATCTCTTCTCCATCACTTCATGAGACGGAGTCATTTTCTGTTTGGTTTATTTGTGTTGCTCGGGTGGGTTCTGGTCATAACTGGCCAGTTGAGAATTCCTCCAGCAGGGGCAGAGTTCTCAGTTCATGTAAAAAGTCAGTTGCCCCAATGACCACACAACCTGTTATAGGGTCAGCTCAGGGTGGCGCTCTGCTGTGCCAATCCTCAGGTGATGTATGGTCCACTACACTGGGCATAAATTAGCAGAGATTCTCAACCTATTTACCATTGTGGGCTGCATCCAATACTACCTGTACGGCCCTGAGGATGTCACATAGGCTGCAGCTGTGTGCTGACTGGGCTGCAAGTGGCCCACGGGCCACAGGTTGAGAACCACTGAGTTAGAGCAATCCCAAGACTGCTCTAACCCATACCACAGCCAGCACGTAGACTGGCCCACAGAACCAAGGTGTTGGTCAGACCACCTGCCTTTACCCTCCATCCAATGAATCTCAGATGCAGGAGAGAATTTAGCCCCATGTGTCTTCCAGAAGGCATCATTAGAGAGCAATTCCTGAACTTTTCTTTACTCCCCCCGCAACCCCAAGGCTAAGTATATCATCCCCTCTGCAGTGTTCCCTGGTACCTAGCATCCCAGGAAGCCAACCTTCTTTTTCAAAAGCATCCATCAATACAGCATGTCGTACACGCCACAGGAAAATTGTTTTATAACAGTTTGTGAGATTTTCCAATGTATGAGTTCATTTTATCATCAGAAATAAAGAACAAACATTTAAACATGTTTTCTAAAATTTAGCTTACTTTTAATTAGGCCATTTACCCCACCCCTTTGATAAATTTGTGACACTCCATTAAACACATTTTCAGCTTCAAAGTATTAAAAGAAACTAATTGCCTTCCTCCTTCACATCTCATGGAAACTAATTATTTCCACTAAAGAAGGTAGCAATTTAATGGACCAAATTCAGCCCTGATGTAAGCAGTGGCAACTCCATTGAACATACTCCCCAAGACCCAATACGTCTCCCTCCAAGATTGATCACACAAATGGATACTTAACATTCCCAGGGAAAAGTATGATCAGACAAATCTGTAAATCCTTTAATTCCTACTTACATTTCAACAAACCAGAAGAAAGCCCTTGATAGACCCCTCCCTTGTCACACCACAGTATATGGGTACATAGAGTGGCTAATGGTTCCAACATAAATGAGTTGCATTACATGACTGAATACTGAACATTCATTCATCACTTACATTCTGTTGAAAAGTTAGGAAACCAGCTTAGGCATGCTCTCAATAACAAACAGACTAAATACCTTGTGATCAGTATTTTCTGCTAACACTATAAGTGAGGAAATGACCAGCAGTGCGACAAATGCTTGCCCTTCCATTTTGGAAACACCAGATCTCAAAATGAAAACCTATTTACAAGATTCAGTTAATGAATAACTAGTATCTGGGTTATGTAGAAATTCTGGGAAGACCGTAAACCTAATATTTACATTATAAACCCTGTAAATAACTCGGATCATTAAAAGCATCGTTTCCTAATGGATTTTTTGTTTGGAAGTGTTATAATCCTAACATTTCTTTTATGGGACCCGTACACCTAGGAGCCATGTTTAACAGGTTCCAATATATTTCCTGCTCAAACTTAGCTTTCAGACTGTCTATTAATATCATAGAACTTACACACATATATGGGATCAAAAGGTGACTGCATCTTTTTGTGTGCCTGGATATGTGAAATGGTATATGGAATACGGCAGAATACGGACCCTGGACTTCAGAAAAGCAGACTTTGACTCCCTCAGGGAACTGATGGGCAGGATCCTCTGGGAGAATAACATGAGGGGGAAAGGAGTCCAGGAGAGCTGGCTGTATTTTAAGAATCCTTATTGAGGTTACAGGGACAAACCATCCCGATGTGCAGAAAGAATAGTAAATATGGCAGGCGACCAGCTTGGCTTAACAGTGAAATCCTTGCTGATCTTAAACACAAAAAAGAAGCTTACAAGAAGTGGAAGATTGGACAAATGACCAGGAAGGAGTATAAAAATATTGCTCTGGCATGCAGGAGTGAAATCAGGAAGGCCAAATCACACCTGGAGTTGCAGCTAGCAAGAGATGTTAAGAGTAACAAGAAGGGTTTCTTCAGGTATGTTAGCAACAAGAAGAAAGTCAAGGAAAGTGTGGGCCCCTTACTGAATGAGGGAGGCAACCTAGTGACAGAGGATGTGGAAAAAGCTAATGTACTCAATGCTTTTTTCGCCTCTGTCTTCACAAACAAGGTCAGCTCCCAGACTACTGCACTGGGCAGCACAGCATGGGGAGGAGGTGACCAGCCCTCTGTGGAGAAAGAAGTGGTTCAGGACTATTTAGAAAAGCTGGATGAGCACAAGTCCATGGGACCGGATGCGCTGCATCCAAGAGTGCTAAAGGAGTTGGCGGATGTGATTGCAGAGCCATTGGCCATTATCTTTGAAAACTCATGGCGATCAGGGGAAGTCCCGGACAACTGGAAAAAGGCTAATGTAGTGCCCATCTTTAAAAAAGGGAAGAAGGAGGGTCCTGGGAACTACAGGCCAGTCAGACTCACCTCAGTCCCTGGAAAAATCATGGAGCAGGTCCTCAAGGAATCAATTCTGAAACACTTAGAGGAGAGGAAAGTGATCAGGAACAGTCAGCATGGATTCACCAAGGGCAAGTCCTGCCTGACTAATCTAATTGCCTTCTATGATGAGATAACTGTCTCTGTGGATGAGGGGAAAGCAGTGGATGTGTTGTTCCTTGACTTTAGCAAAGCTTTTGACACGGTCTCCCACAGTATTCTTGCCAGCAAGTTAAAGAAGTATGGGCTGGATGAATGCACTATAAGGTGGGTAGAAAGTTGGCTAGATTGTTGGACTCAACAGGTAGTGATCAATGGCTCCATGTCTAGTTGGCAGCCGGTATGAAGTGGAGTGCCCCAAGGGTCGGCCCTGGGGCTGGTTTTGTTCAATATCTTCATAAATGATCTAGAGGATGGTGTGGATTGCACCCTCAGCAAGTTTGCAGGTGACACTAAACTGGGAGGAGAGGTAGAGACACTGGAGGATAGGGATAAGATACAGAGGGACCTAGACAAATTACAGAGTAGCAGCCGTGTTAGTCTGTATTCGCAAAAAGAAAAGGAGTACTAGTGGCACCTTAGAGACTAACCAATTTATTTGAGCATAAGCTTTCGTGAGCTCACAAAAGCTTATGCTCACATAAATTGGTTAGTCTCTAAGGTGCCACTAGTACTCCTTTTCTTTCTTCTAGACAAATTAGAGGATTGGGCCAAAAGAAATCTGATGAGGTTCAACAAGGACAAGTGCAGAGTCCTGCACTTAGGACAGAAGAATCCCATGCACCGCTACAGACTAGGGACCGAATGGCTAGGCAGCAGTTCTGCAGAAAAGGATCTAGGGGTTACAGTGGACAAGAAGCTGGATATGAGTCAACAGTGTGCCCTTGTTGCCAAGAAGGCAACGGCATTTTGGGGTGCCAGCAGATTGCCAGCAGATTGAGGGACGTGATCATCCCCCTCTATTCATTGGTGAGACCTCATCTGGAGTACTGTGTCCAGTTTTGGGCCCCATACTACAAGAAGGATGTGGAAAAATTGGAAAACATCCAGCGGAGGGCAACAAAAATGATTAGGGGACTGGAACACATGACTTATGAGGAGAGGCTGAGGGAACTGGGATTGTTTAGTCTGCGGAAGAGAAGAATGAGGGTGGATTTGATAGCTGCTTTCAGCTACCTGAAAGGGGGTTCCAAAGAGGATGGATCTAGACTGTTCTCAGTGGTAGCAGATGACAGAACAAGGGAGTAATGGTCTCAAGTTGCAGTGGGGGAGGTTTAGGTTGGATATTAGAAAAAACGTTTTCACTAGGAGCGTGGTGAAACACTGGAATGCGTTACCTAGGGAGGTCGTGAAATCTCCTTCCTTAGAAGTTTTTAAGGTCAGACTTGACAAAACCCTGGCTGGGATGATTTAGTTGGGGATTGGTCCTGCTTTGAGCAGGGGGTTGGACTAGATGACCCCCTGAGGTCCCTTCCAACCCTGATATTCTATGATTCTATGACATTGTCAAATAACCCTTTGCACTTCTGTGGCAACTTTCCTTTAAAGGGTCTCAAAACACTTCAGAAATAAGGCCTACCACACATGTAGGAGGTTAATGAAATAGTAGCCCATTATTTTTACAGATAAACTGTGACAACAAAAAAAAATAATTGTCAGAGGTCATACAGTAGGTCATTAATAGCGCTAGGAATACAATCAGGAGTCATAACTAACCACTAGTTCTTCTTCAAGTGTTTGTTCATGTCAATTCCAATCAGGTGTGTACGCGCGCATGTGCACAGTAGCCGGAAGATTTTTCCCACAGCAGCATCTGTCAGGTTGGCCTGGGTGCCCACTGGAGTCATGCCCTCATGGCGCTCAGTATAGAGCCCTGCCAACCCACCACCCCCTCAGTTCCTTCTTACCACCAGTGATAGTTAGCTGGAGTGTCCCATAGTCCTTGCTTAGCAAGCGCTTTTATCTCCGTTATTGTACATAGTTCTTCACGGCTGAGCGTATGCCACGCTTCTTGTTTAAGGTGTCTGGGGAAGGTCACCAAAAGGACCGGTGTAGGATCTGCCGTGAGTTCCATCCCAGAACTATTAAAGAAAGGGAACAGCAGCTTAAGGTTCTCCTAATGGAGGCAGCTCTTCACCCCCACTCAGATCCGGGGTCGGCAGATCCCGCACCCAGTACGTCCTCGTCGGCGCGGAGTGCCCTGGCACCATCATCCTGGGAACCGGTGCCGAGAAAGGACTCCTCCCAAAACACTCGGCACCGGCCCGGCTCCTCCTGGGGCTAATCAGCGGCTAGGCACGGTTTCAGTCGCTGGTGCCTCAGAAGAAAAAGATGCCGGAATAGGGAGTGTTCTCCCCCAGCCAAATCTAAGGAGCCTATGGCTGAGAGACCCCAATTGAGCCATAGCACCAGGTCCCCTGGCAGGGCTGCGTGGATTCCTGCCCAGGCAAGGCAGTTGATTTTGGGGCCACCAGACCCTACTGGTCAGCAACTGCCACTCCCCTCAACACCAGAGGCTTTTGAGGCAGCTCAAGACTTGCTGCATCTCACAGCTCTATTCTCAGCCCCTAGGACACCACTGCAACCCCGGGTGCAATCAAGAGGGAAGCCAGTGATGATGTCCTGGCGCTCTCCTTCTCCACGGCACCCTCCGGCACTGGCACCTCCGGAGAGAGAGCCCACTCAGTCCCCAAGTTCCCGACTATCGGTGTCCCGAGGCTTGGCTCCTCCATGGTCCTCCTTTTCAGAGACTTTGGAGGCAGAGGCAGACTCCTACCGCTCCAATAAGAGCGGGAGCAGGAGGTCCAGGTTGGTGCAGAAGAGACGGGCTTACTTGGGGCTGTGACTGCCGCAGTGGCAGAACCCATCTCAGTGGCCCTTCTGGACTCCCTGGGCCTTTCACCAGAGCCAGAGAAGGAGCCAAGAATCCCGCTCAGCAACGACTTCGGTGACTTTGGCCACCTTTATTCCACCGGCTGAGCGACCAGTCACTGAGCCACCACCACTGACACTGACGCCATTGGCTGTGGCACCATCGCTGGGACCAGCTTCGGGACCAGCTTTGGCTTCAGCGGTGCCGCTATTACCAGTGCTGGCTTTGACAGCGGCTCCTGCGCCACCAACAGCACTGACAGTGGCTCCGGCACAGACAGCGCCACCGGCAGCGGTGCCGATGCTGACATTGGCACCGAGTTCGGTGCCAACAGGCAGAGCACGTCACTGTCCACATTGGCACCTGTCCGGGATCCCCAAGAGTCACGGGATGCCTTGGGCACGGATGGCAGGGAGCAGCCGCTGTTCTGTGGGGCTTCCTCCTCGCTGTTGCTGGATGAGGGTCTGGCGGGCACCGCCATAGCCCCAGCGCTTGAAGACAATTGGATGTTGCAGGAGTTGCTGTGCTGGGTTGCCCAGGGTCTGGGCATCAAGGCAGAGGAGGTGGTCGAGGACTCCGATCCATGGTGGATATCCTCGAGTCCTCTGGACCATCCCGTATTGCCCTGTCACTCATAAAAACTACTGCAGACACCACCAAAACCTTGTGGCAGACCCCAGCCTCATTGCCACCCACTGCCAAGCACAATGAATGGCGATATTTTGTGCCCTCTAAGGGTTATGAACACCTTTATTCACACCCTCAACCTGATTCCTTTGTTGTGGATGCCGCTAATTAGCACAAGCAGCAAGGTTTCCAAGGGCCCTCCCCCCAAAACAGGAAGGCTAAACAATTCGACGTTTTCGGGAGAAAGCTCTATTCTTCTGGTGGGTTGCAGCTCCGAATTTCCAACAAACAGGCCATTGTCAGCCGGTACTCTTATAATACCTTTGTGGCAATGGCAAAATTTGTGGAGCTCCTCCCCTCCCCCTAGACCCCTGTGCCAAGTTTTTGGCCTTGGTTGAAGAGGGCAAGCTAATTTCCTGAGCTTCCCTCCAGGTGGCGCTGGATGGTGCTGATGCCAGCATGAGAGTCATGGCTACAGGGGTGGCCATGAGAAGGGGCTCCTGGCTCCAGGTCTCTGGTCTCCCGTACGAGGTCCAGCAGACCATACAGGACCTCCCCTCTGTTTTCAGAGAAGACAGATAAAAGGCTACATAGCCTGAAAGACTCCAGAGCCACCCTCAAATCCTTGGACCTACACACTCCCACCAGACAGAGAAAGCATTTCAGGCTGAGTCTCCTCCGCGGTTCTATCAACAGAACCAACAGTACAGTTCCTGGAGGAGGAATAGGAGTGGCAGAAAAAGGCTGCACCCATCCCCAGGCCAGGGCTCTGGCCAACCCAAGCCACCTTCCGGCCCCAAACCAACCTTCTGAAGGTGCGTTCGAGGATGGTGCACCAGAGCAAGAACTGGATCTACCCTGTCTTACCCTTTCTTCTCGACTATCCCCTTTCTACCGTATATGGTTCTGTATCACTTTGGACTGCTGGGTGCTCCGCATGGTAGAGAGGGGATACTCCATCCAATTCTGTGCCCTCCCGCCCTTCCACCCCCATTCCCCATCCCTCATCAGGGACCCCTCTCATGAGCAACTCCTTATACAGGAGGTACACTTCCTCCTTTTGCTAGGGGCAGTGGAAGAGGTTCCTCAGGAGCAAAATGGCAAGGGCTTCTATTCCTGGTATTTCCTAATACCGAAAGCCAAGGGTGGGCTCAGGCCCATCCTAGACCTGCGAGAACTCAACAGGTTCGTGAAGAAGCTCAAGTTTCGCATGGTCTCTCTGGCCTCCATCATCCCATCATTGGATGCAGGAGACTGGTATGTCGCCCTCAACTTGAAGGACGCGTACTTTCACATAGCAATAACTCCGTCCCACAGAAAATACCTCAGGTTTGTGCTTAACGGCACCCACTACCAGTTCACTGTCCTCCCATTTGGCCTGTCAGCAGCACCTCGAGTGTTCACCAAGTACATGGCAGTCATGGCTGCGTTCCTGTGCAGGTGACAGGTGCAGGTGTTCCCATACGTTGACGATTGGCTGATCAAGAGCCAATCCAGGACTCAAGCGGAGGCACAGGTCAACTTTATAAGAACAACGTTCAACGAATTGGACCTTCCTCTCAATATGGAGAAATCGACTCTGTCCCCTGTTCAGCGGATAGAGTTCATAGGGACGGTACTGGATTTAAGACAGGCCAGGGCATACCTCCCGGAAGCAAGGTTTCGGCCTCTTAACAACATAATTCGAAGTCTCAGGCAGTTTCCCACCACCACAGCAAGGAATTGCCTGAAACTGCTGGGACACATGGCGGCTTGTACCTACATACTACAGCATGCCAGACTCAGACTTCGACCTCTTCAGGCGTGGCTAGCATTAGTGTATCGGCCAGTCCGGGACAGTTTGGCCAGGATAGTAACCCTGCCTCTCCCGGTACTAGACTCCCTCCTGTGGTGGCTCGACCCACAAGTAGTATGGGCAGGGGTCCCGTTCACCAGCCCTCACCCGTCCCTCTTGTGAGTGATGGATGCATCAGCTCTGGGCTGGGGAGCACATTTGGGAGAACTCAGAACACAAGGTATCAGTGTCAGAGAGCTGAGAGTGGTACGCCTGGCGTGCCAGACTTTCCGAGCCCACTTAATAGGGAGTTGTGAATCCGTTATGACAGACAACACCATGGGCAATGTTCTATATCAAAAAACAAGGGGGTGCATGTTCCTCTCCCTTGTGCCAGGAAGCCCTCATGCTGTGGGACTTCTGTGTAGAGCACTTGATACATCTGCAAGCATTGTACCTCCGTCGAATACAGAACAAGTTGGCGGACTATCTCAGCAGGTCGTTCCACGGCCATGAGTGGTCCCTTTGCCCAGACATGGCAAACTCAATCTTCCATCAGTGGGGTTTTCCCCAGATAGACCTGCTTGCCATGCAATGCAACATGAAGTGCCAGCAGTTTTCCTCCTTCCTAAACCACAGCCCAGGCTCCATCGTGGACACGTTCCTCCTCCCATGGAGAGGCCATCTACTGTACACCTTTCTGCCCATTCCGCGCATTCACAAGGAGCTCCTCAAGATACAGAGGGAACAAGCTTCTGTGCTATTGATAGCTCCAGCCTGGCCCCACCAGCACCGGTACTCATCACTCCTGGAAATGTCCATGGAAGCTCCAGTCACCTTGCTGCTCTTTCCAGACTAACTCACTCAGGATCACGGCCGTCTCCAATGCCCGAACCTCGAGTCTCTGCACCTCATGGCATGGAAGCTCCATGGATGAACCTGACAGAGCTCTCTTGCTTGGATCACGTTAGATGAGTCCTTCTTGGCAGTAGAAAACCCTCCATGAGAGCCACCTACCTTGCCAAGTGGAAGAGATTTTCAATCTGGTCAGCGCAGCACGGTTCATCCCTGACGCTCGCCTCCGTGCCACTTCTATTAGACTATCTTCTCCATCTCAAGCAGCAGGGGGTCTCCATGTCAGCAGTAAGGGTTCATTTGGCCACCATCTCTGCCTTTCACCCAGGGGCAGAGGGCCGCTCGGTCTTTGCTAACCTTATGGTCAGTCATTTCCTTAAAGGTCCTGACAGGCTATACCTGTGTGTCCGGCAGCCTGTCCCAGCTTGGGACCTCAATTTGGTCCTTTCCAGACTCATGGGACCACCCTTTGAACCTTTGGCAATGTGCTCCCTGCGCTCTCTTTCTCATACAAAATAGCATTTCTGGTAGCGATAACCTCGGCCAGAAGTGTATCTGAGCTCAAGGCCCTGACATCAGAGCCCTCTTACACTATGTTCAGGAAGGACAAGGTTCAGCTTGGGCCCCAACCGGCTTTCCTCCTGAAGGTTGTCTCCCAGTTTCAGATGAACCAGGACATCTTCCTCCCAGTATTCTATCCTAAGCCTCACTCGAGCGGCAGGGAGCAAAGGCTTAACTGATTGGATGTCCGCAGAGCCCTAACCTTCTACATCAGGAGAACGAAGCCATTCCAACAGTTGGTCCAGTTATTTCTGTCTCTTTTCAGTGAATTTCCTCATGGATCACTTCCTACATCAGTGAGTGCTACAACCTGGCAAAAGTGCCCACTCTTCCAATCACCGCGCACTTCATCAGGGCTCAGGCCTCGTCAATGGTGTTCCTGGCTCAGGTTCCCACCCAGGAAATCTGCAGAGCAATGACATGATCCTCCGTACACACTTTCACCAGGTACTATGCAATCACCCAGCAGGCCAGAAATGATGCAGCCTTTGGAAGAGAAGTACTCCAATCAGTGGATGACTCTGACCCCACCTCCTCAACTTGGGCTTGTGAGTCACCTGATTGGAATGGACACGAACAAGCACTCGAAGAAGAAAAATGGTTACTCACCTTCTCATAACTGTTGTTCTTCGAGATGTGTTGTTCATGTCCATTCCAATACCCACCCTCCTACCTCTCTGTCGGAGTAGCCGGCAAGAAGGAACTGAGGGGGTGGTGGGTCAGCCCGGCTCTATATTGAGCGTCAAGAAGACGCGACTCCAGGGGGCACCCAAGCTGACCTGATGGTTGCTGCTCTGAGAAAAATCTTCTGACTACTATGCATGTGCACACACACACACCTGATTGGAATGGACATGAACAACACAGCTCAAAGAACAACAGTTACGAGAAGATGAATAACCGTTTTATCCAACCATAATACTTTAGAAAGTTCTTTGAAGTACCTAGGACATGACAGACACTAAGGGTTTAATGCTGTTGCCTATCACCATGTAAAATCAATAGCTAATTCCTAATGGACTTCATGGAGTCTCTGGTACATAAGCTGAGTTCTAGCCTGCTTCAGATGATGATAGGTATGGGAATTACATTTATTTTGTAGCAGATGCAAAACTATTGCTCCTCCAGATGTGTTTTTGCTCCTGCTCTCTGTTTTGTTCATGTTACAGTCTATATTATTTAGGCCAAATTTGCACTCACATACAGCATATACATAAAACTCTTTTAAGACTTCAGTTGTGGTGCATAGGGTATTAAAGGAGAATTTTCTCTTGTATCCACATTTCACTCTTTCATAATAATGGAATTAAAAACATAAATACACAAAAAGAACGAACCTCAGAGTATGCTTCTAATGTGAGTCTCTGTCCACTGATAGCAAGCAGAGCTATGCATCTTAGGTTTTTCTATTACTGTGGTATATAACAACCTGATCCAAAGCCCACTGAAGTCAATGACAATCTTTCTGTTCATTTCAATGAGCTTAGGATCAAACGTAGAACAATTACTAATAGCATTGAGCATGCGTTGACTGGCAATAATTTTCACGTCTTCCTTTTGTCACTAGTTTTCATTTTTGGTTATTGGGTTTTTTTCTCTTCTTTCCTTCTTCTCATCCAATATATGGGGTGGTCTCCATGCAGAAATTGAGCAAAATAGCTCCTTATATGCACACACTATTCTGGAATAAAAATCACTTTATGCCAGCATGATTAGTGCACTCCCATTCTTCTTAAATACACTGACTTTTATTCTGGACTAGTGTCCCCACACAGGTCAGTATTAGGTAATAGTTATTGCAGAATAGCTTATTCCACAATAACTTTTCCAGTCAATTTCCCTATATAGACAATCCCTAAACGTGGGATAGGGACATGTGAAAATGCCATGACAGGGTAAAGGCCTTAGCAAACTGTTGGGCGTGACAGTTAGTCCTGAATGTGGTCGGGCTCTGTCTAATCTTCTCTGGTAAGGTCCACGACAAGGCTGCTGCTGTTAAAAATACTCTATCCCTATAGTGTATGTCAAAATTTTGTCTTGGTAGCTAAAATTTGAAGCATCTTTGTGGAGTGCAGCATCCTGAATAGTTACAAAAGTCTTTGAGATAATAAATCTCCCACCGACAGAACAAAGAGCACTATATATAATGTTTGAGCAGCAAAAGCCTGCCCAGGATGGGACAGAGTAGAACAGGTCAGCCTAGTGCGAGACCTCATCATTGCTAATGGGGGGATGTCCAGCTACAACTGTGGAGTGCAAAACTCCAGATGCTTGATAAAGCCATCACGCTAGCAAATGAACTGGAGCAGTTCCATGAGCGAGAAAGACGTGAGGGAGCAGCGAGGATCCAGGGTCATGGAGCTCAGGGACACAGCAATGGGGGGAGGGATCAGTAATACAATTAAAAGTCTGCGGGAAGCAGTGGAAATATTGATCACAGAATATCAGGGTTGGAAGGGACCTCAGGAGGTCATCTAGTCCAACCCCCTGCTCAAAGCAGGACCAATCCCCAACTAAATCATCCCAGCCTGACCTTAAAAACCTCTAAGGAAGGAGATTCCACCACCTCCCTAGGTAACGCATTCCAGTGCTTCACCACCCTCCTAGTGAAAAAGTTTTTCCTAATATCCAACCTAAACCTCCCCCACTGCAACTTGAGACCATTGCTCCTTGTTCTGATTAGGCAAGTCAGACAGTTTTCGATGGAAAGGCAGCAGGTAACGCCACAGGGACAAAAGATACTGAGCTTGAGGCATGCAGGTTTTTGGTTAAAAAGAACAAGGCAATGCTCTGAGTAGGGTTCAATTAGCAAATGCTGTAGAGGATCAGGCCTGCTGGCAATGTGGACAGTCTAGCCACTTAAAACCACACTGCTCACTGATGAAAATTGCTGTTGGATGGACTGGTGCAGGAAACAGTGCCACAACCTATTTACTGGCAAATGCTAGGCCACCAAGTTATGTGAGTGCTGATGGGGGGAGTGGCATCTATCTGCCCAGGAAGATTGAGGGAGTCCTATGTGAGATCCAATCAATTCTGGGGCACAAGCTACTGTGTTGTCTGAAAAGGTAGGAAAAGAAGCCTCTAGGCACAGCTCTCAGAAACTTATGCCCTACTTTGGGGGTAGTCAGACTGGCTAATAGTCAAAGGCTGAATGTAACAGATTTGGCAAACCACTATAGAAATTGACAACCTTAAATTGGTATGAGTTTTCATTGTGGAAAAGGACTCTGATAGAGGGGCATTGGTTGGAACTGATTTTCTGACGAGGTATGGAGTCAACCTTAACATGAGGGATAAAACATGTACTATAATTGGAAAACACATCCCTGTAATTTTCTGGAATTATGCCACTGATATATATAGTTAATGCTGGTAGAAAATGTAATAATCCCCTCAAGTGTGAAAGGGGTAATTTGAGCCAAGGTATAGAAAATAATGACGGACCAGACAGCATTATGGAGCTATCTGTTGGGACATTGGTAAGGTATGGATTTGGTGATGACACGGTCACTTGGAACTGCAAAAAAAGAGTTATACTGATCCAGGTAGCCAATTTAGCAAGAGACCCTCCAATGTTAAAGCATGGCACTAAATAAGGGGATCTTTTTCCTGCCAGGGAAGCAATAGGTCCCACCCTAGAGCACTCCTGGTTATGACAAAAGTGACATTTCCTCTCTGAGTAGCAATCAACATACCAGCATGCCAGTTTGGCATAAAGATTGTGTTTTCATAGTTTGTTCTGTTGATCATGTGGTTTGTTGTGAGGATGCATCTCTTCCAAGAGGAGGAGCAGCGTAACAGAATTAGTGTGATGGCTGAGTCTGTGGGTGACACAGCCTCAAAGTCTGTGGCTCCTCCCAAGCAGGAAGGACTCTGACTCAGGAAGTAGCCCTGAGAGGAAATGCACAGTTGGGTGTGTGCTGCGTGCTGAGGAAAAGTAAAAGTGTTTGTGGACTCAGTAGCACCAACAAGGGAGCTGCCTCTGTCCCCTCTTCTAGTAATAAATACAAGTTCTGTTATTTACTGAGCTCATGCTTGTCATCATTCCAGGAATTCTGCCTACTTGTGTTGTGCCGATGGACCATGTGAAATATGGCATCACAAAAAAAGCAGAAGCACTGCATTTTCCTGAATCAGTGGAACTCTGATTCATACCAAACAATATGGCCATTTTAATTTTTTTTCAATGTCATATGATAAAAGCGTTGTGCATTTTCCTGTCAGCCCCTTTCCCAATGACCTAATACTGTACTTACATACACAAAAAGTTTCTTCTGTCTGTTGTCTCAAGCCACTGAGTGAGTTAAGTCAACCTTTGTTCCCAGCTCTGCCCGTGTACATCCTTTCTGGCCTTTACATCTGTGACATTACCCAGGATACAGCTGTGTCCCATTAACTTTCTAGCCTGGGGTGCCTTTTACATTGCTTTACTGTCAGAGCAGCCACTCCTGGTCTGCTCACATAGCCTTCAGCATGCAAATCCACTTCCAGCTAAACACGAGCAATCTGACCAGTCACTCAAGAATTACATACAGGGTGACACCGGCAAATTTAAATTACCAGCCTTGTTCCCCGAGGAATGTGCATCTTGTACTGTCCAGCACACTGCTGAATAATGCAAGCTCACAGAAAGTCCATCATTTCATCAAAGGAAAATGATACATGTACCAGCTTTGTTATCCCAAATGGAGTTTCCCACACACTCTAATCCAAACACATTGGTTAAGGTAAAACAATAAGATAAGTTTATTAACTACAGAAAGATAGATTTTAAGTGATTACAAGTGATGGTGCATAAAAGTCAGGATTGGTTATAAAAGAAAATAAAAGAGTAATATGCAAGCTAATACCTAATTTAACAAGCTAAGTGAACTTAAAAGCAAAGGTTTTGTCTCACCATATGCTGTTGTAAATTTCACAGGATGGGTCTCCTTTCAGCCTGGGATCACTCCCCCTTAATTCAGTTCTTTGAGGGTAGTCAATGTCATGAGCAGAGAGATGGGAGGAGAAGAGGTGAAATGGAGGCCACTCTCTCTCTCTCTCTCTCTCATATACCACACTCCCATTTTTGAGTATTACCCCCACCTGGGGTGCAGGTGACAAGTAGTCTCTTGTGGACGTGCGGATTGAACCGTCTCTGTGATGAAATGTAAATTTCTTGTTTATCCCTTCCATTGCTGAAGAATGGCTGTTTAAACCGGTGATAACTCTAACACCTGGCTGGGTTGCTAGTGTTTCTTTGTCTCTGAAAAACTGCTTTGGGCCTGCTTTTCTAACTCTGGAACACGTTACAGCAATGTTAAACAGTAGAAACATATAACTTTACATACAATGTTGATACACCTTACCAGGACAATAATGTTCAGCAGAATATGCTGTTTTAAATGATATTTCACAAGACATACTTTGTACAAATTTATCATAGTCTTGTAAAATTGATGACCATAAAAGTATAGACTGTCACAACATCCCTTTCCCCATCTTCAATTATTCCAGTTCTGGAACTACATAAAGGTTCACCAATGCAATTAAATCTTGTCCTGCAACACCTCAAATTATTCCAGTCCTGCTCCCCTCCCCTCCCCCAACTCTGCCAATAATGCTCCTCTGTTTAGACCAGGCATCAGGAATCAAGTCACTTTGTATTATCTTGTAGAACACTTGGGTAAACAAATACATATTTCTGAGTTGTAAAGGCATAATATTGTGCCAATGTTATAAATGATGCATGTTTGGAAATTAGATGCACATCTCTTGAAAAGTAAAGTACAACTGAAAAGTCCTCTATTAATCTTAATTTTATGTTAAAATTGCCAAACACGGATTTTATCTCCATGGATGTATGTTTAATGTTACATATGATGTTTGACACTTTGGAGGAACCATCCCAATTGTTGGTACATGAAGGATTAAACCTATTCTGAGAATCCAGAAGCCTTGCAGCAGCTGTCATCTGCCTGCCATTTAAGCTTAGTAAGAGAACAGGAGCTCCTGGAAATAGCATAGACACCTGATTCCCAAAGGGGCTGGGGAAAATAAGCCAGGAAAGGGTAAGAAATGCCTTTGAACAGTAAAATCTATCCTACATGTTGAGACTTTGATCTGACAGAAGCTCCTTTTCTCTCTGCATAGAAGGCTGTGCAGGCATAAATGCACCATGCTGCCCTGTCAGGTGAATAAGAATCAAGTGGTACACTTTTCTTTCCTGGTGTGACTAGCTACCCACATTGACTGGGCCACCAGGCACAACTAATGGGCACAATTCTGTTCCCACTGGAGTTTATGCACGTTTTGCCATTGACTTTAATGTGAGCAGGAGCAGATCTCACAGTCTATAGTTGAAGCAAACATGTAAACATTATACTAGATGTACACATGCCGCAGGCCAAAGGGAGACAAAATTACTATCCAGATCATAATATTTACTCAAAAGTGACTACTGAGACATGCCATGTGCGTCAAAGTTGGGAAAGTATCAAAGAATAAAAACTTCAGCGATCAGCTTCATTTAATAATGAGTAAAAGCAACTTTATTTCTCTGTATTGTTTTCTTGTAGCTAACTCTTTCTTGGTTATTAGGAAGCATTTTATTTAAAGTATGAGATTGCACATGTACATTTGTTGCTTAGTTTATAAATGGTGTGCTAAATAGGTTGGAAACAATATAGTCGGTGTGAGCTCCATCAATCAGTCCTGTACCATTGTTATGAATAAACCAGCAGGGGATGATTGTTCCATGACTGGGGTCTTTTCCGTAATCTTTCTCACTAACCCTATAACAAAGACAAAAAGCATGAATTAACCAAAATAATAGTACTTTGTAATGTGATGCATCTCTGATTCTGAATCTGTCTGTTTGTGAGCTTAGCAATTTTACCAGGTTTGTCTTTGTATAAATTGGTTAGACTAGTATGTACCTAGGAATACAGTAGCAGTCTTTGTCTACACTTGCCACTAAATCATGTTGGATCCATTCAGTTGGTACCTTCTAAGCAAGAACAGGTAGTTTTTTCGAGTGTAAACAGGGTTTAAGTGGCTTTTCCAAGGTCAAACAGCAAGTCTGTTGCATTATCAGGAATATGTAGCTAAATAATTGTAAGGAGAGGTTATAATTTTGTTATGTCCTGCACCTTTGTAGATGTAAGGTTCCTGCCAGTTCACTTGGGGAAGAATGCTGTGCTGTGAAACAGTTCAAGATGGAGATTCTTACAGAAGGAGACTCTCGCACTGTGCTCTGTCTCTCAAGGAGACTATTGTGTTGCCTGTCTTTTATGGAAAAAAGAACCGAACTCAGTCCTGTACTGTAACAGCTAGAGAATGTTCCTATCTTCCCCCCCACAAATTACAGATCTTTTCCGGTTAAGGAAGTATTTCCCAATCATTTGGTTACCTAGTTACTGTCAGTTTATTGTTTTTGACAATCATTGTGGCATGTGGTTTCTCAGGGTCGGATCCAGGACGGATGTCAAAAACTTCAAAATCAATGTGCTGGAAAAACTGTCCTGAAAATAAGGGAAAAAAATACAATATCAAAAACTACTGTAAAATCAACTGATGGCTGTCAGCTACATTGGATACATACAAAGAGGTATAACTAGCGGTGAGGGGATGAAATTAAGAGAAGGAAATTTTGAAATTCCCAGAAAAACTTCCTAATGGGGAGACCTATTAGTCTATGGCATATCTCCCAAGAGAAGTAGTAGAATCCTATATCTTGAGACATTTAAAACTAGCCTAAACAAAGCATACGAAAATATACTGTTGGGAAAACTTCTGCACTTACCGCAAGAGAATGAGCTATACACTCTCTCTCGCTTACAAAGCATGTTTTCATATTCTCAGGTTTTTCCATAATGCAGTTTTTTATTGAAGTTATAGCCCTACATCTCATTTTTATTTTTAATATACAAACTAGGACCAGATACAATGAAAGAGTTAATATACAGGAGGTGATACTTTTACAATATTCTGTACATCTTAGCTCTGAGAATGTGGACACATGATTACTTTTCCCTAAATGAACCGGTCAGGAAAATGTCAGTCTTTTAAATTAAGGTAGTGTTTATCCATTTCAATGGACGTGAATTCCTACCTAATAAGCCATGGGTATGTTCAGACACCTTGTGACTATCCAGTGTGTAGAATCCTAGGAAGTCCTGGTGTAGAGGATGCTTCTTCCACACTCGATGCAAAACAACAATAAAAGTTGCACCATCTCTGAATGAAAGCACTAGATTCTTTTCCCTGTTTATCTCCATAGTCAAACTGCAGCAGGAGAAGAAGGGTGAAAGATAAAATTTGTGAAGAGACCTCACAACTGTTCAGTTTTGGTTTTCAGCATTTAATATTGTGGACAATAACTTAACTAACAGACCAGGGGATCTATGGAAAATCCATCTGGCAGAGTAAGATGAGGGGTTTTTTTTAAACAAAACTTTCTGGAAGATCCATAAATCAAACAAAATATTTCAACAAGTGACGCTTAATATGTGGTAGCAAAGAATTGAAGAGTCTAAAACCTCAATCCTGAAACTGTATGCACACACAGATACTACTGTGCTCATCTGGAGCTCCACTGAAGTCAATGGGGTTCCATACAGATGCAGAGGTCTTTATGTTTGTAGGTAGCTGTAGGATGATACTGTTCATATCTAAGATCCTAATTCAGAAAAGCATCCTTGTTTGGGACAGCACTTAAACATATGTTCAACTAAGTGTGTGCAGAAGTGCTTTCTTGAATCAGCACCTAGCATGACCAGAGGCTGAGCCTTTTGTCTATATACACAATTCTTTTTATGTTATGAACACATCTTCAAGAGAAAAAAAATGGTGAAAAGTTAGTTCTATAAATACAATTTAAAAATTTTGTTGGCTTTCTCAATGACAAGCCCCCACGATGAGAGCGCTTTGCTATGAGCTTGTAAAAATATTTGCACATTCAAACAACCCTCAAACCCCAAGTATTTGCTTGAGAGTGGTAAATCAAATAGTTGTTACCCCTTGTAACACTGAGGTCGAGTCCCAAAATAAAGTTGTATTGTTGTCTTAGAGCTTAAGTGAAGTCAAAGTAAAAAATAAACCACTTTTAAAATGGATTCAGAAAAATTAGTTATTCAGATATTTGTGCAGTTCAAATTGTTCTGTACGCATTTCATGACTTCCTCTCTCTCTCTTGGGCTGATGCTTAAAATCACTAGAGCAAATCATCAGCTGGTGTAAATTGGATTAGCTCCACTGGGTCATTTGAACTGTGCTGATTTATATCAGCACAATTTATATCAGCACAATTTGAACTGTGCTGATTTATATCAGGAGAAGATCTGGCCCAGTACTGTTTTTGTGTAGAACTGTTGCACAAACAAGCCTCTTCTTGTCTCCTCTCTTCCTCCACACATGAGTCCAGCTAGGCCTGGACTTCAGAAGTACAAAAAATTGTTTCATTTGTTCATCAGCAGAATGTGAAGCACCAACCCCTCTCTAAGCATCTGAACATTTCCATAGCTCCAATAACACATATTTTCTTGGTACCTCTGAGCAATGTTTCTACTTTATTTCTTCCTCCCAAGCCGCACTCATAACAGTATTGAAACAAGCAACTGAATGCACGAACAGGCTTCCAAGGCTTCCAAGGATTTGTCAATCAGATTGCCACTGCCATCAGCCTTAATTACATTTAGATACTAATGTTTTCATAAGTTTGAACATTCTTGAACAAGTCTGGGCTTTTGTGTTGTACTTTACCCTTCCTTTTGTAGGGTGATTGTATCAAGCCAGGTAAAAGTGGCTGTCTTTCTGCCATTCTGGAGGGTGATTTTTTCAGTCGTTATTTCTATTTTTAAATCCAGTTGTGTATTTACAATCCCAAGTTTTCCAATATACGTTTTCTGGGTCTGTCCATTGTTGCTGACTTTCTTTTTTCCAACAAGCTGCCCATTAACTGTGATGCCTGTTATAAAGGAACAAAATGTGCTATTACTGTACAGATAGATTCTGATCAGGAAATGTTGAGAATGACGTGGAGAAGGAAAGTACTATGCATCTGAACCACTTTATAGCATAATTTCCAATCCTTTCACTGGCTGCCAATTTACTACTCCACCTTTCTCTCCTTCAGTCTCCTGCCTGTATTTCTTTTCATTTTGGCCTCTCCTGCACATGAAGCTTTAGACCACTGACATAGCAGTTGCATTAGGGAGCATTAGTTTAGCAAGTTTCAGGTCGTATATCACTTAAGGAGATGGATGAGCTGAATGCCTCCACCTGGTTTAGTGGGTGGGAGACTTGATTGGATCCAGAAGGCACCAGACAGCTTTGGAATGAAAGGGGGAGTATATGCAGGAGTAGGCACCTCCTTCCCAGGGGCACTGCTCCACCCTTTGACTAGCCAAAGGGATAAGGGATTGTTCCCCATGATCATCAACTTAAACTCTTGCCTGAGATTTCTCAAGCCTCTTGTCCCATTTTATCTAAACCCACACTCCCTCTGCATAGTTAGATAGCATAGGAACTGTTTTTTTAAAGGATGTCTTGGGTGTGACTGATCACCTCTTTTAGGGGGCGGGAAGGAATTTTTCCTATTCAGGCCTGGTAGGTTTTTATCATCTTCCTTACAGCATTGTGGATACACAGTTAAGTTGAATAGAAAAAGGACTTAGAAATTGAATGTTAAGAATTGGTAGGAATATTTAGCTTATTGCAACTTGAGGCCATTGTCCAACGCAGATAAAAGGCCAGCCTCCAGAAATAAGAGACCTGGAATTTCGCTGGTAGACCTCAGGAAAAGGAGAGACCTGAAGTCTTCACAGACCAAAGTCCTTTTCTCTGTCCTCTTTGCTGCAGGAAGTGTGAGGGGATTTACAGAGCAAGCTGAATCCTAGGCGTAGGGAGTGGAGAGTTCAACATATTCATAAATGATCTGGAAAAAGGGGTAAACAGTGAGGTGGCAAAATTTGCAGATGATACAAAATTACTAAAGATAGTTAAGACCCAGGCAGACTGCGAAGAGGTTACAAAAGGATCTCTCAAAACTGGGTGACTGGGCAACAAAATGGCAAATGAAATTTAATGTTGATAAATGCAAAGTAATCACATTGGAAAGCATAATCCCAACTACTCATATAAAATGATGGGGTATAAATTAGCTGTTCCTACTCAAGAAAGAGATCTTGGAGTCATTGTGGATAGTTCTCTGAAAATATCCACTCAATGTGCAGCAGCAGTCAAAAAAGCGAACAGAATGCTGGGAATAATTAAGGAAGGGATAGATAATTGGATAGAAAATATCATGTTGTCTCTATATAAATCCATGGTACACCCACATCTTGAATACTGTGTGCAGATGTGGTTGCCCCATCTCAAAAAAAATATATTGGAATTGGAAAAGGTTCAGAAAAGGGCACCAAAAATTATTAGGGGTATGGAATAGCTGCCGTATGAATAGAGATTAATAAGGCTGGGACTTTTCATCTTGGAAAAGAGATATGATTGAGGTCTATAAAATCATGACAGGGGTAGAGAAAGTAGATAAGGAAGTGTTGTTTACTACTTCTCATAACACAAGAACTAGGGGTCACCAAATGAAATTAATAGGCAGCAGGTTTAAAACAAATAAAAGGAAGTATTTCTTCACACAACGCACAGTCAGCCTGTGGAACTCCTTGCCAGAGGATGTTGTGAAGGTCAAGACCATAACAGGGTTCAAAAAAGAACTAGATAAATTCATGGAGGATAGGTCCACCAATGGCTATTAGCCAGGATGGGCAGGAATGGTGTCCCTAGCCTCTGTTTGCCAGAAGTTGGGAACGAGCGACAGGGGATGGATCACTTAATGATTACTTGTTCTGGTCATTCCCTCTGGGGCACCTGGCACTGGCACTGGTTTGACAGAACAAGGAGCGATGGTCTCAAGTTGCATTGAGGGGGGCTTAGGTTGGATATTAGGAAAAACTTTTTCACTAGGAGGGTGGTGAAACACTGGAATGTGTTACCTAGGGAGGTGGTGGATTCTCCTTCCTTAGAGGTTTTTAACGTCAGGCTTGACAAAGCCCTGGCTGGGATGATTTAGTTGGGGATTGGTCCTGCTTTGAGCACGGGGTTGGACTAGATGAACTCCTGAGGTCCCTTCCAACCCTGATATTCTATGATTCTACGACAGGATACTGGGCTAGATAGACCTTTGGTCTGACCCATTAGGGCCATTCTTATGTTCTTATGTATGTTCTTATTTATGGGCTATATCAGGGTTTCTCAAACAGAGGTCCATGGACCCCTGGGGGTCGCAAGGGTACTCCACAAGTCAGGTCTGGGAACAGCTGGTGTGCAGGAGATGCTGAGAGGGAGGGGGAGGAGCAGAAAGAGGTGGGGAAGAGGAGAGGTGGGGGTAGAGCAGGGCGGGAAGAGGTGGGGCGGGGGTGGTGCCTTGGGGGAAGCAGTAGAGTGGGGGCAGGGCCTGGGGTGGAGTGGGGGCAGGGCCTAGGATGGAGCAGTGGGTTTTGGGGTCTGCAAAAATTGTAAATCAAAATGGGGGTCCTTTGGTTGCTAAAGTTTGAGAACCAGTGGGCTATATGATAGGAGCCCTGTAAACCCTCACTTAAATGCCTAGTATGGGGATATGTGGCAGATAAACCTCACACCAGGGAGAAGTGCCCTTTTTGCCCTTTTACTTTAGATTAATATTAACTCACCTGTATCAGGGTCATTTACTAGGTTTAACACCACACCTGGGTCTAAATTGATATTGAAGCAAAGATGGTCTTTTTTCTGTGGCACGTCTATAAGGAAATGTGGATCTCCATCAACTGCAAACACATTACAATGTCTCAGATTAAATGACTTACAAAAGCAGCCTCTTGGTGATAAAGAAACAGTAAGTTATGGCTGAGATAATTAGTATTTAGACTCTCCACCCAACGACATTCACTAGGAGTGCAACAAAGAAGAACAAAATAGATGTGAACAAAATCCCAGACATCTGTTGGGAAAATAATACCCACAAGTTCTTGGAATGCATTGGAGACAATTTTTTCAGAAAGTAGGGAGGCTTTTCTAGATTTGTTTTTGACAAACAGGGAGGAAGTGGTTGAGAATTTGAAAGCGGAAGGCTGCTTGGGTGAAAGTGATCATGAAATGGTAGAGTTCATGATTCTAAGGAATGGTAGGAAGGACAACAGCACAATAAAGATAATGGATTTCAAGAAGGCAGACTTTAGCATACGTAGGGAGTTGGTAGGTAAGATCTTATGGCAAGCAAGGCTAAGGGGAAAAACAGTTCGAGAGAGTTGGCAGTTTTTCAAAGAGACATTATTAAGGGCACAAGAGCAAACTACCCCACTGCATAAAAAAGATAGGAAGTATGGCAAGAGACCACCCTGGCTTACCCAGGAGATCTTCAGTGATCTGAAACTCAAAAAAAGAATCCTACAAAAAGTGGAAACTAGTTCAAATTACCAATGATGAATATAAACAAACAGCACAAGCATGTAGGGACAAAAATGAGAAAGGCCAAAGCACAAATTGAGATTAAACTAGCTAGAGACAAAGGGTAAAAAGAAAAGATTCTACAAATACATGAGAAGCAAAAGGAAAACCAAGCACAGTGTAGGCCCACTACTCAATGGGAGGGAGGAGAGATTGTGACCATGCACCCTACGTTCTTCCCAGTGATATTATTATGATATTATTATGGCGTAATTCTGATGTCTTCTATGCAAGTTAGGTCATGTGAGATATCACTGGAAAGGCTGTGATTTACTGAATATTATTATCCGATTTGTATGCATGTATTATTTTTGCATTTGAAGTTAGGAATAGTGACTATATATCTGTGTTATAAATGTGTTTATACATGGGCAACACCCACTAGACAAAAGACTCTCAGTCCAGATGAGAGCTAATGAACCATTAGGGAGAACTATAGGCCTGAGAAGAAGCTTATTTTTCACCTTGGGGCCTTCCTGAGGACTCTACAAACAGCCTCTGACTCATGGCTGCTATGATGCTACAGGGACATGTCCCCAGGTCATCTGGTGCTGGACTCCATCTTGGGATACCAGTGTTTTTCCACTAACTGGCCTGGGATCCAAGCTTTGAAACAAAGGGTTTCCACCATATGCAAAAGCTATATAAGGCAGGGGAGTGACATCATCAAGGTTCTTCACTGACTCCCCACTCAAGAAGACTCCTGGAAGCGTGTGAGGAACAAAGACTAAACTGGGGGGAAGTGCAGGACCCAGGCTAAAGGAATTTTTAGCCTGTGAATGGAACAACTGGGGTTTCTAAGCTGTCAGCCAGCACAGCTTGCCCCTTAAGAACCTGCAGCCTGCTTGTATCATCGTTTCGGGCAGAGGCGGGCAAACTTCTTGGCCTGAGGGCCGCATCGGGTTTCCGAAATTGTATGGAGGGCTGGTTAGGGGAGGCTGTGCCTCCCCAAACAGCCAGGCATGGCCTGACCCCCACCCTCATCTGACCCCCCCCCCCGCTTTTTGCCCCGACGGCCCCCCTTGGGAGTCCCATCCACCCCCCCGCCCCCGTCCCCTGACCGCCCCTGGAACCCCCACCTGTGACTGCCCCCCGCCACCCCATCCAACCCCTCCTCTCATTCCTGACCCCCCCCCCCCCCCAGGATCCCTGCCCCATCCAACCACCCTTTCTCCCTGACCACCCCCGGAATCCCTGCCCCTAACTACCCCCCACCCCCCCCATCCAACCCCCCCTTCCTTCCTGATTGCCCCCAGGACCCTTACCCCCATTCAATCCCCCTGTTCCCCGCCCTCTGACCACCCCGATCCCTATCCACACCCCTAGCCCCGACCACCCTCCCCGAACTCCCCTGCCCCATAGCCAACCCCTCTGCTCCCTGCCCCCTTAGCATGCTGCCTGGAGCACTGGTGGCTGGTGGTGCTACAGCTGTGCTGCCCAGCTGGAGCCAGCCACGCCACCACACAGCACAGAGCACTGGGTCAGGCTGGGCTCTGCAGTTGCGCTGCCCCAGGAGCTCGCAGCCCTGCCGCCCAGAGCATTGTGCTGGCGGCGCAGTGAGATGAGGCTGCAGGGGAGGAGGAACAGCAGGGGAGGGGCCGGGGGCTAGCCTCCCCGGCCAGGAGCTCAGGGGCCAGGCAGGAGGGTCCAGCGGTCTGGATGTGGCCCCCAGGCTGTAGTTTGCCCACCTCTGGTTTAGGGTGAGAATTTGCTATTGATATCCAATCTCTTTAATATATTAAGCTTAGTTTACGTGTTTTGTTTATTTCCTAGGTAATTTGCTTTGATCTGTTTGCTATCCCTTATAATCACTTAAAATCTATCTTTTGTAGTTAATAAACTTGTTTTTGCTTTGTCTAAAACCAGTGTGTGTATATTTCCTCTTCTCATTGAGGGAGGGGGCGAATTTCCTGAGCTTACGCTGTACAGTTCTCTGTGCAGTGCAAGATGTTATAATGTTGGGTTTACACTCCAGAGAGGAGGTATGTGCCTTAGGAACTGGGAGGTGCTCTAGCTGTGCCTTCCCATGCAGGGACTGGTTAAAGAACCTGTCTGTATGTAATGCAGCTGGGTCTGTCCCTACCTGTATGTGTTGTGGCAAAAGTGCAGGCTGGAGCCTGGGAGAGGGCTTGGTAGGCTGGTCACAGCAGTACAGTGTAAAGGGAGCCCAGACTGGTGGGTCAGGGGGGCTCAGTGGTACCCCAGTTCCAGGTGGCACCCCAAGGGGAACCCATCAGAGAGACAACAACAGAAAATATGGAAATGGCAGAAGTGCTCAATGACTTTTTTGTTGTGGTGTTCACCAAAAAGGTTAATGGCGATTGGACGTCTAACATAGTGATTACCAGTGAAAATGAGGTAGGATCTGAGACTAAAATGTGGTTCTGTTCTTAAAATGTACTTGCCTGTAAAAATGACATTCATGTTTAATGTGTTCTAGTGATTCCAAATCAAGGGTCTACAGCTTACAAAGAGAACGATGTATTTTCTAATTGCCAGATTTGCAATGTCAACCTGAGATCTGAGAGTCAAGCACAGTTCTTTTCAACTTAAGTATCTTTTGATTTTGCCAAAAAAATTAGACTGTCAGTTTCTCATGTGAAACCCCGACTTCCAAACATAGAATCGTAGAATATCAGGGTTGGAAGGGACCTCAGGAGGTCATCTAGTCCAACCCCGTGCTCAAAGCAGGACCAATCCCCAACTAAATCATCCCAGCCAGGGCTTTGTCAAGTCTGACCTTAAAAACCTCTAAGGAAGGAGATTACACCACCTCCCTAAGTAACGCATTCCAGTGCTTCACCACCCTCCTAGTAAAAAGTTTTTCCTAATATCCAACCTAAACCTCCCCCACTGCAACTTGAGACCATTACTCCTTGTTCTGTCATCTGCTACCACTGAGAACAGTCTAGATCCATCCTCTTTGGAATCCCCTTTCAGTAGTTGAAAGCAGCTATGAAATCCCCCATCATTTGTCTCTTCTGCAGACTAAATAATCCCAGTTCCCTCAGCCTCTCCTCATAAGTCATGTGCTCCAGCCCCCTAATCATTTTTTTGTTGCCCTCCGCTGAACTCTCTCCAATTTTTCCATATCCTTCTTGTAGTGTGGGGCCCAAAACTGGACACAGTATTCCAGATGAGGCCTCACCAATGTCGAATAGAGGGGAATGATCACGTCCCTCGATCTGCTGGCAATGCACCTACTTATACATCCCAAAATGCCATTGGCCTTCTTGGCAACAAGGGCACACTGTTGACTCATATCCAGCTTCTCATCCACTGTAACCCCTAGGTCCTTTTCTGCACTTAGTGATAGCTGCACAACCCCACTATCTTCAGTCGTGTCGCATAACTGTTACATTGAAACTTACTGACACATTCTGTTGAGTATGCACAAGCTGAAATAGAATCAGGAGCTGACTTTTGTAGCTGTTTTGACTCTCCATGGCTAACAGGAGTAAAAACAATAAAACCTTATTTTTTTGTTACCAAAGAGGGTAGATATGGCTCTGAATACACCATAGGAACAATTATGTTAAGTAAAATGGTGTCATTTTGCACAGTCACTTTAGAATAGCACTTCAAGCTACATGAATTACATTACACAGTACAGCTAGTGTGTTATATGTTGTCTTGAAGTGTTTGCTTTTATTTCCCATTAACATCTCTATCTTTGGTATCTAAACACTTATAAATTACATAAGCACACATTATTCCTATAGTTTTGATAATGGTTTTATTGTGCCTTCATTCATGTTGAAAAGATCTTATGTTACTGGTATCAACATTAACTTGAATTCATTTTCACAATACCTACACCCCAGGTAACATTAACTTTCTCTTAAGAGCATTGTGATGACATCACAAATTTGTTCTTGCAAAAAGGAGAACTGTGTATGGTTTATAGGTATGTTTTAAAAAAGGACAACTTACCAGAGTTTGCCCTGGAAGGGTAACTATACTGAATAGAAGTATCTGACAGATTGCGCCGGGGGCGGGGGGGAGAAGAGAAAATAAAAAGAAATGTTAGATGAATCAAAATGATTTTAAACTAGCATCTTCTGAAGTTTTAAATAGTTTCCCCCCACCACCACACCCCTTACAAGCTTCAAACATGCTTTCTGAAATGGTAGTGCATATAATTTTGTCTTGTCTACATTACTGTTTAAACCATTTTCAGTACTATTTCAAGGAGCTCTGTTGATGAAAAGCATTTTCTCATAATAGTTCAAGTTGCTAGGATAAAGAGGAAAGATATTCACCATCACAACCTTAGATGCTCTAACTACATTTAAGATACTAAAATCCTGGATATCCCATTTCTTTTTTAATTGCCTCACTTAGCTCTGAACAGAATTAAAAAGACAGTAAAAGTTTTCCCTTCTTCAGAAAGTCTTCAGTGTACATTATTTCACATAATTCTCACTCTCTAACACAAAGGTGTTTTGGGGGGATCCTTCAAAGGTGACTTTGCAAAGGAAGAATAAAAGATAAGGGTTGTTCACACAATATATGTAAAAAAATCAGTGTTATGGTATAAAATTTCAGTTGTATAATCACAGACAATACGGAGTAGGATAAGCTAATTTGTACCCATCTACTCCATAACACATGGAACTTAAAAGAATAGTGGTTAACATACTGTGGAAGTGGTTGTGTCAAGTTATGGTTAGTACTTGCAATAAAGATTTGTCATATATCATACAGCTAGACACTTGCAGGGAAAATTTTCAGTGTTGCCAACTCTCATGATTTTATTACAAGTCTCACAATCTCTTGATGTCTTCAAGACGCCTTTCTGGAAGATAGTCTTTAGTCAAACAAGTTATTGGACTCAGTACAGGGATAACTGGGTAAAAGTCTAAGCCTTGTGTTATACAGAAGGTGAGACTAAGTCAACTAATTGTTCCTTCAGGGCTTAAAATCTGAGAGTCTACGATTATTCAGTCTGAAAATTCATACAGGAAGTACATTATTCTCTGTTTCTCCTGCTTCAACAGCTTCAATCATCCAGTCAGTGATGAGGAACAATACCAGTCACACACTGGAGCAAAGTTTTCAAAAGCCCCTAATGATTTAGGATTCTAAGTCCCATTGAAACCCAGTGGGACTTGGGCTCAGAAGTCACTCGCATGTAAATTTTCAAAAGCACCTTATGCTAGTGACTATAAAAGTGACAAACAACCCATAGCCCCAAATTTGTTTGCTTATATTATTATTTGAAAACCTGTGAATAGTTAATACATTTGCAGAAATCAGGCTTTGTTTAAATGATTAGTAAACATAAAATAAGATTAAATACATCAGATAATTTATTCACAATGACTTATCCCACCAGCTCTAGATAAATAATCTCTGATTAGATTGTGAAGCAAAACTATGAAAATGTCTCTACCTTCTACTGGTTTATCAGCAATTGTAGCTTTATCTTCTGGTTTTGTTACCACCATGGATGTGAGGGGAGTCACAAATTTATATTTTAGCGAGAGCTCCAGGGCTTCTGCTGCAAGATTCTTCCGTTTTTCTTCTTGAGCTGAAATGCTGAATGCAGGAAGAGAATCAGAACAGCAGCTTGCACCTTTTTAGAAACTTTCTACAAAGTCAAGACATTAAACACTGCATTATATTTTTCTGCATAATAGTGTAAGGGGTCTGTTGCTCCCTTACTACCATTCAGTGGGGGTGTTTTAGTTACTAGCACCCAGTACTAAAAAGGGGGAAGAGTCGATGGGGAATCCGGACCCTGAGACTGACAGCTCCCAGGAACAATGGGGAGAGGCCAATGCTCCAGGTCAGCCTGAATGACAGGGCGGGCAGGCTAATCAGGGAGTCAGGAGGCCAGGGAGCTCTTGTCCTCCCTGTGAGCTGGAATTGCCGGGGTCAGACAGAGTGGGGCCGAGCTAAGGAGAAAGCAGGGGCCTGAGCTGAGCTGGGGAGCAGAGCTGCAGCCCCAAAGCCAGAGGCACAGCCCAGAGAGAGCAGACTTGCCCTGGGAGGAGAGCTGCAGCAACCAGAGCCAGAGGGGCCAGAAAAGCAGCCCACGAAGCAGGTCAGTGCTGGGAGCAAAGTCACAGAAGCAGCCTGCAGAGCAGACCTGTCTTGGGAGCAGAGCTGTAGCAACCAGAGGCAGAGGGGCCAAAGAAGCAGCCCAGGGAGCTGGAGGCAGAGCAGCAGCAGTGCTGAGACAGAGTGGTGGAGCTGGATCAGTCCGGAGGTGGGTGCGGTGAGCAGCTGTGGAGAGTGAGGGGAACCCTGGGCAGCGGGCCCAGCACAGGCAGACGCCTCAGCCAAGAGACTCCGCAGGCCAGGCTTGGATCGTAACCCTGACAGGGCGGGGGCAACACTGGGAAGAAGGGTCCTACCACTTAGAGCCTGAGAGCGTCTGGCCACCACCAGAGCAAGTGTCCAACCCACAGCATCCCTACAGCACAGCCAGAGCCTGAGAAGGCGGCCTGGGACTTACAGGGAGCAGACTGTGAATGGCCCTGACGTCCCAGGGACACTGTTTGTGCTGTTCCCTGCCACAGAGCGGGTTGATGTGTTTCCTTTAACCTTTCCCATTTTTCCTTATTTTTTTTAAAATTAATTGTTGATTAAATAACTTGCATTTGCTTTAAATTGTATGTAATGGTCAGTGGGTCAGAAAAGTGCCCAGTGCAGAGAGAGTACCCCGGAGTGGGGACACCCTAGCCCCTGTCCTAGATGACCACAGCAGGGTTGGGGGTTGAGCCCCCCAGGAATCCCAGGCCCAGCCTTGTTGGGGTTACGAGGACTCAGCCAGACAGGAGAGTGGAAGGGGAGTCCTCAAGGGCAGGGAGGCCACTGGGTAAAGGAAGTGGGAGCGAGGACTCAGATCCTTTCGCTAGCCCGCTTCACCAGGGTAGTGCAGAAGCCAGGAAAGTTCCCCACAATAGCGGGACTATTCCCCCGCTTACAATAGCAACATTCTCTTCTGTAATCAGCCAAAAACCACTGAACTTAGATTCTGTCTTTTTCATTCATTGGTTATGTCTTATTGCTTTAAATATTATTGTTAGAAATATTATTTGGATCTTATGAAGTATTACAAAACTTTTTGTTCAGCAAGTCTCAGCACCCAATGCTCAAGTAAACAATTCTGTGTATTTGTATTTTAATAGTAGTTACCACTGTCTTTTAGTGGTGAAAAAGATCCCTGTCTGAATTTTCCAGTGCAGGGACCAAAGCAACCAGCACCTATTGAGTTTTCCAAGGTATTTTTTTTCCCTTTTTGTTTAAACATCACATTTTGGATAGGATGCCTTTGGCTGATTGTATAGTGATAACTATCAATAGACAGTTTTGTTTGTAAACCTTTTAACTCAGAGATGGCCTTTGTGTTTTGGATATGTTGGCTCCTCAGTTTTGGCATCAGGGACAAAAAAAATCACCATGCTAGCCCTTCCCCAAAATACGCAGACTGCCTCTGCTTATAACTCCTAATATATGGCCACCTACATACAACCATCAACCACACTTATAGCATGTGTGTACAACTCTCAACCTTAGGCTCTAAAAACACTGCATGTTAAAAGGGCAGCACAAGTAGATCAGGCAGGAATGGGGAAACCATGTATATTAAGGCAGATATGATTAAAACCAGCCAAATCTCTCTACAATGAGCAGATGTCACCTCTAATTTGGCAGAAGACCAGGTGTGTCTATTTTTCCTGAATTCACCAGAGGCTGTCAGTGTCCTATCAATATAACTTCAAGATTAAGTTACATTAAGTACTGTATAGGGATTCATACTTTAATAAGGCCATAAGGAACAATTGTGATCCAGTCTGATCTCCTGCTGAACACAGGCCATAGTACTTCCCTGCATTAATTCCTGTTTGAACTGGAGAATGTCTTTTAGAAAAACATCCAATCTTGATTTTAAATTTGCAGCGATGGACAGTCCACCAATAGTCTTGATAAGTAGTCCTCATTGTTAAAAATTTTCACCTTATTTCTAGTTGGAATTTGTCTAGCTTCAACTTCCAGCCATAGGATCTTGTCATACCTTTGTCTGCTAGATTGAAGAGCCCTTTATTATCAAATTAATACAGGTACTTATAGACTGTAATCAAGTCATCCCTTAGCTGTCTCTGTGTGAAGCTAAATAGATTGAGCTCCTTGAGTCTATCACTCAAAGTATGTTTTCTAATCCTTTAAGTATTCTTGTGCTCTTTCTCTGAACCTTTCCCAATAAATCAACATCCTTCTTGAACTATGGACACAGTATTCCAGCAGTGGTTGAATGCCACATCCACAGGTGAAATAACCTTCCTACTCCTTTATATATTCAAGGATTGCATTAGCAAGGCCACAGTATTGCACTGGGAGCTCATGTTCTGCTGATTATCCACCATGATCTCCAAATCCTTTTTACAGCCACTGCTTTCCCCCATCCTATAAGTATGGCCTACAGTTTTTGTTCCTTGATGTATGATCTTACATTTGGCTTTATTAAAACACATATTGTTTGCTTATGCCCAGCTTATCAAGAGATCCAGACCTCTCTGTGTCACACCTCTCTGAATCAGGAGACTGCTCTTTTCATCGTTTATCACTCCCCCAATCTTTACATCATCTGGAAACTTTATCAGTGATGATTTTATGTTTTCTTCCAGGTCACTAATAAAAATGTTCAGTAGCGTAGGGCCAAGGACTCATCCCTGCAGGACCCCATTAGAAACACACCCACTTGATGATGGTTCCCCATTTACAATTCCATTTTGAGACCTATCAGCTAACTCGTTTTTAATCAATTTAATGTGGGCCTTGCTGATTTTGGATCATTCTAGTTTCTTAATCAAAATATTGTGTTGTAACAAACTTGCAATCTTATAAAAAATCAAGTTAATTTGACAAGATCTGTTTTTCATAAAAATATGTTAACCGCATACATTTTATCACCCTCCTTTAATTCTTTATTAATTAAGCCCCATGTTCATCATTTTTTGCCCAGCATCAACATCAGGCTGACAGACCTTTAATTACTCGGTTTGTCTTGTTTAAATATTGGCACAGCGTGAGCTTTTCCCCAGTACTCTGGAACTTCACCAGTGTTCCAAGACATTGAAAAACAACATTAATAGTCCGGAGAGCTCCTCGGAAAGCTCTTTTAAAGCTCTCTGTTGCAAGCTATCCTGACATGCTGATTTTAAAGTGTCTAGCTTTAGTAGCTGCTGTTTAATATCCTCTTGAGTTAGTGCTGGAATGGAAAGTGTTTCATCACTTGATATGCATACATCATCTGTGTTTTTCCACAGGTACAGAACAAATATAATTATTGACCACTTCTGATTTTTCTGCATTTTTGACAATTTTCCAATTTTCCAATAGGCAGCGTAACCTTCTTCCTTGTTTGTGGGTTTGTGGCTTTTGAGACAGCTAGTAATCTAGTAAAATGTTCTAAAAGAGACCTCAATTATCATTCACATTTTTCTGTTTAAATTCTTTCTCTCAATTGATTTGGCTCATAATTGTTTTCAGCTTTGTGAAAATGGTCCCTTTAAAGCACCAAGTATGTATATTACTGGCTTAGATGTTATTCTATTTGCACATAACAAATGTAATTAAGTCATGATCACTTTTATCTAATTTACCATGTATTTTGAGTTCTGTGATAAGTTCCTCTTTATTTGTCAAGATGAGATCTAATATAAAATTCCCCTGAGTTGAATGCAGCACTTTGAGTTAGTATCAACTCATGTGAGTGCAGATTAAAGTTCGGTCCAATGCCAACCCATCCATAGTCAAGTAATAATAATATTTTTATGTGTTGCAATGGAGAGGTTATAGCCTAAAGTCCAGTAGAGGGCAGTACTACACACACACGCATGCACCAGAGAGTACTTTACAGACTATCAGTAGATGATACTCTATAAAAATGAGTTTCCTATAAAAATTAGTATTTCTTTGCATTTTCTAGTGGGCTGTTGGTTGTATATGTCTAACAGCTTATTTAAAATAAAGTCTATTGGGTCTTTTTTATGCAGTTCTTCACCTGAATAGAAAGACTCACTCTGAATTATATATATATATATAGGTAAAAAGTACATGCAATTGATCTATTTACAACAGTTTTTCTGCAACAACATTTAAAAATACATGTAAAACAATACCACATGTTCCATTATCAGTCTATTTCATACATAGGTATCTAATGTTACTACACTGGTTCTTGTTTGATTAGTGCTATTCCATTCGTTCTACACTCTCATTTTCTAAACCATGAAGTGATGTAAAGTAGAATATAGACCTGCATGTTTATCATGCATTTGGCTTCTGTGGCATTGTTCACCTGAGTTAATAAGGTCCCCATGAGCCAGTAGTTTCCCTTAAATACTGACTTTAGAGGGAAAGCATTCTAGGATAAAGAAAAATGATCAAGCCTGATCATCGACAACAAAAAAATATTTATTGTATTCAGGATTCCTAAAGCCATTGAGTGACAAAATAATTTATTTAAATTCTAACCTGAGTCTATTCTAAAAGGAATAAGTTGCTTGCCTTTAGAAGATTAATAAGCAAAGACATTACTGCTATAATTGTAGCATATATAGTATATAATTCAGAATCTGAGTTAGGCATATGCAATAATACATAGGGAGATCTAGAGCTGCTTTGAGTTTCTGTCTAGATTTAGTCCCTCATTCTTAGAGTCAGTAGGGAATAGGAAATTGCAGAGGGGAAGGGATGAGCAGGGAAGGGTATGTGCTGAACACTATAGGATGAGGAATGGTATTAATGGAACTCAGGGGCTATCTTCCAACTCCCCAAAGATAGTGATGATTACACAATGCATGTGTACAGGAAAGGGAGGTTCCAAAACAGGAGAACAATGGGGGCCTTCATGAAGGTGCATGTTGATGCCAGGCACCCTCCCCTAACTACTCAGACCCCAGATTACAGGGCCCAAGTTGCTCCATTCACTTATGCCCCCGATCTGTGTGGAGTTGTGCCAATCTTTAGCACCACTTGACAGCTATGGGGGATGGAAATAAAGCACTGAAACTGAGAGGGGTGGGGTGGGGGCAAAAAAAAAAAAAAAAAAAAGGGAAGGGAAGGGGAGATTCAGGACTCTCATGCCTGGCCTACTATCACTATGATTAAAAATGAATTATATGCACATAGGCAGAATTTGTCCCACATAAAGAGGAATAAAAGGATCCAAGTCCATTTCCACTGGAACGCAGAGCAAATCAGTGATGGTCAAAGATGTGTGTGGGAGGGGAGCGGGGTGGTGGACAGGAGGGTTCCTTGTCATTTTATTTAGGAAGAATTTAAGTGCTGGTGAAAGGTGACAGATTGAAAGCCTGAAGTGTTCTATTTATCCACAGAAGTTATAGGGTACAAGTGTCAGCACAAGTGTACGATTTCCTATGCTGTCCTTCAAATGTTCCAAAGCTCTGATTTGAATGGACCATTTCAAGAGAGGAGAGAATTGTTCAGTTTCCATGGCCCATTTAGTCCTTTGGCCCTTCTCCTGAGATTGACGTGCTTTAGTGGATTTCATGATGTGGGTACATGTCTACTGGGAACTGAAGCAACTCGTATCACATCAACCAACAGTTATCTGATAGTAACAAGCTTTGATCACTACCAACACACAAAGCGATTTTAACTGTATACATTTTTATACTTAGCTACCGTTTTTCCAGTAATTGTTGGATGGTTAGATAGGCCCAAAGCCTCTCAATGTAATCACCAAATATGTATTCCTGGTCGTGGAGAGCTTTAGCCGTTTCTTCAATATCTACTTGTTCAGTAAATGTCACATCATTGTTTGCCTGTTAGAAATTGAGAATCTGCTGTTTACAAAAATGTAAATGATCTCACCACTGCATAAAGGTATTTCAATTAGGGATGCATTTTTTACATACAGAAATGCAGCAACTAACAAATGGTCTCTAATAACTTTCAATTAATTACACTGATGTGATGCAGTCAGATAAAGAAATTAGTCTGTAATTGTGAAAAATAATACAAGAAATTTTGGTGGGGTTTTGGGTACCTCTACTTGGACACATGCCATGCTCTGACACATTCTGGGACACCTCTGTATTTTTATTAACCCCTGTTCAATTACAGTAGCAGCCAAGGGCACCTCAGTGTTACCACATTTGGTAATACAAGGGTAATGCAGCAATAACACACTTAATTTAGATCAAATATGAAACAATGGGGTTACTGAGATATTTAACTGGATACTCAGACTTCCTTTTCAATCAATGGCATGCAAGAGCATGAAGATTTAATCTCCTTTTCGCTAATTCATAGTAGCTCATTCATACTGGGATGCTTTTGAGTTATCACTTCCCAAAAGTACTGAAACACTAAACTACCACTATGGGATGTTTGGTGAGAGCTAGAAGTCATCTATCAGATCAAATAACATTGATTTATTTTTCAGTGAGGAAGTGGTGGCACTGGCAACCCACCACATGTAGAGAGACATAAATCAGCGTAACAGGAGCCATTTGATAGACTCTCTGCCATTGTGCCAGCTGGTAAACATTTCAAAAGAAAAAAATGTCATTTACTTTCAAAGAGACTTAAACTTTTAGATAAGTTAGGTATTTTTGCAAGTTTACCCATTAACTGTATGTTGGATGTCAAACTTATTTTTTTAGTGGTGATTATGCAACCACTATCCATAAGTAGGACCACTGAAACATGTCACACACATTCCATTTATAGAGTGGGGATGTAGAGTCGTCTTATTTGTTTTTATGTTTTCTGCAAGATTTTTCTGGCATGACTCAAGCCTTGACATTTTATAAAACAGGCTTAAAATAAACACCCAGCAGAACCAGTACTTACACCTTGAGCTTTCACATCAGCAGTAAAGCTGTTGAGGTCATTGTCTATAATACGTCCAGCCACCACGATTTCAGAGCCATCATAATAATGATTGAAATTGTTCTGAGTTAATTCAGATGTTGCATTGATAGGGTAGTGGAGTTGCACTGCTCGAAGCATGGGATTGGCCACTTCATCATAAAAACTCTGTAAGGGGAAAAAAGGGATCAAATCCAAATAAATAAAAGTGTCTGTACTATCTGGTACTGCATAGGCATTCAAATTTTGCCTAACAAAGGGCTGCATTAGGAGCTAGCCAAGAGTCTGAAAGCTATACCTAATTTGCCCTCTTTTATTCTGTGGAGGTATAGCCTGCAGAAAGAAATAGTCCCAGCATACAAATTTCCATTTTGAATCGATTGGCCAGGCTGCTTATATGAATTCAAAAACTGCATGTTGAAAATGTTACATTAGAAGGCAGTGTGTTCTAGTGGATAGAGAACCAGACCAGGAGTCCCAAAATCTGTGACCCTCTCTAATCCATGTAGCTTCTGTACCTCAGTTTCCCTGTTTTGGATAATGAAGATAAATAAGGCTTACCCCTTTGTAAAGCACTTTGAGATCTATATATGAAGAGTGTTTTATTGGTTTTTTTACTACTTTCCACAGCCACATCTCTCTATCAAAGATGAGCACTATAGTGTAGTGTGCATATCTGATGTGGGCAACAATCTGGCTACCTCTTTACTACCAGACAGTTCCCATTAACCCCCTCCATCCGCCGCCCAATTAACAAGTGTAAATCTTTAGTTTAGTAAATCCAGTTTAAACCCCCTTTAATTAAGTAAATGGAGACTGAGTTCCTAAAATTGAACTTCTGAAAAATAAAATTGGATGTGGTGCATAAATTAATTTATCAATCCTTCAATGATAGTGTACATAACGAGTAAGGCTATATTTTAGTCACAGGTATTTTTAGTAAAAGTCATGGACAGGTCACGGGCAATAAACAAAAATTCATGGTCCATGACCTGTCCGTGACTTTTACTATATACCCCTAACTAAAACTTGGGCTGGGGGGCGGTCCGCAGGCACCGCGGGTGCTGGGGAAGGGGTGGCCCAGAACCCCTGCAGGTGCTGGTTGGGAAGTGTGTGGTGAAGCATGGCTTGAGACCCCTGCTAGTTTTGGGGCGGGGGAGCAGGCAGTGGCACGCAGCCTGAGACCCCCGCTGGTGCTGTGGGAGGGTTGGTGAGGCTGGCAGGCTCCCTACCCGACTCTGACCAGCACGTCTCTGCAGCTCCTAGGAGCTCTGCACACGGCTCCCGCCACAAGTGCCAGCTCCACAGCTCCCATTGGCTGGGAACCGCAGCCAATGGGAGCTGTGGGGGTGGTGCCTGTGCGTGCGGAGCCCCCTGTCCCCTCCACATAGGAGCTGCGGGGACCTGCCTGTGGGAGCTGGGGAGCCGCCCCCCCCCCCCCCCGAGGTAAGTGCCGCCCCACACCCTAATCCCCTGCCTTAGCCCTGAGCCCCCTCCCACACACCCAAACTGTTACCAATAATGAGTGGTAACAAATGCATACAGCGTGCCTGACTTATTTATTTATTGGCACCAAATCTCAGTCTCTTCAAACCCGTACAGCCACTTGAACGCTGGCTAAAGGACTGAAGTCACGTTCGGTGGCAGAAAGATGATTATTTCAACTGCAGAAAAATGGTTCATATCACCAGGCGTTCATAAGATCAATGTACCTAAAACGGGAGTTCAACTGTAAATTCTTTATATGGGTAACACACATAGATCAGGTAGGAGGTGTGATTGCTTCATAGTTGGGGGTTATTATACTGACAATTGCTAAGTGCATTAATCTCTCTCACTGAATTTAATGAGAGTTGATCAGTACTTTCATGTTATTCTCAGCACTTTATAGTATTGGGCTATAATGTTCTCTATCACACTCAGGATACTGAACCAAGAAGATAATACAATGTTGCGTTATAAAAAAAATGATCTGTCCATGGGATTAGGGAGACAAGGCGGGTGGGGAAATACCTTTTATAGGACCAACATCTGTTGGAGAGAAAGACAAGCTTTGGATTAATGTCTCATTCTTTTACAGTGAACATGACTTTGGATGGTGAACATTTAACAAAGGGAACTCCCCTTTCTCTTCTGCCTTCATCCACATGCATTACATACTTTTTATTTTAATAAGGGGAATAAGCCTCCACCAGGTCCCCTTCAATTCACACTCTGAGTTGACAGACCTATGCTTCAAAAATTGTCAGAAGTCTTCCTAGACACTAAAAGGAAGTAGCAGAAGGTATTTGGCTAGGAAAATACAACTGCACAGCTCAATGCAAAATCACTGTGGCCAGCCAGTGAGAGTTTAAAACTAGTGGTGAAAACCCGTATCTATAATCCTCCACCCATAAGACACAAACTTCTCCTCATGATGCACAGCTGAGCTGTGTTTTTAATGGCCGAGCACCTTGAAGAGACTCGGGGGGGTAATAAACCAGGCCTGGTGATGGGTGCAGTTTAACATCCTAAACAAAATGGAATTCAACACCACTTCTGAATAACCAGAAAAGATATTTTTAGTCTTATTTCTTATGCTCAAGTTTTAAAACTCATTCTTAGAAGTTTCCCCATTATATGTTATGTTTGATATCAATTAACAAAGCATGTCTTTGTTTACTAATATCACTTGTTAGCTATGCTGGAAAAAGTACATCATCAAAGTACATTAGGTAATTCTAATATCTGTAAGAGTTGGTGGCTAGGGTGATTATATTTCTTCCTACCTGTAGCTGCAAGGCTGAATCAGAATCCTCATAGATACGGCGAGTCAATCCATTGTTCTCCAGTGCCATCTTCTCTAAAAAATTATAATCCATATCATAGCCAAAGGCAAGGTTATATAAGGAATACCTTCCTTGAATGGCATTTTTCACATTCTCTTGAATTTTTCCCTGGTTCAGTTCTCCTGCATTAAAGCACAGAAAGCAATTAAATTTTATGGAGAAGAGTCTTTCCCTTTAAAGAGCACGTTTAGAAAAATACTATTATGTGGTTAAAATACATGCACAAAAAAATTAGCATAGAGAAAGTACAAGCCTAGAGAGGAGAGAGATTACAGGTAAGTCCCAACTGCAGTTGCTATGGGTCTGGCTTTATTTTTTGATTGGTTCAATTTTTTCTGATTTTAACTTGGAAACCAGTTAAAGTTCCTAATTAAAATAAAGACAATTAAAAATGAGAGATACCATAATGTTTTAAACCTTCCAGAAATAGTCTCAAGGTTCAACCAAATAGACAAACTTCAGCAGAATAGGAGTGAATAGCTGCCGTAAATAATTTTTATGGTCACTGTATGGGTTCTTTGCTTTTTGGACACTCCGTAGGAGTGGCACCCGACTGATCACAGGGATGCAGTTACAGATGCTCCAACCAATGGTGGGATGCCCACAGGCAGCATAACTATGAACACTCACCACTAGTGGGATTCCCATCAGTCAGCATTATAACTGTAGAGGAGCTTCTCTCAGGCAAAACCTTCTCTTTGTGAGCTTCATTCATCATTTCAACTGTTCTTATTAAAGCATCATTTATATTTGTCGCTGCAAAAGACATGACCACAGAAAACAGAACAAGAGTAAGTACAAGTGTATACAGTGTTCCACTATGCGTCAGTCCAGAATGTTTCAAGCCTACCAACAGCCTACAGGCCTCTCTAGGAGTGAAGGATACCGTTGACTGCTTCTATTCACAGCCATGTGACAGTAGCACAGACAGAAAAATTATGCAGAGTGGTTTTATATTAGCACAGGGTGCTGTGGCCCTCAGCAACTTCAGATCAAACGAGGGAGCAATCAGGTTACTCCTGCAATTGCTTTCTTCATGTTTACTGTGCATGTCTTTGAAAGATAAGCTTCTAACAGGAAACCAATATGTGCAGTAGCATTGAGGTTTATCATACAACTGTGCTAATAGTTGTAGCCATTTCAATTTGGCTCATTGTATAATTTTAATCATGCTAAATACTTAGGTTTTTACAAACCCCTTAGAACATTTGAACAATGCTGTAGATCCCTCTTTGTTCCATCCTGTTGGCTGGGATCCTTTCTGCCACCATTACATGCTGCAGTCATTCACATAACACCTTCAGCCCAATCCTCCTACTCCTTTCTGCTCATGACTCACTCACAAGCCCTCTGGGGCTCCAGACCCTATTCCCATGCCCAATCTTTGGCCAGATTCTTTCTTGCCACCTTCCTCAGACCCAGAGATCCTTCCTATTCTCTTCTGCTGGAGTCAATTGTCCACCAGCAAATACATCTTCCATTTCCTTTTATTCATATTCATTGTTTGCCAAAGAGTGACACCAATTTTTCGTTATGTGAAAATATGGTTTCATCATGCCCCTATTTGAGATCCTTGGAGGAAAGATGTAAGTGGCAAAGTATTTATTGTGAAATTTTTTTTAGAGAAAGATATGTTAAAATTTAGTGATATTTACATCCTGTGGCTTTTATGGATTGAACAAACTTCTGTGCTTCCTTCAAATTGTCTAAGGTAGCCTTGACTAAGTATTCCTTCCAGGGTATTATCCTGTTATTAAACAAGATAAAGTTGAAGTGGTCATTCTCTTTGACATCATCCAATATTTTGAGCAGTGCTTCCTTTGTCTAGAACAAATAATAATCACTGTTAAAAGAAACAAATGAGAACATGAAATCTGAAGCGTGTTCATATTTTATTATTGAGACAGCTCGTAACAACCCCTATACTTAAATTACCTGATGCTTTCCATAATAAGATATTCTTGCAATCTTTTTTTGAGATGCTCTACTGCCTCCATTGTTTGCCACAGAACTTTGCAATTTGGCAGGGAAACAGTGTTCAGGCTAGAGAGATGCCTTTCACTGGTCTCATGACATTCCATTTAGGTATCTTAAGGCATGTCTTCACTACAGAGTTAACCCGGGCTCTTACCTCGGTATTACCCCATATTCCCCCGACACCCTCCCATCCATATACAAAGACCTCTCACCCAAGTTTCATGGTGCTTTAAACCTGGGCTAGCTGGCCTGGCTGGGGTATAGGTTAGAGTCTGGATGCCGCTTTCACTCATCCTCACTTTGCAGTGAGGATGCAGGCTAAACCACTTGAGTGCTAATAGTCCTCCAATACCTTCCCACAATTCCCTCCATGTGCTCAGAAGGACAGGCAAGTTTTTGCACAATTCACTGGGAAAGAATCATAGAGCGGCTCAGCTTCCTGCAGCACAAAGAATGATGGGGTATATCTCCAGCAGTCCTAGCGACAGACAAGGGGTAGTGCGGTACCAGTGAGGACCCAGTAGCTCAGGTATGGTTTTGCAGCCTGTGGCTGCTGAGACATGGATTAGGTTAACCCAGATGCTGCTCATGTGGGCTAAGTTAGCTCTGCAGTGAAGATGTACCCTTAATTATAAACTGTTGAAAATAGTCATTACCCTTCTCTCAATTGCAAGCCTCATGAAAATTTTGGCAGCCTGCCAAAATAATATCTGACCATTATAAAAAGGTGGGCCCATGGTTCCCACACTGTACAAGAAACTCTGCAAACTGCCAGAGCAGCTGTAGCAGAGGTGGTGGTGGGGGGAGAAGACAGGGGGATGGCGGGGGGGAAGAGCTTGACCAGGTTCCTCTTCTCCCAACCATATTCTCTCCAGACCCAGCAAATGGCCCTAGCAGTCCATCCACCGACTCTTTGGGCACCATATGGGGCAGGAGTTCCCCAGACTACAGGGGGTTGGGGAAGAAAAGAAAGGACTGAGCTGGTCTCCCCACCTCAGCCACCCATCCAGATCCAGAACATGGTCCCAGCAGCCTATTCCCTGCTTATGGGATCACAGCATTCTGCGGCTGCCAGCTAAAACAGTTAGTCTCCTAGTTCATGTGGTATAAATTTGTGCTGCAATGCCGGAGATTCAGTGTTCAAACCCTGATGATTATGCCTAGGGGGACATTACAGATTAACTTAATCAGATTTGTTTTTACTGTTTTTCTTTACAAAACCTAGAAAATTACATTTAAAAATCTGTGCTAGTTAGGTTGCAAAGTCCAACGTTCTGAAGCTAGGAAATGCTAAATTTACCATGGTTTGTGCAGCCTTAATTCTGCCCCATTGTGCATATGCATTATGATCTAGTCTTTAATGGCATGATCACAGACTGCTTTTCCATCTGACCCCTTATTAATTCAGTGCACTGAATGAACACACGAGAGGGTAAGAGTAGGAATTATGTTGCACAGGGACCATAAACTAGCATTTCCCATCATATACTTGATTTTGCAAACTAAATAATGTTTTTGTAATATAATTTTTATATGTAATAATATTTATAAAAATTGCCACAAAAGAGACATATACATACCCACATACACAGCACAGAAACTGGTCTACCTGTTAGAAGCAAACATCACTGTGTAACAATTAGAGCTGGATGAGAAATAGTTTTCCCATCCTGAGAACATTTTTGAGATTTAGAAAAATTTCCTGTTCCAAATTGTGACAGAAAGTCAAAATCTCAAATGTTCACAAACCAATAAGCTGAGAAAAAAAACCTTTGGTTTCGGCCAGTCAAAATGTTTAATATCTATAATCTCAAAATGTTCCAACTTAAAAAGGCCAATCAAAATCATTTTAATTATTTATTTTTACTATAAATTAACTGAAATTTTGAACCAAAAAAGAAGCCTCAAATTTCAAAAACAGGAAGTTTTGACAATTTCAAAACATTTCCAAGTTTTTTTCAGAATAGGAAATTTGTCAAGACCAACCTTTTCCTGTGGAAAGTTGCAGGTTACATGAATAAGCAGTTTACAATGAAAAACATTTTGCTGAAGAATTCCCAACCAGTTCTAGCAATAGCCTGGTATTACAATGTATGTATTTATTTCAGTTTTTACACATGTGCTAGGAGTGTTCATTCCCAGCTCTGAATGCCTCTTGCAATAATGACAAACACATCCAACCATGACACTGAACTGCTTAACTCCAGTGCCTGCAACAATAATTCATTCCCAACATGAGTCCACTATATTACAACTCCCAGATGATCAAACACCCTATCTTATGTTCTTTCTAGCTCCTTCCCAAATGCCTCAGCAAAATAAGGCAAACCTTACACTATATCCAGAATGTTAGCATGGGCCTAAAGAGGAATTCAGACAGAAAGATATAAAATGGCTAAAACTGGAAAAGAATATCCATGCAGTTCAGGCTTGCAGAGCATAGACATGAATGCAGTCAGCATGCCTGTGCCACAGCCCAATTCAGTTTGTTGCCAAAGTTCTGATCCCAGATCTCAGTTATGAAATGGCTGAGGGCTGGAAAGTATTAATTACGGAGTTAATCGTAGATTGGAAGAGCATTCTGGGTAAAGATATAAGGAGCACATAAAATGCCTCTTTTCATTTCAGAATTCTTCTGTCAACACAAGTGATTTTTAAAACTGGAGTAGAATTTACACAATCCATCTGTGCAACCTCAGCTAGTGTTTTGTCGTGTTAGGGTTTATTACCATGATACAGTTGCTTAGCCAACTGGAGGTGAAGCAGAGTATAATAGAACAACCTAAGCCAACAGTTGCGTGCTGGACGCTAAAAGAGCTTTATGGCATTTTGAGTGATAGTAAAGTACTTACTGGTGGTTTATGAATGAGGTTGGGAAATGTGCCTGTAAGGGCTGGGCGGGAAGATACCAGCGAAAGGAGGACACTCAGGCCTAAGAATAGTAAACTATGCTTTATTGAAGGAAGAACTTATGCTCCAATCTGCACGGGGAGCCCCTAGGATATGCGGACGGGCTGCAGGGGACAGCTGACTAGGCAGGACTCCACCGTGGGGGAGTCCTCTGTGGCGCTATATTCTCTGCTCTTATCTCGGGGTTACATGGGGTCAACAGCCAGTTCCATTCTTACATGTATGATTTATGCTTATTACATAAACTGACTGGTTTACAGGTAAAAATATGCTGAGCTATGCTACAATATCTTTTGGCAGGGTCTGTCAGACAAAGTTCATTGAAACTGCCTGCATCCTCTGCTTACATCCAGTCACGTACTCAGTCCACCACTTAGCTCCTCGCCAATCTTCCGCAACCTTGCCCCTACAGGAAAGAACATCTGCAACCAGTCCTCACAGATAACTCTTAAGTAATAAAAATAAACTCTGCAACTTTGTTTGAAATTGATTAATCCTGCTTATTTTGTTTAAAGAAATGTGCTGTGCCAAGGAGCATCCTTTTTTATGCTCAAGTTTCTAGTAAGTTACCTGTTCCATTTTTTGACCCAACATTGAGTGACTAATGTCTATTACAAAAATCACATTCTTGGGCACCCTGGGGAGATTCGCAGGTGCAAAAAAATGCACAAAGTATCCACTGATAATCTGAAAAACAAAGAACATGATGCACATGAGAACATGCAGCCTGTGTATATCACCTGCTCAAAATGTAGGAGCTGACCCGAAAAGACTTAAACATGTAATTAACATTACACATGTGAACTCAATAGGACTCTCATGTGTGAAAAGTAAGTGTGTGAAAATCTTTGCAGGATTAGGGCTTTAACACCCTTCCCTTCCCCAAATCACCATTGAATTTACCTGTAAATTGCCTGGAGAGTCTCTTTTCACATCATATTTTAGAGTAAAATCTCCATCCAAGAAAGATGTCGAGCAGTTCTCACAGGTTCGCTGTTGATCAATAGTTGGCTTGAAAGACACATGGCCCTGAAAAGCAGTAGGTTAGAATTCAAAATTTTATAAAATTACAGGAAAAAAAAAAGTTAAATATATTTTTCTACCACATAATTTCCTAAAATATATCCAACTACCGTATCCAGTAAGATATGTAAATACTGAATATTTGTCATAATCATCATATATACTGTTAAGGAAAAGTTAGCACATGTGACTCCATTTTGGTTTGGGGCCCACCATTGTTTAAATGCCAGCACATCATACACCAGGAGGAGTGATCCTTAGATACTGAATCCCTGTGAAAATCCTCCTCCTTGTCTCCAGCCTGCCTTGACTCCCAGTGTCTGTTTTTTGTCAGTCTCTAACTCCCTGTCTCTTGGCCTTGATGTGAGGCCTCCCATCCTAATAATAAAGGTTACTGATGCATGGCTTTAGGACTATGCTGTGTAATTAACATACTGGTATAGCACGAGGAATGCACCAAGCAGGGATAGGTGGTAGATAAGACAAGGGTTTGTTTATTGGCTAAGGTTTCCAATGCACGAGGGCAACATGCTTTGCTAAAAATTATATAACCTTTGTATAATCTGTATTCAGGGTCCCCTCCTGGCTAGCAGGGGGGCACCACACTCGAGCGTAATAAACTTAGTGTCTTTTGGGAACTCTGCAGTTGTGGACTTTGTTTATGTGCCTCAGCCTAGATTCGAACTGTGCGTGACCTATCAGGTATAATTCGCAGCATTGATGTGCGTGTCCTACCAGGTGTAATTCGCAGCATTTGTGTGCGTGTCCTATCAGGTGTAATTTGCAGCATTTGTGTGCGTGTCCTACCAGGTGTAATTCGCAGCATTTGTGTGCGTGTCCTATCAGGTATAATTTGCAGCATTTGTGTGCGTGTCCTACCAGGTGTAATTCGCAGCATTTATGTGCGTGTCCTCTCAGGTGTAATTCATAACAATACTTGCCTTCTTCTTTGTAATTTATTCAATGCAGACGCAGCACGACTCATCACTTTAAGACTTAGACATGACTGCAATTTATTATTGCAATACAATACTCTAGGCTTGTAATGTACAGATAAGTTTTCACGGGCTACCAATAATAAAAGCAAAAGAGCCACCTCTCCAAAACAGTAATCCACCAAAAGATATGCCACATATCCCATCCTCCTACCTACACATCTTGTGTTTGGATCACTGTATCATGCTTGTCTCCACTACAAGGCAACAACTTCAAATGTATCTTGGGAAAAACACAATTTTGAGGTATTGTGATGTATAAAAATTTGGTTGCATCCCCCTAAATAATTTGTGAAATCCTCTTCTAGTCCTCCCTGTCTTCCATGTTTCAGAAGCCACCAGAACCTTCCAGCAGCAGCAATGTATATATGTCGCGAGGCCTTGAGTGTTATATCCACTTAATAGACATGGTTATTTGGACCCCACCATGCCTCTGTGCTTCCTTCAGATTATGTATGTTGTGTAAAGAGCAAAGGACACAACAGATGTATAGTTTGATTTTTCTTGCATACATAGTCAAGGCTAGTCTCATGCTTTGAATGGCCTCAGACAAGACTGGCAACTTTCTGGTGTGTGTGTGTGTCCATATTTGTGTGTAAGTAAATCAGGCTATCAATTGCTTCCTCTCAATTCCTTGCTCGAGGGAGGAGGTCAGGCTGACCTAAAAGATGCAAACCTGTGCAGGGCCCTAAGCAGTCATTGGATTGTTTGTTTTGCTTCTGGCCAGACTGGTACAGATGCAAAAAGCAAAAGTACTTTTAGAGCAAATGAATCCAGAGGAGAAGCCAGTGACAACTCATCAGTTAGGTTCTGCATTTCTAGGGATGGCATTGGAGTTTATTATTCTCATGAAAAAAGTGCAGCGTCTCAACCAGGTTAACACCATGTATTCTTCATTAAGGTGAGTAATAGTTATACCTTTTTTCCAGAGAGAGATTTTTCAATGGTCTGAGTCAAGTCATTGTTTATAAATGATCCAAGTGCTTCTAGCTCACTGATACCTTGTGGCTCAAAGATGTTTGCCTCAATCTGAAATATTTTGTGAAAACAATTAGTAGGCCAGACATTGGAGGGTGGAGTCACAGAGCAGGTGGTGTGTAAAGGATGTTCAGCATGAGAAACTCTGTGGGCAGACCAGGGGAGTTTGTAAGGGGGCAAAGTCAGGATGATGGTGGAGCCCGTGAGCAGAGCTTTCAGGAGCTGAGTGGACTGTCTGGGCACTGCAGCTGCTTATGCCAGTCCCAATAACTGCCTTTGAGGCAGCTATTTAGTGCAGTGGTCCCCAAACTGTGGGGTGTGCCCCACTAGAGGGGCATGGCAGGGCCCGGGCCAGCCCCCACACAGGGGTAGGGAGGGAGTGCCACCTGACCAGGACTCCTGGCCCCTGCTCCTGGCCCTTGGCTTGGGGGCATGGCCACATTCCATTCCTGGTAAGGGGGGGTGTGAGAGGAAAAGTTTTGGCACCGCTGATTTAGTGCTTATGCAGCTGCCAAACCGCAACTCCTCCTCAAAGCAGCGTCTACACCTCTGTGCCCAACTACCATATGTATATGTATAGATGATATATAGATATGTGTCAGCTAGAGCAGTGGAGAGAGGGCATCTGGGGAAAGCCTCTTCCATACCGTTCTAAAAGAAGACTTGAGGAGGGCTGGGTCCCTTCTCAGTTAACTGATGGTCAGGGATATTTTTTGGGTTGCATGGCCCACACAGAAAACTCTTGGCTAACAGGCCAAGAATAAGAAGGGACAGCATCTTTCCCATCCCAACTTCACCAGCAACTGGACCAGGACAGAAATACAACCCATAGCTGATTCAATGCAGCTTCAATCCACTGACAAAAACAGACTCCAACAAGAGACTGCTGAATTGGAATTAATTTGCAAACTGGATACAATTAACTTAGGCTTGAATAGAGACTGGGAGTGGACGGGCCATTACACAAAGTAAAACGATTTCCCCATGTTTATTCCCCCGCCCCCCGTTCCTCAGACGTTCTTGTCAACTGCTGGAAATGGCCCACCTTGATTATCACTACAAAAGGTCTCCCCGCTCTCCTGGTGGTAATAGCTCACCTTAGGTGATCACTCTCCTTACAGTGTGTATGGTAACACCCATTGTTTCATGTTCTCTATGTATATATTTTCCACGGCATACATCCGATGAAGTGAGCTGTAGCTCACGAAAGCTTATGCTCAAATAAATTGGTTAGTCTCTAAGGTGCCACAAGTACTCCTTTTCTTTTTGTGAATACAGACTAATACTGCTGCTACTCTAAAAGCCACTGAGTGTTAATGAACAAGCATTTTCTATTAAAGAGATAGATATTAATAGATACTTGAACTTCTGTCAAGGATCAGAGATACCTGCAAATATTGTGGCTGCAATTATTGATTTTAAAATATATGATAATTCATGTGCAAATTAAGCCTGGTATCGTGCCCCTGTGAATTGACAGCATGGTTCTGGATGTTGTAATGATTGGGTGCAATTGCTGTGGAATCATCAGCATAAACTGTGGCCATCCCAGTTGTCAGTATAAATCAAACTTAAGCAAACACAGCATGCTGTGTAATCACTGGGGCCAGCCACAGGAGGGAACCTTGATCACATGCATGATCAAGTGCATTACAATAACTTCCTGTTTTATATTGTTTTGCAACAGCTGTGGAAAAAAATGAACAGAAAGCCTTTAATAAAGGCTGTTCAGACAGCTGAAACATTGGTTATCTGTTCTTGTACTCATGGTAAATGGATTTATCTCCTGGAGCACACAGCTTAAGATATAAATATACACTTGGCTGGCATTACCTAGGAGCAGTGCCCTTCTTCGCCCACTATTTCTGCTAGAGTTTTTAACTGCTCTGTATAAATGCTGCTGAATATAAATGAAATCCCAGAGCAATTTACCTGAAATTCTTTGACTAGCTGTTTCGGTTTTACTTTAATCAACATCTCATATTTTCCCAAGTGCCGTTTCAAGAGCTCCTCATAGGTGAGCTCAAAAGTGACTTTGCTGGCTGCTGCAATGTTGACTGAAACAGTGAACTTTTCAGTTTTTCTCCCAGAGGCCCTGGAAATGTTAAGCAATATAACTACAAATCAGAAAAACACCAATATAACAAACCCCTGGATGCTTTTTCTTATCAATAAGAAATTGCTGTCACACAGCAACCATTAAATCTTTTCCCTGGTTTCACTTGTTTTAAGAATCAATATGAATGTAATGCTCTTATAGTTTTTAACATGCCTAAAACTACAGTTTCAATTCTGATCTACACAGCAGTAGGTATTTTGACTAGACATTCCTTGAAAGTAACTTGGATTTGCCAGCTAATTAAGAGAGATTTCATAGTGTGAACTAGAAAGCACTGAGAATTTGGAGCTTCATCCTAATAGGTGCATTGCAGTCAGTAGGGGTTGAGGGTGCTCAGCATCTCACAGGATCCAGCAGTTAGAGGCTTCACCCTAGGACAGTGGTTCTCAACCTTGCCAGACTATGCACCCCTTTCAGGAGTCAGATTTGTCTTGTGCATCCCCAAGTTTCACCTCACTTAAAAACTACTTGCTTATAAAATCAGACATAAAAATACAAAAGTGTCTCAGCGTGCTATTATTGACAAAGTGCTCACTTTCTCATTTTGTCTGTATGAAATTTTAGTTTGTACTGACTTTGCTAGTGATTTTTACGTAGCCTGTTGTAAAACTAGGCAAATATCTAGATGAGTTAATGTACTCCCAGAAGACCTCTGTGTACCTCCAGGGGTACACATATCCCTGGTTGAGAACCATTGCCCTAGGATATGGATTTGAATTTGGCTCAAGCGGGTGGTAGTAACCAAAAGTCCATTTTGAAATCAATAGCTCTTTGGTGCTCTGTGTAAAGGGGGCGGTTGCATTAGCCTAGTTGTTAGTGGACACGTGTCCATGTCACAAAAACTCTCACTAGATTTAGCGGCCTCTTTTCAGGCATCAAGGATTAAATAATTATGGAAACTGAGCTACCTCGACAAGATATAAACTGGTCATTTAGACTTGAAATTAGACGAAGGTTTCTAACCATCAGAGGAGTCAAGTTTTGGAATAGCCTTCAAAGAGAAGCAGTGGGGGCAAAAGATCTATCTGGCTTTAAGATTAAACTCGATAAGTTTATGGAGGAGATGGTATGATGGGATAACATGATTTTGGTAATTAATTGATCTTTAAATATTCATGGTAAATAGGCCCAATGGCCTGTGATGGGATGTTAGATGGGGTGGGATCTGAGTTACTACAGAAAATTCTTTCCTGGGTATCTGGCTGGTGAATCTTGCCCATATGCTCAGGGTTTAGCTGATCGCCATATTTGGGGTCGGGAAAGAATTTTCCTCCAGCGCAGATTGGAAGAGGCCCTGGAGGTTTTTCGCCTTCCTCTGTAGCATGGGGCACGGGTCACTTGTTGGAGGATTGTTGGCTCCTTGAAGTCTTTAAACCATGGTTTGAGGACGTCAATAGCTCAGACATAGGTGAGAGGTTTTTTGCAGGAGTGGGTGGGTGAGATTCTGTGGCCTGCGTTGTGCAGGAGGTCGGACTAGATGATCATAATGGTCCCTTCTGACCTTAGTATCTATGAATCTAAGAGGTGGTTGCTTCATGACAGAGTTGAAACATCGATGGAACAATGTGGAGAAGTTTTCACTGATGCTGCCCTATGTCACACCCACTCTGTGTCTAGATAGGGAAACCAGAGAATCTTCTTAACGTGAGACTCTGTTGCTGTATGTCAGTCTGTATGACTTAAATATATGGTGAAAAGCTATGAGGTTCTTGGAGAGCAGCAAACTACTTCTCCAGCAGTGACAGGTACCAGTCACATCACTTAAAGCACTACACGAAGGTACTCAGGCTTTGCCTTCACTGCAGAAATAGATGATAATATAAGAACGGCCACATTGGGTCAGACCAATGGTCCATCTAGTGCAGTATCCAGTTTTCTGACAGTGGTCAAGGTGCTTCAGAGGAAATGAACAGAACAGGCAATCATCAAGTGATCCATTCCCTGTCTTACACTCCCAGCTTCTGGCAAACAGATGCTAGGGACACTCAGAGTATAGGATTGCATCCCTGAGCAGCCACTGGTGGACTTATCTAGTTCTTTTTTTGAACCCGGTTATAGTTTTGGCCTTAACATCCTCTGGCAACGAGTTCCACAGGTTGACTGTGCATTGTGTGAAGAAGTACTTCCTTTTGTTTTAAACCTGCTGCCTATTCATTTCGTTGGAGACCCCTAGTTCTTGTATTATGTGAAGGAGTAAATAACACTTCCCTATTCATTTTCTCCACACCAGTCAAGATTTTATAGACCTCTGTCATACCCTCCCTTGGTCATCTCTTTTCCAGGCTGAAAAGTTGCAGGCTTTTAAATCTCTCCTCACACAGAAGCTGTTCCATACCCCTAATCATTTTTGCTTCCGTTCTCTGTACCTTTTCAAATATATCTTTTTTGAGATGGGGCATCCAGGTCTTCATGCAGTATTCAAGATGTGGGCGTACCATGGATTTATATAGCGGTATTATGATATTTTTTGTCTTATTATCTATCCCTTTCCTAATGGTTCCTAACATTCTGTTTGCTTTTTTGACTGCCGCTGAACATTGAGTGGATGTTTTCAGAGAACTATCCATAATGACTCCAAGTTTTATTTCCTTCGTGGTAACAGCTAATTTAGACCCTATGATTTTATATGTATATTTGGGTTATGTTTTCCAATGTGCATTACTTTGCATTTATCAACATTGAATTTCATCTGCCATTTTGTTGCCCAGTCACCCAGTTTTGTGAGAAACGTTTGTAACTCTTCGCAGTCTGCTTTGGATTTAACTATCTTAAGTAGTTTTGTATCATCTGCAAATTTTGCCACCTCACTGTTTACCCCTTTTTCCAGATCATTTATGAATATATTGAAAAGGACTGGGCCCAATACAGACCCCTGGGGGACACCACTATTTACCTCTCTCCATGCTGAAAACTGACCATTTATTTCTACTCTTTTTTCCCCTATATTTTAACCAGTTACTGATCCATGAGAGGACCTTTCCTCTTGTCCCATTACAGTTTACTTTGGTTAAGAGCCTTTGGTGAGGGACCTTGCCAAAGGGTTTCTAAAAGTCTAAGCACACTATATCCACTGGATCACCCTTGTCCACATGCTTGTTGACTCCCTCAAAGAATTCTAATAGATTGGTTCTAATTCTAATAGTTGTGTTTTTACATAGAGATAGCTGTTTTGATGTAAAAACCTAGTGAAGACAAGGCACAGGTCATTTTTACTTTGATGTAACTCATCAAGGTCAACCCCAGACAAGAAGATATAAGATTGACCTAGCTAGTTGAGGTCAGGTATATCCTTCCCCTCACCTGGGGTTGACCTCAACTACCTACAGCAAGGTAAATACTACCAGTGCCTTGTCTCCACTAGGATTTTTAAACCAAGATAGCTATCTCAAGTTACCTGTCTCGTTGTAAATAAACACCTCTTTTTGCAATGAATATATAGCTTCAGATAACACAGAGATGCATGTGGTATAAGACCTGAAGAGGATAGAATACCAATTCCCAAAATGAGTTAGGAATGACAATTAAATTGCCAAAGCACAGAGGACAAAGTTTAAATCCAACCACTGAATGACTGAAATTAGATTAAATTTGATCTCTTAACACCATTTCACACAATTATACATCCAACAGTCAAATAATTGCCACGTGGTATTTAAAAACATTCATCTTGCCAAATAGGCACTAACATACCATGGTGGTGTTCTCAGTATAAATGGCTATATTAGATTCAACAGATCAATGCGAATCAAATATGTTATTCAATTCACATCTCCCTATGAGGCAGGAAAATATTAGTGGTGTGATGAGGCACAATTAGTGTTTGTCAAGTTTGGCACTTTGCTGAAGTGCCCAGGTGAAAGGAAATGCAGAATTAATTACAAGATTAATCCCATATCTGGGTGAATAAAAAAATGGTTTCTTCTCTGAGTGATTGTCCACACAGATTCCACTCTTGGGTGTGCATGTGTCCCATGCATGTGAGATCAGATTTTTTCGGAATAGCAATGCTCACTGGGCAGCACCTGCACACTGGATTGTCTTTGCACCTGCCCTCACCCCCCACCAGAGGGCATACAGGGCGGTGCAGGCCCAACCATCCCTCCATTCCTTCTTACTGTTTATGGCAGCAAGACAGAAATCCTGTAGTGTTCACTTACTCTGCCTACCATACAATCTCTTGTATGGCTAGTTAATAGTAATTAATATATTTAGATAGTTATTAGTTTTTTGTTTATGCCATTGGCAATCCCCTTTCCCCCCTAAAATCTAGAATAGGTCTGGGGATACCCTTGCTGCTAGGACTCATAGGGATTTAAAACTTGCCTCCTATTGCAAGGCTGCTATCCTGCTCAATGCTGGGCATTCTACTACTTCTGCCTTGGCCAAGGATACATCCCTGACAAATTATCGATCTGCCATTCCTTCTCTAAGAGAATGCAGCAAGAGAGGAAGATCCAGCTCCAGCCCTGTCTTGTAGAGTGCTTGATGAGGGCCTCTTCAGAGTCTGAGGCAAAAGATCCCAAAAAGCCCGAACGGTCACTTTTGGCTAGTGCTCATGTGAACTGCAGCTCTGCATCAAGCTGCCAGGCTCATTCTTCATCAAAGGGATCAAAACCCCTCAACTACTGAATCAGGCAGAACAGTCAAGTCTTCCTCCACCTAGTCATCATTGGAAAGAAGTAGGGAGAGCATCTCCCCCACTGTGAGCATAGGCTTAGGTGACCCTTGCCAGTGATCAGCAAAATTAGATACAAAACACATCTCTGTCTCTTATGCCCTTCAGCCAAAAGGTGGCTCACAGCCCACACCAGGATCCTCTGATACCATAGCACCACTGGATGGTCAATGCCTGCGACCATGGTGCACACTTCCCCTAGTACCAACTCCTTGAGGTACCAACCTCAGCTAGTGTCCAAATGAACATTTTGAATTATCAGATGTTTCTGTCAAAATACAGCTATATGTCTTGGGGCAAGATATCACGCTGCATTGAGCAGTTTCCTCAGGAACATAGGGAGAACCTAAAGTCTCTAGTGTCTGAAAGAGAGTTAGTGGCCCAAACATCTCTGCAGGCTACTTTAGATGTCTCTGATACAGTGCCACATATGATAGCCACTTCCCTTGTGATACACAGGGCTTCACAGTTCAATCTTCTGAAATACCTTAAGAGGTCCAAATGATAATCAGAACATGGGGTCCTGGAAATTATGAACAAGGGGTATTCTATCCAATTCCAGTCCCTTCCTTTCCCCGGCCTTCTTCAGGGACCCTCTCATGAGATACTGTTAAAATAGGAGGTGAATTCCCTTCTGCAATTCAGAGCATTGGAATACATGGAATGCCGAGGCAAGGTGTTCTACCCCCATCACTTTTTAATCCCAAATTAAAAGGGAGGCTGGTGTCCTACTCTAGACCTGAGACATCTGAACAGATTCATCTTTCATTTCAAGTTCAGGATGGTCATCCGGCCTCAATTATCCCCTCATTACATCTTCATGGCTGGTTTTTGGCTCTCAAGCTTCAGGGCACTTATTCTCAGCTGTCTGTACACGCAGAACACAGAAAATACTTAAGATTCATAGTGGGAGACTCGTTATGAATAGAGGGTGCTGGTCTTTGGGCTCTTCATGGCACTGAGAGTATTCTTTAAGTTCCTCATCACAGCCCGCTTAAAACAACACAGCGTTCAGGAAGACCCATGCCTGGATGAGTGGCTGATCTTAGGAAAATTTCCCTAGCTGGTGACCAACTGAGTTTGTGTGATCTTAGGATTCTTCACCACAATGGGATTCAAGATAAAAATAAACAACAAACAAACAAACAAAAACCCCACAACACACTTTTGCCAACCCGAAGTTTAGAATAAGAACTGTGTTAGATTTGAGGTCAGCAAGAGCTTATCTACTGCAGGTGAGGAACCAGACTATAGTGAACCTCATCAATCAGCAGGCTCACCCAAAGATGTCTGCAAGAGCATGCCTCAGGCAGCCTTTGAGTCACATGGCCTTCTGCATCTACATCACTCAGCATGCCAGAGTTCAACCACCTGCAAGGGTGGTTGAAATCCATGTACTTACCCAGCAAGCACCAGATGGACATGAAGATGAAGGTCCTGCGAGAAGTCCTGTCCTCATCAGGTTAGTGTAAAGACCTGCTTCACGTGTCCAATGGAGCATCCTTTTCTGCACCTCTGTCTACCAAGATATTGGTGATGGATGCCTCCACATTTAAATGGGAGCTCATCTGGAACACCTTCAGACACAAGGCCTCTGATCCTCCCAGAAAACTCATATTCACATAAATATCCTGGCACTCAGAGCCATATATCTGGCATGCACAGCATTTCTACTCTTGCTTCAGGGATCCAGCTGATAATGGGGAACACCCACAGCCATACATTATGTCAACAGACAGGGATGATTATGATCATCTCTGCTCCCTCACACTGTCCGTAACCTTTTCAGATAGGGTTAAGGGTCCAGCCATTTCCACTCAGTTTGTCTAAATGGGTATCTAACTGTATTAGATCCTATGATTAGATCGCTAGATTAGATCCACCTATGTGAGCTAGAACTCATTCAATTTCCAAGACTCACCCTCCTTCCTTGTTTATACAGACTCCAACAACAACAGGATTCCATGCGGGCAAAAGAGCTGAGGAATAGCTGAATCTGCTTTAGCCTTTTATGCCCTTGGTGAGGATGCGAGGATATCCAGGGCTCAAGGGCACCCCCCAGCGGACACTGCTAGCCAAAAATAATCCAATTTCACATACATGTGGCGCTTGCATATCAGAAGTGAATCTGTCTGGACAACACCTCTCAAAGAACCACAGTTATTGTAAGGTAAGTAACTGCTCTTATGATATCAATATAGGCTTCTCAAATTACTCCCATGAAACACAGGAACACACTTTTCCAATGGGACTGGAAGTGAATAACGATGCTATAAGGGTGTACACATCGATCTGTGGAAATACAAGCAAACTTAATTATGATGCAAGAGTCTTACTTGACTAGACCTGCAGTATGTCCACGTGAAACCGCCTTCTCATACTGCTTTTTGGCAGCTTCTTTCTCTTTTATATTTCCAAGATAGGTGATGCCATCAATTGTCCTGCAGATGAAACAAAAAACTGTGTGAAAATAAATGTACCCATGAATGCTTCATTTATTTTTGATGTATATTTTTCAGGCAAACCTTTTGGTTTGACAGTTTGTTTACAATAGGTTCTTAGTACCAGATTTGTACAGAACCCCAAGTAAAGTGCTTGACAAATTATCACCCTAATACATTTGTATGAGCTGTATTTAAAGCAGTTTATTTACTAGGCTCTTAATTTTAATAGCATATTTTTCTTTTTAAACAAACTCCTCTGCTTCCAGGCAAACCTCTTATGCTAGCTGCAAACCTTATGTTGGTTGCAGCAAAGCAAACATATGTTTCTAGGAGGGAAAAAAAGAAAAGAAAAAAAGAAAATTAATTATTTAACTTCAGTTAACATCTTCAAATATCCAATGTTTTGACACTCATTGACTGAAATACTTCAAGTGTGAAGCCTTTAGTTTTAGTTTTAATGATGCAGGTCTAGAGGTGCTCTTCTAGTACACATATCTAGGATCAGATAGGTGTTAAATTGGCTGTACTTTGCACAAACATAAGGCCCCAAAAGGTATATTTGTTCTTCTAGGAATTTCCCAGTGAAGTTTTTATCAAGGAGGGACATTAGTCATTTTCATAAAATTTAAATTCATTCTAAATTGTAGATTAAATAAAAATAAGCCAGAATAAAACAAACATTTTTGGAGCAGACAGAATTTCTGAGACTGGGGCTTAGCACTGTAAATGGCATGACACAGCTCTAACTATAATGAGGCAAGGTAGCTATAAAACACTAGCCCCACCTTACTCCTGGTGCGCACATTTTTGCTATGGTATTTGTAATACCTCTGACAAACAAAGAGTTTGAAATAGCACGAAAAGAAAGCCAGTGCTAACCAGTTTGGTCCATGTTTTCAGTGCTTCTTTTTTATTTAAACATTCATGCTAGGGCTGTCAAGCAATTAAAAAAATTAATTGCAATTAATCGCCCTGTTAAACAATAATAGAATACCATTTATTTAAATATTTTTGGATGTTCTCTAGATTTTCAAATATATTGATTTCAGTTACAACACAGAATACAAAGTGTACAGTGCTCACTTTATATTTATTTTTGATTACAAGTATTTGCACTGTAAAAAACAACAAAAGAAATTGTATTTTTCAATTCACCTAATACAAGTACCATAGTACAATCTCGTTATCACAAAAGTTGAACTTACAAATGTAGAATTATGTACAAAAAAACTTCATTCAAAAATAAAACAATGTAAAATTGTAGAGCCTGCAAGTCCACTCAGTCCTACTTCTTGTTCAGCCAATCACTCAGACAAACAAGTTTGTTCACATTTGCAGGAGATAATGCTGCCTGCTTCTTGTTTACAATGTCACCTGAAATTGAGAACAGGCATTCTCATGGCACGGTTACATGACAGATGCGCTAAAGATTCATATGTCCCTTCATGCTTCAACCACCTTTCTAGGAGACATGCGTCCATGCTGATGATGGGTTCTGCTTGATAACAATCCAAAGCAGTGTGGACTGACGCATGTTCATTTTCATTATCTGAGTCAGATGACACCAGCAGAAGGTTGATTTTCTTTTTTGGTCTTTCGGGTTCTGTAGTTTCTGCATTAGAGTGTTGCTCTTTTAAGACTTCTGAAAGCTTGCGCCATGCCTCGTCACTCTCAGATTTTGGAAGGCACTTCAGATTCTTAAACCTTGGATTGAGTGTTGCAGCTATCTTTAGAAATCTCACATTGGTACCTTCTTTGCGTTTTGCCAAATCTGCAGTGAAAATGTTCTTAAAATGAACAACACATGCTGGGTCATCATCTGAGACGATTATAACATGAAATATATGGTAGGATGTAGGTAAAACAGAGCAGGGGACATACAATTCTCCCCCAAGGAGTTCAGTCACAAATGTAATTAATGTATTTTTTTTTTAACAAGCATCATCAGCATGGAAGCGTGTCCTCTGGAATGGTGGTTGAAGCATCAAGGAGCATACAAATGTTTAGCATACCTGGCACGTAAATACCTTGCAATGTCAGCTATAAAAGTGCCTTGCAAATGCCTGTTCTCACTTTCTGGTGACTTTGTAAATAAGAGGGCAGCATTATCTCCTGTAAATATAAACAAACTTGTTTGTCTTAGCGATTGGCTGAACAAGAAGTGGGACTGAGTGGACTTGTGGGTGCTGATGTTTTACATTGAGTGCAGTTATATAACAAAAATAATCTACAGTTGTAAATTGCACTTTCATTGTAAAGAGATTGCACTACTGTACTTGTATGAGGTGAATTGAAAAATACTATTTCTTTTGTTTATCATTTTGACAGTGCAAATATTTGTAATAAAAATAATATACACTTGGATTTCAATTCCAAACACAGAATACAATATATATGAAAATGTAGAAAAACATCAAAATATTTAATAAATTTCAATTGGTATTCTATTGTTTAACAGTTCGATTAAAACTGCAAATAATTGTGATTAATTTTTTTGAGTTAATCGCTTGAGTTAACTGTGATTGACAGTTCTAATTCATTCTTATCTTTTTTACATTTTACTGTGCCATGTTTAAATGAGAAGGCGAGTTAAATGTAAATTGTGTCACTGTGCAGGTGAAAAAAATACAGCAAGTTGGAGACTAGGGTTGCCAACTGTCTAATCACACAAACCCAAACACCCTTGCCCCGGCCTTGCCCTGCCCTGTCCCACCCCTTCCCCGATGCCCTGCCCTGCCCCTTCCCTGAAGCCCCATCCCTGCCCTGCCCCTTCTCCAGGGCCCTGCTCCACTCACTCCATCTCTCCTCCCTATGTTGCTTGTTCTCCCCTATCCTCACTCTCTTTTACCAGGCTGGGGAAGGGGGTTGGAGTGTGGGAGGTGGTGCAGGGTCTGGGCTGGGGCCGAGAGGTTTGGAATGTGGGAGGGGGCTCTGGGCTGAGCCTGGGGCGGGGATTGGATTGCAGGAAGAGGTGTGGGGTGCTGGCTCTGGGAGGAATTTGGGCTGCAAGAGGGAGCTCCAGGCTGGGGTAGGGGTTGGGGTGCAGGAGGGGGTGAGGGGTGTGGGCTCTGGCCGGAAAGTGCTTACCTCGGGCAGCTCCCGGGTGGTGGTGGAGTGGGTCTAAGGCAGGCTCCCTGCCTGCCCTGGCCCCGCGCCACTCTTGGAAGCGGCCGGAACGTCCCTGCAGGGTGGTGGAGGGGAGGGCAGGGAGCTACACACGCTGCCTGCTCCCACAAGTGCTGCCACCGCAGCTCCCATTGGCTGCAGTTCCCGGCCAATGGGAACTGCAGATTCAGCTCTCGGGGCGGGGGCAGTGCGTGGAGACCTCTGTACACCCCCAGGAGCCACAGGGACGTGCCAGCAGCTTCCGGGAGTGGCGCTGGGCCAGCGCAGTAGGAAGACTGCCTTAGCCCCGCTGCGCTGCCGGACTTTTAGTGCCTAAAATCTTCCAGTCTGGCTTTAGTAGCCTATGGGAGATAGGGCCTGATTCCAGGAGGCTCCTGGTGAAACCGGGAGGGTTGGCAACCCTATTGAGACAAGCTAGCAGCAAACTACTTACATGCTGAAATTGGTAATGAAGGCCGTCTTGGGGAGCTCCACCTCAAATAACACTTCCTTAGACACACTGGCACGATTGACAGCTCGACTGGTGATGACATTGTGGGCAAATCGAGACGTCACTTTGCTATCAATTTTCATGCTGTAGATATCTATGCCACTGAAGATCTGAAGAATGAAGGAGAAACCCCAGTTACAGTGAAAAATACATGCCAATTATTCTAACTCCATTCTACAGAATCATGTGACAATGGTAATCACAGAAAGAGTAGCTATCTTCCAATACAGGGCAAGGAACTTTATTGAAATGAGGAAAGCTAAGTTACCCCTAAAGCTACTCTGTCTCTATTTAATATATTGTGTAATGGGGAGAGAGATAGGTGGACAGAAGCCCTGGTGCTTGATGAGTTAAAGCTCTGCCTACATTACAACAGCAACAATTTCTTTGTAAGACACTCCTCTAACCTTGTAACTAAAAAACATGGTTGGGTTGTGTCCACAAAGTAGCTTTTTTCCCTTCACAACGCAACCATGTTTGTGTGGCTGCATTAACCAGACTGTTTAGCCATGTTCGGACAAGCACATTCCGGAAAATTCTGGGCAGCTTGCCCATAGTACTGCAGCAAGAGATAGAATGCCCGGGTGACATGCACAGAGAACCGCACCAGCAACACACCGGGCAATGGGCTCTGTGATGGTCTCCCCCACAGAGCGCTCAGAGGAAGGAGGCTGGATCAAACTGGCAACACAAACATGCTGGAGCTGAGGGTGCTGCTGCGCCCCCTGGCTTGAAGTGGTTTCCATCATATACAGGGTTTACAGTTTGGTTCTTGGCACCCTCACTATAAAAATCGTTTCGGCACTCCTGTAGACAAGTATGGGTAGGAGGTCCTGTCTGCATAGCAAAATTCCCCCAAATGCTAAAGAGTTACAGGAAAATAACCATGTGGTACTCTAGTCTGCTGGGAAGGGGAGAAACACTGTTAGCAGCCATCATTATTGACTGCATACTAACTGTGTTTTATGTGTATGCAGATCTCAGTTAGAGCCCACCAAGTCAATAAGTTAATAAGGACTCCACATCATAACAGGGTCAGATATGCATTATAACTTACTTACAGACTTCCAAATGAACCAAAGTCATTTCTGATAAAGGAATTTAAATCCATAATAAGAGCATGAGAAGTAACACCAGCTTTCACCCCAAAAGGCCTTAAACTCACCCTCTTGGGTCATGAGAGCACTTACCACATCATTGGTGCTTCGTTTCTGTAAATTAAAATAAAAAGAAATTAATATAAATTTCCCACAGCTATACTTATCTTGGCCAGAGTTGAAGTAGTGGAGGAAAAGTCACTCCCCAGCCAGTTCCTGCATTTATTTCTAACTGCTTAAGTATATAGCTACTCTTCAGTAGAACTTCACAACTCATTTTTGTTTCCTGGGTTTTGTGGTTTTGAATAATCTAAAACCCAAAAGTCCTACAGAAAATGGAAACTCGATCAAATTACAAAAGATGAATATAAACAAATAACACAAGTACGCAGGGACAAAATTAGAAAGGCCAAGGCACAAAACGAGATCAAACTAGCTAGGGACATAAAGGGTAACAAGAAAACATTCTACAGGTACATTAGAAGCAAGAGGAAGACCAAGGACAGGGTAGGCCCATTACTCAATGAGGGGGGAAAGACGAAAACAGAAAATGTGGAAATGGCAGAGGTGCTTAATGACTTCTTTGTTTCGGTTTTCACCAAGAAGGTTGGTGGCGATTGGACGTCTAACATAGTGAATGCCAGTGAAAATGAGGTAGGATCAGAGTCTAAAATAGGGAAAGAACAAGTCAAAAATTGCTTAGACAAGTTAGATGTCTTCAAATCACCAGGGCCTGATGAAATGCATCCTAGAATACTCAGGAGCTGACTGAGGAGATATATGAGCCATTAGCAATTATCTTTGAAAAGTCATGGAAGATGGGAGACATTCCGGAAGACTGGAAAAGGGCAAATATAGTGCCCATCTATAAAAAGGGAAATAAGGACAACCCAGGGAATTACAGACCAGTCAGCTTAACTTCTGTACCCGGAAAGATAATGGAGCAAATAATTAAGCAATCAATTTGAAAACACCTAGAAGCTAATAAGGTGATAAATAACAGTCAGCATGGATTTGTCAAGAACAAATCATGTCAAACCAACCTGATAGCTTTCTTTGATAGGGTAACAAGCCTTGTGGATGGGGGGGAGCTATAGATGTAGAAAATCTTGACTTAAGTAAGGCTTTTGATACGGTCTCACATGACCTTCTCATAAATAAACTAGGGAAATACAACCTAGATGGAACTACTATAAGGTGGGTGCATAACTGGTTGGAAAATCATTCCCAGAGAGTAGTTATCAGTGGTTCACAGTCATGCTGGGAGGGCATAACGGGTGGGGTCCGGCAGGGATCGGTTCTGGGTCCGGTTCTGTTCAATAGCTTCATCAATAATTTAGATAATGGCATAAAGAGTACACTTAAAGTTTGTGGATGATACCAAGCTGAGAGGGGTTGCAAGGGCTTTGGAGGATAGGATTAAAATTCAAAATTCTGGACAAACTGGAGAAATGGTCTGAAGTAAATAGGATGAAATTCAATAAGGACAAATGCAAAGTACTCCACTTAGGAAGGAATAATCAGTTGCACACATACAAAATGGGAAATGACTGCCCAGGAAGGAGTACTGCAGAAAGGGATATGTGGGTCATAGTGAATCACAAGCTCAATATGAGTCAACAGTGTAACGTTGTTGCAAAAGAAAAACAGCAAAAATCATTCTGGGATGTATTAGCAGGAGTATTGTAAGCAAGACACGAGAAGTAATTCTTCCGCTCTTCTCTGCGCGGATTAGGCCTCAGCTGGAGTATTGTGTCCAGTTCTGGGCACCACATTTCAGGAAAGATGTGGACAAATTAGAGAAAGTCCAGAGAAGAGGAACAAAAAGGATTAAAGGTCTAGAAAACATGACCTATGAGGGAAGATTGAAAATATTGAGTTTGTTTAGTCTGGAGAAGAGAAGACTGAAAGGGAACATAACAGTTTTCAAGTACATAAAAGGTTGTTACAAGGAGGAGGGAGAAAAATTGTTCTTCTTAACCTCTGAGGATAGGACAAGAAGCAATGGGCTTATATTGCAGCATGGGCGGTTTAGGTTGGACATTAGGAAAAACTTCCTAACTGTCAGACTGGCTAAGCACTGGAATAAATTGCCTAGGGAGGTTGTGGAATCTCCATTACTGGGGATTTTTAAGAGCAGGTTGGACAAACACCTGTCAGGGATGGTCTAGATCAGGGGTCGGCAACCTATGGCACGCGTGCCAAACACAGCACGCGAGCCTATTTTTAATGGCACGCTGCTGCCTGCTGGGTCCCAGCTGCTGGCCCTGCTCAGCCTGCTGCTGAACCCAGGCCGGGACACCGGCAGGCAGCAAAGTACCATTAAAAATTCTGCCCGCCCCGGCCTGCTCTTCTCCGCCCCTCCCCTCCGCAGGGGCAGGGTGAAGAAGCTTGGTCCTGCCAGCTGCTGCTGCAGGGCAGGCAAGGTCCTCCCCCCCTGCCTTGCTGGGTTCCTGCCCCTCCTCCTCTCCCTCCCTGCCGCCGATCAGCTGATGACCCTTGCCAGGGAGGGGGAGAAGCAGAGCTGCAGCGTGCTCGCTGCTCTAGGGAGGAAACGGAGAAGAGGTGGGGACGGGGGGTGGAATCAGGGCATATTCCCTCCAGCCCCCTGCCGTGAGCCGCTCTGGGCAGGGGGCTGGGAGCACCTCCCACAACCCTAGCCCACACCCCCAGCCCTCTACCCTGACCCCTGCACCCCCTCACACCCCAGCCTCCTGCCCTGACCCCTGCACACACCCCACGACCCCAGCCTTGACTCCAGCATCCCCAACACAGACCCAGCCCCCCGATGCCCTGACTCCTGCACCCTCCTCACATGCCCCCAGCCCCCTGTCCTGACTCCTGCACGCCCCCACATACCCAGCCCCCCCACACCCCATGCCCTGACTCTTGCACCCCCCACATTCTCACCCCCACCCTGAGCACCAAACAGGAGCTCCTGCATGCCCCCCCACCACATTCCTACCTGCACCCCTTGCACCAAATGTGAGCTGCCCAGGTAAGCACTCCACACCCAAACCTCCTGCCCCAACCCTAAGCACCCTCCCTCATTCTAGCTCCTGGCCAGACCCTGCACCCCAACCCCCAGCCTGCTCCTTCACCCCCAGCCCTGTGCTCAGTGCACTCCCACCCTCAGCTCAGTGCAGAGAGAGAGAGGAAGAGACTGGCTAGAACCAGGGAGAAGGTAGATACCCACTCTATGTGAGCAGGGCTGGGATCCCAGACCTGCAGTGGGCTGAGCAGGGCCGGCAGCCGGGACCCTGGCTGGCAGGAGCTGGCGGATGGAACCCCAGACTAGCAGTGGGCTGAGCCGTTCAGCCCACTGCCGGTCTGGGGTCCTGGCCGCCAGCCCCGCCCAGCTCACTGCTGGTCTGGGGTTCTGGCTGCCGGCCCCTTGCCAGCTGGCGTCCCGGCCGCAGGCCCTGCTCAACTTGCTGCCGGCCTAGCTGAACGGAACCCCAGGCTGGCAGCGGGCTGAGCGGTCCAGTGGCTTAAGATCAGCATTTTAATTTAATTTTAAATGAAGCTTCTTAAACATTTTGAAAACCTTGTTTACTTTACATACGACAATAGTTTAGTTATATAATATAGAGACTTACATAGACAGAGACCTTCTTAAAAAGGTTAAAATGTATTTCTGGCAAGTGAAACTTTAAATTGAAGTGAATAAATGAAGACTCGGCACACCACTTCTGAAAGGTTGCTGACTCCTGGTCTAGATAATACTTAGTCCTGCCTTGAGTGCAGGGGACAGGACTAGATGACCTCTTGAGGTCCCTTCCAGTTCTATGATTCTATGGTTACTTCTTGCAAGCTAATCTCAGTACCTTTCCAGCCCCAAATTCACTCACAAATCATCCCAATGCAGAGACCATCCCTCTCACTGGACCTTCACAGAGAATGTGTTAGCGTCACTCCCTTTACAGAGACAGAAAAACACTCCAACTTGGTAGCTTTCTAGAAGCACACACTTTACTGCACGTACATAGCACTGATTATTTATAATGAAAGCAAAATAAGTTTATTAACAAAGCAATCATGGATTAAGCAATGCCAAGTAAAAAAGATAAAGGTAGAGATGGTTACAGGCAAAAAAGTGAAAACACATCTAGAGGACTAAAACTTAATCTAGCAAGATACAGTTTATGTTCAAAATGGTTTTTTTTTACCCACATCTCCTTTCCAGCTTTTTCTGGCCAGGACCCATCACTGAGATCTAATTGCTTGGTTCCTTTGACTCCTAAGGTAAAGGATAAAGACGAAGTCTCTCTCTCTCTCTTCCTTATATTTTCAAAGGGATATAAGTCAGGAAGGCCTCCTGGGGATTTGGTTTCCTATGTCTTTCTGAGGTGCAGGAGCCATGTTAATTCTGTCCTCAAATTCAGGACAGGTTTAGCACAATGGCTTTGTTTACTGCTAATATGTAAATTGAAGTAAACCCACATTCCTTTGTCTAGGACAGACCTGTTTATCACCTTTACCTAGGCTAAAAGAAAAGGAGGATTTGTGGCACCTTAGAGACTAACAAATTTATTTGAGCATAAGCTTTCTTGAGCTACAGCTCACTTCATTGGATGCATTCAGTGGCTGTCTGGTCTTCAACATGTTCCAGTAACATCCTAGGGAGGGATTTCATAACTTCACATATAATGTTAATACATGCATTTTACAATGATCTTAATAATCACTTCCATAACACCTTTCACCTGAGGCTCTCCAATCATTTTTATAAATATTATATAAAGCACATGTTTCATCCCAGTGGTGTTTGAAATACAGGATATATTAAAAATATCCTTCACATTCCACTGGAATATCATGTACAGTTCTGGACACACATGTTCAAGAAAGATGAATTCAAATTGAACCAGGTGAGAGAAGAGCTACTAGGATGATCGGGAGAATAGAAAGCCTATCTTACGATAGGTTTCAGAGTAACAGCCGTGTTAGTCTGTATTCGTAAAAAGAAAAGGAGTACTTGTGGCACCTTAGAGACTAACCAGTTTATTTGAGCATGAGCTTTCGTGAGCTACAGCTCACTTCATCGGATGCGATGAAGTGAGCTGTAGCTCACGAAAGCTCATGCTCAAATAAACTGGTTAGTCTCTAAGGTGCCACAAGTACTCCTTTTCTTTTTATCTTACGATAGAAGACTAAAAGAACTTGGCTTGTTTAGCCTAGCAAAAAGAAGGCTGAAAGGAAATAGGATTGCTCTTTATAAATACATTGGGGGGGGGGGGGGCATGGGGGAGGTGGTAAACACCAAAGAGGGAGAAAAACTAATTAAGTTATAGGAAAATGTTGGTACAACAAATGGGTATAATCTAGCCATGAATAAATATAGGCTGGAACTTAGAAGGTGCTACTAAACATCAGAGAAGTGTGGTTCTGGAACAGGGAGTAAAGGGGGAAAATCTAATTAATTTTAAAATAGAGCTTGATATAAATTTGAGTGAGATTGTATGACAAGGTTGCCTGTAGGGACAGGCAGCTGGGCTTCCAAGCTTTGGGGGTTCCCTTTCAGTCCCATGTCTTTTGTTCCTAAATTTCATGCTTGGTATGTCAGCAGTTCATTTGCATGAGTCAGGAAGGAAGACGTTCACCCCCAATGTACTTTTTCTCCTTCCTTTCTCTGAAACATCATAGGTGGCCATGGCTGAAGATAGGACACCAAATGGGGTGGGTTGGTGCTTTGAGGCTGTGCAGAAAAATATGTCTGAAGCTCGGCTGGTGGGTCTTGCTCACAAACTCAGAGTGTTGCTGATCACCTTTTTGGGGTCAGGAAAGATTTTCCCACCCAAGTGCAGGATTGGCAGGGACCCTGGGTTTGTTTGGGGGGTATTGTTTTTGGCCTCCTGCAGTATGGGGTGCAGGTTGCTTGCTAGGATTATCTGGGTATAGCTTATTAAATCAATTGCCTGCTATTGCAGGGGCTTTGGGTATTGGTGCACCACAAATCATTCCTATTTTCTGCCCACAGTAATTTAGTCTCCTGAGGGCTGTAATACTTTAGTCTAATCCAGATTATTGGGCTCAAAACAGGGATAACTGGGTGAGGTTTAGTGGCCTGCGGTGTGCAGGAGGTCAGACTAGGTGGTTGCTTCTTGAACTCTGACACTCACAGTAATTTTCATACAGCATAAATCTTTCTTTGGGAATATACATCATCAACTGCAGTAGTTCCATCCCACATAAAAACAATTGACCCAACTTTAAAATAACCATTACCTACCTTGATGATGTTCCTGAATTGTGCTACCACACATTCAGCATTTGTAGTAGTTGAAATAGATGTCAACAAAACATAAAACAAGACAATATCCATATTGGAAAACTAAAGATCCAGCTCAGAAAAAGCTAAAACCCCACCTTAGTAACCTCACGGTAGGTTTGACGTTTATATTTAGTTAAATAGGAAACCAGCACGTTCAAATAAACAATGGCCGGAAAAAGTTGTTTACCCAAAGTGACTGCCCTGCTCCCTAAGTGGGGGAAGGGATATATCACTTGAAGGGTGGGGGTGAGAGAGATGCTGCAGCAGATGCAGAAGTGGTCAGAGTGTGGGAGAAGCCCGTTTTCCCCAGGCTAGGCAGAGCAGCAGCAGAGACCAGAGGACTCTGCCAGTTGGCATGGCACCACATAGGGTGAGAGGGGGAAATGGAGGGGAAAATCCCCCCAAGCCCCAGTCTGGAGAGGGAGAGGCAGGAGAGTAGTCGCAGAAAGGGTCGGGGGTTAGTTAGCAAGATAGCTCAGCACCAGATCCGATCACCAAGTACTGTATAGGGACAGTGTGCTGGAACAATCTGTACAGTGGGGGAGCTGAGAGCCATTGAACCAAACTGTAGACCCTGTATATCATGGAAACCAGCTCAAGCCAGGGGGTGCAACAGCACCCCCAGCACCCCTAGTTCCAGCACCTATGATAGGGAGACGAGGGAGAGGAGGGAACATAGCCCCCACCCCCATGTAGCAATTGGGCTGTGGGACGAGGCAGAGGGGTTTCACGTTTTTCCAGCTGCTGGCAGCACTGGGACGGTGGGTTAGCAACCCCACAACTGGTGTCAACAATCTCCAATTGCCCATCAGCCATTATGTTTGTCAGTAGACTAAACAGTTACCCAGGTCCTTGCAGCAGCTTCTTAGTCTAACGGTTTCTTTGGCGGGGTCATTGCGAACCAATGGCCTGAGGGAGGATACATGTCGTCCCATCACAGTTAACATGCTTAAGGCTCTGGTGCAGGTGCTGGGAAACAGATGTCATAGGGGACAGGAGGTGGCCTGGTTCAGGGCAGCATTTCTAAAAGCATTTTTTTGGCGCTTTTAGGATCAGCAAGCTAGTACCTGAGTCCTGTAGGGACGCTAATGGAAGGGCTTTGGAACTGCGAGATGTACACTGGTGGGGCAAGCAGTGATACAAAACTTGCAAAAGTCCAAGACTGATCAAGGAGGCCGAGGTGACTTCATTATCCTAGGGGAGCGTGGTGAGCCTGGGGTCTTCCCCATGGGGGCTTTGAGGGCATGCATGGTGATACAATGGGGGAGGGATGGATCCCTCTTCATGCATGGTGACGGAAGTACCCTCACAACATACCAGTTTGTTAAGGTGTTGAGATGGGGCCTGATGAGGTTGGGGCTGCCAGCCCAGGAATTTGGTTTCAACTCATTCAGGGATCCAGGTGGCAACAGCAGCAGCACAGCTGGGTATGGGGGGGGGGGTGTGAGGCAATTGGGCATTGGCATTCGGAAATCTACAGAATGTGAGATCCCAGGTGGGAGTCGGTGCTAATTTGTTGTATTTTCATTCCAAAAGTGGGAGAAGGGGCCATGCAAATGATGGTATGGGTCTGCAGGAACAGTATTGTTTATTTGGCACATAGGCGGATGTCCAAATTGCCCGAGGGTTCGCAGCTGGGGCTCAGTGAAGCAATCCTGAGTTGGCATGGAAAGGGGGGCATGTTATGGGACCAGCTGATGCCACTGCTGTACATCAGCAGGCACCTGATATAATTGTGGTGCATCTTAGGGAAAATGATTTGGGAATGTGCAAAGAGATGGACTTAATGCTCAGAGCTAAGAGACTTGAGGCAGATCCTGGAACTTTTTCCAGGAGTAAAAATTGTATGGTCAGACACATTGCAATGAATGGTCTGGAGAGGAGCTGTGAAGTCCCTCCTCTCTGCCCCAGGTGGACAAGGCTAGGAGACATGTGAATAGGGAGGAGACCAAATTCATGGGAGTCATAGGAGGGTCAGTAATTTTGCATCCTGACTGAGCAAATAGGGCACCAGAGTTATTTCGAGAGGATGGGGTTCACCTGTCAGACTTGGATGCAGTCACATTTTTGGAAGACATTAAAGGAGGCATTAGGAGTTGTCTGGGAACTCTGTTGGGTTGGAGAGGAGGCAGTCAGGCTAATTGCTGGCATCTCCTTGTGGCTGATGTCCAGCACAGGTATTCCCTAGGAAACTGATACAGTGCCCAGATAAATGGCTTGGAAAAGGACTTAAGGTGGTGGTTGTGAAAGAAGCGGAACAGGGGTGTTTGGAGCTCCAATGACTGGCACAGCAGGCAGCCAACTCCTCTTTTCTTGATAGCCCACCTTAATCCTCCTTCGAGAGGGGGATGGTAAGGTCCCAGCAGCAGGTTGGCTGGGGCCCAGGATGGAAAAAGCAGAAGCCCCACGGTAGATATTGAAATGATCATGGCACTGTACACTTACCTGCGAGGTAATCCCAGACATCTAATAAAGTTGCAGCCTGATTAAACCACATCCTGTCATTCTTTTAGCATAGCCGGACAATGAGGAGGTCATGATTATGTTTTCATGGGACTATAGTTGTAGGGTTACTTTACTCTTTTCCATTATTAGGGTTGTTCTAAGAGAGGCGCAGAACGTATTTATTCTCTCATACCCATTTTTGATTTGATCAGAAATTGGCATTGTTTCATCAGTGGTGAAGAATGAGGCACGGCCTAGTAAGCAGTTCTTTATTAAACATTGTGTGTTACCTGTGATCCAGACTCCTGCTGTACTAGGGCTGTTATCTTGTCCCATGGGCATCCCCAAGGCTTCTGTCATGAACACTTGATGCTAATGCACTGTGCTCAGCTAGAATCCTGACCCAACTGTTACAGTAGTACTCCGTATGCTGCATCTTACCTGTTTTACAAACAATTTTAACAGCTGATTAACGTCCAACCCATCATACCTTCCAGACACTGGACGTTTCTGGCTAGCCTGGCTAAAGTTATTATTTATCATGTACACAGGTAGAAATGTGGTCCTTAAGAGAGGTGGCCAGAAGTGGATGGCATGTACTTCACCTCATTCTATAATCGGAGGGGGTCTAAGCAGCCTCTAAAGTCTCTTCCATGACCCCTTTCTTTGTTGGCATCTAGATCTGCTTGGTGCCTATATTTCCGGTATGTTATCTGGCTTTCTATGAGTGCTTCTTGCTCCTTTGTCCTTGCAGCCGTCTCGTTATCTCTTATTGCTTGTTCCTTGACCTGGGTGCCACTGCACTGTGCTCCTTTCATCTGCTTTTCCAGTGTCTAATAGATCCACAGAGGAGCATCTAGTACCCTAGACAGCAAGCCAAAGAACTGATATCGGGTACTTTGCGGTATCAAGTGTATATGATCTATAGTAGCTCCATCTCGGTCACAGTAATTCCATGGTAGCACCATTTCTTTATAAGGCCAGGTTGAGTGGTTGGTTATCAGATAATTGGTTAGAATGCTCAACTTGGATAAGAGATCTGTACTACTACTGATAAAGACTGCAATTTAATGGTAATTTTTACTGGATGTTTTGGCAGAGCTCAGTAGTGAGTCAGCTTCATTTTTTACCACTGGAAACAAAGGACAGGAAGTTTGATAGTTTCCCCTATTTCTTAGGGGGAATTTGGCCCATTGGAAAAGGTGGTGTGTCGCAGGGTGCACTGGCATAGCTGTAGGAGGAGACCATGCGCAGCACCATGTCCACGCTGTGCCAAGTTAAAGCAAGCACTTTGTCCTTTGGTTTCTTGAGGGTGAGACAAGTGCAGTGCATGCTGATTCTGCCATAGTTTTAAAAACTTCTAAAGCAAAAACGCCCCACAATTTCCATTTGGTAGGTTTTATCTTCAATTTAAAAAGGCATCAAACTCCCTGTAAATGTACCTAACCATTTGTACAAAGCTGTACTGTATGTGGGAGTGGAAATTCCTTCTTAACCCTTCAGGCAGTCGTATGCCAGGAAGTATAATTATCATACTCAGTGGTGTTTCTAGCTGGCAATAGTATTCTTAATTGTTAACCATTCCAGTTCTTTTTTAAAAATCCCGCTATAAAATTTGGCTGGGTGGAGCAGTGAATTCCACCGGTTGACTATAAACAGCATGAAGTACTACAGTACTACCTTGTATTTGTTTTCAGTTAATTGTTTTAGTTTCACCTGGTGACTCCTTGGTTTCATATTATAAGTGAGGATAAAAAGAGAAAATGATAAAGAGGTTCATGTGTGTGGAAGTTTCTCTAAAATCATATGTATTCTCTGGGCGACTTTCTAAATACTTAGTTAGAGCCCTCTTAGGCTTTTCTGCAGGATCCATCAGGAAGTATTTGTTTAGTTTTTGTAAAGAGTAAGAAGAGAGCCTAACAATTATCTTAACATTATTAATGAAGGGAACCGGATAACTTGAGTTGTGACCTGCAGCAATTCCATTGCTCATGATCCCCATACAGGAAAGCAGGCAAATTAAAACAGTATTCCCCTCTTTTAAAACACTAAGGGCAGGCCTACACTATAGCCTAAGTCGATATAACTTATGTCGCTGAGGGGTGTGAAAAAGCCCCCTCCCACCCTGAGCAACGCAAGTTTTGCGCTGTCCACACGGGGGCTACGTTGGCAGGAGACGCTCTCCCGTCAGCATAGTGCGTCTTCAGCAGACACGCCACGGCAGGGCAGCTGTGCTGCTGTAGCACTGGAGTGTAGACTTGCCCCAAGTATCCTCATAATTCTCCCTAGTTTTCAGATGTTGAGGGCGAGGGGGGTAAGGAGAGATGAACTTGACAAAATGTTCCTGAACCATAAAATTAAGGAAAGGTGCTTTCAGAGATAATGTCCTGTCAGCAGTTCTCTCAGTGTCTTCATTCATCTACTTGAAATCGTGGAAATTCTTTTTAGAAAAGCCCATGCATGTGCAAGGGCAAAAGTAATAAAACCCCCCATCAGTGTTGGTCATCTGCACAGACAGCTCAACAGGCAAGTTTTATTTTTCATAGATGATGAAGTATAACCCTTTTTAGAAAAAAGGATGTGGAGCTCTCGCAAGGTTAAAGGATCTGGAAAGCTCCTCGCAGGAACAAGTTCTCTCGAGAGGTTTTTCATTTTTTATTCTAGCCAGGCTGGAAATACCAAGAGGAAAACCTCAAGCCATTTTGGCTCCTTTGACCTGGCTGGAATGGAAAGCTAACCAATGCAGTTTTATAAAAGTGAAAAATAAAAGCTAGAAAAAAATGTATTGAATATTCTGAGCCTTAGAAAAACTTGGTTTGGTTCAAAGTTATGTCAAACCCTTATTTTATCCAAACTAATTCACCTGAATTTGAAGATATAGCACACTAGTATGTAATGTATTATTCCAGTATTCCTAGAACAAGAAATTTTGACTTTAGATGTAGCTTGTCTGCTTTGAGAATACCTGTTGCCCATTATGTGTGTGTCACAATTCATCTGAGTAGCAATAGCTGTGCCCTGCGGAAAGCTCTTTGGTGCAGACAAGTTGCACACACAGGGAAGGAGACTTATTCTAGGTCAATTTATAGAGGAGTTGCAATATGAGTTAAAACCTCACTCATTCTTTTTTAAACATCTTTTCAGTTGCCACAGCTTTGACAGCCACGTTGGTATAAGTCACATTTTCAGTGCACTGTTGTGTAATGCTGGATGGACCGTAATGTATCTGTCTGTCTCAACAGTTTTTAAATAGTTCTAAAATCCATAAAGCCTCTAGCTTAGCTACTGTGTAGCCCTCATCACTGGAGTGTATGAGCACCTCCTAATTTTTAATGTATTTATCCTCACCCCACCCAGTGAAGTAGGGCAGGGCTATTATGCCCATTTTACAAATGGGAGGGAACGGAACCACAGGTAGAGTACGAGACTTTCCCAAGATCACACAGGAAGTTGGTGGCAGAGCAAAGAATTTAACCTGGATGTCCGGGGTTCTATGCTAGCACTCCAATCACTGAATCAACCTTCCCTCTCTTGCATCCCCATATTCAGTGTTCTGTACATGACTGGGGCATCCAATCCTTTGCATTTGATTCAGCTCTGGACAGACTGACCCTGATGCTCTGCACAAAGCTGTCTAGAGTTGTGGATGTGTGGTATTCAATTTGACATGGTTTCATCTCACTCGTTAGCAGTAAATAACCCATCCTACTCACCATAATCCTTAAGTAAAGTGTGGAAAGCAGAAGTACAGGAAAATATCAGGAAAAAGCTACAGATAAAAGTGAAGTCCTTTATCATGTTTTTGCAAAATTACGTGTCCAACTGTGAAAATAGCAATAGTATAAAAACATTTACAGTTAGAAGGAATTGTACTGAAATCAAATCCATATCACTCATTTATTTTACTTTTTTTGCACTTAAGATTATATTGAAAATTGAACTAGATCACAGCGCTGGAACATAAGTCTTAGAAAAACACATATGTCATTTAAGCAGAAATTGGTCATTACTATGCCAGCCTGTGTCCAGTGACCAGGTTCTTACTGAAACCATTACAGCATGTACAATATAGAAAGAAAATATTTAAATTTATAAAAGGAAGTTGTAGCCTTCAAAATGAGTCCTCCTAATTAATGACTAATTTGAAAGAATTAAGTTGACTTACTAGGGCAGCAATAAGTTTAGTATGAGCAACAGCAATTTGGGATTAAATGTTGCATTAGGAATCTTTGTCACACAGGTTAAACTTGGTTATCAGCCAAAGACACTCTTTGGTGGCTCTTCTTTATGCTTCTCAAAGGCTGTTTCACCTCCTGTCCGATCCTGACTGAATACGGAAGGAGCCACAGAGCCCTCTTGTTCTTGAAAAAGAAGAACAAAAGGAGTCAATCAGTTAAAAAGATTTATGCCAACAACAGCTGTGCTGCTGGAACACATACTTCTTCTGTAATGAAATACATCACCCCATTCAGATGCACGGAAATTCAGGACCCGTCGAGTGTACTCAGTGGTACAAAATGTGTGGGTTTGCAGCACACTCAGTTGCATTGCTCAATACTATAGAATAGTGCTACTGTTCTGAATAATGTTGCAGATTCTCAAGGGCAGTGTAGGCCAATTGCCAAACATCTTGACCAGTATCTTTAATTTATCCCTCTGAGGAGAGAATCCCTGCAGCTACATTTGAAGCTTTCAAAACAGGTTTAAATTTGGAATACAGGATTTCAAATTTAAAGCCCATCTTTCCTCATGATCCCCCATCCCAATCCTAAAAGAGTGACAAACCATGAGCACCAGGCGAGAGAGATTTCAATCAATAAGAAATTTTTCTTCTTTTCCCGTTTATGTCCTGTAGTCCAAGCATAGCTAATATATTCCCCTGACATCCCAGGCATCTCCCAATGTAGGATCAAATGCTCTAGTTCTGACCCATTTTTAAACTCAATGCTTAGTCAAGGAAGACCCACTGACATTAATTAGGGAGTAAGAAAGTGGTTTAGCCATGTTCCAGAAGTCAAATCCATGGCAGTACTTCCCACCCTGTAATGCTCAGTCAGTATAGTCTGGAGGCAGAGGCTCACTTTGTGCAGAGCCTTTCACCTTATGAGCACCAGCTAGTGAGAACCTAATAGGTGGAAGAGGTGTGGGAAGCAGACAAATTCTTGCCCTTCCTCTCAGTTGATCCACACAACCAGGGCAAAATACATGAGCATTATCGTGCCTGCATTTCAGCAGAGGGTTCTGCCAGTTTTATATTTATGTGCCTTACTGCATATACTGTACTCCTTGGAAACATGAATAAGCTCCTTTTTTGCTGTACACAAATGTAGGTTGCCTGAATGAAACTAGTTTGGCTGTTCTTTAGAGAGCTTGCACTTTAGCTGGGATTATCAATTAAATTCAAGTTTTACTTTGAAGATTTGCTTTAACATTTGTAGTACTGTAAACAGACAAGAGATTTACCACATTGCTTCATGACTTGGTAGGTTTTGGATTTAATTTGCCGGTTGGTGGAGAGCTTTCCTCTAGCCCCTTTGAGATCTTCCTCCTTCACTGGAGGACGCTTCTTTTTCACGGGGGCTGCCTAAAAATTTTGACAGATAAGTAGATGTCAGTATTTCAAGTTACAGAACATATAGGAGACAAACATGCAACATATAGAACTGACAGGTTTCAGAGTGGTAGCTGTGTTAGTCTGTATTAGCAAAAACAACGAGGAGTCCTTAAGCTTTCATGGGCTAAAACCCACTTCATCAGATGCATGGAGTGGAAAATACAGCACAGAGGTATAAATACACAGCATATTAAAAGATGGGAGTTGCCTTACCAAGTGGGGGGTCAGTGCTAACGAGACAATTCAATTAAGGTGGAAGTGGGCTATTTTCAATAGTTGAGAAGGGAGGAAAAATCACTTTTGTAGTGCTAATGAGTTCAATGTGATCAAGGTGGCCCATTTCAAACAGTTGACGAGAAGGTGTGAGTATCAGCAGGGGGGAAATTAGTTTTTGTAGTGACCCATCCACTCCCAGTGTTGGCCAAACTGGGCAGTCTCTACGCAAGAGAATAAATGGAGACAAATCTGACATCAAGAATTATAAATTCAAAAACCAGTAGGAGAACACTTCAATCTCCCTGGACACTCAATAATAGACTTAAATGTGGCAATTCCTCAACAAAAAAACTTCAAAAAGAGACTCCAACGAGAAACCGCAGAACTGGACACCATTTTGCAAGCCAATTTGCAAACTGGACACCATCAAATTAGGCCTGAATAAAGACTGGGAGTGGATGGGTCACTACAAAAACTAATTTCCCCCCTGCTGATACTCACACCTTCTCGACAACTGTTTGAAATGGGCTACATTGAACTCATTAGCACTACAAAAGTGATTTTTCCTCCCTTCTTCTCAACTGTTGAGAATAGCCCACTTCCACCTTACTTGAATTGGCTCATTAGTACTGACCCCCCACTTGGTAAGGCAACTCCCATCTTTTAATATGCTGTGTATTTATACCTCTGTGCTGTATTTTCCACTCCATGCATCTGATGAAGTGGGTTTTAGCCCATGAACGCTTATGCCCAAATAAATTTGTTAGTCTCTAAGGTGCCACAAGGACTCCTCATTGTTTTAACATATAGAACTGTTATCTAACACATACTCTATATTCCATCTATACCTACACTATATTGTACACACTAATGATCTGCGGCCTTGTACAGCACACACAGGTAACAGTAGGCAGCTACATTGCACACAGATGGCAAAGAAGAAAAAAATTTGCTACCAAAAATTCATCTTCCTGAACTAGGTGTTGAAAACACTTGCCCTAATAACCTGAGAACCATTGTTACATTATTATTATCTTGAGACGACGTAACTTTTGAAAGAGGGAGTGGAAGTGGTTTATAATCATGTATACCAAATTTTGCCTTGTGCCTAAAGACCAAAAGGGACAGGTAGTTAAGGAACCTGAGCCTAGGTTTGGAAAGTAAAGAGGAAAAAAGAGAGAGGAATTTAGATCTCGACTTACAAATATGAAGACATATCCATTAATCTATTATGCTGAGGGAAAGATGTCCAGGAGCTTCAACATACCAACTGACAAAGTTGGAATGGTTCAAACCATTGTGGTAAAATCTGATGTAGGCATCAGACTTTTCACTGCAGAGTTAACTCGGGTGATCAGCACCTGGGTCTGAGCACCCAATTTAGTCTAGAGCAGGTGTCAGCAGCCATCCTGCAAACTGAGTTAGTGTCCTTACACTGATGCTGCACTTACCCACGTGTGGTGCTAGGACTTCCAGGGTAATCTCACATGGTTCTTAGCACTGCAGTAAACTGAGATGCTCTATGATTCTTTCCCAGTAAATTCTGGGAGAACTTTTCTGTCCTTCTAGGCACATGGGGGGAATTGTGGGAAGACATTGGAAGACTACCAAGCACTCCAGTGATTTAGTCTGTCTCTTCACTGCAAAGTGGGTATCTTATGAACCCAAGGAAAGCCTCACTGGGGCTTTGACCTGCAGCCCAAGATGGGGCACCTACTCTGGGTTGAAAGCACCACTAAATCATGGATCAGAGGTTTCTGTGTGTGGAGATTAGGGGCAGCACCAAAGTAAGAGTTTGGGATAACTCCGCAGTGAAGACACACCCTGAGTCTAAACTTGTTAAGTGTTCATTATTTATTTCTCTAGAATATGTTTTATGCATCTTTCTACTCACTTGTATTTAATATGTTGGAGAAAATTTCTGGTTGGACTTCATTGATCCAGATTAAATATTTGTCCATAAAATGATTAGTCTTTTGGTAACTAAAAGATCTCTCTTTCCCATCCAATCTTCTTTTGTCTGACCAGAGAGTTTGTATAATTTAGTAGTGCAAACCAAGCAATCAGTAGTGTTGGCTACAGGTTCTGAACACATTTAAGTGTCTTGAGTCATAATCTGGAGTGAATAAATAAATGATGAATAAAATCTCAAATTCTACAGCAGAAACAGGTGTAACTGAGGGTTGCCATTTACCATATTTTTGCAAATACTGTATGTTGTACAGCTCTGATTTTTCTACCTAGACTTCTTCCAGCCAGTGAGAATGGTAATAGCTGAATGCATCACCGTCAAAAGAGGAAGTTGTAGGAATGACAACATTGGTCAGTGTTAGCTAGTCACACACACAATTCTTGAAAGTCTTGCCTTCAGGGTGCTATTTCAAGGAATGACAGACATGATGACACCACTCCCTGCTGGCATGGAGTGCACAGTGGTAACTAACATACAGGCATGCAAATCGATTAGTCCAACCCCATCCTCACAAGATAAGCAACTGAAGAATTAAAAACAATAGCCAAAGTGTATAAGAGTAGTTGTGTATTATTTGAGTACCAAGAGCCTGGCATTCTGTAGCTAGATCCTCTTTCCTTATTTTGACTTTAGTTAGTTGTTGCTGATTGATTGCAGAGAACTTATCTTGGTGGAAGGGGGACAATAGATGAATTTCTAGAGATTGGAGACCAAACAAAGAGACCATGTAAATGCAGGGGAATAGATTCTCTCGACCCCAAGCATGAGAATGTTTTCAGTAGTTTGTTCCAAGCAGCATCCATGCTCATGACTTTAGGCAGTGGGAAGGTTGGTTGTACTGGAGTCTCTTGCATGTTTTCTCTTGGCTACAAACAGAAAAATGCCTCAGCATAGCTTGCGATCAATGTCACTGAAATTTACTGTGGGAACCAAAACGTCCTCAAGGCCTCTGGGGAAAGTGTTATATAGCCAGCCAAAGAAAGCAAAAGCATAAAACCTAAAAAAAGAAATTCTTTTAACAGAGTTTCTCAGCAAGTGGTTAGTGCCATTTGTTAACTGATTATTCAAGAGATAGGCTAAGTATCTACTGTATGGCACAGGTTTCATGTATATGTCTGTATTGGTATTTGTCATGCAGTGTGAATTATTTATATACCTCACAGCCCCACAACTGGGCAATGAAGAGAGTAATACACAGGCCTTTTATTGTGGGTGCAGGTTCTAAACCAGAATAGGGGGAAACTGGTTTCATGAACAGGGTGAGCATGAAACCTGCGGAATCCCTTCTTAAATCTTAAATGCCAGGCATCAGGATTTCTTAACTTACCATGGCAGAAATCATTAACTCTAAGGCTTTGTCTTTACTGCCAAAAATGGTGTGTGTTGACAGCATGGTAATGAACGTGCATTAGCTATCCCACTGTAAAACCCTAGTGTAGTAAGGAACCTGTAGTTTTTACCATGTGGTAGGTTGGTAAAGCCAACTCTACCCCCCCCAACCTGTGGTTGGCCTCATGGTAAAAGCTACAGTGCCTTGCCTCCAATAGGAATTTACAGCAGGAGAGCTAAAAAGCATTAGTTATCTTGCAGTAAACACACCTTCTTTGGCAGTGAAGAAAGCCTCAGTAAAGAAGCTTCAGTTCCTGCTGGCACTCCAGGTATCATTGTGACTGGCAGACAGTAGAACTGTTTTCAATTGCTTGCCAGTCACAAATGACAGGATCTTAGCCAGAAACTATTCCTAGTAGGCACAACATTCCAGCCTGGGTTTATCTCCAATTGTCAATAGCACAAAGTGTTGGTTTACAAGATCTGCAACATTGCCTTCAAGTCTATTTCACTTGGAAGAAAGAATAAGCAGAACTGAATTCTTTCCAAATTCTTCATAGGGTTCTTTTCTCTAGCCTTGCAGTATTGCTCCTATAAAGCTTTCTTACCATCTCAGCTCTGTCACAAAATACTGTCCATTAGGAAAACAGTATGTAAATATACATTCTTTAGGTTCTTTATGCATTCATAGCAATCTTGAAATTGAGCCACTTAGACATACTTTAAAATGCATAGGGGTGGGGAATCCGAGAATGATTTTAACCTATTGGTTACATGGTACATTTGAAGTTAAGTGAGTACTTTGGGTCTTGACACCTATTTTATATTTTTGTCTAGAATTTTTAGTCCCTCATACTCATTGCTTTTCTGTATTTTGTTACAATGAAGCCTCATTTTACATAGGGAATGGTACACCTCAAGGAGATAGAGCAAGAAACAAAAAGTTAAACTAAAATCCCACATTTACACATTCTGTAGCCTTTGGGATTAGCCTAAAAGCAAAAACAGGAATCCCCTCTACATTTAAATCTATCACCGTATCTGCACAATCTAGAGGAAAAACATATCTTTCCTTTTCAACAAATGTGATTAAAGCTAAAAAGGATAGTTTACATTGTTGTGTTAATTTGCAGTCGCTCCAGTAGAGGAGAAGTTGCTTTTTGGTCACTCGCAAAATAATTTATCAAAAAATAGTTTCATTGCTAAATTCTTTCACAAAGTTTGGCTTGAAAAAAACTTCCAAAATAACTAATTGAATAGCAAACAGGTCAGCGATTTGAGAAAAATTTCATTAACACAAGGATTAACAAAGCATAAACTGTCAAACTACTTAACCAGAAGAATCATTAAATAGTGCAGTATTTTTCAGATGTGGTGCAATACACCAGCCAACTTAATATCATTCCATACCTGTGACATAGCTGGGGTGCTCCCTCAATATTAGTCCTCTCGGAGGCAGTTTTTCCCTTGGATCAGCTCCTAGTGCACTCTGCAGCAGACTGGTTTTTCCTCGACTTATATAGACCATTAACATGAAGTCATTAGCTGGGTCATTTTCCCAAACCAGATCCCAGAATGATTCAGGTTGACACAGGCTGCTGTTCTGAAAGGTTTATTCTTAGTGATGACTGGGGTTTGTAGAATTTACTGACCTGCCTGGCTGGAGCTGGGATGAAGCTCAGAACTGACAAGAGGAGACAGCTGCAGTAGTGAAACTGAGCGGATGGAAGTTCAGTCCACTCTACTATAACAAATAGTTCTTCCAGGGGAACCTGCGGAGGCTCTATTTATAACTTTAAAAGGCAATGCTTTGTTAAAGACTCTTTTCTGACTCTGAATGCTTCTGATGGGAAGGCTGACAAAAATGTGGAGGGGGTTTGGTTTCTTACTCTCCCAGTGTTACCATAATGTGCTACAAAACCTAGAGTCAGGAGTATCAGAGTAGCAGCCGTGTTAGTCTGTATTCGCAAAAAGAAAAGGAGGACTTGTGGCACCTTAGAGAGCATAAGCTTTCGTGAGCTACATTTCACTTCATCCGATGAATGCATCCGATGAAGTGAGCTGTAGCTCACGAAAGCTTATGCTCAAATAAATTGGTTAGTCTCTAAGGTGCCACAAGTACTCCTTTTCTTTTTACGAATCAGGAGTATGACAACCTCCAACGGCAAATAACCTTACTTTTCTGCATAGGCCTCAGCCCATATATTTTCTCTTTGTTATTGTTGCATTTCAAATACTTGATATACTTTGATCATTAGAATTCTTCCAATGCCAAAACTTGATTTCCTTGATGTTCCTTTGCTCTTAAGACTGCTAGTGTTTTCTCTTTAGAAGGAATTAAAAAAAATTAGAGTCCTCACAAGTCAAGAGAATGGGAAGTTAAGTGTTAAGTAAGAAAGATAAATTAGAAAGCAGGCTAGGTAACTATTTTTGTACTTAGTCGGCAATCACAAACTTTCTTTTAAAAAGATGTCCCTAATTATTCAGTGAAGAATTTTTATTTATAGGTTATAGCAAAAATAATTTCAAATTGGGTTCTAATTCTGGTTAGAATTGTATTGTATTATATTTATACTAAAGTTATTTTTCATCCTGAATATAATTTATTTAACCTCTGTGTTTGGATCAGCTGCAGGCAAGAAACACCCAAAATCTCCAACTGGCAACTTTAAAATAGATATTTACTGGAATACTAATAGCTTTAGTTTAGGACAACTTCATTGTGTGTCTTTTCTCAAGCTTTGTTCATATATTGTTTAGTGAACGACAAGCATAGGCAGTTGAACTAATGATAAAACCATTATCCCAATCTACTATAATCATCAAGATGTGGCCAATCACCACTTTCCCTGCCATTTGTAGTCCTCGCTCATATCCTTTGGCTGGCTTTTAGACTTAAAACTCTTCATGTCAGAGAACTTGATTTATGTTAATTTTCTGCCCGGAAATAATGAATTACTGATAGATAATTGAGTGTTTATGATGTTATTTCCTTTTTTATATATTTTTTTAAAAAAATCAGTGGCTTAGTATAATAAAAACTTCCCATTCTCCCAAATCCCAAGCTTTTGCATCATTATTAGAGTCAAGTAATTCCACATTGGAAAATAAAACTGGTATCAATCCACTCGAATTTTACCGTATTAAGAAATTTGAAAACAAAATCAGGATTTTTTTTTTAAACCAACTGAGTGCATGACCTTACTGATGCAATTTATCCAAAGCAGAGTTTGAGATCACATTAAAAATGGTGATATTTTAATAATTGAAAGCAGTAACTGATCTAGTTAAGAATTCAAAACCTGCACTATGAAAGAAATTGTTTTGTTTCTGAATTTGACAAACACCTTATTTAATCTCATTAGGAATTACACTACTCAGCCCCAAACAGGAAAATCTGTGCTTATCTGCCAGTTTCCTTTTTTCAACTATTAAAATCCACAGACCAGTTACAATGAGTACTTCAGGCTGCTTCTAGCTTGAGAGAAGAACCAGTTCTGCCAGTCCCTGTCAAGAGAGTCCCTTCAGATGAGACGGCTTCCACAGCCAGGATAATTCAATTCTACTTCCTAAATTACAGGTTGTGTTAAGAAGAAAAAGCACAACAATTTCTCTTACTCCCAAGCGTTGAGATTATTTTCCTTAACAAAATAAACCTGAATCTTTGGATGTCAGTTTCCATCTCTATTCCCAATGATCTGTTTATGTGTAGGATGGCCCAGGTCTGTGAACTTTCTTACTGGAAGAAAGAAAATGTTCAGATAAACAAATTTTCCTGTTCATCATGCTAAGGTCCAGAGTAGGAAGCAGGATCATCCTTTAAATATGGACATTCTAAGTAAGATGAATGTTATTTATATATATCCATTTTCTGGTGGTCAGTGAGGTATTCGGAACACTTCTGCTGAAAAATGGCGTTGGCTAAGCGTTGGATGACCAACATGTCTCATGTGAACTCTGGTTCACTGATGCAGGCCTGCGCCGGAGTTCAGCATTCCCAACAGGCTGCACTAAGTAGTCAGTTTGTGTCTGAGCCACCCCCTCGTTTTCCTTTATGGCCATCTTCATCTTCTGTTATTCTTCTGAGATGACACCTTGTACCTAATAGGCTTCATCCTTAGCCTGGCCTATGATTGATGTGCCTAGCACCATATATCTGTGTTTGTCATGAACCCAAGATACTTCAATCATGTCATTCTTTGTTTGACCAGGGGAATTTTCCAGGAGGAGGGATGGAAATGAGTATCCTTCTTCCTTAAAGCTAGTATTATCAGCATTATCCTGGAAAAGGCCCTGTGAGCACTTGTCAGATCAAATAATAGTGTTGGAGTTGAAAAAAAACCCCTACCATCCATATGTAAGTGCGCAATATGCCTGTGGAATGGTAAAAATGGGAAAGTGAAGATAAGCCTTCTTTAGGAACTTGTTCAGATGTTTCACACCACACCCTGCTCTGTTACCAGTTCTCAAGTTAGAAATAGGATGGGGAATGAGAAGTATTATTCTGATAAAGCGGACAGGTGGTTTCATTCATGGCCTGACATTACCATGGGTTGCTCAATATTGGGAATGGGACAAAACTAGCTGTGATTCATCCGGAGCTCCACATAGCACCCCCTCTGGGCAATGCCCAATGACATCATGTGTGACCAAAATTGAAAAAGACCTGCCCCTCTCTCTGCCACTCCAATTAGTGCTAGGCTAACTCCAGATAGGTGAAGTCAGAAGTTGCCCTCAGTTGGCTTAGTGCCAACACCCTGGATGTGGTCCAGCTACCACTTGTAAAATGGTATTCCCTCTTGTACTTTGTGGACTGTTTCATATTTCCATCTGACCTATAATTCTTTGCTACAGAATCTGGCAAGAGTCAGGATTAGCAATCTACTTTCCCAGCAGCTCTGAGCCTTAGCTTCCTATAAAATTTCCCACAAGCTGATAACGGATTTGCCTGAGCATCTTATCTCAGTGATAAAAAGCCCCATATTATCTGCATGAAAGATGTATCCCCGCTCTCTTTTTCAGGAAGAAGCCCTTAGGCAGTGAGAGGGCCCATACTTCCAATACTACCCACCCATGTCACCACAGCTTGTGAAAGCTAGTAGAGCGTGCCAAATGCACTTCATAAGTTATTTGGTTGTTGTTGCTGGGCTGATGCTGTCAGAGAGTTCTCATTCCCAGAGGAAGGGTGGAGGTGACACCTGCCCAGACATGGCTGTATGCCAAGGACTTTATAGCAAAGTGGCCACAGTTTCAGGTAAACATTTCCTCCTTAGAAATGCTGAATGCCTGACCACCAGGAAAGATCCATGTTCACATTCAGTAGTGACACAAGGTTGAATTTTGACTGGTGCACATCTCGAATGCTTTTAGCCTTATAAAATCGATGTTGATGAGGTAGATATTAGTAAATAGTAGACTAAGAGATCTCTTACTTCCTACTTGTTCTTCCAAACCTGGGCTGCTGTCCCTCTTGTCATGGATCCCTGGGCTGAGAGGAAGTGGAAGTCATGGCAATGCATGCCAACCTGCAGCACCAGCTGGGAAAAACAACCTGGAGGTGAGAGTTTGGTACCTCAGAATGGCAGGTGGCGACAAAGTCTGACGCTTTCCTAGTCTTTTGTATGACAGGAAATCCCCCATTCCTCTAATGCAGTGGTTCTCAACCGGGGTTCAGGGCCCCCTGGAGGGCTGCAAGCAGGTTTCAGGGGGTCTGTCAAGCAGGGCCAGCATCAGACTCACTGGGGCCCAGGTCAGAAAGCTGAAGCCCACTGTATGGGGCTGAAGCCGAAGCCTGAGCTGCTTAGCTTCATGGGGGGCTCCCTGTGGCATGGGACCCCAAGCAATTGCCATTTGCTACCCCCTAATGCTGACCCTGGCTTTTATTTGCAGAAAATCAGTTGTTGTGGCACAGGTGGGCGGTGGAGGTTTTATAGCATGCTGGGGGGGGGGGGGGGGGGGGGGGCTCAAAAAGAGAAAGGTTGAGAACCCCTGCTCCAGTGCAGCATCTCAGCTATAACTTGTGTAGGGCAGCTGCAGCCCTCTGAAGCACAGTTCAACAATACTCCAAGTACTTTGCCTGAAAACGTCTATAGTCGGGTTAGTTTTTTTTTTTTTTTAAACTATTTGTTACCTGAATCTCTAACACTGATTCAGACTGCTGGCCTTCCTTCTCTATGGAGGGAGGATTTCTCCCCCCGCCCCCATTTTTGTGTTTGTGCATGTTCAGAGGAATCAGCACAGATCTATGGCTTAGTTTCTGCTGCACTGATATGCCCTGAGGCCCTCCATGAAGTTAAGCAGGGAACCAAACTAATTTTATTTATTTCTCCTTTGAGTGTTTGTCCCCATAATCCTGCTTCATATGGGGGGAGTGAAATTGGGATCACTCCAAAAATATTTCCAAGGGGCTAGTGATCTTGCTCTGAAAGAGGCTGGGGTTGTCGTCTTGTCTTTCCAACAGAGGTTCCTTCTGGATCTCTCAAAGAAAGTACTGGGGTTCAAGAATGGAATCCCCAGGAGCCTCTACCACTGGCAGGGATCCCACATGGACCAGCATTTTCCCTGTAGGCTACAGCCTGAGTTATCCGTAGGCAATCCCTAGGAGGATGTTACAGAGGTGGCAGCAGGGATCAGAAGCATGATTGCTGGTACAGTTCTAGGGACTTAGGTATGATCTTCCATCTGGTGGCTGACCTTGTGGCTTAGCTCCCTTCATGGAGATGAGGCAGGGGATCTGCTTGCCTCTGGCTACTCGATTCCTGCTTGGCTCTTTGTTGGTCATTGGAGGAGGGCCAAGGTGACCCTGCCCACAGCATGCTTTGAGGGGGAACTGCACTCAGTCTGACAAGCTCCACAGGACACACAAAGGCGTGAAGCAAGAGACAGCTCTTTCCTTTTTATCTTTTGGCATTCTCTGCTGAGTTTGCTTCCTGAAGCCTGCAGGCGCATCAGCCACTGCAAACACCTCCAAGGTGGAGCCAAGGGGACAGATGGACAAATTCAGCCAAATTAGTCAGAAATTTTCAATAAGAGATTGAAATTTGCCTCCAAAAAGCTCTGGCTGAACCACTGGTCACTGTGGAGGCAAATAAAACATGACTGAAGTTCAGGAGGCGGGGCATTCCCCTGATTCCAGTAACTGACATTTCTGTCTGAAGTCCACAGCTCTGTTACAATACATACTTTAGTGGCTGGCAGCTGGGGGGCAGAACCAGCCGTACGTCTTCACAGGGAGTAAACCGAAAAATTCATTTTGATTATTTCATGACATATAACATATCTCTGGGTGTGCACTCAAGGCAAAATCTGTGTAGAACACCACAGGGAACACAACTACCTTTGCACCTTGTAAGTGCAACTCTTTGAGAGAAATTTTAAATATGTATGACATTTGCACATAAAACAAAATTTGTAATCTAACATGTCTTGTCTCTCCTTGGAAAATGGATATTGAGATGTGTCAACATCCTGAAACTAATCCCAATGCAGAAGCAAAAACTAATACCAGCAGATCTGAAGTTCAGTGCTTAAACTCTAAACAACAAAATGTGTGCCAGGACAGAAGGTAATCAACAGAAAGGCACACGGAATACAGCTAATAAGTACATTCATTTTTAACATAATAAGGGAGCACAGAATACATGTAAAAATCTGTAATAAGTCAAACTTTATTGTAAACCATTATACAATGTAAGTACCCTTACATCATATACCCTTAAACTTTAATGTAACACCACTGATTAAACAATATGGTTCAAACAGAGGGCAGCAGATTTCAGTCATTGTTTGCTGACATAGGCTCTACTCCCAATTTACTTGTAAACAAATAAACCCAAAGTTCAATTTGAGACATACCCAGGCAAGACAAAAACCCAATTACAAAAAAGAGTCCCTTTTTTAAAGATAGTGTAGTTTTACTTTGTAAAACCATAGTAGTCATTTTCAGTCATTGAAATGGAGACTACATATTGTCTAAAAAAAAGTTGCACAGCTGTGCTTTAGAGCTACTTTGACCTGATGTGGCTGGATTTGTTCACTTTCACTACTTTTGGTGCTGCAAAAAGCACAGCACGTTGCAGACTTGGGGGCAATAGCAGAAATTCCTTAAGATACTCAACCCTTCACTGCTAATGCTGAACATTCTTTCCCCCACCAGGCACAGCTGGAAACTGTGCATACAGTTGTTAGAAACCTCTGGAACACTTTGCATTGTTTTAGTTAAGTTCACAACTCAACAAGTATGAGTTTTCCCTGAAGAAAAGCTATAGCACATTTTAGTCAGCAACATTAATATACAGCATTTTACCACATAAAGTAGGACAAGGGGAACTGAATGCATTAAAGCCAGAACTTTAAGACCACATATTAGATGACAACATATCACAGCGCAGATATAACCGGTTCATGTGTTGTAAGGTTGACAAGTTGTGGTGAACCTTGACCTCCAATATTTCTAATTTCTGCTCAAGTATACATTTAAAGTTAGAATCCCTTTTATTTATTTATACACAAGCTTATTTTAAACAAACAAATAATGGCATAATGACTACCTTTTATAAGTACAGTCTGAATTAAACCTATTGTGAGTTGTTTAAAGGATGGATTTGCCACAGCAGACTAACATTTGGAGGAGAATCACACATGTGCTTCCAGGACTTCAAATCATCATATCAACTCATTATAGAATAGTTTCTCTTAAACTGTACTGCCAAAATACTCCAACAGTGAAGCACTAGATGTTATAGGTCTGGGCTTCAAAGAAGAATGTATAAACTTTAACTACTGCATGAATTCATTTTTTCAGTTAAGACTTTTGCAAACAGGGAAATAATTTAACATTTTCCTTTTCTTTTTTGAAAGGGTAATGAAAACTAATGAGCAAAAATGTAACATCTTGCTGTCACCTGGGGGAACTTTAAGAGTCTAGTATTAAAGAGAGGGACTATATCAAAATTAATGCTCAAACAACCTTTCTAATAAAAGGTATTCATTTTCCATGTTATGACTGTGGGAATGTGAAATGCTCGAGAGTCTTTGGCTAATAGAATTTCATTATGTCACAAGTCCTGTTACAAAACAATACAATATAAATCTCAACTCAGAGGTACTGAAGCACTTAAGAAAAAAAAAAAAAGGGAAAAAAGCATTTTTACCCTTAAAACAATCTGAAGAAAACGGCTATATGGTGCTTTATACTATCTTTACTTGGACAGTAAATATGAGGTCTGTACAAAAGAAGCTTATTTTACATGATTAAGGCCATTTGATGGTTCACAGACTAAACCTGACACTAGAAACAAAGCTCATTTTGATATTCTGCATAATTTGAACACAGGAAGCAAAAAAATTAAGCTCATGATTTGTGTGCTGTTCAAATGATCCCTAATGACTAAAGAGGATAGGTAAGTATAATATGGTGGAATAAAGAAAGCATCATCTGTTTTATTTCATTACCTCAAATAGAACAAGGCCTAGGCAAATCCTCTCAAGCTCCTGACTAAAAATACCGAAGTTTGTGAACAGAGGAGACTAGTTCTTAATTCCCATGGGAGTGGCAAAGCTGTAGTAGATATACTGTGCATTGAAGTGAATTGCTTAAACTACTGTACTGGAGAGGTTGAACCTGCCTGATTGTACTATACTCAGACAAGGCTTAAATCAAAAAAGATGAAACATTTACTGAAAAAGGTAAGCTAATAAATTGGGAGGCAACATTGATTAGTGACCCTTCCCTACTTCATACTTCAGAGAAACTCAAATTAGGCAAGTGTCTGTTTCCCTTAGTTTCTAGATTTAGTGTAAGAAAAACATTAGCATTTAACTTATTGCAAATATTATGTTTTAACACACAGTACCAGTGATTGAGGGGGGCTCCAGCTAGCTCAAATGTCAGGTTTGGTAAAATGTCCCTTTTAGTCAGCTGGACAGATTGAGATATACAGAAGAAGTCCCAGGACATTTTGTTTACCTCAATAGCCAAGCTGTAAACAAATATTTGAATAGTGAAGGTAAGCAAGGGAGCACACAGTATTTCCGAAGGCCTACCGACCCCACTTCAGCAGTATTAGTAACATACCACATTAAGACCTACTAAATATATACAAAATTTTAAAAAATCTTTAAAAAGTTCTGAGCTGTCTTCCAGTGAACTTGTTTGGTTTTTTTAAGGCTTGGAACGCATCTGATGTCCAGATTTGCAACTTATTTCTGATCTTTGCCATCTTTTTGATGCATCACCTCATCCTACACAAGGCTTAATTGAATCAAAGAAAGCTGTTGGAACAGTTGGGAAATACACAAAGGAACAGGAGGTCACTGAAAACAGGTCTACAAGGGTTCAACACCAGCAGATATGTTTTCATTAACCACGGAAAGACGACACTGAAAGCCACAGACATCTTAAACGTAGTAACAGGTGCATAGTACCTCTCAGTTTTATTCCAGATAGAGAAAGGGAGAAACAAGTAGGCTTTTTTGGAGGAATTAAGGAATGTGTGCACTGGGGAAGTATGCTTTAAAGCCTTCAAATGAAGTATTGTTACTAAAGATCAGCACTACACATTTATATTTAAATGGAAAAAATCTTAAGTAAAAATGCAACCCAAAGAAAGAACTATATGTATTAAGGTAGTGCTAAGAGCTCTAATCAGATCAGTGTCTCGTGTGCTAGATCCCATGTAAGAAATGTAAAGAGGGAATGTTCTGCCTCCTTTGGAATAGTTGAGAGGTACAATCAGAGATTTTCAAGTTCTTATGAGACAAATATTGATGAAGTCATCCTTAGAAGTTCATTTCACAGATGAGGAAACTATCAGAAAAATGTGTTTTTCTTTATCTGCTAAAGTGCATATTGCCAAATATGCAGAGAACATCTCCATTTTACAAAACACTATTCTTAAATGACGTTGCCAAAACCACACTTGGGGCTACATTTCTAGTGGACATTTGGTGGTTTCAACAGTGAAAGAAAGCTTTTCCCTTTGTGAAAACATCATTTGCCTTATCTTAATCAAGTGACAAGGACGAATGAGAACTTCACTGCAAATCTTTTGATCTTTTTCCACACAAAAAAAGGGAATAGTGTCCTTTTCTCTGACAAAGAGAATCCTTAAATATAACAGTATGAAAATATAACTTAAATATAAAATAGTCAAATAGGTTAGAGGAGACTTGAAAAAATCTTTGTTCTGCCTATTAGTTCCATAGGTACCTTGTAGGAAGTAAACATGTACTTAAAAAAATAACATTAAGTTACAGCTTGTAACCATAAAACTATTCTGCTCTAGGAATTAATATGTTGCAAATGCCAGTTTTAGTAATAAAACACACTGGTTCCACTTAGTCAACCCCGATGCCTTTTTCCAGAATGTCTTGCACTGAATCACTCAGGAACCATAAGTGAGTCGACACTGAGTAATTGTTTTTCTGTCGTCTTCTCTGAAGTGTCAGATACAAACCATTTTAGTGTCTGGTCCCTAACAATGCGGTGTTTCCACAAATGATGAAAAGACGCTCTTGCATATTTGGTCAGTGTTTCTGTAGTGCAACTGAACTGGAATGCTTCAAACTACCTGCATCCTAATTACAGACCTGTTGTTGAGTAACTGTTAGTAGGAAAAAAGGGATGCTGTTGCAAAGTGAAAATCCACTGACCAGGAAGCTTATGTCACGAAACCTGCAAATACACAGGTCAGGAATGCATCATACAGGCAGCCCAAAGCGATGCTTCTTCTTAATAGGCTTTAAGTTAGTCAGTCTCCGTAGGTCCTCTTCAACTTCTGACTCCTCCATTTCATCATCTGCTGAAATAAGGATCTAAAAACAGAAATATAAATAGCATGTTTCAAATAAGATTCAATCTCTATCTTTTCTCCTTTGAATCTATTTTAAATAATTTATTCTAGTAAGATGCCCAATTATTCAATGTTTAAGAAAAGAGGCTTTATTAAAACAGGAGAATTTTGGATTTGTTAGGTTTCATGTCACTGCCTGTCGGACGTATTACATTAGAAATAGGATTGTCGATCAATCGCAGTTAACTTACATGTTTAACTCAAAAAAATTGTGATTAATTGCACTTTTAATTGCACCATTAATCAATAGAATACCAATTTAACTTTATTAAATATTTTGGACGTTCTTCTACATTTTCAAATATATTGATTTTTATTACACAGATGACAAAGTTTGCAATACTCACTTATTTTTATTACAAATATTTGCACTATAAAAATAGAATTTTTCAGTTCACCTCATACATGAACTGAAGTGCAACCTCTTTATCATCAAAGTGCAACTTACAATTTTTTTTTGTTACATAACTGCACTCAAAAAACAAAACAATGTAAAACTTTAGAGCCTACAAATCCACTCAGTCCTACCTTTTATTCAGTCAATTGCCAAGAGAAAGACATTTGTTTACATTTACGGGACATAACGCTGCCTGCTTCTTATTTACAATGTCACCTGAAAGTAAGAACATGCATTTGCATGGCACTTTTGTAACCAGCATTGCAAGGTATTTACATGCCAGATAAGCTAAACATTTGTATGCCCCTTCATGACCCTTACTTTGACAGGGTAACAAGTCTTGTAGATGGGGCGGGGGGGGAGGGGGGGGGAGAAGAAGTGGTAGTTGTGGTATATCTTGACTTTAGTAAGGCTTGTGATACTGTCTCGCATGACCTTCTCATAAACTAAATAGGGAAATACAACCTAGATGGAGCTACTATAAGGTGGGTGCATAACTGGTTGGAAAATTGTTCCCAGAGAATACTCATCAGCGGTTCACAGTCATGCTGAAAGGGCATAACGAATGGGGTCTGGCAGAGATCGGTTCTAGGTCTGGTTCTGTTCAATATCTTCATCAATGATTTAGATAATGGCATAGAGAGAACACTTATAAAGTTTGCAGACAATACCAAGCTGAGAGGGGTTGCAAGGACTTTGGAGGATAGGATTAAAATTCAAACTGATCTGGACAAACTGGAGAAATGGTCTGAAGTAAATAGGATGAAATTCAATAAGGACAAACGCAAAGTACTCCACTTAGGAAGGAACAATCAGTTGCACACATACAAAATGGGAAATGACTGCCTAGGAAGGAGTACTGCAGAAAGGGATGTGGGGGGTCATAGTGGATTACAAGCTAAGTATGAGTCAACAGTGTAACGCTGTTGCAAAAAAGCAAACATCATTCTGGGATGTATTAGCAGGAGTATTGTAAGCAAGACATGAGAAGTAATTCTTCCGCTCTTCTCCGCACTGATTAGGCCTCAGCTGGAGTACTGTGTCCAATTCTGGGTACCACATTTCAGGAAAGATGTGGACAAACTGGAGAAAGGCCAGAGGAGAGCAACAAAAATGATTAAAGGTCTAGAAAACATGACCTATGAGGGAAGACTGAAAAAAATTGGGTTTGTTCAGTCTGGAGAAGATAAGACAGAGGGGACATGCTAACAGTTTTCAAGTACATAAAAGGTTGTTACAAGGAGGAGGGAGAAAAATTATTCTTAACCTCTCAGGATAGGACAAGAAACAATGGGCGTAAATTGCAGCAAGGGCGGTTTAGGTTGAATATTAGGAAAAAACTTCCTAACTGTCAGAATGGTTTAAGCACTGGAATAAATTGCCTAGGGAGGCTGTGGAATCTCCATCATTGGGGATTTTTATGAGCAGGTTAGACAAACACCTGTCAGGGATGGTCTAGATAATACTTAGTCCTGCCTTGAGTGCAGGGGATTGGACTAGATGACCTCTCGAGGTCCCTTCCAGTTCTATCATTCTATGCTTTGGCCACCATTCCAGAGGACATGCTTCCATGCTGATGACACTCGTTAAAAAAATGTGTTAATTAAATTTGTGACTGAACTCCTTGGGGGAGAACTGTATGTCTCCTGCTCTGTTTTACCCACATTCTGCCATATATTTCAAGATATAGCAATCTCAGATGATGACCCAGCACATATTCATTTTAAGAACACTTTCACAGATTTGACGAAATGCTAAGAAGGTACCAATATGACATTTCTAAAGATAGCTACAGCACTCAACCCCAGGTTTGAGAATCTGAAGTGCCTTCCAAAATCTGAGAGGGATGAGGTGTGGACCATGCTTTCAGAAGTCTTAAAAGAGCAACACTTCGCTGTGGAAACTACAGAACTGAACCACCAAAAACGAAAATCAACCTTCTGCTGGTGGTATCTGACTCAGATGATGAAAATGAACATGCGCTGGTCCGCACTGCTTTGGATCATTATCAAGCAGATCCCGTCATCGGCATGGATGTATGTCCTCTGGAATGGTGGTTGAAGCATGAAGGGACATATGAATCTTTAGTGCCTCTTCAGGCACGTAAATATCTCGCGACACCAGCTACAACTGTGCCATGCAAACCTGTTGTCACTTTCAGATGACGTTGTAAACAAGAAATGGGGGGGGGGGGGGGGACAGCATTATCTCCTGCAAATGTAAACAAACTTGTTTATTTGAGTGATTGGCTGAACAAGAAGTGATTGAGTGGACTTGTAGGCTCTAAAATTTTACATTGTTTTATTTTTGAGTGCAGTTTTTTTTGTACATAATTCTATATTTGTAAGTGCAACTTTTATGACAGATTGCACTACAGTATTTGTATTAGGTGAGTTGAAAAATACTATTTCTTTTGTTTTTTACTGTGCAAATATTTGTAATCAAAAATAATAATATAAAGTGAGCACTGTACACTTTGTATTTTGTGTGGTAATTGAAATCAATATATTTGAAAATGTAGAAAACATTCAAAAATATTTAAATAAATGGTGTTCTATTATTTTTTAATTGCTTAACAGCCCTAATTAGAAAGTAACTTTCAAACATCAAAATGCTTTTTCGTACTTCACCTTCTATGCAAGAAATAAATCAGGGTGCCCAAAATGTGTTTTAACCAAGAGCAGTTTAAGCAATTTGCCATGAACACATTTGCAGAAATTGAAGACTGCAGCCATCTTCATCTCTAATAGACATATGGGCCCATAAAGTCTACAGGTATTATCTGATCTTAAAGAAAGGTCATTTGACTGAAGAAAGCACTGAATAGTGGGACCTGTGGTACACTGGGATCCCACAAATGTTCCACTTGTGGGCAACAGATTCTCTGACCATCTTTCAGTGACAGTTTTATCTACTAAACAAAAAAGAGTTACTACTGATAATGGATATTAAACAATAGTGACAGAAGTGCTCATATACTCAAGGAAGCTGCTTGTCCTTATGCAAAGCAAAAAGTGCTTAACAGAATTTTAAGGAAGGTTATCTTGAAAGCAGGGAAGTTAAAAAAAATTGACTTTTTGGCCCCTTCACTTTCAGCGTAATTACTGAAAGTATCATATTCCACAGAAAAATAGAACTAGAGAGCTGTACCAGATATAGCAATGGCTCTTACACAGCTGTATGCTTCAGCTGAATGGTCTTTCATCATGGTTAAGTTCTTTTAGTGGGTAGCAATCAAAAGGAACATTTCTGATCCACCTTAATTAAGCTCTTCGGATAAGAGAGATTGACAAACAGAACTGAGAGAATGATGTTCTCACCCTATCACAGTTGTTTAAAGTCAAATCAAGGTTATTTGCAACATTGAATGGGGAAGCTGCCATGGCACTTATTTGTAGTGTATAATGCTGTACACTAATGACTAGATATGGTTTTAAAACTGCTGTAGACTCTTCAACCTCACCAACCCTCAAAAACAAACAAAACAAACAAAAAAAAAACCCCAACCTGATACTGATCTATTGTTCAAATGTGTAAGATTATCATAACAGATGAAATGTCAGTTTTAACAAATCTGAGAAACCATTTTTTAGATATACAATATCCTTATAAAATAGCCACATTAAAGCTGTAGTTCACTGTTAACTGAATTATCTGACACCACAGGATCTAAAAACAATCCTTTTGAAAGGTCTCGTACCCCAGGAAAAACATCAGCAGCCTTGTAAAGGGTCAATAAGAGAAGTGAATTAGCAGTACCGATTTATTCAATGAGGTCTTACGAAAAAGGGCTCTAAGCAAATTTAGTACAAAACTAATCAAGCCTAAGATAGTATTGTAAGTCAAAGTCAAAAGGAAGGGAGTTGACTCAGGTACAGCAAGTGGTGCATCTACATACTTCTGACTCTGACTCTTCATGTGATGCTGCTCTCCTGTATCGGACTTTACTTCCATTCCTTGAATCTTGCCCCATTTCCTTTTCTTCGAGTTTAGCTTTTGTCTTCCCTTTCTTCATAAGAAAGTTATCCACCACCCAGAACATTAATGCCTGTTAACAGGGGAAAATTCACAGTTCAGGTTTTCTTTAGACCAGTATATGTGTTAGTCATTCAGACCTTGGAATGGAGTTAGGGAATAGTTGTACTAAGTGGGATTTGGCCAAATACGGCAAAATCCTGTACAGATCCAGTCACATGATCTAACATATACCCCCTGAAACATAGCTGCCCTATTTCCTGCTCTTGCACCAATAAGAAAAAAGCTGCTGCTTAGTGGGCATTTTTTATTAGCTCTTAATCTTGACATATGGATAGTCTTGCTTGGTCTAGGGCACTTCAATGGGATGATATTTTTTGGCACTCCAAACATAAATTAATGCTTTCCTAAATAAACCAAATTTAACTGGAATTTTCTAACTGGTACAACAGTATCTGAATAGTACATTCAACACTGGGCATTCTGTGCACCATTTCTGTGCCCAATGGCATTGCTGATTATGGATTTTATAGATACGTAAGTACATAATCACATTTTATACACACACACACACAGAGGAGTTGAAGACTTGTAACACTAAGATATCACCAAGGCACTGTGTGGTACGGATTAATTTTAACAGATGGAGAAGGGGATGGGTCGGGGGGGGGGGAACACAAGTCAACTATCTCTGAAAAGCGTACAGTTGTACTAACATTAACAAAGAAGGGAACTATCAGCATGACGATAGCCAGCTCCAACTGGGGGTTCTCTATGGGATTCAATAAAGCTACCTGTGAAAAGAAAAAGATCAAATTCAGACCACAACAGTATGTGCATGCAGCTGGGTTAGAAGTGTTACAGAAAGTATTAGGCTGGTAGCCAGATGAATTAGAAAGGACAGTTTCATAGGAAAGGAATATACTTTTGTCAAGGAAGCATTTGTTTGTTGCATTTAGTAAACATGTGGGGCTGACTGAAAACAATCTGCCATCCACTAATTTGTGACTACAGAAGGAATGTGATGATTTGTGGGTAGGTGAAGCAAACCAGATACTATCTGACAAATTAATCACCTTATAATCCCAAGGAAAATGTTTGAAGCCCCATCACTTGGAGATTTAAATAAACTGGCAGAATACTATAAAATAAAGTGTAAAAAAATCCTGTTTATTCTACAGGATGGTCTAGAACAGTGGTTCTCAAACTTTTGTACTGGTGACCCCTTTCACACAGCAGCCTCTGAGTACAATCTCCCTTCTAAATTAAAAACACTTAAAAATATTTAACGCTATTATAAATGCTGGAGGTGAAGTGGGGTTTGGGGTGGAGGCTGACAGCTCGCAACACCCCAGTTTGAGAACCCCTGGTTTAGAACACCTTACAGGGGTTATTCAGCTCTAACTGCTATGAGTAATCATCTTGAATGTTAAATTGCATATGCTGTACTAAACCAGACAATCCATCTCATACCTACCTGACCACTATTCACAGTTCAGTTATATAAATGCTTTATCAATTATAGACAAAATTATAAATTATCCCTTTAAAAGTGTGTGGACTTGTGGTTCCCACTTGATTCTACATTGAGATGAAAGATTCTATTAGCGACATGTCCAAGATGATGTATGTGCTTCCTGCAGTTGAACTAACCGGGGCCATAAAAGAGGTTTGACCAAGAAAAACAAAGCATAGGCTAGAGTCAAATATCCACTGAACCCTTTTTCCAGAAAGCTTTTGACTGGAAGAACCAATATCTGGAAAATTGCTTACAAACACATGCTGCGGTTTTAAAGTTAAATATCTGGACGTGGGATGCAGAAGTTCAAATATTTTATAAAACAAAGACATTTTAAAGGTGAATTACAATACATTATAGTGACTTCTGCTGCTCCAGGTAAGTACTGTCATGTTTAGATTATAAATCAGGTCACTTACAATGTTATGCTCTTTCATTACAGATCTCAGCCTGGGAGTCATTCCTCATTACTGCAACTTCATTATGTTTACTGAATATACTGCCACACACTTACCAGTATAACTAATAGTATTAGCATAAATTGAAGCTAAGCTATACTTTACCTGTATAAAGGTTCAAATACACTTTCGTGCTGCAGAAACTGACTATTGTTTGCTTACCTGGCAGATTTTTTTAATTCAGTAACTCAGCAATGTGTCTTTATTGCAGTGTGAATTACTAAGGTTTTACTACAAAAAATGTACCAATGTTCTATTATGACATTTAGGGGGAGATTCTCTAAAACTGTGAAAAGAATACACAATAGGTTTAAAGTTAGGGCTGTAATTTTAACTAAAAGAAAGGCTGATTGCACTCGGTCTCCTTTTAGTACCTCAAGTGAGCATGTGATCTTATATTGTACACGATGCAATACCTACTAAATTCAAAATAGAATGGAAGCATTGTCACAGTGAATCCAATTAGTGTATCATGGACACTCCATTATCATAGGCAACAGTTAAGTAGCACCAACTGTGGACCTCTACATAGCTTGCATGATAGCCTTAGTCTTTTTGGATTAAATAGAATTAACCAGTTTATCACTTTCTGGCATCTATCTGCAATTCATTTAACTGTAAAAATACTATAAAGACTCAAACCTCTTTCCATTGAGGTATTAGGAGGACTATAATGATGATGGTTTTTCTCAAACATCATGATCACTATGTACAGTGCACACTGTCCCACCCAAGCACTGCACTGCAGCGGGTCACCTACAAAAAAGCAAAGCTTTAATACACCAATTTAGCCCACTGTCACTTGACTTAGCATATGTTTAAGAAAAACAAAAGCAAAATTAGACAAGGGAGAAAAAACTTAGTAAACCAAAGTAAAATGAAATATTTGATAAGTGATTGCCATTGAAAGCAGCCTAATGATATTTCTCACTAGCAACAACATTCATTGATATCCCTTTGCTTGCGATGAAGAAGTTGCCTTCCCTGATGAGTCTGAATTTTTGTGCTTTAGAAATTTTTACTTTAGAAATCTCAAAAAAAGATATAAATTAATAAACTGAACATAAGAGCACCTTTTGTTTAGTTAGGGAGTACCTTGTTACAGTTTGCTTTAGTACACATTATTGAACTCAGCAGATAAAACACAGAATTAGCTTACATCTCAGGAGATTTTCACTTTTCCATAAAGCTAGTTGCTACAAATTATTTGCCATTTTGGCAAATAATGATGTTTTTTAAGGAAGAAAACGTACACTGCAGCAGCCATTTTGCTGTGTATTTTGCTCTACCATAGATAACCTTTTAAAAAAATTAGAATATTCCTGCATTTGTGCTTTTGCCATCCTGGATATATAGGTATCTTATACAAATGTCAGCAACCATGACTAGCTGATGGTAATTATGGCAAAAACTGCAACAGATTACAAGAGAATGAGTAGCCTTCAAAATTTTAATTTTGTTCAGAGCTTCCTGCAAGCTCATCAGGATATATCTTCGTTGCACTGATTAATGTAAATCATAAAAAGTGAAATAATTTTGCTGTACCCCAGGTAAGGTACTGTATAATGAATACCAAGCAAATTATCGATTGCTCTGGAATTAGAACGGTCATACAAATATTCCAACAGAAAAAGTATATAGCCTGATATAACTACAGCATAACTGAAAATACCTGGTTGCAGCTCAGATAAGAGTGGAGTGCCTGACAAAACAGTCAGGTGAATTTTAACCAGCATCACAATATCACCAAAATTTGACAGCTCAGAAGTGCTTTACTAACACTTCATTTAAAACAAAAGAAGTTTTCTACAGATTTCACCATTCACTTTCAACAAACAACTTTTAGAGCATCAAATATGGCTTAATATTTAAGTCTGTGAATAAAGTGCAATGGAAATTCAAATGCCTTTACGCAGCTGTAATGCAGAATGGACCATGGCTACGTCTTTTTCCAGAAAGCTATTGAAAGATGTACAGCAAATAGTCTTGAGTTTTACACTTTGCTCTTGAAATTCCACAGCAGGCAGAAATTGATTTTTCAGACTAGACCAGCTTTTCCCAGAAAAATTTCACCAGGAGATGTTCCTAGAGTGCTACAATTTGAATATACTGGTTTTAAGGTGTTTATTTTTGGTAATGTAAGGCTTCAGTTATACAGACCCAACATCTGAAAGTTTGAAAACTCTGAGTGAAGGTTCCCCAGATCATGTTTCTCCGTCTGCCATGTAACTATGAATTTTCCAGAGATGTGGGGTTTGAGTTAAGACTGAAATTAACAATGAATTCCCAGACTTTCAAACTTTTCTTTTATTAGTATTTTCTAATTTTTCCTTCGCTATATAACTGCTATGAAAAAACAAAATTATAGCCTGAGACACAGAGTTGCTATTGAGGCTTTAAAATCCATTCTGGGGTCTCTAAATTTTGAAAGTTATAGCAATTGAAATCAGGATCCCATGTACTCTGATTCCACACCATGGAATTTGATACCATTATACCTCAGAGTACACAAAACCTTGGTAATAGTTAACATAAATAATAAAAACCTACTAGTGGTAAAAAAAAAAAAAAGTGCTGGCAAATGTCATTCTATCAAATTTGATGTCACAGTTAGGAAATGCAACTACTTAGGGACAGATGAGAGGCAGCCTTTTGAAACCTGGCTGCATTTAATAAATTAAATCTGACTCAGTTTTGGATATGGTCTGTCAAACTTTCAAAACTATCTTTCACCTTTATTATAGAAATAGTTTTAAAATTATGGATTTCATGGAAAAAAAAATAATATTACTACGTGTCCTCTAGAAAGTTACGTAGAAAATTTTCTTGAGTATCTACATTTTCAAAGATGAGGAAAGAACTCAAATTAAAAGTCAACCCAGAAAAGTGGTTTAAAAAACACACTAAGTATGGAGCTCTAGAATTCTTAGCATTTTTCAAGACCTGTGACAATATTAATTTATTTGGACCCTAAAAACATCTTGCAGGCCCTCAGAATTTAAATATTCTGTATTAATGTAAAGAAGTATGCAAAATAAGCTATGAAGCCAGTAAAATTCTTGCTGCCTGAAAGAAGCAGAGCCAGATTTACTACTAATTATTATAGACTAATACAGATAGTGTACAACATCATCTGAAAAAAACCAATATAAACACCTAAGTCCTAAACAACGACATGTAGTCAAACATTTCTTGGAAAGCTTGAAAACAGAAAACTGAATTTGTGGACAGTATCTGACAGTTTATCAATAGCAAGGAAACCACTTGTATAAAAGAAAATTATAAAATACAATGCTCATATATCCAAGAGATGACTTTTCATATCTACTGCTTTTCCACTAAGAGCATCTGAAATGAATCAGATTTAGTGACCATCAAGGTAGATGAGAGCTCACAGAAACCGCACTGAACTAGAATGGAGAGAAACCAGCTTTTCTTCCCATTCCCCACAAGAGATAGATCCTTAAAGATTCAAGTTAAAATAAGTTTCAGAGTAGCAGCCGTGTAGTCTGTATTCACAAAAAGAAAAGGAGTACTTGTGGCACCTTAGAGACTAACCAATTATTAGTCTCTAATGTGCCACAAGTACTCCTTTTCTTTAAGTTAAAATAATCATGACCTGCTACGAGGCAGACTAGGAGAAAAGCATAAACCTATTTTATGATGATCTCACTCTTATTTCTGGAGGCTCCAGGGCTAGGAACAAATGGATACATTTAGAGAGAGTAATATTTCCATTGTCTGAATAAAACACTTGCATTTGTGCCGTTTAGATGAGAAAACCACAATAATGGCATTGCTTTCAGAGCTAGGGGAAAGAACAAGTCCTGGCTAATACCTAGACTGGTATATAAAATACAGTTCAGTGTTAAACTAGAAAAATCGAGGTCTGATGGCACTCTCTTATTGTTGATAATCTTGCTGAGTGGAGACCCTATGGTAATGTTCTTTTTTTGGTGAAGATTCTAGAGAAGGTGGTGTCACAACTGTGGCAATATTTTGAGTCCTCAGATTTTTTTTGATTCTGTTCACCTGCTTTTAGATGTAGGTATGGAACAGATACTGCACAGTTTCTCTGGTTGAGTCTCCTGCTGATGAATGAAAATAAAGTGCACATACTCATTCTTTTAGGTTGATCAGTGGCCTTGAGTAATCTTGACTGAGGTATTGACGTGGCTGCAGACACCGCCATGGGCAAGTCACTCTTGCAATGGCTCTATTCACAAGGATAGGCTCCAGATGGTAGTGTTAGGTAAGTGCTCATCTACTCCAGGCTGTTTCATGTAGCGTATCATAGGGTTCTGTTCTCTCACCCCTCCTATTCAAGGTATATTTATGAGACTGTGGGAAATCTGCACTTCCCCACCTGGCAATAGCATTTGAAATCAACTAAAATGAACACATTACCCTTTGGTTTAACTGGAAGGGTCCCTGCACTGAGTAATCTGCTTCCTTTATTGGTGAATTCTGTTGACTGTCAGGTCATATCCATCTGTTCCCTGCAGGCTATTTCTGGGGAGTGGGATAAGCAGATGTGTGGAGTGAATGAAGATTTTGAGGATTATGTGGAGAGAGAGTCTTAGTCTTTGAACATTGGCCCTAACTTTCACTGTAGTTTTATAAAGATTATAAATCATCTAGTGTGCTAGGCAGGATACTTGGGATGCCCTAGATATACAATGTATCTGTGTATGAGCAAAATAGACTGCTGTTTAACATTAACATATAAAATGAGGTAGGATCTGAGGTTTAAAATATGGAAAGTTTTTCAATCTTAACATTATCTTTGTGTTTCAAGTACAGTGCATAAAAGGTTGTTACAAGGAGGAGGGTGAAAAATTGTTCTCAGCCTCTGAGGATAGAACAAGAATCAATGCGCTTAAATTGCAGCAAGGGAGGCTTGGGTTGGACATTAGGAAAAACTTCCTGTCAGGGTAGTTAAGCACTGGTATAAATTACCTAGGAAAGTTGTGGAATCTCCGATATTGGAGAATTTTAAGAACAGATTAGACAAACACCTCTCAGGAATGGTCTAATTATTACTTAGTCCTGATTAGAGTGCAGGGGACTGGCTAGATCTATCAAGGGCCCTTCAGTTCTACGTGTCTGATTTTTTGGTCGTAGGTACATAGTTTGAATTGATAACATCTGAGTAACAATGCTACCACTAATTACCGAGCTAGAAGTGTGGCTCTTTACAATGCAAGGCTCCTCCCAATACAGACAACTATGCCTTTGTAGAATTCTCAGTCATGGGAAGGAGTAGAACATTACCATATGATATGGGGCCACATTTCCTTTTAATCATTAAAACAATTAATTTGATGCTTATGAAAGTGAAGGGTTATTAACAATGCTAGTAAGAGAAATAACAAAAAGCAGACTAATCGCAAACTCCCTACCCATCTCTGGCAGTGCATCTCACTGCTATCCTGCAACACACTATTACCAAGTCACACATCTCAAGAACAATGAGCAACAAGCAAATTCAGTATTTATCTATAAGGGTTAGGATAAGTTCAATTTAATTTGCTTGTGGAGAGAATAAAAGAACACAAACCGATTGCAGAGAGAGAGAACTGGTTTGCTTCAGGGATTTGACAACATTACAAAACCTATGTCATGCAACTCCACAGAAGAGAAAGGAAAAAAACTACCTTACAATCAATGGTGTACACATTAAATTAGGAAGATCTCCTTAAATAAACCAACACATTTTAACAGAAGTGGTAGCTACCTGTAACATCAACATACTCTGAACACCACAAATTATAACTAGAGTAAATCAAATTATAGTTTGATTTACTGAACGCACTGGAGTGCTTTGCAGGCTAAGAAGTTAAAGCAAGCAGAGACAACAGGATAAGATTTAAGTTAGAAACATGGTCATTTTTACTAAGTTATTCTAGACATCTGTTGTCTATTCAGAGCAATTTAAGAAGTGTAACATCACAAGGATGGGGAGAACATTTTGGTACTTGAGATACAGGAATAGGTTCTTCTCAGTGTGAATTTCAGCTGTTTCTCCCGCCCTTTTATGCTCAAATGAATTCTAAATGGTTTTGTGCTTTACATTTATTTCATATTAAAAGCTTGACTTCTAACTTACTGTATTTGAAAACACAGAGAATGTTAAGATTGAAAAACTACAATGAGTAACTATTCTTGGGGCATAGTCATGCAGTTTTATTTATAAAGCACCATACACATCTAATCTGCTGTATAAACAGTAGCCACTTCTGAACATAAAAAATTCTGTTATCAGTCCTTTCTTAAAACTATCCTCCATATAAAGACAGACTGTTAATAAAAGCAGTAGGAGTGCTATTTCTGTGGGACATCTCAAGTAACGAATCACGAGGGATCAAGTAACAGGGCTAAGAAAGGAGATGATCTCATAGCAAGAACTAACATGAGAATGATTATATAGTTTCTAGAAATACAAACAGCACAGGACAGTGTCATTAGTCAGTTCAGGCAGAGAAGAGAGCCCTGGTTTTTATTTATACTTGCAATCAAGATGAAAACATCCTCTTCAGAGGAAAGAAGTTCCTTTGCCTACCTCCAGAGAAATCTTTCAGTAAAATATCGAGGTTCTTGCTCACAGTTCTAGGTCTCCCTTAGAGGATTTTTAGTAGGAAAATCTGAGACCCCCAATAAGCTTGTGTGTGTGAAAAATATACGTTCAAATTTCTTAAATTTACCTTTGAACATTAAAAATACATGACACTAACTACTGAGTGCAGTTTAGTTCATATTTATGTAATCAGTTTTTTTTTAAACAGACGTGATTTATCCTTTTAGAGAGGTTTTACGTTTCTTCCACATTAAGACCACAAATTGTAGACCAAATGCTTTGTCATTAAGATTAAAAACATTTTCTAAAATGTCACCAAAATGTTCGGTGGGAACATCACTCTACCTTCATTATGGACAAAAATATCCAAGCATACAATGACTAGCTGAGTTAAAGGAATCAAATCTTATTTGCACAACAATAATAATTTTTCAGGTGTAACAACTAGTTAACTACATACAGAATGTTTCCACCATATCAACAGAAATAGTTGTTTACAGTACAATTTTTTTGTAATGGCACTTATGATAGCTTAGTACAAAAGACAAACTAAATTCAGAGGATCTGGAAAAAATGATTGTCAACTTGCAACATTCGGAATCACAGGGCAAGAAAACAGATGAGATGCACATGAATAAAAAGATGCAAAAGCTTAAACACAGAAAGTCATCAGAAACTTCTTTTAAGAGCTACCTGAACTAAAAGATAATCAGATTATTGCAGGCATCAGTTATAGGTACCCAGTTGGAGAAGAACTGCCTGACAAATGAATTTGACGAGAAGCACTCTTAGTTTTCCTAAATGAAATTAAATGTGAATGACAACGATATACTGAAATGGTCCTGGTTCCACAATGGGACAGATAAAATGATGGTTAGTTAGTTATCCTGATCTGAGGAACATGGCTATAGATGCCTAAAAATGATGAAGTAAAAATTGTTCTTTGAAAGGGATACGCTAACTTGAAATGTACAGAATTTACAAAATGAGTTAAAAGTAGTTTGAGGAATTCTCCCCACCAACTTTTATGGTTTTGAATAATAGTTTCCGATTTTAAAAAAAGTCTTTGTTTTGAAATAGGAGAAACTGACTGACTACACAAGGGAAAATAGTGAAAATGAATATATAGCAAGTACTATCAGATGCAGAAAGTAGAGAGAGATTTCTCTCTCCCCAATTCTTTGAACTACAGTAAGCTTAGTTATTTGTAACATTAGTAGGTCAACAATGATATTTCAGTTTGAAAAATAAGTGAGTGTGTCCCCTTAAGAGAGACTATAGTTATCAGTGACTATGTGGGCAGAAAGGCCTTGACTTAAGAGGCCATGAGCTCAACCCAAAGGACTGAAACTTTTGATCCTACTCAGGTCTAGGTGACCGCCTAAGTTGCTTACTTTTCAGCAGAAATGTGAGTTCATCATGGAGTGTATTCTTCTAGGACACAAAAGCAGTTCAGTTAAAACTTAAGGTGGAGAGTACAACTGAACAAAGGTGTTTCTGACAAAAATCAGATGCCTAACAACCACAACTCAATTGGGTATTCTTGTTTTCAATAGAAAGTATGGAGCTAGTTCAGTGATATGCATACCTGAAAAGTGGGTGTATGAATGGAGAGAATGTTGATATACCCATGTATATCAACATACTGACTAATTTCTGGAAATATTCACAAACAAGAAACGCTGGCTAGTAGATATTTAAGGTGTTAAGTCCTAAGAGGGATTACTACTAAACTTTGGAGGATGGAGTTCTAACTTCTGTTACATCAACACAATCCCAGTAATGTCACTGGGGTTACAGAGGTGAGCTGGGTTTCCCAAGTTAGATACAAGTACTTAGGTAGAAAAAATTTCCTTCCTTCAACATCAAAACCTAAGGTGAGGCTTATTTCAATGGCACAGGTTCTCTTTTGTGAAGATTTGCCATGTGGTATATGCATGTCCAAAATACAAGAAAAAATGTGTTGCATATTAAAATAAAGGGCCTTTCTGGAATTTTAAATAGGCAAAATAGGGTATGATTTACAGTGTGAATATGTAACTGAATTGCAAGTTTTCTTTAGTACTAAATAGTTGTGTCTAGAAATACTCCATATGTAATAAAATTTCAAGTATAACTGCACTGAGAAGTCAATTAAGACCAATGCTTCAAAGTATCTAGGGACTTGAGAGCGTGAACCACCATTACAGGAAGCCTAAAGGACACAGATCAACTCAATCTAAGAATGGGTTTATTGCAGAACCACTATGTTGTCCCACTGTGCTGTGAGCTTGGCAGCATTTCTATTATAAACATCTGACGTTAGGATTTACCACTAGAAAACCCTTTGTTTGGAGTTAGTCATAAAATTCATAAGTCTCCTGACACTTGTATTTCACAAGGTCATTTAATTTTTTGTGCTCCTTTTCATTAATCACCTGTTTTTTAAAAAAATCATATGGTAGTTACAGTACTTTTCCAAAAGTTGTTATTCTGTGTTAAAGCACAGAGAATTTAATTTAATTAAAAATTATGTATTCAACCATGCATAATTCTTTTCTACATTATTGTAAAGCATCTGTACTGTTAGCTCTGAAACTTGGCTAGAAGATTCCCAATCCTTGATCTTTAAATGTGGGTGGCTTAGTTAAGGCTTCAAGTTCAATTGATCTTTGACTGCAACCTACACAAAATGATCTTGTAAAATCAAAACTGTGTTGGATATTTTGGAAGAAGACTAGCTATTTTTTTTTGTCTAGTAAGTTTTCTTTATATTTTACAAAAAGGGTAATACCTTGCAGACAGGCTTCCATTTGTATTGTATGCCATGCTAACTGAGTTTTAAGTTTTTTTAAATAAGGAAAAAGTTGTTTATTAGGTGTTCCCTTGTAATACCCTAGGTATAGCAACCAATTAAAAAACTGTAAAGGGATTGTGGCAAAGCACCGGCCTTGCCTCGGGAGGTACTGGGCTTCTAGGTGCTTAGGGTTTGCCTCAGAGGTTTGTTGTGCCCCTCAATGTAGCCTCTCTCCCCGCCTAGAGGCAAGGGCTACAGCTTACTGAGCCACCATCGTCAACCAGTCAACGAGTTTGGTGTAAGAACCCTCTTTAATCCCTGTGTGTGTGTGTGCGCGCGCGCGTGGGGGGGGGGGGGGGAGCGGGTCTGGGGGCAACCCGGGCCCACCCTCTTCTCTGGGTTCCAGCCCAGGGACCCGAATTGGCAGCAGAAACAGGTAGTTTTCCTATACTACCAGAGCTATAGCCCTTCCTGGGCTACTTCCCAAAACAGCCCCCTCCTAGCACTCTCCTTGGTACCCTGACCACGCTTCTTCTCCTGGGTCTTTCACTGCGCACCTTTTTTTCTCCCAGCTTTCCCACATCTTCCTACTCTCAGCTCCTAGCAGCCGGCCTCTCTGAAGGACTTCCTTTTACACTAGTCCCAGATGGTTTTAAACGGGCTTCAGGTGATCTGATTAGTCTGTTTCTTTTGATTGCTCCTAATCAGTTCTTGATTGGTTCCAGGTGTCTTATGGAGTCTGCCTGACTTAATTGCTTCTAGCACCTTCCTGACTGCTCTGGGGTAGCCTCTGCCCTGGTCACTCATGAAACAGAAAACTATTCATCCAGTGTGTTTCCTTCTACCAGACTCCTGCACCTAACTGGTCTGGGTCTGTCACATATCCCTCCCCCCTGCTCAACAGCAAGGGGCTGGGAGGCTTGGGACAACATAAAGTGCACACGTGACAAACCATCGGCATTGCCATGGCGGCTCCTTGCTCTATGTTGCACGTGGAACACGAAAGGTTGGAGGGACAAGAACCACCTGGTTACCCTGGAGTTCTTCTCCTTGTTTCACTGCATCCATTGAAGTGGGGCCTGGTCAGTTACAAGGACAAATCTACACCCAAGCAGGTAATAACGTTATGCTTCCATGGCCCATTTAACAGTGAGGCACTCCCTCTCAACCACTACATATTTTTGTTCCCTCGGAAGGAGTTTCCTGCTGAGGTAGAGTATTAGGTGCTCCTCCTCCCTGACCATCTGCGAGAGGACGGCCTCTCGCCCCACCTCGGATACATCTGTTTGTAGGATGAATTCCATGGTGAAATCCAGGGCTATCAAGACAGGGTTACTGCACAGGGTAGTCCGTAGGTCTGCGAATGCCCTCTCTGCTGCATCCGACCATCTGACTGGATCAGGGCCACAGGCCTTCACTAAGTCCGTTAGGGGACTTGCCCTTTGTGGCAAAATGGGGGATGAAACGCCAGTAATACCCGACCACCACTAGGAATGTTAGGACCTGCTTCTTATGACTTGACTGGGGCCAATTTTGGATGGCCTCTAACTTATTCAGCTGGGGTTTTACCAGACCTTTTCCTACCACATAGCCAACATATTTGGCCTCCGTGAACGCTATGGCGCACTTGACAGGGTTTGCCATAAGGCCAGCTCACCTGAAGGTATCAAGGACCGCCCCCACCTTCAAGTGGGTTTCCCAGTCTGGGGTATGAATAACCACATCATCCAGGTAGGCTGCAGCATACCTGGCATGGGGGCACAATAGCTTGTCCATGAGGCACTGAAACGTAGCTGGGGCCCCATGTAGTCCAAAAGGAAGGACAGTGTATTGGAAAAGACCCTCTGGTGTAGAGAACGCCATCTTTTCCTTTGCATCTTCGGCTAGGGGAATCTGCCAGTACCCTTTTGTCAAGTCTAGGGTCATCAAATACCAGGCATTACCCAGACGGTCCACTAGTTTGTCTATGCGAGGTATGGGTTATACATCAAACTGGGATATCTCAGTCAATCGGCAGAAGTTGTTGCAGAACCTTGTGGTGCCATCAGGTTTGGGCAACACCACTCTTGGGCTGGACCACTGACTGTGGGATTCTTTGATGATCCCCATCTCCAGTGTTTGTTTTACTTCTGCTTTTATTTCCTTCCTTTTGGCTGCTGGTACCTGGTAGGGCCTCATTGTTACTCTGGCCCCAGGGTTTGTGACGATGTGGTGATATGTCTCGTTTGTGCGACCTGGCTTTGTCGAGAATACATCTGGATGATCATCTCAAATACCTCCTTCTTCTCGACTGGCGTTAAATTGGGACACACCCTCACCTGTTCAGGGATTTTGTCCACTGGGTACAGGTCTTCTCGAACAGCTGCACATGCCTCTCAGGCATGCCAGGGTTTCAGAAGGTACACATGGTATATTTGCTCTAGTTTTCGATGTCCCAGTTGTCGCACCTTGTAATTTACAACCCCCCCCGGCCCCCACAGGTTCAGCTATTTCGTAGGTCCTTTCCACTGGGCCAATAGCTTACTTTCTGCCATGGGTACTAGTGCCACTACTCAGTCGCCAGGTTGAAACTGCCAAACTTTGGCTTGACAGTTGTAGTAAGCTTGCTGGGCCTCTTGGGCCTTTTCTAGGTGCTCCCTCACTATGGGAGTGACCCAGGCTATCCGGTCCCTCATTTGTAGCACATGCTCTATTACGTTCTTCCCCTCACTTGGTTCCTCCTCCCGAGTTTCCTTGAGTATGTCCAACATGCCTCAGGGGTGGCGTCCATACAATAGCTCAAAGTGGGAGAATCCCGTGGAAGCTTGGGGAACCTCATGGACGGCGAACATGAGGTACGGTAGTAGGTTGTCCCAATCTTTCTCATCCTTGCTTACCACCTTTTTTTATCAAGGCCTTGAGGGTCCGGTTAAATCTTTCCACCAGACCATCGGTTTGTGGGTGGTAAACCGAGGTCCGCAGGGTCTGGACATGGAGCAGGAAACACAGGTCCTTCATTAACTTGGACATGAATGGTGTTCCTTGGTCCCGTGAGGATTTCTTTTGGTAGCCCTACCCAGGTGAAGATTTCCACAAGTTCTTTGGCACTGCTCTTGGAGGCTGTGTTTCGTAGGGGGACAGCTTCTGGATACCTGGTTGCACAGTCTAGGATGACAAGCACATACTGGTGGCCTCGGGTCATCTTCTCTAGCAGCCCCACTAGATCCATGGCGATCCGCTCAAATGGAACTTCAGTGATCGACAGGGGTACCAAAGGGGCTCTTAGACGTGGAGGAGGGCTGCGCAATTGACATTCGGGACAGGAGGTGTAGTACTGCCGGACATCCTCATGTCTCCTCGGCCAGAAGAACCTGAGCAAGATTCGCACCTGGGTTTTCTCCACCCCCAGGTGTCCTCCAAAAAGGTGACTGCGGGGAAGGTTTAATATTGCCCTCTGGTGTTTTCAGGGTACTAGGAGCTGGTGTACCTTTTGTCCTGCATGCGCACAACCCAGTACAGGAGGTCCTTCTTGATTATGAAGTATGAGTTTTTCCTGCTACGGGTACCCCATCTATCTTGGCCACCTCCTTCCTGGCACTCTTATACCTTGAGTCCTCCACTGGTCCCGTCCAAAAGTTGCCCTCCTGGGACTTATGAGCTGGAACTCTGAGGGATCTTCTTCTACCCTCTAGCCGGTTCTGTGGGGTTGGGGTTGGAACCAGTTTCTGAACCTGCCTGTGTCTTGGGGTCCTTCCTTTCAGTAGCCCAAGTCTGCTCGTCTATACAGGCGGCCCTTTGTCCTTGTAGCAGGATTCGGGTACCCAAGGCCTTGGCAGCCCTTCTTTCCCTTTTTGTCTTCCGGCCTCCCCCGTGGGCAGGGAATAGTTCCTGGGATACTTCCATGAACACTGGGGGAGAACATTCTGCTGTGGAGGCCTCCCTCAGTTCGGGGAGCTCCTCTTCCTCCCACCCATCCCAAGTTTCCAAACCTGGGAAAAATCTCTTCTGATGAGCACAGGACAGGGGAGGTGTGGGACCACCCCTACTTTCACCTCATGACATTTCCCTGAACTTCTAGCTTTACTGGTATGATGGGGTAGTAGCTAACAGTCCCATGGACACGTTACCCCTGTATGTTTAGCTTGCATTAACTTGCTGAGCTTTACTAGTTTACCTGAGATCAGGGTGATAGTGCTCCCGAATCTATGAGCACCACCGTTTCTACCCCATCCACTTTTACTGGCCTTGTATATTTGTGGGGGGTGACTGCGACCCCCACAAGGTTGAGGAGGGAGCATGGGCCACTCCAGTCCACGAGATTACACTCATGGGCTCTTCGAGGTTGGGGCCCTGGGCTGCTATGCGTAACACAGCTCTCCATACCCGTAACACCTATAATTGCTTCTCCTATCCCGTGGATTAGGAGGTTTAGCCTCGGGGTTTCCCCCACCCAATCCATTCCCATCCTCCTGGAGTCCCATCTGGTCTTCGGCCTCTCTCTTCTTCCACCTAAGGGTCCCTGGTCACCTGAACCCTTGGGGTTGGCGTTAGTCGCTTGCCTCGTATGGGGCCTTCCCTAGGTAGATGGGTCAATTCCCTGGCCATCAATTGTCTCTCTACCAGCACGACTGTTTCATCGTAGGTGGACGGGTTGTGCTTGCCTACCCACGTACAAAGGTCTTGCGGTAGTCTCCGCATAAATTGGTCTATGACCAACGTCTCCATAACTTTCTCTGAGCTGCATGCCTTAGGCCGTAGCCACTTCCGAGCAAGGTGCATCAGATCGAACAGCTGAGACCTTGGTGGCTTGCTCTCCTGATACTTCCAATCATGGAACTTCTGGGCCCGTATGGCTGCCATCATGCCTGATCAGGCCAGGAACTCGGTCCTCAGCCGGGGTAGCATCCCCGGCAGGCAGATCAAAATAGGCCTTCCGGGCTTCTCTGCACAGAAAAGAGGTGAGAATACGGGCCCACTGGTCCTGTGGCCACGCCTCACGCTGAGCAATTCTTTCAAAAGACAGGAGATGTCATCCCTGGCCATCATTTCTGGTAGACAGCCTGCTGCCCTTGGAGTTTGTGTCTCTCCGGGCCCTTGGGTTTGGTTGGAGAGGGTCTTTAGTTGGTCCACTATCTCTCAGAGGAGAACTTGATCTTGGGCGGCTTGGTTCACTAACAACTGGTTGGTTTCTTGTTGTAATTGGGTAGATTCCTGCACTGCCATCCCTGTATCCACGTAGCCTCCTGCTGGGCTGCTGTGGCTTGTACCAGAGCTTTCACCAATTCCTCCATTGTGGTGAGGGCACACTGACCCTTAAAAAAAAAACAACAAAAAACCAACCAACTCCCCAGTGCACCTTTCCCCCCCCCCCCCCCCCCCGCCGTGTTGCGACCAAGAATCCTACTTTTCACACCAGTTGTGCCAAAGCATCAGCCTTGCCTCGTGGGTTCTGTGCTTCTAGGTGGTTGCCCCAGAGGCTTGCTGTGACCCTCAGTGTAGCCTCCTCCCCTCTAGAAGGGTGGGTTACAGTTTACTGAGTCACTTCATCATTAGCCAGTCAACAGATTTGGTATAAGAACCCTCTTTAGTCCCTGTCTTCCTTCTCAGAGAGCGTTTGTGTGTGTGGACACTGGGGGGAACCCGCGCCCACTCTCTTCTCCGGGTTCCAGCCCAGGGACCCTAATTGGCAGCAGAAACAGGTAGTTTTCCTATACTACCAGAGCTATAGTCCTTCCCTGGGCTACTTCCCCAAACGGCCCCTCCTAGCACTCTCCTTGGCACCTGACCACGCTTGTTCTCCCGGGTCTTTTACTGTACACCTTCTTTCTCCCAGTCTTCCAACAACACACCTTCCTACTCCCAGCTCCTAGCAGCTGGCCTCTCTGAAGGGGCTTCCTTTTAAACTAGTCCCAGACGGTTCTAAACGGGCTTCAGGTGATCTGATTACCCTGTTTCCTTTGATAGCTTCTAATCAGTTCTTAATTGGTTCCAGGTGTCTTATGGAGTTTGCCTGAATTAATTGCTTCTAGCACCTTCCTGACTGCTCTGCAGTAGTCTCTGCCTTGGTCACTCAGGAAACAGAAAACTATTCATCCAGTGTGTTTTCCTTCTATCAGACTCCTGAACCCAACCAGTCTGGGTCTGTCACAGGATGCAAGTCAAGTGTTAGACTTGACTATTACACAACCATTTGTGTAATAATGTTTAACTGACCATCTTTAAAAGCAAGTGCAGTGTCACTGCAAGACTCTACTCTTCAATTCATTTAGTTGCAAGAATAGAAATATTTACCATATTCACCAAAGCGAAGGGACTCCCATTGCTGCCATTCCACAATGCTGCTGACTGCGCGCACACCCGCGTAGATTAGCAGCATCCCTAAGGTGGCATCCAGCAAGAAGTTTATAAGGTACCTGGAAGGGGGTGTAAGTACAGAAGAGAAAACCATCAGCATGTTTTTTTTCCCCTGGAGTTAGCAGGCATCATATTACTGCAACTGACAAAGGGTAAATTTGCTTGCCTCTCTAAAAGGCCAGCATCACTATGAGATTTTAAAAACTTGAACAGTTATGTATTTGCTCCCATTTCTTATCCGAGATTTTAAACAGTTTTATAACTACCCCACTACTAGTGTTTGTCCCTCAAGTTAAATGTTAAATGAAGCTCCATGTATTTCTGTGTACAAACTCCAATTTGCATTTTATGTCCTCAAGTTAAAACAACTTCATCTTCCCCTCTCATTTCACTATTTGGAAAGACTTCATGTAAGTGGAGCCAGAGAACAACATCTTATTTTAAAAACATCTTGTTTTCTTATATAGCTTGGAAAACAGCTCAAAATGAAAAAAAAATCAAACTCATTACCAGTCATGGAAAATACGGACTTGCTGCATGTGGATGTTAAAGGAAGGCACAGCTCTTACATACGTGAGATGCTGCAGCCATCAGTTTTTCCACTGAAAAACTTATAGACCCAGCTATGAACAGCCCGGTGCTGAATACAAAACATGTATGGTGTAATAACTATAGAATACAAACGTAAAGTAATTCCACCAAACGTTAGACTGGACTGATTTAATTCCACCAAGTCAATTACTGTATATAACCATTCTGAATATGGTAATTGTACGTATCTTCAGAAAGACTGTCTAAACCCCCTTTTCTTTTTAATATATATATAACTATTTCAATCGTTATATAGTTGCTACTCTACTGTTAAGTTGTTTTAAAAGAAACTTTTGGCTGTATGGTATACACCAAAAGCTAAAGGGATTATTATGGAATTTAAGTGAATCATGAGTTATATCTTCACCAGAATGTCACCAGAACATCTTGTAAGTCAATGTATCTCATTTGCTAATCACTCTTGGTTGAACAAGGTAACAGCTCAGGTGCTACCAGTGACATGACATTAAACTGTTCTTTTAAAGGCCACACTGGGTTGAAAATTTTTAACATGAATACTTGAAGCCGGTCAGGTGTCTTGATGGTAACTCTTTGTACTGCTACCTGGGATTCGTGCTTCCATGTGGATGGTGTGCCCAAGTAGAAAGGGTTGACAAACATTGTCTGTTTTACTTGCACATTTGCAGGAGGAAAAACTGGGTGTCTCAGAGGACGCTATTGGCACTCTTTAGTGCAGGGGTGGGCAAACTACGGTCCGTGGGCCAGATCTGGCCCATCAGGGCTCTGGATCCGGCCCACGGGATTGCCCCCCATGGTGCTGCAGGCCCCGCGCTGCTCTCAGAAGCAGCTGGCACCACGTCCCTGAGGCCTGGGGGATGGGAGGGGAGGGAGAAGAGGCAGAGGGCTCCATGCATTGCTCTTGCCTCCAGGCACCACCCCCCACAGCTCCCATTGGCCGGGAACGGGGAACCATGGCCAATGGGAGCTTCAGGGGAGGTACCTGGAGGTGCAGCAAGGGCAGCACGCAGAGCCCTGTGCCCGCGCCCCCCCCAGGGGCCGCGCAGGGACATGGTGCTGGCCGCTTCCCAGAGCGGTGTGACGTGGGGCCAGGGCAGGAGGGCAGGCAGGCAGGCAGCCTGCCCTGGTGCACACCTCTGCCACCCTGGAGCCACTTTAGGTAAGCGGCGCTGGGCCGGAGCCTGAACCCCTCCTGCACCCTGCCCCCCAACTCCCTGCTCTGAGCCCCCTGCCTGCATCTCACACACCCCCTGCCCCCTAGCTTCCTGCCCTGAGGCCCCCGCCATACCCCGCACCCCTGCCCTGAGCTCCCATCCGCACACCTCCTGCACCCCTGCCCTGAGCCCCCTCCTGCCCTCCACACCCCAAACCCCTTCCCTGAGCCCCTTCATACACCCACATCCCTCCTCTCCCTCAATCCCTTACCCTGAGCTTGTTCCTGTACACCGCACCTCCTCCCACACCCTGCACTCCCTCCTGCACCCCAACCCTCTGCCCCAGCCCTGCATACAATTTCCGCACCCAGATGTGGCCCTCGGCCCAAAAAGTTTGCCCACCCCTGCTCTAGTGATAGGAAGAAAAGGGCTGTGGTGGTGAAATGAGTACTATTAGAAAGAGGAGATAGGGTGTAAAGGGATAAAATGGTAGGTCTCCCAAACTGAACAGTTCTGAGCCTCAACACCAGTTTGGGATTCAGAAGAGGCTCAGCAAGAATATAAAAAGAAAGCAAAACTTCTGTTAACATGCCATTTTGCACCCACGTCTTACACACACAGCTTTTTGTGCAGAATTGGTATTTCCATAATCATTTTTTTTAAATGTTAACACAACTCCGCTTCAAAATTATGATTAAGAGGACCATATAATCAATTTTTAAGTGTTTAGCAGAGGATCCAACAAGCAACACAAGTATTGCTAACACAAACCATTTTATTCCAAAGACCACAAGAGGTCACTGCAGTCCAAAGACTGGGAAAATATCTAGTAGGCTATATTATAGTGCAGTTGCTTGCTCCTTTCTAATTAAGTGTTTAAATTACAATCCTCCTTATCTTAAGGTATTTAAAATCTGCCCATAAAGTTTGTTCAGGGTTTTTAACTTGCAGCTCCCTGAATTCTGAGTACTAGTTTCTTGATGTCTTTTTGTACTCCCAGAAGTTAAAAATGACTCAGTTTAGGTGAAAAGAAAAGGAGTACTTGTGGCACCTTAGAGACTAACCAATTTATTTGAGCATAAGCTTTCATGAGCTACAGCTCACTTCATCGGATTCCACTGAATGCATCCGATGAAGTGAGCTGTAGCTCACGAAAGCTTATGCTCAAATAAATTGGTTAGTCTCTAAGGTGCCAGAAGTACTCCTTTTCTTTTTGTGAATACAGACTAACACGGCTGCTACTCCTGAAACCTGTATATATGTATGAGTAGGGTCTCGACAATGTAAATCAACAATCCCTGTCTATGCTGTATTCTGATCATTCAGAGGTCAAAGAAGATCCTATCATATACATGAATTGTAAACATGGGATATCTCAATAATCATCTCTCTTTAAAATGTACTGTGAATGGTGGAGGAACAAGCCATTGGCCTTATGTTAATTCGTATAACTAAGTTATATCTGAAACCTGTCAGTTTAGGTGGACAGCCTAATGTGATGAGATTCTGGCTCTGCCTCTTGCATTCCCACAAGATTAGGAGCTACAATTACACTGAAGTTTATTTCATAATACTAGTCTATTTATAAGACTTTTTAAAGCTAAAACCTTGTGTAATTATTAGATAAAAATACAATGGCCTTCCAATAATAATTTCTTGATTTGGCTATGTAGAGCCACCATTTCAAATCAACCGAGAACAGCCCACTGAACATGAGCTCAGAAGTTTCTAAGCAAGCAGTGTCCTTTGGTGCAGTGTGTGGAGCCAACCCTCTAGCTGGGACTCAAGAGTGTAAAATGCCGGTCCAAAATTATATGCTGTTAAAAGTGGTTTTACAGCACCCATTACCAGAAGAGTAAGCTGTTGGGCAGGAGCACAATTTCAAGAAAGACTCCAAACTCTCCTCCATTTCCTTCTGTAGCTGCTGGTAAAGACTCAGGAGCTCAAAATTGTCTCAAAGACATAAATCTTCAGAATTAACATAATGGAATTTATATGCATAGTCACAATGCTCAGAGCATGAGATTGCAAAATTAATGTTTTCTGAATTAGCCTCCTACATCCTGAGCAACATTTTTCAGCATTAACAGTGAAAGTAATACTGCATTAGCAAACAAGCATTTTAGAAAACAGACAGGAAAGCCATTATAAAATATCCTCAGACACACTCTGACTTAATATTCATGCTTGACTGCATTAATGTAAGATTTTTGGAGTGTTTATGCTGATACTTATTGGAACCATATGTAGATTTTATTAGCTCTCTAGGATCCCCTACTTCCTTGACCGCCTCCTCCCTCCCCCAACAACAGCCTTGTGTTAAAAATCTTTCCTTCTGTTAGGATGTGGTTTTTAATGATTGAAGTTAAGATTTTGTCAGTATTTTTAGTAAAAGTCACGGGGACTAGGTCGTGGACAATAAACAAGAATTCACAGAAGCCCACAACCTGTCCCTGAATTTTACTAAAAAATACGAGGGGATGGGGGGAAAAAGGGACTGATGATCCAGCCCACGGCACAGCTGCAGGGGCTGAAGCCGAAGAAGTCACAGAGGTTTGTTAAAGTCACCGAATCTGTGACCTCCATGACTAAATCATATCCTTATTAATGATACATTAATTTGGCAAGAGAGGAGGGGGTGGTGTGTGTGTGGGGGGGTGATGTTTCCTTGGAGATACAAGGTGCTTTTCTCCCCTCAATACAAGGCGTCAGGACACTCAATTGCCTCTCAATGATTCCCAGTTCACACTGACAAGGAAGCGATACCAGAATTCTGATCCTCCATTAGTTATTCTTAAAATGTGAACTTTCAAAACCCCCTCATAAAGTTCCTCAGATTCTTTTTCCAACCATCAACCCCCAATTAAATTGTCAATGAATCTCAGAAAAGATATTTCCCTAAAGGGTAGTTTACTCAAATTCACAGCACTCACAGTGAACAAGGGTCCTCTTCAGTTAGGTCTGATAAATACACATTTGCAAAGTGTATGAACAACATCCCTATGGCTTGTTTGGACGTATCTAAAAACCTGTATAAAATAAAAAGGATTGGATTTTGAAAAGTACTTACATTAAACAATCAAAATATAGTAGAACCTTGCTAATTCATACTAATAGTCAGAGCCCAGTACTAATTATGGACTTTTTCAAACCAAGTCTTAAACACATTCATTCTGACAAAGTGCAATTTTAAATTTGTACTTTGTAATGTACTTGTTCTGAATAATCAAGTTCTTTATAATTTGAAACTTCACTATCACCTCCTTCTGTTATATTTTAAGCAGTGGGGAGAGGCTGCTAGTATTTTGTGTAGATTACAGAATAGCATTACAGTAACAGTAAAGAGATTAATAGAATTTTATAAACAAATATAGCACAATCTTGCTAGAAATATTTTTTATTTTTTATTTATGCTAATTTATAGCAGGTTTGTGGCAGAGCGAGGAATACAATTCAGATCACCCTGGCCATAGTTCTGCACTTTAACAGCTAGATAATGCTCCCTTCATCTAAAGTCTAGTTTATTAAAAAGCTGATGTGATATTTTAGCCTGGAAGTAAATGGCTATACTGAATGTCAATTAATTTCACAATAATCTTCCATTGTTGTAGCCATGTTGATCCCAGGATATTAGAGAGCCAAGATGGCGTGAGGTAATATTTTTTTTTATTGAACCAACTTCTGATGGTGAGAGTGCCAACCTTTCGAGTTTACACAGAGCTCTTCCTCCTGAAAAGGTTAACTTGAAGAACAAGGAACTTCTTTTGCTCACCATTTCATTCAGCAGCAGTTCTTGCTCCCTATTTTTTTTAAAAAAAATATAGTCCAACCAGAAGCTTTGCAATGAAGACAGTGTTTGTTTCTATACAGTACTTGTACAGGACGTGTGTGTTGCTGTTACTTTCTCCTCCTCCTCTAGCAAGGAGTCAGCAGCACAGGTAGGAGCAGAAAATAAAAACATGCTCAACTGCCTTCTAACACCTGCACTTTCCTCCCACCCCACCACCTCCAAATAAATCAAACAGACTGGCCATTAATAGCGAGAGAACGTGGGTGAAGTAATATCTTTTATTGGACCAACTTCTTTTGGTGATAGACAAGCTTTCAAGCTTACACAGAGCTCTTCTTCCTCGAAAGCTTGTCTCGTCCACCAACAGAAGCTGGCTCAATAAAAGATACTACCTCATCCACCTTATCTCAATTAAATTACAATGCAAGTTATACATCAAATATTACTGCCAAGTAGCAAACTAATTTAGAAAAAAGATCCCGTCACTATGGCAAGTTTTAAAAATATGAGTCCTTTACACTAGGTACAGACTTTGTCAGTGAGTCCAGATCAAGAACATTCTCTTTTCTTCTGCACAAAATTAGAGGGGTCAGTACACATTTTATTCACATCACTAAGTATGGGAAACATGTATCAAAACAGTGCATCTGGATTGAGCTCTGTTCTCTCCTTTGTTACTTAATATTTTTCTCCTTTTCTTTCATTGTCTATTGTTTCCTTTGCTGGCTTTTTTGCATTAATTCAAAAAAATTCTCCTTTTTAAAGACCAACACAGTGTTCTTGCCCTGTATTCTTGTCCCCTTCCTGGTTTCTTGTCCCTTAGCTTCTATTCTCTCATCTTCAGCACCAGATGCAGAGAGTCGAATGTAGGAACTGAGAAAACAGCAAGTTACCTACCTCATCAGCACCAACAATACCACACACATCAGCTGGGAAGTTTAGGAACTAGAGTTTGTGTTTTAAAAATGAAAACTACTTGCTGAGGGGCACCCGACTAGGAAATTTCAGACTCCAGATTAATTTTTAGTATGTGGGAAGCAAAGAGTTTTAGATTTTCAATGACTTTTAAAGTTTGGGATTGGTCACTGGAAACAATATTTTAAAGTGCTGAAGCTCATTGCAATTCCTAATTTCTAGAACAATAGCACCCTGATTCCACATCAGCCTCAGCTGATACCAAACATAAGGGAGATCAAGCTTTGCTTCATTATGAGATAGAAACATCAGAAGATCCAATGAACACTGGTTAATCAGCCTCAAAGCCATAGTCTTCAGCCAGGAAGACTATAAACATGACTTCCACTTCTTTGACGCTTCCATCTTTTGTATGATCTTGGCTAGCAGCAGAACAGGTGGGAAGTCACATAGGAAAGACGTTGCCAAGCTTTGTGAGAGGTCACTCACTATCTCACATGGTGCACAAAGAGGCCACAGAGGACTACTGCTGTTTCCAGATTGCCAAGTGGTCACCAGGTCAAACTGATTTACAATGGTGACCTTGCATCTGGAAACTGAAATGAAGTGCCCTGTGGCCTATGCACCTTCCTACCTTTTCCATTGTTCCTGAGAGAGGAGAGAGTATACAATAGAACCTTGATCTCCACAGCCAATGTGATAATGCAGAGGGGATTGCAGGAATTACTGGACAGGTCTTGTGTGTTCATTGATGCATGTCTGTGCATGAGATCAGCATTCCCAGTACGCTCCAACAAAACTGCATTTTCTTCCATGACACCACTTTTCCTTTATGGCCATCTTCATCTTCTATTAATACTCTGTTGAAAAGAGACCTTGTACCTGACCGCATTCACCCTAAGGCTAGGCCTATGACTGACTTCTCTGACATTGTATGTTTGTTTTTATCATGAATCCAAAGTACTCCAAGAACAATATCACAGTGTGCTGATTTTTCAGGTCTCTCTGTACAAAGCCCTGATCAGTAAAACTGTCCAGGCAGAAATAAAATTGAATTTTCTTCTTCCTTAAAGCTGGTATTAATACTACATTGATCCTGGAAGAGACTGGAAGCACTAGCCAGAAGAATTGGTAATGATCAAAGTTAAACAAAACAGCGACATCGATATGCAAAAGAAAGCTGCCTGTGGGGTAATGATTGAAGCTGAAAACGGTGACATCCATATGCAGAAAGGAATAGTTGTCTCTGGGATGTAAAAATGGGAATTCTTTCTACAGTGTCTGGCAGAAGCCAGGATTGTAAGTCCTACTTTTCTGATTACTCTGAATAGCCTTAACTTTCCATAAAGTTTCCCATTGTAGCAACAAGAGCTAGGGACTGATTTGCATGAGCATCTGATCTCACTGATGAAGGCCCCATATACCTACATGAAAGATGTGTCCTGCTATCTTTTTCAGCAAGACACCCTTATGTCATAGGATTTCTAGTTGAGGGTTCATACTTGCAATACTGCGCACCCATGTTAGTACTGCTTGTGAAAGCATGTGAGGGCACTTAGTGTGTTTAATGGAAGGGCCTGTACAGTAAGGAGGCCATAGTTCAGGCAAAAAATCTTCCCCCTTTAGAAACACTGACTTCCCTGACAATATGGGAGAATAGTCACTTTGCCTGCAAGCCAGTTTTTTCCCAATCTTGCCTGCCTCCTTTCTTGCTTGCGGGATGGAGGCAGAGACAAGCCTGCCTGGGCTGTGGAGACTGTGCCTGTGGGTACATTTACACTACAATGAAGATATGATATTGCAGCTTGTACAGGCCCACCCAAGACTGATGTATCTAGATCAAAGCTAAGGGGCAGCAGAACAGGCTAGCCACTTGGATATGTACCCAGTCCTTGTACTCAGGAGGCTAGCCCCGCTGCTGCTCCAGCTTCCATGGCTACACTCCCATCGTTGTTCAAGCTACCTTTAATCTAGCTAGATTGAAGCTAGCTCAGGTATGCTTACACAAGATGCAATCACACCTCCCAGCTGCAGAGCAGACATACCGTGCATCTCTTTTGGCCTCTCCAATCCAGCCTAGCTTCTTTTGTGCCCAGACTGGGTTGTGGGGGAACTGTATTCTTCCCACAGAGCTGGCCAACCTCCTCAACGAGACACTTGATTGGAGGGAGAGAGAAGAAGCAGGAGGCCAAGATCTTTCCTTTTGCCAATGGTTTTCCCTTGGCCTAACTTATCTCCTGATGCCTGCAAAGACAACAGCTGTTGCAAATGCCTCCCAAGAAGAAGCAGCACTAAGAGGACAGTCTTTCCAAAGGCAAATGCAACCCCAAGACACTGCTGGAAACTAGATGGACAAGTTATTGAGCCAAAATATTATACAGAAATTTTAAATAGAAAGTTGACATGTCTCTTAGAAAAGCCCTGCAGCAGAATATCGGGCTGAGCCACCTGTCACTGTGGAGGCAGATAAAACTGAAGGGAGCTTCAATGGATACGACATTCCCCTGCTGCCAGTGAATGACAGATCTAGTTCTGTCCTCAAGCCGTAAGCAGGCTGAAGGAGCTATACTAATGTATCTGGTGACCTTTGCACAATGAAGACTGATAAATAAGAAGAGGAAATTATATATAAGGAATGCACTACATTCATTTTCAGAAGGGAAGTCATGATCCTTTGGATGCAGGTTCCACCAGGTATATGTTACTTACTGAAGTCAAACTATTCCCATGCTGGTGATGGAGAGGACCAGACTGGCTTCTTTCAACCATAACTCATCTGAAGTTTGCTTTAAGTCAGTATTTCATAGGCAACCAAATAATGAGTTAAAACTCCTACAAAACAGTTCTCTAGGATCATATGATGAAACAAATAGCATATAAAATAGAGAATTTATTACCAACTTCAGCTCCTGAATAGCTGCATGTTGATCATTGGATCCAAACAGTGAAGTTACACAAGATAATGTTAACGTCTTCAAATTAAATCTGATTGCTCACACAAGAGCTGAGAATTCCAGTTAACATGTAATGCAGCTAGAAATTTACTCTAACAACAAGCAGCAAGGAATTACTTTCAACCAGTGTCACTTCTTTCATGAAGATCAACTAGGTTCCCTAAATTGGCCAATCTTGATGTTCATTTTAGATAGTGTAAACAGTTTCATTTTTAGCATATGCCAGACAAAACTAGGTAGTATATGTATTCAGAATGGTTGGGCCACATTTTTAAGCTTGGGTGCCAAAAAATATCTGGGACCTAATGTTAAGGTGTAACCTTAGCTGTTTTCAACAGCAGGTGGTTTCTGCTCAGTACCACTGAAAAGCCAGGTCCAGGGTACTTATTTAGATTTCAATTACAAAAAGGTACCTTTAAAAATAGTTCTATTTAGGTGCCTAAACAAATTTTTTAGCATCTAAGTTTGAAAATTTTGGCCTGTAATTTAAGACCCCATTTACTTTGAATGACTTAGTATTTTTCCTGATATTTTTGTGGTTTAATTTCATTTTAAAGCCTTTTCTTTAAGAAATATTAGACATTTCAATAAATGAAAAAACAGATGACAAAGGAAAAAGACATTTTGGGGGTAATCTGAATAGTGTTTATATGAACCCGCACATCAGCTAAGAGTCCAAGTTTACAAAGCTCTGACAAAACATTCTGCTTTTCAACATTATGGGCCAAATTCTGCCCTTCAATTAAATACATGGATCCCAAAGCCTCAACCAGGGATCTGCACAGGCATATTTTAGGAAGATTTAGTTTGGTGTACAGAAAAGGGAGTAAAACAGCTACTTTAAAAAGGATACCTCAAGCTTTCACACAAATATTTTTGAATCCTTTAGCATTTAGAATAAGATTTCTAAAGGGGTATGCAGTAAGACAGAATGAACAGGAAAAACGTACAGTAAAATAATGACTGGAATACTTGTGGCACCTTAGAGACTAACAAATTTATTAGAGCATAAGCTTTTGTGGGCTACAGCCCACTTCACCGGATGCGTAGAATGGAACATATAGCAAGAAGATATATAAATATATACACACACACGTACAGTTAAGTTGGAAGTTGCCATACAAACTGTGAGAGGCTAATTAGTTAAGATGAGCTATTATCAGCAGGAGAAAAAAAACTGTTGTAGTGATAATCAAGATGGCCCATTTAGATAGTTGACAAGAAGGTGTGAGGATACTTAACTTAGGGAAATAGATTCAATATGTGTAATGACCTAGCCACTCCCAGTCTCTATTCAAAATCAAGTTAATGGTATCAAGTTTGCATATTAATTCAAGCTCAGCAGTTTCTCGTTGGACTCTGTTTTTGAAGCTTTTCTGTGCAAAATTGCCACCCTTAAATCTTTTACTGAGTGGCCAGAGAGGCTGAAGTGTTCTCCTACCAGTTTTTGAATGTTATGATTCTTGATGTCAGATTTGTGTCCATCAGTCCTCATGTATTCCCTTAAGTCTGACTATTAAAGTGCTTTCACATATTATACATTATATGCAAGTGATCATTCTTTCATTTTCCATGAGCTGAACATCTAGGATATAAAAAACATTCTAGGAGCTATTAAAGACTTACCATATCCTCCAAGGACGTCTTTCATGCTTTGGTTCTCTGAAGCGTTTTACTGAAAGAAAATTGAAGACAATCAGTGATTCCCAATGTAACAAAAATAAAAAATTAAGAAGTAGATCAGCATATGGAGGTGTAATATTAATTTATAGTATTGAAGTTCTTTATTCAGAAACATGCTTCAACATATCAAACTCCTAGGGACAGCCACATAAAGAGCAATTGGTTCATGGAGGATAGGTACATCAATGGCTATTATCCAAAATGGTCAGGGACGCAACCTCATATGCTGGGTGTCCTAAACATCTGACTGCCAGAATCTGGGATTGGATGACAGGGAATGGATCACTCAATAAATGCCCTATTCTGTTTATTTCCTTTGAAGCATCAGGAACTGTCCACTCTAAGACGACAGGATATGGGCTAGAAAGACCATTGGTCTGATCCAGAACGGCTATTCTTATGTTCTAAGCAATCGACTTCTTTTTTCAGTTGCAAGGTTTTCTCTACTTTGATAATCAACTATTACAGATTTTTATCATGTGCAATTACTTAGATTCATGCTTATTAAGGTCAGAAGGGACCATTATGATCATCTAGTCTGACCTCCTGCACAACACAGTCCACAGAATCTCACCCACCCACCTCTGCGATAAACCTCTCACCTATGTCCTGAGCTATTGAAGTCCTCAAACCATGGTTTAAAGACTTCAAGGAAAAGAGAATCCTCCAGTAAGTGACCCATGCCCCAGAGGAAGGCAAAAAACCTCCAGGGCCTCTTCCAATCTGCCCTGGAGGAAAATTCCTTCCCGACCCCAAATATGGTGATCAGCTGAACCCTGAGCATCTGAGGAAGATTCACCAGCCAGATACCCAGGAAAGAATTCTCTGTAGTAACTCAGATCCCACCCCATCTAACATCCATCACAGCCATTGGGCCTATTTACCATGAATAGTTAAAGCTCAATTAATTGCCAAAATCATGTGATCCCATCATACCATCTCTTCCATAAACTTATCGAGTTTAATCTGAAGCCAGATAGGTCTTTTGCCCCAACTGTTTCCCTTGGAAGGCTATTTCAAAAGTTCACTCCTCTGATGATTAGAAACCTTCGTCTAATTTCAAGTCTAAACTTCCGATGACTAGTTTATATCCATTTGTTCTTTGTCCACACTGGTACTGAGCTAAATAATTCCTCTCCCTCTCTGAATTTATTCCTCTGATATACTTATAGAGAGCAATCATATCTCCACTCAACCTCTTTTGGTTAGGCTAAACAAGCCAAGCTCCTTGAGTCTCCTTTCATAAGCCAGGTTTCCATTCCTCGGATCATCCTAGTAGCCCTTCTCTGTACCTGTTCCAGTTTGAATTCATCCTTCTTAAACATGGGAGACCAGAACTGCACAGAGTATTCCAGATGAGGTCTCACCAATGCCTTGTATAATGGTACTAAAACCTCCTTATCTCTACTGGAAATACCTCGCCTGATGCATCCCAAGACCGCATTAGCTTTTTTCACAGCCATATCACTTATTTTCATCATCCTGGGGTCCTTAGTAATGGTCATTCATCCAGCAAATAATAATGCTTAATCTAAGGTATCTTGGCTGGTTCAGGAAAACGCAAAACTTAATGCAGTTGACTTCTCTGCCCTTGCTACTTTGAAATAAATAAGTCAATGTATGTCAGTATAAAGCATAGCTGTGCAGAACAAAGTGTTTAAATTGACAAGGACTAGAAACAGAAAGCATAAGAATTAATATAATTCACAGGGCAAAGGCAGTCTACTCCTTGCTTGACGAAGTGTACTTTTATGGCTGGATAGTTTTGATGATCTTTGTGTAGCTTGCGTTACTCAAAATTAAAGCAAAAAGCAAAACGTGCTTTCACATCAGACAAGTCCTACACAAAAGAGAGCATTTTAGTGCCATTTACTTCCTACTTACAAAAAATCAAGTATTGAGTGATGCCAATTATATAAGCCTACAAAAATAACACTAAGGTAAATCGTTCACCCCTTGCACAATTTGTAATGCAATCAATAAGTGCTCTTCTGCTGTAACCTTGAGTTACTAATTTATTATGTGTGTCTAGATCAGTGTTTCTCAAATGCAGCCACCACGGCTGCATATGTACACCAGGGGCATTTCTTGCAACCTCACCCTCCTGGGCAGTGATGGGGTGCGGGGGAAGGGGGAAGCAGTGGTCCCTCCCCCAGGGCCACCAGCAGGGGTTGGACCCTCCTGCCCTGAGACACAAATGCTGGAGGAGCCAGCAGCTAGTGAGTTCCCCACCTTCCTCGGGACAGTAGGGTTGGGCTCCAGCCCTGGAGTGGCGGGCAGCAGGCTCTGGCCACAGAGCTCCAACCCCCGGGTGAGGGGCTCACCTCCCCACATCGCCCTTGGCCCCCACCAGCCCATCATGCATTCCCCCTCCCCCCCCCATCATGCATTCCCCCCCCCGCCCCCGTCTCCTATTTTCCCCCTACCGACCTTCCCATCCAAGGCTTGATTTGTCCCCAGGCTTGCCAGGACTAAGTCAGTCTGCTGCTGTGAAAAGTGATATTTGTATGTTTGTTAATATCACTTTTCACAGCAGCAGACTTACTAGTGAGCAAGTCTTTTAAAAAAGGCAACCAAAAAAGCAAAACAAACAAATAACAAAAAACACAAGAACATGCAGAGCACCTTATTTGTGTTTCTATTCTGTTTAGGTCCCGTAAAGAATAGAGACAACTGTACAGTATTCTTATTATTGAGTCTGCAAAAAGATTTAATAAATTACAAAGATTTGGATGTGTGTATGTGCATATTTATTTGTTTTTCCTGAAGTTAAATATTTCAGGAAAAATGGTCAGCAGGGCTACCAGCAAGAGTTGGTGGTCACACTTTGAGGCCACCAAAAATTCTGTTGCAAGAACCACTGGTTCTAGATACTACAGATGTCCGAGTAGATACAGCACACCCAGCAGCAGTGAATGATGGTGTGGGAGGAGAATAGAAGGAATTAGTCAAGCTTGTTACTTAGAGAGATCACTGTGGGGAAGGAAATGGAGGTGACAGGAAGATAATGGATCATTTTAGTTAGATTTAGAGAGTCAGTCAGTCACTCTGTTAGCTAATAAAGCAGAAAATAGCAAGTTAACACATTAAGGGTAAAGTCTCAGATAAAGCAAGGGAATTTTGATTTAGTCTACCATAGTGCAAAATTCACCTCACAAATAGGACTCCCACATGGAGACCATATGTATTGCAATACTTACATACAAGAGGGTTATGCGAAGATGCCATCAATATCCTGGCTAGCCAGAGTGCTATTGCATGTCAAAGTCTAGGAATCAAACAACCCTAATGCATGGAAATATTGGAAACAAACTTCACATTTCATTTTTTAAAAATAAACTATACTAGGGTATTTTTAGTGGTACGCTATGGATTTAAATTAGAACTAAAACACAAATGACTTTGCTTTGTTAGGTTTGTTCGCATAACTCATTCACAAATTTCAGGGATTTGCACTGGGTTTCTGGAAAATGAGGGAGGTGTTTAAAAAAAAAAAAGAAATATTGTATGCCTCTCAGGTTATCTGATATTAACCTGCCTACATGCCAGGAGTTAAATTAAAGGAGGCTATAGAGGGGGGAACCCACAGTTCTCCCATTTAGGGCAGCCTCTGGTATACATCTTCAGATTCGCGAGATGCTACTTTCAGGTGCCAGTAAATTTAACAGGATTTGTTTTGCCAAGGCTGAGATCATAAAAGACCCTAAGCAGCTAAAATAGTTCCCCTGGCAGAAAAGGAGAGGGAACTGGTCACTGGGATACAAGGCTGACATACAGACTAGGAGAAAAATAGGAGCTGCAGGCAGGCAGTCTTTAAGCAGGGTCTTAGCATCTAGTCCTAAAAGGATAGGTAAGATCCATTCAATTAGGCCTCAGTTATTTGTAGCCTTTCCTCTGTATGCTTTGTAATTCTGAGGAATGAATAAGTAAGGCTACAATTCTGTCACGGATTCCGTGACTTTCCAGAACCTCTAACTTCTTCTCGGTCAGCCCTGGGGCCACCGGAACAGCTGACCAGCAGCCAGCCCCAGGGCTACTGGAACAGCGGTCGGGGTTGAATCAGCTCCTCCCAGAGGCTGGAGCAGCAGCAAGCCCCCTCACTCCCCAGGTATTTTTAAAAAAAGTCAGGGACAGGTTGCGTGCTTCTGTGAATTTTTGTTTATTGTCCGCAACCTGTCCCTGACTTTTACTAAAAATACCTGTGACAGAAGATGAAAAAACAGTTACCTCCCTTTTCGTAATGGTTGTTCTTTGAGATGTGTTGCTCATGTCCATTCCATTCTAGGTGTTTGCGCACCCACATGCACAGTTGTCAGAGATTTGTGCCTTAGCGGTATCCATAGGGTCAGCTGTGGCGCCCCTGAGTGCTGTGCTCATGTGCTGGCATATTAGGCGCTTCCAAACCTACGTCTTCTCAGTTCCTTCTTGCTGGCAACTCCGAAAGAGGGGTAGGAGGGTGGGTAACGGAATGGACATGAGCAACACATCTCGAAGAACAACAGTTAGGAAAAGGTAGGTAACTTTTTTCTTCGAGTGCTTGCTCGTGTCGATTCCATTCTAGATGACTTGCAAGCAGTATCCTCGGAGGGGGGGCGTGGAGATCATAGTCTAGCGGCTTGCAGCACTGCTCTAACAAAGCCAGGATCGTCCTGGGTCTGCTGGGTAAGTGTGTAATGGGACGTAAACGTGCGGACGGACGACCAGGTGGCTGCCCTGCAAATGTCCTGGATAGGCACCTAGGCTTGGAAAGCTGCCGCAGAGGCTTGCGCCCTGGCTGAGTGGGTGGTTACAATTGCCAGGGGTGGCACTTTTGCCTGATTGAAGCAGCAGTGAATGCAGACAGTGATCCAAGAAGAAATTCTTTGAGTGGACACCAGACGACTTTTCATCCTGTCAGCCACAGTAGTAACAACTGTGTCGACTTGCAGAATGGCTTGGTCCTTTCAGTGTAGAAGGCTAGTGCTCTCCTGACACCTAGGGGATGCAACCTACACTCCTCCTCCAACTTATGCAGCTTTGGGGAGAAAAAAAGACAGGTATCTAAATGTCCTGGCCCGTATGAAACTGAGACCACCTTGGGCAGGAAAACTGGATGTGGCTGCAGCTGGACCCTGTTTTTGTAAAAGATGGCATAGGGGAGTTCTAAGGTAAGCGCAATAATCTCAGAGACCCGGTGGGTGGATGTTATTGCAATCAGGAACGCCACCTTCCAGGGAAGGAGAAGGAGAGAGCAGGAAACCAGAGATTCGAAGGGGGGTGGGGGGAGGACGTCCAGTGAGCCGTGACAGCACAAGATTCAGGCCCCATGGAGGAACGGGGTTCCTGATGTGAGGGTAGAGGCACACAAGGCCCTTGAGGAACCTGGCAGTCATGTCCTGGGTGAAAAGACAGTTACCTTTTCTGTAACTGGTGTTCGAGATATTGTGGAATAGACATGAGCAACACATCTCGAAGAACACCAGTTACAGAAAAAGTAACTGTCTTTTCTTCTTCGAGTGATTGCTCATGTGTATTCCACAATAGGTGATTCCAAGCTATATCTGTTGGAGGTGGGTAGGAGTTCACAAATTCTCAGAATGGAGTACAGCCCTACTGAACCTGGCATCATCCTGGTTTGGGAGACTATCGCATAGTGCGAGGTGAAAGTGTGAACCAAAGACCATGTGGCAGCCTTACAAATGTCCTGGATGGGGATGTGGGCCAAGAAGGCAGCTGACGTGGCTTGCGCTCGAGTCGAGTGTGCTTTCACAATCGGTGGCGGGGGGATACCCTCCAGATCTTAACAGGTACGGATGCACGAAGTGATCTGGTTTGAGAGCCACTGAGTGGAGACCGACCTCTCATGCACTCAGCTGAGGCGATGAACAGTTGCGAGAATTTTCTGAACGGCTTGGTCTGCTCGAGGTAGAGAGCCAGAGCTTGTCGCACATCAAGCATGTGGAGATGGCGCTCCTCACTGGATGCATGGGGCTTGGGGCAGAGGACCAGTAGAAAAATGTCCTGACCCGTGTGATAGACGGAGACCACCTTCGGGAGGAACGCTGGGTGTGAGTGGAGTTGGACCCTGTCCTTATGAAAAACTGTGTATGGAGGCTTGGAGATCAGGACCCTGAGCTTCGAGACCCGCCTGGCCGACGCGATCGCGACTAGGAACGTCACTTTCCATGAGAGGTGGGACCAGGAGCACGTGGCTAGCAGCTCAAACAGGGACCCCGTGAGACGAGCCAACACCAGGTTCAGGTCCCACTGAGGGACCGGGGGCCTAGCATATGGAAAAAGACAGTCCAACCCCCTTGAGGAACCGGCCAGTCATAGCATGGAAGAATACCGTGTGACCCTGCACTGGTGGATGGAAGGCCAATATGGCCGCCAGGTGCACCTTGACTGATGAGGGTGCCAGGCCCTGGGCTCTAAAGTGGAGAAGGTAGTCCAGGATAAAATGGATTAGGGTGGCCACCGGGGAAACGCCCTGCTCATCCGCCTATCTGGAGAATCGGGACCACTTTGCCAAGTAGGCGTGGCGTGTGGAGGGCCGCCTGCTTTCTAGGAGGATGCATTGAACCTCTTCTGAACACGTCCTTTCCTCCCTACCTAACCACTGAGCAGCCACACTGTGAGGTGGAGAACAACTAGGTTGGGGTGGAGGAGGCGGCCCCGGTCCTGGGAGAGCAGGTCCGGGCGGAACGGCAACAGCCACGGTGGAGCAACCGCCAGGCCTGTGAGGGTTCCGTACCAATGTTGCCTGGGCCATGCCGGGGCAATCAGGAGGACCCGGACCTTGTCTGTCTTTACTTTTTCCAGGACCTTGCTGATCAGTGGGAACCGGGGGGAAGGCATAGAGAAACTGGCCTGACCAGGACAGGAGGAAGGCATCAGAGATAGCGCCCCATCCCAGTCCCCCCCCCGGAACAGAACCGGGGACAGCGTCGGTTCTGCCGAGTGAGGGAACAATTCCACCTGGGGAGTCCCCCACACTCGGAAAAGCCTGTGAGCCACTTCCGGGTGGACAGACCACTCATGCTCAGAGGAGAAGTCCCTGCTCAAGTGATCCACCCATGTGTTCCGGGCGCCCGGCTTTTAGGCAGATGTGGGCTACACAGAAATCGCAGAGCCTGAGGGCTTCGCGGCAGAGGGCAGAGGATCGGGCCCCACCTTGCCTGTTGATATAAAACATGGAGGCTGTACTGTTCTTGACGACCCTGACCACCCTGCCCTCCAGGTGCGAGCGGAAGGCCACGAACGCCAGCTGTACTGCCCTGAGTTCCTTGATGTTTATGTGTAGGGTCAGATCCTGAGCTGACCACAGACCTTGGGTCTGAACGTTCCCCACATGGGCCCCCCAACCCAGGTCTGACGCCTCGGAGACCAGTTCCAGAGATGGGGCCCTGTCCCTAAACGGGACCCCTTGGAGCATGTTGCTTGGGGCAGACCACCACCGTAGGGAGACGAGCACCGAGTCGGGTACGGTGAGGACTTTGTCCATCCTGTCCCTGGCCTGGGAGAACTCCAAGGCAAACCAGAGCTGGAGGGCCTCATCCTGAGTCTGGCGTGACGGACCACATACGTGCACGCCAACATGTGACCCAAGAGCTGGAGGCACGCTCGGGCTGTTGTCACCGGGAACCTTGTGACCTTGTCGATGAGCCCCTTCAGGTCTCGAATCTGTCCAGTGGGAGGGAGGCTCTGGCCGACGAGGCATCCAGGAGTGCCCCGATAAACTCTATGCATTGAACCGGGACTAACATGGACTTGGTGTTGTTTACCAACAGGCCCAAAGCGGTGCACGTGGACAGGAGGAGCATCACGTGATCCCTCACCTGTGACTGGGAGCTGCCCTTGACCAACCAATCGTCCAGATAGGGAAAGATCTAGACCCACCAGCGCCTGAGGTAGGCCGCTACCACCGACATACATTTTGTAAATACCCTGAGGGCAGTGGGCAGGCCAAACAGAAGAACCGTAAATTGGTAGTGATTCTGCCCCACCACAAAACGGAGGAAGTGTCTGTGCCCCTCGAATATATGAATGTGGAAGTATGCGTCCTGCAGATCAAGGGCAGCATACCAGTCCCCGGGATCCAGGGAGGGGATGATGGAGCCAGGGAGACCATGAGGAACTTGAGCTTCACCATGTACCGGTTCAGACCTCACAGGTCCAGGATGGGCCTGAATCCCACTTTGGCCTTCGGGATAAGGAAATAGTGGGAGTAGTACCCCTTGCCTTTGAACTCCCCGGGCACCACTTCCACCGCTCCTCGGCCCAGGAACCGCCCCACCTCCTGCTCGAGCAGAGTTTCGTGCGAGGGGTCCCCCCAGGAGGAACAGGGGATGGTTGGGAGGGGAGAAAGTAAACTGGAGGGTGTAGCCCCAGGAGATGGTGTTGAGGACCCATCAGTCTGAGGTCAGCCATGACCACTCCAGGAGGAAAGCACACAACCGACTGAAGAATGGAAGCTTTATTGAGGGTGCATTCCTGATGAGAACTGGCAGGGCACCCCCGAGCGTCCCGTCAAAAACTCCTTTACCCTGCCTGCTTGCTCTTGGAGGACCCAGGTTGGGGGGCAGGCCAAGACTGCCTCTGAGGGCGCCTCTTATAATCCCGTGACTTCTTATAGGCGGCCTCATATTTTGGGTGGGTGGCCTGAGCGGGAATCTGCTGCGGCTTGAACTTAGATTTCGCCGGAGCCAGAACATAGAGACCCAGAGTCTGGAGGGTCATGCGGGAGTCTTTCATGACATGCAGCTTTGTATCCATTTGTTCTGCAAACAGAGCTTTGCCGTCCAATGGGAGATCCTACATGGAGGCCTGTGCCTCGCTGGAGAGCCCAGAGAGCAGGAGCCACAACGCCCTTCTCATGAACACCACGGAGGCCATGGACGGCGTGGCTGTGTCTGCCACTTCCAAAGCTGCCTGCAGGGTTGCCCTGGCAGCCGCTGTACCCTCCTCCACCAGCGCTTTGAATTTCTTCCTATCGCGCTCCTGGAGGGAGTCCTCGAACTTGGGCAGGGAACCCCACAGATTGAACTCATACCAGCCCAGGAGAGCCTGGTGGTTTGCCACTCATAACTGAAAGCTCGAGGACGAATAAATTTTTCTTCCAAAAGAGTCCAGCCTCCGTGAGTCTATTTTTCGGGGTAGGAGCTGGCTGACCCTGCCGTTCCCTGTGGTTGACTGACTTGACCACAAGAGAGAGTTGGGTGCAGGGTGGGTGTATAAGTACTCGTGTCCCTTGGCGGGTACAAAGTACTTGCGTTCCACCCTCTTAGAGATGGGGGCCAACAAGGCCTGTGTTTGCCACAGGGCATTTGAAATTTTTGCCACCCCTTTATGGAGAGGCAAGGCTACCCTGCCCGGTGCCAAAGAGGACAGCACATTAAACAGGGAGTCCGAGGGCTCCTCCAGCTCCTCTGCCTGGAGGTGGACGCTTGATGCCACCCTCTTTAACAGTTCTTGGTGGGCCCTAAAGTCCTCCTGTGGAATGGAGGGGGATGGGGCCGTAATCACCTCATCCGGGGAGGGCAAGGAGGCCAGTGCCGTACTCTGGGTGTCCACCGGCATCAGAGGGGCCACCACCTGGTCGGTCTCTGGGCACGGTGCCAAGGATGTATATACCACTGACTCCTTCCTCAGAGGTCTGGAGAGGAAGGCCAATGGTCCTTCTGAGGCTCCGGCCACTGAGTGAGCCCCCACTGGGGGCTGCGTCGGGGGCCACGGTGCCCACTGGTACCATTGGGCCGGCCATGGGGCCTGGTGACACTGCACCTGCTGTGGCACTGGCGGAGCCGGTTGTTCGGCCTGGCGGGCCTGGCCCATCGATGGATGACTACGAATGGAAGCCGGGCGGACATACGATCTGCCGCTATCCCCGGACCGGGAGGAGTGGCAGTGCCGGGAGCAACGCCAACCACAGGACCGCAATCCCGATGCGAAGGACTGGTACCATCAGTAACAGCTGCTCTGCGATCGGCTCCGATGGGCAGACCCGCAACAGCAAGATGCCAGCAATCGACGCCCGGGGCTGTGGAGGCAATGCCTTGGCGGGGTCTTGGAGCAGGATTCTGAATGGGAATGGCGTCGACGTCCATACCATGACCTGCTGCAATAACTCCTCCGAGACAAGGACCTTTGGCGAAGTCTGCCTCAGTTCCATCGGTATTAACTCTTCAAGGTGGAGTGGTGCCGAGAGTCTCGGTTGGACGGAACCCAACCAGACAGTCTGGTGGGAATCGAGGGCAATCCGCGTGGACTTTGTCCTGAACAGTCGCTGGGTGGTGAATGACCTCGGGAACATTCCCTTGACTGAGGCTGGTACAAAGCTGGGGGTGACTGCTGAGATCCCAGCAGCGGCTTGCCTCTGGAGCATGGAGCCGACATCAGCGGTGCTCCTGGTACCGGCATGGACATAACATTCCAGGCAGCCTGCAGGGCCTCCAGTGTGGAGGGCATCTGGACATCTGGGGAGGCCTGCTCCAAATGGGAAGGGCTACTCTGCTTGACTTGAGTCGGATGCCTGGAGGCTGGTGGAGATCGAGGACTGCCCTACATGGGTCTAGCCTCTGTCCCGGGTTTACTTCAGTGCCACTGCAAAGAATGCGTCTTTCTAGTCTTCCTGGTGTGCCCCATGGATGGGGAGCGGTACCGACTGGTCAATGGCGCTGGAGGGTCGCCACGCACCGACACCCCGGTGCCAACTCAGAGCGGCATGCTGGAGTCGGGGTCAGCGCCGACTCCATCAGAATGGCCTGGAGCGTAATGTCCCTTTCTCTCTTGGTCCAAGGCTTAAACGACTTGCAAATCTTGCAACGACTGCAGATATGGGCTTCTACCAAACAGCATTGGTCCGCGTGCGGGTCACTCCTTGGCATAGATCGCCTACAAGTGTCGCATGACTTAAAACCCGGGGCGTGGGGCATGCCCTGGCCCGGGCGCTCTAACGAACTAATTACAGGAATCAACACTGAACAAACAAGCAGATCTGGGGATGAGCTACAGCAAAGCTAGAGCAGAGTAGTTCCAATGCACCTTCACTGGTGGCAAGAAGGACCTGAGGGTGGGGGGAGTGCACAGCTCCCCTTATACCGCACCATGGAGGCGCCACTCCAGGGGTTGCTGGGGCGCTCCCCGCTACGAGTACTGCTAGGGGAAAAACTTCCGGCACTGGTGCAGGTGGCGAGAATACACACCTATTGTGGAGTACACATGAGCAATCACTGAAAGAAAAAAAAACACCTTTCCCTCAAGAAGCGGATGGAAGGCTGACAGCAGCCAAGTGGACCTTGATAGATGAAACGGACAGGCACTGGGAGCTTGAGATGCAGAAGGTAGTCCAGGATTAACTGCAGCGAGGCCTGCTCAGGCTGAATGTCTTTATCCGAGGTCCAACAAGTGAACCGGTTCCATTTGGCCAGGTAGGTCCGCTCTGGTGGAGGGCTTTCCGCTGCCCAACAGGACCTGCTGGACAGCGGCTGAGCACTCCTGCTCCCCTGCGTTTAACCATGCAGCAGCCAAGCCGTCAGGTGCAGCGCCGCCAGGTTTGGATGCAGAAGACTGCCGTGGTTTTGGGACAGCAGGTCCAGCCTAAGTGGTAGCTGTAACGGAGCGGCCACCGACAGGTCCAGCACCAGGCCAAACCAGTGCTGGCGCAGCCAAGCCAGCATATGAAGATTACCTTTGCCCTGTCCTGCCTGATCTTCATGCAGACTCTGTGAAGGTGTACAACAGAGCTCCAAACCATGGGAGCAGAAAAGCGTCCAACAGCGAGCCTTTGTCGATCCCCGAATCAAGCATTTCCTGTTCTACCTGGACGCGAACAGGTCCACCTGAGGAGTCTCCCACCTCTGGAAGATGATGCTGACCATTTCTGGATGGAGGGACCACTCGTTGCGAGATGAGAAGGTCCTGCTGAGGTGATGTGCCAAAGCGTTCCTGGCCCCGGGGAGGTGTGCAGCTATGAGATGGATGTTGTTTTCTATACAGAAGTTCCAGAGCCTGAGGGCTTTCTGGCAAAGGGTAGATGATTTCGCTCTGCCCTGCTTGTTGATATAGTACATAGCTGCTGTATCGTCCACAAGGACCTGGACCACCCTGCTTTTTATGTGAGGTAGGAAGGTTTGGCAGGCCAGGCCAACCGTCTGAGCTCCCTGGTGTTGACGTGTAGGGAGCGGTGCTGGTGGGCCCGTCAACTTCGACCACTTCTTCAGCGCTGTCGGGGGGGAAGGGTTCTGGGCGGATTCTGGTGCTGGCGGTGCGCTGCGCACCGATGCCAAAGTGCCGGGTGTGGATTCCAATCAAGAGAGCTCCGAGGCAGGATGATGCGCAGCCTGGGGAGGGCCCTCACACAAATATCTCATTCCTTTTCAGTTTGAGGGCAAAAGTTTTTGCAGATCCTGCATTTGTCCTTTCTGTGGGAGTCCCCCAAACACTTTAAACAGCTGTCGTGGGGGTCACTAATAAGCATTAGCTGGCTGCATGATGAGCATGGCTTAAAGACTAAGGAACATGGCATGCTCCGCTCTGAGGTGAAGTCCCAGCTGGGACTCTAACACTTAACTTAATGGTCTAACTAAGTACCTAACAACTAAAAACAAAGGAGATGGAACAATGGATTGTAAGAACCACTAACATTCGTGTGATGCAAGACAAGGTGTTCGGACCAACAGACAAGAGTGGTAAGAAGGAACTGAGAAGGTGTAGGGTCGTAAGTGCCTAATATAACAGCGCATGAGTGCGACACTCGAGGGGGCGCCACAGTCGACCCGATAGATACGCTAAGGCAAAAATCTCTGATGACTGTGCACGGGGGCACGCACACACCTAGAATGGAATCGACATGAGTAACCACTCAAAGAAGAACCTAACCTTATGAATAAGTAATGCTTTGTTTCGAAGGCAGTTTGTGTACTTGCAAATGGATGCTGTCAGGGGCTCCTGAAGGGAAACTCTTGCAGGTGCCAAAACCAAATTGGACCTGTGTGATTAACATGGCTGGCAACCAGGGCGCTGCAGCCCAGAGATTCAGTCCTAGAGTGCCTGGACTGTGTGATTTCACCTTTAGTGAGGTGCAGGAAGCCAGGCCTGTCACCTAAGGGATGCATTTGAGAAATAATAGAAGGGGTCCTAGCCACAGTTGGCCCTGTGGCTGTGAAAGTGTCCAATCAATGATAGGTTTCAGAGTAACAGCCGTGTTAGTCTGTATTCGCAAAAAGAAAAGGAGTACTTGTGGCACCTTAGAGACTAACCAATTTATTTGAGCATAAGCTTTCATGAGTGACAGCTCACTTCATCGGATGCATTCAGTGGAAAATACAGTGTGGAGATTTATATACATAGAGAACGTGAAACAACAGGTGTTACCATCCAGTTACCATCAACAATGGGTGTTACCATCCAGTCTGTAAGGAGAACATGAAACAATGGGTGTTACATACACATTGCAACGAGAGCGATCAGGTAAGGTGAGCCACCACCAGCGGGAGAGTGGGGGGTGGGGGGACGGACCTTTTGTAGTGATAATCAAGGTGGGCCACTGGTCAAAAGGTCCACAAAAGGTCCGTCCCCCTGCCCCCCACTCTCCTGCTGGTGGTGGCTCACCTTACCTGATCGCTCTCATTGCAGTGTGTATGTAACACCCATTGTTTCATGTTCTCCGAGTATATAAATCTCTCCACTGTATTTTCCACTGAATGCATCCGATGAAGTGAGCTGTCGCTCATGAAAGCTTATGCTCAAATAAATTGGTTAGTCTCTAAGGTGCCACAAGTACTCCTTTTCTTTTTGCAATCAATGATAACCACTGAGATTTCACTGGGTATATCATATATGCTATGTCAAGAAGAGTGCTAATGTTGTGTCAATATTCAAAAAGGCCAAGTCTATTGATGCTGATGACTATTGGTTGGTTACCTGACATCAATCCAAGGCAAAATAAGGGAAAAGCAGATACAAGATTCGATTAATAAAAAATATGAATCAATCATAGAATCATAGATTTTAAGGTATATTTAATTCCAACTGACAGATTTCTGGAAAATAGATCTTGTCAAACAAACCTGATGTACTTCTTTGAAGTGCAAAAGTAACTGCATTGATGTAATATTGACTTTTGTAAGGCATCTGACTTAGTACCACACAACATTTAATTAAAATATTAGCACTATACAAGATCAGTCAAGCACATGTTAAATGTATTAAGAACTGGCTAAACAGATCTCAAGAAGTAGTCAATGGGGAATCACTGAATGGGGGGGTGTTTCTATTGGTGTTCCACAGGGACTGGTACCAGGTCCGATGCTAATCAACATTTTTATCATGACCTGGAAGTATAAAATCACTGTTAAGATTTGCACATCATAAAGATTAGCTGAATGGCAAATAATGAGGAAAGGGAAGTCTCATAGAATTATCTGGATTGCTTGGTAAACTGAGCCCAAACATTTAATACAGCCAAATGCAAGGTACATCTAGGAACAAAAATGCAGGCCATACCTACAGAATGGTGATTGTGTCCTGGAAAGTAGTGACTAAAAAGGATTGTGGGATCATAGAAGACAAGCAACTCAACATGAGTTCCCTGTGCGATGCTGTAGCAAAAAGGGTTAAATGTGATTCTTGTATAAACAGAGGGAGATTTTCTCTTTGCATACAGCACTGGTGAGACGGCTCCTGGAATACTGTGTACAGTTCTGGCATCCACTTATTTTAAAGGATGTTGAAAAATTAGAGAAGGTCCAAGAAAAAGCCACAAAAATGGCTCAAGAATTGCGGAAAATGCATATAGTGAGAGACTGACTGGTGACGATTACAGTCAATAAGTACCTTCATGAGGAGGAAATACTGGGTGCTAAAGGGCTCTTCAATCTAGCCAAGAAAAGCATAGCAAGAACCAGTGGCTGGAAGCTGAAGGCAGATAACGTCAAATTAGAAATAAGGCACAACTTTTAAAGTGAGGACAATTATTGATTGGAACAAACTATCAAGGGAAGTGGTGGATTCTCCATATCTTAATATCTTTAAATCAAAACTCAATGCTTTTCTGGAAGGTATGCATCAGTCAGATACAAGTTCAGCTGTCATTTAGCTGTAGGTCAGACAGAACGCCAGTACGTTGAAATAGGTTGCCATTTCTAAAGCCTAGAGAAACAAGGTTAATCAAACAATAATGCATGCAGATCTTTTCCATGCTTTTATAGCTTAGGAACCATTGAAAGAGTGCTGGTTTATGATCCAACAATATCCACCTCATGTAAAATTTCCCATACATTAAGAACCACCATACAGTAAGATGCTCAAGGTTGTAACCTCATGTCTTTGAAATAATTTACAAATATAGTTTCTAGAGGTGAAGAGTCAGGATTTCATACTTGGATTAAAACCAGCAATTTGCTATCCTACTTTCAGAATTTTTACAACTTGTCATAGCAGAGTGCTAAACTATATTGACCTCCCTGTAATATCACCATTAAGTTAAGAATTGACAAGAAAAAATGACTGAACATTTAGGCAGAAGGCAAAGTTTTAATAACAAGGTGTGCTAGTACGGAGTTCCATATGTGCAGAGCCAGCATTAATGTAAAACACTTTTTAGTAAGTGACATTCATCTAGGTTAACCAGTATGCTGTTAATAAAAAAGTCTTTTCAGAGCTATCATGGATTATGAAATCCAGTGTTACTTTTGTGAAATACCAGAAAGCCACAGCTAAAATAACTAAGCATGGACTATAAGAAACTTATTTTGAAGTTTGCAGAAAATTATTCCTTTTCTGCAAACATGAGGTAGAAATTATACTGATAAATGACTCATTTTGAAAACACTGTCCAACATTAGTTTTTGATACATTATTTTCATTATGGATTTTTAAGCACTGTGAACTCATTTGTGTTGGGTAAAGCATCCAAAAGGAATCAATCCAAAAGTGAGTATTTGATAAACATTTATTTGAGCTATATCAGCATCTTATCTGAGGGCAAAGACTGCAAGATAAGCATACTCCCGTTTGGTCACTCTCTTTTGAAAAATGTGCCACTTCACTTGAGTCAATATGGATCACAATGAAAAGGCTTACTTTGAAAACTTCTAGAGATTTAGTTTGTGGATTCATATGTGGTGTACAGTATATTAAGCTACTGATTCGCACAGTAAGAATTCTGGCCACAGATTTGCTGGGGCAATTTAAATACTATTAATTTTAAAGTCTGCTAAACTGTTTAATCCATAATGGCTCATTTGAAGTCCAAGTGACCTGAGATTGGACATCTCAGACTCAGACTTTAAGGGATTTATCATGATAATCTAATCTGACCTGCTGTGCATGGCAGGCCACACAACCCCACCCACCCACTCCTGTAACAGGCCCATAACCTCTAGCTGTGTTACTGAAGTCCTTAAATATTGATTTAAAAACCTCAAGTTACATAGAATCCACTATTTACTCTTGTTTAAACCTGTAAGTGACCTGTGCCCTAAACTGCAGAGGAAGGTAAACATCTCCCCAGAAGGTCTGTCAATCTGACCTGAGAGAAAATTCCTTCCTGACCCCAAACATGATTATTAGCTAGACCCTAAGCACATGGGCGAGGCCCACCAGACACATACCTGGCAAACAATTCTTTGTAGTAACTCAGAGTCCGCCCCATCTAGCATCCCATCTCCAGCCACTGAATGTATTTGTTAATAGCAGTTGTGGATGGGGCATATGCCATTGTAGACAATCTCATCAGACCTTCCCCCCTATAAATTTATATCAAGCTCACTCTTGAAAAAAAGTTAGATTTTTTGCTCCTACTATTCCCCGTTGAAAATTGTTCCACAATTTCACTTCTCTGATGGTTAGAAACCTTTGTCTAATTTCAAGCCTAAACTTATCGATAGCTAGTTTATAACTATCTGTTCTTGTGCCAGCATTGGCCCTTAACTTAAATAACTCCCCTCCCTTCCTGATGTCTATCCCTCTGATATATTTATAGAGAGCAATCATACGTCACCTTGGCCTTCATTTTGTTAAGATAATCAAGCTGAACTCCTTAAGCCTCCTCTCATGAGGTAGGTTCTCCATTCTTCTGATCATCTTAGTAGCCTCTCTCTGTACCTGTTCCAGTTTGAATTAACCTTTCTTAAATAAAGAAAAGGAGTACTTGTGGCACCTTAGAGACTAACCAATTTATTTGAGCATAAGCTTTCGTGAGCTACAGCTCACTTCATCAGACGCATACTGTGGAAAATACAGAAGACGTTTTTATACACACAAACCATGAAAAAATGGGTGATTATCACTACAAAAGGTTTACTCTCCTGCCACCCCACTCTCCTGCTGGTAATAGCTTATCTAAAGTGATCACTCTCCTTACAATATGTATGATAATCAAGGTGGGCCATTTCCAGCACAAATCCAGGGTTTAACAAGAACTTCTGAGGAAGGGGGAGGGGGGGTTAGAAAAAAACAAGGGGAAATAGGTTACCTTGCATAATGACTTAGCCACTCCCAGTCTCTATTCAAGCTTAAGTTAATTGTATCCAATTTGCAAATGAATTCCAATTCAGCAGTCTCTCGCCGGAGTCTGGATTTGAAGTTTTTCTGTTGTAATATCACAACTTTCATGTCTGTAATCGCGTGACCAGAGAGATTGAAGTGTTCTCCGACAGGTTTATGAATGTTATAATTCTTGACATCTGATTTGTGTCCATTTATTCTTTTACGTACATTTGGGGACAATGTATACCTTCAAATCAGCACACTGCTATGGGTACCTGCATGGCCTCACAGTATGCCAACATTTTTATGGCTGACTTAGAACAATGCTTCCTCAGCTCTTGTCCCCTAACGCTCCTACTCTACTTGCGCTATATTGATGACATCTTCATCATCTGGACCCATGGAAAAGAAGCCCTTGAGGAATTCCACCATGATTTCAACAATTTCCATCCCACCATCAACCTCAGCCTGGTCCAGTCCACACAAGAGATCCACTTCCTGGAACTACAGTGCTAATAAACGATGGTCACATAAACACCACCCTATACCGGAAACCTACTGACCGCTATTCCTACCTACATGCCTCCAGCTTTCACCCTGACCACACCACACGATCCATCGTCTACAGCCAAGCTCTGCGATACAACCGCATTTGCTCCAACTCCTCAGACAGAGACAAACACCTACAAGATCTCTATCAAGCATTCTTACAACTACAATACCCACCTGCGGAAGTGAAGAAACAGATTGATAGAGCCAGAAGAGTTCCCAGAAGTCACCTTCTACAGGACAGGCCTAACAAAGAAAATAACAGAACGCCACTAGCCGTCACCTTCAGCCCCCAACTAAAACCCCTCCAACGCATTATCAAGGATCTACAACCTATCCTGAAGGATGACCCAACACTCTCACAAATCTTGGGAGACAGACCAGTCTTTGCCTACAGACAGCCCCCCAATCTGAAGCGAAAACTCACCAGCAACCACATACCACACAAGAGAACCACTAACCCAAGAACCTATCCTTGCAACAAAGCCCGTTGCCAACTGTGCCCACATATCTATTCAGGGGACACCATCACAGGGCCTAATAACATCAGCCACACTATCAGAGGCTAGTTCACCTGCACATCTACCAATGTGATATATGCCATCATGTGTCAGCAATGCCCCTCTGCCATGTACACTGGTCAAACTGGACAGTCTCTACGTAAAAGAATAAATGGACACAAATCAGATGTCAAGAATTATAACATTCATAAACCTGTCGAAGAACACTTCAATCTCTCTGGTCACGCGATTACAGACATGAAAGTTGCGATATTACAACAGAAAAACTTCAAATCCAGACTCCAGTGAGAGACTGCTGAATTGGAATTCATTTGCAAATTGGATACAATTAACTTAGGCTTGAATAGAGACTGGGAGTGGCTAAGTCATTATGCAAGGTAACCTATTTCCCCTTGTTTTTTCCTACACCCCCCCCCCCCCCCGACGTTCTTGTTAAACCCTAGATTTGTGCTGGAAATGGCCCACCATGATTATCATACACATTGTAAGGAGAGTGATCGCTTTAGATAAGCTATTACCAACAGGAGAGTGGGTTTGGGGGGGGGGGGGTGTGAGGGGGGAAACCTGGATTTGTGCTGGAAATGGCCGACCTTGATTATCATACACATTGTAAGGAGAGTGATCACTTTACATAAGCTATTACCAGCAGGAGAGTGGGGTGGGGGGAGAGTAAACCTTTTGTAGTGATAATCACCCATTTTTTCATGGTTTGTGTGTATAAAAACGTCTTCTGTATTTTCCACAGTATGCATCCGATGAAGTGAGCTGTAGCTCACGAAAGCTTATGCTCAAATAAATTGGTTAGTCTATAAGGTGCCACAAGTACTCCTTTTCTTTTTGCAAATACAGACTCACACGGCTGTTACTCTGAAATCTTTCTTAAATGTGGGAAGTCAGAACTGCACACAGTATGCTGGATGAGGTCTCACCAGTGCCTTGTACAATGATGGTAACACTTCACTATCTCTACTGGAAATACCTTGCTTGATACATCCTAGGATTGCATTAGCCTTTTTCATGGACATATCAAATTTGTGGCTCAGACATTTTGTGATTGACCCACACACCCAGGTGTCTCTCCTTCGTTGCTTCAAGTTGGTAATGAGCATGACTTTGCACTCTGCACTATTAAATTTCATCCCATTTCTATTACTCCAGTTTTCATGGTTGTCAAAGCTTCTTGTATGATATGCCGGTCCTCTTCCATATTGCCAGTATCTCCCAACTTTGTCTTATCTGCAAATTTTATTGTGCCAAAGGCATTAATGAAAATGGCGAAGGGCATTAATGAAAATAAGAATGGCCCAAGACCAATCTGACAGTCCACCTTTCAGCATCACCCATTGCGGTCTCCTCTTAAATCTGTTCCTTCCCCACCTTTCAATTTCCATATTAATTCCCATCTTCTCCAATTGAACTAAATTTTCCTGCCACTGTCCCCAAACTCCTCAGTACTCTTATTAAAAGATGAGGCAAAGTATTCGTTTAGGTGCTGGGCCACACCTAAATTATCTTTAGTCTCCACCCCATCCTCAGTGTTCAGTGGTCCCACTTCTTCCTTCCTTTTTTTGTTTTTATTTATATGGCTAAAGAACCATTTAGTACTGATTTTAATTCGCTTTGCAAGGTCCAATTCTGCTTGGCTTTTGGCAATTCTCCCTTTATCCCTATACTTCCTGACCTCCAAAAGGTAGTTTTACTTGTTGATCCATCTCCTCTTCCATTCCTTCTAGGCTTTCTGCTTTTTCTTAATAACCTGCTTGAGATGCTTGTTCATCTGAAAAAGTTCAGCCTGATTTCAGAGGCTGTAGAATTCATCCTATTAATTACAAATCCAGGCAAGATCATAGAATCATAGAATATCAGGGTTGGAAGGGACCTCAGGAGGTCATTTAGTCCAACCCCCTGCTCAAAGCAGGGCCAATCCCCAGCTAAATCATCCAACAAAAGATCAAGAGTGACAAAGATTACCAGATAGTACTGACTGGGTCCATGTGAAACGAGTTTGTATTTTCAGTCCAGCTCCCTACAGACAGATGTCCACACCACAATTATCACTATTCAGTAGTCAAACAATAAATGTGTACAGAGAAAGAACCATCTTTTCATTCCTTGAATTAGTTCTTCAGATCAGAGTTGAAGTACATTGACTACTGTAATGTGGAGAAAGCTTGCATTGCTGCTTTTCAGGTTATAGTTGTGTGAATAACTTAAGCTTCAACTTCTGACACAGAAAGTCAGGCACTTTTCCCCAAACACTGCATTCACTTAAATATTCTGCTAAATGAAGTATTATAACAACACTTGTGCTCCATCACTCGGCAAAGTAACACTTTTCTCTCACTAAAATGACTACCAATTCATTCTTCTATCTCTACAAGAAAAGCAGTAACAAAAGCACACACTGCCAGCAAACAGGTAAAGAGGTAGTTTGCCATTGCATTCCGTTATCCCATTTACTTCTTTAGGCAGAATTAAACAATCCAATTTTCCCCACAGTTTCTATGCACCCACAATAACTTAAATCAGTGCATAGGAGAAGGAGGAAGAGAAAGGACCACAGAAACATGAACGCTAATTCTGGACGCAAAGTGTAAAATATGACCTGACAGTAACTGTTGAATAGTATTGATTAATGCCCTTCACATGACTGATCCTTTATGAGTTGATGTATTTAAATCAGAGAATTCATATTTTTTCACTTCATGAACATAGATCTGTTGAACTCGTTTTCCTTTTATTACTTTTATTTACTTTTCCTTCTATTCTCAGATCAGTATTTTGATTCTGTAGCATTCTTATGAATACAGTGCACATATACAATCCTGTCTTTAAGAATATATGCTTTTCTAGAGTGAACAAAACACTTAGTCTCTCTAGAAAATGTCCTAATAGTGCAATAAAGCATACTGATGATAGACTATTAGGCATTCTTACATTGTTTAGCCAACTGCTCAACTACTATAAGAGAAGGTTACTCACCTTGCAGTAACTGAGGTGCTTTGAGATGTGTGTTCCTGTGGTGCTCCACTCCAGTGACGGTGTGCTGGTGATCGGAGATCTTCAGTAGCAGTGCCTGGTCGGGACGCACGCACTAAGCTGCTGTCTAGCGGCATTGTTAGAGTCAGCCTGAGTGTGCGCGTCCCACGCTCCCTTCGGTTCCTTCTCTACCGTACAGTTGTCTGATTAGTACTCCAAAGTAGAGGGGAGGAGGGTGGGTAGTGGAGCACCCACAGGGACACACATCTCGAAGAACCTCAATTACTGCAAGGTGAGTAACCTTCTCATTCTTAGAGTGCTGTCCCTGTGGTGCTCCACTCCAGGTGAACATGAAGCAGTACCAACTATGGTTGGTGGGATTTTGGAGTTGCGGCCGTAATAACGGTAGACAGTACTTGTATGGCCTAGTGTGGCATCTGCTGTGGTATCCTGTGTGATAGAATGAATGTTTGGCGAGTGTGCAGTCAGATGTCCACATGGCTGCCTTGCACATGTCGGTAATAGGTATGTTGTGGAGGAAGGCAACGGATGTAGACATCGCACGGACAGAATGAGTCCTGATACCCTCGGGTGGTTGAGCATTCCAAGTCCATAGCAGGATCTGATGCAGTCAGGAGATCCACTTGGAGAGTCGTTGCTTATATATAGCATCGCCCTTTGATCTCTCAGTAGTGGAGACAAATAGCCAAGGGGATTTACAAAATGGCTTAGTTCTCTCAAGATAGAATGCAATTTCCCTTCGGACATCGAGGGTATGTAATGCCACTTTCTGTGGAGTCTTACGAGGTTTGGGATAGAATGCAGGTAAATGTATTGGCTGGTTAAGGTGGAACGTAGACACCACCTTGGGGAGGAATTTGGGGTGGGGTCGGATCGTAACCTTGTCTTTAGAGAATATTGTTTAGGGACAGTAGGCCATCAGGGTGCTTATTTCACCGACCCTTCTCACTGACATTATGGCGACCAAGAAAGCTACTTTCATAGACATGTGGCGTAGGGATGAGGTAGCTAGGGACTCGAAGGGAAGTTTCAGGAGACCTCTGAGAACTAGGTTGAGGTTCTAGGAGGGTGCTGGTGGATGAATCTCAGGGTAGAGATTTTGCAAGCCTGTGAGGAAGTGTTTTATGGTGGGGTGGGCAAAAAGTGAATATCCATTCAGCGGGTCATGGAAGGTGGTGAGGGCCATGAAGTGCACTCTGATAGAACTGAGCGAGAGCCCGTCCTGTTTCAGTTTCAAAAGGTAGTCTAAGACATCAGGGAGGGTTGCGGTCTGGGGTGTCGAGCGTCTGTGGAAGCACCATATGGAGAAACATTTCTACTTTTGCAGCTAAGTGTTATGAATGGAGTCCCTTCTACTGTGCAGGATGACGTACTGGACCTGCTCCGAACAGGCTAATTCGTGGGTTTGAAACCATGAAGGAACCATGCCGTCAGATGGAGTTTGTGGAGCTGCAGATGGAGAAGCTGACCGTTGTCCTGCGAGAGCATATCTGGTCTGCTGGGGAAGTCCTTGGAGAACGGATGGACATGGCAGCAGGTAAGGGTACCATGTCTGCCTGGGCCAAGCTGGGGCAATAAATATGTCCCTGGCCTTGTCCTCTCTGATCTCGCATAGAGCCCTGTGTATCAGCAGGATCGGTGCAAAAGCGTACATGAGGGATTTGTTCCACGGAATGAGGATGCAGTTCCAAGTCCCGCTCTGGAGCAAAACAGATCGCATTTGTGGTTCCGAGATGTGGCAAACAGGTCTATCGATGGGGTGCCCCAGTGGGAGAAGAGCTGTCGGAGTATCGTGGGATGCAATTCCCTTTCGTGTTCCTCAGAGAAGTGTTTGCTGTTGTGACACCCAGGCAGGTAGGAAGCGGTGATTTCTATGTGATGTTGTATGCACCAATTCCATAACTGGATGGCTTCTGTGCATAGAGATTGCGCTCGTGCTCCCCGCGCCTGTTGATGTAGAACATACATGCTATATTGTCTGTCAGGACCCAAATGGATTTGTTCCATATGATGGGGAGAAAGGGAAGGCAGGCATACCTGACTGCTCTGAGCTCTAGAAGATTTATGTGCAGATGCGTCTCTGATAGGGACCAGTGGCCCTGTGGTCCCCTAGGTGCACTCCCCAACCTATCAGGGAAGTGTCCATGGTGAGCATGAGAACTGGGGAGTGTGGCTGGAAGGGGACACCTGTGCATAGGTTCTCTGGTTTTGTCCACCATTGTAGGGAAACCAAGACGTTACCTCGGGGAGTAAGTGTCATGCAGAAGCTGTGTCTGCTGGGTTTGTAGTTGGAGTTGAGCCAACCCTGAAGGCATCTCATGTGCAGCCTGGCATATTTGACGAAGGTGGTGGCTGCCATGTGACCAAGAAGCTGTAGGCAGGTCTGTGCCTGTGTTCTGGAGTGAATGGAGAGCGTTCATATGAGATGTATAATAGTGAGGAATCTGTTGTATGGGAGCGAGGCTCTGGTTTCAACTGAGTCCAGGTGAGTGCCAATGAACTCTATCTGCTGTGTGGGTATCAAGGTGGATTTCTGGAAGTTTATTTGCAGGCCTAGACTGTGGAAGAGGGAGATGGTAAAACACGTTGCTTTTAATGTCTCGTCATATGAGCCGCCTTTGATAAGGCAGTCGTCTAAGTAGGGGAAAAGTATAATTCCATGCTTGCGGAGGTGGGCCACAGCTATGGCTAGGAGAATACTCTCGGTGCTGTGGAGAGTCCGAATGGAAGTACTCTGTATTGAAAGTGGTCGTGTCCGAGTGTGAATCGCAGGAAGCGTATGTGTGCTGGATAAATGGATATGTGGAAATAGGCATCTTGTAGATAGAGGGCTGCGAACCAGTCCCCTTGTTCCAGCGCGGGTACTATCGTGCCCAATGTGACCATCTTGAATTTCTATACATGCACAAATTTGTTCAGTCAGCGTAGGTCCAGTATAGGCCTCCATCCCCCACCATTCTTTTGGGTGAGAAAGTAGTGGGAGTAGAACCCTCTTCCCCAATGTTGCGTTGGTACAGGTTCCACTGCACCTAACTGTAGAAGATGAGCCACTTCTATGTGAAGTAGGTGTTCGTGAGAGGAGTCCCTGAAGAGGGACGGGAGAAGGGTGGGCGGGCAGGATATGAAAGGGATGGAGTAACCTGACTGAACTATTTCCAGGACCCAGCAGTCCTGGGTGACCTGTTGCCAGACACAGTGGAAAATCGGGAGGCGGTGGCCAAATGGGAAAATAGGCAGCAGAGTCAAGGGGTGGTCACGCAGACCCCCGACCAGCACTTCAAAATTGTTGTTTGTTTACCGATGGGTGGGAGGTAGCTGGTTTTGCATGGTTTTGTCTGTGCCTAGGTGGTCTGGTTCTTGTGAGATGCTGTGCCTTGAGGCAGATATGGCTCCGGTGGAGGAGGAGAATCAGGCGGGGAGAACTCTATCTGCTGCTGCATGTCGCTCTCGCTGTCAGTGAGGGTAGCCAGGTCAGGTGGCGAGAGCGGTTGTTCAAACAGTGAGCGCTCTGTGTCAAGGAGCGGAAAGTCAGGCTCAGGGGCCACAGAGATATCATCCTGATGTAAAGTATCAGAAAGGAGCCGTGTTATTCTGGATCTGTAAAAGTGGCAAAGAGTCCTGTGGCACCTTATAGACTAACAGACATATTGGAGCATAAGCTTTCGTGGGTGAATACCCACTTCATCGGATGCATGACGTAGAAATTGCTGCTGGTCCCTGGGCTGCGGGGCGCTGAGTGTGAGCGGCAGCCCGCAGCGACTTTTGTTTAGCTTCAGCGGGAGCTGCACGCCGTTTGTAGGAGCCCTGCAGAGGTTCTGCATCTGCTGCAAGAGTGACGGGCAGGCTCGGTGCTGACATTCTTGTTGGCACTGTGGTGGAACACGCTGCTGGCACCGGGTCCATCATTGGTACCGGCGGGACTGGTGCCAAGGAGAGCTTCCCGCTGGGGGAAGTTGGGTCTCCTTGCTCTTGCGCCCCGCGTGAATCGTGGCTGAGGTGCTGGGGCAGTCAGAGGCGCCTGCTCTTGGTACCGTCAGCACTGAGGGTAAAGATCTTGTAGGAGACCCTTTACCCTTTTGAAGGTCTCGCGTGGAGACATTGGGGCTTCCTGCCTCTTCACCTGAGAGGGTGAAGCCGCACTCCTGATCGGTTCCAACTTAGCAGGGGAGCGTGAGGGAGAGGGTTCACTGCCCGTCTCCATAGGTGGCTGCAGAGCTTTCTCCATTAGGATCATTTTTAGCTGCGGAGTCTCTGTCACGACGAGCCCTAGTTTTCAAGTTGGTGCAGAGGAGACACTTGGCAAGGACTCGTGTCTTGCCCAGGCATTTCACACAGAGTGAGTGCCCGTCGGACTGCGGCACAGGCTCCTTGCAGACAGCATGTGCGTCCCAACCAGGCACTGCTACCGAAGATCTCCGATCAGGTGACGGTACGTCCTGGCGCCATTGGAGTGGAGCACCCACAGGGACAGCACTCTAAGAAGAACAATGTTTTCAGTATTCAGAAGAACCTAACCCAGCAGTATATGAGTGGATTATGCTTTGCTCTTGCAGTAGAAGTATGAGTGGTAGAGGCATCACTTCCAGGCAATGGCTGTTACTCTACTATTCATCTGTAATGGGGTCTAAGCTTTCATTGTATAAAAGGCATTAAACTCAAAGAATGTTTTGTTTCAGAAACACCTTCTTAATTAACAATGTCCACTAAGTGGCTTTACCATAACAGAGCCTTTAAAGGCAGGAAAAGCAATGTCACTAGTGGATCTACCTCCCTCTTCTCATTTGTTCACAAATGCCAAGCATAACATCTCTTACCGTGGACATTAACGAACAAAAATTGATACACACCTCCCTCTGAGAGGGAAACTTTGTTTTTTTTATTCTTTATTTATGCATTTTTAGTGGATTATTTTACTGTACTTAGCTAACTCCTCTCAGCTGATCAATGATCCCCTCCCCAGGTGGAAGAGTAGACCTAGACCCCTCTCCTGGCCAAAAAGAGGTGGTGAAAACTCTTTACAAGAGTCTGACCCAGGAAACGAGCTCTCTCTGGAGACTGCAGCAGAGCAAGATAGATTGGGATTGGGGGAGTGAGGAGTGGGGTGTTGCATGGCGAGCTGTAAGGTGACCAACTTTTCAAAAAGCAAAAGCAGGACACATGCAGAAGCCCTGTCCCCTCAATGGCCTCACCCCTAGCCCTCCTCTTCCCCCAGGGCCTAACCTCCTGCTCCTCCTCTTCCCTCCTAAGCTCTAGCCAGGTTGGATCATGGTAAGAGCCGCCCAGGGAGCCCGGCTCATTGTGGGGAGCCCCGGACCCCACACCTGCCCTGTGAGCAGCCCCTGGCCTGTGTTCCCCCTCCACCGCCCCGGGGTGCACCGCCCAGGCAGGAGGAGGGTCCGGGGCTCCCCACAGAGAGCCTGGGAAGCTCTTACTACTGTCCGGCTCCAGCTTCTGGCCAGGGCCTCGGGGGAGAGGAGGAGCAGGGCCTTGTGGCGATGCGGGGCTAAGGCCCAACTCAGCCTCCCACCCCACCAGGAAGAGGCTAGCACTGTCCCTGAGCGTTGGGCAGGTGCAGAGTGGTGCCGCAGGGAATCTCAGACAAATGCTGTCCTGGAGTCATTCGGCCCTGGACCTGAACTTGAATTCTGCATTTCTGGACTGTCTCATTCAATTTGGGACAGGTAGTCACCCTAGTGAGCTGGGAACAGAGCACAGAGAAACAGGCTGCAGCGAGGCTGAGGAGATGCATACAAAACTGGAAGCTGACCAAGGCAGCAAGAGCTGAGGAACCACATGTGGAGTAGGCTGTGAGTGGCAGGCATTCAGGAGGAAGGTCTGTTCCGAGCTTTGAGGGAGAAGCAGCAGAGAGATACAGTTCCCAGCTCGGGTAAATATACACACACTAAATCAAGCAGAATACCTATGCAGGGGGTCAGGTGGGACTGTACTCAAGCAACAAGCCCAAGCTGCCATGGCCACACTGCTGGTTTGATGGGTATGTCTAATTTGAAATTAGAAACCCATGGCTTGCCCATGCCAAGTGAAAACAGAGTATACTGGTTAGAGAAGTGCATCTTGGTTCAAAGGGTCTGTTTCACAGTTACAGGACACAAAATTTCCAGTTTGGAGCAATTTCTTTGACATGCAGTGATTTAAGATTTAGGAATAAAAGAGAGGACAAAAAGTATGCTTAGGCTTAAAAGGACTAAATTTTCATCTGTAAATGTTGGAAAACTTTGATTTTGCTGTACAAATGGGTAAAAAAATATTTCCATTAATGAAGGCACATATGAATCTTTAGTGCATCTGGCATGTAAATATCTTGCGACGCCTGCTACAACAGTGCCATGAGAACACTTGTTCTCACTTTCAGGTGACATTGTAAACAAGAAGCAGGCAGCATTATCTCCTGCAAATGTAAACAAACTTGTTTATCTGAGCGATTGGCTGAACAAGAACTAGGACTGAGTGGACTTGCAGACTAAAATTTTACATGTTCAACTTTCATGATAAAGAGATTGCACTACAGTACTAGTATTAGGTGAATTAAAAATTATTATTTCTTTTGGTTTTTTTACAGTGCAAATACTTGTAATCAAAAATAAATATAAAGTGAGCACTGTACTCTTTGTATTCTATGTTGTAATTGAAATCAATATATTTGAAAATATAGAAAACATCCAAAATATTTAAATAAATGGTATTCTATTATTATTTAACAGAGCAATTAATTGCACGATTAATTGTGATTAATTTTTTTAATCGCTTGACAGCCCTACTTAAAACCCATAATTTTGTATAACTGAAAACTTAAAGTAAAAATTGAAAAATGCTTAACACATTAATATTATTCATCAAAATTACAGAAAAATAAAAATTTAATTCTACCAAGTCTCAGTGTACTTCACATGTAGACCCCGTGAATGGCATTTGATGCCTATGGCTTCTAATGAAAAATATATCTAGATTCATGGATATACTAATGCGGTACAAATGTACAAAAAATTAGAAGTTGATAGAAAAGTATAATGCAGCTAAACCACCACACTACACAACTGGTTATACAAACGGGAAAAGGGAAGTTACTAGAGATCTGACAGCCCAATCAATGAACTTAAAAACCTATTTCTGGCAAACTGCAGAATGACAGCAAATTTGCATGGTGCAATATGAAGAAATAAAATGAACTGGAGAATTACTGAGCAGCTCAGCCACCACTATAAAAATCTAACAAAATTCCAGTTACTATTCCGTGAAAAATCATCATTATGTAAAGTGAATATGCATTTAGTGCTTGATTTTACGAGATGTTTGGGTTCATACCAAGCCTGGCAATTTCCAGAAGTCCATTTTAATTAGAAATATTAACTATTCACGCTATTCCTAGTAAGAATGATGCACCAATTGCTTGTGAAGTTATGAAAATGTCCAATAACTAGCACTGAATAAGGGACTTCCTAAAGGAAATGCAGCTAGCCTTACATACAAAAACCAGGACTAATTGTTTTCACAATAAAACTACAGTAAAATGACACAAGGCTTTGCCTAAGGAAAGGAAGGCTAAACCAGTCTGCTCTACGTTTTGTGATTTAGGAAGATCTAATATCCCCTACTCCATGTAGCGCTTTTAATTCTTGGCTCCTCAGAATGAAAGATCCAAGATAACTGGTGTGCTGAAAAACTATGTAAACACAGTACTATGCATGGGTCAATCTCAAATGCAAGTCAATAAGCGCTTCAAACAAGTTCAAGAGCTATTAAATATGATCCTACTGCCTTGCAAAGATGCTGTGAAAGTTTACCAGCCCAGGCACAAAAATCTACTTGCTTACCCTATCATTGTTGATAATCGCAAACCCTCCCCTCCCCCCCCCCCCCCACTAATTAAGGTATTTCACTTGTTCATTAAAAAACTAATTACCTAGTTGAATAGAAATTTGTACAGCAGTAGGTAACAGAAGTACTTACACAGACATAAATATAAGGAATTAGTTTAATGTGTAGTATATACCTGCCAAAATTATTTGTAGGCGACTTTAAACTGGTAAATTTCTTCAATTAAAGAATGTAGCAGATTTTTTTGAGAACCATCTGTCAATGGATAGAAAGTTGTGGGCCTTCTATTTAGCTGTCATGGAAATTGCTTTACTTGTTAGTGCTTCCAGCTGTTCTAACAGTTTTTCCTGGCACCTGTATTACCATTGCACTAACTGGGAGACTCACAGCCTTATGTCAGTTGACAGATGGTGCTCAATCTGCCAATTCCCAAAAATGTTTAATAAAAGGGGCAGTCTATCACATATGGTTGAAATCTGAGCGTGCTATTCTCTCCGCAGCAGAAATTACCCATATTGAAGATTGTTTGAATTAACTAATTCTGTACAAAATTTGATACTGAGTTATCTGGCAATTGGTAAAAATAGAAATATTGTTAATATGTTTACACATTTTATGCTAGAATTCTTCAAAGGAGGAAATTAAGGAACTTTTGCCAAGCAGTAACGTGAGCTGCCAGCTGGACAGAAGTTTGCTGAGAGAAGATAAGAGTTGGAGGCTATTCTTTTAGCTATGGAGTAATTAGCACAGATATTCAGGTTAATTAAACTGTTGAAACAATGCATCATTCCTAGAAATAGAATGAGTGTCCCAGGAACGCTACAGGAGGGATTCAAAGTTACTTCAGAATATATTATAAATAAGTCACCTTAATTTAAGTCGTGTGGTAAAATTGAACTTTGCAATACTTATGCCAGAAGCTGGTTTCATAACACAGAAAAGAATGAAGGGCCTTAGAATGGGGAATAGGAGAGACAAGACAGTCACTTTCAGACATCAAGTGAGCAAATTAGTACTGTAAATTGCATTTAAGATTGCCCTACCAATAACTCTACATTTTGCTAGCATGAAGTAATTTCCATACATTTTTAAGTTCAAGTTTATGATTTTTTTAAAACACACAGTAAAAGACTTTCCAAAAACGGCAGTTTTCAGAAAGATTCTCAAAACTTGGCCTAGAAACTTGAAGCAAGTTTTGTATGTCAGTCCTCAGCCAATCTAGAACTATTTTTAATAAGGTCATTGGGGATAATTGAAGAGTCAAAGAGGAGAAAAGATAAACTAAGAGCTACATAATTCTCAGCAGATGATATAAAATTTATTTTCTAGCCTTACAGACTAAAAAAGCTCCATGGACACAAACAGGGGATCTCATTCAATCTCCTAAATCCAGCGTTCTAGAATCTCTCTTCCTTCACTTCAAGACCAGGATTTTGTGATTGAGGGGAAAAAAATTACACATGGTTTGTAGTTTTAAATAACCTTATGTAATAGCAAATATATTTCTTACAGGTTTATGTATGAATATTTCTCACCCATTTTTCAGTAAAAGTGTGCATATAACATATTGGCTTGGAAATTATAATCTCCATTTGACACTAATAGCAGTTTCAGGTTCTGACTCCAATATGCCTGGCTGAACAATTTCCAAAAACCTGTTCTTACATTTTTAGAACAAAAGGTGAAGCTGCCAATGTTAATTTTGTAAAGAATACATTCATGTGAACTTTTCATACACAAAAAACTGATGTACATCAAAAAATAATGAAACTACCACCATGCAAGTCAATGTCATCCTACATAAAAGATGTCTGATGACAGTTCTCATTAGATGTAAACCTTTCCCATGTTTGTTAACTAAACAATTTTTTAAAAAGGAAATAAGCTCACCGCAAGTGGTATAAACTGTGCCTAGTGTGACTTTCAGAGCATCCCTATGCCAGAAGGCAAAGGGCTCCCTGGTATCTAGCAATGAGCTGCAACTGGCCTGACCAGCTCAGTGTACCCCAAGTCAGTATTGTTATAATCTATATCTAACAGGTGTCATGCAATAGGTCACTGGAAAACTAATAACTCTCTGATTAATATTGTTGCATGATGTTTGTATGGTGTGATGCATGGCTAGAAAGGGTTAAACATCGTGCAACATAAATAACCCTCAAAAGATATGTGGGGAGATCATGTTTGTGTTTTTGTGTATTTATATATGTATGAAGAAAAGGAGTACTTGTGGCACCTTAGAGACTAACAAATTTACCTGAGCATAAGCTTTCGTGAGCTACAGCTCACTTCATCAGATGCATTCAGTGGAAAATACAGTGGGGAGATTTATATACATAGGGAACATGAAACAATGGGTGTTAACATACACACTGTAACGGGAGTGATCACTTAAGGTGAGCTATTACCAGCAGGAGAGCGGGGGGGAAAAAACCTTTTGTAGTGATGATCAAGGTGAGCCATTTCCAGCTGTTGACAAGAACATCTGAGGAACAGTGGGGGGTGGAATAAAAATGGGGAAATCGTTTTACTTTGTGTAATGACCCATCCACTCCCAGTCTTTATTCAAGCCTAAATTAATTGTATCCAGTTTGCAAATTAATTCCAATTCAGCAGTCTCTCGTTGGAGTCTGTTTTGAAGTTTTTTTTGTTGAAGAATTGCCACTTTTAGGTCTGTAATCGAGTGACCAAAGAGACTGAAGTGTTCTCCGACTGGTTTTTGAATGTTATAATTCTTGGCGTCTGATTTGTGTCCATTTATTCTTTTATGTAGAGACTGTCCAGTTTGACCAATGTACATGGCAGAGGGGCATTGCTGGCACATGATGGCATATATCACATTGGTAGATGTGTAGGTCAATGAGCCTCTGATAGTGTGGCTGATGTGATTAGGCCCTATGATGGTGTCCCCTGAATAGATATGTGGACACAGTTGGCAACGGGCTTTGTTGCAAGGATAGATTCGTGGGTTAGTGGTTCTGTTGTGTGGTTGCTGGTTAGTATTTGCTTCAGGTTGGGGGGCTGTCTGTGAGCAAGGACTGGCCTGTCTCCCAAGATCTGTGAGAGTGATGGGTCGTCCTTCAGGATAGGTTGTAGATCCTTGATGCATTGGAGAGGTTTTAGTTGGGGGCTGAAAGTGATGGCTAGTGGCGTTCTGTTATTTTCTTTTTTGGGCCTGTCCTGTAGTAGGTGACTTCTGGGTACTCTTCTGGCTCTGTCAATCTGTTTCTTCACTTCAGCAGGTCGGTATTGTAGTTGTCAGAATGCTTGAAAGAGATCTTGTAGGTGTTTGTCTCTGTCTGAGGGGTTGGAGCAAATGCGGTTGCATCGTAGAGCTTGGCTGTAGACAATGGATCGTGTGGTGTGATCTGGGTGAAAGCTGGAGGCACGTAAGTAGGAATAGCGGTCAGCAGGTTTCCGATATAGGGTGAGTTTATGTGACCATCGCTTATTAGCACTGTAGTGTCCAGGAAGTGGATCTCTTGTGTGGACTGGTCCAGGCTGAGGTTGATGGTGGGATGGAAATTGTTGAAATCATGGTGGACATCTATTCAGGGGACACCATCATAGGGCCTAATCACATCAGCCACACTATCAGAGGCTCATTCACCTGCACATCTACCAATGTGATATATGCCATCATGTGCCAGCAATGCCCCTCTGCCATGTACATTGGTCAAACTGAACAGTCTCTACGTAAAAGAATAAATGGACACAAATCAGACGCCAAGAATTATAACATTCAAAAACCAGTCGGAGAACACTTCAATCTCTTTGGTCACTCGATTACAGACCTAAAAGTGGCAATTCTTCAACAAAAAAAACTTCAAAACAGACTCCAACGAGAGACTGCTGAATTGGAATTAATTTGCAAACTGGATACAATTAACTTAGGCTTGAATAAAGACTGGGAGTGGATGGGTCATTACACAGAGTAAAACGATTTCCCCATGTTTATTCCACCCCCCATCGTTCCTCAGACATTTTTGTCAACTGCTGGAAATGGCTCACCTTGATCATCACTACAAAAGGTTCCCTCCCCCCCCCCCGCTCTCCTGCTGGTAGTAGCTCACCTTAAGTGATCACTCTCCTTACAGACTTGATGGTAACATCCGTTGTTTCCTGTTCTCTATGTATATAAATCTCCACACTGTATTTTCCACTGAATGCATCTGATGAAGTGAGCTGTAGCTCACGAAAGCTTATGCTCAAATAAATTTGTTAGTCTCTAAGGTGCCACAAGTACTCTTTCTTTTTGCGAATACAGACTAACACGGCTACTACTCTGAAACCTGTATATATGTATGTAGGGTCCGACAATGTAAATCAACAATCCCTGTCTATGCTGTATTCTGATCATTCAGAGGTCAAAAGAAGATCCTATCATATACATGAATTGTAAACATGGGATATCTCAATAATCATCTCTTTAAAATGTACTGTGAATGGTGGAGGAACAAGCCATTGGCCTTATGTTAATTCGTATAACTAAGTACCGGTGATGGACCTCCTTCAAAGTCATTCTAATGACTTTTTGTTCCCTGAGGAATTCCAACTTGTCAAAAGACATGAAATTGTATAAAAGATCCTTGGGTCCTGATTCTGTCATCTCATATCTGCTTAGGCTTCGTCAGGGGAAGTTTGAGTGATAAGACTGAGGTCCCAGTTATGCTGGTATGCCTTGAATATGATATTTGGACATCAGACTATGACCTATGAACTGAATTCTAAAGGAACCCTTTGTAAGTACAAAGCTCACCATCTCTGCTATGAATCTGAACCTCAATGGATTGAGTTCATGTCTGTATGTATATTGATCTTTTTAACCATACTCCCTCTTTTGTTTTTTTAATAAATTTTAGTTTAGTTAATAAGAATTGGCTGTAGCATGTGTTTGAGTAAGATCTGACACATTCATTAACCTGGGAGGTAATGTGTCCGATCCTTTGGGATTGGTAGAATGTTTTCTTTTATATGATGAAATAAGTTTTACAGAAATTTTCATCATATTTGATGTGGGAACTTGGATGGAGGCCTGAGGCTGGATCACTTTAAGGGAACTGTGTTGTTTGGACTTCTGAGTAACCAGTAAGGTAATAAAGAAGCTGTTTTATGCTGGCTTGGTGAATCAAAGTATTTGAATATCCACCAGCCTTTTGGGGTTTGGCTGCCCCATTCTTTGCAGTTCACCCTAATTGAGTGACTATAGCTGGCTCCCCACTAGGACCCTGGTCACATATGATCAACCCAAAAGGATTATACAGATATACTGGAATTATGATTAAGACTAAGATTTTGACATGGATACTTTTAGTAAAAGTCACATACAGGTCACGGACAATAAAGAAAAATTCATGGAAACCCATGACTTGTCCTGTCTGTGACTTTTACTAAAAGTATCCAAGACAAAATGGGGAGCTCAGCAGCAGGGTCCCCACACCACCCGCAGCGGCTAGGCAGCTGTAGGAGCCTGCTTTGAGCTCTGGGGGCTCCCAGCTGCTGGCAGTGGCTGGGAGCTCCGGGGGGGGGGGGGGCTGCTGCCAGTGGCCGGGAAATTTGGGTACCCCTAATGGGCAGCAGGGGGGCCTTAAGCTCCAGGCCGCCGCAGGCTGAAGTCACGGATTCCATAACTTCTGCAACCTCCGTGAAAAAATCATAGCCTTAATTATACTAAAATCTATTTCAACTAGGCATGTCACGGAAGTTGATAAATAGTTTTCTTCCCAGACAAAGGAATGCAGTTCTGCCTGTTAGAACACATCTCCCTTTTAAGTTGAGCAAGGTGTGACCAAAGAAAAGCACATTTGCATGCCAGGCAAACAAAGCCATCAGGAGAGCAAGTGAGGAAGAAAGTGATCACAATCTCAACCGGGGATGGAGACCGTGCCCCCAGGATGTGTTCCTGCCTCTTGAAGCTGACAGATATACTTTCAAAGGTTTACTGGGCTATAAAGAGAGGGGCAGAGAATCCCTAAGTTATTCCTCATCTGAGGAGACAAGGAAAACCAGTGCCTTGGATTCTGTGGGGATTCTGACTAAGAGTTAGTCAGCCATTGCTGGAAAAGAAAGAATTGATGAGGAAACTACATTGAACAAAGACTGTAGTTTGTTAAGTTAGGTCTTAGCCATTAGACAGTTTATCTTTGCTTTTGTTTATTTGTAACCCTTTCTATCTTTATCCTTTATACTTGAACTCACTTAAAACCTCTCTGATTAAATAAACTTGTTTTACTTTTTATCTAAAGCAACCCAGTACTTTGATTGAATTGAAGTGATCGTCAACTCCAGTCAAAATAACAAACTGCTGTTTCTGTCTCTTTAAAGGAGCAGTGAACCTAACTTCTGAGAGTGTTTCAGTAGAGGGCTGGACACTGCAAGGGGAGAGTTTTGAGGAAATTTGGGATGGGGATGGTCTTGGGGTCACTCTGCAAATAGTAACTGGACAGTGGAAGCCAGGGTGTAACCTGTATGCTTATAGGCTGGCTATGGTGGTGTCCCACCTGTGAGCCACAACAGCATAGCATTTAAGGCCCTCAGAATTACAGGGCAGGTGGTGACAACCCCTTATTATCTGGATTGAACCCCAAAATGTCACACCTAGTATATATGTAGTCTCAGAGCCAAAACATTTCCCCCAGAAGCTTTTTGAGCTGGAGGGGAAACCCTAGACTGTCAGACTGTCCTTTTCTGCCCCAGTCTCCAGAATTGTTTGATCAAAGGGTGGGAGCAATAAGGTAAGACACTAAACGGTTTTAATATACACACACCAAATGTGGGGAGAAGTTAAACGGTTTAAATAATTTACTTCAAAGAAAGTTGAGAGAAGAACTCAAAAAACCCCCAAATGCATAGTAGAAAATCATTGTGAGAGCACTCAGAAAGAGGAGTGGGGATGAGCAAGATGGCAAGGTAGACACCCTGGATACGCAGTTCGATTTTAACACTCTGAGAAGGTGCTACAGAAATTTGAAGTACTGTTGCTAAATACAAGAGATATTTGCTTGGGTCTTCAATAAATATGCTCCTATAGCCACATTTACAGCCACATTTAGAAAACACATCTTAACCGATCATATATTAGAAAGGCTTGTAAGAAGCCAGCAACAAACTGACTGACTGAAATCTACTCTCTCTTCCTTCCCCTCAAGCCACTTCCCCTCTCAAGAAAAATCCTGAGTGAAATGGAAAGTTCTTTCAAGATGCCCTGAAGACACTCCCCAGCTTTTTTATTTGATTTTAAAACCTTGCTAGTTGCTGCAATTTACGTATACATCAAACTTAAGACACTCACTTCTACAGCTACAGACTGATGGCATTAACATAGGTTAGGGCCTTAACTGCAGGATTCTGTAGAAGAAAAAATTTAGTTGGGAAAACTCAATTGTTTAAACATGTGGAAAATAAGGTTACTAATATATAAATATTTTCTAACCTTTGCTGTGTATGAAAATCCCTCTAAAACTTTTTATAACTTTAACAACTTCACAAGTCCTTTTCTACAACAGCTCTTGAACAAATATCTTTCCCTGATAATTTTAAAGGAGATTCCTCATCTAATAAAACAAGCCACTTAATAGGTTGCTAAACCAGCCTTTTATTTACTTGTAGACAGCCCTATTATAGCACTTATTGCAATGGTTAGATATGTTTAATCTGGCAATTTGAACACACAAGCACATCTGCTGAGGCGGTGCAACATGAAACAGAAAAATTCCACTTGTAATCTGTATGTCTGGATGTTCAATATCAATCCACATCAAGATTCAGAAAACTGGGTTGTGAGAGCGCTCTCACAGTCAGATCACATTTGGTTCTTCAGCTGGAATGAACTTGGCTTTTGGCATTAACGAAATATATACATTTCAATCTACTATTCATATCACAATCACCGGTGTTACACAGATTCAACAACCTCCATTCCCAGTAATTATGTGATTAAAAGGCCCTCGTTTTTCCATCAGATACATTTCAAAGCAACTGAATTTATACAAAAACATCTCTCGAGAGCAGCAGAAAGTGGAATGAAGGCAGCACACTGAGCACAGTGTTATAACTGTGCTTTCGGGGGGGGGGGGGGGGAATTGAGCCCCAACCACACTCTTGTCAATATCCTAGTTTTAAACATGGAAAGCCTAGGGGGAGGGGAGTTTTAAACCATTAGATATAAACCTAAACAAACAAGGCACCTAGCTTACACTAGAGCAGACATACAAAGGTTTGATTATACATAGCTACTTCTGCCTGCTGGAGAGCAAAATAATATCCTAACAGGGTGGTATATCACACAGTGGACTGTGGATTACATAACTGCAACTGAAACGACTGGACTAGGAGTAAGGACTCCGGTTCCACAATCTGCCATTAACTTGTTCTGTGATCTCTGGTATGTTGTTTAATCTGTGGCCTTAGTTCTACTATACAAGGGAAACCTGGAACTGGCTCTATGTATGGATTCTCTTCCCCCCAAGAAAAAAACCAAGGTTATCATTAAGTTTGAAGAATGATCTGTTCTTCTACATGCAGTAAGTAAGAAGGATGGAAGGGTGCTTTTGTAACAGACTTGTGCAGATGCCAAGAACCTTGACATCTTTTAAAGATGACAGCATAATGCAAGCAGCCAGAAATAAGATCTTAAGATCAAGACATGGAGGTTGGGAGGCTTAGTCTTCACAGTTATTACTGAAACACAAGCAAAGGGCTGTGAACTAAAGAATATTCAATAAATTTGTCAAAGCTATAGAAATGGCTATATTGCTTCCAGCAATAATTACTAGAACGGAAGTGAACAATTTTGACAAAACCCACACACTGCCAATAGAAGAGGATGAAAAAAATGTTATTCCCCTGGGTTAGAGCATTGCCTGTTGATTATTTCTGGATTCGTTTCTATGAAAAATCCTAGTTTTATTTAGTGAAACCAGTTTCAACTAGTTTATGTTTAATTCTGAAGTTCCACCTTCTAAAGTATTATTCTATGGGGTGCTCCTTTACATGGTACCAGTATAGTAAAGAAAAACAACTAATTTTAGACTGCAAATTTTAATTTTTGGAAAGTTAAATTTTATAAAACCTGATTTAGACAGAATTTTTAATAAATTAACCCAAACCCCATTTAATATTTAAACATTTGCCTGTAGTGTTGAGAAGTCAAACAGCATCAATGCAAACAGAACCAGGTGAAACTCATTAGTAACAGTCTAATTATTCTTACTACCCAAACTTAAATCGTGAAAAGTGAACTACATTGAAAGTTGTCAGTTTCAATAATCTAAGTACTAGTAACACCAGAAAAAAGGTTAAGCATAGATTTCTTTACTGAATATTCTCTCTGATTAGGCTCTGGGGAACAGTCAGCACAAAGTTAGTCTTTTTAACAACTCTGAATCCTTTTAATATTTCCTTGTTTATTGAGGATAGCCCAAAATACATCATTCTGACACATCGTAAACACGGATTGCAGTTGCAGTGTCACTGGCTGGGATATTGCCAGTGAACAAGGAAATATCAAAAGGTCACACATAGGATAAAAGAAAATAAAAAAAGCTAGTTGAACTGTTAAGCACAAATAATTGGGGATTTAATTCAACTTTTTCCTGGTATTACACCTTTGAAATTAACAATATAGTGGAAGCCTCACTTAAGCTAACATTTCTTTTTTCACTGCAAAAATATGCTCAGTTTATATATCTAATACTCTTAAGAGCATCTTCATGTAAATTAATCTTCACTTACAAAGACAAGTGTCACATCAAAAAGTTTCAGCTTCCCTAAGCTTCAACACAGATCTATCACCTCAGAACTATATTACTACAAAATTACAACTGAGCTGGTAGAACAAAATAATTAAGCCCCCAGAAGTAAGAGAAACTCAGATCACAATGCCAAGTATAAGAGCTCTGAATCTTAAGCCACTTTCCAAGACCAAAGCACGTCCTAACTCAGCACACTGCATCTATAAAAAATATTAAACTTCATGTTAGTACCAAACTGCAGCATGTACTATCGAAATGGAAATGAATTTTCTCCAGTTCATTATATTACACTGTGACTAAACCATTCGGATTGTGGCCAAAACTGTATTGAAAGAGGGGCAGTAGTGTCATACACCAAGGCAAAATGAGTATTTGCAGTTTGAGGTCTTAAATCCTATGTAACTGCAACCTGTCACTGCCTGACACCCCATTCTACTGCTGCAGGCTGTCCATGAAGAAATTGTGCCTGAACAGAAATGACAGCCTTTGGCTCCCTTTCCCATCATACATCCAAATGGTGCTAAATCTGGAAGCCACTTGCAAATAATCTAATTGCTGTAAAGTAAAAACTTCATGGCAATACACATTCAAAATGAGACACAAACGACGGCAGGAACGGACAGCAAGTTTGACGTAAATCAACCTGATTGTCAGGCAGCCACAGGTGTTTTATATCACTAACTACCAAGGTCCTTAAGCAAAATTCAGTGTCATTTTACTATTATTTATTAGCTGTATTGCAATCCTGTGCTAGGTGCTGTACATACACATTGCAAACTCTCTAGGGTGGGAACGTCATTGCTATCTAATTAGGAGACAGAGTATCTCAATTTGACACAAAAGAAAGTAGGCACTGAGACAATAAGGGTGATATTTTCAGAAATGGCTAAGTTATTTAGGATATTTTCCCTAATTCACTCTTGTGTTTTTGAAAATCCCATCCCAAGTGACTTGCTCAAGGACACAAAGGAAATCTATGTAGAACTAGAGCTCCTAAAAGTTCCAGTCCAACGACAATCACAAAACCACCCTTCCTCGACATGTTTCTTTTTTGGAAATCCAACCTGCAAGATAACAAGTTTCGTTTATTTTGGTTTAGTTGGCTTGCAATATTTTTAACAACCACCTGGTACTGCTTTTACACCTACAGAAAGACTAATGTGGACAGAGCTACTACTGTTCTATGCACATGCTTGACCTATTAGGCTGTAAAATTATCAGAGCAGGACAACACGTATACAGCACTTAGTGCTGTAGGGGTGTCTGTCGTGATTTTGGCATCTGTACTCTACTGCAATGCACAGAAAGAACATCTTACCTGCTAACCTTCCTGAAAGGTATATCGATACTAGTGCTCAGAAGCACTGATGCTAGTAATCAGATCAACTTGTTTGGAGGGAATAGTTCAGCACCCCCTGAGGCAAACCTACTAAAACATTTGGAAGCCCTGTTTGTTTTACTAGCTGCCTATGTACTGAATACTTGTCAAAACAGCTATTCCATATCCAAAGCCCCTTCCTAGAAACTAAATCAATACACTAGCCTGAAACCATAGGGAGAAAAGCTTATGTTCAGGTTTTAAAATGACTGCTTAGACTGGGCTGCATCTTTGCCCTTTGCAGCTGATAACTCAGAAACCTTCAATAATCAATTGTGACTATGCAATTTTCATTATGGCATAATCACCCGGTACATTTGGGACAGAATTTAAAGAGTAAATTACCAGATATGAGATTAAATGAACTGTGTAACCTAACCAGATAAACTAGTTTTTAATTATACTTGGAAATATAGTCAGAAAGACGGTTCAGTTTCTGTTAATAGCTTTCCTCCTCCCACCACAGTGTGGCAATATTGCCTTTTCTACAGGTATGTTAACTACACTGCATACTGTTGCTGTCTCTCACACCAACAGAAATTGGTCCAATACTCATACAGTAAAAAGAAAAGGAGTACTCGTGGCACCTTAGAGACTAAAAAATTTATTTGAGCATAAGCTCTCGTGGCTACAGCTCACTTCATCGGATGCGCATCCGATGAAGTGAGCTGTAGCTCACGAAAGTTTATGCTCAAATACATTTTTTAGTCTCTAAGGTGCCACAAGTACTCCTTTTCTTTTTGCGGATACAGACTAACACGGCTGCTACTCTGAAACCACTCATACAGTAGTAACTCTTTAAAACCCTGAAAAATTAAATTATTAATAACCATGGTACTGTAACTGTAATTGAATTTTAGGCTGTCATGATTTTTTTCACATGACTGAATTCATCTGCTTTTCTCAGATAGGACAGACAACCACAAGGATTTTAAATGGTTTACATTTGCAGTTTCATTTTTCCTCAATTACTTCCTTGGTGGCAACCAAGAGTGTTAAGAAATTACAGGTTTTCCTAGGTCAAAGGTTCTCATTTCACTGTCCTTACACTGTCCTCAGGGAACTGATGGGCAAGATCCCCTGGGAGAATAAGATAAGGGGAAAAGGAGTCCAGGAGAGCTGCCTGTATTTTAAAGAATCCTTATTGAGGTTGCAGGAACAAACCATCCCGATGTGTAGAAAGAATAGTAAATATGGCAGGCAACAAGCCTGGCTTAACAGTGAAATCCCTGCTGATCTTAAACACAAAAAAGAAGCTTACAAGAAGTGGAAGATTGGACAAATGACCAGCGAGGAGTACAAAAATATTGCTCACGCATGCAGGAGTGAAATCAGGAAGGCGTTGCAGCTAGCAAGGGATGTTAAGAGTAACAAGAAGGGTTTCTACAGTTATGTTAGCAACAAGAAGGTGGTCAGGGAAAGTGTGGGCCCCTTACTGAATGGGGGAGGCAACCAAGTGACAGAGGATGTAGAAAAAGCTAATGTACTCAATGCTTTTTTTTGCCTCTGTCTTCACGAACAAGGTCAGCTCCCAGACTACTGCATTGGGCAGCACAGTATGAGGAGGAAGTGACCAGCCCTCTGTGGAGAAAGAAGTGGTTCGGGACTATTTAGAAAAGCTGCACGAGCACAAGTCCATGGGGCTGGATCCGAGGGTGTTAAAGGAGTTGGTGGATGTAACTGTAGAGCCATTGGCCATTATCTTTGAAAACTGATGGTGATCCGGGGAGGTCCTGGATGACTGGAAAAAGGCTAATGTAGTGCCCATCTTTTAAAAAAGGGAAGAAGGAGCATCCAGGGAACTACAAGCCAGTCAGCCTCACCTCAGTCCCTGGAAAAAATCATGGAGCAGGTCCTCAAGGAATCAATTCTGAAGCACTTAGAGGAGAGGAAAGTGAGCAGGAACAGTCAGCATGGATTCACCAAGGGCAAGTCATGCTTGACTAACCTAATTGCCTTCTTTGATGAGATAACTGGCTCCGTGGATGAGGGGAAAGCAGTGAAGCTTTTGATACGGTCCCCCACAGTATTTTTGCCAGCAAAGTAGTATGGGCTGGATGAATGGACTATATAGTGGATAGAAAGTTGGCTAGATCATCAGGCTCAATGGGTAGTGATCAATGGCTCCATGTCTAGTTGGCAGCTGATATCAAGTGGAGTGCCCCAAAGGTCGGTCCTCAGGCCGGTTTTGTTCAATATCTTCATTAATGATCTGGAGGATGGCGTGGATTGCACTCTCAGCAAGTTTGCAGATGACACTAAACTAGGAGGAGTGGTAGATATGCTGGAGGGTAGGGATAGGATACAGAGGGACCTAGACAAATTAGAGGATTGGGCCAAAAGAAATCTGATGAGGTTCAACAAGGACAAGGGCAGAGTCCTGCACTAAGGACGGAAGAATCCCATGCACCGCTACAGACTAGGAACCGAGTGGCAAGGCAACAGTTCTGCAGAAAAGGACCTAGGGGTTACAGTGGACAAGAAGCTGGATATGAGTCAACAGTATGTCCTTGTTGCCAAGAAGGCTAATGGCATTTTGGGCTGTATAAGTAGGAGCATCACCAGCAGATTGAGTGATGTGATCATTCACCTCTATTCGGCATTGGTGAGGCCTCATCTGGAGTACTGTGTCCAGTTTTGGGTCCCACACTACAAGAAGGATGTGAAAAAACTGGAAAGCGTCCATTATTAGGGGGCTGGAGCACATGACTTATGAGGAGAGGCTGAGGGAACTGGGATTATTTAGTCTGTAAAAGAGAAGAATGAGGGGGGATTTGATAACTGCTTTCAACTCCCTGAAAGGAGGTTCCAAAGAGGATGGATCTAGACTTGTTCTCAGTGGTACCAGATAAAAGAATAAGGAGTAATGGTCTCAAGTTTCAGTGGGGGAGATTTAAGTTGGATATTAGGAAAAACTTTTTCCCTAGGAGGGTGGTGAAGGACTGGAATGGATTACCTAGGGAGGTGGTAGAATCTCCTTCCTCAGAGGTTTTTAAGGTCAGGCTTGACAAAGCCCTGGCTAGGATGATTTAATTGGGGATTGGTCCTGCTTTGAGCAGGGGGTTGGACTAGATGCCCTCCTGAGATCTCTTCCAACCCTGATATTCTATGATTCGATGATCTACTCCAGGGGTTGGCAACCTATGGCATACGTGCCAAAGACAGCATGCAAGTCCATTTTTAATAGCACACTGCTGCCTGCAGGGATCCCGGGAGGCAGTAGCATATCATTAAAAATCCAGCACAGCCCGCTCTTCTCTACTCCCCACCCCCTCCCGCAGGGGCAGGAGCTTGGTCCTGCTGGCTCCCCTGCCTCTTCCCGCAGTGTGCTGGGTTATTGCCCCTCCTCCTCCTCTCCATCCCCCTCCCTGCCGGCTGATCAGCTGATGGCCCTTGCAAGAGAGGGGGTGGGTGGGGGAGGAGCTGAATCAGCATGTTCGCTGCTCCAGGCAGAGGCAGGGACTTGGGGAAGCGGGGCATATCCCCTCCAGCCCCCTGCCATGAGCACTCCATGACCCCAGCCCACACCCCCAGCCCTCTACCCTGACCCCCTCTCATACACACCCAGCCCTGCAGTCCGGCACACCCCCAAGGCCCCTACCCTGAGCCCTGTACCCCCCCCTCACACACACCCAGCCCTCTGCTTGACTCCACCCCCCCTCCCCATGATCCCAGCCCTGACTCTGGCACCCCCACACATACCCAGGCCCCCCACACCCCATGCCCTGACACCTGCACCCCCCTAGTCCTCTGCCCTGACTCTTGCACCCCCCCACATAACCAGCCCACCCACACCCACCACATCCTGACTCTTGCACCCTCCACATCCCCACCCTGAGCACCAAACAGGAGCTCCTGCAACTCTCCCCCTCTCCACATTCCCACCTGCACCCCTCGCACCAAATGGGAGCTGCCCAGGTAAGTGCTCCAAACCTTCTGCCCCAACCCTGAGCCCCCTCCCCCATTCTAGCTCCTGGCCAGACCCTCCACCCCAACCCCCAGCCTGCTCCTTCACCCCCAGCCCTGTGCTCAGTGCACTCCCACCCCTCAGCTCAGTGCAGAGAGAGAGGAAGAGAATGGCCAGAACCAGGGAGAAGGTAGGTACCTACTCTATGTGGGCAGGACCAGGACCCCAGACCGGCAGCGGGCTGAGTGGGTCCGGCAGCCGGGATCCTGGCTGGCAGGAGCCAACAGATGGAACCCCTGAGCGGCAGCAGGCTGAGCCACTCAGCGCACTCCCGGTCTGGGATTCTGGCTGCCAGCCCCTTCCAGCCAGGGTCCCGGTCACAGACCCCGCTCAGCCCACTGCCGGCTTAGGTTAGCAGAACCCCAGACCAGCAGCGGGCTGAGCAGGCCAGTGGCGTAAGATCAACATTTTAATTTAATTTTAAATGAAGCTTCTTAAACATTTTGAAAACCTTGTTTATTTCACAATACAACAATAGTTTAGGTATATAAAATTTGACTTATAGAGACAGAGACCTTCTAAAAAACATTAAAATGTATTACTGGCACATGAACCCTTAAATTAAAGTGAATAAATGAAGACTCGGCACACCACTTCTGAAAGGTTGCTGATCTACTCTTAGCAGAACTTGACTAGAACAATACTTTTTATAAAGGTATGTCAGCCATGCTGCCATTGTTAATTCCCATGCATTTGTGTGACTTGATAAGACCTCTTTATAAAGATATTTTTGAATGCCATAGTGCAGAGTGTTTTCTCTGAAAGAATATGAATAAACAGTGTACTAATCAATCTGTAACATGAAGAGACTGCAGGAGCCAGATAACTTCTGCTTGATGCATGTTTCCAGCAAACAATACACCCTATGATCTTGACAACTCAACTTCTGTCCCACCTTCACTCTCCTTCCTTTTATTCTGTTGGATCCACTTCACATTGCATAGCTGAGAAGATCTCCTCCTTCCCCCACCCTCCACAAAAGGGCACATCAAAAGCCTTGCTGCTTATTTCTCATACAATAACTCCAAATACTTCCTTTTTCATCCTTCTCTCCCTACTGTCCAGTTTAGGCCACACTCCTGAAACATAAGGATTACCATACTGAGCAGAACAGAGGAACCAATCTTCAACTGTAACCAGTACCACCCTACTTCAGAAGCCTTGCAGAAAACAGTTACTGAATAACCCCACCCACAAGGAGAGTTTCTTTTTAACCTACATTAACAGTTGATATATGCCATAAAGAATGAGAGCTTATACCTGCTCCAAAATGCTTTTTAACTCCTTTCTATAACACCTCTGAATCTTCTTCTTATGCATACAAGTGCCCAGTCCCTTTCTGAATCTTACTAAGCCTTTGGATCTCACTGGATATTGTTATGGAAGAGGTATGACCCATTAAGCGTTAATGGGGTAGTCACACGGGCAGAAACTTCAGAAAGAGGAGCTGCAATGTAAGTAATGACCCAGAGAGCTGTTCAGGAACACAGTAAGGTTAATAGCCCAGACTCGCTTCATGGCACCAGCAGGGGAGTATGAAGCTAATATTGTTTTCTGGGTTCTAAATGCAAAAAGTAGAACAAAGCTGTGGCTATGTCTTCATTACCAAAAAGGTTGTTTTATTAGTTCTCTCACTGTAAAATCTAGGGAGAAGACACAGGCAGCTTTTACCATGCTGAAGCTATGTGAGGGTGTCACCATATCCCTCACCAGTGACTGACTTCACCTAGCCACATCACAGTAAAAGGTCCCAGTACCTTCTTCTCTACTAGGGTTTTACAGCAGGATACTTAATGCATGTTAGTAATCTCATTGTGAAAACACATTTCTGGGCAGTGAAGACACAGCCCCAGTGTTAACCAGTTGGAAGGAGAGAAGAAGTGGTCCTTTTAGAAGCAGAGGCAAAGAGAAAATTGCTTCTTGGGACAGAGACTTATCTGGGATTTCTGTGTGCATTCTGTGTGTATCAAATACATACAAAGGTTAAGGACTTGTCTATACTTACGGTTAGATCGGCACTGCTGAAATCGATACAGTAGTATCAATTCAGAGGATCTGGTGAAGACCTGCTAAGTGGATGGCAGAGCACTCTTCCATCGACTCCTGTACTCTAGCTCCCTGAGAAGAGTAAGGTAAGTCGGTGGGAGAGCATCTCCCATCAACACAGCTTGCTGCAGACACCGCAGTAACTGGATCTAGCTACATCGACTTCAGTTACGTTATTCACGTAACTAAAATAGCATAACTTAGTTCGATTTACTCCAGTAGTGTAGACAAGGCTTAAGTCAAGAAAAGACTTTCCAATGGCTTTCTTTACAAACACGCTAGTATTAGAAAAGAAGTCAAATTGTAAAAAGAAAAGGAGTACTTGTGGCACCTTAGAGACCAACAAATTTATTTGAGCATAAGCTTTCGTGATAAATTTGTTGAGTACTTGTGGCACCTTAGAGACTAACAAATTTATCACGAAAGCTTATGCTCAAATAAATTTGTTGGTCTCTAAGGTGCCACAAGTACTCCTTTTCTTTTTGCGAATACAGACTAACACGGCTGCTACTCTGAAATTGTGTTATCTCTGCCTCATACAAATAATCTAAGAAAATTTTGTTGAGGCATGAAACGGATTAAAAAGAACACAGCTTACTTTGGCAGCGAGCGGTACTGCAGTGTTGACAGCAGAATAAACTTATTTGTCAGTAAATGAAGCAGATATGTAACGGTAAGATATGGAATAAAGAAGCATTTTTACAATCCGTTCTGACCAATTTTTAAACAGAATCCTAACTTTAAAGTGGCTCAACTATAACTTTTGAACACAAGATTTTAGAAGTTTCCTCTCTCTAACCAGTTAACCAACCGTTTATTCCTTCAGAGCCATTTTATGTCACCTCTTTACTACTTTTATTTAGGCTTGGAAGTGTTAGATTTTTATTGGTAAATGTTGGTAAAGGTCGATTTCACCATACACAAGCCAACTAAAAAAAGTATTTCCATTGATGATCATCAAAACTTACAGATAGGGAAAGAAAGAAAACTCTGCTTGAGAACTTATTCGTTTGATTTAAGGATATATACTTTGTATATTTTGATGTAATTTTGACGTAATTTTGACAATTTGTGTTTTAATGGTCAAAGCTTTAATTTTTTGACCCTCAACATCTACTGTCAAATAATTATCGCCTTATCCCGCTATTGTCTGACTCTCCCTCCCCCATAATTTCTCACAACTGTGAAAATAGATTAAAAATAAAAAAGCTTAAAATAAATATTGGTATTATACATCAAAATTTTTAAAAATCAAATTCTGCCAAACATATTTAGGCTCCACCATATTACATTTAGGCACCACCAAGTTAGATTTTAATGTTTTTATAATTGACAGATGTTTATTTTTATATATTCTGATTTTTATTGATTTAATTTTCACAGGTGCGGGAAATTATTGGAGGTCAGACAACAGGGGATAAAAAATATTTAATGACAGCAGATAAGATTCAAAAAGATAAAGCTTTATAACCATTAAAACACAGTCAACATCACATCAAAATATACAAAGCAAATAATCTTTATTTAAATTTTAAGTTCTCAAAAGCTGCATTTTTCTTACTTTCATACCTGTAAATTTTGAGTCTCATAAATGGAAATATTTTTTGATCAGTGTGTGTGTGTGTGGGTGGGGGGAGGGAGGGGGGAAATTGCGGTGTCCCAATAAAATCTAATTCTTCCAAGGGTACATATATTGTGGCAGTACCTAGAGGTCAGGGATCCATTGTGCTAGGCATTGTACAAACATAACTCAGGAAGTAAAGTTAGGGACCGTTTTTTTGTTATACCAGGAGTAGAGAAACTGTTACAAAGAATGTTTTCAAGCAATAGCTTAACAGTACTAAAGCAAACAGCACTACTCACTAAAGAAGCATTTAACCAAACATTAATTAAGGAAATTGCAACAAGGTACATACTGTCTCATACCTACACACAGCATAAGTTCTGCCTGAAAGATCAAAACTCTCTCTCTCAATTCTGGTCTCTCCAGGCGACACGGTGCCAGCCTACTCCAGTCATTATTACTAAAGGAAGGAGTGCAAAGGATCTTCCACTGCACCTTAAAGATGGCATGTCTTGGGCTCATCCTGATGTCTGTGGCTGAGGGCTCCCCAAAGAGGAGAGCCAGTCACAACTTGTCTGCTGATTGCAAACAAGAAAAGAAAGCTACGGAAAACTCACTGGACTGCTTTATAGCTCATAACCTTGAAAGAGGACTACTCTGCCATAAAACCCTTTTATCAGTAACAGGATCACTTACATCTGTATTGCATTCCAAGGGAAATGTTCAACGGTTACTATGCTTATGATGTAAATGTTTGTTTTTAACAGACTGGTGATGGAATAAAGCAATACTTCTGAATGAAACATGTGCCAGGAGATTGTTTTATGTGCCTCATTCCCTCTAAGCTTCATGAAGAAACAGTAAGAAACAGCACATACTACTTTCTTAAACTACACTTTATTCTACCTTAACAGGTTTCCAAACTCTCCCACTCTCAAAGTAATCCTATACTGCATAAGCACTTGTTAACTTCCTCAAGCTCCACCACCACGTACTTTGAATGTGCTAGTGTATGGACTTGTGATATGTTAGTCCTGCTCCACACCAGAAATTTTTACTGGCAAGACTAGCACCTGTCAGCACTGCCTTGTACATGTCCACACTCAATTTTCAGTCCTGCAAACAAAACAACCAACTTTCACTGGTGAAGTTAAACCAATTTCCTGAGCAACACAAGCCTTCTATTAGTATATATCCTCTGGCCTAATGTCTGTGAGGATGCAAAAGTACTTGTACTAGTATAAGCAGTCCTTCAGCAACAAGCGCACAATGTAACTGTTCTGGTTGAATTCTTGACCATGGCTGCTCAGGTGTCAGTGCTGAGAAGCCCGCTTCCCATTTAAAAACCCCAGTGTACTTTCCTGCTATCCCACCTTTGCAAGCACAGCTGCACAGGCCTGGCTCCTCCTCACCCTTGTGCTGCTGCATTGTCAAAGAGAAAGGCCCTAGATTTCCTCAGCCTGTGCAGAGAAAGAACATGTGCAGGTAAAGCTTTGGAATTCCCAAAGGATAAAGATGCGTATTGACAAACTGCAGAGGCATGGAGACCCAGGAGTACAGCAAGGATGAGGGCCAATGAGAAGGAGCTGCAGCACGCCTACCAGAAGAGAAGAAGCTCAATTTCAGATTCCTATCATGAACGGCTTGATGCCATACTGAGCCGGGACCCCACCACCTTCCTGACAACAACAGCAGACACTTCACAGCATAGAGCTGGTAACAGAGGAGGTCATCACTGAGGATGGGGACATGGAGGGTGCCAGGATGAACAAGAACACTGACCCACAGAGCCAGTTAGTCACTGAGGAAGCAGACTCATGTAGATGTAGGGCTGCCCCATTAATGCAAGTCATTTTGTTTACATTCTCCAGCGCAGCCTGAAACATAATGCCCCTGCTTCTCCCTTGGCCTTCTCTTCTCAAAAATAGTTCCAAAGCACACATGGGAACACAAGAATTAAGTTTTGAACTACCTGCCTTATTTTAACAGCATGAAATGGCAGTATTAGGCAATGGTCCAAAAAAAAATAGGAAAACAGCCACAAAGCATTACCAATAACATACTTTTGCAGAACAGAATCAAAGCACTTGTAAAGCACTGATTTTAAACTATAGTGAAACCATGAGTGAACATGCACACCTTTGTGTCTGCATGCACAGTTTCACAAGATGTTTCCAGCAGGCATATTTCATCTTTGCATAGACATTTCTAAGCCAAAGCAGCCTTGTTTCTCCTGCCACAATAGGATATCTTCCCCTGGCACTGTAAGGACCTCTTGAGAATCATAGCTTTGAACAGTCCAGCAGCACATGGCCATAGGTGATTACCAGCCCTCTCAAGCAGCTTCCCTCTGTGGCCCTTTGATATCACTATGATTGACATATCCTTAAGAATCATGACTCTCTGTAGTAAGTTTAGTATCTTTACTATACTACCCCAAAAGTTACCCACCTCCCGCAGACTACAGAGGTAAAAAAGGCACCCTTCACATACTCACCATTCTGACTGAGAACTGGAGGTGAAAGGCAGCTTGGGTGAAAGTGATCATGAAATGATGAAATCATTAGGGCTGTCAAGCAAATAAAAAAATTAATCACGCGATTAAAAAAAAATCAATCACCATTAATTGCACAGTTAAACAATAATAGAATACCATTTAAATATTTTTGGATGTTTTCTATATTTTCAAATATATTGATTTCAATTACAACATAGAATACAAAGTGTACAGTGCTCACTTTATATTTATTTTTGATTATAAGTATTTGCACTGTAAAAAAACAAAAGAAATTGTATTTTTCAATTTACCTAATACAAGTACTGTAGTGCACTATCATGAAAGTTGAACTTACAAATGTAGAATTATGTACAAAAATAACCTGCATTCAAAAATAAAACAAATGTACAATTTTAGAGCCTGCAAGTTCACTCAGTCCTACTTCTTGTTCAGCCAATTGCTCAGACAAACAAGTTTGTTTACATTTGAAGGAGATAATGCTGCCTGCTTCTTGTTTACAATGTCACCTGAAAGCGAGAACAGGCATTCACACAGCACGGTTACAGCCGGTGTCGGAAGATATTCACGTGCCAGATGCGCTAAAGATTCATATGTCCCTTCATGCTTCAACCGCTGTTCCAGGGGACATGTGTTTATGCTAATGAGGGGTTCTGCTCGATAACAATCCAAAGCAGTGTGGACCGACGCACATTCATTTTCATTATCAGAGTCAGATGCCACCATCAGAAGGTTGATTTTCTTTTTTGGTGGTCTGGGTTCTGTAGTTTCTGCATTGGAGTGTTGCTCTTTTAAGAATTCTGAAAGCATGCTCCACACCCCATCCCAATCAGATTTTGGAAGGCACTTCAGATTCTTAAATCTTGGGTCAAGTGCAATTTTTAGAAATCTCACATTGGTACCACCTTTGCGTTTTGTCCAATCTGCAGCGAATGTATTCTGAAAATGAACAACATGTGCTGGGTCATCATCCAAGACAGCTATAATATGAAAAATATGGCAGAATGTGGGTAAAACAGAGCTGGGGACATACAATTCTCCCACAAGGAGTTCAATTACAAATTTAATAAACGCATAATTTTTTAAACTAGCATCATCAGCATGGAAGCATGTCCCCTGGAATGGTGGCCAAAGCATGAAGGGGCATACAAATGTTTAGCATATGTGGCATGTAAATATCTACAAAAGTGCCATGAAAATGCCTGTTTTCACTTTCTGGTGACATTGTAAATAAAAGAGGGCAGCATTATCTCCTGTAAATATAAACAAACTTGTTTGTCTTAGCAACTGGCCGAACAAGGAGGAGGACGGAGTGGACTTGCAGGCTCTGAAGTTTTACATTGCTTTGTTTATGACTGCAGATATAGAACAAACAAAAACAAAAAACAAAAAAAAACCCTACATTTGTAAGTTGCACTTTCACAACAGAGAGACTGCACTACATTACTTGTATGAGGTGAATTGAAAAATACTTATTTTGTTTATCTTTTTATAGTGCAAATATTTATAATAAATAATATACACTGATTTCAATTACAACACAGAATATATATGAAATGTAGAAAAACATCCAAAATATTTAATAAATTTCAGTTGGTATTCTATTGTTTAACAGTGCGATTAAAACTGCGATTAATCACAATTTTTTTTTTAATAGCAATTAATTTTTTTGAGTTAATCACGTGAGTTAACTGCAATTAATCGACAGCCCTAGAAATCATGATTTTAAGGAATGGTAGAAGGGAAAACAGCAAAATAAAGACAGGAGACTTCAAGAAGACAGATTTTAGAAAACTCAGAGAATTGGTAACAAGACCCCATAGGAAGCAGCCTAAGGGAAAAGATTAATGCATTACTGGTTGGAAACTGTACTTCGACTAGTTATCAATGGTTTACAGTCAAGCTAGATAGGCACATTGAGTGTGCCTGTCACAGGTATCTGTCCTGGGTCTGGTTCTTCATAAATGATTTGGATAATGGTACACAGAGCACACTTATAAAGTTTGCAACTGGAAGGGGTTGCAAATGCTCTGGAGGACAGGATTGCACAAATACAAAATGGGAAATGACTGCCTTAAAAAAATGTACTGCAGAAAATTATTGGGGGGGTTATAGCGGACCACAATATAAATGAGTCAACAATGTAATACTGTTGCAAAAAATAAATAAATAAATTAAAAAAAAAAATCGAACATCACTCTGGGATGTATTAGCAGGAGTATTGTAAGCAAGACACAAGTAGTAATTCTTCCACTACTCAGTACTGATAAGGAATCAACTGGATTATACTGTCCAGTTCTGGGCACCACAATTCTGGTAATATGTAGACAAAAAGTCCAGAGGAGACCAACAAAAACGATTAAAGGTCTAGAAAACATGACCTACATGAAAAGATTGAAAAACAAAATTGGTTTGTTTAGTCTGGAGAAGAGAAGACTGAGGGAGGACCAGTCTTCAAGCAGTAAAAGACTATTATAAAGAGAAGAGTGATAAATTGTTCTACTTATTCATGGAGTATAGGACAAAAAGCAACTGTCTTGTATTGCAACAAGGGAGATTTAGTTTAGACATTAGGAAAAACTTCTTAACTGTAAGGGTAGTTAAGCACTGGAACAACTTACCTGGGAAGATTGTGGAATCTCTGTCATTGGAGGTTTTTAAGAACAGGTTAGAAAAGCCCGTCAAGGATGCTCTAGATAATACTTCGTCCTGCCTCAGTGCAGGGGACAGGATGAGATGACCTACTGAGGTCCCTTCCAGTCCCACATTTTTATGATTCTATATATGATTCAATCGAATGAGCATTTTCAGACAGAAAACTGTTCTGTTGGAAAACTGTTGACCAGCACTAGTTATGAGCACTAAGCATAGGATGACAATTCCTGGCAGATACACAAATCTAGGTATTATATTTGAAGCCCTTAAGATTTAAAGATGCTGTAAGTTCCCTCTCCTAAGCATCTTTAATTGTTACCCAAAATTCCAGCATACTGATTTTGATTCTCAGTTCTCTCCATGACATAGTTTGGGCACAGTAACAGATGATATATATATATATATCATTTAACCAATGGCCATAGGCTACTCCTTAATGTCAACCTTTAAACAACATAAAAAGAACACAGACAAGCTTAATGTAATGGCTATGAATACTAGCCATCAGTTACAATTAATATACTATGCAACGTAACATCTCGATTCAGACAACAAGTGCCAGTGTGTGATTCATTCACATCACTTATTGTAGATGATGCACATCAGAGAAATGACCAAATGCATGCTTACACATTTCTGATAGCACTAGAACTTCGGGTAGACCTTAACACTAGGAAGTCACAGCCTAAAGCGAATGTGAAGGATTTTAACCAGTTCTTGTGTATTTAAGAGATTTAGGATCCAACAATTTGTGATTCTGCGTAACTGGAAATAGAGGCGTATTCCTTTTCAACTCCTTCACTGAAATCAATAGAGCTACTCTATATTTATCTAACTGTAAAAAAGCACAATTTGGCCTTAGGGCCTGGGCTAATCACCGACCAACAAAGTGTGAATGAATCTTCTTAGCGTATGTGCAATGTGGCACGTGACCAGGATTAATCAATGGATTTGGTCCGCTGGTTGGATCGTTAGTTTCCCCAGCCTGGGCCAGGTACTGCGACATGAATGCTGATCCATGCCCCACAAGGAGTGAATTAGGTAACAGAAAGCAAAATATTGGTGTAGTATTCAGCACTATAACACAAAGCAATATAAAGCCACTGTGAACTCTAGAAAGTAGTAAGGATTAAGGAGCAGGTTCTGGAGATACACAGTAGTAGCTTTAGTGTTTTCATGACCCTTAGAATACCTTGGCTTAGTAACTGAAAAGCAAACGTGAGGTACAGAACAACTGTCAATTTTAATAATTCCAGAACAATTCATTGCTTCACTATATCACATGCATACCCATTCTGATGTGAATTGTAAACTTATGCTCATTTCACTGAAAGAAATGCCACCCTCAGTTATACTGGGAATAATTTTGCAGTGTTGACAGAATGGATGAGCAAGACTATGCTGTATGAAAAGGCTAATGTTTCAAGCATTTATTTTCTTTGTGCATTCAATCAGCAGACAGTGGTGAACAGATCCAATTTTCATTTTGTCAGAAGGATCCACATAGTAAATACCTTGATAAGGATTAGTTTAAATCAAATCCTATTAACCAGGAAATTAACATCACAGCAGAAGCCAAAAACTGCATAATCTATAGTTGTACAAGCCAACCTCTTGGGAACTGAATTATAAAATGTTAAGCAGAAATACAGTCTCATTCTGCAGTTTGATAAGTGAGTGCGATCAGCTGATAGTCACTATCAAGAAGTTTCCTGAAGTTAAACACTTCAAATCTCTCCTCAACTTCTACTTAACCTACCAAGTGCTAACAATTCACAGATGTTTCCCCCCTTATACTGTGTACTATTTTGTATCAAATACCAGGGAAAAAAAGGATACGTTCTGTCAGTGTTGCACATTTAAAAGACTTTACAAAGTTAATGATATGCAAAGTTATGTTTAGAGCAATCCTATTATCTGGGAGCATAATTATATCCAGCAATCAACTGAGCAATGATGTGCAAATGCTTTATGTTTTCCTAATGGGATAAACATGGGTCTCAGATCATTACTGGCAGGGGTAATTTAGGCACAATATACAGACCCTGTTTTAAAAAGTTTATTTTTTCTCTTTGTAGACATGACCAAAATGTTATCTGGAAGAAATATGCTGATTTAACAGCACTAGACCATTCATGATATTCCACTATCAAGACATTTACCAAGTCATTAAAGTACTATCAAAACCTATATTAAAAGCAGTGCTTCCAGGTGTCATGCAAAGAATTTCAAGTGAAAAACAGTTGTTATAACTGAAGCAGGACTGAATAATATGAAGTCACTTTTAGTCAATACTGGCAAACATGCATATTTTCCCTAAGCGTGCAATATATAAGGCTGGTCTGTCATCTCTGCAACGTCATTTTTAAATTGTATATTGCAGCTAAACAAACAGGATTAAGAGGCTAGCTACAGGGTCTCCCCCAAACACAAAAAACTCAAGGATCACTCATTTTCCCAAAAGTCAATATATTAGTATCTATGATGTAAATATACAATAAGATGCATCATCTTCTATGGGGCCTGTAAGTTTAATATTGGAACCTAACACCCTTCCACCTCCATATTTTTTATATAAAAATGCTTAGAACATTAATATAGTTAGTTACAGGTAGCCACCAGCTTACTTTGACCAGAGATTACTAAATTATTCAAACATACCAACTTAACTAATACCAGTTCCCATCCCATGATCATCCACCTATTCAGTCTTGTCTTCTATCCTGGGTCATGAGCATGCTGGGGTGGTGAGTTTTTGTTCTACTTTTCTGTAGAATGACTAGGACAAAGGAGTCCTGACTGGGACCTCTGTAAGCTACTGCAGTACAAACACAGAAACTGGTTCTGAGGTCCCAGTGTAATAGGAGCTGTCCGTGGTCCTCAAATAGGGACACAGCTATGAAAAGAATTGAAAGAGCAAAAGCAGTAATTCCTAGGGAAAATTTTAATTAGAGTATGTTTTATAGCATGCTGTGTAGCAGATTTATCCACTTGTCTTAATGCAGACAAAAGTTATGTCACTTTTAGGGCTTCTGCATTAGTCAGCATTTTTTTCAACAAATCCAGTCTTTTACACGGCCAAAGCTTTACAACAATACATCCCATTACTCAATTCATACGGTCTTCTACTCATCCTCAATTGATTTTTTTAAAATACCACAGAGTTAAGAAAAGTAGTATTCCCCTCCCTCCCCCAATCACAGTAAGTCAGCAAGAAAGCTACTATGAAAAACACCTAAGAACAAAATGCCTTAGAAGGTTTCTGAAACCAACACCACTTCATGGATCATAAAAAAAGTTCTGATTTCTAGTCTGCTTTCTGTGAGATAGGGAATCTCACAGGAAGCCTAACTGAAGTCCTAGTTTTAATGGATCACTTAAGTTACAGAACTAAAAAAAAAGAAGCTAGTTTGCTAGTTTGTCTATTTGTCCCAGATAAGTTGCTCAGCAAGTGACACTCAAATGAACATTCAACAGTACACAGACATGTCATCTGTTAAATTTTCTAGATGACAAACTCTTAGTAGAAAAAGGTATATTAACTGTTAAGTGACAAGATTTTCAGTCAGTTTATGTAGATTTTAGAGAGATGCTTGATTACCTACATACAGCTCTCTCTCCCCAAACAATATTATATATAAAATATTTTCCTAATTGACCAAAACTATGCAGACCAGTTATTAATTTGTAGGGCTGTCGATTAATTGCAGTTAACTCATGTGATTAACTCAAAAATTAATGGAAATTAAAAAAATTAATTGCAATTAATTGCACTGTTAAACAATAGAATACCAACTGAAATTTATTAAATATTTTGGATGTTTTTCCACATTTTCAGTTGATTACAACACAGAATTTTTTTCCACATTTTCAATTGATTTTCAATTACAACACAGAATACAAAGTGTACTGCTCACTTAATATTTTTATTACCAATATTTACATCATAAAAATGATAAAAGAAATAGAATTTTTCAGTTCACCTCATACAAGTACCGTAGTTGAATCTCTATCGTGAAAATGCAACTTACAAATGTAGAATTTTTTGTGTTACATAACTGCACTCAAAAACAAAACAATGCAAAACTTTAGAGGCTACAAAGTCCACTCAGTCCTACTTCTTGTTCAGCCAATCGCTAAGACAAACAAGTTTGTTTACATTTATGAGAGGTAATGCTGCCTACTTCTTATGTACAATGTCACAAGAAAGTGAGAACAGGCGTTTGCATGGGACTTTTGTAGCTGGCATTACAAGGTATTTACGTGCCAGATATGCTAAACATTCGTATGCCCCTTCATGCTTTGGCCACAATTCCAGACGACAGGCTTCCATGCTGATGACGCTCGTTAAAAAAAAATAATGTGCTACTTAAATTTGCGACTGAACTCCTTGGAGGAAAATTGTACATCTCTGGCTCTGTTTTACCCGCATTCTGACATACATTTAATGTTATAGCAGTCTTGGATGATGCCCTGTTTTAACTCGGATGTTGTTCATTTTAAGAAAACTTTCGCCGCAGATCTGACAAAACGCAAAGGTGGTACCAATGTGAGATTTCTAAAGATAGCTATAGTACTCGACCCAAGGTTTAAGAATCTGAAGCGCCTTCCAACATCTGAGAGGGATGAGGTGTGGAGCATGCTTTCAGAAGTCTTAAAAGAGCAACACTCCGATGCAGAAACTACAGAACCCAAACCACCAAAAAAGAAAATCAACCTGCTGATGGCATCAGACTCAGATTATGAAAATGAACATGTATTGGTCTGCACTGCTTTGGATTGTTATCAATCAGAACCTGACATCAGCATGGGCGCATGTCCTCTGGAATGGTGGTTGAAGCATGAAGGGGCATATGAATCTTTAGAGCATCTGGCATGTAAATATCTTGTGACACTGGCTGCAACAGTGCCATGTGAACGCCTGTTCTCACTTTCAGGTGAACCAGAAGCAGGCATTTTCTCCTGCAAATGTAAACAAACTTGCTTCTCTGAGCAATTGGCTGAACAAGAAATAGGACTGAGTGGACTTGTGGGCTCTAAAGTTTTACATTGTTTTATTTTTGAGTGCAGTTACTTTTTGTACATAATTCTACACTGTAAATTCAACTTTCATGATAAAGAGATTGCACTACAGGACTTGTATTAGGTAACATGAAAAATACTATTTTATTTTTGTTTTTTGTTTTTTACAGTGCACATATATGTAATCAAAAATAAATATAAAATGACCATTGTACACTTTGTATTCTGTGTTGTAATGGAAATCAAAATATTTGAAAATGTAGAAAACATCCAAATATATTTAATTATTTAACAGTGTGATTAATTGTGCAATTTATTTTTTTAATCACTTGACAGTCCTATTAATTTGGAAAGCATATGGTGACCAAGGTGCTTCAAGTTCTCCTATTGAGATTAGTTTTTTTTAAAAAAATGAAACAGGATATCCGAGAATCCACTTCTTCTGGAGACTTTAAAGAAGTCCTGAAATCAAAATACCGTACACACACTTTTTAGCAAATGTGATGGTCAGTCACTTATGAGATGAAGAAAACTATATTTTACTTGCAGGTTGACCAGTTGGAAAATCTTTGCTGTACAATGACATATCATAAGGTAAACTAATTCTTGTAAGCACTTTTCCTTAGGCGGTTTTCTTTTAAGTACTACGTGAATTACAGAAGCACAGAGAAAGTACCTCTCACATACAAATTAAGGAATAAACGCATCCATTTTATATAGGCTTCAGAAAGAATCCTTACTTAACTTTGACCCAGTAGTGATACCCATTACCTACCAATTAACAATAAGCCATAAGTCCTTACACCTAATATACCGTAAATACAGTAAAGATAAACAGAGTTACTGACCATAACTTCAGTATGTTACATGTGGAACTACAACCACGTTGCACATAGAGATACACAGCCTTCTGTCCACCCTCCAACACCCCACCCATTGTTACAAAGAGATCCAGGGACCTTTCTCCACTTCAACCATTCATTAACAGGAGCTACATCTTGTTTCTTACTGTTCCTTAATGTCCAGAAAAACTCAGTCACCATTTCATTAAATATCAAAGAATCCAACAATTTATCCACCCTCCACAATGTACAATGAACGCATATGCCATATATTTTTAATATAATCTGACAGAACTCAGACACAGCAGATTAAGATAGTTTGTCATAGGTAGGGATGTGGAGTCAATTTTTATTTATTTATTTATTTCACTTTCACCTTTCATACATTGGGCTTTGTATAATTACAAAGCCCTAATAACGTTGTTTAAGATGCAGGTATGGTTGAAAACTGTTTAATGTTTCATTTGTCTGGGAATAACATAATACATTTCTCAGCACACCACTTGCAAGCCCTTTATCACTAAGAAGGCATAGTGAGAGACTGCTTTTGAAGCTAGTTGTTTACAAATAAATTTAAGATCATAACATGAAAATATTTAAACAGCTCTACAGTATCAGCAACAAATACAATAGCTATTTTAACACAGGAAAACCAAGAAGTGAAACTAGATATTTTTAAAACCAGTGTCTAAGCTGAATGAAATACAAGAACCATCACAGTGTTTTTAGATTTAATTTTTGTTTTTAAACCTGCAGTAATAGACACATGAATGTTATGAACATCTGGTTCTTACATTTTCAGAAAATACCACTATCATGAATGGGACACTGTGACAAGATCATGTTAATTTTGATGACAAGCTGATAAACGATACACATTGTTATTAAGTGATATATATTTGGCATTAAGTTACAAGATCTACTTGGTAAAAAGGTAACAGTAAGAACAAGGAACTTCTTTTACTCCCCATTTCATTCAGCAGCCATTCTTGCTCCCTATTTCTCTAAATAAAATATATTCCAAGGGAAGCTTTGCAATGAAGAGTGTTTGTTTGTATATACTACTTGCACCAGATGTTTATGTTGCTGTTACTTTCACATCTTTCTCTAGCAAGGGGTCAGCAGCACAGGTATGAGCACAAAATAAAAACATGTTGAACTGCCTTCTAACACCTGCACTTTCTTCCCACCCTCACCCTATCACCTCCAAATAAAGTAAACAGACAATAGCGAGAGACAAGGTGGATGAGGTACTATCTTTTATCGGACCAACTTCTGTTGGTCAGAGAAGCTTTTGAGCTTACACGGAGCTCTTCTTCCTTGAAAACCATCTCTCTTTCACCAACAGAAGTTGGTCCAATAAAATATATTGCCTTACCCACCTGGTTTCTTTAATATCCTGGGATCAACACGAATATCCAACCAATATCCATATTGTTTTCAGCCTTAGCAATGGAGCAAATGCTGCTATTTACACTTTTCCAAATTTAAGTATTTTGTTTCTGATGTGCAGAAAAGCTTTACCCTTAATTACTTTTGGTTTCAGTTTAGCTAGCAGGTGCAGAGAATACTGCTTTGGGCTAGTGCATTCAAAGTTGAGAAACCAACTGGGAGTTGCAAAAATAAGGAAGTGTGTTTTCTTCCTTCAATCTCTTAATAAACGCCAGGAGGGAGAGGAGGAGATATAATTCTAAAAACTTAAAGGACATGGGCCAGATATTCAAAGGTATTTAGGTACCTAAAGATGCAGACAGGTGCTTTTGAAAATCCTACTAGACACCTATCTGCATCTTTTGGTGACTCAATACTTTTTAAAATCTGGCCCATAGTGACCAGAAACAATCCCTTTATTCACTAACTACAGTTAATACTTCCTTTAATAAAACAGGTTTAAATGCAAGACATGCTTTAATAAGCTTACTTTTTGCCTTATGTATCCAACACATTTACGATAGTTTTATTTAATAAAAACAAATTTAAAATGCTGCTTTTGTGCACTTTTAATCAAATTCCTATTCCCATCCAAATATAGCTTGACAAAACAAGCAAATATTATCTAGTAAGTAAGAAATGCATCAGACACCATTTTATAATAAAAATTGTAAAAAGCAAGAATCTGAATTTATTTAAGCTACTATATAGCTTCACATACATGTATAGATATGCTTATATTTCTAGTTAGCAAAAAGTATAACATTTAATATAAAAACTATATTTATTGGCAAATTAACGTTTTAGTGGTTATATGAACCTATTAGAATGAACCTTTCTTTAGAAAAATAACTAAAAAATACAAATGCAAAACAAGATTAAAATCTGTTATTTAAAATCAAGATTTCCTGTTTGATTTTAATCATTATTAAAATAAGTTATTTAAATCAGTTCACGTTGGTAATCTCCAAATGATTTCTAAGTAGATAATCAGCGAATAGAACTCAATACTTCCTACGGGAGTTGAGCTAGGAGACAAGAGGTAGCCCACGAACGTGTCGCTCCCACAAAATGAAGAAATTAGAGAACTACTGCCCTCAAGACAGTCAATAATTATGCAGTTTCTAAAGCAAATTCCTATTAAGTTATTACATGAATAAGTCTAGTCATGACCCGAATATTTCTACCAGCTGGCTTTTATTAAGGAGACTTGTAGAAGTCAACACTGTCCCACAGCTAGAGAGATTTTCACTGGAATTTAAGAGTTCTCTGAGTGACAATTGCTGCTTCTTCAGCACACTTGGCCCACAGCTCTGTTGCCAAAGATGCCCCAAAACACTCTGAAGTGGAAGATGAAGTGAATAACACTACAACTGTCAAGTCTGGAATAAGAACTACCCTTTTATTTTTATTTAAAATGTTAGTAAGTTGTTTCTGTTTTGACTCCTGCTTCTTACAAATGCTGATTCCTTTTATCGCACAAGAATGAAGAAACCTGCAAACACTGGTTCCCCCCGTCCTGTATGAATGAGAACTTTGTTGATATTACTACTTTTATTGAGAAGCAATTTATGGTTAAACATGCATGACTAGAGGGAATTCAGAAAGTGTGACCAATGATTAAGCTTTTGTCCTAGCCCATAGCTCCTTTTCCTGATGCTTCTAGGGAGTTCCAACACCCCCAGGAAATAAGAAAAGGTTTTAAGCAACATCCTAAAAAAAATGTACATTTCAAGTTGGAATATTTATTCATGCATCTTACACACAGCAGTTCTGGTTTCTTTTGATATATACCTTTTTGTTGATAAGAGCCAGAATGAGTATTTCTCAATAATGTACCTAGAATAACTAAATGTGACTCTAGAAAGAATTTCAGTAATTAAAAAAAATCTACTAAGATTACTACACCTTGAGAGCGTGAGCGAGAGAGAGAGAGAGCGCGCGAGCGAGAGCACACACCTGGAGCACTGGGCCTGGTGCAAGATCTGAGGCCTGGACCAGAGGCTGTGAACTAAAATCAGGCCATATATTAAAGCAGCTGTTTACAAGTTCACTGTCTGGTACATGAACTTGGCAAAGTTGTTGTTAGTGTACTAGCACTAGATAGTTATGCAAATATATTTTAGCTAGTGCAGACATGTTAATCTAGTTCAAGATAAAATGGTTTGAGAGAACAATAAATAAGGATATTTTGTTCAAGATATTAGGAAGAAGGGGGTAACAAACAGATGTCATGAAATTCATAAGCTGGTAAGTTGTGTATTCCAGTTGTTTGTCTCAGCCGATAAACGTCAAGGTCCTTCGTTTTAAGCCTTTGTCCAGTCTAGGGAGTAGTGGAAAATCCCACCACTGACTGAGCTGAGTCTATTGTAACAAGCATACATGTGTTAGTGTAATTATAAACATTGATCCAGGGAGCTAGTACATTGAGGTCTGCTGAACTAACATGATGCACTACTATTAACATTGAAGCTCCAAAGACAGAAGCACTGAGCAGCCTAAACAGCGCTATTGAGGCAACGACATTCAAGCCTCCAGTACTTAACCACACAGGATAGTACTATCAAGGTCTGCTGAATCAGCTATCTGAGCAGAGCTGGGGACAGTACACGGAAAGCGCGCACACACACACAAGCTCACTGACAACATCCCTGAGGTCCCTGGGCTAGCCAAAGCTGGTAGTGCAGTTATTTTGTCCCACTCACCCAAACAAAGCAACCTCATGATCAGTTAAATAATGGCACGGAAGGCTACAGTCCAGTCCTCAGCTGGCAGGATACTGGGTACAGTACAGGTTATTATGAAAGACAGATTAAGAATTAATGCTTCCACTACATAAAGTCCACCCCTCCAAAAACCTTGCAACTACTCTGATACAGCTTTAAATCAACATACTATTAAAATCCATAGGAAGCCCTTACACATTGGTTCACTAGGATCTGGGCTATATTTACAACAGAAAAGCTCACAAAGAAAAGTATTAAGGGAAATATGTGACACTGGCTATTAGTTACAGAGTACAGAACAAGGAAAGTAACACCTAAACACACTAACAACCTGGTACTGAGCTGACAGCACCAATTGCAGGGGTCTTAATTATTCACTACCTAATGCCATATTCTACCACTGATCTTTGTGCAAACCTTCCACTATCATCCCTGGGAGTTCCACTGAGATAAAAGGTAGTATATGGTTCTAAATGTACACATCCCCTGGTTTAGTTTATAAATATTTGCTAAAATGATTCTATGCCTGTACAGTCCTTAGATTGAAAGATTTCCTGTTAATGCCTCTGTTCAACTACCTTTTATTTGACTTAGTTTATATGACTTGTGCACTTAGAATAAGACGAAACTTTATTACTTAGAAACTTAGAACATGTAGGATGTATGAGGTACACATTTGGTAAAGCGTACATACAAAGCTCGTACATTTAGTTGCCATTCTGCAAAGACAGAAGGTCTTGTTCCATTGCTTGCTCTGTCGGTCAGCTGACAAAACATTTTTTCCGTAGTAAGCAGGGCTGTAAATAAGAGACCACCGTACAATCCACAAAACCACTATAACTGACTTAATATATAAATAATACAAAACACAGGTTATCTAGAATATATTGCTATACCAGGGGTGGGAAACTTTTTGGGCCGAGGGCCACATCTGGGTGAGGAAATTGTATGCAGGGCCGGGGCAGTGGGTTGGGGTGCGGGACGGAGTGTGGGTGTGGGAGGGGGTGCAGTGTGTGGGAACGGGCTCAGGGCAAGGGATTGGGGCAGAGGAGGGGTGCAGGTTGTATGAGGGGGCTCAGGGAAGGGATTGGGGTGCAGGAGGGGGCTCAGGGAAGGGGTGCAGACTGCGGGAGAGAGCTCAGGGAAGGGGTGCATGGGGGTGCGGCAGGGGGCTCAGGGCATGGGGTTGGGGTGCATGGGGGTGCGAGGTGCAGGCAGGGGGCTTAGGGCAGGAAGTTGGGGGGGCGGGGTGTAGGAGAGGTTCAGGCTCTGGCCTGGCACCGCTTACCTAAAGTGGCTCCGGGGTGGCAGCGGCATACACCGTGGCCAGGGCAGGCTCCATGCCTGCATGTCCTGGTCCTACACCATGCCGCTCCAGGAAGCGGCTGGAACCATGTCCCTATGCAGCCCCTGGGGGGGGGCCACAGGGCTCCGCATGCTGCTCTTACCACGCCTCCAGGTACCTCCCCCGAAGCTCCCATTGGCCACAGTTCCCCGTTTCTGGCCAATGGGAGCTGCAGGGGGTGGTGCCTGGAGGCAAGGGCAACACACAGAGTCCTCTGCCCCCCCCCCTTCCCCCAGGGCCACAGGGACTGGTGGTGGCCACTTCTGAGAGCGGCGTGGGGCCTGCAGCACCACGAGGGGCAATCCCATGGGCCAGATCCAAAGCCCTGACAGGCCGGATCCGGCCCGTGGGCCATAGTTTGCCCGCCCCTGTGCTATAGCATGCTTCACTCTCCCACTCAATATATATTTCAATATGTAATACTGTCCAAATGATGAGCGAAATAGTTAAAGATACATTTTCTTAGACCTCAGGTCTCAGAAGTAGAATCTTGTTGAGAAGATTAGGACACATCACATGTCAGAAATATTGTTGTTTATCTGAAGACTCAGACATCATTGCATCTGTTATGCTCCACACAAACATAAGGGATAGAATTTTCTTTTTAATTCTCCAGAAATTGTTGAGAAAACCACAGAAGCCTAGTACAGCATCTGGCAGCATACCAGAGCAGTATGCTAAGGACTCATAATGAAGGCTCTGAGTCTGTCTCGGAGGCCATGGATTCCGTGACTTCTGCAGCTGGCCTGGGGGCTGTCTGAGCAGCTCGGACAGTCCCAGGGCCAGCCACACCAGCCACTGCTGGGGCAGTCTCAGGCCACCATACCCACCCTCCCCCGAGCAGCAGCAGCAGGAGTTTGGGTGTGGGAGCGGGCTCTGAGCTGAGGCAGGGGGTTGAGGTGCAGGAGGCGGTGAGGGCTCTGGGCAGCGCTTATCTGTGGCTCCCGGGCAACGGGAGCTGTAGAGCCGACGCTCAGGGTGAGGGCAGTGCGCGAACCCCCCTGGCCACACCTCTACCTAGGAGCCAAGGGACATGTTTCCGCTTCTGGGGAGCTGCGCAGAACTGGGTGGGGAGCCTGCCAGCCCTGTCAATCCTCCCCCCCCTCCACCTCAAGTACCCCCAGTGCCCCTGGGCTACGCCCCCCACCCCAGCACCTGTGGCGCCCCCCGGGCCACCCCTCTCTCCCCCCGAGCACCCGTGGCATCCCCCTCCTCTCCCGCACGGAGTACCCAAGTTTTAGTTAGGGGTATATAGTACAAGTCATGGACAGGTCACAGGCCGTGAATTTTTGGTTACAGTCTGTGACCTTTCCATGACTTTTACTAAAAATACCCATGACTAAAATATAGCCTTATTCATAATTATTAAACCTGGAAAGTTTGCAGCTCCAATCAATTCCCAGCGAATATGATAAATTTCAATAAACCATCACCTATGTTTCATTGGTCACTTAGAAATGTCTTCAGTCTATCACTTACAGTAATTCTCAGTAATACTGAAATGCTCTTTCTAGATTTGATTCTAATCTTGAATGCCAACAGAAATCTCAGAATTTTAAGAGAGTACTCACAACAACCTGCAAAGCTCAATCCTGCATGGTGTTGAGTGCTTTAACTCCAACGGAAGTCATTCAGAGTCAGTGGTGCTACATATGTGAAAATGTGAATATTACTGCAAGAGTGAAGTAAATCATTCTTTCTAGCGTATGGGTAAACTTAAGACATGCAAAAAATGAAGGCACACGAGTACTAAACAAATGATCTCTAACCTGCGCTTTTCTACAGCTTTTTTTCCCCCTCACCTGAATGAGAAATATACATTTGACAAGCAAACAAAATAGTCTCAGAGCAGACTGCATGTGTCACTACATCAAGACCCAATGCCTCAATGACCACAAGATGTCAGCTTGAAGTGACTGCCCCATTTTCATTTGTAAGCAATTTCTTCTTCTGCATTACAACAACTGTTCAGAGGCTAATGTTAAAAACTGCTAGTGCAAACATTTATTTAGTATCTTGCTGCGGTAGGTTCCTTCAGACAAATATAGGACCAAGATTCTTTATCTAGCAGGTCAAATAGAAAAAAAGAAACTATTACACACCAGAGTGGAAAGGAAGAACACTAAATTCTAGGTATGAAATACCAACTTTTGGGGGAAGTGTAATTTGTTCTTTGGAGAAGAGATCACTTCATGCTGAATTAGGAAACACACTTCAATCACTATTACACATTACATTAAACAGAAGCACATGCAAGCACAAAGGGACATACAGCTTCTGTGAAAAACTCCGCTAGATTGTCAATACTTAAAAAGGAAACCAGTGATGGCATTTTCTGCATACGGTACTGAAGAAAAAAGTGGCTAACACAAATAAGAGGAGAAGGCAGCAAACGGTGGCACCATCCCTTATATCAGGGGTCGGCAACCTATGGCACACATGCCAAACATGGCACGCGAGCCAATTTTTAACGGCACGCTGCTATCTGCCAGACCCGGGCAGACAGCAGTGTGCCACTAAAAATCCTGCCCAGCCCAGCCCGCTCTTTTCCGCCCTCCCCTCCCCCCGCCTTCTCCTTGCAGGGCAGGCAAGCTTCCCCCTCCCCCCACCTCACCCAAGCAGGAGAGGTAAAAGCAGAGCTGCAGCGCGCTCTCTGCTCCGGGGACCTTGGGGAAGGGGGTGGAATTCAGGGCATATCCCCTCCAGCCCCTGCCGTGAGTTGCTCAGGGCAGGGAGCTGGGAGCACCCTCATGACCCCAGCCCCCGCCCTGACTCCTGCACCCTCCTCACACCCCCTCAGCCCCCTGCCCTGACTCCTGCACCCTCCTCACACACACCCAGCCCCCCCACACCCCATGCCCTGACTCTTGCACCCCCCACATCCCCACTCCCACCCCTCACACCAAACAGGAGCTCCTGCACACACACCCCCCCCCACATTCCCACCTACACCCCTCACACCAAATGGGAGCTGCCCAGGTAAGCGCTCCACACCCAAACCTCCTGCCCCAATCCTGAGCCCCCTCCCTCATTCTAGCTCCTGGCCAGACCCTGCACCCCAACCCCCAGCCTGCTCCTTCACCCCCAGCCCTGTTCTCAGCACACTCCCACCCTCATCTCAGTGCAGAGAGAGAGAAAGAGAATGGCTAGAACCAGGGAGAAGGTGGGTACCTACTCTGTGTGGACAAGGCCTGGACTCCAGACTGGCAGCGGGCTGAGCGGGGCCGGCAGCCGGGACCCTGGCTGGCAGGAGTCGGCAGATGGAACCCCAGACCGAGAGCAGGCTGAGCGGCAGCGGGCTGAGCTGCTCAGCCCAGTGCCAGTCTAGGGTTCTGGCTGCCGGCCCCTGGCCAACCAGGGTCCCGGCCGCAGGCCCCGCTCAGCCCACTGCCGGCCTAGGTGAACGGAACCCCAGACCGGCAACGGGCTGAGCAGGCCAGAGGTGTAAGATCAGCATTTTAATTTAATTTTAAATGAAGCTTCTTAAACATTTTGAAAAACTTGTTTACGTACAATAGTTTAGTTATGTAATATACAGACTTATAGAGAGAGAGACCTTCTAAAAAACGTTAAAATGTATTATTGGCACGCAAAACCTTAAATTAAAGTGAACAAATGAAGACTCAGCACACCACTTCTAAAAGGTTGCCGACCCCTGCCTTATATTCACAGAATCATGACAACGGCATATAAGAGACTCTTTAGATTGGAAAAGAGTCTGACCAGATTTTAAATCCCCCTCACAAAGCACATTATTATGCCGGTGCAACTGATTAAAGGGACATTGTCACCCAAGCATTGCAAAACGGAACCCAAAAGCAAGACTCAATCTAAACAAGTGACACTGATTGTATTGATTTCCTTTATACAAGCAAACAGAAATACAAGAAATAAAGTGAGCATTAACAGCACCAGGAAAACAGAATTTTTCAAGCTTTTTACTCCCAGTGATATATGTTTTTAGTATAATAAGGAAATACATGCATTTTTGATGCATGAGGCTGATGGATGAGGACAAGGAGAAAGTGGTTGTCTGAAGGGGAAAGGATAGGAAACCCGACCCAGACCCCAATTGTGGAGAGACATTTATGCCAGGGGATGCTAGATGGGAGAAGAGCCAGGGAAGGGGCATCCCTGGTGTTTGTGGGGAAGGGCTCTCACTCACATAAGAGGGTAATGGGTGTGTAAGCAGTGCCTGAGGGATGGAGGGGGAACCCAGGCTAGACCCTGGTGTCACGAGTGTTCCTGGAGAGTCTCACTCATGAAAAAGGTGATACACCAAACCAGACCAGGCTCTGGGATAGGGGGAGAGAAGGAGACAGAACAAGGAGGGAAGGGGAGAGGAACCAGGCCTGCGTCCCAAAAGTCACTCTCACACACATGGGGTGTGAGAAGGGGGTCAGGACATCTGGATCCTCGAAATCACACATGGGGGAGGGCAGGAGGTCCCCGGAAGGGGGAAGGGTCGCTGCCACGAGGCGGGTGGGTGTGCCAGGGAGGCCAGTGTTGTGACTTACATGGCGGTAACGGCTACGGGTAGGACAAATGGACGGCTGCCGTTTTTGCCGTTACACCGGCCCCGGAGCGGGGAGGGCTCGTTCCCAAGGCGGGGACGGGGGTTGTGCCAGGGAGGCCAGCCCTGAGGAGGAAGAGGTCGCGGAGCCAGGCCCGGAAGGGGGAGGGGTCACTCACGCATGAGGGTGCTGAAGGCCACGACGCCCAGGAGCCCCTGCAGGAAGATGCCGAAGCTGTCCATGAGGGCCCCGTTCTCGCAGCCCCGGTAGCCGTCCCCGGGCCCGGCGCCCGAGGAGGACACGGCGAGGCGGCCAGGCCGGGCCGTCAGGCTCAGGCTCTCGTTGGCGGGGACTAAAGGGATCGGGACCCCCATGGCGAGGCAACCCGGCGCGCGCCGGCCTCAGGGACTCATGACACCGGCCGAGCACCCCGCGGGGGCCTCGCGCTTCCGGTGCGGAGCAGCCCCCTCCCAGGACGCGCGGCGCGTCACCACCGACGTGGGACACAACCACCCGCCCCGGATTGGTGGAGGCCGCACCTGAGGGGAGGAGCTAACCGGAAGACAAGTGGCGGGCCGGACTCAGCAGCCCTTTAACATGGGGATGCAGAGGTGGAGATGGGGGGGCCTGCGGAACGGGTCGAGCGCAGGAGGGGCGGAGCCTCCCAGGGGGCGGGGAGCGCAGCGGCTGCTGCTTGGGGCCGCGGGTACAGGCGAGCAGAACCCGGGGGCTCAGCGTCCGCGAGCGCCGCCGCCGTGCGGCGGGCGGGGAGTCTGCCTGCTCCGCGCTGTACCGGCAGGGGAGGAAAGCGAGAGACTCCCCCGCCCCAGCCCTTCGCAAGTGGGGGGATTTTCACGCTCTGCCCAGCGGGGGAAATTCTGCGAACACGTCACCGCCAAGCGGGCTGCCTCAGGGAAGGGAATCCCTTCGCCGCGCCACGCATCCGCCCAGCCCGGGGAAACCCAGCTCGCGGGCTCAGCTGAACGTGAGAGGCGCTGCACTATTAAACACATGAAATCCACAGGAAGAATTTGTATGAAAGGGCCTGTTGTCAAACGGGGACGGTGTCCGCCGTGGGGTCCTGCCAGGAGGGGTTCAACATTTTCATTAGCAAAGTAGACAAGCGCATATGCTTACTAAATTTGCAGATGACACCAAGCTGTGAGGGGATTGCTAGCAGCTTGGAGGACACGGTTAGACTTCAGAATGATGAGGACAAACGAGAGAATTGGGCTGAAGCCAACAAAATGAAATTAAGTAAAGACCAGGGCACAGTACTTCACCTAGGAAGGCAAAAATCAAATGCATAACTACACACTGGGGAATAACTGGCTAGAGGGAAGGCTAACTCAAGGGTTGAGCATTGGCCTGCTAAACCCAGGGTTGTGAGTTCAATCCTTGAGGGGGCCATTTAGGGATCTGGGATGGTATTTAGTCCTGCTGTGAAGACGGGACTGGACTCTGACCTTTCAAGCTCCCTTCCAGCTCTATGAGATAGGTATATCTCCATAAATGGGGGTACTGCTGAAATGGAATTTGGGGTGATAATCACAAACTGAATATAATATGTGATATAGCTACAAAACCAAAACTAATATTCTGGGGTGTATCTGAGCCAGAAGAGCTAATTGTCCTGCTCCATTTGATACGAGTGAGGGCACAGATGGAGTACTGGGTCCAAGTCTCAGCCCCCACTTTAGGAAACTGTGGACAAATGAGAGTCTAGCAACACACAACTATGAAAAAGGATTAGAAAGAAAGGTTAAAAAACTGGGTTTGTTTAGTCTTGAGAAGAGATGACGAAGGAGGATCTAATAATAGTCTTCAAATATGGTAAGGGAGCGATAAAGAGAAGGGTGATCAATTTTCTCCATATTTACTGAAGGTAGGAAAACACAAAACTGGTTTAAGCTGCAGCAAGGGAGATATAGATTAGCTATTGAGAAAAACTTTCTACCAGTATCAGAGTAGCAGCTGTGTTAGTCTGTATTCGCAAAAAGAAAAGGTGTACTTGGGGCACCTTAGAGACTAACAAATTTATTTGAGCATAAGCTCATCTGATGAAGTGAGCTGTAGCTCACAAAAGCTTATGCTCAAATAAATTTGTTAGTCTCTAAGGTGCCACTAGTACTCCTTTTCTTTTTCTACCCGTATGGGTAGGTAAGGGAGGCTGTGGAAACCTCACCATTGGAGGTTTTTAAAAACAGATTAGAAAACGCAGTTGTCACAGAGGGTCTAGATTTAGCTGGTCCTGCCTCAGCATGGAGCAACAGACTTAATGACTTCTTGAAGGCCCTTCCAGCCCTACCTTCCCCTGATTTTCTTTCAGAGGGAAAACTGAACCAACTCTACACTACGAAATTAGGTCGAATTTATAGAAGTCGCTTTTGTAGAAATAGGTTTTATATATTCGAGTGTGTGTGTCCCCACAGAAAATGTTCTAAGTGCATTAAGTGCATTAACTCAGCGGAGTGCTTCCACAGTACCGAGGCTAGAGTCGACTTCCGGAGTGTTGCACTGTGGGTAGCTATCCCACAGTTCCCGCAGTCTCCGCTGCCCATTGGAATTCTGGGTTGAGATCCCAATGCCTGATGGGGCTAAAACATTGTCGTGGGTGGTTCTGGGTACATATCGTCAGGCTCCTGTTCCTTCCCTCCCTCCGTGAAAGCAAGGGCAGACAATCATTTCACGCCTTTTTTCCTGAGTTACCTGTGCAGACGCCATACCATGGCAAGCATGGAGCCCGCTCAGGTAACCGTCACCGTATGTCTCCTGGGTGCTGGCAGACGTGGTACTGCATTGCTACACAGCAGCAGCAACCCATTGCCTTGTGGCAGCAGACGGTACAGTACGACTGGTAGCCGTCATCGTCATGTCCGAGGTGCTCCTGGCCACACATGGGCACAGGGACTAAAATTGGAGTGATTTGACCAGGTCATTCTCTTTAGTCCTGCAGTCAGTCCTATTGAACCATCTTATGGTGAGCAGGCAGGCGATACGGATTGCTAGCAGTCCTACTGTACCATCTTCTGCCAGGCAGGCAAGAGATGAGGATGGCTTGCAGTCCTTCTGCACCGTCTTCTGCCAAGCAGCCATGAGATGTGGATGGCTTGCAGTCCTTCTGCACCGTCTGCTGCCAGCCAAAGATGTAAAAGATAGATGGAGTGGATCAAAACAAGAAATAGACCAGATTTGTTTTGTATTCATTTGCTTCCCCCCCTCCCCCGTCTAGGGGACTCATTCTTCTAGGTCACACTGCAGTCACTCACAGAGAAGGTGCAGCGAGGTAAATCTAGGCATGTATCAATCAGAGGCCAGACCAACCTGCTTGTTCCAATAAGAACAATTACTTAGGTGCACCATTTCTTATTGGAACCCTCCGTGAAGTCCTGCCTGAAATACTCATTGATGTAAAGCCACCCCCTTTGTTGATTTTAATTCCCTGTAAGCCAACCCTGTAAGCCATGTCGTCAGTCGCCCCTCCCTCTGTCAGAGCAATGGCAGACAATCATTGCGTGCCTTTTTTCTGTGCAGACGCCATACCAAGGCAAGCATGGAGGCCGCTCAGCTCACTTTGGCAATTAGGAGCACATTAAACACCACACGCATTATCCAGCAGTATATGCAGCACCAGAACCTGGCAGAGCGATACCGGGCGAGGAGGCGACGTCAGTGCGGTCACGTGAGTGATCAGGACCTGGACACAGATTTCTCTGAAAGCATGGGCCCTGCCAATGCATGCATCATGGTGCTAATGGGGCAGGTTCATGCTGTGGAACGCCGATTCTGGGCTCGGGAAACAAGCACAGACTGGTGGGACCACATAGTGTTGCAGGTCTGGGACAATTCCCAGTGGCTGCGAAACTTTCACATGCGTAAGGGCGCTTTCATGGAACTTTGTGACTTGCTTTCCCCTGCCCTGAAGCGCATGAATACCAAGATGAGAGCAGCCCTCACAGTTGAGAAGCGAGTGGCGATAGCCCTGTGGAAGCTTGCAACGCCAGACAGCTACCGGTCAGTTGGGAATCAATTTGGAGTGGGCAAATCTACTGTGGGGGCTGCTGTGATGAAAGTAGCCCACGCAATCAAAGATCTGCTGATATCAAGGGTAGTGACCTGGGAAATGTGCAGGTCATAATGGATGGCTTTGCTGCAATGGGATTCCCTACCTGTGGTGGGGCCATAGACGGAACCTATATCCCTATCTTGGCACCGGAGCACCAAGCCGGCGAGTACATAAACCACAAGGGGTACTTTTCAATAGTGCTGCAAGCTCTGGTGGATCACAAGGGACGTTTCACCAACATCAACGTGGGATGGCCAGGAAAGGTACATGACGCTCGCGTCTTCAGGAACTCTGGTCTGTTTCAAAAGCTGCAAGAAGGGACTTTATTCCCAGACCAGAAAATAACTGTTGAGGATGTTGAAATGCCTATAGTTACCCAGCCTACCCCTTAATGCCATGGCTCACGAAGCCGTACACAGGCAGCCTGGACAGTAGTCAGGAGCTATTCAACTACAGGCTGAGCAAGTGCAGAATGGAGGTAGAATGTGCATTTGGACGTAGTTGCTGGCGCAGTTTACTGACTCACTTAGACCTCAGCGAAACCAATATTCCCACTGTTATTACTGCTTGCTGTGTGCTCCACAATATCTGTGAGAGTAAGGGGGAGACGTTTATGGTGGGGTGGGAGGTTGAGGCAAATCGCCTGGCTGCTGGTTACGTGCAGCCAGACACCAGGGCGGTTAGAAGAGCACAGGAGGGCGCGGTACACATCAGAGAAGCTTTGAAAACCAGTTTCATGACTGGCCAGGCTACGGTGTGAAAGTTCTGTTTGTTTCTCCTTGATGAAACCCCCCGCCCCCTGGTTCACTCTACTTCCCTGTAAGCTAACCACCCTCCCCTCCTCCCTTCGATCACCGCTTGCAGAGGCAATAAAGTCATTGTTGCTTCACATTCATGCATTCTTTATTCATTCATCACACAAATAGGGGGATGACTACCAAGGTAGCCCAGGAGGGGTGGTGGAGGAGGGAAGGAAAATGCCACACAGCACTTTAAAAGTTTACAACTTTAAAATTTATTGCATGCCAGCCTTCTGTTTTTTGGGCAATCCTCTGTGGCGGAGTGGCTGGTTGGCCGGTGGCCCCCCCACCGCGTTCTTGGGCGTCTGGGTGTGGAGGCTATGGAACTTGGGGAGGAGGACGGTTGGTTACAAAGGGGCTGTAGTGGCAGTCTGTGCTCCAGCTGCCTTTGCTGCAACTCAACCATACACTGGAGCATACTGGTTTGATCCTCCAGCAGCCTCAGCATTGAATCCTGCCTCCTCTCATCATGCTGCCACCGCATTTGAGCTTCAGCCCTCTCTTCAGCCCGCCACTTACTCTCTTCAGCCCGCCACCTCTCCTCCCGGGCATTTTGTGCTTTCCTGCACTCTGACATTATTTGCCTCCACGCATTTGTCTGTGCTCTGTCAGTGTGGGAGGACAGCATGAGCTCAGAGAACACTTCATCATGAGTGCGGTTTTTTTTTCTTTCTAATCTTCACTAGCCTCTGGGAAGGAGAAGATCCTGTGATCATTGAAACACATGCAGCTGGTGGAGGAAAAAAAAAGGGACAGCGGTATTTAAAAAGACACATTTTATAAAACACTGGCTACACTCTTTCAGGGTAAACCTTGCTGTTAACATTATATACATAGCACATGTGCTTTCGTTACAAGGTCGCATTTTGCCTCCCCCCACCGCTTGGCTACCCCCTCAACCCTCCCCCCTCCCTGTGGCTAACAGCAGGGAAGATTTCTGTTCAGCCACAGGCAAACAGCCCAGCAGGAACGGGCACCTCTGAGTGTCCCCTGAAGAAAAGCACCCTATTTCAACCAGGTGACCATGAATGATATCTCACTCTCCTGAGGATAACACAGAGAGATAAAGAACGGATGTTGTTTGAACGCCAGCAAACATACACTGCAATGCTTTGTTGTACAATGATTCCCGAGTACGTGTTACTGGCCTGGAGTGGTAAAGTGTCCTACCATGGAGGACGCAATAAGGCTGCCCTCCCCAGAAACCTTTTGCAAAGGCTTTGGGAGTGCATCCAGGAGAGCCGCGAATGCCACAGCAAATTAATCCTTTCACATGCTTGCTTTTAAACCATGTATAGTATTTTAAAAGGTACACTCACCGGAGGTCTCTTCTCCACCTGCCGGGTCCAGGAGGCAGCCTTGGGTGGGTTCGGGGGGTACTGGCTCCAGGTCCAGGGTGAGAAACAGTTCCTGGCTGTTGGGAAAACCGGTTTCTCAGCTTCCTTGCTGTGAGCTATCTACAACCTCATCATCAATCAATCATCATCTTCGTCCCCAAAACCTGCTTCCGTGTTGCCTCCATCTCCATTGAAGGAGTCAAACAACATGGCTGGGATAGTGGTGGCTGAACCCCCTAAAATGGCGTGCAGCTCATCATAGAAGCGGCATGTTTGGGGCTCTGACCCGGCGCGGCCGTTTGCCTCTCTGGTTTTCTGGTAGGCTTGCCTCAGCTCCCTAAGTTTCATGCGGCACTGCTTCGGGTCCCTGTTATGGCCTCTGTCCTTCATGCCCTGGGAGATTTTGACAAAGGTTTTGGCATTTCGAAAACTGGAACGGAGTTCTGATAGCACGGATTCCTCTCCCCATACAGCGATCAGATCCCGTACCTCCCGTTCGGTCCATGCTGGAGCTCTTTTGCGATTCTGGGACTCCATCATGGTCACCTCTGCTGATGAGCTCTGCATGGTCACCTGCAGCTTGCCACGCTGGCCAAACAGGAAATGAGATTCAAAAGTTCGCGGTTCTTTTCCTGCCTACCTGGCCAGTACATCTGAGTTGAGAGTGCTGTCCAGAGCGGTCACAATGGAGCACTCTGGGATAGCTCCCGGAGGCCAATACCATCGAATTGTGTCCACAGTACCCCAAATTCGACCCGGCAAGGATGATTTAAGCGCTAATCCACTTGTCAGGGGTGGAGTAAGGAAATCGATTTTAAGAGCCCTTTAAGTCGAAATAAAGGGCTTCATCATGTGGACGGGTGCAGGTTTACATCGATTTAATGCTGCTAAATTCAACCTAAAGTCGTAGTGTAGACCAGGGCTAAGAATAAAACCCAGTCTCAGCATGTATTAAGGAGAGTAGAAGCTGCACAAAATCAATGTACTTAAGACAACCAATGCAGTCATTATTAAAGGTGGTTCAAGTGCTATTTCTTCCTAAACTAGCTGGTCTGACTCCTATTTTCATCCTGTTCACATTTGCTTTATATGTGCATTCATGCAATCTGATTTTGCTAGCGTCAATGATCTTGGAAAGTAAACTTCAACGTGCCTGTTCCAAAATATTGCAGGAAAAAAACCACTTTCTTTAGGCTCGTCTACACTGACAAGTTTTGTCGATGAAACTAATGTTGAAAAGGAAAAATCGACAAAAGCAAAGTCGCAAAAGCATGTCTATATTTGCTCCCTCTGTAAACAGATTGTGTCCACATTCAGGGCACCTTTGTCACTAGCAAGAGCAATGGACGGTGGGTATGTATCCCACAGTGCCTGGTGACACCATCCATCACTAGGTGTTGTGGGAATGCAGAAACTGTGTGGGGCGCATCCTGGGATGTGCAAAATGTACCATCATGCACCACTTTGTGTCCCACCCCTCCAAAGGGTTCAGGCTTCCTTTCTCACTGTTTTTCCAACTGTCATTCTTTTGTAGGGCGCGCCAGCATCTGCAGTGAGAGAGGACGGATCCTACACTTCTCTCCTATGCACTGTTAGCTGTCGTGAGGACATCGTGCATGGCAGCACAGTTACTCGCAGAGTTAGCAGAGGATGAATTGCAGGCACCCAAGTGTGATATGGACGGCAGCAACTTATCAGTGCTTTGTGCATTTACAGAGCAGCTGCATATGGTAGACCATCGCTTTTGGGCTAGGAAAACAAGCACTGATTGGTGGGATTGCATTGTCATGCAGGTGTGGGATGACAACCAGTGGGTACAGAACTTTAGGATGCGTAAAGCAACCTTCATGGAGCTATGTGCTGAGCTGTCCCCCGACCTGCGGCATAAGGACACCAGATTGAGAGCTGTACTTTTGGTAGAGAAACGTTGCAATTGCTGTGTGGAAGCTGGTGGATCCAGACTGCTACTGGTCAGTGACAAATCAATTTCGAGTAGAAAAGTTCACTGTTGGGGCTGTATTAATCCAAGTGTGCAGGGCTATAAATCGCATCCTTCTGCATAGGACCATGTCTCTGGAAAATATGCATGAAATAGTTGATGGCTTTGCAGAGATGGGTTTCCCTAACTGTGGCAGGGCAATTGATGGTGCACACATTCCAATTTTAGCGCCAGACCACCTTGCCTGTGAATACATTAATAGGAAGGGATACTTCTCCATGGTGTTGCAGGTGTTTATGGATCACCAGGGGCATTTCAAGGACATCAATGCAGGCTGGTCTGAAAAGGTGCATGACACACACATCTTCTGGAACAGTGGCCTGTACAAAAAGCTGCAGGCAGGGACTTTCTTTCCAGACCACAAGTTCACAGTGAGGGAGGTGGAAATGCCCATAGTAATCCTGGGAGACCCGGCTTACCCCTTACAGCCCTGGCTCATGAAACCTTACACAGGACACCTGGACAGCAGCAAGGGGCATTTTAACAACAGGCTGAGCAGGTGCTGCATGGTAGTCAAATGTACCTTTGGCCGTTTGAAAGCTTGCTGGAGGTGTCTCAATGGCAGGCTAGACCTTACCGAGGATAACATTCCCATGGTCATAGCCACATGCTGCACTTTGCATAATCTGTGTGAATCTAAGGGTGAAATTTTTGCTCAGGTACAGAGCACTGAGGCAGAGCGCTTGGCTGCACAGTTTGAACAGCTAGATGCTAGGGCTGTCAGAGGAGCCCAGAGGGCTGCTATTAACATCAGAGAGGCTTTGAGGAACCACTTTGACAATGAGGGGCAGTAACACATCTGCTTTGGAGTTGCTTCCCTGATGCATCCATGTACAATTTTGGGGTCCAATATCCATGCAACACAATGCTTTAGAAGCCTATTCCCAAGAGTGAATTGATTGCTGTATGCTTTTGTAGAACACAGAATAAACACACTGTACCATTAGCCTTTATTTATTATTAAAAAGGGTAAAACCTCACAACTGTATGTAGCTCCAGCTATCATTGTGCAAGCTGTGAGAGGGGGTGGAGTGATGGGGAAACTCAGGAGGGCTGTGCAGTGAAAAGGAATGTGTGGGCATAGAGGAGGGTGGGGTTGGCAAAGAATTATGCATCTGCATGTGCTGCAGTGGAGGTCGACCACAGATCTGCTCAGTCTGCAGTGGCATCAAAGACTTGAGCATCTCTGTCTGATCCTCCATCGCTTTTATCAGCCGCTCGGTCGCTTGCCTAGCAAAAGCAGCACTCTTTCTTTTCTGCCCTGCCTTTCATCTTCCGATCACTCTTCCGTTCCCTGGTCTGTCTCTCATCGCGCCTGCAGCACCTCCCGGAACATATCTATCTTCTTTGCTGCGCCGGGGTTTTTTTCTTATCTGCTGAAGCCTGTCCACGGGGGTGCGTGGCATGTTCTTCAAGGTCTTTGCTGAACAGAAGAGGGATTGTTACATTCCAGCAAATGATTGAAACATTTTAGTAAAAAGGGCATTTTGCTAGTAGAAATCACTTTTTCTCTGAGACTCTAGGCAGGCACACAGCTCCACGAGCACCCCAATCATGGTGAATGTCGGGAGTGGAGGGGAAGATGGTTTTGGGTATGGACAAAAAGGTCACAGCTTGCAGGGCAGCTTTGCAGGGAACTCATTCTAAAATTATCCCACCCTTTTTCACAGACGGCCAACCTGCTGGCTGACATCTCACTGTTGCGGGTGACCAGAGAAACCAAGGCACAGATGCTGAATGCTTGCGGCTTTCACCCTGGTCTATATGCAGCTCAGTTATGTGCTGCTTTGGTCCCAGCTCCAGTGATTGCTAAATGGCATGGTACAATTTCCTACAATGGGGGAACTAACAAGGCTGCAATCCCTTGGAATCTGCGGCAGAGGATTAACAAGTATCTCTTTGAAACTTTCCAGAGCTCTCTCTGGAGGATTCCCTGCAGGTCTCGATGTCCATCGACACCCTGCTTGGCCAGGGAGATTAGTTACACAGGGCAATGTGACAGAAAACACTACCTAGCTCCCACTTTTCGATTCCCTACACAAGCCACAGCAACTTACCCGACGTCTCATCTGCTTCCTGCTCTCCAGAGAGCATTTCTGGGGTGGAGAAAAGTTACTGGCTGCCTGCCCCATCGGGCGGCCCTGCTGGGAGCACCACATCCTCTTCTAGCTTGACTTCTTCATCCAGAATTTCAGCCTGTGGGTTACCCCCTCCTTCTGCTGCCTGCAAAGTATCCACAGGGCTATCAGTGATGGAGGTGGGGTCACCACCAAGGATAGCATTCAGCTCCTTATAGAAGAGGTTACTCACCTGTGCAGTAACTGACATTCTTCAAGAGGAGTGTCCCTATGGGTGCTCCACTCCATGTGTTGCTGCACCCCTGCACCTTCGCTCGGAGATTTTGACAGCAGTACTCGTACCGGTTGCACATGTGCAGAGCCTGCCCCAGGCGCCAAGTGTGCCTCAATAGTATGCGTGCGCGACCAGTCTTCTCAGTTCCTTCTCTACAATGGAGGCTACCCCAACACCGAAGTAGAGGGGAGGAGGGTGGGTAGTGGAGCACCCCCAGGGACACTCATCTCGAAGAACGTCAGTTACTGCACAGGTGAGTAACCACCTCTTTTTCTTTAAGAGATGTCCCTTTGGGTACTCCACTCCAGGTGACTTAAAAAGCAGTGTATCTCAAGGGGGTAGGGACTTCGGATCTGGTAGGAATATGGTAGATAATACAGCTCTGCCCAATCGTGGGTCAGTGAGAGGACCCTGAGTAAGGGCATAATGCTTAACAAAGTCCAAGTTCAGAAGTCCAAGTGGCCACTTTACAAATGTCAGTCAGAAGAACTTTGCGTAGTAAAGCCACAGAGGTAGCCACAGATCTAGTGGAGTAAGTTCTGATGGAGGCTGGAGGAGTTGCATCCTTTGGTTGATAGCACAGTTGGTTACAATTCAAGATCCAGTTCGAAAGTCTCTGGGTAGAAATAGCTGTCCCTTTGGATCATTCCACAATGGAGACAAAGAGTCTGGAAGAGTTCCTGAAAGGTTTGGTTCTATCCAAATAGAAGGACAGAGCCCTGTGTACATCCAATGTATGCATGGTACATTTGAAGGAGTTTGCATGAGGTTTTGGGAAGAAGGTTGGTAGGTGTTCATTGATGTGAAAGGACAAATGCACTTTTGGAAGAAATTTGGGGTGTAATCGGAGGATAACTTTGTCCTTAAAAAATATTGTGTATGGTGGGTCCGCCCTGAGAGCTGCTATTTCTTCTGCGTGTCTGGCAGAGGTGATTGCCACTAAAAAATGCTGTTTTCATGGAGAGGTATAAGAGAGAGCATGTGGCAAGTGGCTCAAAAGGTTGTTGAGTCAAGCATGTTAATACTAAATGGAGATCCCACGGTGGGGTAGAGAGTTTAATGTCTGGGTATAGGGATCGGAGCCCTTTGAGAAAACACTTGGTGATTGGATAGACAAACACATAGGTATTGTCGATCTTGCGGTGAAAGGTAGTAATAGCAGCTAAGTGGACCTTGATAGAGCTGAAAGAGAGGCCAGATTGTTAAGGATTAAGAGGTAGTCAAGGATTAGAGGAAGAGGTGCGGAAGTGGGAGGAGTTTGTTTGGTCAAGCACTATTGTGTGAATCGCTTCCACTTTCAGAGATAGGTGGTGCGAGTAGATTGTGTTCTGCTGTGTAAGAGTACTCTTTGAGCCTGTTGTGAACATGCTAGTTCCTTTTGTGAGAACCATGTAGGAACCAAGCTTTGAGATATAGCATGGATAGGTTGGGGTGGAGAAATCAGCCATGTTGCTGTAATAAAAGAGGTTTGGAGTGAGGGGCCATGGAATCGGTCGGCGAATTGACATTCTGGTGAGGAACGGATACCATGGTTGTCTTGGCCACGATGGGGCAATCAGAATTACCGTGGCACAATCTGTCTATATCTTTGTCAGAATCCTGTGGAGACGTGGTATCGGGGGGAAATGCAAACAGTAAGTCTTGGTCCCATGAGATCATGAACGCATCCCCTAAAGAATGTTTGCCCATTCCCGCCCTGGAGCAAAATTCAGGACATTTCTTGTTCTTCACAGTCGCGAAGAGGTCCAGTGTTGGGTAGCCTCAAATGTGGAATATGTTGAATAGGACCATCTCATTTATCTCCCATTCATGATTCCAAGAAAACAGTCCGCTTAGTTCATCCGCAGTGGTATTCAGGGCCCCGGGTAGATAGGAGATGGATATCTGGATGTTATGCGTGAGGTACCAATTCCAGAGCTTCATAGCTTCTGTGCAGAGCAAGTAAGATTGAGCCCCTCCCTGTTTGTTTACATAAAACATGCAGGCAATGTTGTCTGTCATTATTCAAACATGTTGGTTCTGAATGAATGGGAGGAATTGGCGGCAGGTGTTGCATATGGCCCGAAGTTCTAGAATGTTTATATGTAGGGAGGTTTTGGTGGGAGACCATAGTCCCTGGGCTGTATGATGGGACATGTGTGCTCCCCATCCTGTGAGGGATGCATTGGAAGTCATTACAATGGATGGAGCATCCTGGAGAAAAGGGACTCTGGAGCAAAGATTGGAGGAAACTGTCCACCATAGGAGGAAGTCCTTGACTCTGAGAGGTATGGACAGAGGCCTGTTCAGAGCATGAACGTTTGGTCTGTAAACTGGGGCCAGCCAAGCTTGGAAGCACCTCATGTATAGGCGCATGTTCCTGACCACAAAAGTACACAAGGCCATGTGACCTAAAAGTTGTGAGCAGTCCTGAGCAGTGACCTGAGGACTGTTGCAAAATTTTGAGACCAGAAGTTTTATGGTGTTGAAATGGTCGAGCGGAAGAAATGCTATTCCCTTCTGGGAATCGAGGTGTGCTCCTATGAACTCCAGTTGTTGGGTAGGAGATAAGGTGGATTTGTTTCTGTATATTTGTAGGCCGAGGGACAGGAAGCATTTGACGGTCAGCTGCGTGGATCGAAGAGCGTTGTTGAGGGTTGAAGCTTTGAGGAGGCAGTCGTCGAGGTAAGGAAATATTATAACCCCCCTATTTCCTGAGGTAGATGACTGATAGAAGTTTGGGAAAAAAGCTGGGGGCGGTGGATAGGCTGAAAGACAGCACCCTGTATTGAAAATATGTTGAACCTCGGGTGAAGCAAAGAAAACATCTGTGAGCCAGATGTATAGTCACATGGAAACAGGCATCCTGTAGATCGAAGGCTGAAAACCAGTTGCCCTGTTCCAGTGCTGGGATTATGATGGTGAGAGTAACCATTTTGAACTTTTGCTTTTTGATGAATTTGTTGAGCTGCCTGAGGCCGAGACTCGGTCACCATCCCCTTGTTTTCTTATCTGTTAAAAAGTAATGGGAGTAGAAACCTTTTCCTCTGGGTTGTTTGGGCATGGATTTCCACTGCTCCCAATTGAAGGAGATGTTGTACTTCTTGGAGGAGCAGCTGCTTGTGAGAGGGAGGTGGGTGGTAGGCAAGGATAGGAAAGGGATGGAATAGCCAATTGTGACAATCTCTATGCCCCATTTGTTGGTGGTAATGTTCTGCCATTGATGGGAGAATAGGCGCAGGCGGTGTCCAAAAATAGGGGCAGCCAGTGTATGCGCTGAAGTGGGAATAGTGTTTTCTAAACCCTTGACCAAGATTTCAAATTTGCTTATTAGTTGGAGGGGGTTGAGATGCTGCTGACAAGTTGGGATGGTGGCGTGGGTCTCTGGTGTTGCTGCTGTTGCTCATGTGCTCTATGATGTCATTGGGTGTATGTGGGGTAGTGTGGACGTTGGTAAGGCTGCTATCTTTATTGTCTCCTTCTGGTTGCAGGGGTTTGGATTCCTAGAGACGGGAGCATTGCCCTTGATTCCTTCATGGAATGAAGTACATCATTCGTTGTGGAGGCAAAGAGTTTGTTGCCATCGAAGGGGAGATCCTCAATAGTGTTTTGGACCTCCCGAGGAAAGGAAGAGGATGAGAGCCATGAACCTCGGTGCATCACAACTGTTGTGGCAGTAGATCTTGCTGCAGTATTGGCCGCATCAAGGGCAGCCTGAAGAGTGGTATGGGAGATTATTTGTCCCTCAGAAACTATGGCTGTAAATTGTTGCTTTTCCTCCCTCTCGAATGTTGGCAATAAATTCCATGAGTTTACTGTAGTTTTTGTGGTCATATTTTGCCAGAACAGCTGTATAATTAGCTATGTGGAATTGTAACTGGAAGATGCGTACATCTTATGCCCAAGCAGATCTAGTCACTTACTGTCCTTATCAGATGAGGTGGAGCGGGGAAACTGCTGCTTGTTCTTTCAGTTAACTGCTTGTCCTACCAGAGAATTTGGCATTGGATAAGTGAAAAGGAATTCAGAACCCTTGGAAGGGATAAAGTACTTTCGACCTGCTCACTTGCAGGTGGGTAGGCTAGCAGCTGGTGTTTGCCAGATGGCTTTGGCAGGTTCCATGATGGCTGCATTTATAGGTAATGCAATCCTGGAAGAAGTAGATGGTTGCAGGATGTTGGTTAGCTCATGTTGTTGTTCAGGAACTTCCTCCAGGTTAATCCTTAGCTCATTGGCAACTCTTTTAAAGAGGTCCTGAAATTTTGAGAAATGATCCGAAGACATCAGGAGGAGGAAGTATTGCTTCATCTGGTGTAACTACTGGGTCTATTGGGTTGGAAGAGGTAGACCATGATTGTTCCTGCAGGTGCGAATGGGCTGCCTGATGTTGTGACTCAGTGGCAGAATTGTCTACTGGTAGTACCAAGCAGGTCTCACCCGTGCCTCTGGTGGCATATTGAGTGTGATCCTGAGTATAAGTGCCCATGGAGCCCAATATTGCCACTGAGCTGGAAAGGGCATGGGTGGTGCCATCCATGGGTTTGCATACCAAGGGGTAGGATCCTGGGGTTAGGACAAGGTAGCTTTTCTATGACCTATGTTGATTGGGGTCTGTGAATGGGAGACCTGATAGGATGAAAAGTCTCCCTGCAGCACAGGTTTCTCATCACTGCAGAAGTGGGAGTTAGCAGGAAAAAGCTTCCCGGACCTTGCGTGAGTGTCCGGAGAGAAGTAGGTGTTAAGTAGGGGTGACTGCAGGATCAGTGACACCTGCAGGTCCCTTGACTGGGTAAATTGTGGAGAAGAAGTGGCAGCAGGTCTTAGGTGCACCACCAGAGTGATGGTTCACCTCCCGCGCCTTACGGTACACCTGCCTCAGCTCCTTTAGCTTCGCTCTGCTCTGCTGCGTGTCCCGATCATAGCCCTTTTCACACAAGCCTCAAGAAATCGGCCCATATGTGTCCCGATTCCTACAGGTCAGTCGTAGTGTGACAGAACAGACTCCTCTCCCCATATACAGATCAGATCCAACAACTCAGCGGTGGTCCAAGCGGGAGCATGTTTGGTGCGACAGCCAGCCATGCTCACCTGGGAAGCTCCTCTGGGAAGCCAGCAAGCAGGAAATGAGATTTAAAATTCCCGGGGCTTGCAAGGGGGAGGGGCGGATTGACTGCAGGGCAGCGGAGTTCAAACTGCTGACCAGAGCGGCAGCATGGGAATTGTGGGATACTTTCTGGAGGCCAATAAAAAAAAAAAAAAGACACCTGTGGTGTCTACACTGCATGTTTGTCGCCAATAAAGGGAGGGGAAGAGACAAGCGTCTCTCTCAGGGGTGGAAGTTTTTTGTTGCCAAAACTAGGCTTTTTTTAAATATATATATATAAGTGACCTTGCAGTGTGTACGCTATCACTGTTTTGTCACCAAAAGCCAGTTTTTGGCAACAAAACTTGCCAGTGTAGACAAGCCCTGTGATAAGCCGCATTAGAAGCCTTGAGTTACTCATCCAATCAGGGCACTTTCATGACCAAGCGATCAAAGCAACCGCCCAAATTCCAAATGGAAAGCCAGGGTTACAATTGTGTAGGAATCACAACTTTTGAATTTCTTGACTTGTTTGACAGCTCAACCTATACCCTTTTAATGAGCAAGGAACAGAGAAGTGTAGATGGAGGTACTATTGAGGTCTAACCTTAGGAATTAAATATAAACACAACTTTTGGTTGATGAATTTATATAGAGAATATGATATATTATGATTAAGACTACATTTTAGTCATGGGTATTTTTAGTAAAAGTCACGGACAGGTCATGGGCAGTAAACAAAAATTCACAGCCCGTGACCTGTCCATGACTGGAGGAGGGCGGCCTGGGTGCTGAGGGGCAGGCAGCAGCGTGTGGCCTGTGACCCCTGCTGGTGCTGTAGGGGGTGTGAGTTGGCAGGGATGGCAGGCTCCCTACCTGGCTCCACGCCTCCCCCCCAGCAGCAGTAGAATTTGTGAGGGGGGGGGGCATGGGCACAGGATGGGGTGAGATGGGCTCTGAGCAGTGCTTACCTGGGTGGCTCCCCTGAAGCAGTGACATCCCCCTCGCTCAGCTGCTAGGCGGAGGCATGGCCAGGCAGCTCTGCGTGCTGCCCCTGCCTGCAGGCACTGCCCCTGCCTGCAGGCACTGCCCCCACAGCTCCCATTGGCCACGGGTCCCAGATTGTTTCCCATGCTTTCTACACATGAAGGGACCAGCCAGAGAAACCTACAGCATGAGGCAGGATCACCATCAGACACCATACTTGTAAATCTATTATTATTATGGTAGGACCTATAAGCCTTATTCAGGATTGGTACTTCATTGTGCCTGAGATAAACTGGCAAGATACTGTCCCTGATATAAACTGGCATAGCTCCATTGACTCCAGTGGAGCCATAGCAGCAAAAGGTCAGGCTCATTCTATTTTGCTCAAAACTAAGGTTGGAGAATGTATCATGTGATAGTGATGGTGGGTTATCACTTAATGTCAATCAGCCAAAACTATTAAACTCAGTGGAAATTGGGCCATGCTAAGGACTAAGAAAAACAGAATGAGGACTTGAGAATTTGGGTAAGGGTTTTGGAGCATTTTTAGCAGCCACTTACTGCACTGTACTCACCTAAGATATTTCCATAATAATAAATCATTTGAATGATTATATTGAAAAAAAGATTTAAGTTTGCAGATGAAAAGCTGTATTCTTAGCAAATGAAGTACAGTCAAGCCCGTTCACAAGATTATTGATTAGACCAGCAGGTGGCAAAAGTAGATCAGTAGATGTAAGTGTTAGACTGTAAGAACTCTGAACAGGAAGCTATTCAAGTGAATATGATCAGTGTTGGCCCTAATCCAGAGGTATATTTAAGCACATGCCTAACTAAATAGGCGAGTAGTCCCCTAAAGTACACAGCCTTATTTAGGCTTTGATTCAGCAATTGCCCAGCATGTTGATTTGGGGATTATTGGGGAAAAGTTATTAAAAATACTGAGTGCAATGCACAAACATCCGCAGTAAAAAGGCAGTCAACAAATTAGACTGTAGATGATACCGTCACCTTATATGGTACTGCGCCTCCTTTAAAAATTCAGATATGTACGTGGAACCTAATCTCCATATTCAAATAGTGTTTTTTAAAGCTATGGCTGAATTTGTACAGACAATATTTAACTGAGTTTTGAGGATATTGCCAGAAGTCGGAGAAATGAAAAATTCTTAATCTATTTGTTTAAGACTTCTCTGAAACAAAACAAAACCCCCAAACAAAAAAATAAATACAACTGTAGAGTAAAATTGTGCATATTTGCGCTGTTTTTACCAATTCATCTCCTAATAAAACTTTTGAAAATTTAGGATGACTGTGATATTGTTTGATTAAAATATAACTATGCAAATCATTATTGCTACCACTGTTATATAATTGTAACAAATCTTACACAAAAGTATAACTCATGGCCAGAAAGGCTTAAACAACTTGCAGGCTAATTAACCCAAAGCTGACCTTTAAAGACAGGTTAGAAATGTTAATTAGGGCCATTGCATGCTAAATAGGCTAGAACTTTGAAATGCAAAACTTATGTTGTTAGAAATTAGAAGTAGTATTATGAATCTTGGGTGAAATAATGTCACTGTCTATAGGTCTCTTTGAAGTTTGATAGACTGCCTAATGTATACATTGCCCTATGTTAATTTGTGTAACTAATTACTGGTGGTGTTTAGGAAGCAGAAGGTTGCATCAAAAGCCTATTGTTTACCCAAGACTGTGTGGTCAAGTGGATGCTAGAACACTGTATAAAAGATGGTTGGGTCCTGATTCTTTTATCTCAGATCTGCTTTAGCTTCATCAGGGGAAGTTTGAGTCACAAGATTGAGGTCCCAGTTATGCTGGTAGTCCCTGAAGGTGATATTGGACATTGGACTATAACCTATGAACTAAATTCTAAAAGAACTCTTTGCAACTACAAAGCTCACCATCTCTGCTATGTATCTGAAACTCAAGAATTAAACTCATGTCTGTATGTATCTTGATCTTTCAACCATACTCTTTTCTTTTTAAATAAATTTTCATTTAATAAGAATTGGCCGTAGCGTGTATTTGGGTAAGATCTGGAATATTCATTAACCTGGGAGGTAATGTGTCCAATCCTTTGGGATTGGTAGAACCTTTTATTTTATATGATGAAATAAGATTTTCAGAAATCTTCATATTTGACTTGGATACCTGGATGGAGGCTTGAGGCTGGGTACTTTAAGGGAACTGTGTTATTAACTTCTGAATAACCAGTGAGGTAATAAAGAAGCTGTTTTATGCTGGCTTGGTAAATCTAAGTATTGAATTATCCACCAGCTTTGGGGTCGGTCTGTCTGCCCCATTCTTTGCAGTTCACCCTAATTGGAGTGACCTCCACTGGCCCCCGTCATAGTGACAATTATGGACACTTTCCCAACATAGTCTCTATACTTAAGTAATGCAGAGTCTTTTTATCAGCAATATTTTGTTCCACATATCTTATGAACTGAGCACTTAAAGTTCCTTCCCTGCTTCACTACACAAGGACAGCACTAAGATACTGAATCAGGACTGACAACAGAATCCTTATTGCTGCTCATGTATCTGGATAGCAGTACTGTTCTGACTGACAACTGAGTCCATTACAAAGCAGTAAATTAAACCATTTCATCCATACCATACATCACCACGACCACCATTTCAGCCTAGTTGACAAAAGTGACTGCAAAACCGCAAGCATTCAAACTATTGCAGAACAAAATGTGAAAGAATGTATACGACCATTAAATAGGAAATTAGAAGAATTTTCTTTGAAATAGGAATTATTACAACATGGATATAATTCTATACATTGCCTGAGAGGCAAAGTAAGAGGTGATCCCTGTTCCAATCTATGAAAGACAGGGTACCACATAGCATAAACAGTTCAAGAGGGAGGATGTGAGGATTACTGGGGAGATGAGCAAACTGGAGAGGATTCCTGGAAATAGTCAGTTTTATGGATAAATTTAAAGGAGGTGAGAGGGCTTGGGAGGTAAGTGGGGAGATTTCCTTGGGGGCAGGCATGAAGCTGAGCCTGGGAGAAAACCAGTAGGTAGGTATGTAATTATTATCTTGTTTTCATTGTAGTGCACTTTTAAATTCTTTAGGATTCTGCTGTTGCATTCTGCATTAATGTTAACAATGCAACAGGTGAAACATGCTATATGTTCTCAAGGAGATGTTCTTGCTTGGGTTTCTTTTGATCAGAAAGAAAAAAATAACGCAATCATATAATTAAAGACTGTATCCTAAAAGAGCTGGCATGTCATAACTTTCCAGTGCTTGACTTTCAGCCTTAATAATGTCCTTTTAACATACTTGTGTGTGTGCGTAATATATAAATGCATAATAGGAAATATGGCATCAACAAGGAGAAGAATGGACGAGACTAGAGGGTGCAAGGAGAGCAGAAGCACACATAATTTACCAAAACAAATGCATAGTCTTAAAATGGAAATTTGTCCTACTTTCTCCTCTCCATTTCCTATTTGCCTCTGGTATTGCTTGTTGCAGAATGTCTATGCCTCTACTGGAAACTCTTTAGGGCAGGGACTTTTTAAAAAACATATGTAGTGTGCCATACAAATTTGTGGCACTGAATAAATAATCGTACAATTTGTTTTCTTTTGTCCCAGGTTTAACATAGGAATCATATATTGTTTATCACATTTTAGAACCAAATAACTTGAGCACTGATGTTTTGCCTGCAGCCAAAATTTTAGCATGCCATTTGCTGGACGATTTTTTGGGTTTGTCCTTGCACCAGTTTTTGATGTTTGGGCAGAGCGATTTGTTTTGTTCCGCAGATTTTTGTGCAGTGCTTTGCTACCGTACAGTAGGCACCATATAAATTGATTAAATTGTGAATGCCTCTTCTTCCCTTGTGTTTTAATTTCTTTTGATTTTTCTTAATGCTATTGATTGTGTGTTAAAAGTAATAGGTGTGCTTAGGTTTTTATTTTTTTAAATTTTAATACAGGAACAACAGTTTGCTTTAAAATTCCAGAAACTGAGGTAGTAAATTGATCTTGATACTGTTTTGGTTTGTTTTCAGATGTACTAAAGTGTCTGCCTAATTCAACATTATTTTCCTTTCTTGTTGATGAAGTTTAAGCACTATACTCTGCTGTCTACTGCCCATGCCAGGCTCTCACTGATGGCAGAAATAGCTGTTCACACACAGCTGAGACAGAATGTAGTCAAAGTGGTTGCTACATTTCTTTCTTATAAGCAGACTTGTATTTTGAATGGGTGGCCGGAGTGGGAATCTGCTGTGGCTTGAACTTAGGTTTAGCTGGAACTGGAACATAGAGACCCAGAATCGGGAAAGTCATGCGGGAGTCTTTCAGGCCATGCAGTTTCATATCCATTTGTTTCGCAAACAGAGCTTTGCCATAAAATGGGAGGTCCTGCAGGGAAGTCTGCGCCTCACTGGACAGCCCAGAGAGCAGGAGCCATTACGCCCTTCTCATGGACACTGTGAAGGCCATGGACCATGCAGCCATGTCCACTGCATCCGAAGCTGCCTGCAAGGTTGCCCTGGCAGCCACTGTGCCCTCCTCCACCAGCACTTTGAACTCCTTCCTGTTGCGCTCCTGGAGGGAGTCCTCGAACTTGGGCAGTGAGCCCCACAGACTGAACTCATACCAGCCAGGAGAGCCTAGTGGCTTGCCACCTGTAACTGGAAGCTCGAGGACGAATACATTTTTCTTCCAAATGAGTCCAGCCTCCTTGAATCTTCATTTTTCGGGGTAGGGGCTGGTTGGCCCTACCGTTCCCTGTGGTTGACCAACATGACCACCAGGAAGTTAGGAGCAAGGCGGGTGTATAAGTATTCATGCCCCATAGCAGGTACAAAATACTTGCATTCCGCTCTCTTAGAGATGGGGGCGAATGAAGCTTGGAAGTGGAGGCTTGATGCCACCCTTTTTAAGAGTTCTTGATGGGCCCTAAAGTCCTCCTGCAGGAAGGAGGGAGGAGGGGCCGTAATTGCCTCATCTGGGGAGGGTGAGGCGGCCGATGTGGTACTTTGTGTGTCCACCGGCACCGGAGGGTCCCCCACCTGGTCGGTTTCTGGGCATGGTGCCGAGGATGCATGTCCCACTGACTCCTTCCTTGGGGGTCTGGAGAGGGAGGCTGAAGGTCTTTCTGAGGCTCCAGCCATCGAGCGAGCCCCCACGGGGGCTGCGTCGGGGCCCGGTGCCACTGCACCTGCTGTGGCACCGGCAGAGCAGGCTGTTCAGCTTGGCTTGCCTGGCCCATCGATGGACAACTACGAAAGGAGGCCAGGCTGGCATATGACCTGCCGCTGTCCCTGGACCAGGAAGAGTGGCGGCGCCGGGAGCGATGCCGACCATGGGATCGCGATCCCGATGCGGAGGACTGGTACTGTCGGTAACAGCTGCTCCATGATTGCCTCCGGCGGGCAGACCCACGATGCCCAGATGCCGGCGACTGACACCCGGGGCTGTGGAGGCAGTGCCGTGGTGGGGTCCTGGAGTGGGACGATGAACGGGAACAATGTTGATGTTCGTGCCGTGACCGGCTGCGGTAGCTCCTCCAAGACGAGGACCTTTGGCATTGTCTGCCTTGGTCCCGTCAGTGTTCGCTCCTCGAGGTGGAGCGGTGCTGAGTGTCTCGGTCAGACGGAACCCAATCAGACTGTCTGGTGGGTGTCGAGGGCGATCCACATGGACTTTGCCCTGAACGGTCGCTGGGTGGGGAAACTTCCCTTGACCAAGACCGGAATCAAGCCGGGTGACTGCGGAGATCCCAGCGGTGCTTTGCCACTGGAGCGTGGGGCTGACATCGGCGGTGCTCCGGGTACCAGCACGGACATAACATCCTGGGCTGCCAGCAGAGCCTCCAATGTGGAGGGCATCCGGACATCCGGGGAGGCCTGCTCCGAATGGGCCAGGCTACTCCGCTTGACTTGAGTCGGAGGCCTAGGGGCCGGTGGGGATTGAGGACTGCACAACATGGGTCTAAGCCTCTGTCCTGGGTTTACTCCGGTGCTGCGGTGAAGAAGGCCTTTAGCTAGCCTTCTTGGCATGCCCCGGTTACGGGAGCGGTGCCGACTAGTTGATGGTGCTGAAGGGTTGCCATGCACCAACACCATGGTGCCTGGTGCAGACTCGGAGCGGCACACCAGAGCCGGGGTCAGCGCCGACTCCATCATAGAATCATAGAATATCAGGGTTGGAAGGGACCTCATGAGATCATCTAGTCCAACCCCCTGCTCAAAGCAAGACCAATCCTCAACTAAATCATCCCAGCCAGGGCTTTGTCAAGCCTGACCTTAAAAACTTCAAAGGAGGGAGATTCCACCACCTCCCTAGGTAACGCATTCCAGTGCTTCACCACCCTCCTAGGGGGAAAGTTTGTCCTAATATCCAACCTAAACCTCCCCCACTGCAACTTGAGACCATTACTCCTTGTTCTGTCATCTGCTACCACTGAGAACAGTCTAGATACATCCTCTTTGGAACCCCCTTTCAGGTAGTTGAAAGCAGCTATCAAATCCCCCCTCATTCTTCTCTTCCGCAGACTAAACAATCCCAGTTCCCTCAGCCTCTTCTCATAAGTCATGTGTTCCAGTCCCCTAATCATTTTTGTTGCCCTCCGCTGGACGCTTTCCAATTTTTCCACATCCTTCTTGTAGTTTGGGGCCCAAAACTGGGCACAGTACTCCAGATGAGGCCTCACCAATGTCGAATAGAGGGGAACGATCACGTCCCTCGATCTGCTGGCAATGCCCCTACTTCTACATCCCAAAATGCCACTGGCCTTCTTGGCAACAAGGGCACACTGTTGACTCATATCCAGCTTCTCGTCCACTGTAACCCCTAGGTCCTTTTCTGCAGAACTGCTGCCTAGCCATTCGGTCCCTATTCTGTAGCAGTGCATGGGATTCTTCCGTCTTAAGTGCAGAAGTCTGCACTTGTCCTTGTTGAACCTCATCAGATTTCTTTTGGCCCAATCCTCTAATTTGTCTAGTCCCTCTGTATCCTATCCCTACCCTCCAGCGTATCTACTGCTCCTCCCAGTTTAGTGCCAACTGCAAACTTGCTGAGGGTGCAATCCACACCATCCTCCAGATCATTAATGAAGATATTGAACAAAACCGGCCCCAGGACCGACCCTTGGGGGGCACTCCACTTGACACCGGCTGCCAACTAGACATGGAGCCATTGATCACTACCCGTTGAGCCCGACAATCTAGCCAGCTTTCTATCCACCTTATTGTCCATTCATCCAGCCCATACTTCTTTAACTTGCTGGCAAGAATACTGTGGGAGACCGTGTCAAAAGCTTTGCTAAAGTCAACACGTCCACTGCTTTCCCCTCATCCACAGAGCCAGTAATCTCGTCATAGAAGGCAATTAGATTAGTCAGGCATGACTTGCCCTTGGTGAATCCATGCCGACTGTTCCTGATCACTTTCCTCGCCTCTAAGTGCTTCAGAATTGATTCCTTGAGGACCTGCTCCATGATTTTTCCAGGGACCGATGTGAGGCTGACTGGCCTGTAGCTCCCAGGATCCTCCTCCTTCCATTTTTTAAAGATGGGCACTACATTAGCCTTCTTCCAGTCATCCGGGACCTCCCCCGATCGCCATGAGTTTTCAAAGATAATGGCCAATGGCTCTGCAATCACATCCGCCAACTCCTTTAGCACTCTCGGATGCAGCGCATCCGGCCCCATGGACTTGTGCTCGTCCAGCTTTTCTAAATAGTCCTGAACCACTTCTTTCTCCACAGAGGGCTGGTCACCTCCTCCCCATGCTGTGCTGCCCAGTGCAGCAGTCTCGGAGTTGACCTTGTTCGTGAAGACAGAGGCGAAAAAAGCATTGAGTACATTAGCTTTTTCCACATCCTCTGTCACTAGGTTGCCTCCCTCATTCAGTAAGGGGCCCACACTTTCCTTGACTTTCTTCTTGTTGCTAACATAGCAGAATAGTTGTTGCAGAATAGCCTGGAGCCTAATGTCCCTTTCTCTCTTGGTCCGAGGCTTAAACGACTTGCAAATCTTGCAGCAATCGCTGAGATGGTTTCCCCCAAACAGCATAAACAGTCCACGTGTGGATTCCTCACTGGCATAAATTGCCTACAAGTGTCGCACGACTTAAAACCCGGGGCATGGGGCATGCCCTGGCCATGGAGCTCTAGCTGAACTAAAACTAACTAACTACAAGTACCATACATGGAATGAACAAGCAGTTCTGGGGACGAGCTACAGAGAAGCTGGAGCAGAGCAGTTCTGAAGCATCTCCATTGGCGGCAAGAAGGACCTGAGGGTGGGGAGAATGCGCAGCGCCCTTTATACCGCGCCATGGAGGTGCCACTCCAGGGGTCCCCGCTACGAGTACTGCTAGGGGAAAAACTTCCGGCACCGGTGCATGTGGCGAGCATGCACATTTATTGGGGAATACACATGAGCAATCGCTCAAAGAAGGATTCAAGTAGGGCACAGCTCACCAAACAACAGCTCACCCAGGAGGGGTAACAGTCACACGGACCACGGTATTGTCTAGCACTGCACCCCCTTAACACCACCACTCTACATGAGTAAGTTCACTCCCATATTTCATCAGTGGTGCACATGCAGGTTCCAAGCTCTGATGACTTAGCTGGTTATAAGGTTATAAACTCCATTAGGCCTTTGTACCTGTATTTTCCATGAATAGGACTCTCAGGCTGGTTAAACTTACAGTGCATCTGGCATGCACAGAACATTGGACACCTCACAGAAATAAGTTATAGCTTTGGGACCAAGTTTTTACTCACCAAGGAGCCCCACACTCCAGGCTTCCAACTGAGCATCTCCCGTAACAACTCTCATTGTGCTCACAGCAGTTGCAAGCTGACATGGCTCTTGTGGGGCTCCCCTCTGACAAAGCTCAAGGTTTAAAAGGGGCAAAAGACAGTCTTCACTGACCACACAATTTGCAAAATATTAGGCACCTCTGTGATGCAAGGTGCTATATAAGCAAATGTTGATGTAACTTAAAAATATCTTTTAATATACAGGATTTCAGTTCAATTAAGAAGAAGCAATTCTATCCCACTCCCACTGCTACATCTCACTTGTTTTAAGTGGGTGGTGTAAAATTTGTACAGGGCAATTAAGCTGTACGCAGGGGAACAAACTGTAAGGCACTCACTCATTTACTGAAAACCAGAATAAAAGCCTCATGAAAGGAATGCTATTTTTTTTTAAATCAAAGTTGCCCTGTGAAACTCAGTGCCACAGGAGCTTAGCCAGATTTTTTTATTTTATTTTGTTTTTTAAAAAGTGCAGAGTTAAATGAATAAAAATAAATTCTGTTCTGATGGAGTGCCAGCAGCAGCATAATTAGGCTGCCACATGGTTTGGTTTTAATTGTACTTAACAGTACTCTTGTGGTCAGTTAAGGAAAGTGATGAAGAATATGGATCAAAGGACTCCTAAGATTTTATTTTCATCTCCACCACTGACCTACTGCATGATCTGGGGAAGCTACCATCCTTCTCTGCCTCAATTTTTCCAACTTACAGAACACCAAAACTGTCCTCCCTAAGGAAGAAAGCATAGGTAAAAAACAGGACTTAGCACGTGATGGGGCTGCACAACCTCAGAAAAACTACTAACAGAAGAATTGTGTGGCTTAGTTAACTGATGTGGTAAAGTACTTTGCACTTAACTTTCATATGAAGTTCCCAAATTATCATATTGGAAAGAGAAAGCTGCATTTTTCCCCCTGATTTCCATCTTGTGTACAAAACATTACCCCCAACTGTATTAAAAACAAAAACAACCCTGCAATAGCTGTTTTTTGTTTTGTTTTTTAATTTTCTTGCAACCACTTAAAACTGTCATAATATACCACAAACTTATATACACTCTTATTTACACAGAAAGAAGCAAAATATTCATCCAAAATATTTTTAAAAACCTTTTGATTAAATTGCTATACCTATCAAAAATGATGGGACTTGATAGGCATATTTTCTTGTGCATATTTCTTCTCCATTTCATATTTCACTCTCAATGCATATATTATATAAAAAACAAGAAAAAAAGCAAGCAGGAAGGACACAAACACAATATGCATTTAAATTGGGTTTTGTTGGTTGGTTGGTTGAAGAACAAGCAGCAAATTTAAAAAGGCAAAACACAGGAAAAGTGCATCAATTCCAATGATTTAGTATAAGAAAGAGGCCTATGCATGGTGATGATACTAGCCAGGATGGAACCTCCCAGCAGACCTCTGATTGTCTACAAAGGCTTTAACACAAGTGAAAAAACAAACAAAAGAACAGGGAGGAGAAACATGAGACCTCAAGAGAAACACAGGAAGTATCTTCCCATGAGGCTTCTTGGAAACTGGAGCTAGATGACTTCTGGAAGAAGCAGGTATTCATTTTTGCCTGGACTTCACAAACTCAGCTATGCATTCACCCTGCTTGACCAAGAGCTTCAGCCTCACCACTAAAGCCAGATCTGATTCCTCACGCAATGCTGGAGACTTTCACAGGTACTCATGGGACAGCAGAGCCAATCACAGGTGTCAGCTTGATTGTGCTAAGTCACTTAGATCCTCGGCTTCTGAAGTTTGTCAGAGTGAGATCTGCTGACTTCCATGGCTTAGGGCTCAGCCTCTCACCACTGGTGTCAGACTAAACAGAGCACGTTTGTCTTCTGATCAAACAATTTCATCTGCCGTGTGTGATATGCTGCAGCACATTGACAGATCCAATTTATGGTGAGCTAGAATCCAGCATGGAGACACTGAAGTCCTACCAATCTTCTACTCCATTTTTGCTGGTCAGTTTTCAAATATGATATTAAAAAAAAGGCAAATTACAATAATGAAGCTTATACCATAATTAGTGTATCCAACCATGACCCACTCTAACCTTTCACCCATAAGGCTGCCTTCAAAAACAAGGCTATTTGTATGATTTGGGAAAAGTTAGGCAACACACTAAAATGTGGCTCAGAACATCATTAATTTGAAATAGTGTTCAACCAACATTTAAGAAGTCTTCAGACACACTCAGTTCAATTGGCCCAGATCCTCAAAGGTATTTTAGCCTCCTAACTTCAACTCATTTCAATGGAAGTTAGGAGCCTAAATACCTGTGAGGACTGGGCCTTTGTGCTTAGTGAATGTATTCAAAACTCACAGTAGGCAGTAACCAGTTCTACAAAAGCTAGTTCGGAAGAAGCTATGTATGGTATCATATTTTTGGCTTATGATAAGGTTACCAAATCCAGTGACTTTTCTTGCCAACATACTTGCCTTGCTCTTTTGTCCTGAACACAACAGTGGGATGGATGTGCAAAGGCATCCGTTTCCTATCCAATCTTAAACTGCAGAATTTGATGGGTTTGCAGAGCCTATTTGGCTGCCATCAAGATCTCATAAGCCAATCAAGCCTCGTGCTAGTTATGTATAAAATCTTTGTACATCATGTGGAAAAATGGAGTGCTAAGTCCTGCAAGTAATAAATATATTTATATTGCTTTGAACTTAGCAACTTAACAGTCCTCTCTTCTCTATATATATCATTAGAACTGGGAATAAGAAATCTAGCACCAAAGTCTGTTACCACAACAGAGAACTCTTAGTGTTGTGATAGGCAGAATCTAAAAACTACACCTGAGTCCCACCAAACATGCTGTCTTTATCAAATCCATAAGGGTCTGGCAAGCTCTTTGGACTTCTGTACCATCCTCAAATGTGAATGGCTTTCTACTTGGTTCCTCAGACAGTGACTTGATTTTTTAAAAAATTCTAGAAAAAAATTGAAAGTAGCTTTAGATCAGTCTTGTACCTTTCCCTTTTTGGAAGGGTCTCTTTCCGTTCCTCTCTGCCTGTTTGGGAGAGTAGGCTAAAAGCTGCTCTTGCACCTGACAGTAACTGGGTCATGTTAACTTGCCATCCAAGGGATGTTATATATGCACATTTTTAGAGACCAAGCGCCTCTCTGCTATGGGCTCATTTTCTACTAGTGCAGGGAGTTCAATACCCACTAATGAAATCTGCTTGCCCAACATGGCTAAATGTAGCCCTGTAAGTAAATGCTATGCGGGTAACACCCTGTTTTCTAAAGCTATGATGTGCTAAACTCAGACTGTATAATGCACCACTCAAGTTTATAATATTAAAAGAAGTGAGGGAGGCAGGAAAAGTAAATCCTGTGCTCCTCCACTGGTCAGCCATGGAAGAGCCTCCTTTACCTCTGTATATACAATAAGTGGTACCTAATAAGGAGCTCATTTTCCTGTAGTGATAATTCCCTAGAGACTTGCAAATGCCATTGCCCTTAATTCCCCCCACCTCCCATGCAACACTTATGGCAAGTGGATACAGTATAATCCCTGAAGCCAGGTGAGGTCACAGCAATACCTGCTGATGAAGATATGATTAGCCTAATGCCAAGATTCACCCAACAAGCTACTCAAAGCTATCTAATTCTGCAGAAACAAAGAAACTATAGTAGCATGTGAGCCTATTTCAAGTCATGTCAGTGCAAGATCAACAGATACAAGCCAAAATAACTCTTTGTATTGTAGATGGAAAAGGATCTTTTAAAACAGTATCAAATAAAAAGATCATCCATAGGCAATCCCCAAATATCCCCTTTAAATCTAGCAATAAAGACAGAGTGCATTTTCCCCAGGAAGTGAAGTGTACAAGAACACGTGTGCAGCATAGAAACATTATACACAAACAACGGAAAACATCCCTTTTGAAAACTCAAATAAAAGTGGATCCCATTGGGACCAGACTGCCAATGCCTTCCAAAGTGAGGCAGAAAAATCAGCCTATAAAACATGCCCAAGGTGACCTGTAGCTACTTCACTGGCCTCTGAAGCAGCTCACAAATGGAGTATGAAATTTATACTTTAAAACAAAACCCTAGACTTTGTGATAAAAAGTTTGTTAAATATCTCTTTATGTTTAAGTTCCGTTATTTTCTGACATCTACCTAAATACACCCATTTTTATCAGGAGGGAAATGTAGCAGTCTTGGCTACAGAGCCATCAGAGCTTGGAGTCAGCTTTTCCTTCAATTAAATAGAGGGTCGTAGAAACCTTGTTCTGCATGATTGTCCAGCCCTGATGTTGCCTGTTGGTCAAGTCTGTCAAGGCAAAGTGCCAAAAGTCACTCCATTTCCCCAAGGGAAAAATCAAGGACCAAAATTTCCATTATTAGATGCATATTGGGAGGGCTTGGAACAGGATTTCAATAAAAATTTGTTTTAAACCTCGCTAGCTATGGATTGAAAAACAAACGAAAGGAGTGTGCATCTCACTCTCAACACCCCCCCCCCCCCAAGGGTACGAACGGGTAAATAGTTTGTCTTACATTTAGATTTTCATTTTAGGGTGGAGGAGAAGGATTCTTTGGAATTTAGCACTTCTCTAAATATTTTTGCCTTGACTGAAGTATTCTAAGAGACGTGCAGCAAAAGAAACACTCTGCTTATCCAGAGCTGCTCTCAGTGAAAGAGGCTTCACTGCATTCACTTCCCCTCAGTGTCTTGGATAGGCCAGGAATGGACACTAGGACAAGGTGAATCCTACAGTTTTCAGTTTACAAAGGATTCCCTAACTGAACCCTACAGTTTGGTTCTAACAACATCCTAGGGACTAAACCCAGTAGGCTTGCATGGAGCTCAGACTGCCTCTATGGTCAGTCTCTAGCTACCATACATCCTGGAAGCCAATAAACATATCTTTCCTGCATTGCCTCGTCAAACAAATTCCCTTAGCAAGCACCAGCATCCCCTACTTTCTTCAAGTATCCTAGTACCTGCCTCAGGGCTTTCTGCAGGAGTGAGTTTGAGTGGAGGGAAAAGCAGGGGAGGCATGCTTTCCGATTTCCCACCTATATGTAAAATCTTAGCTCATGTTCCCCCAGACATTTACGAATACAGGCAGAGGTTGATGAATGGAATCTGGAACTGAGTGCTCATTTTCAAGTGGGTCCGAGGTTTGATGCCATTTCACACAGCAGTATTAGACAGTAAGGTTGGCTCTGTTGCCCACTAAAAGCTTATGAAGAGAACAGCTGTGCAGAACTCCTTATGATGGCTATCTGATTCCATTCAGGTCTGACATGCAGGTCACCACTAGTGCAGCTCCACGGGAAGAAGTCAGTGTAGGCAGGGCTTAGTTTTCAATCACTTTTACCAAATGGCCTTCTCTGAGTAAAAAAAACCTGAGTCATGTCCACACTGCGGCTCCCACACTTGCTTTCTCTGGTGGAGCTGAACTGATGGTGAATTTTCCTAGTTTACACATGACCTGAGATTCATGTAGTGAGGGCAGGGAGAAGAGCAGCATTTAACATGCTCTACTATGATCCCAGCTACTTTGTACATGTAGAAAAGGGACAAAGAGATTCAAGCCATGTTTTTAAAAGATAGGTCCAGTAATTCTACCTGACAGCCAGGATGCAGAAAAGGGAGCCCTTTCCCTTTCTCCCACCCCCAACACAGAGAGAGAGAGACAGACAGAGAGACAGAGAGACAGAGAGAGAGAGTCTATTTTCCAAACTCCTCCTAAGGGAAAAAAGATGATGCTCCTGAAGTGCCAAACAAATGTATGCTGTTTTCAGTCACAGCTTTGGAAAAGAGCTTACCTGGAGATCAGAGCTCCATGGTGATAAGGTTTTGAGCTTTAGATCTCTCTAAGGAACAGCAGCTGCTGTACAGCTACCAATGAACTTCTCAAAAGAATTAACCCCCTCCCATCCTCAGTAACCACTTTTACTGTGCAGGCGGGCAGAGGTAGTTTAAAAAAAAAATCCCAAAACACGAATATAAAAGAAACAACACTCTTGCTATACTGTACATTCAGAACCCTGTGGCCACATCATTGTCCTGACAATGAGCTAATTTAAATTAAAAAAAAAAAAGCGCTGATGTGTAAAGAGCACATCCCAAAGCTAGTGCGGTCTTAAAGCAAATGTTCTCTTTCGGAGAAAGGAAATGGAGTTCTTCTTGATTGGTTAGGAATAGGAAAAACATTTTCCAGTAGCTGCCTTCTCACTTACATGGCATCCGTCTCTCCTTTATCTTTTTTAATTCTGCACCACCAGAACTCTTGAAACGTCTGTCTCCTTATAGGAAACGTTTCTGTAACCATTTTTTAAAAATTAAAAAAGGCATGATCAGAGTGAGAGACTCATGTTCCCAAGCTAGCAGCCAGCTGGTAGGGCAGCTGCTATGTTTGCATTGACATTTTGCTCCAGATGTTGTCTTCCTTCCCTCAAAGTGCAAAACTGTGGCTGAACAGATGTTTGTAGGTCACCAGAACTGGAGCCTCACTTTAACCCCATTTGGCTTTCGCTGCCAGAAAGGGAGGAGCATGTTGCTGCAGTTGTGCTTCCAAAGGTCCACTTCCATTTGGCCACTCCTCAGTTAGCAAACTGCTGATAAAAAGCAAGTTTGACCCTTTCAATGTGGTGGCAAAGTTTAATGGCTGGCCCAAGTTTCAAGTCCATGCACTCCTGAACAGTGGGGAGGGTGAGCAGGAGAAGAGCCTGACCATCTATTTCCTGTCAGGAGACAAACAAAACATTGGTAAGGTAGAATTAGTTGCTCATTTACTCCCATTCAAATTTTGGCTTCCTCGAGTTTCAGCTCATGACTCTCTACCTCTAGGAATTTGCTGTTTCACTTGTGCTGCCTCATTGAGCTAGAAATCTCCCTCTCATCACCTACTTGCTTCCTTCCTTCCTCATCTTGAAGTGCAGGTCCATTCTAAATTGTCTAAACAAGATATCATATGGTTTCATCCTTACTGTCTCAATGGTTCCAGAGAAAATGTATTCAGTTTACAAGTAATGTTTTTTTCCTAATTTCTAGCCCTGCAAACTCAGTCTGTGTTCAGAGAAGCAATCTGGGTTGTGTTCTCATGCATCCCCACACTGTAATACAAGTTGTGCCAGCCAAATTACACCCTCAATAACACCTACAGCCTTCATATTACGCCCTTAGCAAAATTTGTGTTCACCACCAAGGAGGGGCCTGGCAATTTGTAGTACTGGGCACTTAATAGGCAAGACTAGCAAAATCCACCTTTGAAAAATAGATGTAATATGAAAAAATACATTAAAAGGATTCTCACTTTTGTGCTGTATTTTTGATACCCTCTTAAATATGGATTAAAGTTTCTTTCCCTAATGACTCCCTGTGATAAACAAGGCTGAATCCCCACTTTGTCACTCCGAGTGCAGAAAGCAGGGGCCTGCAAGGATTCTAAAAGTTAATACTTGCCAGTCCAGGCTTGTATTAAACTCCCAAGGATACAGCTTTTCTCTGACCTTTGGCTTGGTAAATGCTGCCAACACCCAAATGCAAAAAAAACCCCTTTGAACCCAGGAAGGAGCACTTGGGAATTCCTCTCTGTGGAGTACCCTCAAGTCCTTTCACCCCCCTCCAGGGAAGAGCTGAGAAAGAAAACAAAGCTGTTTTCTTTGGCTATCAGCTAATCAAACAACATGCACAAACCTAACCCGTTAGGACACCAAAAATCCAATCCTGTTCTTAAAAAAAGTAAATTGTATTAAAACAAAAAGAAAGAAAATACAGCTAAAACATAGGCACTTGCTAGATTTTAAAAGAGCAATTCCAAAAATTAAGCACCCAAACTAACTTCTTGGGGTTTTAGCTTAAACGTTACAAGATAAGAAATAAACGAGACAGCATCTAACTAAACATTTCCTATCCAAATTATTTCTTCTACGTATGGAAAATATTTGTTCATACCTGGTTCAAACCTTACACAGCATTTCTACTTATAGCATTGCTGCTCCGTGTTCCTGCAGCCCAGAAAAACAACAGACAAAGGGAAAGTTTTTTCCCCCCCATTTAAAAAAAATCTAGCCTTCCCATTGGCTCTTTTGGTCAGGTGCCAACTTTTTTTTCTTTACCTGGGGGACTTTTTAACCCTTTACAGGTAAAGCAAGTAAAGAACAGCTACCAAGAGGTATTTTACAGCTAACTGGCTGTCCATCAAAGGGAGCTATCCCCCTGTTTATTTATCACACTCCCTCTTCATTAGTGCATCAGCAAAGCACTGTGTGATGCCTGGTAACAAATATTTAGCAGTCTCCAAACTTTAAGGTTTACAAAGCACTCTGTAAGTGTTATTTATAGTAAACGGTACAATATTTACCAATCATTTGACACTGGGAGTGCTACTTGGGTCAAGATAACAAGCTCTATATCCTCTTTCAAATAGGCCACTGAATTCATTGTGACCTGTTTTAGTTGCTGAGTAACAGTTTTCTCCCAAGTCAGTTTTGGAAATCAAATGCAGCACATAGCAAAACGTTCAGTAAGCAATGGAACATAATCGAATGCCTCTATGCTAGAACGAGCTGTAAGAAACAAAGTGTAAAGTTTTTTGCCATATCAAAAACATTATAAAAACTGCAGCAACTATGTTTTACCCTTTAGTAATTAAAACTGGTTTCCTGTGGTCAGTCAATCAGCAGATAATGCAGCAGCAGGTTCACGTATTTTAAAAAGAAGCGTTGCATACCTGATCCAGGAAAATTCTGGCTAATGGGGCACAGTCTGTGGATTTGAGGAACCGCACGACATCAGCCACGCTCCATTCCAGAGGGTTACTGTCCAGCTGCAGCTTTTCGGCAACTTCATTCTTTATTTCCTAACCCACCCGCCCCCCCCAAACACCAAAACGTTATATTTGCCACGTCCAAAAATATTGCCATGTTCACATAGCATGTTTCTAAAATAACTCTGAACTTGAGAGGTAGCATAGTTGAGCAGAATGCTAAGGATCAGAAGTCAGGAAGTGCTGAGTTCTAAAATCCCAGCTCTGCCAATGGCTTGCTGTGCAGCATTTGGAAAAATTCCCCGAACTCGTTATTTTAACATTTTTTATATTGGGGTAGTATCCTCGCCTCCCTCCCAGACAAGTCGTGTAGATCAGTAATATTTGTATGCTGCTTTGAGCATGGGAAGGGCTAGTCCCCTCAAGTTCATGGCCCCTGCCTAACACCAGGTATGGTGGTGCACAATCTCAGGCTCTTATTGGATTTCTCTCTGCTCCTGGATTCCCAGGTAGGAGCAGGGCCTGAAAACACGTATTTTGAAAACAAGAGAATGCATCTTTCCCATTCAGGTGCAGAACTCCCCCTGATTATCACTGTATCACACTAGAAGTCTAGACTAGCATCACATACAGTACACAAGCAAAATCTTAGCTGTGACCTTGGCAATATTAGGGCAAAATAACTTTCCAAATGAATAGACCGTTATGAGATGATCTGAGAATATGAAGTCACCATTAAGGTTGTGTGGAAGTGATAGTTGTGGTATGTATTGCTTTTCAGCCTGTATTGGAGATGGAAGTGAAAATTTTATGGAGTGCTTCTGATGGCATTTTAAGCAATATGACAATGGCACATTGGACCTTCTTATTTTCATGCTTAAGAAGCTTCTTAAGCTTTGGGTGGGTCCTGATATAATCAAACTACATTTCATTACAGTTATGTTAACTTTAAGTTTTAATAATTACAGATTCAATGCATACTCGAGTTCTGAAGGAACAGTCTGGTACAGCAGCAGCTTGTCACTTCATCACAAATAGGGGGGTTTTATTTTTAAGAAATAGCAAAATTTGCTGATAATTTTGATAATAAATTTCAAAGATATGATCCTCTTACAAGAGAATTTTGGCCTTGGCTGAGTGAACAGATTAGATCATCACAGCTGCTATATTAAACCCCTTTAGAGTCAACATTTGCTCTGTCAACCCTTCTCCTTGCAATTCAAGGAATGTCACTTTTGCATTTAGCACTGGGAAGACAGGACACAGAATGCTCCAGGTGTACATTGGAAATTAAACGCAACTTTCAATCAGGATGATTAGTGAAATTCACAGCAAACTGCCAAATGGAGGAAAAGTCTGAATTAATGATATCTCCCTCCCCACACCTGGGGAAGTGACCAAATCACTGAGGAAGTAAAAGATTTTGTGCTTTCAGAGGTACCTTTGGTGAAGGGGGTTTATTTTCATCATCAGAGAAGGAAAAGGTCCGGTGCTTCCTCTTCCGCTTGTCTTGATCCTGAGCCAGGCAGTGGGACAGTTCACTTTGTGTGGGAGAGGAGGACCGCGATTTCTTCTCAGACACTTCCGACTCTTCAAGCAGTTCATCTTGCTGCTCTGAGGTGCTGTCCTCACTCATTGATTCTTCATCTACGTCATCCTGGTCATCCTCTTCCTCTCCCCCACTGCCCTGAAGGAGAAGAGAAATAATAAATTTAGAATGGGAAATTTAGTACATAAAAGTCCTATGATGGTCTCTGATCTTTACGCTCACAGTTGCATGCAGTGCTGCTGTAATGATGTTGGTCCCAGCATATTAAAAAGACAAGGTTGGTGAGGTAATATCTTTTATTGGATCAACTTCTGCCAGTGAGAGAGATAAGACTTTGAAAGATACTACCTCACCCACCTTGTCTCTCTGATCTACAGTAACCGTTTGGCTGCACAGAGTCTAAAGGAACTGGTAACTGGCTGTGCACAGAGTCCTGTTCCAACACCAAGGCAATCTATGAACATACACTGTACTGTGCAAGTTTTCTCTAGCTGCATACCTGGAGAGATCCAACTGGAGAGTTGTCCACTGAGGTGGACGAACGTTTTTTCTTATGGACAAAGAAGTGTTTTCGTCTCTTCCTCCTCTTGCTTGGTTTCTTCATGCCTGCTTCCAGATTACTGTGGCCACCTGGTGGTCGGCCAATCCTTTTGTTTTTCCTCTTCCCATAATAGTGTGCTACATAGACAAAAGCAAAGGGTGTGTGCTTCACATGCGTTGTGTTGCAATGGAACTTCAGCATCATTAGTTATCACTTATCAGCCCTCAGGAATGCAGAATCATTAACAGAAAGCTTTCCAACAGAAATCCCAACTGTGGAGAACATCAGCATGAATGGGTCTATTCTTTCCCTCAATACAATACATTAAATATGTGTTTATTAATAAAGTTAATCACCCAACAAAAGGAGATTATATTTCTTTAGTTCTGAGAAAGGCCTCAAATGAACAGATTTTGGTGCAAATAATATCATCAGCTATAGAGTGGCAGATAGTGGTGGTGGGGTTCTGCAGGATTTGGCATCCCCTGTACAGATCTATTGAGATGATACATAATCTACTCTCACTGTGGCCAGGAGCTCAAATTAGTAAAATACATTATGGAGGCAGTTTGTTCTAAAGCAGAGTGGCAGGAGTGACATAACTTTTAATGAAAGTATCCTGGAATCAGTTTTTGTCCTAGAAATCATCAGCAGGAATTAATACAACATTAGGCATAATAGTTGGTTTTATGATGTTGCAGTTCACTGTCAGATAATCATTGTTTTGATCCAAGATATTGATATCTAGGTCTATATCATTAGCACTTGGGCTGCTCATCAGGGTGAATGAAGTGATATATAATTTGTAACACACTTTGAGATCCTTCTGGATCAAAGGCATTGTCTAAATGAAGATCATTACATTGGCAAAAAACCCTGGTATCTACTCACTGTATTTGGTCTTTGTCAGGACAGAGCAGTTCTCTGAACACTTATCTAGCACCATCTGTGGGCCAAAGAGATTTGGACAGCATTCCAATTTGATGCAGGTTGTTCTACAGAAATCTGCCACCCGATCTGCTGTTCTCACAACCTCCACAGTGGCACGGTAACTCTTCCCTTTGTACCTGCCATTGGAGAATATCATCATAATCTAGCGGGTCCTAATACTGTTATTTACTGTGACAAAGATGCTATATTACATTATCAACATCAGACATTACATATTCAAAATAAGTTTGAAGAGAGCTTGTGAAAGGCTTTGGATCAACAACCATAAAAACCAAGTCCCTCCCTTCAGCAACATAAAATGACAGATGCACATGTGAATACAATTTAACAAGCTAGTACAGCATGGGCAGTTGCTGTGCCAAGCTTTTGCACACTGCCCTGCTAGTATGTTTCCAATATAATTTGGAAGAAATATTCCCATACTTTATATGAGTATGGAGACTAAACCATCTAATCTAAGATGGTAATGCAAAAATTGCCAATTAATGTCCATTGGATGTAGACACCTGCTTACTAGGATCTGGATTCACTCCATCAACTCACTGCAGAGGCCACTGAACAACCATTAAATGGATAACTTACAGACCCTAGTGAACTCAGGTTCATTTGGCAGGTTATCTGGACGTGGAAAGCTACATATCACATTACCAACCCCCCCTGTGCCACCAGCCACTCTTCCTCAACCTACTCAGCAACTTATCAAGGAATGGAAAGGCTACTAACACCATGGCTCTATGTGCCAGAATGACAGCTTCTCTTTTGACTACAGACGACAAACTAATGTTTTCCCTGGTGCCTGTGGAGGATGAAGCAATAAGAAAGAGCATTTTCTATGTGCCCACTAGCCTTATATGATGCAGACAGATTTTATGGAGGAACTACATGCTGTGGGGGTGTTGTGTATAGCTGAGTCAAGCACCATTCCCAAGCTTTGCTTTTTTAGTACATCCAGTGGTATGTGCTAGTGAGTCTATTGGGGATACCTCAGACCACAATTCTTCTATTTAGAATTGCATAATGGCCCTAAAATCTGAAACATGGAGAAAAAACAGGCAGTGATTTTCATAGGTAGCCTGCCCACTCATCTGTGACCTCACTGTTAAATCAGATGAATATTTTTAATAATTGCAATAAGCCACTCAAAACTGACCTTTCCTTTCTCACACTATTTTATTTACATAAGCTTTTCTATGGACTCTTCATCACTATATCTGAGTACACAGAACTCCGACAAGGTAGGTAAGTATGTCCATTTTACAGTTGGGGAATGGAGGCAATGAGAGAGCTAGTGACTTGCTTAAGGTCATGCAGTAAGTCTGTGGTGGAGCTGGAAACAGAATCCTGATCTCCTGGTTGGGTAAAAGTCCAGTGCCTCAACTACAGGACCATCCTTCTTCTCTTTTGGGTAGTTAACCAAGTGGCTCAAAATTGCTGGGTTTAATAATTCTATTATGTTAACATGATCACAACGTTCTTTCACTGTGGTTCCTCGCCACATATTGGTTTCTCAGTAACAGTGAAATCAGAGACCAGTAAGGCCCAGCAGGAGCACTGGGCAGGATATTTGCATCAAAAATGTAAAAGGGATTCCCCAACCCAGCTCTTCCCAGTGCTGGACTCCAGCTCAGTAAATAGGCTAATATTTAAAGGGAAACCTTTTTCCACTATGGAATTTGGCTGAAGGTCCTGACAGCCTGAAAACCTTTCCTGACACTTTCAAAGCAGAAACACAAAATTATCTTCAATCAAATTACAAATCTTTTACCCTTTTGCTGCTGATCTGCTAGTGCATATGCTATGTTGTACTAGTTACTCCAGTAATACTGCACTGAAATCAAAGTAGTGTCAGAGCACACCTGATACTGTAAGCAACAGCACACCAGCTGCACTCTGCTGGATGTTCCTGAAACATTTTGCACAAGTTGGAGGGTTAAGTTTTGCAATGTCCTTATTTGTCTTAGAATCATAGAATATCAGGGTTGAAAGGGACCTCAGGAGATCATCCAGTCCAACCCCCTGCTCAAAGCAGGACCTATCCCCAATTTTTGCCTCAGATCCCTAAATGGCCCCCTCAAGGACTGAACTCACAACCCTGGGTTTAGCAGGCTAATGCTCAAACCACTGAGCTATCCCTCCCTCCCTTGAACAAACCTCATGTAATTTTCCTAAAAGGCAAATAGTTAAACAAAAATGTAGATTGTAGAAGATATTACTGCTGGGATCAGTTGGACTGGGATGTGGGGCAGGAATTTACTTTGCTTTCAGGGTCTCTCCATGCCCATGCCAGGCAGCATCCTCATCCAGCTGGAGTTCTCGAAGAACACGGCTAGGTTTGTAGGCTGCGTTGATTAATAAAGTGAGAACCTACAAATGGAAACGAAAGGAGGAGGAAAAACCCATTAGGTTATTCATATAGTAAATATGTTTTAACAGGCTAGGGTGGATTGGCAGATTAATTCCATTTATCTGAATTAACTAGCATCAAACCACTACTATCTGAGCATTAAAAAAAACTCATTCATAGTGGGATTTTGGAAAAAAAGCAACTGCTTACATGATAAATTATAACAGACAGTCTAAGTAGGGTCTTGCCAAGCCTTCAAAATTTGACTGCCAAAAGATTACTGATTTCAGCAGCTCCCAGAAATTTTTGGAGCTTCACTGTCCTTATCTCATATCACCCAACTTAATTCAAGGGTAGACATTGTAAAGCTCAGGCAGTTGTGGGTAATGCCAGTGACATTTTGCTGCCTGTGCATGCTACTTCATTCTTGAGCTTTTACTATTAATCATGTTTATTATGGTAGTTCCTAAAAGACAACCAAGAATGCCATTGTGCAGGGCACTGTATGAAGAGTAGTAGATTGCCTGCCCCCCAAAAGCTTGTAATTTAAATAGATAAGACAGACTCTGGGTGGGGAAAAAGGGTATAATTCTGGGTATCACCCAAAAGGTATGGTCCTGTGTACTCAATGACTTCTTGGCTGTGGAATCAGCCATGTGCTACAGAACTGGGCACCAGAATCTAAGGCTTCATTTAAAAAAAAGTTTCTAGCCTTTGTCACAGTGATCATCTGCTCACATCTGCAATTTTATCAGTCCAGTGTTGCCTTCCTGATTCTGCAGACAACCTGAGTAAAGAGCTCTGAAAAGTACTAGCAACCTCATATGTCAGTGGGGTGTTAATCACTTTGACATTCAACCCATCTTTAGGTTTCAGAGTTAACTATTTTAGCGCTATTCTTTTTAGCAGAAAGATCTAGATAAGATGTTTATCCCTACCGTCCCAAACCACCTCCAAACACATTCCCAGGTGTCAAAGGCCTCAATTTGCCAAACCTCCAGCTTTACCCCATCAGCTTCTTCAAGGTGATTACATGCATCAGCTCAAAACTCAGATACATCTAAAACCAAAAATGAGGGGCAGGATAAAATATATTGAGCACATCAATATAAACACAAGGGGTATTATATTGATTGTAGTAGTCATTTTCGTAATTCAACTCTTGGATGGATTTTCAAAGATGATGAACACCTGTAGCTGCTACTGACTTTGGTAGGATTTGTGGGTATTCATCAGCACTTCTGAAAGTCAGGCCTTTTTTTAATTTAAACGGAGCTGCCACAGAATTTCCAGTCTGCCACACAGGGGGTACTGCAGAATCCAGAAGCCTTGTTGTATACCTAGGCTCAGCTTGCTGTGGAGTACCCCGAGCCTTGCTCAAAAGAGCTGTAGAAGTCCATAGTGAAGCAAATTAAACTATTCAATTCACCCTCTACGAAATGAAACATCTGTATCAACATAACAGAATCCAATGTGGGAAGAGCTAGCAACATTTGCATTTAACAAGTGAAGAGACAAACCAAGGATCATCACTCCTAGAAAGGGTGCAAAAGCACCTCCACAAAGGATCTTGTGCATTTGTACCATATTCTGTCCATGAGAGAACACCATTTCTCTACTCAATGAGCACAAAAGCTACTATTTAAAAAAAACAAAAACAAAACAAACACCCATTAATGACATTTAACATGCAACGAAGGTCTCTCCCAGAGGCAGCTTCTATAATCTGGTGCTTTCTCACAGGAATACAAATTTGTCATGACAGATCAAACCAATGGTTCATCAAGGCCAGCATCCTGCCTTGGGCAGTTGCTGATGCCATATGCTTCAGAGGAAGGCGACTCCTGTGCCCCCATAAAGCTGCCTGGCCAACTGTACACCTTAAGTTACAATTAACTATTTCCCAAGCCTCATGGCAGTCACCTTACACCCAAAGCATACAATTTGATTATCTTTAACCTGCTTAGCTGCAAGTTTATTGAGGGTATTAGTTTATCTAACTCTGAAAACTCAGCTACAGTATTCAACTGTGGCTTACTCTTTTTTTTTTTTTTTAACCTCCAGTTCATGCAAAGTGTTTACACACACACAGAAAGTTGATCTGCATCAGAAAAAATGTACATTTCTGCAGTGGTGCACCTCTGCAAATGATAACAATGGTAGAAGCTGTAGATGGGGTTCGGTCTTTTGACCACCATCTTGGCTGTCACCAAAGGACAGGAAAATGCTTACAGATTTTCCTAGTGTATGCAAGACTACCGTGATTTTTATACATGGCATGGTTTGAATTTTCCATTAAAATCATAAACTTAGAAGTGGCTGTCACAAGAGGCTTGAGAAAGTCTTCCCTATGATCTTTGCTTCCTGATTTTTGTTTGATGCAATAAAGCAGAGGACTGGGAGTTAACTCCCACACTTAACCCACATTCTATTCATTTTGGGAGAGTTGTGCTGAAGTGGGAAAAATATTTTCGAGGAATTTCCCAAGAAAAAAAACATTCACCATTTCATTTCAGGAGATATCGCACCCCAGACATATTGTTGCGGAAAATTCAGCAAGATGACTATTGTCAGAAGAGATATTTTCATGTGATTTGCTGTGTAATATTTTGTTGAAAAGAGGCAGTTTTCAATTGGAAAATGTATCCATTTTCACTCACAATGCTCCCTGTGAGTGAAAAAGTTATGAATCTGGCAGATTTGCACAGACATAGGCCCAATTAAGTATCTGCAACAAAATACAAAGAACTATTTAAAAAGACAGCTTTCCCATTCAGTTGGGAATATTTTGCACCACTCTACTTTTTTTCATAGGATAGAAACCATATTTCACATATTCCAACACAACACAATAGACCACAGAAGCTTTTTGGGCTGCTTGAAATGCTTTTTTTTTTTTTTGCACAAAGAAAAAAAAAGTGCTAAAATACTATGAACTAATTGGATATTATAGGGATTTTAATAGGGCTGAACTATTCTAACATCAGCTGGTAGTTTTCAGTAATGTTAATTAGGGTTTACTTGACACAAAAATAAGAAATGCAATAATAATGAAATGATTACATCTCTGGTGGATCAGAGGTATTTTACCAAATCTCTAACGACTCAATACCTTATGCTTAATTTTAGACAAGAAACAGAACACTCACCAACAATAATCATTCCCTTATATCAGTGGTTCTCAAACTTTTGTACTGGTGACTCCTTTCACATAGCAAGCCTCCGATTAAATTACAATTAAAAACACATTTTTATATATTTAACAACATTATAAATGCTGGAGGCAAAGAGGGGTTTGGTGGAGGTTGACAGCTTGCAACCCCCCCATGTAATAACCTCGCAACCCCCTGAGGGGTCCCAACCCCCTATTTGAGAACCCTTGCCTTATTCTGATTAGTCCATTACCTATCTCTAATTAGAGAGTCACTCTGGAGTTTAATATGCAGTACTATACGCACAGCTACACACTCATAACCCTCTCACCTCTTTAAGGACAAGAACGCAGTTCCCAGGTCCCACAGACTGAGGCAGCTCTGCAATTCTCCCTTTGTTAAGGTAAGGCCCTGAGAAGCACCGGTGGTTGAAGTAGATTTTTGGACAGCAGTACTTTCCATTAATTACAACTGAGAAATGAAAATCAGCAGCAAAGATTTAGATCATGCAATGCAATCTCCCCAGCCAAGACTGGCTTCTCGAAAAGCTTAATATTTTGTAAAATAGTTTAAGCCACATATATTTTGGGAGTTAAACTGTCACATTTGCAGCTATAGCATTGCCCGTAATTGACGTTGCTGAGATGTACTTCTTATATTTTACACGCATACTCACACCCTGTTTATGTATTGGCAATATCCATATAACAAAGTGAGCCCAAAAATAAATCCAGTCACACAGCTCTGCAATTTATCATGAGCCTTTGACTGCCCACCTCATCTGTGCTCTGCCAGTGATCCATTCCCTGCAGCTACTTCTAACATTCTAAGCAGCAAAAAACACTTAAGAGGGGAAAAAAAAAAAAAAAAAATCAGCAAGAGAAAGGTTGCCTCCTTTTCCTACAAAGTGTCCATGTTCTGAGGCCCATAACAGGGAATATTCATTCCCAGACTAGTTACAGCCTTAGGGTCACATGTCTTCTTATCCAGGCTAGAGATGGGAGTTTCAGGCCATTAAAAATAGCAGATTACCAACTTTCCACTGGAATACACAGCACTTTTTTGAGCCACAGCATTTTTATAGAAAGCAGACATAAGAATTTGCTATTTTAGGTCATTTTTAAAAGGTTCCAGAATGCATACCCTTTCAAAAGCCTTACACTAGATAGAGTAAACAAGGTTCCTGACTTTAGACGCAGAAAGATATGCAAGTTACCACCAATTCAGTTTTAGAGGTTTCTTGAAAAGGGCTAGAAGTATATGATACAGCCACATTAAAAGCAGGCAGTTTCCCTTTCCAAAAGGTATAAAGCACACGTTTCTAGTCCTGATGGAAAATACTGGAACTTACTGCTAGTCATTGGTCCTGATCACTTGGTGTCAGAGACCTATGGCCATTGTCATTTTGGGGAAATCTAATATTGTTCAAAGAGGGAGGAGTTGAAAGGGGATAAAGGAACAGTCTGGAAACATTTCTGTGGTAAATTTATTACAAAAACATAAATCAAAAGCTGGCTATTTAAAGTTCTTCACATGTTTGAAACTTTGGAAGTCCCAGTGGAGGTGGATTGGAGGGCATTATACAGGTGAAATGGGCACAGAAGTATGACAAACCTACACTAGTGTGTGGCTCTGCAACGTATGGTATGAGATTATATATTACATCTCATGCAAGTCTATGACCTGCACCCATGCTATCTTCTTCTGGGAAGGTGTTAGAACAAGCAAGGCAGGGTCACACTGGGTCAGCACCTGGGGCAGTCCACAAAAACTCCAATGTACTGAAGGAAATGGTGCTGGTGATTTAACGGGAGATTTTCTTTCTTCTAAGTAAGTCTGATTCTAAAGGGAAACTATGCAGTTGGAGGGGGGAAAAAAACCCAAAGGTCACAGCCACCTGATATAATTGGAGAAGATAAGTAAATCAAGCACCAGAGTTCTGGACAAATTTCAAGTGCAGTAATTACTGCTCCCTAAATTCCCCTTGCAGTTTCAAGCAGAAAAGCTATTTGCTACTTCCTATCCTAAACTGTTGTATAATATTGCTTTGCATTGTTAAACTGCTATTTTTTCCACCAGCAGTTGCTACACTTTAATGTTGCTGAAGTAATCCTTGTTTTTAGTTTGCATGTCAGTTGAAGTCTGTAAAACACCTTGGCATCCTTCAGAATTTAAGCTGCCATATATGGATGCAATATATTTATGGATGTATAAATATAAAAAAAATATAAATATAAAAGTAAAGTAATTTTACGCTTGTAGTCCTATAATTTTGATTGAAAAGCACTTTAATCTAAAAAGGCCATAATTCCAGTGGTTTATAAACTGATAAACAGATGAAATGACATTATATCTCCATTTTAAAACCAATTAATATGCAAAGTGGTACAGCCTTAGACATGCATTTTACTGTGTGGGAAACAGAGCAATTTAGGATTATATGCTATACGGATAGAATTGTATAGCTGTTTCATCAGCAGATGTACTTATATACATTCTTTCAACACTTTAGAAAATGAGCAGATTTTGCCATTTGGCACGAGTTATTTTACACTTTGAACAGTCTTGCTTTAGACTGATGATCAAGTTATCACAAAGACAAACAAACCTGCACATCAGTATAGTATTCTAACAGTTCGGTGTGGAGTATGACGTGTTTGTTATAATAGCCCAACCCAAGTGCTACAGTTTTATGTATCTATCAAAATTATTTTAAAACATTTTTGTTGGGGGATGCTTAGACATGAATTAATTTCCTTCCCACTCACAGCATATGGGATTTACAGGTATGTATACCACTTATATAGCTTAGAGGAAAGTGTTTTGTAAACAACTGGGTTATTAAGACTAAATATTTTGGCTCCAGGTGCTCCCAGCACATCCATTGGTGGGAGAAAAGATTAAGTGGTACAATAATCCAACTTCCAGCATCAAGACAACATGTTCTCATTGTACCATGTGCAGCAGTAATTGTATGCTGTTCTCAAGTTAAGTCTTCCTTGCCATTTGAAAGATTATCCTTCCGAAAAGTGTTTACCCTATTGTACTATTCAGGACTGCTGAAGTTACTGAGCAGCTGGACAATTATGCCATAAAGATACAGAACTCTCACACCTTCTTAACCCAACAAACAAGACGCTTACCTGAGTCAGTGGAATTCAGTTCCTGGTTCTTCAGCCTCTCATGGACAGTCCTTGAAGACAAAATTCTGCAATGGGAGAGAGGAGGTTGGGAAAGAGACCAAGGTTGATATATCAACATCTTGATTGCGAAAAGGCTAGGTCCTTTCTCACTCCCAACTTAGTGTGTCAAGCCTATGGTTTCAATTATCTTTGTAATATTTAACAACTTTACTCAGGCTGTAGGAAGAGGCAATTGTGTTGATCTGGCTTAGCTCTGTGCCGGTGGTGTTCTTCCCTTGTTTGAAAAAGCCAGGTGTGTCAAAGGTGCTTGGTAACACAGCCCACTCCATCATGGAGACACCATCACAGTTTTTACATTTCACGTTTGAAAAGATGCGGATTCAAACAAAAACTAAAAAACACTTCTAATGGCCCCATTTAAAAAACAGGTGGCTTGGCATGTTAGGAGAGTCTATTTTACTGAAAACAATGGACCAAGTATTGGGATGTCCAACCATGTAAAATCTGATACCTGCAATATCATCAAGATCAGCAGGACTAACTGTAGGGAGATCCATTGTACGTGTCACTTGAACAAGCTCATGCTACATAGTTTCACAAAACCTTTGAAGATGAGAACACAAGGATGGTCTCTATTTGAACTATTTTTTCCTCCCACTTTTCTCTCCTTTTTCAATCTGGTAAGCATCTCATGTAATACAACTCCAACTGTGGAGGAACACACTAGCTGCACACTATTTGAACGAGGGCTCTCACATAGAACAGCTGAACGTTCCTATCAAATAATGCGGAAATCTCAACTGCACAACAGAACACTAAGGAAGTCAGATTCTGTTCCTCAGAGCACATGTACACGGCACTCACATTAACACTAATGAAGATGGCTGTGTGCTCTGAAGGGAGAATGAATCTGAAAATGAACTGAAAGGAGTTAAAGCAATCATCCCAACTTAGGATAACCACTACAGTAGTTTAAGGCTTCCATCATGAAATCCATATGATGACAATGCTGACAAATATTTTTAGACAGCAAAAAACCCTAAGTGTCCTCCAATACTGGAAGATCGCTCAGCTCCTTAAAACAAGGGATGAAGCAACAATTAAAATCCCAGAGTGAGATGATCTATTAACCATCAGTGCAGTCTATATGCACTAAACTGTTAAAATCCCAGCTTCCCACTCATAAAGAGTGTCCTTGAACAGTGCTGTAGCTCTCATTTCAGAAGGGCAGAGATTGTTTTTCAAAATCAGTGGGAATTAAGTATAGGTATAAACTCAAGCCTGACAAAACTTCACTGTCCCTTTTCTATGAAACCAAAGTTGCAAAGACAAATCACCATCCACAAGGATTATAATAATAATAAATAATAATAGTACAAAACTTGTTACTTACTGTTTCTCTGGTTGAACCACAGCAATTTTCCTCTGTTTGTTCACTGTAAATCCAGATTGGGGTGGGGATGGGGGGGGGGGAAGGATTGATTGATTGAATAAATAAAATAAATAAATAAATAAAAGCCAAGCAAGTTAAACTTCCATTACAAAATATTTTTTATGGCAGCACTTCCTCTAAGTTTTAAGCCAAAGGTATCTACATGCAAAAATTGCTGCAATCATTTAACAGCTGACACGAAGTTTATACCAAAACAACGACAAGTCTGGTTGACTCCTCCTTGTTTTTGTGGATACAGACTAACACGGCTACCACTCCGATACAAGGTTTATACCAGTCATCTGGGCTGAGATTATCCAAAAATGTTTAGGGGATTTGCATGTCCTATTTTCACTGAAATTAACAAAAGTTGGGCATCAGATCCCCTAGCCAGCTGTGAAAATCTCAGCTTTTGTGCACAGAACCACCTTCTTCACAAACTTGTACTTTTCAGGCCAGTCATCAAAGTATGTATAACAGCCAAAAAGAAATCTGCATGCCTGCCTTCTCTCTCACCCATCAGTACTGTGGTATTTGAATATTTTACAGGTCTAACTGGGCAATCTAATGTCACCAAGAAGTTCTAGACAAGATGATGTGACCAAGATAATGCTGTGAAGTTATATAAAAATAGCTACATGTTAAGTGCAGTGTTCAACTGCCAATACAGGTTACAATCCAGGCATTTGCTATAGTGAAAACAATTCTGCTATAACAGAAAGACAGACACGTGGATTTAGTGAAACATGGGCCTACGCTTGTGCTTGGAGAAACTAGACACCTTGAAGAACTGTTCAACAGAATGATGAATTTAAAGCTACATGAACTGCCTTTATGGACTGACTGACTGACCATGTTTGAGATTGCTATGTATTTTATACACAAACTGTGTTGCAATCAAGAGTAGTGTTGCTGGGGGTCACCCCTTTGATATGCCCCTTGCATTACTTTAAATCTCATTCTGAATGGACTATAAGGGTTGTACGCTGCCCGTACTACTGTATTCCTAGTCATTTTGCACTGCATAATGACATATGAAGTATATGAATGTACAAGTTTGTACTGTGTCTCGCTTTTCACCCCACCCCCTGCAAGTGAAAGATTCCTAAAAATATTACGTGTTCATATTTTATGCAGACACTAGTAATTGCATACATTTTTAAAAATGAGATGACACTTTCATTTGTAGTTTCATCATGTATTACGGGGATAATGCTGCAGTAGATGCACTTGTTAGAGCTTCAAAGACTTTCCATCCCCACCTTGACTGCTAGTAGTTTACAAAGAGAACAGAACTAGTACCTATTGCTCTGCGAGGAGGTCTGAGCTGGAATCCACTGGTCTCACACCAACCCACTGGAAATATATTCATCGATTCCACACTCGTTATGCATTCAGGAACTGGCTTTTTGGAGCCTGTTCAGTTAAAAGAAGCAAAATGTAACCGAAACAGCAGTTTCAAAATTCTGTATTGGGACCTGCTATCTGTATGTCAACATGATTGCAAAATAGTGCCACTGGTTTAGTATTTTCCCCTTCCTTCATTTATCAGCAACTATTTCCTGATTTTATTTGTTCACTTCTAAAAGCTGGGAAAGGAGGAGTTTGTCATCTTTCATTCAGCAGAGTAGCACAATGCATAGTAAATGCACCTTGTTGTTCTTTAAATAAAATCAAGGGGGGCATGGATCGGTGTTCACGTCATGTTCCTCGTCAGTACCTGGCCCAGGGCAGGGAAGCTAATGATTCAACTAGCAGACCAAATTCGGTGATGAATCCTAGTCACGTGCCACTTGAAGCATGTTGTGCATACGCTAAGAAGAATACAGTAGAACGTTGATGTTATGGATACCATGGGAATGGAGGCTGCACGTAACTCTGAAACGTTCCGTAACTCTGAAGAAGAGAAAAGGAGTACATGTGGCATCTTAGAGACTAACCAATTTATCTGAGCATAAGCTTTCGTGAGCTACAGCTCACTTCATCGGATGCATACTGAAGAGAGCTGTAGCTCACGAAAGCTTATGCTCAGATAAATTGGTTAGTCTCTAAGGTGCCACAAGTACTCCTTTTCTTTTTGCGAATACAGACTAACACAGCTGTTACTCTGAAATCTGAAGAAGAGGTTATGGATGTCAGCCACCCGGGGGTTGGGACTGCAGCTGCAAAAAGGGGTGGGGAGAGGGTTCAGGGCCGTGGGCAAGGATGGGAGTCAGGGCTTCGGACTCTTGGGGCGCCAGGGCTCGGAGCTTCTGCCCCACGGGAGCACTGGCGCTCAGTGCTTTAGACCTGGGGGGAGCGCTGGGGGGAGGGTAGGACCACACCAGGGCTAGGGGCTTTAGCTATGGGAGGAGTGCTGGGGCTGAAGCTGGTGCTCCCCTCATAGCTAAAGCCCCAGCACCCCCCACAGGGCTGAAGCCAGGAACAGAGCCGTGGGGCTGAACCCCTGAGCCCCAGCACCCCCATGAAACTGAAACCAGGAGCAGAACTGCGGGGCCAGTGCTCCCCCTACCCCATCTAAAGCCCTGAATCCTGGTGCTGTGAGGGTCAGAAGCCCCGAGACTCCCCACCCAGCCCGGAGCCCTGACCTCTCCCCTGCCAAGGCTGCAGCCCCTGCCCTCCTTGGCTAAAGCCCTGATGCAGTACAGTATTTGCTTTTATTTTTTTTGGTCTGCACTGCTGCCTGATTGAGGACCTCCAGTTCCATAGGGTGTCTGGTTGTCCGGTAAGTCCGTAACTCTGGTGTTCATATTTCAAAGATAAATGAAAAATAAAAGGAAATATAAAGAAGCATGCAAAGGCCAGCTCTATCTTGTTAGATTTTCTGCTGCAAATTATTTCCTCCAGGTGTCATGCTGCTCAGCTTGGGTAAAACCTTCACTTAAGTGAAAGTCACCCCCTGTGCAGAGAGATACCACAAGGCCCATGCTCTACTTAAGTCCTAGAATTAATTAATTTATTTTCTGAGAATAATGCTGAAAATAGATTTACACAGTGATTTGTGCCAACTCTCTGCATGGGGTGATTTTAACCCCAAGATAAGTGAACATTGCCATTTTAAATCTTAAAAACTAGGAGAGGAGCAAGAGAAAGGGCTAACAATATCGTCCTTCAATTACAGGAGACAAGGATTTGCTGGCCATTTTTAGCAGAAAGTGTCTGTGGCTGATGATTTATGACCATCAATCAATCTCCAGGTGAGACTGGTGTACTAACATGATTTGTGGCAAGGTCAGAGCGGGACAAGCCTCCTGTTCTCTTAAGGGGCACTTACCCTCCAACTGAAGCCAGAGGTAGGACTCTTTCACCTTGGTGACCGTGGCAATGCAAATTTCCCCTGGATCAACAGGGTTCACAGCCTCAAGTTTCATGTTCTCTTTAAATCCATGGTTGGAAGTTAGCTAATAAAAAGATGACAGATCAAGGGATGTTTGGAGAAAATATGTGAATTTACCAGCCTATCAGATGTAAACAGCCATGTGGAGGACTAAAACATACAAACTTGATTACACGACCATGATGGGGGACTTCAAACTCATGTGGGTAATCAAGGATTCACAAAGAATTTTCAGTGTAATTAACACGTCTGAATATGTAACCGTATTTCAGGTTAAAGGGAATTTCAGAGAAGCAAGGCAGAATAGTATGTAATGACACACTCACATAGGGTTGCATTTGCATTGGAGCATGAGAAAAATTCAGCTGAGAGACTCACTGACAGAGATTTAACCAAAACTAGAATCAAGAAACTCCTCCCAGTTATTTACCTGCAAGTGAAACTTCAGTAGCTAGCAAACTGAAATAATCAGACTGACAGGCAGAACGCAACCTCAGTCTGCCTTTTTCCATTATGATAAATAGGAAAGCCCTTTAAAAAAAAACAACAAAAAAACAGCACCCGCGACAATCCCAGCTGCACTAAATCCCAATTAAATTTCCTTCCTCATCTAAATGGATACTAGGTACTGCAGACAGCAAGGCAGGCTTTTCTGGTGGGGAAAAAAAGTGGTTTTATGTTATTTCCCTCCCTACTTACAACGCTTATCTGAATCATAGAATTATAGGACTGTAAGGGACCTCAAGAGGTCTTCTCGTCCAGACCCCTGCAAGGCAGGGCTAAATATTATCAATTAGTAAAAGATGCCCTACAGTCATCCCCAGGACCTCCCAACCCACTCCTCTCAGAAAAGCCCAGAGTCTGTATTTTCAGACACTGAGGAGGGCAAGAGGAGGATAAGATGAAAAGAAAAGCTTTGCCAGCATCCCCCTTTTCTAAACCAGGAAGTTAGAGTGTTTCCCTGATGACTACATCTGCCTCAATATTATCCAGAGAGAGGGTTGGCAAGGGTTAAGAAAACAGCCCTCTGGTGCTGCTTTCACAAAGTGTTCAGCTAGTAATATCACCACTGTGGTACAGAATGACAAAACCCAAACTCAAGTCCTAGCAGTTTACTTTTAAAATTAGCTCATAATTTTTTCCCATTGGAACATTTTATTGAATTTTCAAGTCAAATCATAATTACAGTTAAGGAAGAAGAGTGGGGAAAAAAACCCTAGATAGGTGGCAAGGGTTGAGCAGGGGAAGGGTACCATTTTAACATAGATGCACACATGAAAGACCAGTGCAGTGGCAGTGATTCCATGGACAGTTACATCTTATGTGAAATGGCCTTTTACACTAGATTCACACTGCCACTGTAATCTATTAATCTGGGAACTCTGACTTTTTTGCACGAACACTTCAGTTCACCTTTATTACATTCTCTAGACACTTCTGTTCCATGAACAACTATGAGCGCTGTTTAGGTGACAGGGTCAAAAGCATTGTGTGTCCCTGTAACAATCACAAGAAGCAAGGGTGTTGTTTATGTAAGTGGACATCATGAGGAGTAGCCACCAGTACAGGAAAAAGCATTATTCTAGAAAAGCTTACCAAAGGAAAGCAGCTCTGGGGAGCAGCCTCAGCACCGCACTGTTTGAGGTAGTCCGCCCAATCAAAGTCCTGCCCGGGATAACCTGAGCAAAGAGCAAGCAAAGTGGTTGCTTAATTGTATTACACCAAACAGATGACTCCAGTCAACCAAATGCTTGCATTATCCAAGATATGGATGATTTAATTCCCAATTGGGGCCTATGGGCTGCACAGTCCAATGAAAGGCCTAATCCAGCACCACTTTCACAGAATATAGGAGCTTTGCCAAGTAAGCAACTCAGGATCAGGCCCTGGGTGGTTTTGCATGTTTTAAGTTATGCCCTACTGCTTGAGAGTTTGCCTTCACTGCAGCGTTAGCTCAAGGTATAACTCGAGTGCTGCCACTACCTGACTCCCGTTCACACACACAAGTCTCTAGCCAAGTTAAGTAATGCTTTAAACTCAAACTAGCTGGCTTGTCAGGCGGTGTTTTTTGAAGTTTGAGTGCGGCTAACACTGGAGCTAGTAATGCAGCGAGAACTCAGTTACTCTATGCTGCTAAGGGAAACACTCTATGCTGTTCAAGTGTTATTTGCCGCTAACTCCGTAGGAGATAACAACACTGCAGCGAAGACAAAGTTTACAATGTCCTGGCATTAGCTTCTCTGTTATTACAATTGCAGCTGTATTGCGATATGTTCAACTGCATCTTAGACGCTTGCCTAGATCCCTTTTGAAAATGAGGTGTAGGCTCCTATCACAGTTTGGTGTTGCAACATTGAGTGCAGCAACACCTAAATACCTTTAAAAATCTGGGTCTTAGTTTCTCTTTAGAGACTGTCTGCTTGGAGATAGTTAGGACATGCTAGGAATGAGAGGGCATTAACCAGAACATGTTGTTACTGCAGGTTGACCACATTCTGGAGAATGCATGAGGACTCCTTGAAAGGTGTCCCACAAGATTAGACTGCACAGCTGAAGAGAGTCTCACTTTTAAATGAAGGGTTGTAATCCAGAAAGTCTTAAGATTTAATAGAAGTTGTTATTATTTACATAGTGCTTTAAATTTGCTAGGCACTGATGTACTGTATATTAAATAAATGGCGATTAGTGTAGTGTGATGAGGATGAATCACTATGCAAATCCACTAAGTAGCCATTAAGCATCGTAGTTAATCTTTCATAAAAGTTTTGATAATCTATTTTGTTACTCCATAATTATTGTTATAATAAATCTATATTAATTTGGGATATGGGAGCCTTAATGCAGAGCTGTAGGGAGCTCTCAGTCCAAAATCTCCAGTACCCAGGCAAAAGAGTTTCTTCTTGGAGTAGATATTCCCTTCTCCTGTATTCTGTCTAAACAAGATGAACATAAAGGAAGGGAAGCAGGGACCAAGAAACCGCACCGTTATGCTATTCTGCCTGCATAGGATACTGCATGTGATTGCAAATAGCAGGGTTTTAGCAACAGAAGAACTATAGCACTGCTGTAATACTTCTTCCAAGTGCATAGCATGGTACAGAGTAGCACCATGACTGGGGTTTAGGAATTTATAGAAGATAAAAAGCTACACATGAAACAGCATCTATGATACTGTTTCATGTTAAATTGCAGTAATTCCATCTAACCTCTCCTGGGATTAACCAAGACAGGGGCTATTTATGTTTTTGTTATTGTGTCAGCCAAAGCTATGTCTAATAGGAATCTCGAAGGCACCACATTTCCTCTAGAGGAGACACCATTTCTGTGGGTGCTGCTTCGAAGAGAAGCCTGAAACCTTTTAATGGTCTCTGAATGCAGCCCTGGGGAGCTAGATGGCTGGAAGAGCAGTGCTGCTTTGGCCACAGTACCTTAGTACACCTAGTTTAAGGGAAGGGAAGAGGCACACCTCCTTTCACTTTCTGCTCCTATTAACCAGTGAAATGCTAAAATGAAGCTCAGACACTATGGTGATGGGTGGCAATATAAAACCCTAAGATCTTTGCCCTCTTCCCTACACATTTCCATCATTGAACACTTGGGGAGTAAGAAAATAAAGCTGAACAGGCACGATGAAGAAGAAGAAAATTCAACAGCCACTGTCCTGGCTACAGCAATCTGATATCCCAGGAAGTGAGGCTATAGCTCACTAACTCCCTGCACCCTGGAATGCATGCTTCCTCCAAGGCTAACCAGATGCTTTCATTCCAAGAAAAGCATGGGGTGCCTACAGCCCTCAAACCCAAGTACATCTCCATGAGAAGCCCAGACTCCACCAGCTTAGTGCTGCTGCTTCCTTGAATTTGGATCTTTCCCTTCCTCCTGCCGGGAGCACACATCTCTTCTGCAAAAATGCTGTCCCAGCTTGTAGATTTTTAACACAGTGCACTGAGGGATAATAATCTCTCACTTTCAAAGAGGCCTACTTCAGTGAGTGAGACAAAAATGCAGACATATACCTGGTGGAGGGCTGAGATGCAAACCATTTTTCAGACTCCACTGCACAGGAAAGATACCAGTACTGTTGACATGACAAACGTATGACCGGCTGGTTTTGCATTCTGGTCGCAAGTCATCAATTTCTACCAAGAAATATTTTTCATTGAACACCTGCAAAGTTATCCAAAAAGAGACAGACAGATGGCCTTAGGGTAGCAGATACAATATCTTAATTTTTGAAGGCTAATCTACTGTCAGGTATTTTCCAAATTCTGCATTTGCAAATATTAGACGGATAAAGAAAAAGAAAAAAGACAGGATGATTTACAGAATCACAGACCAGCAGACTGCACGATAATATCTGGAAATGTAATAGAACAATTAATAAAGCAGTCAATTTATAGGCACTTAAAGACAAATGAGGTGATAAATAGCTAGCAATAAGTAATTGCCGAGAGAGCTATATGACTCCAAGTAAATAAAAATGGGCTCATCAAAACAATCCATATCAAGGTAACTTAATTTGTTTCTTTTTGATGAGATAACAAGCTTAGTAGAAAAAAGGAAATAGAGTGGACATATTATATCCTGGCTTCATGTTCCTCACAGTACATACAAGATATATGGAATATTATTAAAACAAAACAAAACACATACACTTAGGTTGGTTGTTTTTTGTTTTAATGAATGAACAATAATGAACTATTTAATGTGTGACAATGTTGGGTGGGATCCTAGAGAGATTAGTTATTTCATAAGTTCACTATTTTCAACAGCGACTGACGATGAAAGAGCATGAGAGAAGATTAAATTTATGTGTGATCCAAAGCTTGGAGAGATGTGTCCAATATGTTTTTGGAGCCCAGGATTATGAGAATACAATACAAATTTAAGAACTGAGAAGTCCAAGAAATATTTAAAAATCAGACACATAAAGGTATGACATCCTGTAAGGAATAAGCAAAATACATAACTAAAGAATGAGGACTATGGTTAGGAACCTGAGCCACAGAAAATGATATAATGGATGCTAAACAGGATGGGTCAGCTATGCAGTACTGCCACAAACACACACACAAATGCCATATTGGGTGTTTTCACTTAGAATGTCAGATCAAACAAACAAACAAACAAAAAAAACCCCAACAAGTGCCATAATGATTCTACTCCCTTCAGAACTGGCTGTACTTCAGAGTATTAAATTAGTATTGAATATTTAAAGAGACTGATAAGTTAGAGTTCACAGGAGAGAGAAATAAAATGTCTGAAATGTAAGACACGATGTAGGAGCAAAGATTCAAAGAACATTAATTCTATAGTAAAAAGCGAAAGGGAGCACAACATTTGTTTAAAAATACATAAAGGAAGACTAAATAAGTTGTATAATCTGAGGTGTACAATCTCTTTTGGAACCTGCATAGTGTGTGGGTGTACAGTCTCTTCTGGAACCTCTTAGGTGTTTACTAAAACAAAGATGTTGGTAAAAGCTGTCAAACACAGGAGTCTAAAGCTGGGCTCTTAAATCCATACAATTTTCAAAAGATGACAAGTAAGTATGAACAAATTCCACTGAAGTTAATGGCAGCTATAAGGATTCAGCATCATGTGAAAATCAGGCCATTCTAAGTTGCATGGATGTGATGAAGTGAGGAATTTTTGTATGAATGCTGTGTGCCTCAGTTTCCACCTATGTGCTGCATGTTTAACGAGGTGGTAGGAAAGGGTGTTTACTGTTGTAGAGAACCAAGTGTGACCCTGCCTAGCAGCCGGGACCCAGACAGCCTGGACACTTTGTTACCCAGCAACTGACGGCCTACCCCATCTTGGGAGCCAGACAGCTTTGACCAATGAGACAACCAAGGGCTAGAGAGACACACCAGGTGATCTGTTTGCCAAGGAAAGGATGACAAAGGACAGAGAATGGCTTTGGAGGAGATACGGCGTGGGCTGCTGGAAGGAGTGGTCACTTCTGGACCGCGAAGAGTAGCCTGAGCCCACCTGGATGCTGGACTTTGCTAATATTTTCTATGCTTGAGGCCCCTGAGAACTTTCTGTGCTGTGTTCCAATCATACAATAAACCTTTCTGTTTTTATGCTGGCTGAGAGTCCCTCCAGTCTAAAGACTGGGGTTGCATTACTCCCTCTGGGTGTGGAGGCCCCCCAGGGGGTCCATAGTTAGTGGACTCCCTGGGGAGAGGGCTTCTCATGGAGAGAGACAGGCAAGCTGAAGGTGCAGAGGTGCAGTTCCAGGAGGCAGTGAAACCTAGAGCTTAAGCTCCAAGAGTGTGTGACTCCTGAGGAGGGCTGTTACACCTAAGGGGTTTCTTCCCAGAGATATTACGGAGCCAAGACAGCACTGACCCTGTGATTCTGTGACACATGACCAAGTATGGATTTAGGAGTCAAAGTTTAGGCACCCAGCACTCATCATTTTGGCTGTTTAGGCTATGATTCTCACTGCACCAATTTTTAACTAAAAAGTGTTCACCCCTGGGACAAAGTCACCTGGCAGGTACCTGACCCACATGTGATCTATGAAAAGTCTGCAGCTTAAACTCTAATGTAAAATTTTAGAAAGCATGCAGGGAATTCTCAATCAACAAGCACAGAACAAAAACAGCAACTGAGCTTCAGCCATAGCTGGAGAGTTCAGAATGAATCCTGGTACCTTAACAACTGTAGCAGGAGAGAGGACAAAAGGTGCTACTGGATCCACAGCCTCTAACTTCATGCTTGCAGTGAATGAATGCACTCCAATCACAGGCTTGTCCTGAAAACCACAAGATTAGAGCACAGATTAACCATGTTTTTTAATGGAAAACAACCGACAGTATTCACCTTTAAGCACCTAGAAGTTAACTAAGACTTTTTTAGCTCATCCTGCCTTGTTCTAGTAAATTGTAAGTTTGGCACAGGTGACTGAGTACCAGCAAGAATTGTATAATGAAAATAAGGGGCAACTGTCCTTCCACTGAAGCTGTGAGTTTTTCCATATCATCAGGGGGTGGCCAGGCCCTGTAAATGAAGTAGGTCCAGCGCTCCTGCAGGTGAGAGCTGCCAGAGACCAGGAGACTGAGGAATGCCCTGGAAGGATGCTGTAGCTGGTTCCTGGGAGAAGGCTGTAGGCAGGAGCACAGCATGAGGGGTTTGCTGGCTGGTATCTCCAAGCCAGACTTCCGGGGAAAGGGGGGCTGGAGAGGGATGACTGTGAGAGAGCAGCAGAGGGAGCTGTGTGCTGACTCCTTAGCTGGACAGGAGAGCAGCAGAGGAACTTAACCTGCTGCTATCTCCAAGGCTAGAAAGCAGGAAGTAAGGGAAAGCGTGAGGACCAGGGGGCAATGAGGGATGCTTCCCTGGTGAAGATGATCTCCCAGTATAGTGACTGTGGGGGAATTTCTGCTGGGAAGATCAGGGTTGCACTTTAGTTGGAACGGCTGGCGTGGCTGTCTTGTCAGAGAGGCATAAGAGGACTGAGGAGGAGCCTGGGGGTGGTGGAAGATGCTGGCGTATGGTATGTGGTGTGTTGTCATGGGATTTTAAGGACTCTATAAACCAGGAAGCGGAAGGGACTACGTAGGGACTTTTGTTATGGACTGATCTGCACTATAGTTTTGAAAATAAACTGGCCCCAAGGAAGGTTATTTTTGAAGCAAGAGAGACTGAAGTGGAATCCTTGGGTTGCCTGAGAGAGGAAACTGAGGCAGGCGCACTTGTGCCACAGCCTGCCACAGAAAGATGTTCCTTGTGGGACCACCCTATGACAGGCCCCAAGAGATTTCCCCCAGGAGCTTTGCAAACTTGCAGCAGAATGTGGCCAGAGGCCAAACAAGTCAGTTAAAATATTTTTCTAACCCTCAGCACTAAACAAAGCGAGACAAAGTAGTTGTTTCCTAAGTTTCAGCCACCTGAATGGGAAACATCAGAACCTGCATCAAATGGCAACACTGCTCAATAAACACTTGACCCTGACATAATACATCATTGTAGTCAGCAATAGCAAGCCCTCATTCAATTTGCTCCAATGGCTTGCTCTCCCACAATTAATTCTTACAGCTATGACAAAAGTCATCAGTTCTCACTACACTATCTGGAGCCTTGCTCGATCAAGTTCTATGCACTGGATATTTTACCTTAAAGAGATCAGTGGGTACTGAGGACCCTTCTTCTTCCTCTTTCACCTTTGTCAAAATGTCCTGCCATTCTGCCTCACTTTTCAGGCACCGGATAGCTTCAGCAAAAAAAAAAAAAGGTAGCACAGTGAACGAGCAGAGTTCTTGTATCTCCCACAGAAAATGAAGAGGGTGAAGCTAAATTACTTTTATCTTTGTAAAGACCCATTAAATGCTAAGCAGAGCATCCATTAAGAAACCATATTGCTTTACCTCAGAGCTCTGGCTAAGAACTCTCAGCTTTTCTAAAAGCTTTAGGATACCTTGTGTATGAAGAGGGACTACATAAATCAAGTTCCACTGTGTGAACTATATGCTTCTACATCTTTAATTTGATGGCAAGCTTGGGGTCATACTGATCACAGCCACAGTGTAATAAAAGAATGTACAATGCTGAATTTACTAATGAAATGAGATTACTGTTGGTCATTTCCTCTATTTTTATGGCTGCAGGTTAAACAGGCAGCAAGCAATGAAGTATCGCAGAGTACAGCACAGTCAGGTGGGGCTATTTCCTTTAGTATGCCCCATCACAGGTTGCTACCACCTCCAATGGTGGGTTCCTGCTAAGATTTATTAAGGGATTCCTGGAACTGGATACCAAAAGGCTTTTCTCACAGAATATCAAGGAAGCAGCCCAAAACTGGATTAAGAAAATAGTACATATGCCCAGTGTTTTAAAACTGCACTATTCAAATCCTTAAAGAGAGAGAGACTGATAGAATTTTGTTTATTTTCCATCAATATAGTGATGCAGGTGAAACAAGCAGAATATTAATTTTTCAGTGTGATTCCAAATCCTACTGGTTTGGGACTTGATACAATTATCAACAAGGGAAATACTCTCATTGACATCAGCAGGAAGATGGATTGGGCTTCTCCTCTAACCGTTAAAAAAAAAAAAAAAAGATTGTGACTTTTAAAAAACTAAATGCACATGCACTGCTTAAAAGTTAGAATTTAATGTAGACGCCCATCACTGAGACCATGGGCACCTTGTGTTTCTGAAGTAACTTGTCTTTTGCTTTTGCAGCTAAGGGTTTAGGAGAAAAGCCCAGCACTTTTCAGTTTATATCAGAAACGTCACTGCCTTTTGAGCTGGTGACCAAAACCAAGAATTACTGTGATTCAGAGGGTAATTTCCAAGGCAGAGGAAGGATATACTTTCAAAACAGCAGCGTGATTAGTCACTCCCAACAACTGTTAAGCCAGCTACAACACACAACAAAATGTAATCAGCAGGAACGGTACCCCTTTGGGGGAGTTGCGGCCACATACCCAAAACCACCAGTGGAGTAAAGATACTTAGCAAAACAGCATCTTTGGAAGCTGGCTTCTATTTAGCTAATTACTGCCGAAGGTGTGACACCCGATTATAGTGGATAATCAATTATCATAATAAGTTTAATTAGCTCCTCTTTTAAAATATGTATTATGACAAATTATCTTGTGTGGTTTTGTTAATGGAGGAGGTACTTATGCTGAAGTTGGAGTGGCACCATCTCCACTTCCCTGAACTTCAGAGAGAGCCATTTTACATTGACCGGCATTTGCACTACATGCATTGTTCACCGCCACATTCCTTAGGGTGTATTAACTTTCTAGGACAACCTACTATACACTGTTGTACTCCTACTTCAGATGGAAGTCTAGGCATCATAGTGGGCTGGGAAGTCTCTATGGCCTGGGTCTAATAGAGGTGTGCTGTTAAGGAGCAAGAAATGGGGACCTTTGTGAAGAGCCCTGGGATGGAGCCTCCCAAGAGATGAAATATAGCATTACATTAGTTACACTTAATTACAATAATTATTTTCCTCATACCAGAACCCAAGGCCATTAAAATAAATGTCAAAAGACAATCCTTCCCCCATATTCAATGCCTACAACAAGCAGGTTAAAGATGGTGACAGGCAAAAACAGCTATGAACATTAGAACAAGCGGGTGTAACCTCTGTCATACTACTTAATGAAACGCTCTTTCATTAAAAAGAGTGGGATGTTTGTTAGATCTGAGTCTTGTGGTGTGAACACACATGGATCTTGAATCCAGATTTAGAGCACAGAAGAGGGGACTCCAGTCTCAAGCTCATGATTACCAGCTCTATCGACAATAGATTTAAAATGTTACTTGGTACCTGCTGGAGGTTGGAGGTCATATCCCTGTTGAGTTGCCCAGCCCATTTGATGAAGAAATGGATCCAAGTAGAACATCCACTGATCAGACTGGTCAGAATCTACCAACCCTTCGTAGCGCAACTTGAGCCTCCCGCCAATGTTTTCCACCACCTTGACAATCCAGGCTTCCAAGGAATCTTGGGAGTTTTGACATTCCAGTCTGGAGCCTGGTGCAATGAGATCCAAGGGATTCTTCCCTCTGTGAAGCTGCAGGCCAAAATGGAGAGAACAAAAGAGGACCATAAGGTAAGTGACTCATAGAACTGGTTCAGAATAGACTGAGTTACATAGATTCTGCACTGTCACTGATGCTGTGTCATAGACACACCTTTGTGCTGTGGACCACTTGTCCAACTGAAACATGAATATAGGAGTCAAATAGCATAGCACCCTTAACCAAAGAGATTACAGAACTCACTAGCCATGGTTGCTTGCATCAGAGCTCCTGTGGTATCTGCAGTCATGGTCATAAAATTATGGGTTTTTTGCAAAGGCATGGGATCAGTGTGCTGTTCATCTGTTGTTTCAGAGGCATTTGCCAGTTGTACATTCAGGGCTTGAAGTGGAGTAATACAGCCCACCCTTTAAAAATTCAGACATCTTTTTAATATGTAAGAGGACAGGATAGCAAAGAAGCAAAGATGCCCATGTTAAAAGGTGGAATATAAACAATGCTAAATGGTAAGCATATCACTCATTTTCCGAAGTGCCATCACACTGCCCTGTATGGGGAACAGATTAAGATTAGTGATTGAATGAGGTGGCCAGGTTTTTGTTCTTGATTCTATTTTATTCATACCAAAGATCTAGCTACAGAGAAATGGGTGACAGTTAAAAAGGTTCTGAATTTGTCCCATTTAAAGCAGAGGTACATGAGTTAAGGAGGGAGACAAAAGGAATGAAAAAAATATCTGTTCAATAGTAAAGAGAAGATTAACAGGGGACATGACTAAGGAAGGAGGCATTTTGAAGATCAGACAAGGAAGATATTCCACAAAGCTATTTGGAAGGAGGAACAGGCTAAGAGAAAGGGCTGGGCACTCAGGGAATTTGCGAGGAGCTCCTTTACTCTGACAGGCGTTAATGGGTGGAAGAGATAATCTGAATCTGCAGTTACAAACACGTTCAGGAAAGCATTTGACAAAACACAAATGCTACACAGATACCAGAAGGTGGACCAAACATATTTTTCTGAATTTCAACAGCTTACAGTAATAGCATTTAAAATTAAGAAAGATGTAGAAATGATTCACTTACAAAGGGCTTTACTTTATATACTGTGGTTAAAGATGCTAAGAGTGTCGTAGCCCTAAAACAGAAGCCTCACTGTTGTTTCAAGTGAGTTAATTCAGTCTATTTGAATAAACACTCACACCCTCTAGCAGGTTAGCAGGAGCACTGCATGCTCCTGTCAGTGTCTGTCGAAGGAATTCTTCCTGGTCAGATATCTTATCCTTGATACCTAAACAAAAAACAAGGGTGAGAGATTACTTTTCTGTGGCCAGCAAAACGCTACTTCAAGCAACAAGTCATTTGAGTGCCCTTGTGAGATTTCATTCAGGAGGGTACATTTCTCATCCACACGTCAATAAGAAGGCCCATATGCTCCTACATCAGAGTGTGACTTTACCTTAGATATACTTAAAGATAAGCAAGATTTCACATTAGTGTTATTTCAACAGATAGGGTCAACTCAGAACTTTCCTTCATTTCAATACAAGAGTACAATGTCTTCAGATAACAGACAAGAGTTGGAGAAAGTGGGCGGATCTGAAGTTTTAAATAAAATCGATCGTGCGAGTGAACTTTGTTAAATAACTGATCTCTGTTTCACCTGCCTTGAAGTGTGAGTTTCAACCACTTTGATAAACAGGTTTCACAGGGAACCAGTATGGGGAGCTGCTCTTGGGGCATCAGGTCTCAGCAGTTACCCAGAAATGATGCGAGGGAGCAAACACAAGCCCGTCTTGGGGATGGCCAATCAGACATTCCATTCCACAGGCAGGCACCAGGTGAAAACCAAGAGCACAACCCCAACAGCATCTTCATATCAAAGATCATTCTCAGGCTGCTTTCTTTCCAGACTCTGGAAATTGACATCAATGGGAGCACCATACAGATATACCGCAATGAGGGGGAAAGAGTGTTAAGAAGGAGGATGACGTTCTATGTAGAGAAGACCTATATTGGAGTGGTCATACGGAGAGTCTGTTACAAGGAGGGACAGCAAAGTAGGTAAGTGTAAAACACCGATTGTGCAGCTCAAAATTAACCTGGTATTTGCTTTATTTTATTTTTTGTACATCACGGCCACTGATATAAACATAGCTTTGGGACTTAAACTCATTACAAGCACAAGGCACAGTCATTTACAGAGTAGGTTCTATGTAAAAACAGGTGGTTTTATGAAAAAAAAAAGCGTCTCCCATGCAAATGCCTAAAAAATAGCAAAACCAAAGAATTTGGGTGGCAATGGCTAGTTGAGTACCAAAAATCTGTGTTTTAAAGGCAAGTCTAATTTGAGTCCAAGCTACTGGTGCATCTCAGATAAAAGGATCCATTATAACTGCAAGTATATAGAAGTTTTTGAGATGAAGTGGGCAGTCAAATTAGCTTAACAGTTTGAGATGTTTTATAGCAAGTGCAAATTGCTTCTTCTAGCAGTTACAAAGGGCAAAACATACATCAAAAAATAAATTCCACACTCCCGCATTTCCATGGGGAGTTGTTACCTTCAGGCACTTTGAGAATCTTTTTGTTCTGCTCACACCAACCAACTGGGTGTAAGTCAGCTGTCAAGATGTCGCACCAAAAGTCTGCCTTGCGGTCTTCCCCATAGCCATCATAGCGTAAGAGGAGCAACTGCCCACAAGTAGTGATGATGGTGGCTACCCAGTAGGTGTTGTGGTCAGACTTGACAGCAACCTCTAGCTTCATACCAGGGGCAAAGCCATTCTGCAAACTAGTGTCCACCTGAAAAAAGTAAAAACAACCACAGTTCAGTGGCTTATACAAACTCTAAGGTAAGGGAGGTAAAGCACACCCTTTTATATTTGGCCAGCAGCAGTACCCTACCAGACAACTGTCACCTCCCAAAATGCCAGTCTGCCTCCTCAGGGACATATATGATCATCTAAATAATTAAACATGATCTCATTTTAAATGGTGTGAAGGGATCTTTTTATCATTAATTAAAATAAAACCTGCTCATTGCAGTACACCATCCTTTACCCAAAAGCTCAGTAAATCACAACTGGGCATTCAGGCCAGTTGACGCTAAAAGTAAAATCTTTCAACATACTTTGATCCCTGGTGTAAAAGAATAACATTTTCATTATTCTGAGCTATCCCACCTGGCACCTATCCATCCTATTTTCTCTAACCTCGTTGGCTCAAGAACCCTCTTGTGGAAAGTGTAAATGAATGCTTCATACTGAAATACCACCACCTCCCCCTCCAGGGACTGATGCTTCTTTGTCTCACAAGATCGGACTCAGCTGCACAGCAAATTCCAGGCTTTAATGAATTTTCTGAGGCTGCTCCCTCTGAGTTCTTGGTCAGCACACTGTCCTGTTCTTTCGCTAAACAGATGGCTTCTGCTCTGTCACATTTGTTCCAAATTTTACTCTTTTCATGTTTTGCTTGCCTTCAACTGCACTTGCTCTCTGTTTGTTTCTGTCCTTCACCCCAGTCACTGCACCCCATTATTACTTCTGATATCTTAGAGGTTTGGAATGGTTTTACCATTGCATTCCAGTTATGTCCACATAAAGCCTAAGACTGACATACGCAATCTGTAGAATATTAAGAGCACTGAGGAGCCTCATCTTATTCACCCCATTAGCACCATCATTAACTTCTTTCCAAGATAAAAAAAAGTCTGGCTGCACAGTCTTCCACACAGAAACGTCTATCCTTTTCTCAAAATGAGAATGCAGTACAGGATGCTTCCCTTCCAGTGGCTGAAGTAGTTCTGACAAGGTAGGAAGACAGGATACATTAATTAATTAACTACCTTACCACTACAGGATACATCTGAGCTACCTTTTATTCTACATCCCTGTTCCCAATTTTAATTCAAAAATCTAGCATTCATACTCCTTTCCACAGCTGACTCTGAGTAATTGGTGCACATACATAGCTGGTCCAAAGGCCCATTTCTCTTGGATTAACTGCTAGAAATACTTTTCCACACGTCAGACACAAGTTATTGATTGATTGATTGGTGTGTGTTATTGACTACCAACCTTCTTGTTACTGGCTGGTCTGTAATTACTTGATTAGATTTTTATCAATCATCCATTTAAGCACAAGTTTATTATACACAGAAGTGTCAGGAACACCAAAAGAAAACCAAGGCACAAGTTTATAGATGCCTATTAAGCGCTCAGCTTCTTAAGCTCTTGCTCTTCACCTTTGGATTCCTTGTCTATTTGCCATTCAGAATCCTTAAGAAAAAAAAACACCTAAAACCTAGACTATTTAAAATAAAGATTTAAAGAGGACAATATTTTACACTCTAAATCTAGAGAAGAAAGCCACAAGCTCCCTTCTCTACTGCAGCTGGCAACATCTGTACAAAACCTGAAGAAGGCAAAGCAACAAAGCAACTCTATTTCCATGACAGTAAGTGGGGGTCCCGTCTCACTGTGTTACAGAGATAATCACATGGAATTAGAAATGAACACCAACAGAAGTAGCCACCTATGAAAGTGCTGTAGTGCCAAAGTCCCAAATAACTGCAATAAAAGTTTGCCCATTCACCAGAGGATTCCTTGGAGAGAGAGAGGTGAGTGCCCTCTTCTGGTAAAGAAAAAAATCTGCAACAAAATTAAATTTTGTAGACAAAATGTATGGTTTGTTTGTACTTGGCCACTGACGAGATTCAAACGGATGAGACGCCCTGGGTAACAACGCTGAAAATCTGTTAAACTTTCAAGCATTGAATTTAGAGAAGAGAATGTTATGTCCTGCAAGCATAAAACTGAGTTGCCTGACCAAGGATACATCTTATTATTGTTTGTATTGCAATAGCACATAGTGGCCCCAGTAGGACAGTGCCCCATTGTACCAGTTGCTTTACAAATACAGAAAGACTCTCTCTGTCCTAAGACGACAACACTGATTAACAACAAGATGCAATAAGTATAACAGGAGGAGGGAAGAGGGCTTGCACAGACAGAATAAGGGACCACGATCATGTGGGTACATAAAACAATGATATGCTCAATTTCATGGCCATACACAAATTACATACGCAAAAAACATGGGAGCAATAGAGCTTCTCAAAGAAAAAGATGGCTAGAACTGGGGGGAGGGGTTAATTGGTGTTTCTTTTTTTACACTGGCAAAACCACAATTTTTCTCCAAATCTCATTCTTGGGAACTGATGAACTCTTAGCTTAAAAACTTTCCAACAAATTTCAGCCAGAAGCAGACACCTAGCAGGAAAAATTTCAGCCAGAACAGTTAAAGTTTAGCAAAGTCATAAGCGCTGAAAACAGAGAGTGTCTTATAATAGGAAGTGTCCGGCAATCTGAATTATAGGCAATGCTTCCAGGTCTTCCTATAAAAATCCAGCCATCTCCAATTGCCAATCAGCCTAGCATCACTAGCTGGCTATCATCCGAACTATAGGGGAATGAGAAAAAGTGGATGGGAATGCATAGGCAGAGAGATTAACAGATTTATTAGTCCAGGGAAAACAAGTATAAGAATGCACAAGGAAACTAGACACCTGGTCACTGGGAGCACATAAATTAAAATAACTTCATCACAGTCCTCACCCTCCCAGTCACCTGCTATTAACTGCATGAGAAAGAGGAAACAAAATGCCTCCAGGTTCCTGAGTCAACTCAGTATATGGACTAGAACCCATGGGGCCCATAGACTTCTCTCAGGTGTCACAGACTACAAAGGTTCCCCATCTGTACATATGCTAGTGGTAATGGTATAGCTGCATGAAAAGCTTAGTTACATAGTGCTGATTCCCTTGTTCCTAGCTGAAAAATCATTCATGGATTCATATATTAAAGCTAGAAGGGACCATTATGATCATCTAATTTTGACCTCCTGCATAATACTGGCCTTGGAATTTCATCAAGTGGTCTGATGGTTATTAGCCTCACTAAAGAAACCGCACCTTATTTCTAGGCTGAATCTGTCTAGCTTTATCTTCCAGCCATTACATCTTGTTATGCCTTTGTCTTGTAGACTAAAGAGCCATCTATGATTAGACATTACTGCCTATGTAAGTCTTATGAGCTGAGGAAGTCACCTCAGAACCTTCCTTGTTAGCTAAAGAAATTTAACTTCTCAACCTCACAGTAAAACAGGTTTTCCAGACCTCAGATCATTCTCATAGCTCTCTTCTGAACTCTTTCTAAATTTGCCAACATCCTTTTTAAAGCGTTTACACTAGAACTGGACATAATATTCCAGGGATGTTCTCACTAATGCCATATACAGTGGAATACCACCTCTCCACTTCTTATTGATAGGCCCCCCTTATACATCCAAGCATTTGCTATCTTGGTCCTTTGAGTCACTGCTTTCCAAAATACAGTCCCAGATCTAGTAAAGGTGACCTATATTTAGGGCCCTTCATTTTCATTTATTTCATTTTATTTTTCCCGACAATTTATCAGTGTTTATTACCACAACAACTAAAACAGGTGAAAATCAGTGTAAAAACCTATTAATTTTTCTGGGTAAATAACGGGTTGATTTTGGTGGACAGAAAAGTGGGGGGGGGAAGTATTCAGTAGATTAATGCTTTGAATTCCATTCATCAATGAGGAACTAAAACAGAACTCAAAACATCTAGTACCATCTAGTACCACTTCTACTTTCCCTAGGTGGGTTTCCCAGTCAGGGCTATGGTTGACTATATCATCTAAACAGGCAGCGGCATACATGGCATGGGGTCGCAGCAATTTATCCATAAGTTGTTGGAATGTTGCAGGGGCCCCATGGAGTCCAAAAGGGAGGACAGTGTATTGGAACAGGCCATCAGGTATAGAGAAAGTAGTCTTCTCCTTGCTGTTCTTGGCCAGGGGAATTTGCCAATATCCTTTGGTCAGGTCCAGAGAGGTTAGGTATTGGGCCTTGCCTAACTGATCAACTAATTTGTCGACACGTGGTATTGGATAAGCATCGAATTGGGATACTTCATTCAACTTCTGGAAGTCGTTGCAAAACCTCAGGGTGCCATCAGGCTTGGGGACTAGGACGATAGGGCTGGACCACTGGCTGCGGAACTCTTCAATAACCCCAAGTTCCAACATCTTCTTCACTTTTGTCCTAATTTCCTCTCTTTTAGCTTCCGGTACCCGGTACGGTCTTATTGTCACCCTTATTCCAGGCCTGATGACAATATGATGTTGGACCAATGTCATACGGCCCGGCTGCGTACAGAACACATCTTGGTTCTGTTGGATCATACCAATGATCTCTGTTTGTTGTTCTGGGGCTAACTCGGGGAATATCCTCACCTGCCCCTGTGGGTTGTCCGTCTGAGGTGGAGCTCTCCGAATGACCAGGCACATCTCTTGGTCACGCCAGGGCTTCAGTAAGTTTACGTGGTAGATCTGCTCTGGTCTTCGGCGGTCTGGTTGTCTGACCTTACAGTCCACTTCCCCAATGGCTTCCATTATCTCATATAGCCCATGCCCGCTGGCTAGGAGTTTGCTTTCTGCTGTCGGCACTAGCATCATCACCTGTTCTCCCGGCTGAAATTTCCGTACTTTTGCCCGGTGGTTGTAATATGTCCGCTGGGTCTTTTGTGCTTTTTCCAAATGTTCTCGTACTATAGGGGTTACTCGAGCTATTCCCTCTCTCATCTGTGTCACGTGCTCAATGACATTCTTTCCTGGGTTGGGTTGTTATTCCCAGTCCTCCTTGGCGATATCTAATATTCCGTGTGGGTGGCGTCCGTATAGTAGCTCAAAGGGAGAGAAACCAGTGGACGCCTAGGGGACTTCCAATATTGCAAACATTAGGTATGGTAGAAGGGTATCCCAGTCTTTTCCATCCTGTGCTACCACCTTCCGGATCTTTAAACCACTTGACCAGTCCATCTGTTTGTGGATGGTAGACTGAGGTCTGTATGGCATGGATGCGGAACAGGGTACATAAGTCCTTCATTAATTTTGACGTGAAGGGGGTTCCTTGGTCAGTCAGGATCTCCTTAGGGATGCCCACTCTGGCAAAAACCTGGAGTAGTTCTTTTGCTATTGCCTTGGATGTGGGGTTTCTTAAAGGAATAGCTTCTGGATACTGTGTGGCGTAGTCAAGGATGACTAATACATTTTGGCGGCCCCGTGCTGATCTTTCCAATGGGCCCACTAGGTCCATGGCTATCCTTTTGAAATGGACTTCAATAATAGACAAAGGTACCAATGGGGCCTGCAAGTGAGGTGGGGGGCTATGCAACTGGCATTCCGGGCAGGAGATACAATAGCGTTGGACCTCTGTGTGTATTCCTGGCCGGTAAAACCTTCTTAGGACTCTATCCAGTGTCTTGTCTACTCCTAGATGTTCCCCAAATAAATGACTGTGAGCTAACTCTAGCACTGCCCTTGTGTTTTTCTGTGGGACTAAAAGCTGCTCTACTTCTTCCCTTTGTATTTGCACTATTCGGTAAAACAGATCACGTTTGATCACATAATACAGCCTTGGGCCTTTGGTCTTTCCTTCCATGGGTACACCATTTACTTCCACTACCTCCTCCCTCACATTCGCATATAGCGGGTCATTGGCTTGGTCCTGCCTGAAATTCTCACGTGCGGCACCGATCTGACCTAATTCCATGGACCTATTTCTACTCCGCCCCTTGGGTTGGCCCTACTTGGGCTACGAACTGCCTCTGAGTCCTCACTGGCCTGAATTGTCTCCTGGCCTCCTCAACGGGTTCACTTACCAACAAGGGAGACTTTCTGGTTCTCTGCTGGAATCCTGGTCCCTAGCCCTTTTATCTGCCCTCTTTTCCTGCCTAGACTTTCGGGGTTTCCCGGGGGATGAAAATGGCTCTGGGGCAAATTCAGCAAAAATTGGGGTGAGGCTATCTGTAGGTGCATCTGTCTCAACCTGGGGGTTGCTACCCTCCCCTGGCTCTACTGGGGGAAGTAAGTTCTCAAACCTGGGGAAGTCCCTACCAATTAAGACCAGGTAGGGGAGCCTAGGGACCACCCCTGCAGTTATCCTGGTAGTGTTTCCCTGGATCTCAATCTGTACTGGGATTGTGGGGTAGAAATTTACGTTGCCATGAATGCACGTTACCCCTGTGGTTTTGGCCTGGGTTAGTTGGTCTTGCCCCACCAACTTTCCCGAGACCAGCGTGCCAGCACTCCCGGAATCTACTAATGCTATGGTTGCAATACCATTCATTTTTACTGACCTTGTATATCCATGTGAGGTCACTGCGACCCCTTCCAGGCCGATAGGCCACATTGTTCCCCAGGATCCCCCAGATTGCACTGCATAGGCTCTTCCCTGTTGGAGCATTGGGCTGCTATATTCCCCAATTCCCCACACTCGTAACACCGACCCCTTATCCCGGTTGTCGCCCTCTGCCTGGGGCTATTTGGTCGGCCCCCCCCAGCCCTCTCTTCCCAATCCCCCAGGTCCCTTCTTGGCCTCGGGCCATTCCTCAGTGTCTTTCCTCCCAGTTATGGTTCTTCTGTAGTTCTCGACAATCCGGGGCCTTGGGTTTGGGGCTGGCTTCCTGGTTTGCCGTGTCTCACCCCCTGGGGTCTGGAACAGTTCACGGGCTGCCAGCTGTCTTTCCACGAGGCAGACCAACTCCTCGTAGGTAGAGGGGTCATTCTGGCCAACACAAGCCTGGAGGCCTGGTGGTAGCCCCCTCATACACCAGTCCAGTACCAGGAGCTCCATCATTTTCTCAGAGCTGAGGGCCTCAGGGCGCAGCCATTTCTGGGTCAGGTGGATCAGGTAAAACAATTGCGATCGGGGTGTCTTGTCCTCCGTATACTGCCATTCATGAAACCTTTGGGCTTGCAACGCCATAGTTACTCCGGATCTGGCCAGGATCTCTGCCTTCAGCTGGGGGTAATCTTCTGCAGTCATATTGTAGACGACCTTCTGGGCCTCTCTACACAGGAATGGGGCGAGGATACTAGACCACTGATCTTGGGGCCAGGCCTCCCGCAGGGCTGTTCTCTCAAATGCCAGGAGATATGCCTCCACATCATCCTCCTGTGTCATTTTCTGTAGGCAGTGGCTGGCCAGTATAGTCCAGGTCCCATCGCAATTGTGGTTCCGCTCCATAAGGGCCTTAATCTGGTTTGCCAGCTCCTATAGCAGAGCTCGGTCCTGGGCAGCCTGATTCATCAACAGCCGATTAGTCTCCTTCTTCACCTGAGTCGCCTCCTGTTGGGTGGTTGCTTGGATTCGGGTAGCCTCCAGCTGGGCCGCAGCGGCTTGTATTAAAGCCTTGACCACGTCGTCCATCTTGGGGACAGGATGGTTTTGGCTAACCCTGATTTAAGTCCCCAGCATGGAGATCCCACTCCTGACACCACGTGTGGCAAATTGCCAGCACAATTATGATGGGTCCCGCGCTTCCTCTTCCTGTGGCGGGGAAGGGGGAAGGTTCAGGGCACACTTTTCTGCCCCTGAACTAGGGTATCTACTGTCCCACTAGTAACCCAAAGAAGGGTAGTGAAGAGGGAGGGCCTGGGCCCACCCTCAACTCCGGGTCCCAGCCCAGGGGCCCTAGGGATAGTGACAAACTACTTGAACTAGTGCTTCCTTCCCCTGCGCTACTTCCCTCTCCTGATCTTAAGCTATGGGGCTTCCTGCCCTCTCTCTGCACAAGCCGCGTGTCTCTTTACTTAGGGTCTTGGTCTTCTAGCCAGCCACGGCACTTCTCCAAACTCTCCTCTAAACTGCACTCTGCTCCGACTCCTTCCCCTGGCTGATTGAAGCAGGGGGTTTTTAAATCAGGTGACTGGCTTCAGGTGCTTTAATTGGCTTCAGGTGCTTTTAATTAATCTATAGTAACCTTTCTTCCCTCTACAGGGAATAAGGCTTCTCCTCATCCTGGGGCTTACATATCTCTCCTATATCACTCTCCTGCTGCCTTCTGGCCATGCTGTATCACAAACTACATACACAAAAATGAATTTCTACTAATAAAAATTAGAAATTACAAATGTTTTAAAAATTCACCTGCAAATTCCGTTCTGCCTGAATTTCACTCTGGGCAAAGTTTTCATGCTTCAGTTAGGCATTTATACAGGCAGCCTCATTCAGAAGGAAATAACTGCAGCTGCAACTGATGTCAATGGGAGGTGTGAGTACTCACCACTTCTGAAAAGCAGGCCACTTGGGTATTTAATTTTAAACCATCTATATCTGAAAATTTTTGGTGGATGGATACACATTTGGGTGCACCCAGGCACACATTTTGCTGCCTCTTGAGGTGATTTGTGAACTATTAATATTTTCAAAGTTCAACAAACCTTAATACAAAGGTGATAGAAGAGGAACTATTTACCAGCCACAGACTACCTACCCATATGTAAAACTGGTGAGAAAAATCTGACTCAAAACATTGGTTTGGGGGAAAAAAGGATTTTGAAAGTTCATCATTATGAAGATGTGACAGCTTTTAAGATATAGCCAGAGTGCTACACGTTTAAATGGCCAATTTAGAAAAGAATTACAGCAAATTTTATTCAGCCTCTCCTAAGCTTCTTATACCTATACAATGGAGCTCTGAACAAGGTGTGTGTGTTTGTGTGTGGGGGGGGGGGGGGGGGAGGATTTAATCCTCTTGTTTCAATTATTTGAGTATCTAACACTTGTGAGTCTCGTTTGTGTTTTATAAATATCATTTTTGTGTGGCTGAACTGTTATCCTAAAAGATATTACCTTATTCATCTCGTCTCTCATCCTACCCGTGTTTTTTTTTTTTTTTTAATGCACAATGTTTTATAAAGCAAAAGAACTGTTCTAGAAGGCAGTGGTAAAAGTCTATCAACAACAAGTGTAAAAGTAAGTAAGTTCACAGAACTACTGTATTAACAAAATCTGAATTCAGTTGTAATACAAGTTGTTTAGTAGAGAGTCTGGTTAAGCTTGTCTTCGGTTAACTTACATGACAAGGTTACTTACTTGGGTCAAGACATTATCTTGGCCACAACAGGTCACCCACTGTTTACACTGATGAAGTGGGAAGTAGAATTAGAAGACACTTTAGACCATATCTAAACTAGGAGTGTTTTGCCAGTAAATGAATACTATACCTGCAATGTGTTCATAGTGAGGACACAACTTAAACCAGCAAAACACTGCTTTTCCCAGTATAGCTTATTCCAGAACCCAACCTCCCCCCCACAGCAAAATATGCTATACTAGAAAAGGGCAGTTTTGCTGGTATAACTGCAGTTCCATCAGGGGCTTTTGTCAGCACAGCTATGTTGATCAGAGATCACACCTCTTCACACCCCTGACAAACACTGATATGCTGGCAGAAGTTTGAATCATAACCATGGCCTTAATAAAATGTTGCAAGCATGCTGATGAATGCTTGCATTAATGAACTCATTAATGAATACCAAGATGCACGTACGGTCAACATAACAAACTTGCTACATTTACTGACTCAGCCCTACACTGACTCTTGACATCAAAGATCACCCAGTTAAAATACTGAATCCCATAACAAAGATCAAATAGATAGGATGTACCTCAGGAGCATTAAGGCAATCCACTTTCAGTAACTGTCAGAGTACCAATGGCCTGATTCCTTATCAAGTTCAGTCCAATAGAAAGTGTGCTCTTCAAACTTGGATTGAATCAGTACTGTAACTCTCAATAAGCTCAGTTCATGCTATAACCCTAACATGCTAGAAATTAAAATTAATAGTTCACATTTTCGGAGGCTGGATACCTGAACTCTTACTCAGTGATCTGCTTGGTAAGTATTATTTTCCAAAATGCACGGAATAGACTTTGTAAAGGCTAAAAACTTTACTGTATATAAAAAGAAAAAATTAAAGAAAGCATGTTCTGAATTTTAAAGTTTTCTAGTGTTTCACAGTTCTGCAGCAGTTATCTACCTATCTTGAGGTTTCAAAGGACTTTGTGAACATCCATGAATATAGCTGATCAAAAGTTGTCAAAATTCTGACAAAATTTTGAACAAACAGGAGTGGGTGGAATTCTGCAAACTTTTAATTAAAGTTTCCCTTGCTTTTTGACCAGCTTTATTCACGAATAGAGTCTCAACAATCTTAGTAAGCAGGTAAATATCCTTATTTTATAGGTGAGGAAACAGGAGTAGAGATTAAGGATCAGATCCTTGGCCTCTGGCCACAAACCACACAGCACAAAGGAGGGAGAAGGGCATTAAGTGAAAAGGCCACGTAAAGCTCTCCATCTGCACTTCCCTAATTCCAGGCCAGCTGTGTGTAGGGCCAGTCCTGAGGAACAACCTAAGAACTGCTCTAAGTTATGGGAAATGCCTAAGGGCCCAAAATTGCAGCCAGATCATGGAATAGCATGGGGGGGAAGGAGAGACTTTCTTCTAATTAAGTCTCCTGTGCTGGCAGCAGGGGGTGGCTGGCTAGCACAGGAGTCTCTACACCTGCAATGATGCCCCACCCAGGGCCAGATACACAGGCTCTACACCTCAGCAATTATCATCATACACCAGCAATGATGTGGCACAATGTAACCACATCTCATACTGGGGATCTGCTGTAAATGATTTACTCACCACCACCCAGGAAGTCAGGGGGGAACCCAGGCATCCCCTGCCACTCCACACTGTCCCAGAGCCCTATGCCCTAAGAGACTCTTTACTGTAATTGAGAGAGTGTTTGTAAAGCACAACATAATTCTAGTAATATTTTCTGCCAATTTCTTTGCAGTCCATCATGCAATTTTCCCCTTCAGAGCACACCTGGGTCAGTTTCAAATACTTTGCATGCCAAGAACTGCAGCTCCTACTTTCCAGAATACAGCTCCCTTAGAGCAAGTTCTCACAGCAAAGTTCACTGGCACACTGTGTAGGGAAATAAAGGGACTGGGCAGATCACACTATCACAGAAGGTGCTGAGATTCAGAGCTAATAGTGAAGTGCTCAAGAGACTCTAGATCATTCCATTACTACCAACTGGAAATGAGGTCACCTCCTGATAACCAAGGAGATACGAAAATCCAAAGACCAGCAAAAAAATGCATTCTCCACTGCTCTCAAATGTATGTGATCAACAAGTTTTCCATTGGCAAGACAGCTTTGCAGGCGTGCTAACTCAAAGAAACTCTATACATTCAGGATACAGGAAAGAAAAAAGGCAAAGAAGGAGGGAGCTGAGAAACAAAGAACTCTTACATGTTTAAAAGATCCATGCGGGGCTGCAGTTGCTCCAGTGTCTTCTAGATACTCATCCCAATTGAATTCTGCTTCTTCCACACCAGACCCAGCATCTAGAATAGAACAAACAACCTCAGTCTAGTATCTGACATGGATGTAGTACCTCTCAGAGAGTATGTTACTTGATTTACTGCTTTAACCACCAAACTCTAAATATATTTTTGGTTCCTCTTCATCCAATACCTTTTAACACAGTTTCTATTGTGAATGCATTAGTGGAAAGATCAAATGACAAGTCTGTGCCCGTGAAAAGTTACCTATAAACTGCAAGGGAATCAGTAGTAGCAGGTGTGGATTTATAGAGAAACTGGTAAAAGCTCTATTTAATTAGCTAATAAACTTACTGATCTCCTAGCAATTTTCTAGGCAAGCTTACAAACGGAGGAGATACCAGGAGAAAATGAAAGGGATTCTAAAAAAGCTTGATTTTTGTATCACAAATACTAATAAGCAAAGGGACTGCAGTAGACACTCTGCAACTGGACTTTACAAAGCATCTGATGAGATGCTGCAATGAAATCTAATTTGGCAGAGATTCAGTCATGGGCTTTCATATGAGCCCTGTCAGATGGACTGAAAAGTAGCTGGAGAATGATACAGAAGCCAACAGGTAAAGCAAAGCGTGAAGTGCTCCAGGGCTTGGTGTTACATCTTTATCAGTGAGCAACATCTTTATCAGTGACTGGGAATTTAGGCAAAAAGGCATCATTTATCAACACTAACAAGGACAACAGGTTTTCAAATGGATTGAAAAATTAAAATGGAGCTGGGCAAATAATAAAATGGTAATTACTCTTTTTCCTTCAATTAATGGGTATATTTAGGCCATCTCCAGATAAAAATACCGAGAACGTAAAAGGAGCCTCACTCCATAAAAAAGCCTGGAGAAGGAAATAACCCAAAGCATTGATATTCATTCATTTATAGAGTTACATTTACATCTGGCACTATTGTGATTACTGCTTTCAAACTACTACACATTTCTAAAGCACCAACACCACTTTACAGACAGAAAAACCAGATGAGAGTTTGCAAAAAAAAGTGTGTACATGTAATTTGATTCTGGGCTGCGTGCACAAGCCCTCATGTGGCAAGGAGGCTACAGGCCCTTTCCATGGGACATTAGCGAAGCAGTATCGCAATACCTAACAGAATCCTGAAAGACTGTTGGGTGGTTGGACCTTTGATCCACATGAGTGACCCTAGTGCAGGGGTGGGCAAACTACGGCCAGCAGGATTGCCACCCCAGTGGTGCCACGGGCCCCGCCTCGCTCAGGGAAGTGGCCAGCACCAAGTCTCTGCGGCCCCTGGGAGGGGTAGGGGCAGAGGGCTTCATGCGCTGCCCTTGTCTGTGGGTATCTCCCCCAAAGCTCCCAGGGGCCGCGGTTCCCCGTTCCCGGCCAATGGGACCTTCGGGGTTGGGGGAACCCACCGGCAAGGGCAGAGAGCTCCACATGAGGGCTTGTGCACGCAGCCCAGAATCAAATTACATGTACATACTTTTTTTGCAAACTCTCATTTGGTTTTTCTGTCTGTAAACTGTTGTTGCTACTTTAGAAATATGTAGCAGTTTGAAAGCAGTAATCACAATAGTGCCAGATGTAAATGGGAACGGGGAACCGCAGCCAATGGGAGCTTCGGGGGAGGTACCCAGAGGCAAGAGCAGCGCACGAAGCCCTCTGCCCTGCCCCGCCCCTCCTCCAGGGGCTGCGTGGTGCCAGCCACCTCCCTGAGCGGCACGGGTGCAGGAGGCAGCCTGCCCTGGCCCCAGAGCGGGCTGCTACCACCCAGAGCCGCTCCAGGTAAGCGGCGCCAAGTCAGAGCCCAAACCCCTCCTGTACCCCGCCCCCCAACTCCTGTCCTGAGCCCCCTCCTGCACCCCACACCCCTCCTGCACCCCAGTCACACCCTACACCCCAGCCCTCTGCCTTGAGCCCCCAGCCACACCCTGCACCCCAACCCTGTGCCCCCTGCCTGCACCCCAACTCCCTGCCGCACCCTGCACCATTTCCCTGAGCCCCCTCCTGCACTGTGCACCCCCTCCTGCACCCCAACCCCCTTCCCTGAGCACCCTCATACACCGCACACCCCTCCTCTACCCCAAACTCTTGCCCGGAGCCCCTTCTGCACATACTCTATCCCGCACCCCAACCTCCTGCCCCAGCCCTACATTCATGGGCCTGCAAGCAATTTCCCCACCTAGATGCAGCCCTCGGGCCAAAATGTTTGCCCACCCCTGTCGTAGTCCAACTGTCTAAATTTTTCTAGGATATAAGAGCAGACATGGAAGGGTTCAGTGTAGAGTACATGGAGCGGGCCGGCTCCAGCATAGCTGCAGCACTAAAACAGGAAACAACAAGCATTCTTTGCAAACTAAGGCTACTTTTTGTTCCGAATAAAAGGGACTTTAAATTCACAGCATTAGTAAATCTAGCTTAATTTTCCTGAGTGTAGACAAGCCCTCAACTAAAAGTGTCCTTCACTTTGGACTGTTTGGTATACCTCAGAGACACAAGGTGGGTGAGGGAATATCTTTTATCAGACCAACTTCTGAGACAAGCTTTCAAGCTTACACAGAACTGACCTAAAGAGCTATATAAGCTCAAGAGTTTGCCTCTCTCATCAACAGAAGTTGATCCAATAAAAGGTACTACCTCACCCACCTTGTCTCTCTAACATCCTCTCTAACGTCTAACAGTTGCAACACCGCAAACAAAAACAACAGTGGTATGCCTCCTGCAAAGGAAGATCCGGAGTGTTTTGTTGGTATACAGGCTGTTCACATCTTTGGCAAAGGAGAGTTCATACTGCTGCAGGCACTTAGAACGAGACAGAATTCTAGATACTTCCAGCCTTAATGATGTCAAGTTAGGGAGTATTCAGAAGGTATCAAGACAAGAGATGAATGGTCTTGAAAGGAAAGATTAGAAGACTGAAATCAATTTGATTGAGTAAACAGTGGCTGAAGAGGGTAAGGGAAGGGAGAGGCACCAAGGAAACGTAAGTGTGTCAACACCAAGGAGAGAGAAGAAAGGAATTAGAGTGGTTTCAAGGGAGTACAGCTTGACACACCATTCAAGATGAGTCACAGGAAACACTGCCTAGTCATGAAGTCTGTTTGACAATGGAACAGCATCTTCAGAGAAGCAGGGAAGTCCCATTGCTGGAAGCATTTTAAAACTAGAATGGTTTGAGTACTTGTAGACACTTGAGTACTTGTAACAAACACTGCACTGGTAAAGGAATGACAAGATGACTAATACAGTAAGTAGGACCTTCCCATCTCCAGTTTTATAGCTGATTATATAAACTGAATACCATGGTTGCATTTTATAAAGTAACTAAAAACATCAGGAAATTTTATATCTGGTTTGTAAACTAAATGCACGGGAAGAAATATCATTTAGTACTTAGTTGTTATAACAAATATTACCTGTTTGGTAAATTCTAGGTGGGGCTCATTAAGGTTATTTAGAGGGTTGTATAGCATTAAGCATTTCCACACATTCAGCCCTTTTAAGACAGGTAATAAACACTCTTACAGACAGAGTGGGTTGGGTGGAGAAAGCCACTTGTCCTACAAGTGATGAAATAGTAAGATTTTAAAACCATCTTATCTAATCCATTTACATCATCATCTTATCACACGTTTCTGCCCTGAAAGCCAAAACAGATTCACTTCTTAAGCAATTTTTGTTCATTCAAACATAAAAAGGCATAGGCTTGTCCAAAATGGAAAACTTGAAATTCTTTATGTAAAAAACACAAAGAATATAACAATAAAGTCTTCAGTCTAACTCGGAGGTTCCTTTTTTCTGAACAGAGTAATAGTGTTAAGGGAGATGTTGAAAGGGTGATCCTTTGTTTTAAAGCACTTTAGTGGTAGGTATTCTACAGTGCTAGAAAGTGGGATTTCCTTCAAGGTTTACAAAAGCACATCTCATTTGCTGATTGCACTTATTTGTTGATGGCAATACCTGCTCCAAAGGAACCTACCCTCAATCTGATTTTGATAATGGAAATAATCATAAGCTGGTCATATTGGCCCTTGAGAAGTTTTAGAGTTCAAAATGCTCAGATACTGAATATGAACTCAGTGGGGAAATGGGGTCATGGTTACTGGATGAACTTTTAGGTGACAGGCCTGGCTTCCTACACCCCATTTTGGGTGGAACCAAGGGGCCCCAACTACTCAGACTGGATCTCTGGGCTACACCTGATTACCAACCGTATTATAACATAGGTCCAACTCAGTTTTGGTACCTGTATGAGTTTCCCTGAAGGAGGCTATGAGAGCATAAATTTGCAGTGATACAGAAACAATATCTACAAAACAAAGCATTATTTATTAATTCCTCAAAAGGTACAAAGCATGAATAGCTGGGGGAAGCAGACAGCTTCTGCCCATAGCATCTAAGTCTGTCTCCCTGTGTGACTTTTTCTGTCAGCTCTTCATTGACACAGTGGCTAGCATCTCCGAGCTCACCCAGAATCCTTCCCTTTCCCAGGGTCTTTGAGAGTTTAGAATTCCCTTTGATCCCAGACAGCCTTGGGAAAGAGTAAAACTAGCCTGGATGGAGTCAGTTTCTTCCCCTTCAGTGGCCCAGCCACTGTTATCTGAATGGAAGATGTGTACTGGAGGTTGCCTGATGCTTGCCTATGAATTTCCCCATTTACAGCCTCCTTTGATTTCAATACATATCCAAGTAACCCTTCATAACTAAACAGAGGTCTGCAAAATATTTATTAAAAAACAACCCAGGAATTTCCTGATTTGTCACAAATGGGTCCTTATTTTGAAGGCACTGGTTGAAACCTGTAGGTAATGGCTCCCATTTGAAGACAGCCCTAAAACAAACTGATTGAAAGTAAAGTGGTTAAACATAGGAATACTAGATGGATTTTGAGAATATGCAGCCACACTAAACTCACTGCTGAGCTGCTTACAGCACCAAGTCTTATATAATGATGATCAGCAGATCACTGTCTAAGGGGCAGTTAAGCTCCTTAGAAGAGGCAGAGGTCACTTAACACACTGAAAGGGTCAATTAGTTTATGTTGCTACCTAATCACTACAAGGAACTCCAGGAAAGAAGCAGTGTTTGCCTGCTTTTCTAGGTATCATATACCCACTATTACAGTGCTGCCAGAAACAGTTCTGAATGAATTGAAACTGAGAGATATGTCTATTTTTACTTCGCTAATATACACTGTCTGCTCTAAGCTGCATATGAGCTATTCACTCATCACACCTATAGTAGAAAACCAGAAGCTATTATCTTCTACATTATATAAATCACTATTTTCAGCAAAGCATAACAAGCACAATAAATTACTGAAAGTGAACTTTGGAAAGAAATTACAAACTTTTACTCTCACTTTTGTGAAGTGAGTTTAGTTATGAAAATTGGAGGGAAAGTATTAAACCCTCAGTGTTGTAATGCTTTAAACTCCAGTGCACCATGTGACAAATCTGTCTGCCTTGTACCCATGTCTTTCTACAGTGCTGAAGTTTCCAATTAATTTACTGTAGCTGTTACTGGGTGAATAAGAAACATGAAAAGCTTATTGAGTAATGTCCCCACACTAAAATGCCGCATTATGTTAAATGGGGAGAAAGGTAACAATTTCATTCTCCCCCACTGATAGATACATTATGCATGAATATATTCAGTGAACAAATGTCTTAATTTCTGCATTCAATTTCAGAGAATTCAGAAATACAGTAGCACCTCAAAGTTACGGACACCTCGAGAACAGAGGTTGTCTGTAACTATGAAATGTTTGTAACTCTGAACAAAGCACAGTTCAGGCTCCAGCTCCAGCAGCTGACACTCCAGGCCAGCAGCTCCCTCCTCAGCACTGGCAGCTCCCTTCCCGGAGGTCAGACCGAGTTTGCAAGCTTGTCTCCCTCCTAGCCAGGGGAGGGGATGAAAGCCGTGCAGACCCCAGTGCTGCTCCTGCTCGGCTGGCTCCAGCTGCCATGGGCTGGCAGCATCAGTGTCTTCACCTCCTAGGTCTAAGTGGCTGCCCATGCGTGGGAGTGGGGGGTGGTAAGGGTGGTAACAGGCAGCCCAGATGTGCCTATCTCTAAGATGCAATACACGTACAGTACAGTATTTGCTTTTTTTGGTCTCTTCTGCTCCTTGATTGCTTATTAGTGTCCAGTTGACCGGTCAGTCTGTAACTCTGGTATACGTATCTTTGAGGTTCTACTGTATTTAGTAAGTTTGGCTGAATTCTGTCCCACTATGAAGGCTTAAGATAACAGGAAACCATCAAATGTCAGCATTCAGTTGCTGTTTTATTCTTTGGTAAGGTAGTTATGACTGAGTAGGGCCCCATTTAAATTATATATTTTGATCTAGTCAGTTGGTGCATACAGGACCAGTTGAACTCAATTTGCATTTCAGATGTGTCTTGTGAGTTTATTATTTAATGTACTAATCAGTTTGAATTCAGACAATACAATAGAATCTTATTTATTTGTACTAATGGGTGATACCAACTGTGAAAAACTGATAAATCAGAAAGGCCCAGTTTTTTAAAAGTATTTAGGCACGGCTGTGCTCAGCATTGTAATGCCTAACTGGTTTAGAGCCTAAATTTCAGGAATTAGAAAAAGAAGTGGGGAAAAGACAGCTTTTTTGTGGCCAAATTATGTGTGTGGATTAGTAGTGTCAAACCAGCACAGTGCTACTGTATATCACTTACTACCCAGAACTATTTGCATTAGTGTTGTCTTCAGTATCAAATGTTTCCGCATTAATTCTGCCATCTGTTTGACCACCCATCCTGTGATACAACAGGAACACAGGGATATTGAATTCCACCACTTGACACTGTTAATATGTGAAGAAGGTGGTGAAATGACACACTAGAGTTTCATTCAGGTGTTACCAAGGAACAAGTTCAACTACAGGTGCTCTGCTTTAAATCTGGACCTTTGCCCCATGTTAATTCTCATGGCCAATAACTGTCATGCATAATTAACGTGGTTTAGTTAGAAGACCGTCAGACGGAGAGAGTTAAGTACATCATACTACAGTGTGCAAGACATGCAATTAAGGCTAACTTCAGACTCTCTCAGTCTGAAACCAAGTTCTAACAACCAGGTTTTTCAACCTGGTTGTAACTATGGTTAGTCTCCTTGATCAATATAATCAGTTAGGCCATAATTAAGTGAAGTCAGGTTGGGATTCTGGTAGCTGAAAGACCGAAAGTGACAAGAGTAGGCATTGTCTTTTCCTCCTGTGGCATGGGAAAGCATCCCATCTCTCTGATAACAGTCCACATTCTCACACTGGGAAAGAGTTGGCAGGAAAGAAAATAGGACAGGGGCTATTTTCAGTTACCTTAAAGGAGGAGAGGTAAAGGAGAAAGCAATTTAAAAGTCATACACAAGAAAAATTAAATCAGTCAAAGGAGAAGATGGGGGGGGGGGGGGGGAAGTCCCAATAAAAATCTGTCAAAATGTATATTTATATTGTAGCAGCCTACAGTTTATAAACAAACTCAGTGTGCTATGAGTGCAGTAAGGGGACGAGGGTGTGACTAAAAGCAGTGTGACTGAACTGAGGTTAGCACATCTTGTTAATTATTTGTTTTTTTTGTGAGGGTGAAGATTTCCAATTAACTATTTTGTTAACACTTCTGAAGAGAGGACTAAGGTGGAAATGCCTTTTACAACAAGTGACTGAAGGAAGGACCTGACAGGTATTAATTCACTATATTCTGTCTATATTTTTCAAAAAAGGTAAATACAATTGTAATTCTCAAGTAAATAGAGGTGAATAAATAATGCAAAAATAAACCTCTCTTTAAATTTTAAATAAATTTACTTTGACTATGTGACCATGTTTGCATCTCGTGTATTTATTTTGTGAGCATTCCAATAATTGGTGTATTAGCAAAAGTGTTCATTTAAAGTGAATTTCAAAAGTTGCATATGACAGTATTCATGGAAACTCAATTTGAAATTCATGCCAGAAATTCTCACATGCTTACTGTATTCAAAACAACACTATGTGATTCAGACAAAAATCACAACTAAGTAACACCTTAAATTTAGAATATTTGCAATTGAGCCATGGTGAATGGAAAGACAGAAGATTCAAGAAACAATGAACTGTTTACAGACATTGCATAAGTAGCAGAGGCTAATGACACTTACTGGATTTTTATTTTGCCAAAAAAAGGTATGTGCCTTAATGCACAGACATGGGTTTTTAACCTCTGTACAGCCTTAACATTTGTTATGATCTTTTCAGGGTCAGATAACTATTTTTACCCTTTCTTTTTTGCACATGACACCTGTTTATGCAAGTGCTTTAGAAATCTTTGGCTGCTACTGTAAAACTGGTTTGTATATGCCGGGTGACACTTACCCCACCTCTGTGTTGCTCTTTTTTGTTCATCTAAGTATACTTCAAAGGGAACAAGGTTAGCAGCAGGCTGTCTGTCTGTGATTATTTCTCAGAGATCATATTTCATGGTCAGGTAAAACATTTTTGCATGCATTGTATGTAGTCATTTTTTTGCATTGCTACAGTAGCAGTAACAGTAATTATACTTTCCTAAAGCAATGTAGGAAACTACAATAGCAATGGTAGAAGGGAAATATTTTCTTTGGTACTTTTCCTTGAGGCAAAGTGAAATTTGGAAGGTAACCTGGTCCAGTGGTTTGACTATGGGGCGAGAAATCAAAATTAAAGACTACCCAAAGCTCTTATTATTTTATTTGTATTAATATAGTTCCTAGAAGCCCTAGTCAAGGACCAGCCATTGGTGCCAGGTAATGTACAAAGACAGAGGAAAAGGATGGTCCTGGTCAAGGGTGCCGGAATGGGGGAGTTAAGGCTCCATCACTTTTAAAAGTGGGAGGGCTACGCATACACATACAAAGCAAGATAAAACTTAAAATATACTATCAATACAGGTGACTTTAAATCTTATTAAAATATGTAGAATCTGTTTGGCCCATACAAGGTTGTGCTTAGGTTTGTGTGGCCCTCCTGTGTAATAAGGCTGGGCACCACTGGTGTAGACACAGCCTCAGTACAAGACAAGAGACAACAGATGGGTATAGACAGATGGAGGAGTACAAGGAAACGAGACAATAATGGTCTGTGTGATAGACAATGATCTCAGCACACCAATGGCCTAACTGTTGTCAAGGTTTTTTTGTTTTTTTTTGTAGGCATCATGGCAGAGGACAGTTTTGAGGAGAAGTCTGAAGGAGAATCGTGAGTGACTGAAGCATACCACTCAACTTTTGTAGTTCAGCTTATATAAGGGTAAACATGAAATCATTTTGACTTACTTCACAAGGGTATCAGGAGACTTAGTTTATATTTGCAGCATGTTTTAAGTGTACAAAATATTTTTTATCATAATTGCTCTGCCCTTTTCACTCTCCCACCCCCAGATAAGACTTCTCTGTTCTAAATGGAAGCAACATGTGTGAATAGCCCATATTTACAATGCAAAGAAAAAGCTCACTTTTTAAAATATCATTTCTTAACATAGGGCCAGATCAGTTTCCTTGATACTATTTGGGGAGTAAGGCACTACTGAATATGTGCAAGGAAATTGGAATTTATCCCATAGTAATTGCAATGTGAAGCCACTCCCTTATATACAAAAATTAGTGTCATGCACTTTTACTGAAAACATTTGCACTCATTTGCTGATCCTATTCAGCTTGGCTGTAAAATGTCTGTGCAGAGAGAGCCTCTAGCCCTGGGCTCATCAGTGGTACTACCTGCATCATGCTGCTGTTCTCCATTCATTTCCACAGCAATCCAGCAGTAATGCGCAGTATCAGGAAGTCTTGGGAGCCAACCCTGTCACTGTTTGGTGCTCATGTGCCGCTTCCCACCTTTGCTTCTACAGACATCCAGGAAGATCAAGCAAGAACACTAAAAAGACAAGCAAAAAACAACAACAAAAAAAACAAGAAAGAAAGGAAGCTCAAAAGCTTTAAAAAAAAAAATCACTTTTTTTTTTTCCCAGACGCAAGACAAGTGTTTGGCTTACTGCTGAGGAAAATGAAAGGGGAACTGTTCACTTTAATACATTTTTTCAGCTAGTGGCCCTCATTTTTCTCATTAGTAAGGCCAGTTTGACATCATGAATTTGTGTTGCAATAACACATACAAAAAAATCTGCTCTCCAACACACCTTCAAATGGATTACAAGAGCATGATAGATCCCAGACAGTGGCATGTGGTATGGGTCTCAGCAAGAGATATGAACGATCAGCACAGTTTTTTTTTAAACTACTACTGTTTATCAAACTGTACATATCACACCTGTAATACAGCTCAACTCCTCCAATGGAAAGGCTGGCCATATTCTGTCAGTTTCTTGGCTCTGATACCTAGATTGCCAGCCACCTCAAGCCAATGCCCATGTTACTGATGGGAAACTGAGCAGGGTGAGTGACTTGCCCAAGGTCACACAGGAAGTCTGCTGCAGATCAGGGACTTGAACCCAGGTCTCCCATGTCCCCGGTCAGTGCCCTAACAAAAGACCATCCTTCCTCCCTCTGATCACAACTATACAAGTGAAATGGACAAGTAACACCACTTAAGTCAGTGTCACTGAGATCAGAATCTGGCCCACTATATGTCCATTTAAGGATATTTATTTTAAACATTTTAGCAACACACCTTTCATAAGTCTTCAAGGGATTCAGCAATGTTATTAAACAAAAAAACTGCTTAAAGACCTTAGCCAATGAGCCATCACTCCCTCACTTTAACAGGATCAACAGAAATAAAACTAGCAAAGCCATTTTGCTGCAAATCATCTCTATTAGGTCTGTCTAGCACCTGAATACTATGCCTTTTTATACAAATTTAAAAAACTGTTACTTTTCCATGTACCAGGATGGAGGACTTAATTGTCTTTTCATGTATATTCTTTTACCATATCATTTTTAATGATTTTATTATCTTCCTTTATATTTTATGATATTTCTTTAGCAATTCATTTAACTAATATATTTCACTTTGTGGTGCATAAAAATGTTACTTTAAAATATTAATTTGAGAGGCATCTGCTGTCCTGAAACAGATTTGCTCAGCTCTGTGCATGGAAAGTTAATATATTTTATTTTACTGCTAGGGTGCTTAAAGGAGTACTCATTTTCATAAAAAGCCTAGATTACCATTCTCAAAAGCTTAGAGTACTACTGTTATATTTATCAGTGACTGGAAGCCATCCAATAAAGTACTAATTTCTGAAGAGACAGGTGTCAAACTTCTCAAAACATGACAAACTTTCGTCATGCCTCACAAATGCACTCCATGTAAAAACCTGGTGGAAGATGGGTAATTATTGGCTAAGTTCTAATGTAGTAAGGATAATTATATTTTCCCCTGTAAACAGAGTGAAGTGTTTTCTTGCTAGGTAAACTGAAGTCCTCAATCACCAGTGAAGCGTGATCAGACTATGCAAACTGCCACCCAACACATCGCTGTCTAGTTTAGTTATGTTAAAATTATAAGGGACAAGTTTCCCCACTGGCATAAGTGGGTGTAAATCCACTTAGTCAATTACTTGAAGTGACTTTTGCACATCAAATCACTGCCTTTGCTAATTGCACTCAAGAGTTGCTTATGGAGAAACTTTAAGGATAGCTACATTTAAATGTATTCTGTCATGCAGTAAGTTACTGCTTCAAACTACTATATAATACACAAAATGTATCACATTTTGCTGCATATGAAAAACTCCCAAGGGAATATAGCTCCTAACTGGCTACAAACCTTGATCATTTTCTCATCAACCTTTGCAGTTTTCAGCAAAGCACTTTAGAATGAGCTTAAGACTCACACAAGTAGGATTTAAGCATTTAACTAACTATGAGTTGCTGCACTGGAGCCCAATTCATGAACAGGTTCTGAGAAAGGAATGACAACTACTTGCCTGCCTCTTAGCCAGAACAAATGAAACTACATTTATTTGAAGAATCAAGCTATCATTTTTTCCCTCTCGAAAAAGCAATTTCCAGCAGTACATGAAGTATTGTGAAAAAAACCCAAGCATCCAAAATGTATCGAAACCCCCAAAACACGATTGACTTCTAAATCAGAAAACATTTTAAAAATACATGAAGGGTACTTTTATTTGCACTCTGGTTTGAGTTTTAGGGTTCCCCTGATTCTCCATAACCACGAATACCAGAAACTTGCTTTTAAAACGAAAGCTGAGAGTCCTTCCTAATGACATACCTCCAGAAGTTGGGGCTTTAAGGAAAAACACCAAAACTCACAACACTGTGAGCTGGCAACTGTATGTCTGCCCCAGAGACAGCCCCACCATTCTTACAATTAATTGTTTAAATGTGTCTTTTTTCCTACACTACTGGGTGAAAGACCCATGCAAACAAGTGAAACTGACTATCAAGAGGAAAACAGTAAAACTGACTTTAATCAAGATCATGAAAATCACAAATTAAGCCTTTTAAGGTGCTACCACTTAAGAAAACCCCAGAGTTAGTTAAAAAAAAATTATAAGTGAGTCAGAGGAAGTTTGTACCCTGGACACCTATTTAAAAAAAAAAAAAAAAAAAGATTTTCCATGGGACTGTCATTTTCACATTAAGTCTGAATGGGACTGAATCTTTACATAGGCTATAGTTTTAGCGAGTTAATTGTCAACTAATCAAGTTAACATGATTGTGAATTAGAACTGGTTGGAAAATTCAGATCACATTTTTTCATCATAATTTGCCAATTTATCTAAATCAAACCATTTCACAGAGATAGTTCTGTTTTGTCTGGAGCTTGCCTGGTTTCCTTCCAGCTTACCTGCCTGTCTCCCTGGCAGTCCAACAGAGAGCTCTCCCAGGGCCCAAGGCTCTGGGGCAGCCTGTTAGGCAGAATGCCTTGGAGTCTGGGACCCCAGGGTTTCTGGGATGCCTGGCTCTGGGGTAATCCACCAAGTGGACTGATTCTGAATGAAGGCACCATTTCCTTTCATAGAGTATTTTGAAAATGTTGGTTTTCATTCTGAATTGCAACAAACCCAATATCTGCAGGTATCAAAATCCTCCATGAAAAATAATTGACTTTCTCTGCCCAGCTGTACTCTGAAGGTGAATCTAGACACTTCATAAGTTTGTGTGTCCTGAAACCACCATTTGTTGAGAGTTTAGATTTGTCACTTGATTATATTGTACAATGCTCTCAATTAAACTTCAGTTACAACTCAACTAAAAACAATAGCCTAGACAAAACCATAGAGAGGGCTTGTCTACAGTGTTTGCAGCAGCTTTAGAAATAGTTAAATTGGTACAAATAGTTGTGTGCAGATAACTTTTCTGCATCAAATATCCATTCATGAACAGGTATGAATGAAATTGTTAACAGATAATAAAAAGAAACTAATACACCTAAGCTAAGAAATAAATAAAACAATTAAAACTGTTTGATGGTGTTCTACTAGTTCTGAGGTACAACCCAAAAAACAAACTAGTCCAATTTTTTTTATATTAGTTACCTTATGGAAAGAAATAGATGTGCCAAGATTTAAAAATCAAGTAATTCAGAAACAGCCCTCAGCAAATATCAGTTTACTCTCTACAGAAGTTTACAATTGTAGAAAGTTACAAAAGTAGATATAGTTACCAAAATTCAGCATACTAATGCATGTCATTTAAATGGCAAATTCCTGCTACAATGCTTCTACTTACGCCTGGTCTACACTAGGCAGGGAAGGAAATCAATCTAAGTTACGCAACTTCAGTTACGTGAATAACGTAGCTGAAGTTGACGTAATCAGATCTACTTACCATGGTGTCTTCACTCTCCCATCGACTCTGCCTGCGCCTCTCGCCCTGGTGGGAAAGCACTCGGTGGTCGATTTATCACGTCTAGACTAGACACGATAAATCGACCCCCGCTGGATTGATCACTGCCCGTTGATCCAGCGGGTCATGTAGACAAGCCCTTAGTCTAAACCATATCATTTATCTCCATAGGCCTGAAGTGGTGTGGGATGCCAGAAGATGAGGCTACCCCATGGAAAAACTATAAAATATTTTGACTCCACCATCGAGTGCCAAACAGAATACATTTATCATAGTTTCTTGTAAACCAATATATTTCTTGGGATTGGCAAAAGCTAGTAATACATTTTTGCGTTCAAACTGTCACAGTACAAAACCAAATAGGGGGACTTGGCGCAAAATGGAGTGCTGTTAATCATTACAGTCTCATATGCTTTGAAATGCAGCCCTACTACCGTAGGACCTGGTCCTGGAAGCTCTACTCCACATAGATAGTTGAATTTAATTAAACTTTCACAATTTATATTACCCAGCTCTCCAGAGTATCTTCCACAACTAAAACAGAGCAAAATACATACCTAAATGTGTGTAAATTTAGGAACCTAGTAACATGTAAACATGTAAATCACGCTACTATTTTATTGAATACCCACAGCTCCTACTGAAGTTAATGTGAGTTTTACCCTAGTGAAGTCTGAGTAAGGTTCTCTTTATTTAGCAAGAAGCACTGATTTTTTTTATACAGACAGAACTGGAAGTCAGCTGAATTACCAATAGGAATATGAAGTTCAAAACCCCCAAAATATCCCTTGGCTAAATCTAGCCTCGACATCCAAAAAAAGAGATTACAAATGACAGAAAAGAACCCAGCCTCTGGAAGTAGACTGAAACATACAGCACTTATTTCAGCATTACAAACCTTCCTAGAACTCTTAACTGCATATTCTGTGACACATGATATGTTCAGTGAGATGGCAACAACTGGAAGCAACATTAAAACCAATTACAGTTCATTAAAGCCAGATGGCTCACTTGAATATGAAAAGAAATCCAAGTTGGATGCTGAATTAAAGTAAATTGGTTGGTGTTTGAGGTCTAATATTGTTTTTAAAATGAGGGGATAGGAGAACAATGAGGAAGTGTGTCTGGCCAATGATAGGTGTCTGAGGTGGATGCAATTAGTACAGTGGGAAATGTACAGTCATGAAAGTAGTTGCACTGCGGAGAGGCAGAGATTCTTGGACATGGAAGTGTCATTATATGCAGAATCTATTTCTGCAAACCCAAGAAAAGAAATCAAGATACCAGACCTATCTTAGTTTCATTACTGCTTAATTCAGTGATTCTCAAACTTATTTTTCACGGACCACTTGAAAATTGCTGAGGGTCTCTGTGGACCATTTAATGATCTTTCCAAACGTCGTTTGTACCGTTAGCTAACTACTGTAAAACACTTTGGATAAAAGCACTATATAAAAAAATCTTAATACATTAATGTTTTTTTGTTCTACAAATAAAAGCACACAACTCGTATTTTAATATCAGTAGTCTTACCTTTCTAATGCAATGGATGTGCCCTGTCTCCCCGATGCTGCATCCCCCCAAGATGGGAAGGGGGGGGGGGTCTCCCCTGCCGTGGCAGCCACAGAGCTGAGGCTGGAAGGAGAGGGGTGGGTGTGTGTGTGTGTCTCTCTCTCCCCCCCCCGGCAGCCGCAGCCCTGGAGCTGGGGAAAGTCGCCTCTTCGGCCGCCGCAACTCTGCACATCCCAAATTCCCCCCACCCTCTTTACTCACCTCACTGCCTCCTCCCACATACCCCCATTCACCCCAAGGCCACCACCTCACCTTACATGTACATCTTCTACAGGGGCCAGGCTCCGAATTAGTGGAACCACACCTGCGCAGCTCCACTAATTAGGTGGGTGGCCCTTCATTCTCTTGTGTGCGGCCACCCAGGCACGCACCTTAGAGGGAACTATCCACGGACCACCTGACTGGGGCTCACGGACCACAGTTTGAGAACCTCTGGCTTAATTTACTTGTAAGAGATTCTTCTGCTTATGGAAAACATCCCCACCCTCCAAATAATGATGTGTCTGCAGTGCCTCAGAAATTCAGATTCAGATTGATCACCCGGATAGAGGCACTCATTAAAAGAGCAAATCAAAATCTGAACTGTCAAACTAGGATCTTGGCTACCCATCTGACAATGTCCACTTGGGGCTTAGAGGAAAAGACAAGCTGTTGGGTTCTTCAGAGCCTGGGTCTCTACTGCCTGCCAGCAAAGGACAGGATTGTTCTGCCACCACAGCAGAACAAAAGGCTAAAGATCCACCATAGAACCTGTGGACCCTGCCTTGCTGAAAAACGGTCAAAGAGTGTCCATATAGAGCTAATGCCCTTACACGAAGAGTGTTTCCTCTGAATGAAAAGAGCTCTGCTAACTAGCAAAAAAAAATTTTTTTTTGGTGGCAAAAACACAAGCACTTAAGTCTAACAAAACTTGTTTTGTTTACGAGTAGTTTTTGTAGCAGAGGTTGTTACTTTAAGGGCTTGTCTACACTGGCACTTTACAGTACTGCAACTTTGTCATTCAGGGATGTGAAAAAACACCCCCCCCACCGAGGGGAGCATGTTTCAGCACTACAAAACGCCAGTGTAGACAGTGCACCAGCAGCCGCGCTCCCAGTGCTGGTAGCTACACCCCTCGTGCAGGTGGATTTTTTAGAGCATTGGGAGAGCTCTCTCCCAGTGCTCTGCCATGACGACACAAGCCACGTTAAAGCGCTACCGTGGCAGCTCTTTAACATTGCCAGTGTAGACTAGCCCTAAGATTCCTGCTGATGCGTTGAGAACTGTGCTTTTTGTTTGCCTTCATGTTAGTTCCATCATTTTGCAGTGTGCATTAGGGCATATTTAGTAATATATAAAGTTTAGTCCTGTGCAACAGACTTTACTGGACTATTGTGCTTATCTACTGAAAATTCTTGTGTAGAAAAGAGGAATCAGGAAAGAGAATTTACAAAATTAGATATGAAGAAGAACAGACAACAGAAGCTGGAACTGTTTGCTTGGGGGTTTTTTTTTTGTTATAAACTGAGAACACTTACTAGTTGAAATGTTTATTCAAACATTTAAATCTTTGTCCTTTGCACTGGTAACTGTAAGCCAAAAAAAAAGTGTACCAGACCTAGTTCTGCTTACAGCAGAAGTTTGCTCCTTAGTTCCTGTCAAGGTTCCTTCCCACTCTGAACTCTAGGGTACAGATGTGGGGACCTGCATGAAAGGCCTCCTAAGCTTATTCTTACCAGCTTAGGTTGAAACTTCCCCAAGATAAAAACTTTGCCTTGTCCTTTAACAGTATGCTGCCACTACCAAGCGATTTAAACAAAGAACAGGGAAAGAGACCACTTGGAGACGTCTTCCCCCAAAATATCCCCCCAAGCCCTTACACCCACTTTCCTGGGGAGGCTTGAGAATAAACAAGTTGAGTACAGACCAGCTTGGGTTTCTTAGGACCCTAAGAACCCAATCAGATTCTTAAAAAAACAGAACTTTATTAGAAGAACAAAACAAAGATAAAAGAAACACTCTGTAAGGTTAGAATGGAAGATAATCTCACAGGCAGGCAGATTCAAAACATAAGAGAATCCCTCTAGGCAAAGCCTTAAGTTACAAAAAGACACAAAAACAGGAATACACATTCCCTCCAGCACAGCGAATTTTACAAGCCAAAAAACAAAAGGAAATTAACGCATTTTCTAGCTAGATTACTTACTAACTTTACAGGAGTTGGAAGGCTTGCATCCCTGATCTGTTCCCGGCAAAGGTATCACATAGACAGACAAAACCCTTTGTCCCCCCGCTACAGATTTGAAAGAATCTTGTCCCCTCATTGGCCATTTTGGGTCAGGTGCCAGCGGGGTTACCTTAGCTTCTTAACCCTTTACAGGTGAATGGATTTTGCCTCTGGCCAGTAGGGATTTTATAGCACTGTATACAGAAAGGTGGTTACCCTTCCCTTTTTATTTATGACATTTCTGTTCCATATTCCTCCTCTATAGAGGGATGACCCTCTTCGCTCCCCAGAAGTACCACAGCCTCATAAACTAGTCACTGGTGAAACCACACCTCAACCTTGTAGCTCAGAAATCTTGGAAGTCACCCATTAAAATAAAAGCTTGAGGACCAGAAATTAAAGAAATATGGTACTAGGAAAGCTGGACATTCACTCAGAGTCACACTAAGAAAAGGAGTACTTGTGGCACCTTAGAGACTAACCAATTTATTTGCGCATAAGCTTTCGTGAGCTACAGCTCACTTCATCGGATGCATACTGTGGAAAATACAGAAGATGTTTTTATACACACAGACCATGAAAAAATGGGTGTTTATCACTACAAAGGTTCTCTCTCCCTCCACCCCACTCTCCTGCTGGTAATAGCTTATCTAAAGTGATCACTCTCCTTACAATATGTATGATAATCACACTGTTACTTATTTTCTGTTTGTTAAATCCATGCCTTTACATGAAGAAGAAGGGCAGACTGAAGAGATACAGGAATACACTTTATCATATTAAACAGAATTCCAGCCTCTGCAAAAAGTAGTAATCCTGAAATCCACAGAAACCAGGAGACAATATTTGAGATGCAGGCTAGTCATTCAAAAGAGTTTCTGAACCACCACATTTTTCTATGACCCACATCCTGAACTGCTTACTCCACTATGCAGATCTCCTTTGCCCCTCCCCCATTAAAATAAATCTTTATTGCAAACTCAAAGCAAACACCATTCAACAGTGAATGGAAGAAGCATTAAGCTTGTTTGCATAGAGTATTTCAAGGTGATGAATCAGTTTGGGTCTATATCGGACTCTCACGATATGGAGTATTACACTGAGCTCATGCACTGCTATGAGAAATCAAACCTATAGGCACCAATGCAACAGAGCAAATAGAAAAGTTCACATAGAATTATTAGAGCATTTTTGCCATTGAAAAATAGGGAAGCAGGAATCTAGGTGGTCTCCCACAAAGTAGTATAGTGGGCATTATAATGAACTGTAAATGACCTCTTTTATTCAGGTTCATCCCCTTCTCTGAAAAGTCAGATATGGAAATAGTATCCCTATAGCCTCTCTCTCTCTGAAAACCCTTCATATAAGGTTAGATGTTTGAAGTGTCCTTAACCAGTGTTAAACTGGTAGTTCAAATATTCAGTTCCTCCTACAGTCTCAGAAGAGGTATACTATGTCCACCTCTGTGCAGGGAACTAAATCCAGATCTGCTAGCATATCATCAAATATAAAGAAAAGGAGGACTTGTGGCACCTTAGAGATAAACAAATTTATTTGAGCATAAGCTTTCATGAGCTACAGCTCACTTCACTGGATGCATTCAGTGGAAAATACAGTGGGGAGATTTATATACACAGAGAACATGAAACAATGGGTCTTACCAGACACACTGTAACGAGAGTGATGACTTAAGGTGAGCTATTACCAGCAGGAGAGCGGGGGGAGGGCAGGAACCTTTTGTAGTGATAATCAAGGTGGGCCATTTCCAGCAGTTGACAAGAACATCTGAGGCACAGTGCGGCCGGGGGGGGGTGGGAAATAAACATGGGGAAATAGTTTTACTTTGTGTAATGACCCATCCACTCCCAGTCTTTATTCAAGCCTAAAATTAATTGTATCCAGTTTGCAAATTAATTCAATTCAGCAGACTCTCATTGGAGTCTGTTTTTGAAGTTTTTTTGTTGAAGAATTGCAACTTTTAGGTCTGTAATCGAGTGACCAAAACAGACTGAAGTGTTCTCCGCCTGGTTTTTGAATGTTACAATTCTTGATGTCTGATTTGTATCCATTTATTCTTTTCTGTAGAGACTGTCCAGTTTGGCCAATGTACATGGCAGAGGGGCATTGCTGGCATTATGCAAGGCACTGAATTCAGCCATATGGAGTAGAAATCTATCTACTTCATGAACCAAGAATTATAACATTCAAAAACCAGTCTGAGAACACTTCAATCTCTTTGGTCACTCGATTACAGACCTAAAAGTTGCAATTCTTCAACAACAACAAAAAAAACTTCAAAAACAGACTCCAACGAGAGACTGCTGAATTGGAATTAATTTGCAAACTGGATACAATTAACTTAGGCTTGAATAAAGACTGGGAGTGGATGGGTCATTACACAAAGTAAAACGATTTCCCCATGTTTATTTCCTCCCCCCCCCGCACTGTTCCTCAGATGTTCTTGTCAACTGCTGGAAATGGCCCACCTTGATTCTCACTACAAAAGGTTTTTCCCCCGCCCCCACTCTCCTGCTGGTAATAGCTCACCTTACTTGATCACTCTCTTTACAGTGTGGATGGTAACACCCACTGTTCCATGTTCTCTCTGTTTATAAATCTCCCCACTGTATTTTCCACTGAATGCATCCGATGAAGTGAGCTGTAGCTCACGAAAGCTTATGCTCAAATAAATTGGTTAGTCTCTAAGGTGCCACAAGTACTCCTTTTCTTTTTGCGAATACAGACTAACACGGCTGCTACTCTGAAATCAGATATAAAGATGGCAAGAGCATAGACCACAGAGTTCGTATTCAGCATATATTGCCATGGGCCATGTCCATATCGCTAAAAAAATACATCATGCAGAAAATACCTCTCTCAGTACTTGCAGGTCCAACTCAACCCAAGTGACCCTGAAGCTTATGGCAAGTTACCAGCTCAACTTTTAAGTAATCTTTTGACAATCCTCCTGTACTAGCACCACTGCATTCTACCATGCACAACAGAGATGGCCTGTTTTATTATGAGAAGAGAAACACTCTGGGCCTTGGTGAGAAGGTTGGCACATAACATAAAAATGATTTATATACAGCAAAGTACTGAGCACAACACATTTGTTATCAGTAAACAAACAGATCCAAGCTGGGTGCAAATGCAGCTGAATGGGGCCTTTAACCCAAGGGATCAATGGATACACAGGTATAAAACTGGCCTGGTCTACAGAAGGAGGAATGGGTGAGACTGCCTAAAGAGAAAAAGCCTCCTCCCAGATTGATTGAGGGCCTCTGCTATCCCTGTCACTCCTGAGACGGGATCTAAAAAGGACCAGAGAATAGTGACTGACATGCAGTGATCCTCTCCACTCACCTGGGAAGACTCCTTTGTTTAAACATTTCCATTGTACAAGTGATTCCTCTGCCTCCTCCAAACTTCTTTAAATTTTGAGAAAATGGCTAAAGAAACATCAGAAAGGGTTAGCCTTGGAAATATATAAAGTAATTAGTAATTCAAGAATTCCAACACCCTTATGAACTGACATTTGCTTTACAAGGAATTGGTCTGGTATTCTGGGACAGAAATTCCTGAAAGGAGGGATAATTGTACGAAAATGACAAGTCAGCACAGACAACCTAGGAAGGAGCACCTGCACACAAGAATGTTGTCTCTGATAAACACAAACCTTTCACCAATACACTTCTGGGGAAATTCACAGAAGCAGGGAAGAAAAAAAATCAGTGATCTTGTTTGATGAATAGGGCTGGCCATAATAATTAGCAACAATTAAAGCCTACACAATAGAACACAATTCCTTTCATCCAGAAGGATTCCAGAGTCCTTCATAAACTATACTTGTAAAACCATCACTGAAATGCAGCCACTTCTGGTCCGAAGAATAGTCAGCCAGCACACAGCATTCTGCACAGCTACAGATCAGGCACTCATACTACGATATTGAGTATGCTATAAAAATGGAGGTTAAGACAAAAGATAAGATGGCACCATGCAAATACCCCTGTTTATGGCAAGTCATGTGGGATCACTAGTGAATACACTAACCCCGCCCCCCCGAAACTATATGGAATTCAATATTTACCTATAGTTTAGTTAAATAATAAATTGAACCAGCTAACTATTTATATACACATTTCAATATTAAGTTCTTGGGGTAAGGAACTTGTCCTTATGCCAGGAGGAATATTGCACTCCGCTGATATTATACAAACAAAAATAATCTCAGAAGGATAAAGTTCTCTGGCCACATATAATTTGTGTGTACTATAAGTGTTTCCAGTAAAAATGAAATTTTTAACAGGACAGTTGCCATGCATGAAAATACAAAGCCTTTTAGACATAAGGACAAAAACACGTCCATTTTATCTAAAACTAAGGTTTCCTGACCCCCAAAACAGGCCAGACCCACAGCATTCTAAAACTACAACTACACGGAAGCTAAAGAGGAGCAAGAGGCTCAGGCAGAGAGTTAAATTAATGATGGGGGAGCCAGGGGCCAATCCACTCCTGGCTCCCCATCTGGAGTTAGAGAAGAAACCCAGCCCTGCATTCCTAGGCATGCATTCCCTCATCTTACTGGGCTGCCCATCTCACTGCTGCTCGGAACAATCTTCCCACCCAGTGAGAGGGAGGGGAGAAGGATGGCAAGGGCAGTATTAAAGCCAGGATTAGAATAAAGGAGTTCCTTGCTCTCAGCCTTGTGCACACTAGACCATGCTTCCTCTTCTATTACTTCAGTTACTGACTGACTGAAATTTGAGAACCAATGAACAATACACATAAACAGGGTACCCAAAAAGCCTTCTCGTCTATTTCCTACTTGTTTCCCCAAGCAGAAATTATATTCTTCAGAAAAATACATTCAAGGGAAATGCATGCCAAATAACTGATGTTTAAAAAATGTTAAAATTTAAATAATAAAATTACTTGTGTCCTGCCATCTGGGAACAGCAATTCTCTAATCTTTTCTGTAGATGAGCGACAAGTGATTGCCTGGTTGGTACGATAGCCAGAGTTAGAAGGTTTTTTAAAGCAATCTAACCCCTGCTCTCTCCAGCTAGCTACTACAGCAGAAAGGGCTACAAAGTGCACTTTTGTGGGATTGTTTGGCAGACATACAGAAACCATAAAGAGCAGATTTAATCAGTTCTACATTCAATGAAGTCTTATTACCTACATTACAGCATGATTCCAAGCAACTGCCTAAAGGATAATACATTAATGCTTCTTTGAAAAAAAAAAGTAAGAGAATCTGCTTTTAGGTCAAAGTGCCAGCTTGATAGTCCTGAAAAATGATGTCTTCTACGTGAAGAAAAGAATAGGCAAGTTTCTTCACAGCACCACATCAATATGCATCAGTGTGCATCATGTTGTGAAAAGGCCACCTGTAAGGGCAAAAAACTAATGCAGTCTCCCTCTCATACTGAAACCTTGATGTTTAATGAGATCCCCAAGTTAGTGTCAACTGTGGTATCTGTGATGTGGACTACTATCCAATTTAAACTGGATTAAGATCACTATCATAAACCACTGAAATTAGCATCAGAGTTAAGAAACTTTGGTTGCTGTCAGCACAAACTAGAAATGAAAGGCTCCAATTACACTGACAGCCACTATTTCCCCATGTTTATTCTCCCCCCCCCCCACCCGTTCCTCACACGTTCTTGTCACCTGCTGGAAATGGCCCACCTTGATTATCACTACAAAAGGTTTTCCTCTCCTGATGGTAATAGCTCACCTTACCTGATCATTCTTGTTACAGTGTGTATGGTAACACCTACTGTTTCATGTTCTCTGTGTATATAACATCTCCCCACTGTGTATATAACTCTCCCCACTCCCTCACAGTGTATTTTCCACTGCAGGCATCCGATGAAGTGAGCTCATGAAAGCTTATGCTCAGATAAATTTGTTGGTTTCTAAGGTGCCACAAGTACTCCTTTTCTACTAACAGCAACTTGAACTATCCATGTCCTTCACTTCTACATATCAAGTGCATGCTTGGACTAAACCTAAAACTTGTTTAAATGGTAGCTGCAATCAATTTGGCTCTTTACCCTGGAAGTGCAAAAGCAGAGAAGGTACAACTAAAAGGCAACTTGAGGCTAAGGTGTGACCAGAGTCATGTCATAGAGCTTACAAGGCACCCACAGTTCATGGACGGGGCAAATGGATATAGCTTTAAGAGATTTAAAATGACAAAGACATGCCCATTTTACAACATGGAGAGAGAACACTTCCATTGTCAACAAACTGTTAAATACATTCCTCCAACTCAAGTGTTGATTTTCTCTAACGACAACATACTCAAGCTGACACCATTATGAAGGAAAATACTAACCAATTCAGTACTTTTAACAATAGAGGATAGGAAAAAAAATTGTTTTATTTTTAAAAATAAGATATACTGGTTACATGCCTTCCATGAAATGAAAGAAGAAAAGCTTCTGTATTTTCAAAGAAGTACAGCATTAAATAGGGATTCACAGTAAGTGACACTTTCCCCAGTAACTGCTGCTATTGTTGCTAACAGCACCACAACATCCATTTATCCATAAATGCTCTGGAGCATAAAGATCATAGAAAGATTAACAGAAAATTCAGATGTTTTTCGAATGGTTATTGTGCTAGATTTGGAGACTAAATTCAGTGTGAATGATTTTAGTTCTGCTTTAAATGCGAAGACCAGTGAGGTCTTAACTATGGGGTTGTGCTATATGCCTCTATAATATTGCAATATGACTTGATTCATTCAAGTGTGTCCTCTTTGTCAATTCCCAGGTTCTAGCACAATATACAAAATACATTTAATAAAATATTGAAACAGGGCTTTTAAGTCATGTAAAGGAAACATGAATGTGCAATATCTACCTAATTCATCCCCTGAAATTAAATTACTCCGTCCAGAAAATCCTAGGCAAATTGCTGCTTCTCCTGAAGGTCACTAAATCCAAGCAGTGAAGTATCAAGGAGGAAAAACTAACGTGTAAATACATACTCCTGCTTATTTCCTTCCTGCTCTGCACTAAATACTATTTCAATCAAAATGCTAAGGTAACACATTTCACGCACTTCTCAGAACAGCTTTTAAACCACAAACTATTTACCTAAACCAGGCAACTCCCCAAAACACTTTGCACCTAAGTTGCTTAAGTGGAGGAGCAACTAGAACGTAGCCATGTAGACCACAGGACACATTCAGATGTGGTCAGTCACGGATATATTTGCAGTTATTGTACCAGGTCTGAGTTTAGTGTTTCATGTTTAAATGTGGCTACCTCTATAATGACAAACATTAAGGGTTCAGCCCAGGGATCTCAAACTCAAATCACCACAAGGGCCACAGGAGGACTTGTACATTGGCCTGAGGGCCACATCACTGACACCTTTTCATATAAAGATATAAAAGCCACCCTCTCTGCCCCGGGCCCCGCTCCCACACCATCCCTTCCATGAGGCTCCGCTTCTTCCCCGCCCCCATTCCAACCCCGTCCCCACCCCAACTCTGCCCCCTCCCTGCCCCTATTCCGACCCCTTTCCCAAATCCCCACCCCTGCCCCGCCTCTTCTCTGCCTCCTCCCCGGAGCCCGTGGCTCCCTGCTCCTCCCCCCTTCCTCCTGGAAAGCGCTAAGCGCCACCAAACAGCCTGGAGGTAGGCAGAGGAGCAGGGGGGAGAAGAGGGTGGCGGAAGGGGGGCGGCAGGTGAGCATGCTGGGGGGGGGGGAAAGGGGGGCGGCGGATGAGGGGAGCTTGGCGGCCGCAGCAAATAACTCTGCAGGCCTTGTGTTTGAGACCCCTGGTTCAGCCTAACCTTCAGTCATGATTTTCAAAAACAGGAACATAAAGTTTGGCTCCTAAAGCCTAAAAAAGGTGGCCACATTTTCAAGTGTGCTGAGCACTCAGCAGTTTCCACTGACTTCAATGCTCAATACTTACATGCTCAATACTTCTGAAGAACTGGATACTTTTCAGGTTTCTAATATGGATTCAATAGTGCAACTTTAGGTCCCTACATTTTGAAAATTTGGGCATCACTATTTGGGGGTGGGGTGGGGGGGAGAAGCTGGCCACATGCAAAAGGCTGATTCATTTTTAACTCTCCCAGTTGGGCCCCAATTGTGTCCTGCTGTTTATTCACACTAAAAAGTCACTCACTTGTAGCCTGTTACTGTGCAATTGACTGTTGCTAACAGGGAATTAGGTACATAACTAGAAGGGAGAAGAGTTCCTCACTAGTAATTGGGATGTTTGTCTAATGAGTCAGAAGTGGTCTTAGAAGTTTATTTTCAACCTTCTCACAGTTCTATCCCCCATGTAATTAAGGCAGGAGACCCAGATTTAATAATTTTATTAAGATGATGTTGAAGTAAAAAGAAAACGGTACAGTGTTTAAGCATAGAAGTTTCTGGTTATCAGGGAATAAGGTACAGATTATCAAGGGGTGCAAAATTTGGTTTAGGAAAGGGTGGCATAAGGAATACTACACAGCAACAAAACAGCCCCTCAGCCTAAGCCCCGCCAGCCCAAGTCGGCCGGCATGGGTCAGCTGCGGGTGTCTAGTTGCTGTGTAGACATACCCTAAGGGACCATTCAAGATGAAGTGGCTCATTAATACCCCTGTAGGGACAGGATAAGGGCAATTAGTGGGTTACAGATGGATTTATGGCTTATTAAAACAAAATGTCCTTATTAAGATCATTATTTTTAGTGTATAGCAAAGTTATGACTTTAAACTCCCAGGCTTGTCTTTTGAAGGTGTTGTGCAGGTTTCCTTTGAGGATGAAGGACAGAGAAGTCAGATATGGAGTGATCATTTTGTGAAAAGTGTTCGCTCACAGTCTGGGCATTACCCTGTTTCCCGGAGACACTGCAGTCTAAGGCCCTGTCTACACTGGCAAGTTTCTGCGCAGTAAAGCAGCTGTCGGCGCTGTAACTACCAAGGTGTACACACTGCCAAGCCACTTAGTGCGCAGAAACTGCACAGTTGCAGCGCTGTAAAAAACCCACCCCAAGAGGTGTACAGCTTTCTGCGCTGGGGCTACAGCACTGCAGTGCCAGTGTAGACACCCTGGTCAAGTACAGCACTGCGACTGGCCCCCGGGAGGTGTCCCACAAGGTCTCTTCTTGCCTGTCTGGTCATCAGTTTGAACTCTACTGCCCTGCCCTCAGGTAACCAACCATCAGCCTCACCCCTGTAAATTCCTTTGGGATTTTGAAAGTTCCCTTCCTGTTTGCTCAGTACTGTGTGCAGTGGTCTCAGAAAATCTTTCCAGGTGACTATGCCTGCCCCATGCACCAGGAGATCCCCCACTTAGAGCAATGCCGAGCTGCTGGACCTCATCAGCATTTGGGGAGAGGAGGCTGTCCAATCCCAGCTATGCACCAGCCGTAGGAATTATGATACCTACGGACACATTTCACGATGCATGACAGAAAAGGACCATGACCGGGACACACTGCAGTGCAGGGTCAAAGTGAAGGAGCTACAGAACACCTACCAGAAGGCGCGGGAGGCAAACCACCGCTTCAGTGCTGTGCCCATGAACTGCCGGTTTTACAAAGAGCTGGACGTGATACTCGGCGGTGACCCCACCTCCACTGTGAAGACCACTGTGGATACTTCGGTGGCTCGCATGCAAGCTGAAAGTGGACCGAGCCAGGAGGAGGAAATCTTGGATGAGGAGGGGGAGGGGGACCCGGACCCAGAGGCCGAGGATGACTCAGAGGCCAGAGATACATGCAGCCAGGAGCCCTTTTCTATCCCGGAGGAGACTAGCCAGTCACAGCTGTCAGATCTTGGCCAAGCGCAAACAGGAGAGGAGGCCCCTGGTAAGTAGATTTGATTTTGGGAATTGCTGAAGTGAGTTATTGGGGACAGAAGGGTTGCAGAAAGCAGGCTTGTCTCCCACTGCATGCCTAGTCTGAGCGGTGGAATAGGCTGTTGACTGACTCCCTCACTTCACAGGAATCTCCCTCAGATCTCCAGGAAACTCTTGTGGAGATCCTGGGCAATCCGCTGCCGCAGGTTGTTTGGCAGAGCTGCTGCACACAGGCGAGCCACACGGGGGCCGGGGCGGAAGCCGCAGTCTTGGAGAAGACCGTCCCTCAATTCCCTGCTCACTCTCAGCAGTGAGATATCTTCCATAATGATCACATCCTGTGGAACGTGTGGGGACAGGAATGATTATCAGGCCCCCCCCTACAGTACTGGCTCTCCCCAAGAGCCACGTGCCCAGTGTACAGCAGGGTCTGGGAAGAGTGATTTACCCTGCCCCTACTCACCATTTTGGGTGTCTTGTGGCTCTCGTGTGCTTGCCTGGGGTCAGCCAATAGTGACAGGTGTGTAAGTACTGGCTGTTTTTTATAATCACTGAATCTGTGTTCTCTGTGTTGCAAACAATAGTGCTTTTGTAAAATTTTGTGTTTAAACTTCACAGAGATGACCTTGGGAGCCCAGACTCCCTCTGTTACCGGTGGCTGAACGGCTGCGCAGAATTAGAAAGTGGCCAAGAAGAACTAAGGAGGACTTTCTGCATGATGTTATGATGCACTCCACTGTCAAGAAACAGGAATTGAAGGAGTGATGGGACTACGAGAAGAGGGACCAAAAGGAGAACGCGGCACGCCAGAATGACGCCACGGAGCAGCTCTTAAAGATTATGGAATGCCAAGCAGACACGTTCCAGGAGATACTAGCTCTTCAAAATCGAGCAGCTCCGAGCCCGCCCTCCCCTGCAGCTGCTATCGCAAAATTCTTTTCCACACTCCACCCCCACCCACCCCCCCGCCAACATACTCTTATCAATCTCTTGGTTCCAGTCTGTACCTACGGCATTCCACTCCTCCCCCCTCACAGTCCAGCACTGTGGACTCCCACTACCCACTGCACTTAACACCCATCCCTCTGCAGTTTGGCCCTGCTAAAGCACAGTACCCACTGCACTGTACTCCAAAGGAGGAGGTTGGATACAATCCCTGGACATACACAAATCTTTAGCCATCCCTGGACCCCTCCTCCTCCCGGGACCTTCCCTTCCCCCATCCCCCTCACTGCTGATGGTTTGTTTTTTTTGGTTTCACTGTCTCCTCCGGTTGTTGTTTTTTAATAAAGGAATTGTGTTGGTTTGAAAGCAATTTTTATTCCATTAATTGAAAGCAAAAAGAGCCCTGCAAAGCTACATACAATTATGTTAAACCACATATTGCATCGTCTGCACCAATCACCTCCTTGCATTAGGAGCACTGCACTCCCGAGCATAGCAACAAATATTAGTGGCTTTCAGCTTCAAATTGCTGCCTCAAGGCATTCCTGATCTTCATGGCCCCGTGCTGCGCCCCTTTAATAGCCCTGGTCTCCGGCTGTTCAAACTCAGCCTCCAGGCACTGAGCCTCAGCCGTCCAGCCCTGAGTGAAGCTTTCCCCCTTCCCTTCACAAATATTATGGAGCGAAAAGCATGCGGCTACAAGTATAGGAATATTGTCGTCATCAGCCAGGTCCAACTTCCCATTAAGGCAGGGCCAGCGGGCTTTTAAAACGGCCAAAAGCACACTCAACAGTCATTCTGCACTTGCTCAGCCTGTTGTTGAATCGCTCCTTGGTGCTGTCAAGTTGTCCTGTGTATGGCTTCATAAGCCACAGCATTAAGGGGTAGGCAGGGTCTCCCAGAAGCACGATGGGCTTTTGACTTCCCCTACGGTGATCTTCTGGTCTGGGGAAAAAGTCCCTGCTTGCAGCTTCCTGAACAGGCCAGTGTTTTGAAAAATGTGTACGCCATGCACCTTTCAGGACCAGCCTACGTTAACGTCTGTGAAACGCTCACGATGATCCACAAGAGCCTGGAGAATCATAGAGAAATACCCCTTGAGATGAATGTACTCACGGGCTAGGTAGTCTGGTGCCAGAATTGGAATATGCATGCCATCTCTGTCGCCCCTGAGCAGTTAGGGAAGCCCATTTCATAGAATATCAGGGTTGGAAGGGACCTCAGAAGGTCATCTAGTCCAACCCCTGCTCAAAGTAGGACCAATCCCCAACTAAATCATCCCAGCCAGGGCTTCGTCAAGTCTGACCTTAAAAAACTCTAAGGAAGGAGATTCCACCACCTCCCTAGGTAACGCATTCCAGTGCTTCACCACCCTCCTAGTGAAAAAGTTTTTCCTAATATCCAATCTAGACCTCCCCCACTGCAACTTGAGACCATTACTCCTTGTTCTGTCATCTGCTACCACTGAGAACAGTCTAGATACATCCTCTTTGGAACCCCCTTTCAGGTAGTTGAAAGCAGCTATCAAATCCACCCTCATTCTTCTCTTCCGCAGACTAAACAAACCCAGTTCCCTCAGCCTCTCCTCATAAGTCATGTGCTTCAGCCCCCTAATCATTTTTGTTGCCCTCCGCTGGACGCTTTCCAATTTTTCCACATCCTTCTTGTAGTGTGCGGCCCGAAACGGGACACAGTACTCCAGATGAGGCCTCACCAATGCCGAATAGAGGAGAATGATCACATCCCTCGATCTCCTGGCAATGCCCCTATTATACAGCCCAAAATGCTGTTAGCCTTCTTGGCAACAAGGGCACACTGTTGACTCATATCCAGTTTCTTGTCCCCTGTAACCCCAGGTCCTTTTCTGCAGAACTGCTGCCTAGCCATTCGATCCCTAGTCTGTAGTGGTGCATGGGATTCTTCCGTCCTGAGTGCAGGACTCTGCACTTGTCCTTGTCAAACCACAACAGATTCCTTTTGGCCCAATCCTCTAATTTGTCTGGGGCCCTCTGTATCCTATCCCTACCCTCTAGCGTATCTACCTCTCCTCCCAGTTTAGTGTCATTTGCAAACTTGCTGAGGGTGCGATCCACACCATCCTCCAGATCATTAATGAAGATATTGAACAAAACCAGCCCCAAGACAGACCCTTGGGGCACTCCGCTTGATACCAGCTGCCAACTAGACATGGAGCCATTAAACACTACTCGTTGAGCCGGACGATCTAGCCAGCTTTCTATCCACCTTATAGTCCATTCATCCAGCCCATACTTTAACTTGCTGGAAAGAATACTGTGGGAGACCGTATCAAAAGCTTTGCTGAAGTCAGGGAACAACACGTCCACTGCTTTCCCCTCATCCACAGAGTCAGTTATCTCTTCATAGAAGCAGTGGACATGTTGTTCCCTGACTTCAGCAAAGCTTTTGATACAGTCTCCCACAGTATTCTTTAAGTATGCCTGACTAACCTTGCCCTTGATGAATCCATGCTGACTGTTCCTGATCACTTTCCTCTCCTCTAAGTGCTTCAGAATTGATTCCTTGAGGACCTGCTCCATGATTTTTCCAGGGATTGAGGTGAGGCTGATTGGCCTGTAGTTCTCCAGAACCTCCTTCTTCCCTTTTTTAAAGATGGGCACTACATTAGCCTTTTTCCTATCATCCATGACCTCCCCCAAACACCGTGAGTTTTCAAAGATAATGGCCAATGGCTTTGCAATCACTCCAACTTTTGTCAACTCCTTTAGCATGCTCTTTGTGCAAAGCCATCCACAGTGTCATGCACGTTGCCCAGAGTCACGGTCTTTCGGAGCAGGATGTGATTAGTGGCCCTACACACTTCCGTCAACACAAGTCCAACGGTCGACTTTTTCACTCCGACCGATTAGCGACCGATCAGTAGAGGTCTGGAGTAGCCAGTTTCCACAGTGCAATCACCACATGCTTCTCCAATGACAGGGCAGCTCTCATCACCCAGTCCCATGAATGTGGCTTTCCTCATCCAAAAGTTCTGCAGCCACTGCTAGTCATCCCGGATGTGCATCACGATGTGATCCCACCACTCAGTGCTTGTTTCCAGATCCCAAAACCGGCATTCTACTGTGGTCAGCACCTCCGTGAAAGCCACAAGTAATCTCATGTCGTAGCTACTATGCGTGGCGAGATCAATGTCGCACTCCTCTTGCCTTTGTAGTTTAAGGAATAACTCCACTGCCACCCATGATGTGTTGGCCAGAGAGACCAGCATACTGGTCAACTGTTTGGGATCTGTTCCTGCAGCCCGAAGAGGCAGGGTGAACAATACACAAACCATTGAAAGATGGCACCAAATGAGGACGGAAGCACAGGGATTGCTGGGATGTGAAGCAATGCATCATGGGGCATTGGGACAGGACCCAGGATGCCTTGCGACCCCCTCTGCCTTCCCACAACTCTTAGCAGCAGAAGAGAAAGAGGTGCTCTGTGGGATAGCTGCCCAGAGTGCACCGCTCCAAATACCTCTGCAAGTGCTGCAAACGTGAACACGCTATTGCGCAGGCAGCTGACAGTGTGAACACACAACAGTCGTTTCCCTTCAGCGCTCTCTGAGTGGCGCTGTAACTCCTGGCGCTATAACTCTGCCAGTGTAGACATGCCCTAAGGGCTTAGCTACCCTTGAAACACTACAGTGTTACACCTACAGCACAGTAGTTGCACTGCTTCAGCGTAAACTCTACCTACTCTGACCTACCTGTTAGTGTAGGTAATCCACCTTTCTGGGAGACAGAAGTTAGGTCGATGGAAGAATTCTTCTGTCAACCTAACACAGTCTCCACTGAGGGTTAGGTTGGCTTAACTGAGAGATGTGGATTTTTCACATCCCCAGGTGACATAGCTAGGTTCACCAACATTTTAGCATAGACCAAGCTTAAGCAAATACATTATGCCAAACTAAAAACAAAAACAAAACAAAACAACCCCACATTCCCCCTGTACTTTCAGTTTCACAGTCAATACTTTAATGCCCTTATCTGCTGTACAGGTTTCCTGTCAAACAGCTGCAATTTTCCTTCCCCAGAGCAACGTCCACCCTCAGGTACTCAAATCCCTCCCAAGGATTGTAGTTAGTGTTATGATTAGATTGCACAGTGCTTGTAAAAATATAACTTTATAAATTGTCAGTATAAGCATCTCAAAGTAATCTAAGTTGTGAGCATCTCAAACTGCTTTGCAAATGATGCAGTAAGCCTCAACAATCCTCTCAGATATGTGATGTTTCGCTCCATATTCTTTATGAAAATATGCTTATATGAATATGACATAACTGAGATGTACCTTATGCAGGAGGGCTATGTGAGATATCACTGGAAAGGTTATGATTTACTGAATGTGATTATCCTATTTGTATGCCTGTATCATTTCTGTATCTGAAATTAGGAATATTAACTATGTATGTGTATTTCAAATGTGTTGCTTTGGGTGTCACCCCCAACTACCCCTTCAGGTACAACAACGGAAAAGCCACACGGGGCTAATGGGCAATTAGCAGAGACAATGGACTGTGAAAGGACTTAGTCTTCCTATGGATGCTGAAGACTATCAGAAGCAATGGCTGCCACAGCCATGCAGAGACATGGGTCCCAGTCACCTGGTATTGGATACCCCTCTTCCCCTTTTGGAATGCCAGTGGTTTTCCACTAGAAGACAGAGGGTTCCCGCCTTATACAAGAGCTATATAAGGCAGGGGAGTGACATCATCATGGTTCTCCTCTGCCTCCCCACCCAAAGAGACACTGAAAAAACACCTGGAAGCAAGAACTGAACTGTTGAGCCCAAGCTGGAAGGGTGTCCACCTTGTGAATAATAATAACTGAGGTTTCAAGCTGGAGACCAGAGCATCTGCCTTTCAAGGTTTTCTGTAATCTGCCTGCAGCCATATCTAGGCGAGAAATTACTATTTGTAAGCAATTTCTTTAGTGAAACAAGTTTAGTTTGCATGTTTTGTTTTATTTTGCTTAGTAATCTGCTTTGTTCTGTTTGTTACCCCTTTTACCACTTAAAATCTGCCTTTTAAAGTTAATTAAATTTGTTTCATTTAGGATTAAACCCAGTTTCTGTAATTTCTAACTAGGGTGGGGGGAAGTTGTGCATACCTTCCTCCACATTGAGGGAGGAGGCAGATTTCATAATATACGTTTGGGTCTGAACTCCAAGGAAGGGGGGGGAGGGTGCGTGCGCACGCGCACTTAATAGCCTGACTCAGCAAGACAGGTAAAAAGAGTGCCTAAACTGGCATAACAGTCAGGCTCAGTGGTATCTCAGCACATCAGGTGGCATCCTAAGTGGGGGAACCTGTCACAATATATATTAGCCCTACATCACAGATGAGGGCACTGCAAAAGATCAGGGGGAAGGGTGCATGCAGGGAATCAGTGACTGAGATACTCAGATACTATGGTGATATGAACCATATAGTACCTAGCCAGGAGATGAGCTTTCTGCTACCAGTTCTGCGCTCTAGCCCCAAAAGCTATAAGGGTGAGAAAAGGCAGAATGAAACAACAAATTGGCTTTGGTACAAGGAGGAAGGGGAATTCTGAGATCCTGTGAGTACCAGACCCCTCTAAACTGGAGTATGCATCACAGAGAGCCACACAAAATGTAAGTAGCTCAAAATGTATCCCTGATCAGTTTGGTCCATAGTTGTGGAACACTTTTTAATGTAAATGAAAGCGGTTATACAAAGACGATCATCACTGCCTGCCACTGTTAAAATCTTCACTCATCAGATCTTTACCCCCCCCTACTTCAGTTCCTTTCAGACATTACAAAATAGATTCTTTTTTCAGACACCTCAAAGGGGAAAAAAAATGGTGCGAAAAAGTGGACTTTGTCCACCTCTTCAACAGCAGCACTGAGAGTTAGTTTGCGCACTGGGAGCGTTCTTTCAAAGGCAGAATTTCCACCTCATTTAACTTACAAAACTCTCTGTGCCTCCTGCAAATGACATTTTATTTATAGCAGTAGTATCTGCTGTATAATAACTGATTGGGGAAGGCTGTAAATGAGCATCACTGCATATATATGGAAAACAATGATAAAGCAGTCATCAAAAAAGCTACAGAAGATTTAAATAATATTCAAATAAGGCAATCTGCATAAATCCCCCCACCTGAATTTTAATTTTGAAATACTTATTGCATAGCTTTGTGCTAACATGAGGTAAGTCACTGTGGAACATCTCAGCAAGCTTGTTCCTTTTCCATCAGGGGAAAACGGCATGTTCCCCTACAAGAGGGATGATCTTCTTAGCTGACTGTGTCTCTAACATGCAAGTTTTGGACTGAAATACAGTAACGGTGGAATAGGGCGGGGCACTGGTTCTTCATGACAGGGGACGCAGATGAGGAGCTATCGCAAGCTTCTAGTTCATAAAATGAACAATGCTGCAGACCAAAAAGGCAAGTGTGATGATGGCTGATGATGACCCATGCTGGGAGCACATTGGCCCTGGACTGAAAGAGGGTTATTCACCTGCCAAGAGAAGCAACATGAAATTTTGCAGTCATCTAAAAAGCAAACACAATTTCAGTGGGAAAAAAATAAAATAAAAAAGTGCTCCTTGTGTAAGGTGTTAATAAACTCAAGCAAACCTATTTGAGCTGGCATCTGTGTGAGGGCAAGGCTTTGCAAGGGAGAATCTATAATTTGATATGGAGGAAGAGAAGAAGGGAGGTTGCACCAAACAAGCCACAAGATCTATTCACAAACTAAATTATTAATTTAACACACTGGTGTTATGAGATTCATATACAATCCATGTGATAAGAAACCCAAAGCTATGGTTCAGGCAAACATTCCAAAACAGTGCTTGTGAAGCCTCCTGGGGTGATGCATTGCCGAGGATAGGAATAAGGGAATGTAGTAGGTTGGACTCCTTTAGCTGTGAACATGTTGTGGTGAGGTTAGTAATATAAACAGGTTTTATTCTCCAAACTCTTTAGTTTAAAATTCTCTCTAGAGCAAGTTAGATTTTGAACAGTGTACTCCATGACACACTGAACATGGGTTTCAATGCACATTTTATGTAGCCTGTGCTTGCTTGGAGATGTTAAGTAGTTTTCCGTATGTTTAAATCTTAGAATTATTCTGATTTTAGGGGTTAAAGGCAGCCACTTCCCAAAGAATCTTCCTCACTGTTACTTGCAATGATCCCCAGCAAATAAAGGCAGTGTCCTTACTCAGTATTGATTCTGCCACTGTGTTTGTATTGTATTGTATGGTTGTGAGTACAGAGTTAATAAAAGCAGTATGTTTAGGAATGTTTTCAAATAAACTGCAAGTTATAACAACCGTAACAAGGTCAGGCTGGTATTAGGCCTAGACTTAAGACTTGTTTGTATTTAGCAGATACAGTTTAAAAGAGGTGCATACATTACAGAAAACAAGGCACTAAAAGCATCAGAACACACAATGCTCAGTCAAGCCAAAGATAGTGGGAAATGTTGGCTATCACTTGATAACTTGTTCCAGACTGCAAATTGCATATCGTCCCCTGAAGAAGTACATTAAAAATGTGTGCTTTAATGGTAACGGATAGAACCCCAACTGCATTGGGAACCAAGTCAGAAGTTCACATATATATCACAGGTTATGGTAAACCAGAATTAGAATAATCAAGCTTCTTGGGACAGATTTCATTTTAGGGCTTGTCTATAGGGGGAATTATTGCAGAATAGCTACTCCTGATTAACTCCAGGTGTGAACACTTTTATTCCATTATAAGAATTCTTTACTCTGAAGCTTTTACTTCAGAAGAAGAGTGCTTCATTCTGAATTAGAATAATCCACTTCACAAGTGGGTTAAAACTAGTTTAGAATAAGGCACTCTTATTCCAGAAGAAAATAAAGTGGGTGTTCCACTTTAGGTGTCGATGCGCCCCAGCTGGAGATTTATGGTAGCAGTGCCCGGTTCAGTTGCACATGCACAGTCCCCATCTCATGCCGCTTCAGGCGGTTAACTGGCACTGTGTGACCAACCCCACCCCCACTTCCTGCTCTACTGCAGAGTCTGGTTGATAGAACTCCAAAACAGAGGGGAGGCGGGAGGGTAGTGGAGCATCCACAGGGACACACATCTCAAAGAACCTCCATTACTGCACAAGGTGAGTAACTCTCTCTTCTTCTAGTAGCGTCCCTGTGCATGCTCTACTTTAGGTGACTTCAGAGCAGTGCCCTCGGGTGGAAGGAGGGGGCTTTGGAATTGAAGTCGTATCAGATGAAAGCACCATGTAACCAAATAGGGTATCGGAAGATGCGTGTTGTTGCAATATGTAGTGTTGTGTAAAAGTGTGTGGTGAGGTCCAGGCTGTGGTCTTACAGATTTCCATAATAGGGTGGTTGTTAAGAAATGCTATGGAGGTTGTAAGTCTCCTAGTAGAGTGTGTACAGATCCCCGAAGGGCAGTGGTTCCCAAACTTTTTGGCACCACACCCCCTTTTTAATTTTCGAGAAACCCTGACACCCCCCACCTCTCCTTTACCATGATCCAACCCCCCCGATCCTTGTCCCCTGACTGCCCACCCCAGGGCCCCACTCCCTATCCAACCCCCCCTGTTCCTCGTCCCCTGACTGCCCCCTCCCGGGACCCCGTCCCCTACCCAACCCCCCCTGCTCCCTGTCTCCTGACCACCCCCCCCAGAACCTCCACCCCATCCAACTGCTCCCTGTCCCCTAACTGACCCCCACCCAGGACCTCCTCTCCTTATCCAATCCCTCCTCCCCCTGGTCCCTTACCAGGCCGCTAAGATTGGCAGGACGGGTTTATTGGAAAGCCTGGGAGGTGGACGGGCACAAGCCACGCTACCCACGCAGCAGCATAGCTACGGGGGAGGGTGAACAGGAGGGGAGGGGCCAGGGGCTAGCCTCCCCAGCCGGGAGCTCAAGGGCCAGGCACCCTCACGCCCCCCTTGGAATTTCTTCACGCCCCCCCACTTTGTAAACCAATGCAGTGGGGGTTGTCATTCATACTGGAGATAACAGAGTTTAATGCAGTCTGATATCCATTTGGATAGGTGTTGTTTGGAAATGGAGTTGCCTTTGGATCATTTGGTGATGGAAAAGAACAGTTTTGGAGACTTGTGAAAAGATTTTGTTCTGTCAATATAAAAGGCGAGAGCCCTGTAGACATCCAAGGAGTGTAGTCTGGATTGTTGACTGTCTGTATGTGGTTAAAAAAAAAGTGTAGGTAGGTATATAGTTTGGTTAAGGTGAAAGGATGAAGCCACCTTAGGTAAAAACTTGGGGTGGGGCCTGAGAGATCCTTTATCTTTGAAAAAGATTGTATAGGGCGGGTTCGTCATGAGAGCAGCTAGTTCTCCCATCCACCTGGCAGGTGTAATGGCCACTAGGAAGGCAAACTTCATAGAGAGGTGCAGTAACAAGCTTGTGGCTATGGGCTTGAAAGGGGGCCCAGTGAAGGTGTGGAGGACTAGGTTGAGGTCCCATGGCAGAGTAGGTTTTCTCACTTCTGCATAGGAGTTGGAGAGACTCTTTAGTAATCTGATGTGTGAAAACAGAGAATCAGTCAACTTTATGATGAAATATCATGATGGCCGACAGGTATACATGGATGGAACTCATGGAGAGGCCTGTTTATCTCTTATCTTAGATTATCTACTAGAACTGAAACAAGGAGGCTGATGCAGGTGTAGTCTGTTTGCGCTGGCACCATGATTCAAACTGTTTCCACTTATGTCCATATATACATGGCGGGTAGTTGTCCTACGGCTATTTAATAATAGGTTCTGTACCTCTGAGGAACATGTCATTTCAGATCCCGAGAGTCATGTAATAACCAGGCTTTGAGATGAAGCTTTTGGGGATCTGGATGGATGATGTGACCTGCATCCTGCGATAGAAGCTGAGGCAGAAGAGTGAGTGTGCGTGGGGGACGGACTGACATGTGGAGGAGGTAAGCATACCACGTTTGTTGCAGCCATGTGGGAGCTATTAGGACCACTCTGGATCCACCTTGTTTTATCTTGTGGAGTACACGGGCGGGCGGGGGGAGGGGGGAAGGAGACGGCATACAGCAGGGGAGCGTTCCACTTGATGAGGAAGGCGTCGCCTGGAGAGTTGCAACCGAGTCCTGTTCTGGAGCAGAACTGGGAACACTTGGAGTTGTGTGTGTTTGCGAAGAGGTCTATTGCTGGGAACCACGACCTCCAAAAAATCTCTCAGATGACTTGTGTGTTCTGCTCCCATTCCTGCTCAGGGCGTCTTCTGTATGGTTCTGGCATCCAGGTAGGTATGATGCTATAATATGGACGTTGTGTTTGCCAAAGATGCATGGCTTCCACACATAGGGAGTGTGACCGCTCTCCCCCTTGCCTGTTTATGTAGAACATGCTGGCCCCACTGTCTCTGAGGCGCTGTACCGTTTTGTTTTGGATTAATGGTAGGAAATGAGAACAGGCATTTAGAATCATTCGTAGTTCCAGCAAGTTGATATGAAGCTGGGACTCCACTGGAGAGTAACTTGCCCAGCTCTGTCTCCACTTTGCATTATGATGCAAAAGATCAAGTGCTGCTATCAAGACCCTTTCAACAACTTAAGCAAACACTGGGTAAAATTAATATGGTTGTGAGTGAAGCTGTTAATTTAATGTATCTCAATTTTAAAGTCAGGTCAGCCTGTCACTTACCATAATGAAGGTGGATGTACTTGTACCAGAGCTTAAGTATTCTTATTTTAAATGACATTTATTCCCATCAACCACTATGTATATGTTTCAGGTGGTTAACAAGTACTTCCAGCTTGGGATCAAGGTACAGACCCATATGAGTGAAACAGGATAAAGGAAATTTTTATTTCATAAATACAAATTTCCACAACTGAAGTAAGTTAAGAGGAGCACTTGCACTGATTTAACTGTCAGCTTGGGGCATTGTGGGAGGCAGCAATGCAGTAAAAGCAGATGTAAGCAACACAGTGTCTATGCAGAAACTGCGTCGACCTAATTACGTCATCCTAAGCACTATGCCTCTCTCGGAGGTGGAGTTATTAAATTGGTGTAGTGGGTGAGTTACGTCGGTGGGAGCTACATTTTAGAGTAGATGGTTACAGAGTTAGATCAATGCTTCATGATCACTTTCATCAAATAATAGATTTGTCCAAATGAACTGCTGCTTTATAGGGAAGAGTCCAGTTACTCAAAAGTTTGAAAGCTCTTCTGAAAATGGTTAAAGCTGTGACGTTCTGTACCTCATGGGAATACCCTGCACCCCCACGTTCATCCTTATAATATGATTGTGTGGTATCTAATGCAAAGTTTGTCATGTCAGGTGTCTTGGGAAGGCTCATGACACACTGAGAATTGTTGCTATAGTATGTTATACGTTGTAATTTCATGTACATAGTTATGAGACTGAGAATGAGTCCTCATGGCTTAAAGAAAGCCCAAACAAACTCTCCAAGAGCAGAGGGGCAGTTCACACCTCATCAGGCCATGTATGGGACAAACCTAGCCCAGCCTTGCAGAACAAAGGACACTGGCCTAGGCAACAACAAAGGATCTGTTGGACTCTCAAGTGAGTCACCCCACCTTCCTTTGGTCAGTTTGGGACTGTGATGAGCTAATGCTCACCTGACTCTGAAGGAGGGGGGCAAAGCCAAGAGGGAAGAAAGAACATGATAAAAGGGAGATATGTTTGCCATGCTCTCTCTCTCTCTCTGCCACCTCCATCTACAGATACCACCACCAAGCAACTGAAGCACTGATCAAAGGGGAGAGCCTGGCTGAAGGGCAACTAGTAAGCCTGTAGTGAGAAGCATCTAAATTTGTAAGGGCATTGAAAGTGTTAAGATCAACTTAGAATGCATTTTGCTTTTATTTCATTTGACCAAATCAGACTTGTTATGCTTTGATTTATCTTTCATAGTTAATAAATTGTTTGTTTATTCTACCTGAAGCAGAGCGTTTGGTTTGAAGCATGTCAGAGACTCCCCTTGGGATAAGAAGCCTGGTACATATCACTTTCTTTGTTAAATTGATGAACTTGTATAAGCTTGCAACGTCCAGCAGGCATAACTGCATGATGAAGGTTTCTAGGGTTGTGTCTGGGACCAGAGATACTGGCCAGTGTCATTCGGTTGCAAGTAGCTGGGAGCAGCTTACATGCCAGAAGCTGTGTCTGAACAGCCCAGGAGTGGGGGTTCTCACAGCAGAGCAGGGTAAGGCTGGCTCCCAGAGTCAAGGATTGGAGGGACGTAGCAGATCACCGGTCCAGATAACACCAGGGGAATGTCACACAAACATCTCATTTTTGTTTTGTTTTCATTTTAACCTGGTTAAGCCTGTCTTTGTAGGAACACCAATTTATATTTTTTCTTTAGAGAAGTCCCAGAGGAGTTGATGCTCTGTACAAACTGCAATCAGTCCTCTAACAGGTCACGTGCAGAAAGCACTCACACCACCATCATCCCGGAAAAGAGTCTAGAAAGCTTTGCCCCAAGTCCATGACTGCAACTACTTTGCCTTGGCTTAAACCACAGAGACCATGGCTGCCAGTGACGACGCCTCCAAAATGAACAAGGTCAGCTAACAGAAGGCCACAGGTGTCACCTGCCTAGATTTATCAGATCATATTGCAGAGTACTAACATGTAGGCTCTAACCTCTGAAAAGGCTGGGCAGTTTTTGTCCTTGTAGCTTCCATAGTCACCTGAATTTTATCTTAAGGGGATCTGTGTTAAAATAATCTTCCAAGGCACTCTGTATTCAGTGACTGGAGACCAGATAATTCCAGGGACTGACAACTGCAGACTAATAAAAATCAACAATTTCTAGCAGACAAAAATAAACCAAAGCTCAAGAGTTTTTCCACTTTCCCCCAATACCCATTTATGCTGAAATATTTATTAATGTGATACACAGCACAAGAAACTGAATTGAAGAATGTTTGTATAAAGGCAATGGTTTACAGTCAGCTATTTGTATGGCGCAAGCATCAAGTTTGAAAACAATTGAAAGTGAACGATTGCCTAACTTTAACATCTCCTTAAAGATGTAACTAAAAATAAGCTTTTCTTTACATATCAAAAAGGCAGCTCTAAACTATAGTTATTGCTTTAAATCTTTAGTCAGTTTGGTGTGTGGGAGCCGGAAAAGGAATGCTCTAAATAATAAAGATGACCAATGCTGGTTCTGCTCAGTTACATCCATATAGTCTAACTTCAATGGGGTAGCATAGATGTAACAAAGCAGAATTTGTTTTTTGTGATCTTAATCCCCTGTCCTACTGTGGATTTCAGCACCCGGCAGCTGTGAACATCTCCAGTTGTCCTGCAATTTCACACAGCAGCTGCCTGGTGCCATGGACAGGTGGCTTTGTCTAATGTGGTTTAAGTTGGAAATAAGTATACTGTATGTCTGGTTTTAAACACATATCTGTAGGTAAAAATTATTTCACCAAGTATTTCCTAAGGCTCAAGATTAACTTTAATAACCAACACACTTCACTGAAAATCTGACAAAATGGATCTCATTCCCATGCACCATATGTAGGGCACTAATTTAAAATTAGTGCATTATCCCTCTATTCATCCTTGGTTCTCTTTGATGCCACCTGCTCCAAAAGAAGCTGTAAGTGTAAAGGACAGAATCGTTACATCTCACACATTCCAGCATGCTTCATAACAGAAACTAACCACTTTAAAAACATATTGTACCACAGAATAAAAATAGTAACAGCCATACAGAAATAATTTTATGACACACTAAAATTTCTATCACATTTTCCATTACCTTCCTCTAGCCCCAAATGAATACTTTGTGAAGAAAATTTTTTAAAAACAATTGGTTCCAAAAAAGCCCCCTCCCAAAAAAAAAAAACTGGCTGCAATCAGACAGCACAACAGATTCAGAGGGAGAAAAAAAAATAATCAAGATGGTTAGCTAACTAGAAACGCTAACGTTCATTACTCAGCTTGTTAAAGCTTACATTTATTATTTTTTAAATCAAAGTTAAAGATAGTTATTTTCCTCATTTCCTCAGTACATAACTCATCTCACAAGTTACTCTAATGGTTACCTCACAATTTGCATTATATTTTGGAAGTGAAATTTCAGCTCTTCTTTTTGTTGTTAACTGCCTATGCAATATGGAACAAGAGAATAAGTCTGCCAATAATCTGACAGGTTGTAACTCAACCATTTACTACTTCTTTCGTATGGCTTGTGTAGACAGCAACAACTACAAATTTAGCAAGATGACAACCTTCACGTTTTGCTTCAGTTAAGTGCTAGTGGGTTTTTTTGTGCTCTGTGTTTTGTGCAAATCCACTAACATACCAATGTCATCAATTGGCCACTGGACATCGTTTTACCAACCTCCCAGTGAACATAGCATAACCATTTACTAATTTAATATCAGTAGCCTCCAACTTCTTTCAGGATCGAAGCCCCATTGTGCTAGGTGTTGCACAAACAGAGAAATGCAGGTCCCACTCTGAATTATTCCTATTAAGGGAGCATTTTCTGAAGAGACTTTGAAATCTAACAAGTATAGAATCAAATCCTGCAGGCTTCACTCAGGGAAACTCCCACAAACATAAGAGTTTTGCCTGAGTGAAGGCTACATGATTTGGTTTGTACTGTGTACAAACAGGCATTTTTTTCCCCTCTTTATAGTATCTACAGTATCTATTTCTGCATTTCATCTTCATTTGATTTCTGAAATACTGAGCTTGCTATTAAATCCTGGACCTATGCCAAAATACCATTGCTGGCTGAAGGTCTAGTTACAGCTTTCATTGTTTAATTTCTCACGCACTTTCACAATGCTAGAAGGATCGATACAAATCAATGTAAAAGATCAGTTATTGAAGTACAGATTAAATTTGAAATTAAGACAACCTAGGTTAAGGCCTAAAGTTACTATGATCTATTAAGATAATTAAATTAAATACTAAGTAGTACATGTTTGCGGCCAGAAAGTTTTAAAGAGAGAAACTGGTGGAAGTCACCAGCTAAGCACCCAGAATGCAAAGTTTGTTGAAGCACTAAATCAACTTTAGACATCAATAGCCTCTTCTGCAGGTACACAGAATATTTTCTTCATCCAGTTTATTCAGCTAGTTCAGTTCAAAATTTTTTAAAAAAAAATCTGAAGTTGAAAAAGTAGGAAAGCTTGTTTCCTCTTTCAATCTATGAATAAAAATTAGGTATGAGAAGAGAAGATCATTAATTCTAAAATCTTGAAGGGCACGTTAACCAGAATCAGTCCAATTCACTAACTAAAAATACTTTCTTTTGTGTATTTTAATTGAACTCTAATTTCCATCCAAATACATCTTGACACAAATCAGAAGTAAAAAAATTAATCCTCTAATGGGAAATGTATATCCCATTCACTATAAAAAAAGATGAAAACTAAGAATCTGTATGTAAGTTAAGCTATACACTTGCATATCGATATAGCGCATCCTCCTACTCAGCAGAAAGACACACTAAACTTACTGTAAAGGCTAAATTTAGTCACAAATCAACATCTTTTAATAATTACTAACCCACGAGAATCAATCTTTCTTTAAGAAGAGAACTAAAAAGCACCAACATAAAACCAGATTAAAATCCATGACTTAATCAAGGTTTCCTGCTTGCTGATTAAAATTGGAGATTTCAAAATCACTTTGATCTAAAATCAATCCATTATGAATGTTACTATACCCTACTGGAGATCCTGTTTTTCTAGAGATGTATAGCACTCATTTCTTGCATCAACCGTGAAAGAGATCTCATACATTCAGCAATTTCAGTCATTAATGTTACAGGTATTTAGACTGATGTAACAGGCACAGATAGGACAGGAACGGTCTTACTGTATGTAGTATAGCACTTAGTACAAGGGGGCCATAATCCCTGATCAGGGCTCGTAGCCATTATCATAATAGAATATTAACCTCAACAACCTTTACCCCACCAGTCTTGTCCCTCCACGCCTCACCTTACTCTCAAAACAGTTCTGAGGTTACTTGTGGCTACCACCTTCATACCTGTTAGAGCTAGAACTAATGCTCAATATCTCAAAGCCTCAAACTCCAACTTTCAAATGTAATGAAATATTAATCCCTATATTCAGACTTCTATAATGTTGGAGTTCATGCTTAGGGGCGGGGGGGGGGGGGGGGAAGGAGAGGAGAGAAAGGAATAAATTAGAGTAACTTTACTTTAAGCACATGTGAAGCTCATTATCCCCCCCCCCCCCCAGCCCAAATCTATGTTGACAAGCTTTACTTTCACAAAAATTAAGAACATTGATCCTCAAAATTTTGCTTCTGGTGAGTCCTATACTGATGCAGTCATAAGTAACTCTTTTACATTCACATGTGGTTGCACAACCTAATTAACCTAATTAAGCTCACTCGAAAATATTGGACTTGGAGTAAATAAATAAATGGCTGATACGTTCTTCAAGAAGAGTTTCAGTAGCTCACTCCAATGAAGAGCAAAAACTGGAACTACTTATGACAGTCACAGGAGCATCACAGGACCCCAGCCAGCCAGCCACTCAAGTTTTATTGAGAGGAACAAACAGCAAAGGTACAAATGTTAGCAGTTTCTTATTAGGGTTGTCAATCGCAGTTAACTCAAGCAATTACCTCAAAAAAATTAATCGTGATTAATTGCAGTTTTAATCACACTGTTAAACAATAGAATACCAATTGAAATTTATTAAATATTTTGGATGTTTTTCTACATTTTCATATATATTGTATTCTGTGTTGTAACTGAAATCAAAATGCGTACAAAAAAACAAAACGAAGTCCACTCAGTCCTGCTTCTTGTTCAGCCAATCGCTAAGACAAACAAGTTTGTTACATTTACAGGAGAGAATGCTGCCCGCTTCTTTGCCCTGGTCTACGCTAGGAGTTTAGGTCGAATTTAGCAGTGTTAGACTGATTTAACCCTGTACCTGTCCACATGACGAAGCCATTTTTGTTCATTTAAAGGGCTCTTAAAATCGATTTCTGTACTCCTCCCCAACGAGGGGATTAGCGCTGAAATCTACATTGCCAGGTCGAATTTGGGGTAGTGTGGACACAATTCGACAGTATTGGCCTCCGGGAGCTATCCCAGAGTGCTCCATTGTGACTGCTCTGGACAGCACTTTCAATTCAAATGCACTAGCCAGGTACACAGGAAAAGAACCGGGAACTTTTGAATTTCATTTCCTGTTTGGCCAGCATGGCGAGCGAGCTCATCAGCAGAGGTGACCATCCAGAGCTCATCAGCACAGGTGACCATGGAGTCCCAGAATCGCAAAAGAGCTCCAGCATGGACCGAACGGGAGGTACTGGATCTGATCGCTGTATGGGGAGACGAATCCGTGCCATCAGAACTCCATTCCAAAAGACAAAATGCCAAAATATTTGGGGGGAAAAAAAAAAAAGAAATCTCCAAGGGCATGATGAACAGAGGCTATAACAGGGACCCGCAGTAGTGCCGTGTGAAAATTAAGGAGCTCAGGCAAGCCTACCAAAAAACCAAAGAGGCAAATGGCCACTTCAGGTCAGAGCCCCAGACATGCTGCTTTTGTGATGAGCTACATACAATTCTAGGGGTGCCCCTACCACTACCCCACCCATCCATGGACACCTGCAAGGGGGGAGTCTCATGCAACAGGGATATGAGGATTTTGGGAATGAGGAAGATTAGGAGGAGGAGGAGAGCGCACACAGGCAAGCAGAGAAACTGTTCTCCCTGACAGCCAGGAACTGTTTATCACCCTGGAGCCAATACTCTCCCAAGGCGGGCTCCCAGACCATGAAGCCGGAGAAGGCATCTCTGGTGAGTGTACCTTTGAAAATATAATACATGGTTTAAAAGCAAGCGTGTTCAATGATTAAAATTTGCCCTGAAGACTTGGGATGCATTCGCGGCCACTACAGCTACTGGAAAAGTCTGTTAACGCGTCTGGGGATGGAGCGGAAATCCTCCAGGGACATTATTAAGGGGACATTCAGAGGTGGCCGTTCCTGCTGGGTTGTTTGCCTGTGGCTGAAAAGAAATCATCCCTACTTTTAGCCACACAGTGGGGAGGGGGTCTGTTCATGCTGAGCTGTTCACATTTGGCTGGCAGGGATCTTCCCTGATACTAGTCACGTGGTGGGAGGAGGGGTGAAGTGATCATCCCAGAGAATTGGCTAGGGTTTAGTTGGGTTTGTGCTACACGTTAACCCGAAAACTGCAGCCCCTCTTTTTAAACGGCCAACCCAATGGGTGCTTGGTATGGGAAAGGAGGGCACTGCTGTTTGAAACCATTCCCACATGTTATGAAGGTTGAAGAAGCCGAAAGACTGTGGCTTACCATGGCTGCCTGCAAGCCGAATTCTGTTGCCTGGCCCTGCATGTGTGATCTCTCACACCAAACTGGCAGGCCCTCAATATAAGAGGCAAAATGTGACCTGGTACCGAAAGCACATGTGCCATGTAATGTTAACAGCTTGGTTCACCATGAAAGAGTCTACCCATTGTTCTCTAAAATGTGTCTTTTTAAATACTACTCTCCCTTTTTGCCCCCCTCCCACAGCTGCAAATGTTTCAATGCTCCCATCATCTCCGTCCCAGAGGCTAGCACAGACAAGGCGGCAAAAAAAAAACAAACCCACACTCACAATGAAATGTTGTCTGAGCTCATGCAGTCCTCCCGCACTGAAAGAGCTCAGGAGAACGCAGGGAGGCAAACAATGGCAGAGTCCAGGAAAGCAGAAAATGAACGTGAGGACAGGAGGGACGAGCAAGATGAGAGGTTGCGGGAGCAAGAGGAGAGGTGGCGGCAGCATGATGAGAGGAGGCAGGATGCAATTCTGAGGCTACTGGGGGATCAAACTGATATGCTCCAGTGTCTGGTGGAGCTGCAGGAAAGGCAACAGAAGCACAGACTGCCGCTGCAGCCCCTGTGTAACTGCCCGCCCTCCTCCCCAAATTCCATAGCCTCCTCACCCAGATGCCCAAGAACACGGGGGGGAGGGGGGGCGGCTCCGGGCACCCAACCACTCCACCCCAGAGGGCTGCCCAAGCAACAGAAGGCTGGCATTCAATAAGTTTTGAAGTGCAGTGTGGCCTTTTCCTTCTCTCCTCCACCACCCCTCCCAGGCTACCTTGACAGTTATCCCCCTATTTGTGTGATGAATTAATAAAGAATGCATGATTTTGAAACAAATAATGACTTTACTGCCTCTGCAAGCAGCGATCGAAGGGGGGAGGGCAGCTGGCTTACAGGGAAGTAGAGTGAACCAAGCGGGTGGGGTTTCATCAAGTAGAAACAAACAGAACTGTCACACAGTAGCCTGGCCAGTCATGAAACTGGCTTTCAAAGCTTCTCTGATGCGCGCCGCGCCCTCCTGTGCTCTTCTAAACGCCGTGGTGTCTGGCTACGTGTAATCAGCGGCCAGGTGATTTGCCTCAACTTCCCACCCTGCCATAAACGTCTCCCCTTTACTCACAGATATTGTGGAGCACACAGCAAGCAGCAGCAACAAGGGGAATACATTGGTTTCGCTGAGGTCTGAAACAGTAAACTGCGCCAGCGTGCTTTTAAACATCCAAATGAACATTCTACCACTATTCTGCACTTGCTCAACTATAGTTGAACAGCTCCTGACTACTGTCCAGGGTGCCTGTGTATGGCTTCATGAGCCATGACATTACGAGGTAGGCTGGGTCCCCAAGGATAACTATAGGCATTTCAACATCCCCAACAGTTATTTTCTGGTCTGGGAAGTAAGTCCCTTCCTGCAGCTGTTCAAACAGACCAGAGTTCCTGAAGATGCGAGCGTCATGTACCTTTCCCGAACATTCCACATTGATGTTGGTGAAACGTCCCTTGTGATGCAACACTATGCGGTCCCACCAGTCTGTGCTTGTTTCCCGGGCCCAGAATCCATGTTCCACAGCATAAGCCTGCCCCACTGCCACCAGGATGTCCAAACTGCTGGGGCCCGTACTTTGAGAGAAGTCTGTGTCCATGTCCTCACTCTCATCACCGCGCTGCCATTGCCTCCTCGCCTGCTTTTGCAAGTTCCGATTCTGCACATACTGCGGGATAATGCACAAGGTGTTTACAATGCTCATAACTGCCGCGGTGATCTGAGTGGGCTCCATGCTTGCCATGGTATTGTGTCTGCAGGAGCGCAGAGTTGCAGCGGAAGTGGTGGCTGAGACAGATGCCATGAGAATAGATATTTATAGAGAACGACAAGAGGACCTACGAGGTGGATTCATGAGAGCAGAGATGCAGCGGAACCGGTAGAGGACGACGGTTAGCACTGCACACGTTACCCGAGGAAGAACACACATACCCAGGAGCCCATGACAGACAACATGGAGAAATTCGTTATTGAGGCAACAGCAGCAGAGCAGAGTTGCAGCAGAAGCAGTGGATGACGACAGTTAGCAGTCCTACTGCACCATCTGCTGAAAGCAGTATGGCGTCCACATGGAAAAAAAAAAAAGGCGTAAAATGATTGTCTGCCATTGTTTTCACGGAGGAAGGGGCGACATGTCCCCAAAAACCACCTGCGACAATGTTTGTGCCCCATCAGGCACTGGGAGCTTAACCCAGAATTCCAATGGGCGGCAGAGACTGTGGGAATTGGGGGATAGCTACCCAGAGTGCACCGCTCCGTAAGCTGATGCTAGCCACGGTAGTGAGGATGCACTCCGCCAACTTAATGTGCTTAATGGACATATGTGATCGACTGTATAAAATCTATTTCTAAAAATTGACTTCTATAATATCAACCTAATTTTGTAGTGTAGACATACCCTTAGATTCACAGAAGATTAGGGTTGGAAGAGACCTCAAGAGATCATTTAGTACAACTCTGTTCAAAGCAGGGCCAACCCCAACTAAATCATCCCAGCCAGGGCTTTCTCAAGCCAGGCCTAAAAGACCTCTAAGGATGGAGGTTCCACCACCTCCCTAGGTAACCCATTCCAGTGCTTCACCACCCCCCAGTGAAATAGTTTTTTCCTAATATCCAACCTAGACCCCCCTCACTTCAAATTGAGACCATTTCTCCTTGTTCTGTCATCTGCCAGCATGGAGAACACAGCCTAGCTCTATCCTCTTTGGCACCCCGCTTCAGGTGCTATCAAATCCCCCCCTCACTCTTCTTGTCTGCAGACTAAATAAGCTCAGTTCCCTCAGCCACTCCTCATAAGTCATGTGCCCCTGTTCCCCAGTTATTTTTGTTGCTCTCTGCTGGACTCCCTCCAATTTGTCCACATCCTTTCTGTAGTGCGGGGGCCCAAAACTGGATGCAATACTCCAGATGTGGCCTCACTAGTGCCAAATAGAGGGGAAAAAATCACTTCCCCCACTCTGCTGGCAACTCTCCTACTTTTGTAGCAGGCATTACAAGGTATTTACGTGTCAGATATGCTAAACATTTATTTGCCCCTTTGTGCTTTGGCCCCCGTTCCAGAGGACATGCTTCCATGCTGATGACTCTTTTAAAAGATAACGAGTTAATTAAATTTGTGACTGAACTCCTTGGGGGAGAATTGTATGTCCCCGCTCTGTTTTACCCAGTCTGTCATATATTTCATGTTACAGCAGTCTCAGATGATGACCCAGCACACGTAGTTCATTTTATGAACACTTTCGCTGTAGTTTTGACATAACGCAAAGAAGGTACCAATGTGAGATTTCTAAAGATAGTTACAGCACTCGACCCAAGATTTAAAAATCTCAAGTTCCTTCCAAAATCTGATTGGGAGAGGGTGTGGAGCATGCTTTCAGAAGTCTTAAAAGAGTAATACTCCAATGTAGAAACTACAGAACCCAAACCACCAAAAAAGAAAAATCACCTTCTGCTGGTGGCATCTGACTCAGGTAATGAAAATGAACTTGTGTCAGTCAAGCGCTTCTTTCAATTGTTATAGAATATAACCCGTCATCAACATGGATGCATGTGACCTTGCAGCGGGGTGGCTACCCTGCTCCTAAAATAGAAGGGAGGAAAAGCAGCCCTGGAGAGGGCTGTGGCTGGAGAGGGCTGATTGGGGAAGCAGCCGCAGCTGGGCCATGCCCCAATCAGGCCCCAGCTGGCCTGTATAAAAAGGCTGTGAGCCAGAGGCCTAAGGAGTGTCTCTCTCCAGACTGGGAGAGAGCAGGGCCTGGCTGCCTAACAGGGTACTGAGGGTGGTGCAGTGCTGGGGAAGAAGCAAGCTGAGCAAGGGTGCTCCAGGCTGGCAACTCCCCAGGCTGTAGGGCCTGGTCCAAGGCCCATAGAGGTACTGGGAGGCAGAGGAAGGCAACAAGTCCCAACCCCTTTGCCTATGATGAGTGGCCTTTATACTGCAGTCTGCCCCAGGGAGCGGGGCCTTGGTGATGACGGGCAGTAGCCCAGACCGAGGCAAGGTAGGGACAGTGGGTTGGGGGTTCCCCAGGAAGGGGAGACCCAGGGGTAGAGTGTGGGGGTGCTGCCAGGGGGCAGAACCCAGAGAAAGGGCCACCGGGGTCTGTGAGGGACACGGGGGCCAGAACTGTGCGGATCACTGGCCTGCAGAGGGCACTCTGCGCTGGAAAGAGCTAATTCCCCAATGACCAGCAGGAAGTGCTGCAGGGGTGAGTCTGCTCCTTTACAGACCTGGAATGGTGGTTGAAGCATGAAGGGACATATGAATCTTTAGCACATCTGGCACGTTAATATCTTACAACACCGGCTATGACAGTGCCATGAGGATGCCTGTTCTCGGTGTCAGGTGATGTAAACAAGAAGCAGGCAGCATTATCTCCTGCAAATGTAAACAAACTTGTTTGTTTGAGCAAGTAGGACTGAGTGGATTTGCAGGGTCTAAAATTGTACATTGTTATTTTTGAATGCAGGTTTTTTTGGACATAATTCTACATTTGTAAGTTCAACTTTCATGATAAAGAGATTGCACTACAGTACTTTTATTGCAAAATATTTTTTTATAGTGAAAATACTTGTAATCAAAAATAACTACACTTTACAACACAGAATACAAACTAACTGAAATCAATATATTTGAAAATATAGAAAACATCCAAATATTTAAATAAATTGTATTCTATTATCGTTTAATTGCAGGATTAATCTTTTTTAGTCGCTTGACAGTCCTATTTCTTATACCTGCAACTTCTAAAGTTTTATGTAGTTGACCTGGAACAGTACAGAAATTGAAAGCAGATATCAATACATTAAAAAAAGGTCTTATGTCACAACATGCCGGACCAGGACAAATACTTTCAGAACAGTAAGCTTTTCTAAGCCCTAGTTCTGTACCAATAATCAAGAAGAAAACATGTCCATCTGTGGACCTCTGAATTTCTGTTTCTGATACATAAATTGCCAGACAAGGATTATAAGAAATAAAAATATTTATATAACTCTTGGGTTAAACACTGCTTTCTAGCGGTTTATTATAGTAGTTCCAAAAAGTTTACATAATGTTTTCCAGACATAAGACAATGACACTGCCCTTTTAAACCACAAAGTCCAGTCCTGCAACCACTTCCCAAAGAATATAGTATTTACAATCTTGATGTAGTCCCACTTCCATCAATGGCGTTATTCAGGATATTAAGTATTACACTTGGTACTAACTGTAATGTTTATTCATGCAGATAGTGCAACTGAGGTCGGTCTGACTCCACAGTGAAGTATGGACAGAAATTTCACACCATTGTTAACGCTAATGGCTTGTAAATACAGTTGCATTATTTTAGCTCAGGGTGTGACTTTAACTTGATTTGGTTATAATGGTGCAATATTGAATGCAAACAATGATTTAGTTAAACTAGTGAAAGCTCCTGTGTGGACACTTGTGTCAGTTTATTCCTAGGTTTATCTGTTTAGCTTGCATCTAAGTTACAGGTGCAAGGTAAACTCAGTGAGGTTTAAGCTGAAATGAACTTATTCACACCATAGTTTGCACCTGTTTAACTCAATCACAGTTTAATCCAATTTGATTTCTCTCTGAAATTGAGATTAGAAAAAGCTAAATCAAAAGTAAGGGCTTAAGTCAATTGGGAAAAGGTTTAAATGAAATCAATATAAAAGTGTTCACACAGAGATTTAACTAAACTGATGTAAATTTGTATGAAGACAAGGCCTAGGGCTGCTCATTTTAGACCATGTTCATTTGCACCTTATGTTGACACCGGTTACCACCAACGCGTAAGTTAACTAGTGTATGCAATTTGTTCTAGGTTAGATTATACCTGCTCATAGTACTACATTGTAAGCTCTTTGGGAAAGAGCCCCTGTATTTCTCTGGTATATGTAATGTTGCCTGAAGTATTATTACGAACCTAAGGACAGACTGTTAGGAAGCAGGGCATAAACCCCCAACATGGCTTGGTGAAATCTAACTACAGAACTCACAACCACAATCAAGCATGAACTCTTCAGATAGTATAAACAACCTAAACATGGAGTCACAGACTCCAATCTATCTTGCCACCCAGGTGAGTATACCTTTGTGACAGATGGTCTCTTTCACGAAGAATCACAGCAATATTCAGGTTACTTCCTGTCACAAAGGACCAGTCACTCATCCCAGGTCAGTTGCACTATAGATCTCACACCAAAGACAATTCTTGTAATCAGTCCTATAACAAACTATATACAGATTTATTAAATAGAAAAACACAATTGGAGCGTTGTTTACAAGGTTAAGGCAGGTAACAGATACACATACATACAAATGAGTTCAAATCTTAAGTTTCAAAAGATAAAAAAGAGAAGCTTCTATATAACCAAACTCTATATAGTCTCTAGATCTAATCCATGCTAAGCAGCTGGGGATCTCTTGCTTATGCCTAGGAAACCCTTGCCCCCACCCCACCCCCCCAGAGTCCAAGCAGCATAGAGATAAGTTCCTTCTTGTTGGGGGCTTTTAATCCCCCTCTGGCCATGTGATCTGAGCCGCAAACTCAGCTGATGGAAGGATGTTCATGATGGAATGTTCATGAGCGGGACATCAGAACAACAAAGTCTTCTGTCCTCTAACATCCCACAATACTGTGTCTGGTGTTGATGGACCTTTTCCGTTGGGAAGGACATAACTTCTGTTAAACAGCCGTGTTAGTCTGTATTCGTAAAAAGAAAAGGAGTACTTATGGCACCTTAGAGACTAACCAGTTTATTTGAGCATGAGCTTTCGTGAAGTGAGCTGTAGCTCACGAAAGCTCATGCTCAAATAAACTGGTTAGTCTCTAAGGTGCCACAAGTACTCCATAACTTCTGTTGTACATTAACACTTGACACTAATGTCTCTCTCATCTGGTGATTTACATAGGGCTTATGTACACTTAAAATGCTACAGCAGCATGGGTTGTTCATTTACCTGAGAGGTGGTAGCTAGGAACAATTCTTCTGTCGACATAAGTCCCCTTGCAGGCCTAGGTCAGTTTAACTACATCGGGGTGTGGATTTTTCAAATTGAGGGCTGGTCTACACAAGGAACTTATAGTGGTATATAGCCACATCACTCAGGAGTCTGAAAAATCCACACTCCTGAGAGACATAGCTATGGCAACAGAACCCCAGCGCAGACAGTGCTAGGTCTACGTAATTCTTCCATTGACCTAGCTACTGCCTGTCAGGGAAATGAACTACCTATGCCAATGGGAGAACCCCTGCCATCAGTGTAAGCAGTGTCTACACCGAAGTGATAGAGCAATGCAGCTGCAACGCTGTAGCTATGCTGCTGTGGCAGTTAAAGTGTAGACATCCATAAATTTTAAAGGCAAGACTGAAGGCTATTCCACTCTACACTAGGGTAACTAGATGTCCCGATTTTATAGGGACATCTAGTCCTGATATTTGGGGCTTTTTCTTGTATTTGGGGCGTTATTACCCACCACCCCCTTCACTGTCATCCTAATTTTTCACATTGCCTATCTGGTCACCCTATTCTACACCGGCTGTATTACACTATAATGTAGTCTAGAACCTCTGAAATCTTAATGAGTAAACTTGGTCTCTACAATTCTTACGCTTGGCTCCAAGGAGAGGAATTCTTTAAAAAACACACACCTGAAACAAGCTTAATTACCATTTTTGTAGTGTTAACCAAAATTCTTCATTTCAATAACATTTAAAAATACCTCTGCCACTTCACTCAGGCCTTCTCTACACTACAAAAACAAGTCAACTTAAGTGAAATCTATGTACAGCCACTGAAGTAATTAAAGCAGTGACAATGCTATGCTCCTTCTATCGGCAGTGAGTGTCCTCACCAGGAGCATTTCCACCAACTGAAGTGGTGTACTGACAGAGGCCCCTCTACCCGGGGCTGATAGCCGGAGCTGTGAGACTGGTGTGGGACTCACAGCTGGAGCCCTCCTACCCCCGGGGCTAATAGCCTGGACTGTGAGCCCTGTGGGCTTCAGCTGTGAGTCCTATGCCGGGCTGACAGCCAACAGACCAAGTAAGTAATGCAATGTCTACATGGACACTATTACCCTAACTACAGTGACCTAAACTGTATGCCTCTTGCAGAGGTGGAGTTAAGTTGATGTATTGGTGGGGGGACTTACATTGGCAGGAGACCCATTGTAGCACAGACACTTCCAGAGTTCGGTTGATGTAAACTGCCTTATGTCAACCTAACTCTGTAATGTAGACCAGGCCTCAGTAATGACTGAGATTAAAACAGAAAAATATATTCAGTGAAACTGACTGTTTTCTCTTGCTCATACGCTAGCACAGGGACGGCCAACCTGTGGCTCCGGAGCCGCATGTGGCTCTTCAGAAGTTAATATGCGGCTCTTTGCATAGGTGCCAACTCCGGGGCTGGAGCTACAGGCACTAACTTTTCAATGTGCCGGGGTGCTCACTGCTCAATCCCAGCTCTGCCCCAGGTCCTGACCCAACTCCACCCCTTCCCCCAAGGCTCCTGCTGCTTCCCACGAGCCTGCCATGCCCTCGCTCCTCCCTCTGCGCCCCCAGAGCCTCCGGCATGCTGTGAAACAGCTGACTATGGTGGGTGGGAGGCACTGATCAGTGGGGCTGCTGGTGAGCAGGAGGCACTGAGGGCAGGAGCTGATGGTGGGGCTGCTCACATATTACTGCGGCTCTTTGGCAATGTACATTGGTAAATTGTGGCTCCTTCTTAGGCTCAAGTTGCCAACCCCTACACTAGCATAACAGGAAAGTCTACCATATTGAGGTTGCAGGAACAAACCATCCTGATGTGTAGAAAGAATAGTAAAATATGGCAGGCAACCAGCCTGGCTTGACAGTGAAATCCTTGTGCATCTTAAGCACAAAAAAGAAGCTTACAAGAAGTGGAAGATTGGACAAATGACCAAGGAGGAGTATAAAAATATTGCTCAGACATGCAGGAGTCAAATCAGGAAGGCCAAATCACACTTGGAGTTGCAGCTAGCAAGGAATGTTAAGAGTAACAAGAAAGGTTTCTACAGGTATGTTAGCAAAAAGGTGGTGGTCAAGGAAAGTGTGGGCCCCTTACTGAATGGGGGAGGCAACCGACTGACAGAGGATGTGGAAAAAGCTAACATACTCAATGCTTTTTTTGCTCATCCTCACGAACAAGGTCAGCTCCCAGACTACTGTAATGAGCAGCACAGTATGGGGAGGAAGTGACCAGCCTTCTGTGGAGAAAAGTTGTTTAGGCCTATTTAGAAAAGCTGGATGAGCACAAGTCCATGCACTGCATCCGAGGGTGCTAAAGGAGTTTGTGATTGCAGAGCCATTGGCTCTAGAAAAATCATGGAGCAGGTCCTCAAGGAATCAATTTTGAAGCACTTGAAGGAGAGAAAAGTGATCAGGAACAGTCAGCATGGATTCACTAAGGGTAAGTCATGCCTGACTAACCTAATTGCCTTCTATGAAGAGATAACTGGCTCTGTGGATGAGGGGAAAGCAGTGGACATGTTATTCCTTGACTTTAACAAAGCTTTTGATACAGTCTCCCACAGTATTCTTGCCAGCAAGTTAAAGAAGTATCGGCTGGATGAATGGATTATAAGGTGGATAGAAATCTAGCTAGATTGTTGGACTCAACGGGTAGTGATCAATGGCTCCAGGTCTAGTTGGCAGCCAGTATCAAGTGGAGTGCCCCAAGGGTCGGTCCTGAAGCCAGTTTTGTTCAATATCTTCGTTAATGATCTGGAGGATGGTGTGGATTGCACTCTCAGCAAGTTTGCAGATGACACTAAACTGGGAGGAGCAGTAGATATGCTGGAGGGTAGGGATAGGATACAGAGGGACCTAGACAAATTAGAGGATTGGGTCAAAAGAAATCAGATGAGGTTCAACAAGGACAAGTGCGGAGTCCTACACTTAGGACAGAAGAATCCCATGTACTGCTACAGACTACGGACCGAGTGGCTAGGCAGCAGTTCTGAGGAAAAGGACCAAGGGGTTACAGTGGACAAGAAGCTGGATATGAGTCAGTGTGCCCTTGTTGCCAAGAAGGCTAATGGCATTTTGGGCTGTATAAGTAGGGGTTTTGCCAGCAGACTGAGGGACGTGATCATTCCCCTCTATTTGGCATTGGTGAGGACTACTGTGTCCAGTTTTGGGCCCCACACCACAAGAACGATGGGGAAAAGTTGGAAAACGTCCAGCAGAGGGCAACAAAAATGATTAGGGGGGCTGGAGCACATGACTTACGAGGAGAGGCTGAGGGAACTGGGATTGTTTAGTCTGCAGAAGAGAAGAGTGATGGGGGATTTGATAACTGCTTTCAACTACCTGAAAGGAGGTTCCAAAAAGAGGATGGATCTAGACTGTTCTCAGTGGTAGCAGATGACAGAATGAGGAGTAATGGTCTCAAGTTGCAGTGGGGGAGGTTTAGCTTGGATATTAGGAAAAACTTTTTCACTAGGGGGGTGGTGAAGCACTGGAATGGGTTACCTAGGGAGGTGGTGGAATCTCCTTCCTTAGAGTTTAAGGTCAGGCTTGACAAAGCCCTGGCTGGGATGATTTAATTGGGGATTGGTCCTGCTTTGAGCAGGCGGTTGGACTAGATGACCTCCTGAGGTCCCTTCCAACTCTGATATTCTAGGATCTGTGCTTACCAGAAAGTTTCCTCTCATTGAATAAGGTCTGAAGTTCCATTACAATGGGTACTACAGCCTGCCAGAAGCTTGGGGGAAGAACCAGATCAGTCAATGACTGGCAACAGAGGATTGTCCAGCTCCCCACAAGTTTCCTCCAGTTGACACAGTTCCATAGACAGGATAATTCGTTTTTACTTCCTAAGATTAGACTGTTGAATAGACTGAGGAAAGAGCCAGACTCCTCAAATTGCACAGCATAGGACATTCTTTTTACCAAAAACAACCCAAGTTCAGCAGGCTGGGCATTTTCCTGTTGCCTGTGACTGACAGGTCTGGTTCCGAACCCAAGCTGTAAGCAGACAAGTACTCGTTCTAATGAAACTTAGAATAATTAAGAGCGCTGCTTTGTGGCTATTTCCAGCATTTCAGGAAAGTACTTAGTAAAAAACAAGCCTTTGCATTTAAAAAAAATAAAAATATCATCTGGAAATATTTTGTTCAATTTAGTTTCGAACTGTCCCCCCACCTCCAACCCACCCATAAGGAAAACTTCACTTTAGGTCTGAACACATGGAGTATCCTTAATGTGACTAAGACTTAGGGCCATAACTAATGTCCTGACTGCCCACCTCCACCCCCACAAAATTTCACAGTAATGCAATGCCTCATGACACTTTTGCTGCTAATGCATTTTTAGTGCAGTTAAGCACAGCCAGTTCTTGAAAGACAGCACAACATTTAACCAAAATCATCTATTACTATGGGAAAACACTTATTACTCACTGGAAAGGCCTAAATGAACTCCATTCCTAAATAAATGTAAGACCGTTTTGATTTCATAGGAAAGTCCTCCAGAGTCTATACAGATTTTACAAAAAACTCAGACAATTTTGTTTCCTTCCAAAGTTTAAAAAAACAAAAAAAAAAAAACAGAAGTAGTCACCACCTGTAATATTTTGCTGTGCTGAAGAGGTAGCCAGCAGAGGGCACGCACAGATTATTTCTGCAACTGTGCTTGTGCATTGATGCTCAAGACGAGATATGCAGTATCACAACATTAAATATTGTAGGAGTAAAACTAAATGTCCTAAGGACTCGCCAACCTCTAAAACAGTTCAGAAATCTACTGACCTTCAGGGGACAATGCAAGGCACCTCTTATGAGGGCTACTCAAGATGCAGATATTTCTGGGACGATATTAAGGAAAAGATAGTGAATATGGTTTATTTTTATGCTGCCTGTTTAGTATTTTAAAATTCTATTTATTGTATGTTTAAGTATTTTGTCAGATATCTAGAGCATTCAGGGAGGCATTTCGTATTTTATAAAACTAAACATAGCTATTCTACTGCAAAGACACGTTTGTGTGTCACAAGAGACAGAAGGCAATATGGGAATGCTCTCTGCTAGACAGCAAGAAGAAACACTTGGCAGTTTTCAGTGGTTTCCATCTGAAGTGAGTATCCAAATAAAAGATGGGGAAAAGGAGAAAGATGTTAAGTAACTTGCCCAAGATCAGAGAGGAAAGTAATAATGGAATTTGCAAGACAAACCAAGAGTCCCAACACCTAATATCTGCTCAAACCGCTCTCCCTGGAAGTTCAGACATTTATTTTAGGGCTGTCAATTAATCAGTTAACTCACATGACTAACTCAAAAAAATTAATCACAGTTTTAATTGTGCTGTTAAACAATAGAATACCAATTGAAATTTATTAAATATTTGTGGATGTTTTTCTACATTTTCAATTTACAACAGAACACAAAGTGTACAGTGCTCACTTTATTTTTTATTACAAAAATTTGCAGTGTAAACATGACAAAAGAAATAGTATTTTTCAATTCACCTCATATAAGTACAGTAGGGCACTCTCTATTGTGAAAATGCAACTTACAAACAGTAAAACTTTAGAGCCTATAAGTCCATTCAGTCCTACATCTTGTTCAGTTAAGAGAAACAAGTTTGCCTATATTTACAGAAGATAATGCTGCCCCCTTCTTATTTACGTCACCTGAAAATGAGAACAGATGTTCACATGGCACTGTTGTAGCCAGCATTGCTACATATTTGTGTGTCAGGTATGCTAAACATTTGTATGCCCCTTCATGCTTTGGCCACCATTCCAGAAGACATGCTTCCATGCCGATGATGCTCATTAAAAAAATAATACATTCAATTAAATTTTTGACTGAACTCCTTGGGGGAGAGTTGTATGTTGCCTGCTCTGTTTTACCTGCATTCTGTCATACATTTTGTGTTATGGCAGTCTCGGATGATGACCCAGCACATACTGTTTGATTTAACACCACTTTCACTGCAGATCTGACAAAATGCAAAGAAGGTACCAATGTGAGGTTTCTAAAGATACCCACAGCACAGGTTATACCCACAGGTTTAAGAATCTGAAGTGGCTTCCAAAATCTGAGTGGGACGAGATGTGGAGCATGTTTTCAGAAGTCTTAAAAGAGCAACAGTCTGATGCGGAAACTATAGAACCCAAACTCTCAAAAAAGAAAAATCAATCTTTTGTTGGTCGCATCTGACTCAGATGATGAAAATGAACGTCTGCCAGTCTGCACTGCTTTGGATTGTTATCGAGCAGAACCCATCATCAGCATGGAAGCATGTCCTCTGGAATGGTGAGCAAAGAAGGGACATGTGAATCTTTAGCGCATCTGGCACGTTAATATCCTGTGATGCCAGCTACAATAGTGCTATGCAAATACCTGTTCTCACTTTCAGGTGACATTGTAAACAAGAAGCGGGCAGCATTATCTCCTGCAATTGGCTGAACAAGAAGTAGGACTGAGTGGACTTGTAGGCTCTAAAGTTTTACACTGTTTTATTTTTGAGTGCAGTTATTTTTTTGTACATAATTCTACATTTGTAAGTTCAATTTTCATGATAAAGAGATTGCACTACAGTACTTGTATTAATAGTATTTTTCAAATAATCTTTTACAGTGCAAATATTTGTAATAAAAATATAAAGTGAGCACTGTACTTTTAATTCTGTTGTAATTGAAATATATTTGAAAATGTAGAAAACATCCAAAAATATTTAAATAAATGGTATTCTATTATTGTTTAACAGAGCGATAAATCATGCAATTAACTTTTTTAATCACTTGACAGCTCTAATTTATTTGCATTACAGTAGTGCCCCGAGCCTCAAGAGAAGTTGGGGCTCTACGGTGGGAGGCACTCTACATACAACAATAGTCCCAGCCCCAAAAAACTGACAATCTGGACAGACAAAACAAAGGGCAGTGAAAAGGGAGTGTTGTCTGTTTTACAGATAGGGAACAGAAGCAAATAAATGCCTTGTCCTACAGCATGGAGGAATTCTGTGTAAGAGCCAGAAATTGAACCAATGGTCTTTTGAGATCCAGTCCAGTGTTAACCACAAGATTACTTTTTATTAAAGGAAAATACTCTTGGACAGTGGGAATAATTAGAAGAATTTTTTTTTTTTTTAAATGAAAAGCTAAATTAGAGGAGTTTGGTTTTTTTAAAATCAAACTGTGGTGCAGGATTTCATAAAAAACTTACCCCAAATGGGCCATTCCTGACACCCAAAAAATGCAGAATGAGGTCCTGCAAGAGATGCTTAATTGCAGGATGGCAGCATGTTGCACTGTCATGAAGAAAACCTCCATTTAAATTGGAATTTGGAGAAATCTCAGTTTTCATGCTGGGAGGATTCCACGAGTGACACGTCAGCACTTAAAAAGCCTACTGCAATAACTCATCCCATTTCCACTTTACTCAATATTTCTAGGTCAAGTTGTCTTCTGTAATCTCAAGTGGTTTCTCCAGTAATGAGTTTTTATTGTCCTCCCACTTATTAAAATGTGCGTGTTAACATCTTCACCTCAAGTACTATAATAAATAAGGAGAAAATGATCTAGATTTTCACCTGCTCCCTCAGCTGTCCACAGCTTCCTTTTGCATTTACATTTAACAAATTGGATAGAGAATTTTCAAATAGAGAAGGAGAAACAGGTAGAGTTGCAAAAACAGGAAGCCTACCAATTCTGAAAAAATGTTATGAAGGAGAGGAAAGCAGAGAAATATGTATGTGCTATATGAAGTTTTGGTAAGTGTAAGTATAACTAACTAGCTGAGCATGTCACTCAAACATACGTATTGAAGGGACATGATGGCTCAAGGGATTAGAAAGGTGTTAGAGCACATCACCTCTAGGGGCTGGTCTACACAGTTTGAACGTTGATTCAGAAATGGATGTATTTAAATCAGTGCAAACCTCTTATATGAGCACATTTCAGATAAACTGTTTCCCCCTAACTTAAGCTAAACAGATACAGTGCACTCAAACTAAAGTAAGACTCTCCACATAAGGGGTCTGCACCAGATCAGCTTCTAAATCAATTTGTTAAATTACTGCAATTTGTGTGGTTAGACAAGCCCTAGGCTACAGGTGTGAGAACAGCTCAAATAGGCAGTGACCAAAAGCCATCATCATCTGATAGCTGTTAAGTGGTGCAAGCGACTTTACTTGCTGCCATAACACACCCTGGCATCAGAGTATCACATCACAGGGACTCTTCTGCTCAAGCACCCATCAGGTTCTGCCACGATCCTCTTCTGGCCGACTCAACCTTCTGGCCAGGTCTCATGCTTAAAGTTCAGTCCCATACTGGGGTAACAGAAGTCTAATTAAACCGCCAAACAAAACATACAAACCAAACCATGTCTTGGACCATACAGGTTTCCTACTGCTTCCCCTCCCTGGGGACTCCAGCAGTGTCTTCCAAGGGCTGCCCTATTTCTTCTAGATCCTATCTCAGGACTTCCCACAGGAGCCTGGGGTTTCTACCCCAGCTTCTTTCTGACAGTTCTCTTAAGTAATTTTTAGTATGGTGACCAGAAGCTGTATGGTAACTCCCTTAGTTCTGCCCTCTCATGCTGAAATGCAGTTAATTATGGCACAGATGGGGGTGATTGAACAGGCCTGGGTTTGCCCCAGGCCTCCCAGCCCTTAAAGGCCAGGCCACCCTGTTAAATGTGGCCTATGTGAAATAAGTTAGATGTATGTCCACTGATATCCTACGTCACAAAGCCATCTCAAGAACCACCATCACAGTGGCAGAGAAGCCATGAACAAAATAAGATTCATATTTAGGGATGACGATAACCAGCCTGGCGAAGTCTGTGCTACCCAGAGCGTGCTACACCATTTCAGTGGAGAGAGTTTCAGAAGTAAAACTACTTCTTGCGATTTGATCATTTTTCTCATGAAGATGATTAAGATCTTCAGTGATAAAGAGCTCACAGGCAGTCAGCACATAAAACAAGCTACCCTTGGTATAGTGTTCAGTTCCAATACATTACCAGTTGGATTAACCACCACCATCAGTATGGCTGCTCCAAGCAGGTCCCTACTCTTGTGGGCAAAATTAGGAGTCTGTGTCAAAAGTGAAACAGCAACCTTAACAAGATGGCCAATGGGATGTGAGAGGTCCTTTCTGTACATAAGCACCTTGTTCCCCCTCCTGGAGGAAAGACCCAAAGAAGAATTTTCAAGCTCCAGCAGCACCTCTTTAAACAATTAGCCACAGAAAATGCATGGATCATTATGGACAATCCTACAGGAACTCCCTGACCTCCCCACCTACTCTGTAATTTCTAAGGGGGCATAGGGTACGTATCTTCTACTCTACTTGGACCTACTCTGATTTCAATACCAGATACTATTCAAAAACAAGAGATCCATTAAAAATGTAGGTTTCAGAGTAACAGCCGTGTTAGTCTGTATTCGCAAAAAGAAAAGGAGGACTTGTGGCACCTTAGAGACTAACCAATTTATTTGAGCATGAGCTTTCGTGAGCTACAGCTCACTTCATCGGATGCATACTGTGGAAATCGCAGAAGACATTATATACACAGACACCATGAAACAATACCTCCTCCCACCCCACTCTCCTGCTGGTAATAGCTCATCCAAAGAGTGTGGTCAGTTTGGATGAGCTATTGCCAGCAGGAGAGTGAGTTTGTGTGTGGGGGGTGGGGGGGTGAGAAAACCTGGATTTGTGCTGGAAATGGCCCACCTTGATTATCATGCACATTGTAGGGGGAGTGGTCACTTCGGATGAGCTATTACCAGCAGGAGAGTGAGTTTGTGTGAGTATGGGGGTGGGAGAGTGAGAAATCCTGGATTTGTGCTGGAAATGGCCCACTTTGATTTTCATGCAGGTTGTAAGGAGAGTGGTCACTTTGGATAGGCTATTACCAGCAGGAGAGTGAGTTTGTGTGTGTGGTTTTTGGAGGGGGGTGAGGGGGTGAGAGAACCTGGATTTCTGCAGGAAATGGCCCACCTTGATTATCATACGCATTGTGAAGACAGTGGTCACTTTGGATGGGCTATTACCAGCAAGAGAGTGAGTTTGTTTGTGGGAGGGCGGAGGGTGAGAAAACCTGGATTTGTGCTGGAAATGGCCCAACTTGATGATCACTTTAGATAAGCTATTACCAGCAGGAGAGTGGGGTGGGAGGAGGTATTGTTTCATGGTGTCTGTGTATATAATGTCTTCTGCGATTTCCACAGTATGCATCCGATGAAGTGAGCTGTAGCTCACGAAAGCTCATGCTCAAATAAATTGGTTAGTCTCTAAGGTGCCACAAGTCCTCCTTTTCTTTTTATTAAAAATGTATTCAGTTAAAGTTGAAGCTGAAGGAGTGACAGAAAACCCACCAAATCCCAAAAGTTGCACCACAGAAATCCAACACTTCTTTGCTGCTGGAACTATGAACAATATTTTTACTGTAAGCATGGTGTTATTTTTTAAAAAGGGGAAAATTGGGTTTGTTTGTTTTGACTTTATTACATGTAAAGGCCCAAGAGGTTATTTCAATTTTTTTTAAAAAGTGTAAGTGTGCCCACAGTTGCTGTTTTTTTGGGTTTTTAAATATTAAAAATTCTAATCTTCTTTACTCTCCAAGACAATGGCGATCAGAAAAGAAACTAAATTATGTTATCATAAGACTACAAATTTGTGGGCATGGGATGTTACTCGGACTCTTGTTAACTCATTTAATTTTAGTGCCCAATGAAAAATCAGGATAAAATGCTCGTTAATGTTTATCACCACCAAGAAGTGTGCCAACAAAAGCAAGGAAGACCAGGACTTGACATGCCTGACACATGGGGCAAAAACCAAGCTACGGGGGGGGGGAGGGGGGAAGACACAACAACAACAACAACAACCCAAAAAACCACACCCCCACAGCTTTTAGACTCACACAGCTAAAAATAACACGTCCAATTTTTAAGAAGCCTCAGAGGTCAAGGTCAATTAAAGGACAGAAAGAAGCTATTCATTTTCAAAATCAGTACTTTATTCCCTGGCATTATCCTCACTGAAAAGTCCTTTAAAGGAAGTAAAAAATGACTCTTGGTAAACTATTTCTTAAGTTTTTGTCGATAACAACAACCACCAAGTTAAATGATTATAGGCCAATCATGTTACAGCCTAGGTGACCCAGAAGTCTTCTACCATCCAGATAGGCATACAGTTCAGTTGGTTTAAAGACTTTGGTTCCATCCATATGAGCTAGTTTAGCTCTAATTGAGGGCTTGTCTTCACTTAAAATGCTACAACAGCATAGCTGCATTGCTGTTGTGCTTCAGTGTAGGCACTACCTACGCCTATGGGAGGGGTTCTCCCTTCGCCTTCGGTAATGCAGCCCTCCAAGAAGTGGTAGGCAGGTCGATGGAAGAATTCTTCTGTAGGCCTACTGTTGTCTACACAGGGAATTAAGGCAGCTTAACTACACAGCTCAGGCATGTGGATTCTTCCCACCCTTGACCAACACAGTTAAACTGACCTAATTTACTAGTGCAGACCAGAACTCAGATTGTTTATTGGAGGGCCAGGTAAGTATTTAGGCCTGCTCTATACTGGAAAGTTAGCTTGGCACAACTAAGTCACTCAGGGAAAAATCCACACCCTTTAGCGGCATAGTTAAGCCAACCTAAGTCCCCATGTAGACATCACTAAGTCAACAAAAGAATTATTTTGTTGACCTAGCTATCACCTCGCAAGGAGGTGGATGAGCTATGCCAATGGGAGAATCCCTCCCATTGGCACAGGTAGTGTCTACACTGAAGAGCTTCAGCAGCACAGTTGTGTCGCCGTCCACAGCCAAAACAGTATAAACCCTTAGATTGTTTAAACACAGCTCAAGCACTGATCCTTGATTTGGTTGAAACCCAAAGTGGATTTGGCCCTAGATATACTAGATGAGAGTTTTGACTTTTTTTTTTGAATAGGTTAATAGTAGTGAAATGAGTCGTAAGTGTCCCATTTACTGTAGATTTGCCATGGAGATAGGGGATCCAGTGTAACACTATTCTGTTCAGGCTATGTGTACACTACAGAGCTGTCTCCGGTCAGCATAGAGCATCTTCACCAGATGTGCTGCAGCGGCACAGCTGAATTGGTACAGCTGCACTGCTGCAGTGTTGTATGTTTAGACCTGGGACTTAAGGTCACTGGAACTGTGTTATCAGGTCACCTAGTAACTACTGTAAATGGTCCTAAACATAATATTAATCCTGCAAATACTTCAATACGTACATGTGTGCAGTCCTATTGATTTAAATGGAACTACTCATGTGAGCAAAACTGATCAAAGCCAGTGGTAATTGTAATTAGGCTTCAGGATTAACATCGCATTGAGCAAAATGGGGAAATTTATATTCTGCTAAGGTCTATGTAAATCTTTGGTGCCTTGTTTGCATGGGTGCTCACAACAATGAAACTTTAGAGAAATAAGCCTAGAATACAAAAGGGCATTAGGACAAGGGTGAATCAGTTTACATTTGAAGGTTTTCACAACCGAAACAGCTTAAATGAAACTCTGCTAGAAAGACCCTAATCTTTGGAATTAGCAGGTCTTTTGCTACTGCTGATCACAAAAGACGGAAAAGTCTTATGTGATGGCAAGAACTACATCCTTAATTCAGTGCCATTAGAACCTTTTTATTTAAAAAAAAAACAACAACAAAAAACACAAAAACCCACAAAAAACAAAAAGAACCTCCCCCCAACCTATTCATTAACCAAAACATCCATCTCATTTCTCTACTGCTTTTCTTCTTTGAAAGGGGATTTTGGGGCTTGTCTACACAGGAAAGTTATATCGTTGTTTGCTAAGGCATGATTTAATCTGCTGCAGTTATACCACTGTAACTCCTTGTGTGGACACTCTTTTTCCAGTATGAGAGCAGCTTTTTTCAGTTTAGCTTAAACTGCTTTGAAAGCAACAAACTAAACTGAAAAAAAAAGAGAAAAAGTCACTCCTACTGAAAAAAGGGTGCACATAGGGAGTTTTAATGATGTAACTATAACAGTATAACTGGTAAAACTTACCCGTGTAGGCACGCCCTTACCTAGGTCTTAAAATCCCCAGTTTCCAATTCTTAATAAACTGGAAACTTCACTTCTTGCAATTAAAATTTTATCTACACTATGCCAAATAAGCAACTTTCCTCTCTCTTTTTTTTTTAAAGCCATCTGTGGTCACAGATATAGCCATATGGTATTATGCTAATACTTTACACTTAGCAAGTTCAGTGCATTGTTGATGCTGGATGAGTCTTATTTAATATTAGGCACCCCGTTATATTTATATACGGTATTTGTGCAAAACAATACTCTAGTAATCATCCAGGGCAAGTAAAAATGTAATTTATCATCCTTCATAATGAAGACAGGCAAGTAGATTGTGTACCAAATCTGAAAATTTCCATGACTGATCAATGCTTTAGGATTCTGCCTTTGATTTTTAGAAGCTTAGACTTTTCCAATATAATGCCTTACTGCTATTCTCATTCCACTTTAGTTTACATTTGTTGACCCCACAGTTATGAACATTCACCAAATTCCTAGAAGTCACAAAGCTGAAGTTTTAGGGGGATTTCTGAAAATATATTTTAAATGTTTACAACCCAAGAGATAATCACACTCCAGTACTAATTCCAGACTGAGAAATGCATCGACAGATCACTGTGCTCCAATTAAGTCAACAGGTGGTCTGCCCGTGTGGTTCTCAGGGCAGGATCAGGGCCTAATATTCCATATTCACTTAAGTATTCTATAGCGTTTCACACTGAACAAGGACACTATCTGAATTTTTAGACTGATCCACTGAAGTGTTGGTCCCTCATTTTCTGATTTTCACATTAAATAGGAATACTGCCTAAACAAAAATATTTTTAATATCAATTTTAGCCAAGTTATACCTGACTCCCCATAGAGCTCAAACAGATTCTTAGTCTCTTAGAAATATGCAATGACAACACAACACAAGTTGCCTGATGGAGCTCAGCGATAAACAAATCTGCAACCCCTCTTCCAAAGGTAAAAATAAAACAATATACCAACTAAACAGAGGACTAAATATTAACAACACCCAGGCATCCTCCTCCTCCAGGAAAAGCCTCCAACAACAATTTAGTTATATACTAATACAATTCTGTAGTGTAAGATGTCTCTAAACACCGCAAGGCAGTAACAGACCTCATCCATATTGGAATGTTCAAATAACCAAGCAAACTTTTACACATCTCGGGTTTTATAAAAAGAATAACACACCACCGAATTTGGATTTAAGTTATTTGACAGCGTCTCTTTTAGTGGCCTCTGCACTATTTGGTATAGGCTTAATTTTCCAGATAAGAAAACTTACCATATTCCACATATCAGGCTGTTGCTGAGTTTCAGGTGAATGCTCCCAGCCTGTATAGTTGTCCTCTACATATATTTTAAAATCCATCACCAGCGAAATGTCAATCCATGAGGAAAATGTAATGAAGGCATAAAAAATACAAAAATGGTGACAACAGCTTTTGCTGCAACCCCACATAGTGAAGTGAAAAGTTTTTTTTAAACTCACCATGTGCATCTCCCCCAGCAATTTTTAGTAATAACAAAAGCACCTAAAGCAGCACAGGAAAATGCTGCACTCTAGGGGTCAATGAAGTCAAAAGTACCTGCAGAAGAAAAACTCTTAACTCAGATCATGCCATGAATCTAAGGAGAAAGACAGATAACATCTTAATTCTACACAGGTATTCGTATTGGAATGACAGGACCAAATCCTACAAGGTGCTGATTAATCTTCAGCACTTTGCAGGATTTGTCCTCACTGACTAGTCTTTGAAATACAACTTTCAGTTAAAAGTTTTCCAATTGCCTTCATGTTTGGATCGATCAACTTGCTGCTTCCAGTAACCTGACAGTCAGAACAAGTTATTCTTAAAAAGACAGAGATGGGCATCAAATATACAAATAAAGGGAAAAGAGTACTTGTGGCACCTTAGAGACTAACCAATTTATTTGAGCATAAGCTTTTGTGAGCTACAGCTCACTTCATCGGAAGCTTAGAGACTAACCAATTTATTTGAGCATAAGCTTCCGATGAAGTGAGCTGTAGCTCACAAAAGCTTATGCTCAAATAAATTGGTTAGTCTCTAAGGTGCCACAAGTACTCCTTTTCTTTTTGCGAATACAGACTAACACGGCTGTTACTCTGAAATAAAGGGAGCAAAGCAGAGATTAGCAGGGATGTTAAGTATACACATTATACAACATGTTGCTGACTTGTTTTTAGACAGTTCATCCAATATAGGAAGCAGTTCCATTTTTCTTTTTACTCTTATAATTTATATAGCAGATATTTGTTTTAGCAACCATAGTGATAAAAATCATGTATCAGCTGGTACTGCAGGGAAACCAAACTATTCACTATCAGTAATTCAAAACATTTCCCATAATCTTTATAAACAGAAGTCCCTGAAATATTTCCATCAATATTTTATCAAACCCCCAAGTCTTGCAGTTTCAGATATTCCAAAGAAAAGAAACTGAACAGTAACTTCCTATTTCATAGTGAAGACACCAGATACTGGTTTCTGTACTGATTTTATGTTGTTAGCACTGCCTTCCTCCACAAAACAGTAAAGAAAGCATGACTGCCATCTGTAAAATCAAATTTCAAGGTAACTTTTAAAGTGGTAAGAAAAATAATACATGGATGGTATTCATATAGCCATTTTATTTAGTTTGATACATTCATTTAAAATAAGATTCTGTATGGATATGTAACAGAGAGAGACTAGTGTCTATACATGCCACTGCCTTCTGCTGGTTGCAGTCAGAACTGATTTATCATAGGCACCATACTGCAAACAGAATATTCTTTAGCTCAAGTAGAAGGGTCCTTTGGTTTTGAAGAAGGAAAAAAAAAAACCCACAACCCAGGCAGAGATGCACTCTACCCCTGCTGCCATCATGACACTGAATGACTCTGATGTGCAGAGGCATAGAGACAAAATGGCTGTGAATTTGTTACAATAAGGTCGTTTTTATCACTTAAGCTGTAAAGAGAGCGTAACATTTAAAATTAGAGAATAAGAGCATGGAAGGGGTTAAACTACTAGACTGAGAAATAAGTGCAGGCATTGGGGATCAGTGTCTTATGAAGGAGCTGCCTCTGTTCTGGTTTTAGTTTTATCTGCTGCCTTGCCAGCTGGAAGATGGGTAGTGCTGGCAACTGCTCCTGTCTCTGGTAGTTAAGGGAAAAAGCAGAAGCCGCTCTTCAATTGGGGCTTTATTTATTTATTTTTTAAAAAGATTGAGACGCGAGCAATAAGTGAGATGCACAGTGCCCTTTATTGGCCTGTCCAAAAGTACAATTCTTTGGGCCAAATTATGCTACAAGGTGCACCCAAGAACAGAATATGGCCTTTTAATTATGTTTTTTAAATCTCTCTACAGCAAACAAACAAAAGCCACTACACCAAGAAAGACGACTCTTAAGTATAACATTAAGAAAGGCTGTTCATGTTGTTCTTCATTAATGATTTAACTACCTCTCCCTTTGTCCCTTCCTTGCTTCATAATTGCATTTTCTTTTATTTCCGAAAAGCTGGATTTATTCACAAGAGGCTCTGGAAGCCAGAGTTCTAGGATCTCCCAGAGCTTTCCAGGGATTCTTTCACATTTTGTTTTCAGGACTTCCAGTCCAGGCTGGTCGATAGTTTTTCATAGGAATTATGAATAATGGAAGATGATAAAGATAACAAAATAAACAGCACCTCAAGGGACCCATAACAGTTCCAAACAAGGACCTCAATAATATAAAGGTTCATAACAACTTTACCATAGAGCTTAGACACAGATGAATAGAATTATTCCTATTAAATAGAAAGTTGCAAGATCTTGCACTTACCTGCAGTCCATGTTTTTGTTTGTTTTTTCTCCCCTATAGAGTTCACCATGTCTCAGAAAGAGACACAAATGAACTTATCACCAATAGAAGCTACTGGCACCCAATTTAATACCACAACACTGAGTATTTTTGATATAGAAACAAAAAAAAAAAAGGAAAAAATTTCTTCCTACTGCTCTTATTTACACCACAAAACTTCTCTACCCTTTCAGTTCTCACGTCAGCAGCCTCCTCAAATCCCTTTCCAACCAGCTATCAGATTCAGATGATCATGTAGTAGTAATGCTGTTACTTCTCACCACACTGGCTGGATTACATAACACACATGTAGCATCCATATAGTTGCAGGGCTTGTGCTGTACTGAGCATAAGCAAAGTTCCACAAGAGTTTCAAGAAGTCCCCGCACTAACCACGATGTCTTGAGTACTGAATTTTTAATCAAGAGAGCTGAAAAAACCAACGTTTTAAGAACTGGCTATGAAGTCAGAACAAATCTAAGCTGATTTACCCTTCCTCAGAAACTTTAAGTATTTAAAGTAATCCCATACAGTTCAACTCCCCCCACTCACCGTCTTTATCAGCTGCTCCATGTTAAGTGACAGGACAAGATCAGAAGTCATAGAATAATCAGAGTTGGAAGGGACCTCAGGAGGTCATCTAGTCCAACCCCCTGCTCAAAGCAGGACCAATCCCCAACTAAATCATCCCAGCCAGGCCTTTGTCAAGCCTGACCTTAAAAAACTCGAAGGAAGGAGATTCCACCACCTCCCTAGGTAACCCATTCCAGTGCTTCACCACCCTCCTAGTGAAAAAGTTTTTCCTAATATCCAAGCTAAACATCCCCCACTGCAACTTGAGACCATTACTCCTTGTTCTGTCATCTGCTACCACTGAGAACAGTCTAGATCCATCCTCTTTGGAATCCCCTTTCAGGTAGTTGAAAGCAGCTATCAAATCCCACCTCATTCTTCTCTTCTGCAGACTAAACACCAGTTCCCTCAGCCTCTTCTCATAAGTCATGTGTTCCAGTCCCCTAATCATTTTTGTTGCCCTCCACTGGACGTTTTCCAATTTTTCCACATCCTTCTTGTAGTGTGGGGCCCAAATCTGGAGGCAGTACTCCAGGTGAGGTCTCACCAATGTCAAATAGAGGGGAACGATCACGTCCCTTGATCTGCTGGCAACGCCCCTACTTATATAGTCCAAAATGTCATTAGCCTTCTTGGCAACAAGGGTACACTGTTGACTCATATCCAGCTTCTCGTCCACTGTAACCCCTAGGTCCTTTTCTGCAGGACTGCTGCCTAGCCATTCGGTCCCTAGTCTGTAGCGGTGCATGGGATTCTTCCATCCCAAGTGCAGCACTCTGCACTTCAACCTCATCCGATTTCTTTTGGCCCAATCCTCTAATTTGTCGACGTCCCTCTGTATCCTATCCCCACCCTCTAGCGTATCTACCACTCCTCCCAGTTTAGTGTCATCTGCAAACTTGCTGAGGGGGCAGTCCATGCCATCCTCCAGATCATTAATGAAGATATTGAACAAAACCGGCTCCAAGACAGAGCCTTGGGGCACTTCGTTTGATACCGTCTGCCAACTAGACATGGAGCCATTAATCACTACCCGTTGAGCCCGACGATCTAGCCAGCTTTCTATCCACCTTATAGTCCATTCATCCAGCCCATATTACTTGCTGGCAAGAATACTGTGGGAGACCATATCAAAAGCTTTGTTAAAGTCAAGAAATAACACATCCACTGCTTTCCCTCATCCACAGAGCCAGTTTTCATCATAGAAGGCAATTAGGTTAGTCAGGCATGACTTGCCCTTGGTGAATCCATGCTGACTGTTCCTGATCACTTTCCTCTCCTCTAACTGCTTCAGAATTGATTCCTTGAGGACCTGCTCCATGATTTCTCCAGGGACCGATGTGAGGCTGACTGGCCTGTAGTTCCCAGGATCCTCCTTCTTCCCTCTTTTAAAGATGGGCACTACATTAGCCTTTTTCCAATCATCCGGGACCTCCCCTGATCACCCTGAGTTTTCAAAGATAATGGCCAACGGCTCTGCAATCACATCCGCTAACTCCTTTAGCACTCTCGGATGCAGCGCATCCGGCCCCATGGACTTGTGCTCATCCAGCTTTTCTAAATAGTCCTGAACCACTTCTTTCTCCTCAGAGGGCTGGTCACCCCCTCCCCATGCTGTGCTGCCCAGTGCAGTAGTCTGGGAGCTGACCTTGTTTGTGAAGACAGAGGCAAAAAAAAAAAAAAAAAAAAAAAAAAAAAAGCATTGAGTACATTAGTTTTTTCCACATCCTCTGTTACTAGGTTGCCTCCCTCATTCAGTAAGGGGCCCACACTCTCCTTGACTGTCTTCTTGTTGCCAACATAACTGTAGAAACCCTTCTTGTTACTCTTAACATCCCTTGCTAGCTGCAACTCCAAGTGTGATTTGGCCATCCTGATTTCACTCCTGCATGCGTGAACAATATTTTTAATACTCCTCCTTGGTCATTTGTCCAACCTTCCACTTCTTGTAAGCTTCTTTTTTGTGTTTAAGATCAGCAAGGATTTCACTGTTGAGCCAAGCTGGTCGCCTGCCATATTTACTATTCTTTCTACACATTGGGATGGTTTGTTCCTACCACCTCAATAAGGATTCTTTAAAATACAGCCAGCTCTCCTGGAGTCCTTTCCCCCTCATGTTATTCTCCCAGGGGATCATGCCCATCAGTTCCCTGAAGGAGTCAAAGTCTGCTTTTCTGAAGTCCAGGGTCCGTCTTCTGCTGCTCTCCTTTCTTCCTTGTGTCAGGATCCTGAACTCAACCATCTCATGGTCACTGCCTCCCAGGTTCCTATCCACTTTTGCTTCCCCTACAAATTCTTCCCGGTTTGTGAGCAGCAGGTCAAGAAGAGCTCTGTCCCTAGTTGGTTCCTCCAGCACTTGTCCCCTACACTTTCCAAAAACTTCTTGGATTGCCTGTGCACCACTGTATTGCTCTCCCAGCAGATATCAGGGGGACTGAAGTCTCCCATGAGAACCAGGGCTTGTGATCTAGTAACTTCTGCTAGTTGCCGGAAGAAAGCCTCGTTCACCTCATCCCCCTGGTCTGGGGGTCTATAGCTGACTCCCATGACGACATCACCCTTGTTGCTCACACTTCTAAACTTAATCCAGAGACTCTCAGGTTTTTCTGCAGTTTCATATCGGAGCTCTGAGTAGTCATACTGCTCTCTTACATACAGTGCAACTCCCCCACCTTTTCTGCCCTGCCTGTCCTTCCTGACTAGTTTATATCCATCTATGACAGTACTCCAGTCATGTGAGTTATCCCACCAAGTCTGTTATTCCAATCACATCATAATTCCTTGCCTGTGCCAGGACTTCCAGTTCTCCCTGCTTGTTTCCCAGGCTTCTTGCATTCGTGTATAGGCACTTAAGGTAACTTGCTGATCGTCCCGCTTTCTCTGTATGAGGCAGGTGCCCTCCCCTCTTGTTCTCTCCTGCTCGTGCTTCCTCCTGGTATCCTCCTTTCCCAGTTACCTCAGGGCTTTGGTCTCCTTCCCCCCGGTGAACCTAGTTTAAAGCCCTCCTCACTAGGTTAGCCAGCCTGCTTGCGAAGATGCTCTTCCCTCTCTTCGCAAGCAGCAAATCCAAACCCAGCAACTGCCTCGGTTTTGTTGACTTCCTTTTTCTGGCCATATTATTAACAGAAGACCAATGAACTTTGAAGTGTTTTTACCAAGGAATTCTGCTACATGGCCAGAGAGCACATGGGTGCCAAAAGCTTCAAAGGCACAATAAGACTGCCAGTGATGGACATAAACTAACATCCAACCAGGCCACCTCAAGAACCCAGCCAAAGATCAACCAGGTGATGCTTGATCTGCAAGGAGACCGTGTCCCTTTAGAATCTGCCATGACTATGACAACAACCACATTCAGTATTCTTCTTTCACCTAGCATGACTTTCAAGCTCCTTGACAAGTGGATCAAAGGGCTACCTAGTTTCACGATAGCTTATGAAATGTTTTTACATCAACCACTGAAATCTTACTTTTCATTTCTTGGTAAAAGAGCTCCACTGTGAATCACAACCAATAACCTTCCAAAGCTACCATACAATATGGGGATCAGTTCTTCCTTCAACCTCTTTTGTTATAGTAGTGGAATCAAAATATTATCAGTATGCTGTACTGCCTCAAGGAGCTGCCTTTCTCCACACAATGATCCTAAACACCTAAAAATGTAGCACTGTGTCCTGTTATTTCCCATTATTAGATTTAAGACACAGAAGACTGAAAATTGACAAGTTACAACACACTTTTTAAACATCACAGGCACACTGCCAGGTAGTCTACAGGCCAACAGTATTGGCAGCTCATGATTTTACTGAAAGTCTCACAATATTTGATTGCATTGTCAAAGCCTCAGGTCCTAGAGTGATGCAATTACACAAGGATCTGCTCTCATTTTAATAAATTTCTAGCCCTCATAGTGACAGATGTTTTTACAGCACCTACCACAACTGGGACCTGGTCCATGACTAGGGTTCCTAAGTGCTATGGTAATTCAAATACTAAAAATGAAAACACAAACCCTAATGCTTGGGGTTGACAATATTGTCTTTTTTCTTTAAACAAAAATGTAAAAAAAAAAAGTTTTAAAAAAAATCTAGAAAGCTAAAATTTGTAGAATAAAATGAATATACAACTCCATGCAATACAACTCCATTTTAAGTCACAGTGCAGCACTATGTTGGTGCAGGAGAACTTGGAAGCGAGACTGACCAAAAAGTTAAATCCATTGTTATATTGCTACTTTCTAAATATAAAATACAGGACTTTAATTTTTTACTAAAAGAAAAGGAGTGCTTGTGGCACCTCAGAGACTAACAAATTTATTTCAGCATAAGCTTTCGTGAGCTACAGCTCACTTCATCGGATGCATGCAGTGGAATATACAGAGAGAACATGAAACAATAGCTGTTACCATACACGCTGTAAGGAGAGTGATCAGGTAAGGCGAGCTATTCCAGCAGGAGAGAAAAAAAAAAAAAAACCTTTTGTAGTGATAATCAAGGTGGGCCATTTCCAGCAGTTGACAGGAACGTGTGAGGAACAGTGTGGGGTTGGCGGTGGAATAAATATGGGGAAATAGTTTTACTCTGTGTAATCACACATCCACTCCCAGTCTTTATTCAAGCCTAATTTAATGGTGTCCAGTTTGCAAATTAATGCCAATTCAGCAGTCTCGGAGTCTGTTTTTGAAGTTTTTTTTGTTGTAATATTGCCACTTTTAGGTCTGTAAATCAAGTGACCAGAGAGACTGAAGTGTTCTCCAACTGGTTTTTGAATGTTATAATTCTTGACATCTGATTTGTGTCCATTTATTTTTTTACGTATTTTTTTTGGTCTGGTTTGGCCAATGCACATGGCAGAGGGACATTGCTGGCACATGATTGCATATATCACATTAGTAGATGTATAGGTGAATGAGCCAAGTGTGGCTGACTTGATTAGGCCCTATGATGGTGTCCCGCTGAATAGATATGTGGGCACAGTTGGCAACGGGCTTTGTTCCAAGGATAGGTTCCTGAGTTAGTGTTTTTGTTGTATGGTTGCTGGTGAATATTTGCTTCAGGTTGGGGAGCTGTCTGTAAGCAAGGACTGGCCTGTCTCCCAAGATCTGTGAGAGTGATGGGTCCTCCTTCAGTATAGGTTGTAGATCCTTGATGCGTTGGAGAGGTTTTACTTGGGGGCTGAAGGTGATGGTTAGTGGCGTTCTGTTATTTTCTTTGTTGGGGCTGTCCTATAAATGGGTGACTTCTGGGTACTCTTCTGCTGTATCTGAACATGTCTCACGTATACTAGCAAGCTCTTTAAAGTAGGGACCATGCTTTTTAAATGCTCTCAAGAGTGCCATATATACAGAATGCTGTACAAATACAACAGCAAAGATAGATTCTAATAAAATGAGAAACGTTTAATTTTGAAAAAATCTCTATTGTACAGGGTTTTTCAAAAACACCCCTCTGGTGCTAAGAAAGCATAAATCCCCATCTAACTGCTAACAAAACACTAGTGGAAAGTGTGGTCTTGTGTGCAACCTTAAAAAGAGAGAGATGGTTTAAGCACTGCCCTCAACTCCAAATGAAAAATGCACAGCTGAGCAATGCTGTGAACATTTACTTCTAGGAGTAGCAGTAGGTTTTTTTTGTTTGTTTTTTTAAATAATTACTTCAGGCCTTATCATACCTACACACAAAGTGTACATTCAAAATGAGTAAAGAACATGGCTACAAAAATACCCAGGAACTTTTCCCCATGGAGAGCCTCAAATTCCCCAGAATCTAAGCTTTCGTTTAAAAAAAAAAAAAAAACGTTTCTAGCCCTTATGGTTGGGAAGATAACCCTTGAAACAAACCAAGATTAAATCCATGCAGTGCTCTCTATCTAAATTAGACAAATGTAAACTCAGAAGGAGCTGAGCAAACTGTCACAAACAGAAAAGGAAACCTTACAGAGAGGTAAGAAGTGAATTTTACTGAGACTGAATAGATACACTCATTAACAGCAAGGAAACTCATTTCACTGCATTCAGTCAGGCTAGTATGTTTTTAGAAGTCTGGCTAACTCAACTTCTCCGTTCACTTTTACCAAGGGTAACATTTTACACTTGGTTTGCTCAGGTGTAACTGACTGCAAGGCATGAAGTAGCAGCACATTAGGCCCTCTAAATTACTCCATGTCTTTTGCAAGAGTGGTTCATGGAGATATGGCCCTTAGATTTTAAAAATATAAACATATTGCTATGATTAACCTTACTGAACGAGCAAGACCCATATCCTTGTGCTTACATGAGAGAGGTGTTGGGGATGTGCGACTGTAACAGGAATCGTGCAGAGAGAAGTTAGTGACAACATAAAGATAACAAATCTATTTATTTGATCAGGGTAACTGTTTTACGTGTTTAGTGTACATTGAAATGGTTGGCAAGCATTGCTTAGGTGATTTTATTGTGGTTTAGTAAAAATGTAAATAAGTGAACCTGGGCTCTAGAGTGCAACAGGCTCTTCTAGCAGCCAATAATCAGTGTTTAGTTAAAATATTCTGTGCTGCACAGCAGAACTAAAGGATGCTTTATTTCATGGTTGCAGAGACAGAGGTCATTTTATAATGAAAACAAAATACAGGCACCAAAGTTAAGTGAATAGAGTAGATCAAATCAAGTCTGAGGACAAATCAAAATATTTACAGTGACAGAAAAGGGGTGTTCTCAGGATGTCTGTCATACACCCCAACCTTCCACCATCAAAATAGAATGCCTTTACTAATTAAATACAAACAGAAAACTCATTTTATATAACAGTTGCCAGTATTAGAATCCTCTGCATATAAGAGCATATGGGAACAATTTTCCAGTATTAAAATAATTCCATTTAGGCTTCATCGGCTAAATTTCTTGTTTCAGAATACATGTGTTCATAAACATTAAGAGACTGACAGCAATAGAAACTGAAGTTCCCTCTGAATAAGCCCAAAGGCCAATACCCATTGTACAGCTGCTCTCTTGGCTCCCCCATATTGTTCCTCATACTCTATTAATAAACTCTGATATAACTTAGAGACCACCTACTCTAGGAAGTTTCAGTACAGTCAGAGAGAGCACAGTCTATCACCTGAGTGCCAGCTTCTCCAGTGCATGTACCATCAATTGTGCTCAGTTATGGATCTGATCCTGCTCAGTGCTCAGCACCCCAAATTCCCATTCAGCATCTACAATACAAAGAAGCTAAGCAGCTTGCAGAATTGAGGCCCATATATAGCATTGTTCTTCCACTGTAGACTCCTCTCCACTGTGGATGGAGCTTAGACCACAAACTTATTTATTAATGAATGTCTACACTAGAGACCTTACGGCAGTACAGCTGTACTGATGCAGCTGTGCCTCTGTAAGATCTCTCAGTTAGCCACTCTACGCCAATGGGAGAGAGGTCTCCCGTTGACATAAATTAAACTACCCCCAACATGCAGCAGCAGCGATATTGGTGGGAGAAGCTCTCCTGCTGACATAGCGCTGTGCACACTACCACTTATGCCTGCAAAACATGTAGCTCAGAGGTGTGATTTTTTTCACACCCCTGAGCAACGTAAGTTTTACTGACTTAAGTGGAAGTGTAGACATGGTCTAAAGCTAGACATGAAACCCGATCCCAGAGAAGACAAAAAATGCTTTATTCAGCTCCCTGCAGTTCTTCTTCAACAACAGCTGTCAGACTCTCCCTAGTATTTTTCAGTCTATGCAGCCGCCGGGGGTTTTTGTGCAGCCTCTGGTGGGGGGGGACGGGGGTGGGGGCAGGAGGAGGAGGAGGGGAGGCAGGCAAAGCATCTGCCCATCCCCCTCCCCCCTTGTTGCTCCTGGATGCACCACCCTGCACCACCTCTGGAGAGGGGAGGTGGGGCACAACGCTGCAGTAGCAAGGTGAGTTCTTGACCCACCTTGGGGGGGAGAGGGAGGGAATTTTGGCACCAGGCTCCAGAGGTGGGATTTCAGGAGCCTGGCCATGCAACCCCAGGTTCCAACCATGGGGCAGTGGGTACTGACACCCCCTTGCTCCGGCTGCAGGGCATCAGCCTCTGGGCCCTGGTTCCAGCTTTGTGGCAGCAGGCACTGCGCCCCAGCTCCAGTCCCAAGCTCTGGCTGCACAGTGGTGGGCGCTGGCTGTGCAGCTGTGGGTAATCTGCATCTGGGGCAGCAGGCTTTGGGTGCCAACCCTCGGCTCCATCCACAGAGCTGCAGTTGGCCTCTGGCCCCCAGTTCTGGCCATGCAGCCCCAGCCCCTGCCCCTGATCCCCTGCCCCAGCTGCAGGTGTCAATCTACAGCTCTGTTCCCAGGCTCTGGCCATGCATGCCAACCCCAGCCCTGGCCCGCAGCAGTGAGCGTAGGCTCCAGTCACGAAGCAGCAGGCACCGACTCCTGGATCTAGCCATGCAGCCCTGGTTTCTGGCCATGTGGCGGCAGGCACTGGCCCAGGGCGCTGACCCCACCTCCGGCTGCGCAGGCTTTGATCCCTGGCTACAGCCATGCAGTTCCAGTCCCCAGCTGTGCATCTGGCATGTAAATATCTTGTGATGCTGGCTACAACAGTACCATGCAAACACCTGTTCTCACTTTCAGGTGACACTGTAAATAAGAAGCAGGCAGCATTATCTTCTGCAAATGTAAACAAACTTGTTTGTCTTAGCGACTGGCTGAACAAGAAGTAGGGCTGCGTGGACTTGTAGGCTCTAAAGTTTTACACTGTTTTGTTTTTGAATGAAGTTATTTTTGTACATGATTCTGCATTTGTAGGGTCAACTTCCATGATAAAGAGATTGCACTACGTGAACTGAAAAATACTATTTCTTTTGTTTTTACAGTGCAAATATTTGTAATAAATAAATATAAAGTGAGCACTGTACACTTTGTATTCTGTGTTGTAATGGAAATCAATATATTTGAAAAAGTAGAAAACATCCAAAAATATTTAAATAAATGGTATTCTGTTATTGTTTAACACCGCAATTATTTTTTTAATCACTTGACAGCCCTAATACAAATATCACTCCCGAAGGGGGAGGCAGCATTATTTTTATTATTGAGTCTGCAACTTACAAATATAAATTACTATTATTTGGATGTGTATCTGTGCATACTTAATTGTTTTTCCCTAAAGTTAATTAAGTATTTTCGGAAAAAGTGTCAGTGCAGCCACCAGTGAGAGTTGGTGGTCGCACTTTGAGGCCACCAAAAAATTTATTGTGGGAACCCCTAGGCCCACTATAAAGGTAAAAGTTTGCAAAGGGGTTAAGTAAAGAGCGGAAGATATTCCACAGTACACCAAAATCCAATTTCTCAGAAATAAGGTGTTTTTCTTCATGACTGGAAGTACTTATCTCACAACTGATGAAGTGAGCTGTAGCTCACGAAAGCTTATGCTCAAATAACTTGGTTAGTCTCTAAGGTGCCACTAGTACTCCTTTTCTTTTTGCGATGACAGACTAACACGGCTGCTACTCTGAAACTTATCCCTCTACAGGAGTTGATTCCGAATTCCTAGACTAGAAGTCTATGGGCTCTGAAATACATTTGAAAAATTCCCTGAATCAGTCCAACTTATTATAGTTTGACTTTCTGAAAAGATGACTATTTGGAAACATCCCATGCTGATATTTTTGCCATAGATACAGTATATAGTTTGTATACAATTGTTATAAGCCATTGTTACCAGGTAAATTAAAAATGTTTTTACATTTGCCAAGCGTTAATGATAATTAAGTGAAACTGACTTTTAATATCTACATTCTACAGTACTAATACCATAGAAGCAGCACCCTGCTCCAGGGTCTCAAGGCAATTTGATGGGATGCTGGATCATAGCACCTCACCAATAACTTCGTTGCATCCAGATTTGAAAGAGAGCAGGGAGGAAAGAAAAATATCTATCACTGTGACATTCTATACCTTGGGGGAGCATCCTGTAACGCTCATATTCCTCATTTTTATATAATCGTGATCTTACAAATAAAGCATGCCTTGTAAGGTATCAGCAGAAAGGTTATGATCTGCTGAAAGACATTTTGCTATCCATATATGTATATCATTAATGCATATGAAGTTACGAGAACTGTGTTGTATGGTTGTCACTAAAACATGCTGTAAATCAGGGAATCAGCCAAATATCAGCTCCCCAGAGGCAACATCAAGGAAACTAACCAACACCCGGGTGGGGTATCAAACAACACATCAACAACCATTGTCCAGCAATCAAGCTACAATTCAGGGACGCACCTACAGGAGGCCACACCAGGGGAAAGCTTGCCTAGAGAATCAGTAATGCCCACCAGACATGCCTGGACTTGTGTGTTCCCCAAGCACATGGGACTGAGGGTATAAAAGGGAACACAGCAGGCCCATGCTTTGCTTTTCTCCTTCCCCCACTATGCTGAAACCAGCAAGGACACTAAAGACTTGAGACTCCAACAGAGGAGAAAAAAAAGAAAAGGAGGACATGCATCCGATGAAGTGAGCTGTAGCTCACGAAAGCTTATGCTCAAAATAAATTGGTTAGTCTCTATCGTGCCACAAGTCCTCCTTTTCTTTTTGCGGATACAGACTAAAACGGCTGCTACTCTGAAACCTGTCAATAACAGAGGAGACTGACCCAGATTTAAGGGGCGAATCTGTATATTAAGGACTGCAATAGCCAGTGCGGTGAGAAAAACTGCTTAATCTAGATGTTGCCTAGTCTAATAGGATTGAGAGTTTAGACTGCATGCTTATATATATTTTATTTTGGTAACGAACTCTGACTTTTTGCCTATCACTTATAGTCATTTAAAAAAAAAAATCTTTAGTAATCAAACTTCTTTAACTGTTTATCTTTACCAGTGAGTTTGTACGAAGTATGTGACAAAACTGCTCAGGTTTACAAAGGCAGGTGTATACCCACTTTCCATAGATGAAGTGGCAAACCAATTAATAAATTTGCACTACCCATCTGGAGCAGTGCAAGAAGGTATATTCCAGAGGTACAGTGCTGCGAGCTGGGGTGGGGATTTGGCTGGTGCCTTTCCCTGCATGATTCAGGAGTGGCTCTGGGAGCATTCATACAATCTAGCTGGGTGTGGGGCACCACATGCTGTTGTGCTGAGTGATAACAGCTCCTGGAGGGTTTGCTGCTCCTCACTAGCAAGGCATTGTGAGAGACAGCCCAGGCTGGAGAGTTTAAGGGACACAGCAGTCCCAGGCTGCACCCAGGGGATCCTGTCACAATCATTTTAAAGGATGGAAGAGATATTTGGGGCCTGGCTTTCCAAGTCTTAATGAGTTAAAAGAGTTCAAGTCTTATCCAACTGGCCAATTAGTGTTGTATGATTAACTGTTCCTACTTTGGTTCTGAGTTTTATTCATTAGGCAATTTTAACCCTCATGGTATTACTTAGAGTCACACTGAACTGAGTTAATCATAAAAGGAACACTTGCTTTCTTCAATTATTTCTCTACTGAAGTTTGTGTAACATTGTCACATCTTGTACTGAGGAGGTGGGTGGGCCAAACTGCAACACATGTTATCCGATAGTGTTTGGTGAGAAGTTGTGCACCTATTTTTATATGCTCAAGTTCTTAGTATTTGGTTAGTTCTTTATATGATACTGTGCAAATATGTAGTATACTGACAGGTTTCAGAGTAGCGGCCGTGTTAGTCTGTATCCGCAAAAAGAAAAGGAGTACTTGTGGCACCTTAGAGACTAACAACTTTATTTGAGCATAAGCTTTCATCTGATGAAAAGCTTTCATCGTCTCTAAGGTGCCACAAGTACTCCTTTTCTTTTTATGTAGTATACCTTATTGCAGTAAGTCTTTGCATCCATTAGATATTCTGCCACACAGAGTTAGATATTAGAAAAAGTGAAAGCGTATATGCATATTTGTCAGGCTTACAATACAAAAGAGGTTATTTTAAGAGAGTTTTAAAATTTAGAAAGACAGCTGTTTTTTATGCACTGTTTCATCTAACCTTTTTCAGAGAAAATCTGGTCATGAAAGCCAGTGGCAGCCTCCCTGCAAGAGAGACAGTGGTGGCAAGATTGGGAAACTTTTGTCAAATGTCCCTAGTTTAGACTAGTCTTTACAGAATAAAGAGGTTTGCTAGCAGAAATTCTGAAATAAGCCATCATTAAACTTTATACAGAATGCTTCCAAAATGTAATGGCCCTTAAATGCATCTCAGAAGACAAATAATTCATGTTTAGAAATAAGGCTGTCATTGCCTCTAATGAGAAAAGCAATGCATTTAATGGAATTACTCTAGGGATGAATTTGGACCATATCTGAACCTTCACAATTCAACTCCCAATTTTCCCAGGTACCTAGATAATCCTTTATATATCTATCTTAGTAGGACACTTTATCGCTATGCATTCAGGCTCTTTTTAGAGAAGAAAAATCTTACCTTTATTTGACACCTCTAATCCCAAAGGACACTAAGAAATTGACATGACACACACTGACAAACTACTTAACCCAAAGCTGAGAAACAGCCACCTCTGAAGTGAAACATGACATCAGTTATGATTGTGCATGACAACATTATGGGGAAGGGTCTTCACTTTCCAACTCAATCACATTCTTTTGGGGGAAAAAAATGAAGATCCTGAACATGCTGTTTACAGAATTCACCTCTGTTCCCAAAAGAAGGGAAGGTCTTGAGATTACATTAATTCAACACTTTTCCCCCAAAATTATCTACAGCAGCGTTCCTGCTTCACCCACCTGCACTCCTGGAAAATATTAGCAATGACACAAACATCAAGAGCCTGCAGGATTTCTTACTACCAAATTCCACAATTTTTACTCTTATTTTCAAACCAAAGACCCAATCCTCCAAGATAGGTACTCGAGGCGCACTGAGAGCCCTCAATTCCTATCAACTAAAATGGGAGATGAGAGTACTCAGCACTGCATAGGATTTAGTTCTAAAAGCCAAGATCGGCACACACACAGAATATCAAAGTTGGTTTGATAGCCCCATCATTTCCAGATAACATCAGATTCATCTCTTTCTTATAAAGGAAAATCCCTTCTAACTGATGTCTCTGAAGAAAGGAGGTCATTTTTGTAATGAAGAAGAATATCCTAAAATGTAATGGCAAATAAACCAAACCACTATAAATTAAGTGGCTCAGTAGTACAAACAGTGACCTTGAATACCAGCAAGTTCTTGCCAAGGGTGACCCAAAAAGAGAGCAAAGGACTGCTTATGGTCCATTTAACCCCCACAAATTGTTAAGATTTATGATACTGGTCAGTTGCTAGTTATAGTGTTCATAAATAATTAGCTGCAACCAGGTTAATTTACCAGGGTTATTTGTGCTGAAAGTTGCCAGTTACAATAAAAAGAAAAGGAGTACTTGGGGCACCTTAGAGACTGAAAGCTTATGCTCAAATAAATTGGTTAGTCTCGAAGGTGCCACAAGTACTCCTTTTCTTTTTGCAGATACAGACTAACAAGGCTACTACTCTGAAACCAGTTACAATAAGAAATTTTTGTTAAATACTGAAAATTTAGCGACCTCCTTTTCAGCCTAAGAGGAAGGTACCCCTCAAAAGCTGGTTTGCAGTCCTTGCACTACATGCCAACAGTACTCACTGCAGCAGAAAGTTAGCAGCCGTACACCCAGCTATGTTTATTACCAATAAATACATAAGGCTTGAGAAAGCTGAAATCATAGTGTTTTTCAAAAAACACTTTAGAAAGATTCAGTTCTTGCAAGTCTTGATCATGCTCTCTTGTTGCTGTATACTACCCAACAGTCACATGTCCCTGCAAAAAGTGGCCGACACAGATTTTAAGTTTTGTCTGTACTGTGCCTGGCACAGTGCCCTGCAATCCTGATTGGTGACTCTAGGTGTTACTTCAGTAGCGGGAAAAAAACAACAAAAAAACCCAACATTGAAGTAAAAAGCTACCACTGCTTAGCACTTATACTGTACTTTACATCTTCAAAGTGTTTTACAAGCACTAATCCACACATTAACCATATGTAGTAATAGGGCTATGCTCATATGTTGAAACAGACAGGAAATACGAAGCTTCACAGTGCCACATAGAGAGTCATTGCTAGAGGTGAAATTAAAATTCAGGAGATTCTGGTTCTGACCTATACTCAGATCACACTTTGTCTAAAAGAAAGTCACTTCTTAAATTTTTAAATAGTGGGTTCCCATAAACTATTAAGAATGCACTGTAACATTCCTACAGCAGTACTCAATGTCATGTACTTCAGGAGGGATATTTCTTTGCGAGTTTCAGAGTAAGTTTTAGAACTATGACCTCACTTATCACAAGTTAAGCTTGTTTTTAAAAAAAGCGCCCTGAGAACATTGATTTTTCTTTTGCTCTGCAAGTGCGCTGATTTTCCCTCCCTTTTGTTGGATTTGGCTGACAGTTTTACGGATCAACATGCATCTTACATGCTGTTTTAATGCGATGTGAACAGTAGACTTTATATATTTTGTGCTGTTGGAACCCGCATTGCTCACTTAGCAGTAAAGTATGGAAGTTGCACTTTGATACCTCTTTTGTACATTTTTACAATATTTGTCTCATATTAGCGAGAATAGAGTATTTTATGGATTGTTAGGAAGTCAGTCATATGAAACTCAGTTTAAAAAGCAAATCTTTGCTTGTTACTAAAATGAGATTTAAAATTAACATTTTTTAAATTTAATTTCCTTTTCACCTTTACTCAGTTTGGAAAAAGTGGACTAATGAGTTTCACTTTCAGGATCCTACCTATTAAAACGATGTTTGTCTTCAGAAAGTCAGGAAAATGTTTGTTTTTACTTAAAGCTTGTTTAGATTAAGAGCTATCGTATTTTGTAAAAGCCCCTGAAAACAAACAAAAGTCTGTCACATCTAAATTGGGGGCCTAAAACTAGTTGAGTCCCTCTCTAACTTTAGAGCCATATTCCAGCAGCACTGTGGGGAAAACAAAATAAACAGAAGAAACTGACATCCGCCACCAGTCTAGCACAGAAACATGCTACTGCTCCAAACCACAAACAGGCAAATATTTAAAATCCATTAGACATCAAGTAGTATCCCTGTTTGCTATTCTACATAGCTATATTAGATGTACACTGACTAAACAGGTTTCATAGTAGTAGTAGTAAACACTTCACTTCCTCAGAACCCATAAATCTTCTGTTACAAGCATGCATTTAATAAGAGAAGTTAAAATTACAGAAGACATGACAGGTAAGATCCTCTGTATCCTACATAATTAACTTATGTTATAGTACTATGAAAATATGCACCTGAAAAGGAAACTACCTTGAAGGATAACAAGACAATCTGCCTGTTCTTCTGTAGTGTTAAAATTATTGTTAGCACTGCTAACTGATACAGGAAGATCACATATGACAAGATTTCAGTTATGTAGTAAGACTGATGTTTAGATGTGTAAGAAGGAACTTCTAATATGACCTCCTCACATAATACTTTCCCCATGTTCGATTTTCCCTGCATTTACAGCACATTTTAGTAGGTTTGCAAAAAGAAAAGGAGTACTTGTGGCACATTAGAGACTAACCAATTTATTTGAGCATAAGCTTTCGTGAGCTACAGCTCACAACTGTAGCTCACGAAAGCTTATGCTCAGATAAATTGGTTAGTCTCTAAGGTGCCACAAGTACTCCTTTTCTTTTTGCGAATACAGACTAACATGGCTGTTACTCTGAAACCTTTAGTAAGTTTAATTTACTCCCTTCTGTAAATAACATGCTCATGTAAATAAGCTCCCAACTCTTTGGACTGCATTACCTTAAATCTGGTTACTTATGTCTGACTACCAGAAGGTGACAGTATCAATGTCCGCATCATAGCGGCATGTTACTATGGCAGGACTTTGTAAACAGAAGCAGTGCTGTGAAGTTACAAGCGTCCTGCAGAGTGGAACAGTATGGATTTGGAAAAAGTGTGCGTGGAAGGGCACAGGAACTGAAAATCAAAAGGACAGGATGCTATTCTTAGACCTGCCACTGATTTGCTGAGGAACACACCACCACCAAAAACTATCCATAAAATATTAACAAAATCCTTGATTGGCAACAGTTGTGAGGATCAATTCTTTGTAAAGCCCTTTGAAAACCTCAGATGCAAGGCACTGAAAGGGTGCAGAGAATATAAAAATCCAAGCATCCAACCAGGAATACTGTCAGGTGCTAGCTTGTTTCCTTACACTCTATTTTCCCCATGCTGTAAAACCAGCAGTCTACTAAACAATTGTTCAGTTAAAGAATCAGATAAGGTAATTCAACAGTAGGAAGTCAATGAAGAAGAATAAAAGAAAAAATGTGATGGATCAATAATTACTAAGTCAGTCGCTCTAGCTCTGATATTTATTCTGTGCAGCATTTTTCCTGTGGTGAAATCTGTGCACCAGCTTTAGGGCCATGGAACACTTCACTGTTCTACCAAGTGAAATTAAGTCACCCAGCAAAAAGTAAACTAAAAATTAGTAGACTGCATTCTCCCCACCCTTTCATTTTAAAGCAACACAAACCATAAAAATGTGTTTGAAGTGAGCTCTTTCAGTTTTACAGCCACTGAAGCCTAAGTTGTTCCATAACTCATTCAAGTATCTCTTCCTATTACTCCACTAATAATGGTGCTGGAAGAGACAGATCACATTCTCATCCTCCAACCAGAGTGGCAAGAAACAAATCAAAGTAAAATGCAATTATTTTGCAAAACCTAAGAAAACTGAAATTAAGGAAGGAGGCAAACAGATGTGTTTCCGTAGCAGATCATTTTATAATGCATATTTAACATTTTAAATTGTAAAGTTTATAGCTAGAACACCAACTGTAAGTGAGTCCCTCAAAATGTTCACAATTTACTAGCTTACTGCCATCTTACATTGATTTACTTTACTTCAAAGAAAGATTATATTGCAGTAACACTACAGGCCTTAACTAAGTCAGAGCTCCATTGTACTAGGTGCTATACAAGCAATAAGCGATATTCCCTGCTATGAAGAGTTTACAAACTTTTATTCTTTGTCATTAGAAGCCAACTGCTAAGTAACTAATCCACATTCACCATAAGTCTACTGTATGTTGCAACACAAAGCTATCTTTATAACTTGCAAGACAGATCTTAGTTTTTCCAGTGATTTCAGAATCATGCACCTTACATTCTGGATTACTAAAATGTTCGCTATGGTAACCTCCCAGGCTACTGTCAGCAACAAGCTCCCTGGAGGGAGCTGACAGAAGAGAAGCAGCAATGTAGGCCTTTTTTCTTCGCTACAAAAACCACTAAAACATCTTACAGTAGAATTCTACTGTCAAAGTGGGTAAAACTATGACATGAATGTTACTGTTTTTAATCACTTTTTATGATGGCAACAAGTTTCTCCAAAGTACATGTAATCATTCCAGTAGAGCCCACCTGGGACCATTAAACAGCCATCACCCTTGCCTATTATGTAGTCTAAAGGAAGGCCTTGTGGGATATTAATAGCCCACCTTGTTAGAAACTCATAGTAACTGCCGGGCTTGTTTTTCTTTTCCCTGCCCTATTTCTACCCTAGACTCATTCCCGTAGCCCAGCCAAGACTTTTTTTTTTTGGCGGGGGGAGGGGGAGGGGGAAAGGAGAGAAGAGAGAATAATAAGAGCTGCTGATGCCCATGGAAAGCTTTCAGAATCTTTCCCATTTAGGAACAATTGTGCTTGTGTCACATTTTCTCCCCTCCTCTGCAGTTTACTTTTGTTTCCCCTCTATCTTATTCCCCTAAAGTGAAGTTCGAGTCCTATGGCATCATCATAATCTCCACAGCAACCAACTACTAGTGTCACAAATGGAGGATTTACCACTTCAGGGGCAGAATAAGCTATCAAGGCAGATGAACTCCTAAAGAAACAAAGATCTTGTTTTCTTGAGCACATCCCGTTAGTGAAAGAAAACGGGGCTGGGGAGAAGCAGCAAAATATGAAATGGGAAGGCAGTACGAGCAGTATTGTTTTTAAACACAGTGCAAAGTCCTGAGGGAGCTGCCAGCAGTTCCTACATTCTGGGGGGGGGAGGGGAGGCCTCATACAACTCTGCAATTGAAACGTTTACTAAAACAACTGGAATCTGCATTTGTGGCTTCTGCCGCTCTCTCCACAGAATAAAAGCAATGACCTCCGTGTCAGTGATTTAAAGGCCAGTTCACGGAATGGGGCAGTGCCCACGGATCCCCGTGGAACTCGTCTCCGCCCGGGAGGGATGCACTGGCCGACTGGAAAACACATGAACAGCGCGGCCCCACGGCATATTGCACTGCTGTTCTTCGGGGGAGGGAGATCCAAAAGATCCCTGCGTTTAAAGATCCCCGTCCACACGCCATTTTGTCGGGGGAGGGGGGAGGCGTGGGACAAGTAGGACAGCTCACATTTGTAATTGCCTAACTTAATTATTTGGAACGAGCAGGAGGGGAACAAACTACCTGACTTCAGGCTGAACTAAAAAACACACACCGCCGCACAGTTAGTGAGGGAGGGGGACGTTACATCCAGCGGGATTGACCCCCTCCCCGTCGGGCCCCCCAGGCTGCTGAGCAGAAATGGAGCCAGAGCTTTAAGGAAGGTGGCCGGGCAGCAGCGGGGAGACCGAGACCCCGCGTGGAAGGCTCCCCGCGCGAGGCCGGGGCGGAGAACAAGAACAGCCCCTGCCCCAGGGGGAACTTTGGCAAGCGGCAGCCGCGCGGGCTCCCTTCACCAAGGGGCGCGCAGCCGGACGCCTCCTCTGGGGCGGCCGCCGGGGCTCCCCTGCGGCCGGCGCTCCCGAGCGCGCGGCGACTTTTGCGGGGAGTTGCGGGGCCGCCCGCTGCGCGCGGGGCTGGCGCATCCGCAGCGGCCCCTCTCCAGCCCGCGCATCTCTCCGGGAGCCGCGCTCGCCGCTCCCTCCTCCCTGCGCTGCGCCTGCCGCCCTGCCTGGCCGCCTCCCGCAGCAAAACTTCGGGAGGCGAGAAAAAGCCGGCGGGGCCCGCAAGCGGCCGGCAAAACGCGCCCAGCAGCTGCGGCCGGCCCCGCTCCGCCCGCGGGGGGGCTCGGCCGGCGCCCGCCTTACCTGCGGCGAGTTTTTCCAGCCCTGCGCCGCTGGCTGCCGGGGCTCGGGCTCTTCGGCGCTCCGCTCGCCGCCTCATTCCAATATGGCACGGCCAGGCGGAGCGCATGCGCCCGCCGCCTCCCCGCTTCTGCCCTCCCCTCCCTCCCGGCTTTTTGGGCGCTCAGACGCCCCCGCGCAGCGACTTGCTGAGTTTTGCGCGGGGTGGGGACGGGCATCCACCTGCGCCGGCACCGGGCCAGGCAGCCCCCACGCCTCGTCCCGATCCCCGGCGCTCAGTCCCGTCCGGCACGGCAGGACTTTCTGCAGCTGCTGGCTGCTGGGCACCCCCCGCCCTAGCACCCGTTCGCTGCGGCGTGAGCCCCGGCTCTGCCCCGACACCTGCCTCCTGGGGAGCAGGGCGCCGTGGGACGCGAGGGGAAAAGCAGAAAAAGGCGAGGGGGTGCCCCGTTTTAACCCACTAAGATCCAGCGCTCAGTCACGCTCCGGGGGCTAAATTAAGAGAGAGGGGCGGATGTGTATGACACATGCCCCCCGGAGCCTTTCACCCGGCCTCTTCTTTTCATCGCAGGACTTTGTCCACAGCAAGGAAACACGGTCTATTCCATTCGAAACCAGGATACACACAGATCTTCCCCCCACACTCTTCCCTTTGATGTTTCATTGCCGGGGTTTGCTCCCTGACGCTTGATTTCACTGAAATAAGTCCGACTTATTTTTTTTTAATTAGAAAAGAGAATGCAGAATTGTTCATAGTGGTGGCACTCAGAGCTGGCTCCAACATACACAAAATACACCCCACGGATTTATTTCCCGACATGATTTCACTGGAACTAGGTGCCGCTGCACCAGCAATTGCTTCCGCGAGTAAAGGTTGCAGGGAGCGGGCCCTAAATCGATCTACTCTTGAAAAGGGTAGGCAGAAATACAGCGTACGCTATTTTTAAACCCCTACCAAAACACCGAAGCACAGCATAAAACAGGAAGAAAAGGGAAGCGGATTGTGTAAGACCAAGCTCCTCATGGCCAGATGCCTGTACAATGAGGGAAGGGTGGGAAAGCAATCGACTTCCACAGCGCACAAGCCACTTAGGCAGGGAGACTAATGCAGGCAAGAAGTATTTGAACCCCTAATGGAAAATAAGCTTTAGAATTCTATTAGAAAAAAAGTTGACGCTAAATCCCAGATCCAGTTTTACTTTGGATTTCACCACGTTACCCAAGAAAGAAGACATTGTCCACCTAAATCCCTGCTTCACCGATTTAACTGCATGCTCTTTAATAATTGGTTTTAAATACTTTACACATCCATATTACTGAAAACACACCGCTTTTATTCTATTATCTACCCCCTTCGTTAGCACATTCCATTGAATGAATCGCAATAGTGCTGTGTTTGGAAATATCAAATCGCCTTAAATGATCTGCAGAATGGAAGCTACCAGTGTTAGTGTTTAGGCAACATTTTAACATTTACTAAGGAGACTGTGCATTTTATATATATTCATCCCATTGTGGCTGACGCCCAGTTGATAGCATATAAAAATAAGTGTTCAGAGGTGAAAGACACACGGTACAGAATAAGCTATCATCATCTGTTCCTGAAGCAGAGATGTGCCAAGAAATAAATAGACCAAACAGTGCTGGAACTCCAGACAGGAAGAACAAATGTAAGCACGAACAGGATAATTAGGTATCCAAGAGGCAAAATGTATGTTGTTCTTTATTCTCTCAAAGGGGAGGTATCTGAGAGATACAGTGAAATCAAATTATTCCAGATATGTATTTTTATATTAAATGGATTTTTTTTCAAGGGGAATTTTGATAACCAACTAACAAAGGCAATACCCTTTGGTTAAAATAAAATTCCATAGACATCTTGACTAACTCATGAAAATGCTTAAAGAATCTGCTGCTGGATAGAGTTGGAACATTATTTAACAAAATGCTTTTTTTCGGATATGTAAAGGTTATTGGACATAAAAAAAAATGAAGCACCAAGATTGCACAGGAGGACCTGGTGTCTCACTGCCTCTGCCTCATCTGGGAAAAACTCTCATTTAGCATAAGCAAAGCTAAGTGAAAGCTATCCTCAGGGGTGGCGAAGGTGTTAAGTGAGAAAAGGCCTACGTTATCTCACTTCAATTCAATTTCATGCTTATTACAAACACTTCCAGATATTGGGTTGCAGTATGCATAATTTTTCTTCCTGTAAAGCACAGAAATAAATGACTGGAGAGTGAAATACTCTGTCTGCCCACTAGAGGGTGGTCTCTCCATGTCAATTTAGGACCTGTGAGCAAAACTTGAAGAGCCTGCAGTATAAAATCTTCATGAGCTGTCTTTGACCTGCGGGCAATTAGGACTTCATTATTTGGTACTTTCAGTCTCATACTGTTCTGGCTTAATTCTAAGATCAGATAGCATGGACCTAAATATTAAATATCACATTTAAGCTGTTTCTCCACAACTCCTCAATAGAAAAAGTATCAGTAGCTCATTATGCTGGCTTTAACAACTGTTAAAAACAAGTGGCAATTCATAGAAGCTCTCCTTGATGTAAGGTATTTTTGTTCATGTTCCTCTTTTCTTTGGTTGGCAAGTGGATGATACAACCTAACTGGCTTGAAGCCAGTTTAAAAGCATGCAGAAATTTAAAATGAAATAAGCATGCAATAAAATATTGATCATTCAAGTTTCCAAAGTATGTTTAATCTTTTAAAAAATGAACCATTGAACCTATATAGACAGTCCCCCTATTTTACTAATGCAAGTGCTACCTTTGCTTCAATGACAATACTAAGTAGTAATCCTTTCTATGAAGTTAAGCAATAAAGACATCTTCCAAAATAAAACACAATATTTTTAAGACTATGAGCAACATATTTAGGAGAAACACATGTTCAACTAATTACTTTAAGTGACTAGAAAGCGCTCCTGATTTTGTCCTAACTCTGTATTTATATTGGCAGGCCACATGAACATTAGATAACTAATAAGACACCCAGCATATCCTTTTGTCCTTTCATCATAATAAATGAAGCACTTTCTTGGAGTTAAGTTTGTCAATATGTTGTTCAGGCCATGGAGTAACCTAAAGTCATTCAAAGTCTCCAAACACAAATGCAGGCACCAGTAGGGTATGCTTAGGCAAAACTTCCATTATAACCATTGGAAACTAATGGAAAAAAATCTTTGAGCACTGACTTCATTTTTGTTAATATTCCTAAATATCAATGCATCTTACATTTGTTTATGTTACATATTATGGCACAAGTTTGCAGTCTGTAAGCACCCAGATGCCCCGCTAACTTCAATGGAAGTTTTGGAAGCAGAAATAGTAAGCTCAAGCCCTTTATCAGACGATGCAGCATGTTGAACATGGTAGTAAGATTTAGGTTTCAATCGTGCATGTAACTGTGTGCATGAGTGTAACTTCATGCAGTTGAGTACTCCTACTCAGTTCAGTGGGAGTATTCAACTGCACTAAGAGTTTAAGTGTCTGCAGGATCAGAAACATTGCCAGTGAAACCCTGGGTCAATTAATTACTTTTAGTTATGTATATCCAATTTAATATTAATTAATTAAAGTCATTAGTTTACAAGTTTAGTTACCTGCTTCAAATGGGTAGAAGACTCATTTAATTAAGGACTGCAAGATTGGGCCCACTAAAAGCAATTTAGTGCCATATCCTGCTCTTGTTGGAGTCAGTGAGTTTAACCCTTCACTGACATGGGAACAAAACAGGTCCCATAGTCTGCTTCCAACCCCTGTGTAGTTATCCACAAAAACAGCTACAACACATATAAATGTGCAGCATATTCTGCAGTAGTATAAATTTCTCCCACAATGTGCCTTCAACATCAACACTGACAAAGACCACATTTAGAGGCAAGTGCAATTCATATTGTTTTCATCATTGGCCTGGTCAGTGACACTGCCAGCAAAGATCCCAATAGGTGCCAGATGTGATAGTTACTTTTGCAATGTTGACATTAGGGGCCAAGCCTTACTGAAACATGTCTCTCATTTGCATCAACAACTCAGTTAATCCTTCACACATAAATCAATCTGAGTAGGAGTGCATTCATGCTGAAACAGATACAGCTATACCAATGGAGCAGGGGGAAGCCAAGACCCAGTTCTGTTTACTCTTCCACAGTATCCCCAGAACCAGAATTGGATAGTGGAGGGCCTCAAGACTCATGTGGCCCCACCCCTCTCTCCATTCCAGCCACATTAGGTCACTGACAAAAACAGCTAGAAAGAACCAGCCAGAACAATAAAGGAAATCACCTGCAGACTCTGAAATAGATGCTGGAACTAGGGGTTCTGCTGCACTCCCTGGGTTGAAGTAGTTTCCATTACATACAGGGTTTACAGTTTGGTTCAGTGGATCTCAGCACCCCTGAACTCTGATGACGTCAGCAGCATCCAAATAGTTTTTTTATGTATTAACAGTTCTTAAGACATTCTCTCCCCTCTGACTAGCTGCTTGCCCCCACACTCTGACAGTCAGAAAATCATAGAAATGTAGGACTGGAAAGGACCTCAAGAGGTCATCTAGCCTGGCCCCCTGCATTCAGGCAGGACCAAGTATAGACCATCTGTAGTGGGGCAACTGCCCCACTCCTGGAGAGCAGGGATTAAAAGCAACCCTTGGGGAGGGCTGTGGTTGGGACCCAATTAGAAAAGGGATTAAGAGCAGTTGAGGGAAGGAGGCTGGCTGGCTGGCCGGCCCAGGAGTGGCGAGCTCAGTCAGGGCACAGCTGGCCCTGGTAAAAGGGCAGTGAGCCAGGAGACAGGGAGTCTCACTCCAGCTTTGGAGTGGAAAGGCCCTAGCTGACTGGGTGTACGAAGTACCTGAAGTAGAGCAGGGCTAGGGAGCTCTGGCCTGGCGAGTCCCTAGGCTGAGGCCTTGCTGAAGGCCAGAGGAAGTATTGGGGCTGCAGGGAGACAGCTGGGCCAAGAAAGGCAGCAGGTCCAACCCCCTTGCTAGTGATGAGTGGCTATCAGACTGCAGTTTGCCCCAGGGAAAGGGGGTTTGATGATGACTGGCGGTATTCACTGAGGCAAGGTGGATTTAGAGGGTTGGGGATTCTCCTGAGAGGGGAGACCCAGAGAATGGGAGTACTGCTGTGGGCAGAACCTCAAGGTAAAGAGCACCAGGGACCAGAAGGGACACCCGCTAGCGGAGGTGCTCCAAGTGCTGGAATTGAGCTAATTCCCAGACTGATGAGCAGGAGGTGCTGGGGCGGTGAGTCTGCAATCTGCTACACCATCCTTGACAGGCGTTTCTCCAACCTGTTCTTAAAAATCTCCAATGATAGAGATTCCACAACCTCCCTTGGAAGCCTCTGCTAGTACTTAACTATTCCTGTAGCTAGAAAGGTTTTTTTCCTAATATCTAACTTAAATATCCCTTGCTGTGGATTATGCTGATTACTTCTGGTCATACTTAAGTGGATGTATAGAACCATTGATCACTGTCCTCTTTATAACAGCCCTTAACATATTTGAAGACTATTATCATGTCCCCTCCTCAATCTTCTTTTCAAGTCAGGTTTTCTAATCCTTTATCACTTTTGTGGGTCTCCTCTGGACTCTCTCCAGTTTGTCCACATCTTTCTTAGAACTGTGACATCTAAAACCCGTTTCATTACTCCAGCTGAGGCCTCACCAGTGCTGAATAGAGCAGGGTATCAGCCTGTTTTGCAACTGTATCACGTTGTTGACTCATTCAGTTTGTGGTCCACTATAACCCCCGGATCATTTTCAGAAGCCCTTCTGCCTATCCTCCTTCGCTTCATCCTCACCCCACCTTCCCTCTGTGTTCCCCTTCTTCTTTACCCTCTCATTTTAATATCTGCTGTACCTTACATTTCTCTCTTTACCTAATCCTCTCCCAACAAAACTCCATTCAAAATAATTTTGTTTTTTAAATGGAACTATCATGACATTTGCTAACCATAGCATTTTTCACTCTACTTATATGATATACCCTTCCCCTACTCCAAATCCTTTGTTTAGTCTATTTAGATTAAGCTGCTCTGAGCAATGTCTATCTTATTCTGCTTGTACAGTGCCTAACATAATGGGTCCCAGGCTTGGTTGGGGTCCTTAGTACTTTAATGATAAAGATATTGCAGTACAGTACTTGTATGAGGTGAATTACAAAATACTTTTTTTTTTTTACAGTGCAAATATTTGTAATAAAAATATAAAGTGAGCACTGTACACTTCGTATTCTGTGTTGTAATTGAAATCAACATATTTGAAAATACAAATAATACATGTATGTAAATGAGAACAGACTTCCTTATAGGAATTTTTCCTGTGCAAAGACAACAAAATTAGGTCCCTACATATGAAGGGAATAAAGAGACTGATACAGTGTTTTGTAATAAAATTAGCACTAATGTCAAAACACGTGCATAAGTGTGTGCAAGATTAGGGCCTAAATGAGTCCTTCACTGTCTGAAGCCTAGTATCCTTTTCAGAGTTATACAGCAGTTATTGGGGGCTAAGTGTCTATAATCTCTCTGTCTCTCTCTCTCTCACACACACACAGAGTCAAATTATTTAAAAAAATGAATTGCAATTAATTGCAAGATTTAAAAAAAAATTCATTTTTAATTGCACTGTTAAACAATAATAAATACCAATTTAAATTTATTATAAATATGTTTGCATGTTTTTCTACATTTTCAAATATATTGATTTCAATTACAACACAGAATACAAACTGTACAGTGCTCACTTTATATTATTATTTTTGATTACAAGTATTTGCACTGTAAAAAAGATAAACAAAAGGTAGTACAATCTACAAATTAAAGCATGAAGGGGGATACAAATGTTTAGCTTATCTGGCATGTAAATACCTTGCAACCTGGCTACAACAGTGCTATGTGAGTGCCTGTTCTGACTTTCAGGTGACATTGTAAATGAGAAGCGGGCAGCATTATCTCCCATAAATGTAAACAAACTTGTTTGTCTTAGCAATTAGCTGAACAAGAAGTAGGACTGAGTGGACTTGTAGGCTCAAGTTTTGTTTTTGAGTGCAGTTATGTAAAAAAATATAATTCTACATTTGTAAGTTGCACTTTAATGATAAAGATATTGCAGTACAGTACTTGTATCAGGTGAATTGCAAAATACTATTCTTTTTTACAGTGCAAATATTTATAATAAAAAAATATAAAGTGAGCACTGTATACTTTGTATTCTGTGTTGTAATTGAAATCAATATATTTGAAAATATAGAAAAACATGCAAAATATCTGTAATAAATTTAACTTGGCATTCTATTATTAACAGTGTGATTAAAACTGCGATTAATTTTTTTATCTAGTTAACTTGTTTTGAGTAAATTACTTGAGTTAACTGTGATTGACAGCCCATATATATATACACACACACACCCCCTTTTTTTTTTCCTTAGAGGGGGGAATTAAGAAATAAAAAAATATTTTCTGCATCAAACATATAATTTACCAGCAAAACAAGGGCTCTCCTTTTAATGTTACCTTTCTGGAATTTTACATTGCTTTAATTTTTTAATGTGTTTAGTTTTGGAGTTGTTGTCCTTGAAACTGAAGTCCTCTACTTATCTATTGAGGAGGGAATGTGCAAGCAGACAACTGCTTACATGTTAGCCCCACTGTGAGTGCAATAACCTTTCAGCAGAAATCTGCACCTCAGTGTGGATAAACAGAAGTGTTGCTACATATGCCTAAATATATAACCAAAAATGGTGGGGAGATGGTGAGAGTTTAATCTCAAAATACAAGCAGGTTCAAAAAAACCTGGTTGTACACTTGCACACACAATGCCCCCTTATTATAGATTCTGCTGAATGAGAAGTAGAGCAAGTGCAGCAATCTGCATCTTCCCCAACACAGCAGCCACAGCTTTGATGTCTTCAGAGGGTGTTTTTATTCATGCCCACTGCTGGTTACTTCAAGCATTTTTCTCATGGCTGGATATTTGTATATGAACTGATTTATGCAGCTCCTTTTTGTAGTTAAATATTTGAGGATTGTAGTATACACATGGCATTGCTAAAAGTTCACAGGAGGGGTGGAAATTGCCCTTTCTGCTGGGGGGGAGGGGAAGGAAATCCATGGGGTACAGCTTGGGAGGGGTAGGGGAGGAAAACTGAGACTCTCCTTGCAGTTTCCCCAAGTCTTTTAATGAAAGGGATGGTTGGCTCCCGCAATGCCATTGTATACACAAGTGTTTGCTGCCAGACTCTGCAGATCTGGGTTACTGGCAAATGGTCATCCAGAGATGCCCTCTTCCTTGGTACTAGATCTGCCCCCTTTTTACTGCTCCCTGACAGCACACGTCCAATAGAGCCATGCTACCCGGCCTTTTCCCATCTGCTGCTTCTCCCAGGAAACTGCCTTAAAAGATTGCTCCCTAGCCTGGAAGGGGACTCCACGTTTCTACCCCACCTTGCTCTTGCTCTACATTGCTGTAGAGACAGGTTTAGGAGTAGCAGCCATGTTAGTCTGTATCCGCAAAAAGAAAAGGAGTACTTGTGGCACCTTAGAGACTAACAACTTTATTTGAGCATAAGCTTTCATGAGCTACAGCTCACTTCATCACTTCACTAATAAATTTGTTAGTCTCTAAGGTGCCACAAGTACTCCTTTTCTTATTGCTGTAGAGGTGGCTGATCTTCAACTCCCCATCTGTGAGGCAAGGAGAAAATATCCACTTGTGCAGTCAGAGAGGGGACAATCTCTTAATAATGACCTAATGAAATTGCCAGCTAGGGCACAATTATGAAGGTGATGTTTGATGTGAAAACCTGTCCTCTAGTATTTGTTTAAATACTCTTTGCTTTTGTTGGTTGTTCTGAACAACATTAAAATGTATTTAGTGATGTTTACATCACTGTGATGTATAGCTGCTGCACAGCTCCTAGAAACATTCTTTAATAGTTTATTTAATTTCATGCCTGCATGTTGAGATGCAACAGGAGGTTTGGTTCTAGTTAGATGGGCAAGACATTTTTCTGGAATTTGGACTTCTACATTTAAAAAAATGCAAGGAAGAAGGAAGATTACATCTCTCAAGTACTGCAGCAGTCGGTCATCATGTGTTCAGCAGCTATGGCTTGCTGCTAGTTATCTAACGAGCATGTGGCCTGGCACAAAATGGTTACTGCCTACACTAGAGATGTAGGAACGCTGTTAGTCATCACAGCACGTACTGAGTGTGAGCAGCAGAGTACAGTCAGTGCTTATGCTGCAGAATAAGCTGTTCTGAAGCATGAGCAACTGGCACAGCATAGTCATTGTCTTCACTGGAGCTATTATTTAACCCTTTTACAGCCACCCAAGCATACTAGCTGATTCTCTGGTGCTTTTAAAAGTAGAAGAAATTGACATATAGGAATGAGTATACCTGTAACCTCACTTATTTAATATAATACTTTAATTTGCTATTTGTTTATATATTCAGATACTTTGATTTCTGGAGTGGATTTGTTCCATATTTATCAGAAGATTGGGCCTTTTAGGTGGCTGGGCAGATTTATTTTTTACTATTTTGTCAAGTCATATTTCTCATTGTTTCATCAATTTTTGCCGACTTGCTTTATTTTGAAACATAAATAGATTAAACTGGGTAGAATTTCCCTGTATAGTGATGTTAAAAACAATGTAAAGAGACCCCAGTGTTAACTCCTTCAGTTTCTCATGAGCTGTTCAATCAATAGATAATAAATGACAGAACAGAAAATATAGGGAAAAGGAACACATTTCAGTACATACATCAATCTAAATAGGTTGTGAGAGCTTCAGCTGAACCAGACCACTTCCAGGCACAAAAGGTGAAGTTCTCAACCATCACAAAGACCTAGTAAATGGTCTTTGTACAGGGTACATGAGAATAGAAGAGAAATGAAGTGTTACCATCCAGTGTCTGGATACAGAGCAGGTAAACATCCAGATTCTGGCTGCTGCTTCAGCACCCTCATGGCTCATATGCTCCTGCATAGAGAGCCACTTCATTACATAAGCCACCATAGTGAAACTTACCTCAACTTCAATGGAAATAGGATTGGGCCCAATAAGCACAGAATAAAAAATTGCATACAAGGCCTACAATTAGTCTCAGTACAGTGAGTAGTTAAAATATATAATATATGCTCTGGACAAGCCCCTTTTAAAACTAGAATATTGCAGTCCTGTAAAGAAGCAGAGTAATTTCTATTTTTACTATAATAGTACTCATTTGCATATGTATAATGCCCTTCTGAAAATTTATAAGCACTCTGCAAATATCAGTAGGTTAAGCCTAACATCCCTGTAGGGTAGTTGTTGTTGTTAACCCCCCCAAAACTAATACACCTTATATTTAGGTAAGGCCACCACATTCTTATTATGATTAAACACAAGAGGACATTGAAGATCCCATATTCTACTATAGTTCTGCCAACAGCTTTTACTGTATGTTAAAGAGACATCAAGGATCAACATTTTCTAGTGTGAAACACTCTGATATATAATAAGGGCGGGGCGGGATGCAATATCTAGACAGAATTAAGACCCGAAATAATGTTGTGCAAAACACTTAACATATTATGAAATCTAGTAATAGATGTTTGCATTAATTTTTAGAAGTTTTAATTTAATTTAAATACAAAAAGGTATTTTTAAATTTAAATTTTCCTTTGCAATTCTGGAAACCAAGAATGGCATTGTGCTAGTGCTCAAGAAAAGAATAGGTGTGCAGATTATAAACAGAGTTAAATTGACCTGTCTAGTTTCATTACCAAGCTGAATGAAATGCACAAAGTAAACCATGACCATGAGAAGTTAATAAGACATGCTCCAAAATTTCATTAACAACAGATGAGGAAGTATGATTATCTTATTTAGGATAAGAACAACCATACAGAAGCTCTGAGCATGACAACAATAATTAAACCTCCACTAATGACAACTACTCAGCAGTATTAAATACAAATATACCAATAAATTAACTGCCAGTCAGAAACATCAAATAATCAAATGGAAATTTAACTCTACCAGCTAATAAGTCAACATATTCAGAAAGCCTCCTACTTTATCCAGGAACATACTCTCATCCTTCTTCCCAAAATAACCTATCAAATAAGTTATCTTGGCTGCATCTTTTCGTTTCCCTATTTGCACCACCCTGGATAAACCGTGTGACCCTAAACAACAACTTGTCCTTCTTCCACTGGTGAAAACTGATTCTTTTCCAAACAATACATGCAGCCATGCAGAAATATTTCTTTCTGAGCTAAAGTAATGGACATTCAAGTACAACCTTTGATATGCAGAATCTTGGAAACAAATCAAGATTAACTTTAAATAACCAATTTACACCATTAACTTTTAATACCTATAAATCTTGTTACAAACCCATAACATACCATCATGGAGCAGCCAGGCCTGTTTAATTTCTCTTTTTGGCTTGTGGATTTATAAATTTTCAGGTGTCAGGAATCCTGTTATTAGTGGGTTTTATTTTTTTAATTCAGGTGGGGGACAGACCCAAGCATCTTTGAAGTAGAATCTCCTGAATTTTTGCAATCTTCACTTAAATTAAGTTATTTTGTGTGTCTTGTGAGAAGACTGCAGGTCTTTCAGTACCGGCATATATACCCCATATACTGTATTGCCCTCAGTTTGTGCATGCAACCAGCACCAACATTAATGAGTTTTGCAGGAGTGAAGTTTAAATGGCAGATATGGCCCTATATTTTACATGCATGAAAAAAATGATCTTATCTTTTAAAAGTACTATCAGGACCAAAATTACTAAGCAAAGATAGCGAATAATTTACCAGGTCATAGTGGTACTCCTGCTTTACACAAAGGGCAGTGCTCCCTTATGTCTCCTCTTGCATTCATATTGGTTAGCTCCCATATATATATATAAGACACCTATATGCATTAAAGACAGAATCAAACCCTTTGGGGACACAGAACCAAGACGAGAAACAAAAGCCAAGAACTGAAAGGTGCACAGAGAATGAACTGACCTCTTACTTTTACAGATGTTCCCTCTGTGGGAAAAGGTTGAGGCATGTTGTTAAGTTGATTTTCATTGGAAGCTTCACTATTATAGCTCCTGCTGTACCTATTCTGGGAGTAAATAGAGGTGTTCAGTCTCTAGGGCTGCTAATCTGGCAGCTTTCACTACTACTGAAGTCACTTAAAAAGTCACTGTAAAAATATTACTGGTTTGCAATGGAATGATTTCCATTAGTTCAGGGGAATCACTTGCATGTTCTAGGAGGGTCTCTCAGAAGCCAAATTTTGTTCTGGCAACATGTCTGGCTTGTTTGCTAATGGTGTGCATGGAGGAGAAGACAAAAGTAAGACAGCTGGAAGAATTCTAGGTAAAAGGATCCTTGGATTCTTATCAGTCATACTCGGCAAGTACTACCACTATCTGTTGGTTCAGCACAGGTTTGTGACTATATTAAGGGGACAATCCAAATTAATGGCAGTTTTAAATATTCATTGATTTCTCCTCTTATTTAAGGGAAAGTTACATGACATGTAATATCCTACCCATGAAGAAGGAAATTTAGAACATAAAAGATGCTTCAGATTACAGCCAGCACTGCCACAGAATGTTATATTATACTTTATATTATGGCTGTTTTTTTTAAAAAAAAGCTAGATAAGTTTAAGAACAAATCATAGCATGCTTAGGATGGAAACAGTCAGTTCTAATGCTTCAGTGTGTAAAGTGATGAGCAGTACATGGTCAGAAAGCAATCTCTTCCTTCCCAATCTAAGTCATTGTACAATTGGGTAGGCACATTTTTGCTTGTTTTGTTCTTTCTTCTTCTAAGTCCTTTGTTAGTAACCACAACTGGAGGTAGCATACTGTATCAAATGGACCAATAGTCTGCTCCATTATGACAAAGCCAATATTCCTCAATTAAGCTTTTAGTCTTCAAAATTAATGTGCCTTATAGTTTCTTTTTCCTTGTGACTGGTAAGATTTATTATCGTTTATACTCCATCTGAAAGTGGGTTGCCATTAGATATATTAGGATACCCACAAGGTGGTTTCTTGTCACCCTATCACTGCAGGAGGAAGATAGCAAAATAAATCAACACACACAATGTGTTGGATGATACTTGTGGAAACCAATCTGTGTTTGAATGCACAGCTCAGCTACGGATTGCCCTGTATGCAGGCAGGCTGCATTAGGTACCATGGCAATTTTTTGTGTTTAATATGGAGTGTTCACAGATCTCCAGAAAGGCTCCTATTTCTTGAAATCCTCATTGCCTTTCATTCAGCTTTTCCCCCACTACTCAAGTTTGTATATAATCCTGTGTCTTTTTTAAATAAGAACTCCTGCCCTCTCTTTTTGGGAACACACTGAGGTCATAAGGTCATTTTTTGCTGTACTTCATTTTGTTTTAAATGCTACCTTTGATGCTATAGCCCAATATAAGGCTGTTCTTTGGGTGCCGCTATGCTATGTGTGATGTGTTTGCTTTCAAGGATTACATGAAAATAACAGTCAATGTCATTCTCTACTTGAGCTCACAGTTTTATTTTCTGTTAAGAATAATCTTGAAGAGGTGAAGTCCATTTAGATGGCCAAGGCAATAGTGGACAAAAAAACATTTTCAAAATACAAACCTATTAGAATTAGCAGATTTTCCTCTGGTTATAAACAGGAAAACTTTTGTGAGAAAGGTAAGTGTTGTAAACAACACTCATGTTCTGAAGGGATGGGAAAATACAAAGGAGGAGGAGAGAAGGACCCTGATCAGCAGCACATGATTAAGTCCTTCCCTGTCCAGTAATGCATGTATGCATGTGCTTAACTGGCACCATGTTGCGGGTGAGAGCCGGGAATGGGACCTTTTGAACAGTAAAATGATGGAGACAAACAAATGGTTCTTTATCTTACAGTAATTGGGGTTCTTTAGAGATGTTGTCCACATATATATGTTCCAGACTTGGGTGCAGATGCTCCCCATGCACTCGAATCAGAATCTTTTGTTCAGCATGGTCTGTTGGGCTATGCCTGCACCCTGGGTACCTCAAGCTCCCCACCTAAGGGCACACAGGGCAGAGCAGGGCCAACTGACCCTCAGAATTCAGGTGTCATCAGACTCCATAGTAGCAGAGAAGATGGGGCAGGTCACAGAATATACATGGACAACATTTTGAACCACAGTTACTGTAAAGTAAGTAACCATTTCAAATGCTTGTCCATATCTATTCCACTCTTGGTGACTCACAAGCAGTACCCTGACATGATGGAGGCAGTTGCTCAGAGCCTACCTGAATAAAGACTGTATGATAGCTCTTCCAAAACAGGCATCTGACTTAGATGCCTGTAAAAGGGAATATTTTTTGGTAAATGTATTAACTGATCCCCCCAGATGGGAACACCCCTAAAAGAAACTGATCATGGAATGAGCCTTGATCTGACCAGAAGGTTCTAAATTAGATAGTCGATAACATAGCCTAACACAGTCAGGATCCGTTTTGATAACCTGTGGGAGGATATGGCTTTTTCTTTTCTTTCTCTCTGCAAAGGCAATGAACAGCCTCACCAAGACCTGAATGATTTAGTTCTATCCAGGTAGAATGAGAGGGCCCTGAGAACATTCAAAGTTTGAAGTCTTGCTTCCCCTTGGCTGGAGTGGGGTTTAAGAAAGAACACAAGTGAATGTAAGTTGGAAATCACCTTTGGAAAAATTTTTCCAGGAGGCCTGAGCATAACCTTGTCTTTGTGGAAAGCAGAGTGGTGGACCTGCCATACATGCTTCTAATTCCCGCACCCTGCAGGCTGAGATGACTATCAATAAGATATCAGAGGGGCAGTCGTGTTAGTCTGTAGCCACAAAAACAATGAGGAGTCCAGTGACACCTTGAAGGCTAACAGATTTATTTGGGCATAAGCTTTTGTGGGTAAAAAACCCACTTCTTCAGATGCATGGAGTGAAAATTACAGATACAGGCATAAATACATGAAGAGAAGGGAGTTACCTTACAAGTGGAGAACCAGTGTTGACAAGGCCAATTCAGTCAGGGTGGATGTGGTCCACTCCCAATAATTGATGACGAAGTGTCAATACCAAGAGAGGGAAAATTGTTTTTGTAGTGAGCCAGACACTCCCAGTCCCTATTCAAGCCCAAATTATTAGTGTTAAGTTTGCAAATGAATTGTAGCTCTGCAGTTTCTCTTTGAAGTCGATTTTTGAAGTTTTTTTTGTTGAAGGATGGCTACTTTTAAATCTGTTATTGAATGTCCAAGGAGATTGAAGTGTTCTCCTACTGGCTTTTGTATGTTACTATTCCTTGTGTCCAATTTGTGTCCATTTATTCTTTTACGTAGGGACTGTTTGGTTTGGCCAGTGTACATGGCAGAAGGGCATTGCTGGCACATGATAGCATATATAACATTAGTCGACGTGCAGATGAATGAGCCTCTGATGATGTGGCTGATGTGGTTGGGTCCTCTGAGGGTGTCGCTAGAGTAGATATGGGGACAGAGTAGGCAACGGGGTTTGTTACTGGGATTGGTTCCTGAGTTAGTGTTTCTGTGGTGTGCTGTGTAGTTGCTGATGAGTATATGCTTTAGGTTGGGGGGCTGTCTGTAAGCGAGAATTGGCCTGCCTCCCACGGTCTGTGAGAGTGAGGGATCGTTTTCCAGGATAGGTTATAGACCGTTGATGAAGTGCTGGATAGGTTTTAGCTGGGGGCTGTATGTGATGGCTAGTGGTGTTCTGTTATATTCCTTGTTGGGCCTGTCTTGTAGTAGGTGACTTCTGGGCACCCGTATCGCTCTGTCAATCTGTTTCCTCACTTCAGCAGGTGGGTATTGTAGTTTAAGAATGCTTGATAAAGATCTTGTAGGTGTTTGTCTCTGTCTGAGGGACTGGAGCAAATGCGGTTGTATCGTAGAGTTTGGCTGTAGACAATGGATCGTGTGATGTGTCCTGGATGGAAACTGGAGGTATGTAGGTAAGTATAGAGGTCAGTAGGTTTCTGGTATAAGGTGGTGTTTATATGACCATCACTTATTTGCACTGTAGTATCCAGGAAGTGGATCTCTTGTGTGGACTGGTCCAGGCTGAGGTTGATGGTGGGGTGGATATTGTTGAAATCCAGGGGGAATTTCCTGGGCCTCCTTCCCGTGGATCCATATGATGAAGATGTCATCAATGTATCGCAAGTAGAGGAGGGGCACTAGGGGACGAGAGCTGAGGAAGCGTTGTTCTAAGTCAGTCATAAAAATGTATGATGGTCACATAAACACCACCCTATATCGGAAACCAACTGCCCAATATAGTTTTCTACTAGCTTCTTTTAAGGTACATTTACTAAATACTATGAAAGACAACATTTCACATTGTGTCCGTGAAATCCTCCTGAGAGTTCTAAGTGCTCAGCACTTCCAGCATCAGAACTCAAGACATCCAAAAACCACCAGCAAGCTTTATACTTTTCTAATGTTCAATAGTAAAGCTTTTCAAAACCAAGCAAAATCTCATCTTCCCTGACTGCAAAATGAATATGCTTCTAAAGACTAAAACAGATGACAAGCTAAGACAGATTCTCAGGACTTATTAGAAGTGGGTGAATTCAATGGAAAATCTATTAAATCCATCCCTATTTCTGTTCAACTACTTGTGCCAAGCAAGAAAGAAATTGAGAGAACTTGTGATTCCAGACATATTTGCAGTATTTTGAGGAACATCCCCATTTTCGGGCACTCATTTAGACACAATCTACATACAGAACCTTTTGAGGACCAGTCGGTGCTGAAATACTTAGTGTAACCAAAAATGAAAGCACCACCACTTTTCTCCCCAATATGAGGTATCCTGGAAAACAGCCATGAACTAGGATCTAAAACATGACTGAATCCCACTTTGATCAATTATTTCTATATTGTACTCTTTTTCCATTATTTCTTTCTGAATGTCTGCCTTTAGACTGTAAACTCTTTGAGACGGTGTCTATACTTTGTTTGGAGCGTTATGAGAGCAACCATAAGCAATTAATATTGTAGAATGCTCATCTCAGACTTTGTAACAGATGCTTATATCCAAGACCAATAAGACTGGGCAGAGGGAATGGGAATTTACAAGTGAAAAAGAAAAATCAGAAGAAATAGTAAAACAAGACAAAGCAAATTACTTTGCTAACTAAGAGGAATTGATTTTCAAATATTTTAAATGCCCACATGCTCCCATACTGATTTGAACCTAGACATTTCAGAATGTTATTCATTTAACAACTCTTTTCAGCTCACCTTTCAATATGCTGTTTCTTGATAAGGAATGCTTCTGGGAGAAGCATAATAGGTTTAATACAGAGTTTTTGAATGACTCCAGTCAATGCAAACAGTGGGAATTAACGGGAACACTTATTGGACATTTACTTTTGTTTTCTCAATTAAATTTGTCCCTTCCTCATTGCCTCCACTTAATGGAAAATAAAATAAAGAATCATGGCAAAATATTTAAAGGAAACCTACTGTTTGATCAGGATTACTAGGTACTATTTCCAACTCTATTACTGACTGCAAAACCTTGGAAATATTTAGTTTTTCTCTGCTTTAATATATCCATCTGTAAAGAGAATATAACAGTAATAGGTCAGCTTGTTATAAAGTTATAATTAATGTTACTTAAGACTTTTGAGAACATTGCACTAAGTATTACTGTGGTGGAGGTAGCTGTATAACACAAAAGGTTGTTCTTTTTTCCACACTCTGCACATTTAAGGGCCACTAAGTCCACCTTCCCTGCAGCAGAGGCAGCTGCCATTTTTGTTCCTGTTCAGATGTAGATGTTACAGAAGTCTGTCAGTTTCTTGACTCTCAAAGAGAAAGTATTTGTTGTTTGTCTTAATCTAAAACAAAAGTGAGCTAAAATGAATATATATTACCTGCTATTTCTTCATGGAGAAAACATACATAAGGTGCCCTAGAGAATTTTCAGCATCACTTTTAGAGAGAGATGCTCATGGAGCAAGATATTTGTGGCAGATGTTGGACACAAACCCACTCATTCTAAAATATTCTTTTCTAGTTTGGTGATGGGTCAACAAGTCAAACTACAACCCCACCAGAACCACGTCAGGCATGGATAGTACAGAGGCTGCCTCCCCATCCTCCCCGCCCCTTTTTTGGGGTGCAAACAGCGAATTTGTGTGTACCCAGTATTTAAAGAATTACAGAGCTCCCTGAAAGTGATGAAGTAAAGGTTTGGCAATATTACTAAAACACTAAGTCATAATTTGGATCCAGCCCTGACAAAATTTAATCTAGGAAAACTTGAGAAATCTTAATTCTCTCAAAGAGTCTCTTTCCAGAGGTGATAAAATTGTCACTGAGGCCCTTCCCTGTATGGTGCTGAGCATCCACTGGAAAGTTCTGAGTACTTTCAACTTCTGTTGACTTCCAGGAGAGCTAAGAACATTAAGAGCTTGTCCACATAGTGGGATAATGCACTCTGCGTGGGGGTGATTTCTAAAACACAGTGCACTAACGTGGTGCCCAGAATTGGTCTGCATAGATCCTCCTGGTGTGCTTTAATTTAGTGCTGTTTGAAACAGTACTGTGTAATGTGCACAAGGGAACCTATACTGTGCACCAATCGAGTCTACACCAACCGTTTGCAAACTTTTTGAGTTGAACTATATAAAAACGAGATAAGTTCATGGACGATAGGTCCATCAATGGCTATTAGCCAGGATGGGCAGGGATGGTGTCCCTAGCCTCTGTTTGCCAGAAGCAGGGAATGGGCAACAGGGGATGGATCACTTGATGATTACCTGTTCTGTTAATTCCCTCTGGGGCATCTGGCATCAGCCACTGTCGAAAGACAGGACAGTGGGCTAGATGGACCTTTGGTCTGACCCAGTATGGCTGTTCTTATGTTATGAGCCCCACATTTGAATTACAACTTTTCTGCCCCTCCCCAACCCAGAACTCTCCTACCTCAGGTTTTTTGGGGGGGCAGAGGAAGGCATGTGCGACAGTCTCTAGGGGTGGAGCCAGTACTGGGTGCAGAGGATGCCGGGTGTGGAAATCAGTGCAGTCATGACCCACAGGCTGGGTGCCTTGTTGAGGTGAGTCAGGGGGTGGAGGTGGCGCTCCCTCCACACCCCCATAGGGCTGGTATGAGTAACCTGGCATCACCACTTGCCCCCCCGCCCCAACATTCTTCCACACCCACCCAGGGGGTCATGCCCCACAGTTTGAAAACCTGTGGTCTACAAAAACTAATTAAAACACAACACATTTGTGTGCTTTAGAAATCACACCCCCATAAAGTGCATTGCCCTACCATGTAGACTAGCCCTCAGAATCTTTGACCCCAGCCTTCTATGAGTTCAGGGGACAGACAACTGTGCCTATAAGAAAATCCATTATCTTCAGTGGAGCTTGGCACAGAAATTCCATTCACATTCAAGGTCTCTGACTATGAATTACAAAAGTGCAGGCACCAAGTATTTTCTATGACCTTTAAGTTTAAAAAAAAAAATCTCAGTTTCATTTGGTGGCTCAAATTATGAAAAGTGAAGTTGCAATATTTCATGTTTGGTGCACAAATATTAGTTGAATTATATTTTGCATTTTGTTCTTAAACAGGACAATTTTTAAATTAGAGGGCCCACTTCATTAAAAATGGTTCTGTTTTCAAACAAGACATTTTGTAGATTTGTGTGTGACAACCTATTTCATAAAACTGAGATGAAAAGGAAAGCTCAACATTTTATTTTTTTCTGCAAAATTTTCAGTGAGCCCGATAAAAAACAGTGTAACTGAATTCTACCTGAAAGCAAAGGCCTTCTGTTTGCCCTCTTCCAAATTTCCAGGTTACTGTAGTTGCATTTCTAAAATGTATTGTACTAATCATTTTCAAAATTAAAATGTCCATCTCTTTGCTCAAACATAGATTGTTGTAGTTTGCTTTGAACTTGTACCATGGATGGGCAACCCTCATTAAGGGTCTGACTCCGATAGAGGTCAGTGGAAGTCTTTTCACTGAGTACTCGATCAGGCTTCCAATTCAGAGTTTGTGGTTGTATCTAGATAAGCACTTAAATGTTCTGATGTTCACTTAAACCTAATTCAAAGTATAAGGATCTCTTGCATGTAAACTTTGACATAGAAACCTTGTTTAAAAAAAAAAAAAGGCTCTCGAGCTTTCCACTAACTCCTGCTTTCCATCAGGCGGCAATAGTGCTAAGACAGCCTTTCTTGTAGTATTGTGCAAATTTTGCTCCTAGAAGCAAGCAACACAAAATATACAAAATCAAAAAATTGGGGGAAATTAATGGAGTTTTTGAACCTCCAAAACTTTTTGGAGTGAGTATAGGGCAACAGGTGTCAGCAGAATGTTACCCTGTTATGTTATGAATCATAGCAAAAATCAAATCCTGATCTCAAGGTTAGTTAAAACACGCCTTTGCTACACTGGGAGGATTTGGAAGAAACTCTGTAAGAGGAATTTCAGCACTCTCTCCTTCCCACAATGTTTGCTTCTGGAGGACAGAATTTAAGCCTCTTGTTCATATGAACAATGCTTGCTTGCATAAGGATTGCAGGGTTATCTTTGTATAATATGACTAACAGCTAAACCCTGGTTGCCTTATTTATGAGATGGCAACAGTCAATGGGACTGCTTTTATAAGTGAGGCAAGCAAGGTCTAGATATCATATTACATTTGTAGTTTGCTGTTACAGAGATAAGGGTTGCTTACTAGTAACTGCTATTTTGAGAGTTGCCTCTGCAATCCCATTTGTGGGTTTTGTGCCCCCGCTACATTCTTATTTTTGGGTTTGGGTCCATGAGCTTGATACTGGGAGTGACAAGCTCAAAAGGGGGAAATGAACAGAGGCCCCTGAAGAACCCACAATACACCTTAATTCCACAATGTTGATACTTCCCTTTAGTATCAGAGCAGATCTGAGATGATCTCAGATGCTCCTATTTATACTGATAGCTGTACTGGATAGTATTATCTTATTTAGTTGTGTCAACACCTCTGCTACAATTTATAACCTCTTATTTTGTGGATCAATCTAGCCAACTGTAAACGAGGTTATTTTCTTTCTGATGTGCACTTGCCACTCCAAGTTATCACAGGAATCTGAAGCCATGTTTGGTTATCAGGATGTTGCAGAGGAGATTCACAAAATTAGGAGCCATCACTTGATCTCACAGAGCTGAGAATAAACCTTGTTTTCAATAATAAGTGGTACAAATAGAATGGGAAAAGCCATTGAGGGGCTAACTGTTCAACAGCATAAATATAATTTGTACACAATGGTTCATTTTCACCAAAGAAGCACTAGACTAAACCTCAGCAGTTCTTAAATCCCATTCTCATTCTATAATGAATTACAAAATAAAATAATAAAGGCTTATTATAAAAGCAGGTATTATCGTAGCTCTAATAAAAGAGAGCCAACTCCTCTCATCAAAATCACATGAAACTGTCCTAAAGACTGGTAAAGTAACTACAGTGGCATTACTTTAAAAAAAAATCCTAAAAATGTTCCTGACTATTTTGAGCTAAGGGAGCCAAATCCCAAAGTCTTTACTCGGTATATACTTCCACTGTTCACTTGAGACAGAACCTCAATAGTTCAAAAGTGCCTTAGTTTGTTATTTCTTGTTAATCCTGCCAACCTGGTACTGAAGGTGAGTCTTGCCAGCGTGGCCTGTTTCACTGTGTAGTTCACATGCATGACACAAGTAATCGGTATCCAGTTATTTCTCAATGAGAAATGAATTCATCATTCCTAAATGTTAATTTTACAGACGACAATCAATAATTTGCAAACAGTTATTCACTTTAGATGAGTTATGTGAACTCTGTTTGCTTAATCCAGCTCTTTGTTAGTTTTATTGCTTACTTACAAACAGCAGCAGGAAGTAGACAATGCATTAGCTATTCATCATCCATCTCAGTCTCTGGAACATGCTGATTATAAATACTGTACGTCTTTGTGCTTGAAAAGTATTACTTAATGTAGCACTGGCACCATAGTTAGACATGAGAGTTATTTTTGGCAGTGCCCAGAAGCATGTGAGGCACCTCAAACTACCAGTATGTGTTTACAAATAAAGGGCCAGATGCAGCAGGATTTGGATCCAATTTCAAACGTAATATACCCAATGGGAAACAAGACAGTAGATATCTTGACAGGAGTGGGTCTTAAGGAGGGATCTGAAAAAGAGGGGTTAGCGGCCTTGTGCACTAGTTCAGGAAGGGTGTTGTAAACACAGACACAGAAGAAAGGCTCAGGGGACTATCATGGGAGATGTACACAGTGTAGTTGTAGCTATGTCGGTCCTAGGATATTAGAGAGACAAGGTGGGTGAGGTAATATCTTCTATTGAGCCAACTTCTGTTGGTGAGAGAGACAAGCTTTTGAGCCACACAGAGCTCTTCTTTCCTGACCTGAAGAAGAGCAGACAAACTGAATATCAAGGCTATCATCATTGGCTGGGAAGGAACACAATTAGGTAGGTGTCTTTTGATACCGAAGATACTGTTGGCTCAAGAAAAATGTAAAGAGCAAGCATGTTTGACAGGGGAAAGAAAGAAGCTATTAGCCAGGATGGGCAGGGAAGCAACACCATGTCCCTAGCTTCTGTTATCCACTCCCAGCTTTTGACAAACAGGGGATGGATCACTCGATGATTGCCTGTTCTGTTCATTCTCTCTGAAGCATCTGGCATTGGCCACTGATGGAAGACAGGATACTGGGCTAGACTGATGACCATTGGTCTGACTCAGTATGGCCGTTCTTATGTTCTCTGCAGCATTCTCCACCCTCTGGATTAGAAGAAAGCCAAGAAGCTATGTTGTAGGAAAGGTGCTTCATTTGTGCTTGCCAGAGCTCTGATTGTTGAATATGAAATAGGAATAATTTGTAATCACTGTGGTGTGACATTGCTGCAATTATGCCTGAGGAGGGCAGCATAAGAGTGAGTAAAGTTACTGTCCTCTCTCCAATTAATAAACTGGTTATATTCAGTCCACAGGTCCTGGTGATAGAAAGTCCATACCCGAAGAGAGGTATAAAGATGATGGTACAAACTCACCATAACCTCACTTCTGCCAGGCAGGCCATAAAGCCCAAGAAGTAGGGAGAAAAGACAAAAAGAAAAGGAGTACTTGTGGCACGTTATTGGTTAGTCTCTAAGGTGCCACAAGTACTCCTTTTCTTTTTGAGAATACAGACTAACACGGCTGCTACTCTGAAACCGGAGAAAAGACAGTGAAGCTGTGCCCTTCAGACCAATGCAAACTTTGGTTAGACACTGCTGGCCAGGCCTTATTTGCCTACACCTTTGCTGCACTTTCTCAAGTGTTCTGCTGGGGAATGGGGCAACTTTAGTTTCTGCCACTCCTGGAGAGCCCTGGAGATCCAATGCAGAAATTAAAGCTGTCCTTCTGCAGCAGAACGCTTGAGAAAGGACAGCAAATGAGACACAGTTTTCTCCTTCCGCAGGATGATGGGGGAGGGATACCTCAGTGGTTTGAGTATTAGCCTGCTAAACCCAGGGTTGTGAGTTCAATCCTTGAGGGGGCCATGTTTGGGATCGGGGCAAAAATTGAGGATTGGTCCTGCTTTGAGCAGGGGGTTGGACTAGATGACCTCCTGAGGTGCCTTCCAACCCTGATATTCTATGATTTCCTGAGGTGCAGCAGGTCTTGCTAGTGCAAGAAGGTACAATTTACATGTTCTTGTGCCAGTGGGCATGATTTTATCCCCATGTATGTTTTGAATCTGGTTTGTAAGGAAACTGATAGCTCATTAGATGTAAATATGATCTGTAATATTGTTTACCACATAATTAGTAAACTATCCCATGCCTACAGTACACGGAGTTCACCACCAATACATTTTACTCCTAGCCTATCATCAAGAGGAAATGAGCTATTCTTGATGTCACTTGCCAGTAGTCACTTCAAAGGAAGTACCATAATAAATGTTCAGCATGGCCCCCACCTCCCTCTTGCTGTATCAGCTTTGTCCCAGCATCCTTCAGCTGACCCTATAAACCATAAGCCTGATGAAAACGTTTGACTGGAACACGGGATCCATGCAAAATGATGATGGGTTCAATTACTAATGCCTCCTTAAAAAAAAAAATCTATCCAGGTGGTTTATTATTCATTTGCAAATTGGGATGATGCCATTTACACTGTCACAGAATGTATCCCTCCCCCTACAACTCTGAGCCAGCCCTCCTAAGACCATTTCCCTGGATCATCCCACTCTTCAAGCCTTGGGGCCTTACTTTCAACCTGATCTTTTTTCCTTCTTGGGAAGGGGTTGCCTTGATTCCCTCTTCATCTGCTCCCTGTTGGAGCTAGCTGCCTGTTACTCACCAATTGTTTATATCACCACACAGGTTATACCCTGATTATAGGCAGTCTCTCTACCTGTCATGTGGAATGAGGCATCTTTTGGAATTAGACTGATAGCCAAGATACTTAGCAGGGAACTGCAAGTAAAACAGTATGTGCGGAGTTGCAGTTTGACGTTAATAAGGGAGCTACCATGAAAGCACATGGAGTGCTAGCCAGCTCCAATTAGAAGCCTGGCAAATCAGAGGAGCTCCCAAGGGCAGCTGCAGAGGAAGGTTCCAGAAGTTTCCATGGCAGCAGAGGTAAAAGGCAGTGATTGTAAGAACCTGTCAGTTCATGGGGATCCCAGAGGGCAGATAAGATGTTAAATGTTGGGAAATTGGAATAATTTTAGAGAAGATTTTTCTGGCCTTAGCCTGAATGTGCAGAGGCCGAGGGGAGGCTTCTCCCACACTCCCCCTTTTCCTAAATCACTCCAAATATTACCTTCCCTTCTGCTTTTCCCTTGATTTTTCAGTTTTCTTTGTGACTGTTTTCTTCCTGATTTTTCCCTGCTCTCCTTCTCTTTCCTCCTGTAGTATCTCTATTTTCCTGTTCCCTCCTATCCTTACACATTCTCCCTTTTACCTCTCAAATTTATCCCTTAACTTCCCCTCCCATGGAGCACTGGAAAGGGAAGAGGAGCTGGCAGGACCAGTTTGTTGCCCCAGCACTATTTATCCCCTGGGAGGAAGGGGAGCAAAGTTGTTTCCTATCCTCTTCTTCTCTTGAGATGACAGTGAGAGGGTCTCCTTCATTCCCTCTCCCCTAGAGGAAAAAGGAAATGATGAGGGAATAGATATAAGTGTAGAAAAGACTATAGTGATGGAATTTTTTTGGAAAACAAAGGAGGAATTCATTCTCAGTTTCAATGGGCTACTAGGTGCTTTAATTGTTACTATGTTTAGAGTTTAGAAGGTTAAAAGCTACAGATGACTAACCTGTTTTCCAGACTTGCACAGAAGGATTTTCCATAATGTAATGAGTCACTTATAATTCAAACTGAAGAAAAAAATGCTGGATGCTGAAAGATTGTCATTTTAATAATACGAAGTTTCACCAGAAGAAGCTCTTGCAGTCAATGCAGTTTCCACTGGTAAAACTCGCTTCAGCAGAGTCCCAAGACTCCACTATAGTCCCATTCGTATCATGGTGGCACCATAACCCTCCCCAAGCATATTCCTCTAAAGGAACAGCAGACATCTTCCCTACAACTAGGAAACCAGGCCCAGGAATGCAAAATAGAAACTCTCCATGACAGAACAAGCCATTACTAGGATTCAGAAAAGAATCTCCAAAGAAAACTATACCTTTTAATAAGCTGGAATTACTCCTTCTGGTTTGCTTGTTTAAAACAAACCTGAGATTAGAATAGTGGGGAGGAGGGGGGAGACCATTTTGTAACTCAAAATTACTGAATAAATACTTTAGCTCGAAGAAGGATGAAAAGGAAAAAACAAACAAACTAAAAACCAGCCATAAAAATTTGTCTTTAACTGGATGGAGAACAATTTCAAGAAATAATACACAAAACGTTCACTTGTATGAAAAAGTTTGAAAAGAAAGTAAACTATGAATCTCCTTTTAAACAAAGCATGCTGGGAAAGGGAGGTGTCTAAAGGCTTTTAAAATGCAGGCTCTTCTATCTCTTGTTTAGTATGGGAGTGGAGAGGTATGTTCCATGTCTGTTCTTAAACTACCTTTTACCTTCCTTTACAGTGAACTTCTTAAAAATCCGACTTCTAGATCACCACAGCAATTTCTTTACTCTCACATAAGATTTGTGTGGTCACGGGGAAGGAGGAAGAGAGGTAAAAAAGGTCCCCAGCCATCATGTGGATGCTCCTGCCCCTTTAGGGTGTCCCAAGATACATCCAAATATGGGGCCTTCTGCAGGTTTAGGAGGCCAAATCTCCCGGACTTTGGTGGTGGGGGAGGAGGAACCAGCTCCTCTTTGTAGACACTCAGTTTCTAATCCCTATCTGGAAAAACCCATGTAGGGCAGAATGTGGTCCTGGCATTCCAGCAGATTAACCCTGGAATGACCTGTGTTAAAGGACTGCCTGGAATGACCTGTGTTAAAGGACTGAGGTGTTTTAAAGTGATACTTACTATGCTGCGGGAGCTTGTGCGCCGAAGAAAATTATGAAATTACACTGTGCTGTATTTTGGTACTTAACTAACTGCTTCGTTTATGGAGATGGGTTTTTTAGCTGACATTTTAATCCTTGGTAATACTAGTGTGCAGGGAAGTTTTAATTAAAAGGGAAAATGAAGCCCTTCTTCATGCCATTTAAAATGGATTTTTAAAAAAACCTGACTGTACAAAGTAAAAAGCAGGGGAGAATAAGACCCTTAGTATTTAAAACAAGCTTCATCTATACTGTATATAAAGAAATTTGTGCTTAGCCTTTCATTTCTGATATGATGTGTTCCAGATAGCACCCCAAACCCTTCCATATTTCAAAACCCTACCCCCTCAAGTACACAAAGACCTTGTCTTCTAGCCACGTTACTTTGGGATGAGTGAATGGACAATTTTTGTTGGAGCCCACCTCTCAATGTTGCTCAAAAAAGACCTGAACCCACTTTCAATAAAATTCAGGGAAGTTTTTTGCCATGCTCCAATGAGAGCAGTATTTTGCTCAGACTGGTATAAATGTCATGAGGCAGTTGAGTCATATGGTCTTGTGTACACTAAAGAATTCTACAAAAAATATTCCCAATGGTTCTACCCTGGGCTCAGCTGCATCATTGCTAGCATCCATGAGAACTCTGGCTCTGCTGACTTCTACTATTTTCCCTGTATGATGGGGCGTCTGCCCCACACCGGCAGAAAAGAGGTTAAACGCAGCCCTAGGAAGGCTGCCAATCACAAAAGGGCTTATAGGAGCAGCCAATCAGGGCCAGGATGTCCCATATAAGAAGGGCTGCAGACGAGAGTATGGTCAGTCACTCCCTGGAGCTTGAGAAGGACTGGCTACCTTATAGCAGCCAGGAACAAACAAACAAACAAACAAACAAACAAACAAACAAACAAACCTAAAGGCAGCTCCTGAAGCCACTGAAGGAAGTGGCTGGACAGTAGACTGCAGGTCCTAGAGGTGAAAGTGGGTGATCGACCACCAGAAGAGAGTGCAGCACCAATTTCCCAGACAGCCAGCAGGAGGTGCTATAGCGGTGAGTGCATCCCATCATACCCTGCATCAACTAATCCTATTAAGCATATTGCTAAGGAGTTTTTGTGAAGGGCCCTTTACACTGGAACTCAGTTCCCTTCCTATCTTGTCCTAACATCTTTAGTCTGACTTGAGGCTAAAGCTATTTCTTACCCCTGAGGCTTTGAGATGGGTGCTGGATTTGGCTATGTATATGGTTGAAGGGGACAGTACTTCATTTAAACTGGGTCCACATTAGAGAGCTTACAGGCCTTTGAATGCCTGTAGAACATTTTTCATCCATACAAACAGGTCACAAAGTTTACAAATAATATAACTGTTTCAAAGTTAACTGGTTCAGTCTGAACTAATTAGCGCCACTGCAGTTGAGCTGGGAATTGTAGCATCATTCTCTAGAGGCCATTGCCCCTAAGCTGTGTAGCACATTGCTAGTAAGAATGTGGAGCAAAGTTTAAAATAATCCAGAATGTTTTTTGTGGGCATTAAAATCATTGGTACTTAAATCAGTTCATTTGCTGGTTCAATTCTCTAGTCCAGGCAAGGCCACTACTGGGTTGATAGGTGAAGAGAATCCATAATATTTTACATGGGGTGATAAAAAGAACAGAAGTACTTGTGGCACCTTAGAGACTAACAAATTTATTTGAGCATAAACTTTCGTGGGCTATAGGCTGCACAGAATGCAACATATAGTAAGTAGATTATTTTATATCTATATCTATAGATATAGATATAGAGAGACAGAAGCCATACCAACTGTAAGAGGCTAATTAATTAAGATGAGCTATTATCAGCAGGAGGAAAAAAAACTTTTGTAGTGACAATCAAGATGGCCCATTTAAACAGTTGACAAGAAGGTGTGAGGATACTTAATATGAGGAAATAGATTCAATTTGGGTAATGACCCAGCCACTCCCAGTCTCTATTCAAACCCAAGTTAATGGTATCTAGTTTGTATATTAATTCAAGCTCAGCAGTTTCTCATTGGAATCTGTTTTTGAAGCTTTTCTGTTGCAAAATTGCCACCCTTAAATCTTTTACTGAGTGGCCAGAGAGGTTGAAGTGTTCTCCTACCGGTTTTTGAATGTTATGATTCCTGATGTCAGATTTGTGTACATTTTATTCTTTTGCGTAGAGACTGTCTGGTTTGGCCAATGTACATGGCAGAGGGGCATTGCTGGCACATGATGGCATATATCACATTGGTAGGTGTGCAGGTGAACGAGCCCCTGATGGCATGGCTAATGTGATTAGGTCCTATGATGGTGTCACTAGAATAAATATGTGGACAGAGTTGGCATCAGACTTTGTTGCAAGGATAGGTTCCTGGGTTAGTGTTTTTGTTGTGTGGTTGCTGGGGAGTATTTACTTCAGGTTGGGGAGCTGGCTGTAAGTGAGGACTAGTCTGTCTCCCAAGATCTGTGAGAGTGAGGGATCATTTTTCAGGATAGGTTGTAGATCCCTGATGTGCTGGAGAGGTTTCAGTTGGGGGCTGAAGGTGATGGCTAGTGGCGTTCTATTATTTTCTTTGTTGGGCCTGTCCTGTGGTAGGTGACTTCTGGGTACTCTTCTGGCTCTGTCAATCTGTTTTTTCACTTCAGCAGGTGGGTTTTGTAGTTTTAAGAATGCTTGATAGAGATCCTGTAGGTGTTTGTCTCTGTCTGAGGGATTGGAGAAAATGCGGTTATATCTTAGAGCTTGGCTGTAGACAATGGATCGTGTGGTGTGGTCTGGATGGAAGCTGAAGGCATGTAGGTAAGTATAGCGGTCAGTAGGTTTCCGGTAAAGGGTGGCGTTTATGTGACCATCGCTTATTAGCACAGTAGTGTCCAGGAAATGGACCGCTTTTGTGGATTCCTCTAGGCTGAGATTGATGGTGGGATGGAAATTGTTGAAATCGTGGTGGAATTCCTCAAGGGCTTCTTTTCCATGGGTCCAGATGATGAAGATGTCATCAATGTAGCGCAAGTAGAGTAGGAGTTTTAGGGGATGAGAGCTAAGGAAGCGTTGTTCTAACGCCCCCAGAATTTACATGACTTCCCAAAGCTCACACCTGAGGTATTTAGGTATTAAGAATGAGCTCCTCTTCCAGGCTGATTATTGAATACATAGTCATTGGACCTGTCAGTTAACAACTGAGCAATGATGACAAAGTGTAATCAAAATAAGCAGAAAAATATCTTCTTGATCTGATCCTTAATAGTAGTATGTGGTTGTCTCAGTTGAATATTTTTCAAGTGGTGCACTGAATTTCAGGTACAAATACCTTTTAACTTAATAACTTTTAATCCTTGTCTTTCTGAATCCAGGGCAATTATTCCATTATCATATAGCTATACCCCTGCATACTGTCTTGAAAACATATTTCCCACACAATTAATAGTTGTAGCCTTATACTAAAAATGAATATAATTTTTTATTTTCACAAGAGCTACCATCACGCAAGAGTGTGCCAAATTGGTGGTTTTGCTTCCCAGGGAATTCTGCATACTTGCTTTGGTTCCAGCTTTCCTCTAACAGCACTAATCACTCAAAACAGTTTCTGGATTTAACCTTGAAATCATGTGAAGTTTCTATCTTAGCTTGGTTTTGTTGTGAAACCATAAATTAGCCCATATTTGCACACTTTTTCACAAACTGGGCTGAGTTCGCAATTTCAAGTTGCATAATAAACATTTCACTGAGATGGTATTTTTAAAATAATCAATTGGACGACTTAAAAACCCCCCAGCATTTTTATTCATCTATGGATTATGGTGAAATCATTTAGAAATGCAGGCATTCAAGTATGGATACATTAAAAAACCCAACTGAAAATAGTACATTGGGGATTCCATGTTGATTGTCTTCATGGGTTTTTACAAGTGTAACAGGCTGGAATATAGCCAACAATTCTGTTTGATTGCAAAACATCAGAATTCAGCTTGCTCATTTAGCTATGTTTGCTCTTCAGTAGTAAAAATCCCAACAACAAATCCTTCTCAGAAAGAGAAACTCTGAACACACAGAAGGAGAGATTTATTGAGTAAGAAGGGACACTTTTTTTTTTACCTAATCACTTCAGACTGCTCTTTAATGCTTATGACCATATTAGAAGGCAGTAGTTTCAGGTTTTATAGCATTCACCAACCAATGCTTCCGCTTTGCTTTGCCACACTAACAAGTATCCCTTTATGGGACAATACAATTGATTAAGCTGCCCCATGTGAACCTGGTTCATAGGTTATGAAGCCAGAAATGACCACTCTAGCCATCTAGAATGATGACCTCTATAATACAGGCCATAGGACTTCCCTAAACTAATTCCTGTTTGAACTACAGCATATATTTTAGGGAAAAAAATCTTAATTTTAAAATTTCTACAGATTGAGCATTTTTGGTTCCAATGGTTATTACTCTCCCTGTTAATCTGGAATTTATTTATTTGCACCTGAATTTGTCTAGTTTCAGCCACGAGCCACTGGATCTTGTTATACGTTTGTCGGCTAGATTTGAGTCTTATTTTTTTTGTTTTGTTCCCCATATCAGTATTTATAGACTGTGATCAAGTCAACCCCTTAACCTTCTCTTTGTAAAGCTAAACAGATAGAGCTCCTTCAGGCTTTCAGTATAAGTAAGGCTCTGTGTTTGTCACAGAGGTCACAGATTCTGCGACTTCAGCAGCGGCTGGTGTGCCTGGCGCAGGAGCTGCGTGAGCAGCTCGGGCAGCCCCTGGGCGAGTTGCACCTGTCGCTGCTGGGGCAGTCTTGCCCCCCAGCAGCAGGTGTTTGTGTGGGGATGGGGTGGTGCTTACCTGGGGGGAGGGACTCCCCTTCCTCTGCTCCTAGCTCCACATGCTGCCTCTGCCTGCAGGCACTGCCCCTGCAGCTCCCATTGGCTGCAGTTCCCAGCCAGGTGGAGCTCAGGAGCTGGGTAGGGAGCCCCTCCCAGCACCCGCGGCGCCCCCCTTGGGCTGCACGCATACACCACGGGAGGAGGGGGGCAGTTTTAGTCAGGAGTATATAGTAAAAGTCATGGACAGGTCATAGGCTGTGAATTTTTGTTTACTGCCCATAACCTGTCTGTGACTTTTACTAAAAATACCTGTGACTAAAATGTAGCCTTAACTATAAGGCATGTTTTCCCAGTTTTAAATAATTCCTGTGGCTCCTCTCTGAACCCTCCCAATTTATCAATAGCCTTCTTGGATTGTAGGCATCAGCACTGGCACAACATTCCCCCCGGGAGGGGGGAGGGATAGCTCAGTGGTTTGAGCATTGGCCTGCTAAACCCAGGGTTGTGAGCTCAATCCTTGAGGGGGCCATTTGGGATCTGGGGCAAAAATTGGGGATTGGTCCTGCTTTGAGCAGGGGGTTGAACTAGATGACCTCCTGAGGTCCCTTCCAACCCTGATATTCTATGATTCCAGCAGCGGTTGCACCAGTCCTAAATACAGAGTTAATATAACTGCCTTACTCCTTCTCAAGATTTCCCTGTATATATGTCCAAGAATCACATTAGCACTTTAGGCCACAGCATCACACAGGGACCTCATGTTCAGCTGATTATCAGATATGACCCCAGGATCTTTTCAGAGACACTGCATCCCAAGATAGTCCCCCATCCTGTAAGGAAGGCCTATATTCTTTGTTCATAGGTGTATGACTTTACATTTGACATTGTTTGCTTGTGCTCAGCTTACCAAGCAATCCACATCACTCTGTATCAGTGACATAGCCTCTGTTATTTACCACTCCCGCAACGTTCAGTAATTGGTTTGTTTTCTTCCAGATCATTGATAAAGTATTAATAGCATAGAGCCAAGAACGATCCCTAGAGGGCCCCCACTAGAAACACACCTGCTTGGTGATTTGCCTGTTTACAATTACATTTGAGACCTATCTAGTAGCCAGGTTTTAATCCATTTAATGTGATGCAAAATTAATGTGGCACAATCTGATTTCTTAATCAAAATATCATGTAGCACCAAGTCCATGCCTTACAAAAGTCTACTACGTCAACACTATTACCTTTATAAAGCAAATGTGTAATTTCATACAAAAAATCAAGTTAGTTTGACCCGGTCTATTTTCCATAAACCCATGTTAGCAAGCATTTTAATTATATTACCCTCCTTTAATTCTTCATAATTGAGTCCCATATCAGCCATTCCCTTATTTTGCCCGGGATCCATGTTGGGCTGACATAATTACCTGGGTTTTCCTATTTACCCTTTTAAAATATTGTCACAAAATTAGCTTTCTTCCAGTCTTCTGGAACTTCTTCAGTTTTCCAAAACTTACTGGAAAATCAACATTAATACTACAGAGAGCTCCCTGGCCAGCTCTTTTGAACCTCTTGGGTGCAAGTTACCCGGACCTGATTTACATCATGGGTTTCTGTTCAAATGGGAAGTGTTTCAGCAGCTTCATAATGACTTCATCTGGCTTATCCCCCAATCACAGAACAGAAATATTTATTGAACACTTCTTAATTTTCTGAATTATTGACAATTCTACCATTTAAATCTAGTAACAGATTGATACCATTGTTTGTATTCTTTTTGTTCCCAATAAACTATATAATTATTGTCCTTAACTCTGCTGGACATAGATTTCTCCTTGTGTCCTTTTGCTTCTCTCATCAATCTTCTACAATTCCTAACTTCTGATTTATATTAATTATCAACTTCCCTTTTCTTTCATGTGTTAATTTTTGTACTTTTTAATAGCTGTTTTGTATCCCTACTAAGCCAGGTTGGTTTTTAACCAGCAGGGCTGCCTTTTTGATTGTGGTTTGTGGCTGTTTGGACATCTTATAAAATGTTCTTAAAACAGCTCACTTATCATTCACATTATTCTGTTCGAATTCTTTCTACCAACTGATCTGTCTCCTGATGGGAAGTTTTGTGAAACTGGCTATGCTAAAGCATCGTGTATGTGTGTGTGTATATATATATTCAAATTTTGTTTTAACTTTATTCTCTTCTCACATAACAAATGTGATCAAGTCATGATAACTTGTACCTTAGCTACCACTAATTTTTTTTTTTTAATTATTTTGTGTGTGTTAGTTCTGTGACCAATTCCTCTGGATCTCTCAAGAGGAGATCCAATATAGAATTCCCCTGTGTTGGATATAACATTTCTTAAGATAGAAAATTGTCATCTATAATTTAGAAATTACAAGGATGTTTTAGTACTGGCAGCATGAGACCTCCAGCACTCAGACTGTGGTCTCCATGATTACACAGCACTTTTTCCTACATGTTATAGATCAGTGCTTGTGGAGGTGGTCATCCTGTACTCTAGTGTGATTTGCTGGTCTGTAGCAGATATCAGTGAGAACCCCCATTTTGTGCTTTATCGGTGAGGACATTGATCCATAAGCACTCAAGATCACTTTCTTCCAAGTTGTCAGTGACTCAAATGGAAAATACCATTTTTGACAGAGTGCCACTCCCTCTCCTCTTTTTGCCCATTTGATCCTTCCTTAATAGATTATAATAATTTATTTTAACATACCAAAAATGTGACTCCTCCCAACAGATTTTAATTACACCAGTCAAATTTATGCTTATAAATAAGCAATTCCAATTCTGCTTATTTATTACCCTGGCAGTGACCAGGACGTGAATGCATTACCCCAGGGTATAGACAAACCCAAAGTCCATGTGGATATGATTCACTGATACAGTAAAAAGAATATGAACTTATTCTGCCTTGTCACCTTTTCATCAAAGGTCTAGCAAGAACAGATCTATTAATGTAATATGGGACCTATTTTAGGGAGATTTTACAAGTAACAGAAGTGATAGGATGAATAGCCAAAAGAAGGTATAAAACAGTGGTGGGCAGCCCATCAGGGTAATCTGATTGCAGGCTGCAAGCCATTTTGCTGACATTGACCGTCTGCAGGCATAGCCCTCCACACCTCCCAGTGGCCATGGTTCCCGCAGCTCCCATTGGCCAGGAACAGCAAACCGTGGCTACTGGGAGCTGTGGGGGGCCAGCAAAATGTCTCGCGGCCTGCAATCAGATTACCCTGATGGACCACATGTTGCCCACCACTGATATAGAAGGAAGACCACATCAGAAAGTGGTGCACATAATTGTTTATACTGCAGTAGCATCAAGACCACAACTGAGATTAGTACCCTAGTGTATGTACATGTCCTGCCCCAAAGAGCTTGGTCTAAATAGGCAATATAAAGAGATTATCATCCCCCTCTAAGGTATGAAGAATTGAGGCATAGGTAGAATGACTTGTCCAAGGCCACACAAGAAATCTGTGGGAGAGTTAGGAACTAAACCAGGGTGACTCCCAGTGCCTTAGCACAATACCATCCCCGCGCTCTCTACCATATTTTTTTTTGGTAACTTTTGATAACATGGCAAAGTCAGCAGAAGTGGGCAGAGGAGGGATCAGTTGATTGTGCCTCCTGCTTTTGGTCCCAATCTTACTGCACTGAAGTAAAGTTCAAGAGACTCATAGGTTTCATTTATCCCAGACATTGCTCTGGAGGAAACATCCACAATGTTGAGAACTGACTTCAGCAAGGTCTTCACCACACGCTGGTCCTAAGTCAAGAAAGCTTTGAACTCCTCACTGGAGTCATCTGGTAATTTGTCCAGGAATTTCAACATCTCCTGGTTGAGAATCATATCTCGCTAAAAGAGCTCGCTTGTTCGCAATCATCATCTGGAATGAAGCAGTATAATAAGTCTTTCTTCCCAAGGAGTCCAGTCTTTTAGGTTTTTTCCTTTGGGGGTAGGCTTAAATCTTCCTTGTTGTGACCTCTCATTAGTCACCATGATAACTAAGGAGTTTCATGCCAGGTGTGGGTAGAAACACAAATGTCTAGGAAGAGATGTAGTATCAATTTTCTGTTCACTTGGCTGTTGAGGCTAGTGATGCTGGTGTGCACCACAAAGATTCACTGGCTGTAAGAGAGCATCATTAATACGGAGGTCAATGCTCCCTGGGGCTGAAGCCTGGAGGGCTGAAACCTATTTTGTGGGTATTCTCCCATACCAGTTTAGCTTGAATACCCAGAGATGCAGTTATTCTCCTGAACAATTCCTAGTAGGAATTGAAGTCCTCTGGAACTGGAGCAGCCAAAGTCATGGGCACTGAATTGTCCAGGAAGGGTGATGACAGGGTTGTTGGAGCCAAAGGTACAAGCTGGTTCTCAGGCAAAGGGTTAACCAGAAAGAATAGCCCAGGAGGAGGAATGTCATGCTGAGCTTCCACAACAGGCTGGTCTGTGGCTTGGGCCATTTCCAGTTAATGGGAACTTAGATCCAAATTGCTGCATAAGTTGGATGTGTGGAAGAGAGAACCACCCCAGAGGTGTGTGTGTGGGGGCGGGAGAAGACAGCACTGTGACATAGGGTATGGAAGAAGAATCCAGTACATCATGGGCCACGCAGGCCTGTTCCTACTATGTGAATTCTTATTATTCTCTCAAACTAGTTTTTTGGAAAATTGACTTCTGATAATGTAAGTATCAAGATATATTGACCAAAGGTAAATAGAACAAGTAAAAAAGTGAGTATCTGAAACAAATCTTTACTTTCACCAAAAATAAAATATAGTTAACTTCAGAAGTAGTGAGTAGCAGCTTTTTTTAGACCTCAAGTGTGCTTCTCTTTCAGAAAGCTAACTTTTAAAAGAAAAATTTATATTTGACATAGATCATCAGGGAGAGAGATATTCGGAGAGTATGTAATGATACAAAATACAAAGTGAATAAAAGTTTCCTGCTTACAAGTCCCAAGCTCTAACCAAGAGATGAAACTGCCTCAAATTTAGTTTACCTGTTCTGCAACTCCACTCAGTGTAGACATACACATGCTGTACTCATTTCCACATGTACTGGATGACACTGCTCCTGACCTCTTATTTGACCCCTGGGGGTGGAACTTAAACTCATCACTTAACTGTTTGCAGCTGATCACTGGTTAGGATTTTTCTACACACAATACCTCACTCATAGGAGGCTTGAGCAATGCAGTGTAGTCTAGGCTTGAAGGAAAGTCCTTATACAGGTACAAAAGCGTCTGATATGTGAGGGAGTCTGGCAGTGCCCTGCACCTAAACACTTTTTTAAGAACAAACTTCGAGTAAAAACAAATGCAGATGAAAGTTCTTGTCAGTCTTCCAGGGCCTGTTCATTTACCATTGTCTTCAATGATGTAATACTTATTAAAGATACACATTAATTAGGACATACATTTCTGAGTGCCCTACCTATGCAAAGAGTGCAAGTGCACCATCTGGGGCAGTTCAGCTTAAGATATCCATAAGTACTTTTATAGGGAAAGATCACAGCAGCCCCTAGCGGACTGCTGTAAGAATATGAGGAGGGTAATGTAAGGAACCTGAAGGAAGCAAATAGCTTTTTTTGTTTGCTTGTTTCTTTTAAAGCCATTTAGGAAGAAATGAGCGAACTGATTGACTACTGGAGGTTGTAACTCATGATTAATTTTAGCACATCCATATGGACTGGGTCCTGTTAACATCAGTGCTTGAATATCTACATCATAATTTCAGTTAATTAGTATTCAAGAGGACGCTTGGATGATTTTGTTAGTTGTGTATAAAAAGCCCCATCAACCTTCTTTTGTGGTTAAATGGTCTGTAGTAGACCCCTACCATGACATCATCTTTGTTTTTTACCCCCCTTTTTTTTTCTTACCCAGAGACTCTTAACAAGTCTGTCCCCTATGTCCATCTCAACCTCAGGCCAACTGTATACTTTTTTAAATATATAAGGCAACCTGTTCCCTTTTTCCCCTGCCTGTCCTTCCTGAGCAAGCTGTACCCTTCTATACCGATATTCCAGTCATGTGTATTATCCCACCAAGTCTCTGTGGGAGAAGCAGCAAAGTGACAGTTTTTTGTACACAGAATTTACTGTAGTGGCAGACCTGGATTTCTGAGCCTGTTTCTACTATGTTCAGGAAACGGGACTTGATATACTTTTGTTTATTTACAACCCAGCCCCCACAACAAAATATGCCTGACCCTAGCACAGATTTCTTATCCTAATGGAAACAATCCTGCAAAGATCCAACTAAAGGCTAACCACTCAGGCCAAAGATGCAAAAGATGTAATTCCACTGGACTTGGTTGTGCTATAGAGATGAACCTGGCCCAAGAATATGAATAACTTTTCAAAATGTTGGCTACACTGAGCTCCAATTTATTGAGCTGTGGATCAGTGTAGCAGCTGCTACTCCCCTTCCCCCTCTGCCCAGGGGTGAAAGTAACTTAAAAGACTTACCAGTAGGCCAGAGTCCTGAGCAGGGGGCAGGGCCTCAACCAGAAGGGGGCAGGGCCTTTAAATCTCCGGACTCTTTAAATTGAGATTTAAAGGGCCCTGGGCTCCGGCAGCAGTGGCTGGGAGCCCCAGGCCCTTTAAATCACTGCTGGAGCCCCACGGTAGCAGTAGCTGCAGTGGCAGCTGCGGGGTCTAGTGGCGATTTAAAGTGCCCAGGGCTCCAGCCACTGCCAGGAGCTCCGGGCCCTTTAAATCGCCGGCCTGGGGAAGCTGCCCTCTGCAAGTACAGTCAGTTGTATCGAGTCTTGCCTGTATGCCATACTGGCTTACTTTCACCTCTACCTAAGTATAAATCATTAATCTGAAGTGATGCTATATGAAGAAAGTTCTTCAATTAAAATATAATTTGGGGATAAAGGTCCCCATCTACTAAGCTATGGATGTTGTAACATCATCCTCTGCTCTCCTTTTTTCCCCCCAAAAAGGACTTATTTAAAAGTAGAGTAGTGCCTTGTGATGGTAAAGAAAAAGTGTATGGGAAATATCTATCACACCAAACAGACATTTTAAAACTAGATCATTTTTCCAAAGGACACCATCAATGTAGCTGGGTGATGGACAACTTGAAACCTTTCAGTATTTTGTGTAATTTCTTCCTTTAATTTTCAGTGTGCTAGATTTATGTTTTAGTGCATTAGACATTAATCATAAATATCCTTCTGTTCCTTGCTGCTCTACAGATAAAATCAACAGATCTCATGCTCAGTATTACATGAGAAAAATTCAAATTACAATGAAAACAAAAGGTCCTGTCTCATTAGACGTGATGCAACTAGTAAGACATTAGAAATGGAGAACTAACTGATATAAGAGATGCAAAAACTGGGGTGGGGAGCTCATGGACTCCTCCTTCTCTTCTGGCCCCCTGGACAGCTAATAAATAAACTAAAATGTGATCAAGTACCACTGCCAGTCAATTATGACCAGTTTAAATCTGTCATTTCACTGTGGATTAAGTTCATGTGTTTGCAGTTCTTAATGGAGTAAATCAGTCGTGTGCAGAAGCAAACTGCAGAATCAGGTGAAAAATGCAAGGTAAGACCTACATTATTTGTCCTTGTGCATAATGCACCGAAATTATAAGGCTGGGTGTCTAAAAATTAATCTGCCCCCCTTGGCAGCAGTGAGCAGGTGGGGGGCTGGAGAAAATATGTGGTCTTTCAAAATCCACTCTGTTCTGGAGGAAGATACTTACTGTAACTTCATTCCCCATATTTTTGCTTCCACAAAAATTTCATGTATTTTTATATATTCATGTTGAAGCCAGGAATGGGCAGAGAGGGGAAGGATGGAACACTGTGATTATTGTAAGTTTTTTAGTGGCCTATCCCTGGCCCCCTGTATAATCTCTTAACCCTATTAAGACACCAGTCTTTACCACTGCTCAGCCAATGATGCCACCCTTCATCTCCCATTTAACTTTTAAAACAAGCATCTTTAGTCTCCTTCCATGCTGCCCCCATGTGTGGAAAGAGCCCTCCACAAGGGCACCTCATTGTCTTCCTTTAAATCTTCCTTAAAACTCTCCTCTGCCATGATGCCTACAAAAAGCTTGATAATGGGTAGGCAGCTGATGTGCTGTGACCTCTGCTTTTCATGTTTGTCCTGTATTATCGCTGTACATTCCCAACTTAGCTGTATCCTCTTGTCTTGCATTTGAATTGTAATTTCTTTGGGGCATGGGCCATTTTTTGTTGTTCTTTTTGCACAGTATCTAGCCCAAAGGCATCCTGAATCATGACTCTGGCCCCTAAGCACTACAGCAATACAAATTGTTATGGGTGGACTAATTGCAACTCCAGAGATTTGTTTGCACTTAAAGCAGCGTTTCAGCTTCCTTGTTTTGTATGAAAAATACAACATCCTCCCACAACTTACAGCATTTACTCTGAGTATAGAAAGAATTTCAATAATTTACAAATTTATGGTTTAGCTTGAGTTAAAATTAAACTGGGTCCTTGAAGACATTTATCTGTCAGTCTATAAAATCGGGACATTTGGTCACCCTAGATACAGAGTGATCCATCAGTCCTCATCCTAAAATGAAACCTGCACAACACATTCAAAAGATGAGCCTGGGAGTTTAAATTCATAATTTTTCTAGATGCTAAAAATCATGGACCGAATAGAGAGCCTGGGGTTATTGCTTATTACACCCTCTTCCCCCTTCCTTTCCTCCCTATGACCGGAGGGGTGTTAACAGGCCACTCCACCTTGAATGGTACCTTGAAATGTGTTAACTAAACAATTTGTTCCACCTTGTATTTAGCAGTGACACTCTAGTAGCTTCCCAGACCTGAAGAAGACTGTGTGTAAGCTCAAAAGCTTGAATCTGTCACAACAGAAGTTGGTCCAATAAAAGATATTACCTCACCCACCTTGGCTCTCTAATGCTCTTCAAAGACTCTGTGGCTGTATCTTATTTTGGACATACTAACTTGAGGTTCCATGTGGTACTACTGGCTTAACTCCACTACACAGTGAGGCAGCAGTGCTGGGGGATTTGAGGCAAGAACTGAGGCAGAGCCCTTTCCGTATTAAAAACTGGACTCTTCCTGCCCCTTTCCCACAGTGCCTGTCTCAATAACAGCCCTCTTAAACCAATAAATCCCTTGCAAATTAAGAACCAGACTTATCAGTAACTTTTTGGTTTAGCCATGCAAACAGCTGTAAACCTAGTTTAATGGGCTAGTGGACAGTTTGCTTTGTACTGCTTTGGTGAATCAGAAAATCTGCGGCAAGAAGTTAAAATTTCTACATATCCTAAAATTAACCAAAACATGCCATAGTAGCATTCTGTTTGATATATTTCATGTTCAAGTATGTAATTTTTAATTTAAAAAACTAAAGAAATTGCCAGACAAAAATCGAAGGATGGAGTTAAGTTACTGATAAATATTCTAAATTTTAAGGGTAAACCTATTACAGGATATTGTAATTATTCCAAAATTAATTACCATAAACCCAAGAAATTCATAACTAGTTACACTTAAAAGAAATCCAAACACGCTAAGGCATGGAAATGCAGTTAAGGCACTCAAATAACTGTGCCCTGTAGAGATGCAATAAGAAAAATCCTATGCCTTTAAAATAGGACTGATCTAATCTGGCAACAAAAACATATATCCTAAGGACAGAACAGGTCATGCTGGTGGGGAAGTGGCACTATATGTGAAAGAGCATAAAATCAAATGAAATAAATCTTAAATGAACCAAACTTTAGTATAGAATCTCTATGGATAGTAATTCCATGCTCTAATAATAAGAATATAGCAGTAGGGATATAGTACTGACCAGAATGGTGATAATGACTGTGAAATGATCAGAGATTAGAGAAGCTATTAAAAAAACTTTTTTTTAAATAATAATGGGGGATTTCAACTATCCCCCTATTGTCCTGAGGTGACATGTACCCAGTCAGGATGTAGAGATAAAGTTTTCTGGCACCTTAAATGGCTGCTTCTTTGAGCAGCTAGTCCTGGAACCCAGAAGAAGAGGCAATTCTTGATTTACTCCTAAGTGGAGCACAGGATCTGGTCCAAAAGGTGAATATAACTGGACCACTTCATAATAGTGACAATAATATAATTAAATTTAATATCCCTGTGGCAGGAAAACACCACAGCAGCCCAACACTGTAGCATTTAATTTCAGAAAGGGGGACTACACAAAAATGAGGAAGTTAGTTAAACAGAAATTGAAAGGTAAGCACAAAAAGCTGCATGGAAACTTTTTAAAGACACCATAATAGAAGCTTAACTTAAATGTATACCCCAAATTAAAAAACCTAGTAAGAGAACCAAAAAAGTGCCACTGTGGCTAAACATCAAAGTAAAAAGCAGTGAGAGGCAAAAAGGCATCCTTTAAAAAGTGGAAGTTAAATCCTAGTTAGGAAAATAGGCACAAACTCTGGCAAATGAAACCTAAAAACATAATTAGGAAGGGGAAAAAAGAGTTTGAAGAACAGCCAGCCAAAGACTCAAAATAATAGGAAAAATTTAAGTACATCAGAAGCAGGAAGCCTACTAAACACCCAGTGGGGCCACTGGATGATCGAGATGCTAAAGGAGCACTCAAGGATGATAAGGCCATTGCAGGGAAACTAAATGAATTCTTTGCATTGGTCCTCATGGCTGAGAATGAGAGGGAGATTCCCAAACCTAAGCCATTCTTTTTAGGTGACAAATCTGAGGAACTGTCCTAGATTGAGGTGTCAGAAGTGGTTTTGGGACAAACTGATAAACTAAACAGTCACCAGGACCAAATGGTATTCACCCAAGAGTTTTGAAGGAACTCAAATGTGAAATTGCAGAACTACTAACTGGAGTCTGTAACCGATCATTTAAATTGGCTTCTGTATCAAATGACTGGAGGATAGCTAATATGAAGTCAATTTTTAAAAAGGGCTCCAGAGGTGATCCCGGCAATTACAGGCCAGTAAGCCTGGCTTCAGTAGCTGGCAAACTGGTTGAAACTATAGTAAAGAATAAAATTCTTAGACCTATTGATGAACATAATTTGTTGGGGAAGAGTCAACATGGCTTTTGTAAAGGGAAATCATGCCTCACCAATATACTAGAATTCTTTGAGGGGGTTAACAAGCATGTGGACAAGGGGATCCAGTGAATATAGTGTACTTAGATTTTCAGAAAGCTTTTGACAGGGTCCCTCACCAAAGGTTCTTAAGCAACATAAGCTGTCATAGGATAACAGGGAAGGTCCTCTTATGGATTGGTAACTGATTGAAAGGTAGGAAACAAAGGGTAGGAATAAATGGTAAGTTTTCAAAATGGAGAGCGGTAAATAGTGGTGTCCCTTAGTGGTCTATACGGGGCCCAGTCTTTGAAGATACTTAGCATCTGTGTCCGTCTTTCCTTTGCCCCCACATGACCTGTGGGCGATCACTCTATATCACAAAGCGATCACTCTGTATCTGACCTATCAGTCCTCATCCTCAAATGAACCCTGCACACATTCAAAAGATGAGCCTGGGAGTTTAAATTCATTATTTTGCTAGATGCTAAAAATCATGGCCTGAATAGAGAGCCTGGGTTTATGGCTTATTACAAACACCCCCCTCCCCCAAGAACTCAGGGTCACCAAATGAAATTAATAGGCAGCAGATTTAAAACAAACAAAAGGAAGTATATTTTCACACAATGTACAGTCAATCTGTGGAACTCCTTGCCAGAGGATGTTGTGACGGCCAAGACTATAACAGGGTTAAAAAAGAACGAGATAAGTTCATGGAGGATAGGTCCATCAATGGCTATTAGCCAGGATGGACAGGGATGGTGTCCCTAGCCTCTGTTTGCCAGAAGCTGGGAATGGGCAACAGGGGATGGATCATTCGGTGATTACCTGTTCTGTTCGCTCCCTCTGGGGCACCTGGCATTGGCCACTGTCAGAAGACAGGATACTGGGCTAGGTGGACCTTTGTTCTGACCCAGTATGGCCGTTCTTATGTTTTTAATCATAATTGTATTGCTATTGCAAGACACCATTACAGGACAGGGTAAAGGCAGTTTGACTGCCTAACTGTGCCTCTTAGATTAACCCTAATTGCTCACTAATCTGCAATATGGGCTCCAGGCCAAAGTTATAAATGGAAAATTCAGAAGAAAACAGCTGTGTTGGTATTTAAATAGCCAACAGTTTCAGTTAGTACTGTATGCAGAAGGCATTTCAAGAGAATTAATACCCTGTGCATTAGCCAAAAGAGATTTTGTATCTTCTCTTAACATTCCATTCATTTTGTTAAATCTATTTCATGTTTTATTCATGATTTTGAGTTCATTTACAAAATTACAATGCTTAACTAAATTGGTACAGTACCAACACACCTTTTAAAAACCCTCAAACTTTTTTTCATGATGGGATAATACAAAATGATATTGAAAAATAGCTTTTTTATAAACTTGGGAAAAGCTATTTAATAACTGCAATAACACACTGAACTGTAATAACACACTCCAGTGACTTGATTATCACTAGATAAACACACTTCTTGGTTAGCTAAGTGCCTCAACGTAATGCACACATTGCGAGGAACATGTTGAATTCAGGGGCACACAGTATTTGCATGCTTTGTGACAGCATTACTTCAATACTATAACAGAACAAGCCTAGGTGTTTTACAATTACCAGCTTCTGTACTTTTTTTTCCCTATGACCAGCTACAGTGAGAATTTAAAAACCCACTTGACTTGCCTACTACAGTAAATCGTTGTCTTGGAAAAAAAATCTGCTTAACAAATTGTCTAAAATTCAAGCTGAGTTAAATAACAAATGCAAAGCAAAGGCAACCTTTGTTCCCGTTCACTTTCAAACAGATGCAAATGATACATTAAAAACACATACAGGTGACTAATATCATGGTGTGCCTGCTAAACACTATTATTATTATATTTTTTTTAAAATAGTGGCCAAGAACAGAACCCCCTTGTGTAAGTACTGTGAGAAACCGAATAGGAGACAGGCCCTGCTCCAAAGAGCTTCTAGTCTAAATAGACAAGTCAGACCCAGGATAGGGGAAAGGCAGGTAGAGCATATAAGCAGCAAACATCATGTTAGTTCTGTGATTTGTTTTTTATTTTGGGTTTTGTTGCATGCCTTTCAGTGGGATGATAAGAGAGGATTAACTAGATGGCAAGACTAAGGAAGTGGGAGAACACAAAAGGGTGCAGAAAGAGTTGAAGCAAATGGCCCATCAGCACAAGGGAGAGAATGTTCAGAGTAAAACTTGCAGAAAGCAATATGACATCAGTGCTCCGTACCTAGTTTAACAGCTTTCTGTAGCTGCTGTGCTGCCTTCAGCCTCTGGCTGGCTCCTCCCTGTAGTTTTCTTTCCCAAAGCCAAGTGGCTAGAGGTGAGGAGGGATGCCATATGGTTCTTAGTGCCTCAAGGATCTCCCTGCACATTTTTGGTCTGGGGGTGATTATTAACTAACATTTGTAGCAATCAGTGGTCTTTCCCTAACCCTTTCTATCTCTATTTGAATCTGGACAACAACTTACTGTGAGACCACAGGTAGAATTATTACACTCCCAGACCAGGGACAGTTTAAAACAGGACTATTTTATTAAAGTTAAAATCCCCAAACCCAAATACAGTCATAGTGTGTACAAGGTCTTCTGCTGCTGAGTCTCTCGAGCACACCACTCTCTACAGTGACCATACCCTAAATATTCCTGTTTTAAACTGTCCCTGGGTTGGGAGTGTAACAATCAGCGAATACTATTAAGAAATGTATGACTGCTTGGAAGTGATATCCACCCAGCAGCTGTGCCAGCAGATGTCACTTGGAAATTCTAATCTGGGACTGAAATCAAGGGCAAAATTTTCAAGGAGATCAGAATTTGGCCCTTGATTGCTGCTTCTGCGGGGGTGTAGGAGGAATTCATGCTGAGCAATAAACCTTAAACCTAAATCCTGTGTAAGGGCAAACTGTGCCCTCAGATATATGCACACAGCTCCAATTGCACCAAATTCTGCCATGGGTTACATTCCTGCAAACCCCATTGACTTTAGACAAAATGTGGCCTATTGACTTTGACAGGAAGGGAATTTAAGTGATTGCACTGTACATTATTAATCTGAGTAAGAATCTTCCAAAATTTTAAAGGAAAAAATGGCGCCTGATACAAACCTGATTCTTTCAGTGGGGGATTGCGGACCTACGCTTAATCTCGATGGCAGGATTGCTTTTGAAATGTTATGCTGTTCTTAGTCTAACTGAACAACATTCACTCTAGACTGAGTGTATGCTGGCAGGTCTGATGGGTGGGTGTGGGGGGGAGGGAGGGGGAAGTGTGCTGGTGTAGGAAAGTTGCAGGCTGTCCTCTGTAGAGGGAGGTCTTCATGCACCCAGCCCAGCCCTTGAATTGGGCAGCAGTGGTAGGAATATGGTATGGTGCCATTTCAGCAGATTGCTGCTGTAGCTTGTCTGTGCAGGGATCCTATGGAGCCCATGTTGGAACTTGAATCAACTGCCACACAATGGAGCCCTGGAGGGATGGTAGCAGTAGAAGCGTAACTTGTGAAAACTGGAGGCACAGCAACCCTTCACGGTACAGGGAGCTGCACTCTTCTCTGTGCCAACAGAGGTGACACACTCATTGAATCAAACAGAGTAACACTAGTGATGAATTTGGACCCACTGAGTTTCCTTAAAACCACTTGAGTGCAGTGTAGCAATTAGGAAAAGTTGTGTTACACAGACTGCTACTGGAACTCCCTGACCCTGAAAAGCATGGCTAAACTCTTGATGTAGAAAAGTGGTTTTATAGTGATGCAGTAACACATGAGCCTGAGTTCTGAGCTGGCTAACAGATTTATATAACAAACCTGTGATCTCTGTGGTAGCCATGGAAACTAAGGTACTGTGGCACAATGAAATCCATTTGTGATCACCATCACCACTGTTGTGTGTACATCACTCAGCATTTCTTGCTAACAGCTTGAACAAAGGGAGGTATACCTGCACATCATAGTTCACTTCTGTCCATTGGGGTCTAGACAACGCTTAGTAGATATTGGTCCTCAGCAACTGTTCTACTCCTAATGGAGTTAGGCTGCATCCCAGTGAATACTCCTATGTCTCAATAAACACAACCTTGTCCCCTTCAGAATGAAAACAATCATCAGCTTGGAAAAACATTTGAAAGGATTGTACCAAAAATAGATAGAACTCTAACCTACTTTGTTTGCCTTAACATTACTAATTCTATTGATACCAATAATGGTTTTCATTGTAATGATTTTCTGCTAGTAATCAGTAGAAATCAAGCAAAGGCATCTCAGCATGACAGACAATGAATACACTCCCACTAGTCTGTTTAGTGTGCATTTGATATTTGGAGACTTAAGAAGAATGACTTTATTCACTATCCAGCACAAAACACACTGCAAAACCACAAATTGGAGGGCGTATTTTTAAATATTCAGGAAGAATGGGTGTTTTCCTTCAGATTGTATTTTCTCTGGATTACTGGCTTTCATTTAACCTTTCTTTGTTCAAGTAAAGTATTAATACCACTGCCTAAAACCCCAGTTGTGTTGGTTTTAGAGATCTGCATTGAAGGAGAAATTTACACTAGTGTAAATGAGATCGGAATCTGGTCTAGTGTTTCTCCATTAGGGCTCAATATAGACATCAAAACTGAGTTAAGATGTCACCTTTTCAGAAGAATGGTTTAAACTCCAAGGAGCCTGAGCTGCAAAATTTGGATGTGTTTGAACTTCAGACCTCAAAGCATGTGTTCATGAAGAAATAGAATACTGATTTGGACTGTACAGATGGGGGCCAGACACTCATAGTAATCCTTTATGCTGATTAGACTCATTAAAACTATTCTGAAGGGGGGAAAAAAAGAAACCTTACCCTGAATTGATATATTTAGGGAGTTTGTGCATGGTATGGAGAGGAGTTGAAGTATGACTATGAACAAAGACTATCTCTAATTTGCAACATGCATTTGGCTTGGACTTGCAGGAATGGCATTAGTAACTACTTCATAGAGAAGCTGCATGTAATAGAAAGACCTAGAGCAGAGTGTTTAAAAAGGAGGTGAGTAGGTACCTATGGTGAGCCAGTTGCATGTCGGACTAGCTGAGGAACAGGCAGCTGTGCCAGGCACCTGTGACCCTATGGTCCACTACTTCACAGCATGTACACTGAAGTTGATCAATAAAGATTTCTAATGTTAAGAGGTTCTTAACATTTATCACAGTGAAATGAGGGCTGGAAACTAAGGAATAGATGCCAGACTCTTGGCAGGAGAACTGATGCCTCATACCTGTGTCTCCTAATTAGGGACTCTTTGAGTTCACATTTTTTAATGGGCATGAACATTGTTACAGACATTGTAAAGCACAGAAATCAGCCAAAATCAAAAACAACACAAACAAGCCACTGGAAACAAACTAATATTTTGCTCAGCCTTTTAAAGAGTCCTGGTGTCCCTTATATCACTGAAGCCTGGTCAAAATGGATGATAAACATTATTCATTAACACTTCTTTTCTCTCCTCCACAACACACTAATCCTGTTACCCATGAATCCTCTTCTGTCTAAATGGCAGCCTGTAGCTGTAACGCTTCACTCCTGTGATCTCCTCTTACGGATGGGTACAGTTACGTGGGTATGGGTGAGAAAGTCAAGGGCATGCTGCTGAAACCGGCTGTTCAGCTCATCTTGTTCTCTTGCTAGTTGATCACACTCGCTGTTCTCTACCTCCTTCTCGTGCACAGTATAAATTAACAACTGACTTGGGTGATCCCTGAGGCTTTGGAATAATGGTGTTGAGCAATGGGGGAGTACTGGTTTTGTAGATTCAGAGCACACAGAGCCATCACCCCATTCACAGACTGCTGAGTCAGCTGGATTGGAGAGACCAGTTAGATATACCCTGATATATCCTGCTGAGTTGGCCAGGCTTGGGGAAACTGGCTGGCAATCTGAATATCTGGTTTAAGGGGTTTGGGAAAGAGGTTCAATCTGTTTGGGATAACACATTATTTTACAGGGAAGGTGGTGCAGTTTACATGAACTCTTTGGCTTGAATACTAGAATATGCAATATTAGTATCAGTCACAGTATTTCACCTGCAACCTCTGCTTGTTACAACAGAGCACTTTTTGTGATCATTCAAATTATTTTTCTTCCTATGTTCTGAGTTAAATCGTTGCATTGTGATAAAGTACATAAATGGGGCTGACTTACATTTTTCTGCTAAACTCTACTCATTTTACTCCTCCTTTCCCCTTGATATTTGTTGGTTAGTTCTGTTACATCCGGTGATGCCTGGACTGTGAGCTTTTTGAGGCAAGGATTGTCTTATTTGTCCGTACTCCACCCTGGAGCCCTAATCCATGACCGGAGTTTCTAGTTGCTACCATAACAAAACACAACAAGCGCAAAAGGAATTGGGCTCTGGAATTAGAAAATTCAAAGAGGGAAAGGCCCTGAACACTATCAGAGAAAGGAACATGTCTCCAAATGGGGGTGTGGGAGCGGGGGACCAAACCAGATGCAGAGAGAGATGAGTATATCCTGCTTAGACCAGTAGGCAAGTGAGAGTCAGGAATCATTCTAATTCTGACTCTGAATTTGGAGAGTCAAAGAAACAAAAGGGGAACATGGGTCCTTAGTTAATTTTCACCTCTGTATACCAAAATATTAACTTTACATATTGCTAGTTTCATAGTTTTGATAGTTGCAGCTCCTATGTTAAGTGCATATCAAGAGCACAAAGTAAAAACAAAATTTACTTTCCCCTAATCTCTGGGCCAGTCATTTTGGGAATTAATTGTAAGACTAACAGGGGAAAACATTCATCTGAAAATAACTCTGAAATTTGTGTCCCTTTTTAAGAATGGGATTTTAAGGATTAGTAAGGCTAAGATTTTGTCATGGATATTTTTAGTAAAAGTCACTGACAGGTCACGGGCAATTTAAAAAAAAAAATTCACGGAAGCCTGTGACTTGTCCCTGACTTTTACTAAAAATATCCATGATAAAATGGGAAGGGACTGGGCAGCTGCAGGGGGGCTGGGAGCTCTGGGGCCCCTACCACCTGTGAGGGCTCAGAGCTCCAGGGCACCCTTGCCACCAGAGGCAGAGGGGAGCTGCAGGGACCCCCTAACCCCTCCCCAGCAGTGGGGAGCACTGTGGGAATCCCCCTGCCACCACCGCAGTGGTGAGCTGCAGAGATCCCCCTGTAGCCTCATGGCAGCAGGGGTCCCCCTGCCCCGCAGTGGCAGCAGGGGAGCTGCCAGGGTGCTCCCACATGCCTGCAGTGGCTGGGAACTGTGGGGTACCTCTGCTGCCTATGGCAGCTGAGAGTTTGGGGGCCTGCTGCTTCACACGGTGGGGGTACCTTACAGCTCCCTGCTGCTGCTGGAGGCGGTGGGACCCTGCAGCTCCCAGCTGCCAGGGCTGAAGTCACAGAGGTCTTTAGAAGTCATGGATTCTGTGACTTCTGCGACCTCTACGACAAAACCATAGTCTTAATCGTTAGTCAGATAACTTTAGTTAGGATTTAAGCACATTTAAATGTCATATTTGGGGTCGGGAAGAAATTTTCCTCCAGGGCAGACTGGAAGAGGCCCTGGGGGTTTTTCGCCTTCCTCTGCAGCATGGGGCACGGGTCACTTGCGGGAGGATTCTCTGCACCTTGAAGTCTTTAAACCATGGATTTGAGGACTTCAATAGTTCAGACATAGGTGAGAGGTTTATTGCAGGACTGGGTGGGTGAGATTCGGTGGCCTGCATTGTGCAGGAGGTCAGACTAGATGATCATAATGGTCCCTTCTGACCTTAATATCTATGAATTCTAAACTGAGGTGAATAATTTGCAGTGAGTAACTTAATTTGGCTGCATTCTGCTCATGAAATACACACAAGCTGATCACTATTTCCTCATATTATTCACGAGTTGATTAAACTTCACAAGGTTTACCCTACACTCCATGAATATTGGAAAGGGAGGCTGTTGCTCAGGAATAATATTTGTTTTGTTCCCTGACTGGATGAGTGCACAAGCACGTCTGATGTGAATATTTGCTTGTAAAAACTGAAAATTCATTTTCCACAAATACTTAGGCATAAGTGAAACTAGTTTCCTACATGCACTTTGGCCAGTAAAATTCAACTACACAAATGTTTATGTGACACACATATGGTCAAAGTGTGAACTTCAATCTGATTTACTTATTTAAATATTGCAGTCTATTGCCTAGAGGCCCTGACCAATGTCATGGCCCCAGAGGTACTGTACAAATGCACATCAGTACCTGGAAGAATTTTTAAGATCTAAATAGACAAGACAAAGGCTGGCAGAAAGTAATTATTATCCCCAATTTTACACATCAGGAACGGAGGCAAAAATATTAAGTGACTTGTCTGGCTTCTGTCTGTGGTAGAACCACAGTTTACTTGAGTCTCAGCCCAGTCCCTTAAGTACAAGATCATCCTTTCTCAACTATACATCTTTCACAGACTCCAAGGCAGAAGGGACTGTTGTGATCATCTAGTCTGAATGGATCTATTTAAGGAATCTTGTTTGAATTCTTCTCCAGCTCTAGTTTCTTATAATTCTGTTTTTCTTTAAGTGTGTACTACAACTAGGCAAATATTACAGAAAGGGATTCATGAATGTGTTTGTGAATAAAAACAAGTTTGGTTTGGTTAGCTTTGCTGGTATCGGTCAGCATCAGATCACTTTTCTGAATTTATCTCTGTGGCTACTGAGTATCAATGAAAATGTTTGTAAACCTCAAAAGGCTAATACATTTTAACAAATGATTGTTCATCTAAAAATCTTTTAACAAAAGCTTGTTACGCATTCACTTAATTACTTATTCCAAAAAGTTTAGGCATTCCAAACACACATCACAAACAGCAAATACTACAATGAAAGAACAGTGGTGAACAAATTGAAATGTTTGTAATATTCAGTGAATACTTATAAGTTGTAAGAGCAAAAACCAGGCTTAATGAATAAAAAACTGCAAAATCATAGAACCCTTTTAACCCAAGATGCAGGATTTGTTGTGCCTAAACCATCAAAGACAGATGGCTATCCAACCTCCTTTTAAAAAACCTCCAGTGAAGAAGATTTCAAGACCTTACTAGGCAGCCTGTAAGAACAGGAAGACAATGAAACAGTTACGAAGTTTTCCTGAGATTTAATTAAATCTGCTATGCTACAGTTGGAACCAACTGCCTCTTGTCCTCCCCTCTGTGGCAAGACAGAACAACTTTTCTCCATTTTTTTTTTTTAATGGCAGCTTTCCAAGTATTTGAAGACCATCATCACACTCCCCCCCGCCCCCCCACTTATCTCCTCTTTTCCAAACTAAACATACCCAGTTCCTTCAGCCTTTTGCTCATATGGCTTGTTCCATCCCTTTGATCATCTTTGTCACTTGCCTCTGGATTCTTTCCCGTTTTTCTACATCCTTTCTATACATTGGTGACTAAAATTGGACACAGTACTCCAGCTGAGGCCTAACCATTGCCAAATAGAGCAGTACTATCACCTCCCATGACTTGCATGCTATGCCTCTGTTAACGCAACCTAAAATCGCATTTGTGTGGGGATTGGTTTTTTGCACAACAGTATCGCACTGTTGACTCACGTTGAGGTTGTGATCCACCACAGCTCCCAGATCCTTCTCAGCAGTGCTGTTGCCAAGCCAGTTAGCCCCTATTCTGTATCTGTGCATTTGGGTTTTTTGCTTCCCTAAGTGTAGCACCTGGCATTTGTCTTTGTTGAATTTCATTTTGTTGTCAATAGCCCAGGTCTCCAATTTATCTTCAGTAAGCAGTTCATCCAGTTGTGTTTCAGTTTTTAAAACTATACTGTTACATGCCCTTGAAGTCTTTGTACTAGTGGGGTAGCACAGAGATGCAAAGTTCCCAGAAGAGTGACACTTTCAGAAGCTCAGTTTAACAGAACATCTATTTATTACTGGCAAAGGGGATAAAAGCAATTCCCCTCCCCCCATTCTCCTCCCCATGCTACTCCTACAATCAGTCTCCTACTACCCAAGGCAGGGGGAAAAAAATACTTCAACTTCCTCTCACTTACTCCCTGAGACAGGGGCTCTTCCGATCTGGGATAAGCCACCCCCGTTAAAGAGGCTGTGGATGGATGTGCCACACACCGACCCAGCCAGCACAATAATTGTTACAATAGCAGAAAATATTGCCAAGGTAAGCATCACCGTCACTCAAATTCCCTGACATTTGAGGTAGATTTCTCAGACTTAAGTGCTGACATTTCTACCAGTGGCATTACACAGGTTTGAGTGCAGAACTTTAGCACTTAATAGGCCTTACTTAATGTATCCTGTGCCGAAATAGCCCAGATACAAATGATTTTTAGTGCATTCTTCAGTACGATTATACTCTGTAAGCTCTAACACCATTTTAGTAAACTGTTGCATCAGCAGTAACTTTAGCCTGTGCTGCCATAGCTTTTGGTCAACTTTTTCTCCAATTCCAGCTTCTAGTCCTTGCCTTTTAATTTTTTTAAAAAAATTTCTAAACAGAATAGTTGATAAGCCTCAAGGAAACCCTGTTAATCCTGAATCAATGAAGTGAGATTCAGAACTTTCATGCACTGCTATTTGTCATACACAGAGATTGACCAAACTAAAATTCCATCTGATTCAGCCTGCTTGAAGCATCAGAAATGGACCCTTAAAAATAGTTATAGTTAGATATTTACACACACAAATGGTACGTCCAGTATATGCATTTTTTTAAGTTAACTGTATTTATTTCAGGTTGGTTCATTATACAAGTGGAAAATGCTAATACTCCTGGATACACAGATTAAAAACTTCTGAAGCCAAAAGGCTAGCCAATAAAGAATGATCATGTACCTAGTCTTGCATGAGTGCTTTCAACAAAGTCAGTGGGACTCCTCATGTGTAAGATACTCTTGTCAGGAAGGGTTTACAGGATTAAATTTAAGAGTGGGGCGACAAAGACATCTCCTTTGCTGCATCAGCAACAAATGGCTCCTCCTCTCACTCTACTTTGTGCTGGTTCTATTAATATGACCTCTGAAACTCTGTGGGAACACAGCACACACTCAAGTGGCAGTCATGAGGAGGTATGTGACTAAACTAGATTTTGGCACAAGGAAGGCCAAAGGAAACAAGACTCTGAGTTGAAGGAATGATGGTTACGGCTGTAAGAGTTTCAGAATAACAGCCGTGTTAGTCTGTATTCGCAAAAAGAAAAGGAGGACTTGTGGCACCTTAGAGACTAACCAATTTATTTGAGCATGAGCTTTCGTGAGCTACAGCTCACTTCATCGGATGCAGACTGTGGAAATCGCAGAAGACATTATATACACAGACACCATGAAACAATACCTCCTCCCACCCCACTCTCCTGCTGGTAATAGCTTATCTAAAGTGATCATCAAGTTGGGCCATTTCCAGCACAAATCCAGGTTTTCTCACCCTCCGCCCTCCCACAAACAAACTCACTCTCTTGCTGGTAACAGCCCATCCAAAGTGACCACTGTCTTCACAATGCGTATGATAATCAAGGTGGGCCATTTCCTGCAGAAATCCAGGTTCTCTCACCCCCTCACCCCCCTCCAAAAACCACACACACAAACTCACTCTCCTGCTGGAAATAGCCTATCCAAAGTGACCACTCTCCTTACAACATGCATGAAAATCAAAGTGGGCCATTTCCAGCACAAATCCAGGTTTTCTCACTCCCCCACCCCCATACTCACACAAACTCACTCTCCTGCTGGTAATAGCTCATCCGAAGTGACCACTCCCCCTACAATGTGCATGATAATCAAGGTGGGCCATTTCCAGCACAAATCCAGGTTTTCTCACCCCCCCCCCCCCCACAAACTCACTCTCCTGCTGGCTGTAAGAGTGTGGCAGGAAATAAACCAGCATGGTTTCCACTAAGATCTAACTGTGTGCCCAAAACCATATGGATACTTCTCATTTGAACAAACAATGATCACAAAAGGAAGAAAAACACATGAACCCTAAGATTAGTCTAGCTAAACTATATGTAAAAGCATGTTGCAAGCCAGCCTGAATGGGTCCTTCCCACACAGTTAGGAAAGTGTATTACAGAATCATCTTTGAGCCCTGCTAGAGGGGTAGTCTATAGCAAAGCACTAACTTGCCGTAGATTTTCTACCTGTCCATGAGGTAGATTGGATGTGTGATATTGTGCTAGAGAGGGAATATGGATGTATTAACTCAGCGTTGAAGTTGGCTTATCTTCCCATTATTGTAAAAAGAGCAACTAAATTGGTAAATCTCCTCTATCCCACAATTTAGAACAGAGACAGCAGTCTGTAAAACTCCGGTCAACATTTCACTGCAAAACTTAAAACAAACGAACTACTAACACCATTTATTCAATAACCTGTATTTTTCACTACTGGTATCTCACTCTTCTTTGCACCCCAGAAAACCCAGGACGAAAGTTCTAACACAACTTGATGCCTGTCATTCATTTAATCCGCAGCACTCCAGGAATCAGGCTGATCATTTAGGTGTGTGCTCCTCCCATTATTCATGGAAACCTAATGTGATGGCCTGGCTAAACCTCACCTGCTCAACCATAGCTTTTTAATTTTTCCTTCAGTTTTAGGAAGGTGACAGATTTGGGAAATACTTTACAATTAAAAGATCAGAAAACTTGAGTATGCAACACCCAGTCTTGCTATAGCATAACCTGATAGGTGATTTTCTACAGCTTCCTGTTTTAAAGATTCCATTGATACATTATCACTAAAACATTTGAAACCATCTTTGTTGCATGTAGTATTAGTCATCTCCTTCCATGATCCCTTTAAAGTTTTCAACAGGCAGAGCTATTTGGATTTCCTTAGTACTTTTTGTGCCATAAATGGGGTGGTCAGGCCCTTCAAAAGTAGCCAACTCCTACTGATAAATAGCTCTGCTAAAAACTCCAACAAAGCAGTGAGAGAGAGCTGCCCAGGTACACAAATATAGCAGTGTGGCATCACTCTGGACTGGCCCTGGTTACTTTTTGTTAAACTCTGGAGAGTTCTGACCTCCCTTTGACATCCAGCATCACCTTTAAAACACTTTTAAAAGTCATTTAATATTACACTGTTTTGTAAAGTAATTCCTACGTAGGCTTGAGAGGGAAACACTCTATATAAAAATGGCACAGCCACTGTGATCTACTTGAAGTCTTCTTTAATATATTTTCACAGTTTCTCCTTATGATCTCCACATTCTTTAGCCCATCAAAACCTTTAGCACCAAACACCCTTCAGTCAGCTACATACAGCAGTGTCCTGACTGTTCCCTTCTGCAATCTCTTCAGTCATATCTTAATAACATACATGTAGTGAGGCTGATATTTTCCCTGCACAAGGGAGCCTGACTCTGGTATGAAGTTCCATTTTGCTTGCTTCTTGCCAGCTTCTTTACCTTTCTGCGAGCAGACTGTGCTGCTGTGAATCTCCCCGTTCTACTTTGGCATCTGTTTTGATTGAACTCGCCAGATAACAGAGCCCTCTGCCCTTTGAAAGTTATTGCCTTCCAATAACGTATTAAAAGATACATCTGGAAACCTTTAGAGATTTAGATAGGCTCTGTTAGATTTACAGTACAGAGGAAGATTGAAACAGTAAGGAAGATTGAAAACAAATGTACTATTCTAAAACCTGAGAACTTCAACCCCTCTCCTCAACCAAACTCTATTAGCACACCACACAATATTAAGGGAAAGTGACATACAGGGGCTCAGTAAATGGTAAGGATATTAATAAATACTTAGCATTTCACTAGAACCTTTTGATCTGAGGCTCTCAAAGCTATGTACAAATATTAAGTCTCACCACACCACTGACTAGTAGGTAAATACCACTCTCCAGAACAGTCTACTACAACCCTATACAATGGTTAATTTAATAGTTTGCCACAACTCTAATCTTGACTGTTCCTGTTGCTTGCATTTACAGCTTGGGTGCTGGGGACTCCTCAGGAGCACTGTTTGATCTTCCCACTCTCTTCCAGACTCCTCCTCCTCTCTTGTTTCTCAGATTCACTGTGACTTTCAGTCATTGACTATTCTCTTTTGGCCTCCATAAAATCCTGCATGAGAATCAACTCATGCTTTCACACACACACAAACTCTTTTGTTCTATGTCCTTAATTAGCTTAGTGGGCTGAAGGTTTAGATTTTAATTCCTCCCTTTTGGGCTTTGGAATGGCAAGGCCTCCACATCCTAAGGAAGTTAACTTGATTGTTGCTAGCCCCATTTAGCTTTCCATTTGAATTAGAAAGATATATTTTTTTAAACATTTATATATTCAGGAAGATGGTAAAACATTTCTACAGATCAATACAAAGCAGAAAAATACCTTAAGCTGAATTATAAGAATGCTAGTAACAAACACTTGTCCACAATTGTAGCTTTAGTGTTCAAACAGGATGAAACTTGTAATGTTGCCTGGCACGAAACCAGAGGTGTGATGCAGACTGCAGTACAGGTGAGCAGAGAAATTCAATCCTCCAACTTATTTCTAGATAATTAGCAGATTGACAGAACCCTCTCCCCAAGTGGCAGGACTGCAGCTGTACAGCCTTTTCATCTTCCGCTGTGACAGGCTGCAGGGTTTGTGCCCATCTGGAAAATGTTCTAGCAACAGACAAGCCAAGTAAGATCAAGTGTTTCTTCTTCTATGGTGCAGTGTATAAGAAAGCTGATGAAGTGTACTCTGTGTATGTCAACAATAAAAATATCCGCTGCAGAAATGTGAGGGACAAGAATAAATTAAGAGAAATAAAACAAGCTCTTGCCTGTATTGTATTAGCTGATGAACCATTTTGAATCCAGATAAAGATTTGGTTTAAAATAGTCGGAGATGGGATGAATTGGATACAAGTAATTTTAACTTTTTTAAAATTTGTATTGCGGTCTACATTTTTAAAAGTGATTGATTTTTGGTGCCTTGATTTTTGAATGTTGAACTGGAGATGCAAAAGGGCATAATTTTCAAAAAGTGCTGAGTACCTTCTCACAGAAAAGTCCCTTTAGGTGTCAAGTTGGGAAACCAGAATCAATAGGCACGATGGAAAATTTAGACCTGTATGTCTGACACTTGTCAGCTGTTACATCAAGTAGAACTTACTCTAGTTTCATTGATTTGAAATTATCCTTACCAGAAACAGATGAGAGAATGTCAGTCAAAGTAACTAGAATCAATACAGGGTGGATCTCAAATTGCATGCAAGATAGAATTAAGAAAAGGGGCCAGATTCTGCTGGTACACAAATAAGACTGAGAGGAACTACTGAAATCCACTGAACAGAATTCTGCCCACAGGTTTCTTAGTACTGAAAGGAGAGAAAATATGGTAGAAGAATATGGACTAATGGTATAAATAAATATGGTAGAAGAATACGGACTAATGGTATAAATTAGCCCTATTTAACTGTTCTATCAGAAGGGAGCACTCAACACTTAAAAAAAAAAAAGCAGCTCCTGAAAATAAATTAAAAAACCAACTTGTAATCTAACCTGTGCAAAACACACAGGATTCAGAAATATTAGTGTTTCAGAATAGGATTAGACATTTACACAAACAAAAATAACATCTAGCAGGGATGAAGACATAAGAGCTCTCAATGCTCTTGCTTCAGGGCATATGCTTATCCCTAGCTGGGGTAAGGAAGAAATTTTCTTCCATGGCATAGTATTGCACCCAATGAATTACATGGGGGTAAGGAGGGAAGAGGTATTATGCCTTATTCTGAATCCATCCACCACTGGCTACAGTTAGCGACAGTACACCAAACTAGATAGACTAGTGGTCTGTTCAAATGTGTCAATTTGTGTATTTCCAGCTTAAACTGGAGCAGAATCAATGAAAGTTTTAGAAGTTAAATGCAAAGCTTGGAACTCTTTTTTTACCTGTAGCCTGACAGAGTAGTAAAGCTTGGAGTTACATCAGTCACTCATGTAACATCTCTGTTTACTGTCATGACGGTAAAATGTTCTATTGTCACAGGCACCAGAGAGAAGCTCTGATTCATTAGTGCTAATTGCAAGTTTCCAAATAACTAAGCAATTACTACAGTGGTAAAACTCTAGTATTTTGCTTTCAGTGTTGGTTTATTTGATACAATTTATCCACTTAATTCCTTTTATTTGACACCCTTTTAGTTTGGCAAGTAGAACAGAAGAATAATTGAATTTTAGTATCTTTTGAGTTTGACCTGTCAGATGAAAAACTGCTTTCAAATCAGGAATTAAGATATGGGGAATAACCTGAAGTTCTGGCTCATTTCTAGAAGCCATACCTAGCCAAAGGCCTTGTTTTGGTTTGGATAAATCAGAACCATATTCAGTACATCAAGAAAGGCTAGAAAATGAGGTCACAGTAAGTCTTCCTATTAATCCACAGTGAAGTAAGTTAACAATATCCAACCTTTGCTACATTCCTGACGCATCTCTGTGGCCTCTTCTGCCTCTCCCACCCCTTCCTCTGTGACTGCCTTCTATCTGTCTTTAACTGGTTCTCTCTTCTAATTCCCTTCTCTTCTGTAGATGTTTCTTTTGACACTTCGTTCATTGCCATTAAGTAGTGTTTAAAATTTACTGTATGTAAAGATAAAAAACTAGTTAATTCTTAGCAATAGCTTGTATGTAAAGAAGTGGATGGTTGATTGTGGAAGTAAAGCGGTGATTCATGACAGACATTTTGAGGCAACATAGAATCAAACAATCACACAAGTCTCTCTGAGATTTGAAAAGCAGCATTTTAGAAGCCATTCTACTGCATAGGCCCTTTCTCTTTGATTGCTTATTATTGGGACAATTTGCAGAATCATGCTTGATGTTATCCAACATGGTCATAGCTAGCACTGTTTCCTGAACACAGCAAACAAGCCTTTTTAAAGGACCTTGCCAGCTGAAAATATTTCTCACGCATGCACACAACCCCACCCTAAGGGACCAACAAAAACTGTTGCTGAGATGTTCTTCTAGTTGTAGAATTGTTCTGACTTGATTTGGAGATAGCTGCCTCCACTATCAGGGTGGGAGGTTGCCTCATAAGGATGGTCTGTTCTACAGGATACACAACACACATTTAGTTTTAACTTGATAATGGTGTGTGGGCAGCCCTGACATAATCAGGCAAAGGATCAAGTTGACTAGAAAAGAGAACATCTCATCAAACACAAACAAATCAGTAACCAGCAACTCTTAGGAAATAATGAAAGAAACATGACAGCTTGACAAGGTTATGGCAAATACTTATGGCAGTCTTTTTTTAAATGTACTAAAAAGGAAGCTACCACCTACAGAGTCTAGTATATCATTTAAGTAGTATAAAATCAAATTTTCATGTAAAATGTACTGTACTGTGCAGCATCTAAATGCATATACATACATTTTAACCAGGACGAAGTGAAGCAACTAACAGTTTACACCTCTCCTGCATATTTTATGGTTTGTAAAACTGGCAACACTGATGTGACAGGGTTAATGAGTTCTGACTCATGCTTTTATACTCTGAGTGCTCCTGTTTGGCTACAGGCCATGATGTTCTGAAAGCATATCAGATCTCTTAACTTGGTTACCACATTTTATAAACATTGAACAAAATTCAGGAAATGCATCCACTATTTAGGAAGGCATCACCTGATGCCACACCAGCTGAACACGATACTTCATGCAATAATAAATCAAACATTCCTACCATGAGATGTGTGTATAACCCAAGTTCAAAAACTGATATAAAATCAAATGCATTCATTTCAAAAATATTAATGTACCACCTGATAAACCTAATGTACGATATTATGAAACTGACAGAACATATCAAACTCTGCAAGTTAAAAGATGAGCTCATCTAATATACCAGCCACTAAATCTGATGTTAAATACTGAAAGAGAGCAACTTTTTAGGGCCCAGGTGTTAGACCCAATCCTGAAAAGTCTTCCTCACAGCAATCATCCCATTGACTTGAATGAAACCAAAGGCATGAATAAGAAAGAGCTGCTTACATGAGTAAGCATTTGGGAGGTCGGGTTCCATTTCTATGACTATAGGCAAAGCACATGTCTAAATAGTTCAGAATGGGGTCTCTGTAAGCACTTATATATACATTTAGTGCTATTTAATAGGGGTAAGCTTTCCTGACTGATAGTACAGTGTCAAAATGCAAAGATTTGAAAACTAGAAAACAGGAAAACCAATGAGAACACAATGTGGGCTTACTCTCCTGCAATAAACAATACCATACAGCTGCCATACAAATAATAGTTCTCTAACTTCATTGTATGTGGTCCAGCCCACAAGCACTATGCCCCATGAATAAGGATGAAGGGCAAAAGCACATTCTGTTTCAGTTGAAAGCAGACTATTCTTGGATACTTCACATAAATGAAATGAAAAATATAGTCTATGGTCTATATAGACAGTATATAGAATATTTGTTGTAATTAACCTTATTGAAGCAAATATACACACCCAGTGTATTAGACTAATATTACTAGATAATGTTACAGTGCAACTGGTAGTAAAATCCACTGGGTGGGGTGCTGGACTAGGACTCAGGAGACTTGGTTCTATTCCTGCCTCTGCCACTGACCTGTCATATGGCCTTTGGTAAATCACTTCATCCCAATGATTACCTCCTTTTTTGGCCCGCAGCACAAGCCTCCTGGGCACACTTGGACAAGCTCTTGCTCGATGCAAGAAGATCATTCCAGTTGCTGAGCGTAGCTCATTCCCACCTTCCAGTGCAGGCAGGCCCTAGATAAGCTGACCTGAATACTACTTTTATTCTTTTTTCAGACCTGGAGAAAACAGAGTTTCAAAGCTATCATGTTCTTGCAGTGCTGCCAGCAGTAAGGCACAAAAATACATGCACTGGAGGAAACATATGTGAGAGTAAACCACACAGAATCCCCATCACATCACGGCCTTAGAGCTGTGGTAGAGCTCAGGATATGGTTCTTACCATCACACCAAGGATATGGGGGGTTTAACTAGGAGTAATGAGGAAAAATTAAAATAGCAAAAATTTGGACTGGACTGTCAAGGGAAAAGTTCCTGACCATGTAATGGATTAGGTTGTGAAAGTCTCCCAAAGGAAGTGTTGGTCACTCCTCACTTGATACTTTTTAAAGCTAGATTGGGCAATGTGTTAGAAAATGTAATGAAGGGAGCAGTGCTGTATTGGCCTCGAGATTGACTGGATGATCTAACAGCTCTTCTTCACCTCTGGCTGCCATGATAATACAAACCCTCACCAATATAATATGAAGGGTTTGGCTTAGACTGACAAGAGCCTGAAATATCAGAATTAAGGCTTCCATACTAGCTTTACACGCTCCTCTCTACAGTTTTAGGGCCTGACCTCCACAAACACTTGAAGATGTGAATTGGGACTTCAAGGTATGATTGTGTACCCTTATGTATTTTACATACTATGTGGGTTGCAACATAGTCACATTTCACAACAGGACAGGTTACAAACAATCTCTGTTTAGCACTAGAGCTCCTAATTTTAGAGGGCATAAATCAGAATGATTTTGTTTTTAGCAGAGATTTGTTTTTGTTTGCTGGCCTTTGATTTTTTAGGTAATCTTAAAGAATATACAAATTGCCCATTTTAGCACTCAATCCCTGCCTGCCTGAACCTCCCTGAGCGCAAAAACACAAGATCCAAATGATTCCAGAAGAGTTATACACTAGATACTGGCTGAGTATTGGAGTAACCAGATGAAATTCTCCAACCTGTGTTCTTGTACAAATGTACTATAATATGGTCTGAGCTGAGTAGTTTGAGGAAATGGTCAGAGTGACCTTTATATACATTTATATTTTCCATAAAGGAAGTCTGTGTCTGACCTTCTCTTCAACACATTTCCTTTTTGTTACAATGGCAAATTGGATATTTCTAGGATGCCAGCAAAATATCTGCCGAGCCACATTCGAGTAAGATATTAATTTGTATCAAGTTTTACTTGCTGCTTGAATCTCCCAGATAAAAGGGAACCTGGTGGCAACTAGCCTACAGTTCTGAACATTCTACTGTTTGTATAAGTCTTTGGCGTTGCATAGGAGATATCTGTAATTTTTCACTGGCCAGCTTTTATCAATCCTGCTTGACTGTAACTTTGAAAGTTTATGCACTAGTGAGATTTCTCACTACTTCTGCACTACTTTCTTGCACTGGACTCAGCCTGTCAGTGGAATACGAGACTTAGCTGTAAGAAACAGCTGTGACTAAAGCAAAGCTACAGGTACAAATTAAAAGGAGCTGCCAATGTACTGAAAGCCTTTGGTAACATTGCATTTTTTTTTTTAGAGGGATCAATGTCCTGTTTCCTGATACACTTATTATTCCATAGATCGCTTCAATGGTTTGTAATCATATAGGTGTCAGGGACACCTCTGGGGATACAGCACCGGACTTCATTGAACATCCCTATTGTATAGAAACTAGGGCTGTCAAGAGATTAAACAAATTAATCGCACGATCAAACAATAATAGAATACCATTTATATAAATATTTTTGGATGTTTTCCACATTTTCAAATATTGATTTCAATTACAACACAATACAAAGTGTACAAAGCTCACTTTATATTTCTTATTATAAATATTTGCACTGTAAAAATAAAATACTAATTTTTCAATTCACCTAATAGAAGTACTGTAGTGCAATCTCTATCATGAAAGTTGAACTTATTTTTTGTACATAACTATACATTTATAACTGCACTCAAAAACAAAATATAAAACTTTAGAACCTATAAGTCCACTCACTCCTACTTCATGTTCAGCCAATCGCTCAAATATTACTTGTTTACATTTGCAGGAGATAATGCTGTCTGCTTCTTTACAATCCCATCTGAAAGTGAGAACAGGCGTTTGCATGGGCACTGTTTTAGCTGGCGTTGTGAGATATTTATGTGTCAGATGCGCTAAAGAGTCATATGTCCCTTCATGCTTCAACCACCCTTCCAGAGGACATATGTCCATGCTGATGACGGGTTCTGCTTGATAATGATCCAAAGCAGTGCAGACAAACGCATGTTCATTTTCATCATCTGAGTCAGATGTCACCAGCAGAAGGCTGATTTTCTTTTTTGGTGGTTTGGGTTCTGTAGTTTCTGCATCGGAGTGTTGCTCTTTTAAGACTTCTGAAAGCATGGTCCACACCTTGTCCCTCTCAGATTTTGCAAGGCACTTCAGATTCTTAAATCATGGGTCGAGTGCTGTAGCTATCTTTAGAAATCTCACATTGGTACCTTCTTCGTGTTTTTGTCAGATCTGCAGTGAAAGTGTTCTTAAAACAAACAACATGTGCTGGGTCATCATCCAAGACTGCTGTAACATGAAATATATGGCAGAATGTGGATAAAACACAAAGCAGGAGACATACAATTCTCCCCCCAGGAGTTCAGTCACAAATGTAATTACCGCTCTTTTTTTTTTTTTTAAACAGGTGTAATCAGCATGGAAGCATGTCCTCTGGAATGGTGGCCAAAGCATGAAGGGGCATACAAATGTTTAGCATATCTGGCACGAACATACTTTGAAATGCTGGGTACAAAAGTGCCATGTGAACGTCTGCTCTCTCTTACAGGTGACATTGTAAATAAGAAGCGGGCAGCATTATCTCCCGTAAATATAAACAAACTTGTTTGTCTTAGCGACTGGCTGCACAAGAAGTAGGACTGAGTGGACTTGTGGGCTCTAAAGTTTTACATTGTTTTGTTTTTTGAGTGCAGTTATGTAACAAAAAATCTACATTTGTAAGTTGGACTTTCACAATAGAGATTGCACTACAGTATTTGTATGAGGAGAATTGAAAAATACTATTTTTACAGTGCATATTTATAATAAAAATAGTATAAAGTGAGCACTCTACACTTTATATTCCATGGTGTAATTTAAATCAATATATTCGAAAATGTAGGAAAAAATCCAAAATATTTAATACATTTCAATTGGTATTCTATTGTTTAACAGTGCAATTAATCATGATTAATTTTTGAGTTAACTGCAATTAATCGACAGCTCTAATGGAAACAAACTTTAGATTTCAAAAAGCTCTAGGAATTAGATCAGCCTACCCTGAAAACTGGGGGAGGGTTTGGAATCCAGGGCTGCACCTTTTTTCATGGGCACTCCATCTCTTTCTAATGAACAAAAAACTCCCCAAACCCTGAGATCCTAATATTTCTGAATTTGAAGAGAAACTTTGCTGGTTGGGACATCTCCAGTTTGCTTTGTTGATCTATTTGGAGACAATTGAGGTTCTCAGCATATAGGCTTCTGTCATTTCCTGCATCGAACAGTACGAGTTTGCTGGAGCTAGTGCCACAGACTAGGGCTATTTTGTACTAAAACAATACTACTACTATGTCACATTAGTGTGAAAAACCTAGGCCTTGTTCCTGCACCACTGAAATCAGTGGAAGCTTTGCATTGACATGAATGGGCACAGGATCAGGCTCCTACTTCAGATCCAAGGAGAGCGGCTTTTGCCTGCCCATATCAGTGGGTTAAACAATCCCTCTGAAAGGACAGTAGCTTTCAAGACAGTCCAGAATTGTGCAAACAACGTCTTGATTGAGGTACCTCTTGAACAGTCATTCACCCTCTTTGCATGGGTGAGGTAAACAGACAAGTCCCTGACTCTGATATTAGTTTCTCAGTGAAAAAAGAAAAACAAAACAACCAACATGTTGTAAAGAAATTACCTTCACTAAAGGGTCAAAGGCCAATTTTGTTTTATTCAGCTGCCACAGGCTGATTTTTTCCTTTTATTCATGCTATGCCAAGAGATGGACAGCTTAAGCAAGACCTCAGAATATTTCCCAGAGGAGCTGTGCCCTCAGATCCTAACAAATATTGCCACTGAGAACAAATGAAATATACACTTCTACGCTCCTTTCCACCCAGCCCCCACAACTACCCACACTGATAGGAAGAAGAAGGGAGGGAGAAACTCTCCTTCATTCTCACCTTCCCCTACAGTCACTCTTTGCTTTTCTGCTGATGTAGGACATGAGCCTGCAAAGCGCTGAACACTATGGCCCTGATCCAGCAAAACACTCTGCACTTACTTAATTGTAAGTACCTGAGTAGTTCCACTGAAATCACTGCAGTCCCATCTTGTTTCCGTAGAAACACATGACAAATCTGTTCCCTACCTCTTAAGAGAAGCCACAATTTCCATGCAAGTGGGTTGCGCTGATGTTGGTATTTTTAATCATGCTGTACATTTTTTCCTTCTTTTGTTCTTGTTCTTTAAGTTCTCATTGTATGAGAAGCCAGGCATTGTCAAAGCAGAATTTGAATGAGGATAGGGTTGCTTCTGCACTCTCCCATTCCTATGTGCTTTTTTTTTTTTTTTTGGGGGGGGGGGGGGGGTCATACCTTCATTGTAGCAATGCCTGTGCTCTATTAATGTTAGCAATTGTGGCTCTAGCCTTCTGCCTCTAACATTAGTATGGAATAATCATCAATGCAAGATTCTGAATTTGCACTTAATCAGACATTACAGTGAGGTTTCCTACATAATTAACCTTTCAGGTAAGATCTTACTTGGTGTAAATTAGCATAGCTTCACTGATTTCCATTCAATGGAGCTATGATTGCTTACACTGGCTGAGAATCTGGCCCTTTTTTTCATTTGAGTTCAACTTAAATAAGCCCTGTAAACTGTGGCAAGCAGGACCTAAATCCTGCAGTAAGAACCACTGCTTTCTGCTGTAACCTGATGCTGAATTCTGTAATTAACATCATTTTAGAGTAAACTCAGACATTGCTGTTGAAATAAAAATGAAAATAAATATAGTCAGTGCAGTAATCCTCAGTGAAAGGTGAGGTTTGCCAATTTTTTGACCCTTGGATTCTGAGGTGGATCTGCACTAGTCCAGATACTTGCCATGGGTCCAAGTGGCTTGAGGGCAACTGTATTTTCTCTCCTAAGGAGATGTTTTGGCAGGTCTCACTGTCCTACCACACTGCTTTCTAATGGAAGATGATAGAAAAAGGAACCTGGATTAGTAACCTAAATCCAGACCTCTCTGAACTAAATCTGGCCACAAACATGGATCTGAGTATAAATTAAGATTTGCTTATACCATGGGCCAGACTGGAAGCTTGAATTCAGACTCTCCTCAGACTGGAAAGAGTCTGAACCCAGATTGAGAAGGGTCATAAGAACGGCCATACTGGATCAGACCAATAGTCCACCTAGCCCAGGATCCTGTCTTCCAACAACGGCCAATGCCAGGTGCCCCAGAGGGAATGAACAGAACAGGTAATCACCAAGTGATCCATCCCCTGTTGCCCATTCCCAGCTTCTGGCAAAGAGAGGCTAGGGACACTATCCCTGCCCATCCTGGCTAATAGGTCCATCAATGGCTATCTTCCATGAATTAATCTAATGTTTTTTATTTTTTTATTTTTTGAACCCTGCTATAGTCTTGGCCTTCAGAACATTCTCTGGCAAGGAGTTCCACAGGTTGACTGTGCATTGTGTGGGGAAAAAATACTTACTTTTGTTTTTTTTAAACCTGCTGCCTATTAATTTCATTTGGTGGCCCCTAGTTCTTGTGTTATGAGAAGGAGTATAAAACACTTCCTTATTTACTTTCTCCACACCAGTCATGATTTTATAGACCTCTATCATATCCCCCCATAGCCCCATCCCTTTTCCAAGCTGAAAAGTCCCAGTCTTATTAATCTCTCCTCATACAGCAGCCATTCCATATCCTTCATCATTTTGTTGCCCTTTTTGAAACTTTTCCAATTCCAATATATCTCTTTTTTGAGATGGGGCAACCACATCTGCATGCAGGGGTGTCAAGTTGTATGGGCCCCTGGTGCCCATGCTCCAGGAATATTCAGAGCATGGGGGGCCCAGATCCACCAATGTTTGGGGCCGAGTCTCCCCCGGCCCTGCCTGCTACCTCCCACGCCTCCCTAAAGTGTGTTCCGGCCCTGCCTGCTGCCTCCGGGTGATTAAAAAGGGCCTGGGGGCCCCCGCAGCCACCACCGGCAGCACAACGGGGCTAAAGCGGCTTCTTGCCTGCCTTGCTCTGGGTGGCGCGCCACTCCCGGAAGCGGCCAGCATGTCCCTGCGGCCCCTGTGGGGTGGCTGTGCGTGTGTGCGCGCGCACTCCCGCCCAGAGCACCGACTCTGGCATTGGAACTGTGGCCAATGGGAGATGCAGGGGCAGTTCCTGTGGGAAGTGGTGCATGGAGACCCCCGGCTCCCCCATCTGTTAGCTGCTGCCAGAGGGGTGTGTGGGCCACTTTCAGGAGCTGCCAGAGGTAAGCGCTGAACCCCTCCTGCACCCCAACCCCCTGCTGCAGCCCAGAGCTGGCAACCCGTACCCAAATTCCCTCCTAGAACCTTAGGTTGCGGGGGGTGGGGGAGGGGAAAGGAGGGGCAGGACTTGGACCTGTTCTGGGCACCACCAAAAATTATACAAACCTGCTGCCCCTGTCTGCATGCAGTATTCAAGATGTGGGCATACCATGGGCTTGTTGTGCTGTATGCATATTTGCAGTGTGAGAGAGTCCTAAGATCAGCAACACTTTACAGCTCTGCAAAACAGTTGCAATAACTCCTGCAGTGCACATGAATGTCCCCAGATTTCAGGAGACTCAAACCAAAAAAAGATTAAAACCTTTGGGTAAAGCTGGAGCCAGAGTTCACTAGTCAAGGTTTCATTTTGACACCATAAGAAATCCATTGTTTTGCATGGTGTTGTGGTATTAAACTCACCTAGGAGAGCAGAGTTTCATTTAACTTTGACAGGTTTCAGAGTAGCAGCCGTCTTAGTCTGTATTTGCAAAAAGATTCGGGGAAAAAAAAGGGTATTCTATCTGCTACCCAAGATCCATAAACCTGGAAATCCTGGACGCCCCATCATCTCAGGCATTGGCACCCTGACAGCAGGATTGTCTGGCTATGTAAACTCCCTCCCTCCCTCCCTCCCTGGCCCTACATTACCAGCACTCCCAGCTATCTTTGAGACACCACTGACTTCCTGAGGAAACTACAATCCATCGGTGATCTTCCTGATAACACCATCCTGGCCACTATGGATGTAGAAGCCCTCTACACCAACATTCCACACAAAGATGGACTACAAGCCGTCAAGAACACTATCCCCGATAATATCACGGCAAACCTGGTGGCTGAACTTTGTGACTTTGTCCTTACCCATAACTATTTCACATTTGGGGACAATGTATACCTTCAAATCAGCAGCACTGCTATGGGTACCCGCATGGCCCCACAGTATGCCAAAGTTTTTATGGCTGACTTAGAACAACGCTTCCTCAGCTCTCGTCCCCTAATGCCCCTACTCTACTTGCGCTACATTGATGACATCTTCATCATCTGGACCCATGGAAAAGAAGCCTTGAGGAATTCCACCATGATTTCAACAATTTCCATCCCACCATCAACCTCAGCCTGCACCGGTCCACACAAGAGATCCACTTCCTGGACACTACGGTGCTAATAAGCTATGGTCACATAAACACCACCCTATACCGGAAACCTACTGACCACTATTCCTACCTACATGCCTCCAGCTTTCATCCAGACCACACCACACGATCCATTGTCTACAGCCAAGCTCTAAGATACAACCGCATTTGCTCCAACCCCTCAGACAGAGACAAACACCTACAAGATCTCTTTCAAGAATTCTCACAACTACAATACCCACCTGCTGAAGTGAAGAAACAGATTGACAGAGCCAGAAGAGTACCCAGAAGTCACCTACTACAGGACAGCCCCAACAAAGAAAATAAGAGAACGCCACTAGCCATCACCTTCAGCCCCCAGCTAAAACCTCTCCAACGCATCATCAAGGATCTACAACCTATACTGAAGGACAACCCATCACTCTCACAGATCTTGGGAGATAGGCCAGTCCTTGCTTACAGACAGCCCCCCAACCTGAAGCAAATACTCACCAGCAACCACACACCACACAACAGAACCGCTAACCCAGGAACCTATCCTTGCAACAAAGCCCGTTGCCAACTGTGTCCACATATCTATTCAGGGGACACCATCATAGGGCCTAATCACATCAGCCACACTATCAGAGGCTCGTTCACTTGCACATCTACCAATGTGATATATGCCATCATGTGCCAGCAATGCCCCTCTGCCATGTACATTGGTCTAACTGGACAGTCTCTACATAAAAGAATAAATGGACACAAATCAGACGTCAAGAATTATAACCTTCAAAAACCAGTCGGAGAACACTTCATTCTCTCTGGTCACTTGATTACAGACCTAAAAGTGGCAATTCTTCAACAAAAAGACTTCAAAAACAGACTCCAATGAGAGACTGCTGAATTGGAATTAATTTGCAAACTGGATACAATTAACTTAGGCTTGAATAGAGACTGGGAGTTGATGGGTCATTACACAAAGTACAACTATTTCCCCATGTTTATTTCCCCACCCCCACTGTACCTCAGACGTTCTTGTCAACTGCTGGAAATGGCCCACCTTGATTATCACTAAAAAAGGTTTTCTTCCCCCCACCCCACCCCTGCTCTCCTGCTGGTAATAGCTCATCTTAACTGATCACTCTCCTTACAGTGTGTAAGGTAACACCCATTGTTTCATGTTCTCTGTGTATATAAATCTCCCCACTGTATTTTCCACTGAATGCATCCGATGAAGTGAGCAGTTGCTCATGAAAGCTTATGCTCAGATAAATTTGTTAGTACTTGTGGCACCTTAGACTCCTTTTCTTTTTATTTAACTTTGAGTTTTTGCATCCAAATCTCAATGTGAAACTTAAGAGCTGGGGAAGCCAGGCAGACAGAGACCAAAATATATGTTCACACAAGTGAAAACTGAAGTAAGAGGTTCATTAATGAACCTGATTTTCACATAGCTCCAATATCCTTGGGTCTTTGCTCCTCTCATGGCAGTTCTTCTTATTTATATATTGCAGGGGCAGATTCTGATTACACAAGTACAGATGCAGAGGACAAATGGAGCCCACTGCTCCTTCGCTCTCCTATGCAAAAAGCCACCAGACTCCAGCAGGTTTGATCATATTGGCAGCAAGATGTAAGTGTTATACTGCAACTAACAGTATTAGAGACAAGAACTGGTCAGAATGTCCTTTATCATTTCTGGATAAAGGAAAAAAAGCCCTTTTAAACTTTGATTTAAAAAAAAAAATCAAGAAAATCCAAATGACAGCTCCCCAACTGCCTGCCTGCAAAGCTATTGTAAATTTTACTTTCGGCCTGCTTCCAGGAATGCTGCCAAGGCTGAGCACCCTAGCTCTCTGCCGCCTCAGAAGGCTGCCAGGAAGCCAAAAGATTCCACTACTGCTCTCCTGAAATAGAATTTTTCTTTAAATCCCTTCCCACAATTTTTTTTTGATATTTTATCTGAGTTCCAGATACATATTTTTCAAAAATGTGATCCCCCCCCCACACAGAAAACTTTCCTTTTTCTGATCAACTCAGTTAGATACTCCAAAGGGTTAAACAAACTACACATGGCCAACTACATGTCTATCTTCTAGACCAGTTAGTCTGAGGCTGGTGCTGCAGGGAGTCCATGTTGCATCTTTATAAATGGTGCAGTAGTTTCCTTCCTATGAGAACCCTTATATTTGTATTCTGGTTGCGGGGAGGACAGAATCACAGAATACCTCCAACAGCTGCTGCAGTGTCCCTCAACACTACGCTAACTGTTACTTGACTAGGAGGGCTACAATATAAACCTTTACTGTAGTTATGTACATTATAATTTCAATAACTTGAATAAAAAAATTGATCATGTTTATCTTTCAAAGGCAAGGAACACAGGATCAGTTAGCTAAATAAAGGTATCTGTGCTCAATATACTGTGAGAGAATTTGTACAATATCACCAGCCATGACAGATGGAGAGAGAAAGCATTTCTTTTTCAAAATACCACAGCTCTTCTCTTCAGGGCTGGCAACTGCCACAACAGTATGAGGAAAAGTAAAATTAAAAACAGATCCTAACTTGAGAGAAAACAAGTATCAATACAGCTACATTGCTGGGAGCATATTGCTAGGAAATCACACACATTCACACACAAAGCACTGTCTGTATTCTCTCACCATGTAGGGGAAGGGTTTCTGGTTTTGTCCATCAAGATGCATAACTTGTTGAGCACCTAACTCCAAGGAACAGTAAATACAATAGCATTGTAGTTAAAGAAAAACAGGCACAAGCTGAATGTGCTGAAAAAATTGAAAAGTTAATCAGCATGAAAATGACCCTGTAATTCTTCAAAAGGACTGCCACCCTTTTTCTATTCATATGAGTGGCTATTTTAAAAAACTCCTGTTTTCCAGAGTAAGTGGAATTGGCTCACTTGGGGGCTACCCTTTTCCCAGTTTCTCCTCCCCTTTTAGAATATACACCTCCTTCACATATATGCAAGGGAGTATGGACAGTATAAAATAGAACAGCCTTTCAGATGAATGTACAGTATTTGGCCAGTCAAATTCCAGTATTCAAACTGAGCAAAATGTAAATTCTATCTATAAATTCTTACTAAAGTATATTAGTAAAAGGTAACAAAAAGACGCTTTAAACTTTGTAAAAATGAGTTTGTGCAAAAATTGTGCATCTTGGTAAAATTCTTTTTCATTCATAGTGTTTAAGCATGGCCTATGACAGGTTCTTCCCCTAGCACGCTGGGAGGCAGTGTCTCTGTACCTGGCCTGCACAGACTATATGCCTCCCAGACACCAGTAACAGCAAGTACATCTCCTCTTTCTTGTTTTAAGGTCAATGCTACACCATACTCCATTAATTCTCTTAGTTCCAGACCGACAGCAGGGGAAAGAAGAGGTGATGTACTTGCTGTTACTGGTGTCTGGGAGGCATATAGCCTGTGTAGGCCCAGTACAGACACACTACTTCCCAGCGTGCAAGGGGAAGAACCTGCGCTGGTGACCCCTTGTCATGCATTAAAAAAAGACGTTGCTTGTGCCATCTCCACCACTGGCCTTCTAACACTTCCTCCCTGTTGGGTGGGTGGAAAAACACTAGGCCGCAACCCACTCCCCAGTGAATCGAGGCACATGCTTCTGGGTCTCTGAGCCCTGTTGGCTGAATTAACGGCCATCCTCATATCTGTATTCAGGGAACACAGAAGGCATGTTATTTCTGCCTGGAGCACTATACATGAGTGAAGGGCTTCCTGCTGGCTGAAAAAGTTAACTTATTCTTCAAATTTCAAAATTACAAAGCTGTGTTCATTTTGAAGTGTTCAAAACAGGCTCAGATTCGTTTTCAAACTTTTACACAAACTGTTTATATTTTATTTAACAACTTGGTGTTTATTAAATGAACCATTTTGATTATATATTTTAAAATTCAAACAATGGCATTTTTTTGTGGAAAAACAAAATACTTTGACAACATTGACCATTTTTTCACAAAAAAGTTGTTTTAGGCCCTACTTCAGAAATTTTTCATTGAAAATTTTTGACCAACTGTAGTGCTGATGCCCTAATGTTGGGGTACCCTAATCATTTTATGTGCAAAAACTGAGACACCTTAAAAAGGTCCTGATTTTCAGAAAGTGCTGAGTGACCATCTCTGAAAATCAGTCCCCTTCAAGATGGCTGAATGTTCAAAATCACTAATCACTCTAAAAAATCTTGACACCCTCCCCCAAGTTTCCAGTACTGCCTATCACATCTAGTACATTCTTAAAATATTTACTTGAAAGCTTAACTTTCTCTAAATCCATAGAATCCCTAATATTATGGGTCTACTCCCCTCAGCAACCCTGGCTACAATGTGAAATTGCTGTATAAATAACACTGCACAAGCTTTTTCCTCAATCCTTATATATATATAAAAAAAGGTTAAATAAACTGGATTGTGTGGGACTCGTGCACAATCAATAGGAAAACAGCAAAAAGGTAGTTAATAGCCAGCAAGCTTCAAGCAGTGTGAAGATTTCTCCATTTGAACATGCTCCCCCACAGGGTGAAAAGAAGGAATGTTTCTCCATTTGAGTCTTCCTTTTATTGTAAATCTGTACTTGTCTAATTCTCACCCACAGACTGCTGTGTGCATCTGTTATAGAAGCCAATTTGAGTCTTTTAAGAGGTGCTAAAATGGAGGGAAGGATCCTTAACTCAGAAGCTTTACATATATATTTAAATAAAGAAATGGGGGTCTTATGCAATCAACGGAGGACTTCTAGCTCTCGATCAATCTACAGTCATTACTGTGCAGCAAAGATTAATGTGTTTATATAGGAGTAAGGGTAGGCATCTGGAGGCAGAGCTGCTGTGATTCTATCATCCTCTCAGTGCTCAAAAATCTTTTAGAAACTGTTACAATACCAAACATCCAAATTAGCTTGTGCTTTGTAGCCAGAGTTTAGAAAATGAGTTTAGCTGCACTTGTTCTGAGTGGCGTAATCCTGGAGGACTCTGTGTAAGGACGCTTGATAAGTTTGGTGAGGAAAGAGGGAACTTTAAGGGGCTTCACTCAAGGTATTTATATTTTCTTAGCTGATTTTTTTTTTTTAAAGAAACAAATATAAATCTGACTTGCTGGTTTTTTTTCCTTAAAAAACTAGACATGAGCCCAGAATAAAACTCCAGATCCAAACTATCCTTGACATGCACCTGGTGATAGAATCAGGACATCTGGTTACCACTCTATCTGGAAATGCCACGAGAGCAGCCTGTATCAAAGTATCAGCATCTCTGCTTTCAGTGCTGGACAGAATGAGAAAATGCAGAGGTTGCTGTGGAAATGAAGAGCAGAATTAAAAACGTTTCTGAACCTGAAGAAAGATGGATTTGATACATGTTTTAGGTGAAAGTTGGGGATGGTTCTTACATTTAGTAATGTTGGAGTGAAGTTCACCCATCCTGCACAAAAGCAATCTGCCAGTGTGTAGTGAAGTAAGTAATAGTGAAGGATCCATGCCCAACCTGCAATTGCAGAGCTGCAATTCAGTCCATTTGCTGAGCTGCTGGCCTTCTACATGCCATATAGAATGAATCTAGGCCACTGGTTCCACAGAAGTACAGAAGCCATAGCTTGTTGCTTCAAGCCCTCCTTTATTCATTAGTATAGCTCCACTCTCCATGTAATGGGTCAAACCTATATCAAGTGGAATTTTGGCAACTATTTAGTTCTAGCGGCTATTCAAGAGAGGGAGTCTGTGGTACAGTAAAGATGTGTGCCAGAAAAGCTCTCTTTACTAATACAACAGCTAACTAAATTATAATCCACAAAACTCATTAAATCAGTAACTGTTACCCACAAACAAGTCGTCTTCATAGTGGCCCCAATCCAACAACTCTTATTCAGGCAAATTTCCCATTGATTTCAATGAACCTGACTACAGATTGCAGCAGTATTGCTCAACCCAAGAATTCACAAATCATCAGACCCCAAAATAATGTAGAGTTCTTTTTATTTGCCTTTGAATGTTTACTGTTCACATTTTCAGTCTTTCCTCTGCAACCACAGGGGCTCAAAACTTAGTTTTCTTTTAGATGAAAACTGAGCTTATCATGAAAGAATTACGGAAGCTGGGGCTCTTACAACAAACACCAAATATGAGAGTCATGATAAAATCATGAGCTGGCAACACTGTCTTGGATTGGGCTTCATTTGATTAATACTAGCCAGCTAAACTTTAGAATTTGATTTCAATTAATTTGCCTTTCAATGAGAGATTAAACAATGTCTCTCTTACCATTTGTTACTGAGGTTTCTGTGCAATTCAAACAGATTTTTCTGCAGTCTAGGAGCTTGAGCAGTTTAACAAATACCACACTACCGGGAACAATTCAACCTGACTCCTGAAGTTGGGAATTGCTTGAATGAGAATATAATATCAGTTCATGTCTCACTGAGATATTTTCACCTGTGGGAGTCAGGTACCCAAATGCCACTGATATTCAGTAGGACTTGGGTGGCTAATTCCATAGGCATCTTGGAAAACCCCAGCCCTGGCCAAAGCTGAAAACCAAAGGAAAAAGAGCAAGTGGGAAGTAAAACAGTTTCCCAAACTTAAAGAGCCTCCCCTAGGGAGGATTCTCATGCATTCAGTGTTAGGGCTTGAGTCTTCAAATGCTTAAGCATGTGCTTACCTTGACTTGCATGACTCAGTGGGAGTAGCCATGTGTGTAAAGTTAAGTATGTGCATAAGCACTGGAAGAATCAAGACCTTTGGTTACCATATAAGTGAGTTTAGATGAGGGTGTCTGTTTTGGTTGAAATTAATAAAATTCCACTGAAGCCAAAATCTGGGTATCACTATTTCTAAAATGAAACCTGAAGCACCAGCATTCAAAGTCTTTCACTATTCACCACATGGTCATCTGCCCTCATGTCACATGTTGTGGATAAGTTTACCGGGTGAGGGATTTACAGTAGATGTCACATGGCAAGCTTTATGGTCCACAGAGAAAGTGACAAATAATCTTGTCTTAGACTCCACTCAGCGTCAACCCAGGTTTGATTTACCATGAAGGCAATGGAGCCTACTGAACTGGTTTTGTACCAGACATGGAATTTGTGCTGCTGCAGAATTTCGGTGGCGTTTTAGAGAAAGTCCACTATGTCAATGTGGGCAGCTACAAACCATGACACATACTGTTGAAGACTGCAAAATGACAACTTCCTGGAGGTTTTCATACCTTGAACATCATTGATAAGAATGCTGTGGCTTGCATACACCAAAAATAAATAAATATTCACTTTTTTTTTTGTTAAAGCCCTTTTGTCAATTAAAAACTGAATGGTACAAAAATTAGAAAAATATCTGAGGCTGCTTCTTAAGCCTCAGAGCAAGTCACCTGCAGATGGTAATTTATAAGTTTTGAGATGAAAATTATAATCATATTTTTAGTAATCTGCATATTTAAATACTTGTACTTAAAAGTACTGACTTGGAATTTCCATAAAAGCCCCCAAAGTAAACACTGTGAGACCACATTGAGCAATGTTATTATATCAATCACCTTCATGCTGTGCTCAGAATACTAAAATAGGGACAAGTTAACCTGAGAAAAATGAAGGAAAAGCAAGTGTTAGTAAAATACAAATTGAGGGAAATGGTTTACATTATGACTAAAAATACCCCAGGAGAGAGATGGGCAAATGTTTTGTTATGAAAACTGAAACCAAAGTGAACTTGTTTGGTTTCAGGTTTTGTTATAAATTCAAACCTCAGCTTAGGCTGCTCGAAAGGTTTACTGAGGTTTAACCCTTACAAAGCAAACGTGGGTTAAATGATGGTTTCATGTAGTACACACATTTTTTTAAAATACTACAGCCAAGAATCTAGGTGAAGTTAATCTGTGTTGACTGAGTTTCAGGTTTCTGGAAGTGGTTTGAATTTGCCCTCCCTGAGTTTTGTTTTGATATTCGGAATGCGGACACTTATTTTGCAATAAAAGTGTCCTATTTCCATTGTGCTTGAGTCAGCAAACAGCAATCTAATAGCACCACGGGAGGTGGTGGTGGGGAAAACTAATACGAAATGAGTAACCACACAAACTTGCACCAAAATAATTTAAAACAACTTAGTTATTTTGGTGCAAGTTTGTGTCTAGATGAACCCCTACACTAAAAGGAATTAGTGTAACCAGCTGTCCTCCGGTTAAACTTGTACTATTTGGGAAGGGACCACTTTATCTAGGCTAAGCAAATAAAAACTAAAGCAACCAGTTATTTCCAGCTTATAGTGTAAGGAGTACTTAGCCTACTCGGGTACAGTACATGCTAGAGGAAAATAATGAGGTGGTGTTCTGGTGGCTGTTAAACTGGAATAGTAATTATATTGTTCCCTGCAGATTGAAGGATGACCAGATTGTCCAGGGAGAACAGTGCAACATACAGCCAGCCAACAACTGGGAGTCTCCTCTACAGATCTAAGAGAAGGATTATTTTGTTCCTTGTATGGAGAATTAAATAAGCTTTTTTCTTTTTATTGCTTTTCCCAGAGAAGGATAGTTATTTCTGTGTGCCTTACTGTTTTCTTATGACTTATGGCTTAATTGGGAATTAGTTTTTCAAAAGGTGATGCTTTGAACTGAATAAGCTGTGCAGGCTGGTAAGCTAAAAATAGAGCCTAGGTGCAAGTCACCCTGAGTTAAACCCTTGTAACAGAGCATAATTTGGCAGAGTTACATTGGATACATTCTTCTCCTTCACTGGTGACCATGTTTGTGGATTTTTTAATACTTGAGCTCCATCTTGTTTTCGAAGTAGTGAAACATATCATTTAAAATAGCCAGTCAGGTTGGTTACCAAGATATAATATAGATGTCATTCTAGTTGGATTACTGTGACACACCTTTCTGATTGGTGAATCTCAAAATAAGCAGATGTTTGATTTAGTTCTGTGAAAGAGGGATAATATTTTTTAAAAAACAGGTTTCCTTCCTTGCATTAACACCTGAGCTGATTAAAATGGAGCATTGAACCTAACTCTGTCCCATTAATGCAGATGGTTTACTTTTTTACATTTTTCAGCTTGGACAACAAAAAGTTTTACTTTTGTTTTTAGCTGATTTTACTTCCTGTGTCTCATGAACTACCATAATGTCTCTAAAACACAGCAGGGGCATATTCAATTCCAATAAGAGGTTTTTGTTTTGATTAAGATTGAGGAAATAGTATTGTTAATTTAAGACTTTACAAAACCTAAGCACCCATAAATTTGAGTGCTTCTCTGAAGCTGCTGAACCTCCTGAGCCTGCAAAAATTAAGCTCAAAATTTGTCAATATGTTCTCAATATGCAGCTACTGTGACTTCTGCTTCCAGCAGGAACCTGGAAGGGCCAAAGTGAGAACTCAAAAATAATGGTCAAGTGGAGAAATTAGCAAACCTTTTTCAAACCTCAAAAAATGTTCAGTTGATGTGTAGCATGAATTTTGGGCAAAGGTCTGCAGAGAAGGGTGGGTACAGGTTGTTTTATTTGAATGAATTTGCTTATTCCTAATCTTATTCCCATGACATCACTCAAGGATTTCAGACACAAAAAAATAAGGGAAAGATTGGTGAATAACAGCTGATATCATTCCCTTGCTTACTAAATGTAAGGAGTGACAGCATGCCTACAAGGCCACAATTTTCCGTGGATTTTATTTCTCTACTTAAAATTGTGCACGCTTATAAACAGCCAGCTTGGAACTCATTACAATTCTTATAAATATTTCAGAAATTTAAAGGCTTTGTGTAATGTTGCCATAAAATTAGTGATTCTAAAATGTTATCTACATACTTCATTTTCTTCATGGAAACACTATCCACTGCGTATCAATGTGGATTGCTGGAGATGAAACTGTGGAAGTTGTTCACACAGCTGTGGACTTGTTTCCTCAAGGGCTGTCTCCTAATCTCAAGTTCCTTCAATTGCCATGGGGCTGCCTAGACTGTCTGTCCCTTCTTATGCCTGGTGGATGACATTTCCCTTTGTTTACTTTCAAAGCTAAGAAATTCATGTAATATCATATGTTTGGGAATAGGTCCCTTAGCAAATTATTCATGAGATCTGAATTATGCATAAGGTTTTTGTTATGATAAAAAATAGTAGCTTGTACTGTCATATTTGCCTTCTGCGGACATTTAAATATACACAGCCCATGCTTTCCTAATCCATGGCCCATTTAGAGTCTAGTTTTGAGTATGAATAAACTACATGCTTTCCACAGTCTGCAGCATCAAAACTAAATGCAATGTTCACTTCCTTGGTATACACGGAATATTTTTAAGGATCCATAGGACCTGATCCTGGCAGGTGCTGAGCAACCTCAGCTCCCAGTGCCATTACCTCACAGGATCAAGTCTTAATGCTCAGATGTCTAGGACAAATGCTGAATCATTTTGTAGTTCAGTGGCAATCCCAGACAATGAACAGCTTCCCAGCATTTTGCATTAATTATAGTAAAGCAATACAGCTGCCAGCAGGTAATTCTGAGTAATTCCTGGCCTTTTCAGCCTTGTCTTTAAGCTAGGCACAGACTGTAGGATTCAGAGAGCATTTCACAGCCCTGCATGCAGATGTAGCAATGAGACATCCATGGTCTTAGCATCAAGTACAGCAAACCATATGGCTCAGGAAGGTTGTAACATGAATGTCTCTCTCATCCATATGTTATGCTGGGCTTTGTTTCAGTGAGGAACTTGAGCAGCTCTTTTTAAAAAATGGACAGTGTAAAAACAGCTTTTCCTTTGTCATTCTGCCCCTTCCCCCCACAGAGATTCATATGTTCTCAGTATTAGTTGCAGTTAAGCACCACTAGTGTTTTCAGCCCTGTACAAACCTGAAATACACAGACCTCCTGTCCCAAGGATCTTGCAATTTATGGTAAACGATAACTTCCCCTCTGCCCCTACAGACGGCTTTTGGTGCAGTTGGGATTTTTTGTTTAAACCTTGAAAGCTAAGTAAATGGCTTAGTGACTGCACTGGAAGAAGTGTAATTTAGAGAGAAGCCTTGTAGAAGGTTCTGAAAAATTAAACTTCTCTCTGCCTGCTTCTGCATTTATTCCTTGTGCATCTGCACTTCCACATAGAGCTGGCCAGAAAACATTTCTTCTTCCCGCAGAAAATCTGGACTTTTTGTCAAAATTGAAAATCTCCAACATTGAAACGTTTTTAGCCTAAAACCAAAAAGTTCTTGGTTTTTCGGTAGAATATCAATTTTCCAGGGACAGATGACACTTATTACATTTTTTTTTGTTGTAAACCAAGTTTTCCGTCAGAAAAACAGTTTTGACAGAATTTGTGACTAGCCCTACTCCCAAGCTCCAACTGGGACCAGAGCTGCTGACATGCCGTAAAGCAAGTTTATCCAGGTCATTTTTCTAGGTTGGATAGAAACAGATGAAAACTTTTTCTTGGGAGACATAGCGTAGTTTTGCAGGCTAAAGCGGTTGAGGTAATTCAAAGCACTTTTGCGGGGAGCTTATCTGTACTCAGGACATTGAGGCATACCAGAGTGCAGTCTGTTCTTTAGAAGTATAATTATCCTTTGGTCCAATATCTCAAGAACTGAGAGTAAGTATTACACATTTCAGAGTAACAGCCGTGTTAGTCTGTATTCGCAAAAAGAAAAGGAGTACTTGTGGCACCTTAGAGACTAACCAATTTATTTGAGCAAGAGCTTTCGTGAGCTACAGCTCACTTCATCGGATGCATACTGTGGAAACTGCAGAAGACATTATATACACAGAGACCATGAAACAATACCTCCTCCCACCCCACTCTCCTGCTGGTAATAGCTTATCTAAAGTGATCATCAAGTTGGGCCATTTCCAGCACAAATCCAGGTTTTCTTACCCTCCCCCCCCCCCCCCCAAACTCACTCTCCTGCTGGTAATAGCCCATCCAAAGTGACCACTCTCTTCACAATGTGTATGATAATCAAGGTGGGCCATTTCCTGCATAAATCCAGGTTCTCTCACCCCCCTTACCCCCCTCCAAAAACCACACACACAAACTCACTCTCCTGCTGGTAATAGCTTATCCAAAGTGACCACTCTCCCTACAATGTGCATGATAATCAAGGTGGGCCATTTCCAGCACAAATACAGGTTTTCTCACCCCCCCTTTTTTTCCAAAAAACACACACACACAAACTCACTCTCCTGCTGGTAATAGCTTATCCAAAGTGACCACTCTCCCTACAATGTGCATGATAATCAAGGTGGGCCATTTCCAGCACAAATCCAGGTTTTCTCGCCCCCCCCCCCAAACACACACACAAACTCACTCTCCTGCTGGCAATAGCTCATCCAAACTGACCACTCTCCCCACAATGTGCATGACAATCAAGGTGGGCCATTACCAGCATAAATCCAAGTTTAACCAGAACGTCTGGGGGGGGGGTAGGAAAAAACAAGGGGAAATAGGCTACCTTGCATAATGACTTAGCCACTCCCAGTCTCTATTTAAGCCTAAATTAATAGTATCCAATTTGCAAATGAATTCCAATTCAGCAGTTTCTCGCTGGAGTCTGGATTTGAAGTTTTTTTGTTGTAAGATAGCGACCTTCATGTCTGTGATTGCGTGACCAGAAAGATTGAAGTGTTCTCCGACTGGTTTATGAATGTTATAATTCTTGAAATCTGATTTGTGTCCATTTATTCTTTTACGTAGAGACTGTCCAGTTTGACCAATGTACATGGCAGAGGGGCATTGCTGGCACATGATGGCATATATCACATTGGTGGATGTGCAGGTGAATGAGCCTCTGATAGTGTGGCTGATGTTATTAGGCCCTGTGATGGTGTCCCCTGAATAGATATGTGGGCACAGTTGGCAACGTGCTTTGTTGCAAGGATAGGTTCCTGGGTTAGTGGTTCTGTTGTGTGGTATGTGGTTGCTGGTGAGTATTTGCTTCAGGTTGGGGGGCTGTCTGTAGGCAAGGACTGGCCTGTCTCCCAAGTTTGTGAGAGTGTTGGGTCATCCTTCAGGATAGGTTGTAGATCCTTAATAATGCGTTGGAGGGTTTTTAGTTGGGGGCTGAAGGTGACGGCTAGTGGCGTTCTGTTATTTTCTTTGTTAGGCCTGTCCTGTAGTAGGTGACTTCTGGGAACTCTTCTGGCTCTATCAATCTGTTTCTTCACTTGCGCAGGTGGGTATTGTAGTTGTAAGAATGCTTGATAGAGATCTTGTAGGTGTTTGTCTCTGTCTGAGGGGTTGGAGCAGATGCGGTTGTATCGCAGAGCTTGGCTGTAGACGATGGATCGTGTGGTGTGGTCAGGGTGAAAGCTGGAGGCATGTAGGTAGGAATAGCGGTCAATAGGTTTCCGGTATAGGGTGGTGTTTATGTGACCATTGTTTATTAGCACCGTAGTGTCCAGGAAGTGGATCTCTTGTGTGGACTGGACCAGGCTGAGGTTGATGGTGGGATGGAAATTGTTGAAATCATGGTGGAATTCCTCAAGGGCTTCTTTTCCATGGGTCCAGATGATGAAGATGTCATCAATATAGCACAAGTAGAGTAGAGGCGTTAGGGGATGAGAGCTGAGGAAGCGTTGTTCTAAGTCAGCCATAAAAATGTTAGCATACTGTGGGGCCATGTGGGTACCCATAGCAGTGCCGCTGATCTGAAGGTAGACATTGTCCCCAAATGTAAAATAGTTATGGGTAAGGACAAAGTCACAAAGTTCAGCCACCAGGTTAGCCGTGACATTATCGGGGATAGTGTTCTTGACGGCTTGTAGTCCATCTTTGTGTGGAATGTTGGTGTAGAGGGCTTCCACATCCATAGTGGCCAGGATGGTGTTATCAGGAAGATCACCGATGGATTGTAGTTTCCTCAGGAAGTCAGTGGTGTCTCGAAGATAGCTGGGAGTGCTGGTAGCGTAGGGCCTGAGGAGGGAGTCTACATAGCCAGACAATCCTGCTGTCAAGGTGCCAAGATTAAAATATGCTCTGAAAAGTGACTCTAATAATTGGATTGTGACTTTCCATGTTTATTTATGCCTCTATCACGGGGTCCACTCACTGCAAGTAGTGCCTTCTGTTGGCTGTCCTGGGGATTAGCTCTGCCAGCTTGTGGTCTCCCTCTGGTGTTGTCTTCTCTCATCTTATCTCACTCTGCTGCCTCGCTCGCTCCCAGGTCTGCAGCTTCATCTCTATGGCTTGGCCCTCCGGCCAGGTCACTAAAGTCCTCACCTTCCAGAAAATTTGCAGTCTTTCCAAACCTGCTGTCTGTCTGGCACCTCCAACACCCTTGCTAGTCCCCAGTGGCTGGTAGGGGAATCCAGGCCCACCCTCTACATTGGGTTCCAGCCCAGAGACCCAATAACAAGCAGTCACAGTTTCTGTACAGTCCTACTCTTGCTGCTGTTTCCATGGGCTTCTTCCTACACTCTGGACATTCTGGCTTCCCCTCTCCCTGGGTTTGCCAGCCTCCAACTCTCTCTGCTCAAGGAGTGACTCTAGCCTACTTCCTTGCAGCCTTTCCCAGACCTTGCAACAGTCAGCTACCTGGCTATATGCTGGCCGCACCTGTTCCTACACAGCTGAGCCTACTCCTAATTAGTGGCCTGCTCCCTGGGTTCATTATCTCTTTTCCTATCTTATACAGTTTCTCCACAGTCTCTGTACCTCCCCTTCTATCAGGGCAACCGTGTGCCCACATTCTCCACCACAGGTGACAGGTTTCCTCACTGCTTGTGGTGTATCCTCTTGGCTATTCAGGGGATCAGCTCTGACAGGTGCTTCGCCTTCCTCAGCAGTCCCTCTACTCATCTTCTTCTCTGTCTGTAGCCTCTCTCTCCCTCTCAGAGCGGCAGCTTCTGATTTGTGGTTTGGCCCTCCCTCCAGGTTACCAAGTTCCTCCCCTTCTGGGGAAATTGCTGTTTTTCTGGACCAGCTGTCCAGCTGACGTCTCCAACGCCCTGTGCCACTATCTAGTGGCTGGTAGGGGAACCTAGTCCTGCCCTCTACACTAGGTTCCAACGCAGGGGCCCTATAAAATGCAGCCAAGGTCTGTACCGTCTTAGTCCTTGCTGCTGTTTCCCTGGGCTTCTTTCTACCTACCTGGCTCGCCCGTCTTTGGGTTTGCTGGTCTGGCCCCACCTCCTTCCTCTCAGGGAGTAACTGTAGCCTGCCCTTCCTGCAGCCCTTCTCCAGGTGCACCCAGAAGAGTTTAGTGGGCCTGTCTGGCCATTTTAACCCCTTCTAACACAGCATGGGGCAGATGCCCCATCACAACCTCAATTACTTCCAGAGCAAAAAGTTTTTTCTCCCCAATTGTCAACCCTGCAAAACTGACATGATAACTGCAAGTCAAGTAGTGGTATTCTTACATGTCACTTTAAGAACTGAAGAATATGCTGAATTTTGCCCTCAACTACATCTGTGTTAACCCTATTGTCTTCAATGGGATTGCACAAGTGCATCCAAGAGGAGAAATTAGTTTGGAACTAGATTATGCATAAATCAGAATGGAATCCAGCTGTATTCCCCACAGCTTCATGGGCTCTACAGTGCTAAAAGGAGCAACAATAGAAAATGTGTATGCTGAGTTAGTGACAAATGACTAGCAGCCAATTTCTAAAAGTTTTAATTCTTTAAAAGCAAATACACAGATAGAAGACGGAGAGCTATTGCTTCATACTTGGATCAATCCAAGTGAAAAGGGGAATTTAATAATGCTTTAAGTACTCTCAGACACTGATCGCTACCTCCATCAATTTAAATGTTACAAGCATACAAAGTTTTGTAGTCATTTAACAGAAAAGGAAAAGTCTTTCTTTCGGTGTTCAGTGTCCATAGCCAGCAATGTTCACTAAAACAAAAATTGAAGTGAGTGATTTGAAGTACAGGGCTTATATGGTCCTACTAAAGTCCTGTACAAGGAATCCTGTGTAGGAAAAAAAATAGTAATGTACTAAATTGAACTCTCCCTTTTTAAAGTAACACTGGGGTTGTGAAGTTTTGATTTGAGGAAAGTTAAGAAATGCAAACTTAAGGCTGAAGCGTCAGTGGTGAGTCACCGTGTATGCACACTAAACTACACAGACATGTAAATCCACCCATGTCAGACACCTGTGTTCAGGGTCGGCTCCAGGCACCAGCTTTCCAAGCACTGAGAATGGGGCGGCAGTCCGTGTCCCATGGCAGCAATTTGGCGGCAGCTCTGCCGCTCTTCTGCCCCGGCACAGCAGCAATTCGGCGGTAACTGCCTGGGGCGGCAAAATTGGTACAGCCGCCCCTGCTTGTGTTACAAGTCACAGTAGGGCAGTGGAGAGATGGATGTTTACATTGAAACTTCCACTTCCTGGTTCATCACTTTGTAGCTTACTTTTTAAATAGTGAATTTCCAACCACAAAATACAGCTATTCCAGTAACATATCTACCTTTTGTGGAATCTGCTGTAGTCTCTCATAAGGGTCCTGACTTTCAGAGGCACTGGGCATCTAGCAGCTTCCATTAACTTCAGTTCAAATTGTGGGTGCTCAGCATCTCTGGAACCACAAATGAATGATTAAATAGATCGGAACATCCTACATATAAAGAGTAATCCATTTATCAGTTTATGACTGCAAAGGGGAAGGCCTGGAGTCCATATACACAAGCAGCCATCTGATTGGAGTCCAATTGACAAGCATTTAATTCTTCTAAGATATGGGTTATCACAGATGCAGCTAATGTGTCTTCTATAACTTTAACATTTAGAAATGCATCTACTGGCCTACTACTGACATCAAGATAACATACACAATGACTTAATACTTGATGCCCATTTGCACCGGTGCATTCATCAGCCATGTCTGCAGATTTTTTTGAAGTGGTGAGAGAGTTCTTCACTTTTTCAACTGTTGAGTCTTTCACTGTTGCACTGTATGCTTCCAGCCAGTCAGTTATGTTTCTTGCAGAAAAAGCATTTGCTGGTCTTGTTTGGAACCAGTGTTCAACTTCAGGATGAACAAGTGACAATGCACTTAACATTGGCCTCCAGTTTGTAGTGTGTGGTTATCTCTTGCTTAAATAGAAAGTATGATGCCATAGTCATGTTTGTTTGCATGAACTGTGTTGCATCTTTTATTTGTTGTTGTTGTTTTGTTTTGCTAAGGTATTGCTTTACGTTTTAAAATGTCATACATGAGCATAAAACAAGAAATCAGAACAGAATGCTACCATGGGATATTTCTTATGATTTGAAGCTATGTAGTGTCAACCTTGTACAAATCAAAAATTAACTTTTAAGAGCAGATTCACCAGTATACCAAAACAACTGGAGCACACCAGCCAGTTAAGGTGGGTTAATGGCTGTTTTGCACTGCCCTTAATTAGCACTGGCTTTACTGGTTTAGTGGGCTGTTAGGGAGACCAGTGCTCTGTGTGCCTTCAGGGTGCCTTTCAAGCACCAGTGCCCAAGCTAACATGCAGCCATGTCTTTGAAGACCCATGACATCTGGGCTAACTAATCTATCAAGGAGAGCTTTTTGATATCGGCATCCCATCTTCCTTATCCCACTGAGTCATTACAGTCAATGGAATTGTTGCCTTCAAATTAGCTATAGAGGAAAGGTGGCAATCTATTGAGTTACCTTTATCATAAAGTCCCTGCTTAAGCTACCTGAGCTTCTCTGTAGCCTGTGCAATCATAGGAATTAGATTAAACTATTAATAACTTAGCTTAATTACAACCTAATTTCTTCAAATATAACTTATACACAAGGTGTCAATTAATTTTAACTATGTGAAAAGTTGAAAGTGTCACATATCTTAAAATAATTTGGAACAATTAAACAGATCCCAGAGCAGGAACAGTAACCACAGTAAGTGAATCATATCACTCAGATACACAGAAACACAATTATGCAAAGACTAATCAAACTTTACCAAATCACTTGTTCATAATACAATAAAAAAAACTACGAGACAAGAGATGTCCAAAATCTGTACTAGTTTCAAGCTGAACAGTAGCAGCAGGCATAACCCAAAATTCTGGTTCTGAATGCCTTCAATATTTGGAAACGTTTAGATTCAGACCTGCATTTAGTAGCTCAGATCCATCCATGTTTTGAAGTATGAGTTCAGGGTAATGTAAAAATCCATGTATAATTCACCTTTCTGTATAATGTACTTGATGCCTACAGAGTGCTTTTGTTCCAAGAAGCTCAAACCACTTTTAGAAACATTAAGATCAACAATTAATTTATAGCATTATCCCATTTTTATTAATTTATTCAAGCAACCTTCACGAGAAAGTCAGTTGCTAATCCTCTACTCTAACAACTCGACTTCTAGACCCAGTGAAGTCTGTCTTCGCAGCAGCCTCTCTTCCCTCAACTCATAAAACTATTGTAGGAAAAATGTTGAATGTTTTTCTTAGTGTTGAGGTTATGGTAAATATATAGTAAATATGCAAATTTGAGTATAACAATTGTATATAAATAAATTCCTGGCATTCACTGCTGTTTTGATGTCATTTCCTCCAATTTAACATAAGTAACACTGTGTTTTATTTCTTATAACCCATTTTATTTTACATCTTCCCGCAACAGTGAAAATTGTTCACAAATAATAATGCATTTCCCCATTATAAGGAGAAGATTTTGATTCTTTTTCTTTCTACCTTTTCAAATACTTTTGTGTTGCTTGACAATTACCCATTCAACTGGGTTCTAAGCTATAACTGTTGTGTTTTTGTATTCCACGCACATTTGAGTGTCAAATGGAATAAACCTGATGCAATACGTTGCACACTGATGAGCTCTATTGTGCTAGTCATCAGAAAGGACAAAAGAAATATATGCATGGAAATCACACATATGCAGGCTCCTTTCCAGGCCATGCTGCATTCTGTGGAGCAGCAAAACTTCTTGCTTTAGAAAATGAAAGTTTCTGGCACTTCCAATTGCAAAGATACTCTCCTGTAATTGGACTACTACAGTGATGGTTACAACATAACAGGCTATCTACAATAAGCCAGGAATGGATGAATTTTCCAAACTTCACGTCTCATAGAAGGTTGCAAGTACCATTTATTAAAAAAATTGCTAAAACTGCTCCCAGAACAGGCCATCAAAGTGCCCAGAAATGCTGAACAGTTTATTGGCTCCTTACCAGTCTCTCCTTTCACAGAGCTGTATGCTGGTTCCAATGTAGACTGAGTGTATTGCCATTTATGTATCATGAGATATCATGCTTTATGGCCACCATATCTAGGGATGAGCAAACTGGTTTGATAAAGCTGTATCCAACTGGGCCTAGAAGGAAGCAGAAAGAAGACAGCACAATAGTTCAACCCTCTCTCCCAAAGGGTCTTAAAATCTGATTTGGTGAGGCCACCTGAGTTTAATTCAGTCTCCACAACTGTTCACTCCCCCTTGGCTGTCCGCTGCAGTGAACACATAAGGAATTCAAGCATGACTGAAGCCAATTCCTTTTTAAAAAATAATAATAAAAAAATCTGTGAAACATTTTGAAAATATTTGCCCAGGTCTCATTACCACCAGCCTGGATCACATTGAAACTAATGACTTGAAGTGAAAATGCCCATACATATTCAAAAGAGTCAATGGCTACAATTATAAATGGTCTGAGGATAAAGCTACAAAATGTGTCACAACAGAGAGTCAAATATGTAACAGGCAGGCCAAGAGATACTGAAGGGTTAAGCACAGTGATAGGAGCAGAGTGAATCTTGGGATTTGCAATCCAAAATAAAGGCACAGTGAGTTTTTTACTACTGCACTGCAGTTTTAGTTCCAAATCCCATTATCAGTTTCCTCTCTGGAAACAGTTCTGCTTTCCCCATCATCAACATATTGCTACATTTGATCTGTTGCTGTTCATTCCCAGACCATGATTGTTGCTGATCTGGCTACAGATCCCAATACCAAGGAAGGATTCTCCTAATGAAACTTTTCCAACAGCGCTGGTTTCATGTTACACTGGAGTTATCTTGGTTCTTTCTTGAAGCTGGTTATGAGAAGCATGGCACTATCTTCTGTTTCTGTCCTACTGAAGAGAGAAATCTGAATGGTGCTCATATTAGCTGAGTTATTTCTAACAGAAACTGGCATTAAATGATATTACCAAACTGACTATTTACAAATGGTGGTCAGGCCATTGACTTCACTGTAGTCAATAAAACAAAGATGGTTTGCTTAAACCAGCAAGAGGATGCTAAATAACGACTACCACAATGTCACTGTGTGCTTCAACTATACTCAGAAGCATTTATAGTCACATCTACTCTTGCTGAGACTGTTTTCCACAATGAGTCCATTTGGTTGTCAGGTAAGTCTCATATCTTCTTAAAGGAAATTACCATTGGTAAGTGTCAAGTGTGGAGATGACACTGAAAAAGTGAGGGGGTGTCTATAGCCCCTATTCAGCCCTGATTTGTGCCTGGCCGACCTCTAATTTTAACACTCTTGAAAGAGGAATACAACTCTTCCAGCTAACTTTGACAAAACTCTCTTTTGCCAGCTAAATTGTTCATCACACTGCAGTACAAAAGGGGAGCCAGAAAAGGTCCAGATGCTGCCCAGAATATATATATACCAACTTACGAAGGTCAAAGCCTGAAGTGACCATTCTGTGAAAAGCTTGCTGCCTAAGAACTACTCAAACTGACCTATCTTATGTGACCAGCAATTGTGGAGCCAGTAACCACTGCATCTCCTTGATCTTGGGCAGCATTGTCATGGGTGGAATTCTTACACAGGAAGGTACTCTTTTTGAAAACTCTGGCCACAAATAGGCCATGCCTCCATATTGGGGGGCAAATGTTTCTTTTGAACAACAGTAATGAATGTAGCTACACCAGGAAAAATCACCCCCAAAATATTCATTTATACCTGTTAGACTTCTCCATTAACATAGGATAAGGCAGCTGGAGAGAAGAAAATAAAGCAAGCAGCAGCCCTTTATAAAATGGCCACTTTGGAGCTGTAGCTGCTTGTCTCAAACAAATTTAAAGGGCTAGCTGCAGAGAGGTATCCTGCAAAAAAGTTTCTATACATGGGCAAGTTTACACTGGTGAAGCTAGTAGGGGCCAGGCAGTTGTGAAGGAAAATGATGTTTTTTCTTACCACCACTATATACGTGGCCAGATTTTCGAAGGAGCACACAAAGGGTGTACTTAATCTTTGTACCCTCAGAAATCCCATCGGTCACCTTCCCCATCACTACCCTGTCTTACATTGCCTGCTTCCACTTACACCTGATACAACTGTAAATATTAAAAAGACAAGCAAATAAAACACTCTTAACAGCACATGAATAAGATAAAAGACGGACCATATTATGATCTCATTTAAACCAATGAAAATTCAGAATACCTAGAATAGAGTACAGTACATCTTGTGTAAATTAGATGAGAATCAGGCTTACAATAATTAATGCTCTCCCATAAGCAGTTTTTTAATTTGCCTTGTTTTTGTTTCCCCTCCACCTTCTCAGTTAAAACTCTTGTCACTTCCCAGTGTTATCCTTTTTTATACACACACACACACACACACACTCTTGCAAATGCTACTCCTGGGGGAATTCTGTGCCAAAAAATTGAAAATTCTGCACACACTGTTTTAAAATGCTGCAAAATTCTGCATGTCAATGGGAGCCCCAGCCGCCCATGCCAGTCACAGGCGGGAGTGCTAGGGGGAAATCACAAATTCTGCAGGAAAACATAAAATTCTGCAGGGAACATTAATTCTGCGCAAATTCTGCATTGCACAGTGGCACAGAATTCCAGCAGGAGTAAAATGCTCTGTATACAGAGCTTCCCTTGAAATCTGCAAGTTGCATACATAGCACCTTTGCAGGATCAAGCCTTTAGGTTTTAAGCTCCTCGGGGCAGGGACAATGTCTAATTAGTTTGAAGTGTCATATATTCTGATAGTGCTATAAAAACAAGGCAATAAATACTGTAGAAATTTGCTAATTCACACTTCACTTAAGAGCAGAATTTTATAATCTGCACCTTTCTGCAAACACTTAACAGCAAATATTGCAGCGAAGACTTGCTAATTTCATTAGTTTTACAAATAACTGAGTATTTTTGCTAATGTGTTACAAAGTATAAAACTCAGCAATGGCAATGTACATTTGCTTTTTCCACTGTGCTTGTTCACTAAATTTGTAAACTTTGGTAATTTACAATGCATTTATCAGTTGTGTGAATTAGTAAGATTCTACATTAACAGTGAACTAGAATAATTAATGTCAGTGCTCCATAAATGTTAATCAATTGGATGTAGAGTTTTCAGCAAGTATTTATCCATAGTTTTCAATTTAAATTCCTATTTCATAAAAAAACTGACACTTTAGAAACTGGGAATCTTCTATATTACCATGACCAGACATGGGAATGTGTGTGAGCAATGAAGTGTGGATACTGAAATACCTTCATTATATGGATGCCATGCCTCAAGAAGGCTTTGCAACTCTTGAAACAGGTAATACTCTGAATCCTATGAAATATTCGCTAACAGCCGTGTTAGTCTGTATTCGCAAAAAGAAAAGGAGGACTTGTGGCACCTTAGATACTAACCAATTTATTTGAGCATAAGCTTTCGTGAGCTACAGCTCACTTCATCGGAGCTGTAGCTCATGAAAGCTTATGCTCAAATAAATTGGTTAGTCTCTAAGGTGCCACAAGTACTCCTTTTCTTATTTCATAGGAAGCTTTCTTAATCCCCCCATTTCTTCACCTAAAGAAAGTTAGCCAGTGACTGCATTATTCAGCTATATGCCTGCCTCACAGCTGGCAGATCTTTGAACAGCATCTAATGTTACTGAGGTGCTGGACCTTTTTGCTCCCATAGTTCATCCTCCCAATTTTAAATGTTAGTACTTTAATGTCACAGTCTATCATGAGCCAACAGTTCAAAGAGGAAAAGCAAATTACCACTTTACAAACACAATAAAAATCATACAGCATTTCAGTAGGCTCAAAATGACTCATTTCCCATGGGGAAATTACTGGTGTCCTCTCTTGAGCAACTCAGTTGTCAGTATGAAGCGGGGGTGGGTGAATAAACAAAAAAGTCTTAAAAAGCAAGTACGTTCTCACAAGTGGTTATACCTGCACTTAATAATTAGGGTATTAATTAAAAGGGTAAGCAGCACACCAGTTATTAGCTGCTGGCAATTAGTGTTTTTTCTAGGATAACAACAAGCTGAAAGGTGAATACAAAGACCTAAATTCCATTAGCTCATTCATTCTGGCCACATCGGGAGCGATCTGTTGATAGTACTATTTATCATTATTAATGCTAAACAATACTTCCAACTTTTGTAGCCCTTCCAGCTGAGTATCTCAAAGAGGTTTACAAACCTTAGGCCTGGGCTCAATCTTGCTAACATTTACACAACTGAGTAATGTTACGCTTGTGAAAGTATTTGTGGACATGGCCCCTTAAGCTATGTAAAGCTTACACTGCTCTTAGGAAGTAGAACAGATGCACATGAATGTGCGCACACAGATAATACAGATATAGAAAGGGATACTGAAATAAAATCAGTTCTAGGGAAAAGCATGAAAGCTGTTTAACAGCACACAACCAGTACTTAATAATTTAGGACTACTACTTTCATTTCCCCTTGTGAAGCAGCAGTTTCAGAGGACCATTTGATGTTTCTCGGTGACTGGCTGAGTCTTACAATATAGCTGCAGTACTGAAGTTGCTTAAACTACCAGTTTTTGCATCACACTAAAACACAATATCATGAAACTTCACTATTTTTTACTATGACCATCAATTCCCATTATTATTGTGAAATATGCATTTAATTTTACAAATGTTTACTGGATAGCTATTTCAAACTTGCCTAAACCATTCTTGGTGTTAAAAGTATGACGTGTGAGGTGAATGTTGCATTTTATTGCAAATCTGATAACTGAAAATAAAACTTATTGAGTCAGTTTCACCCACTAGTAAGGTGTTCCTGGATATATCTGGCAGCTACCTACACTTCATGACACCAAGTGCGAACAGTAATCACTGAGGACTCAAAATATTTTCTCTGATCCTGTCTGCTAGGTTGTAAGGATTGGGATAGCATGCCCGTAGGCCTAGGTATCTGTTAAAAAATATTGAACTTCTGCACATAGGCCCCAAGTCAGCAAAGCAATCAACCACATGCTTATCTTTAAATACAACAGTCCATTCCTTTTCAGTGAAGCACTTAAATACATGATAGTTTCACTGAATTGGGTTCAGATTAACCCCTGTGACAGGGTCAGGCCAGATGGCTACAGGAGAGTAATAGAAGGCAGATATACTAGCCCCAGGTTAAGTAGGTCCCTTTTCCCTGGGTAAGGTAACAGGGAAGGTTCCAGAACAATCAGGAACCTTCTGGAGACAATTAAGACAGACAGGCTGATTAGAACACCTGCAGCCAATCAAGAAGTGGCTAGAATCAATTAAGGCAGGTTAATCAGGGCACCTGGGTTTAAAAAGGAGCTCACTTCAGTTTGTGGTGCACAGGTAAGAAGCTGGGAGCAAGAGGCACTAGGGGCTGACAGTGAGAACACGTACTGTTGGAGGACTGAGGTGTACAAGAATTATCAGACACCAGGAGGAAGGTCCAATGGTGAGGATAAAGAAGGTGTTGGGAGGAGGCCATGGGGAAGTAGCCCAGGGAGTTGTAGCTGTCGCACAGCTGTTCCAGGAGGCACTGTAGACAGCTGCATTCCACAGGGCCCTGGGCTGGAACCCGGAGTAGAGGGTGGGCCCGGGGTCCCCCCAAACCTCCCAACTCCTGGTCAGACACAGGAGGAGTTGACCTGGACTGTGGGTTCATAAAAACAGCCAAACTGAGGGCTGCTGTGAAGCTCCAAGGCGAGCAAATCCGCCAATAAGCGCAAGACCCACCAAGGTAGAGGAGGAACTTTGTCACACCCCCAATAAAGATTTTACAACCATCTCTTATTTCTACTTTTCCACATTTATGAATAAAAAAATCAGACAATTGTCTAGTAATAAGAGTACGAATTTGCATGCACACAGTACTTTTCCTTGGAAGACAGACAGGGAATGGATAGATATAGCAAGAGCATAAGAATTGTCCAAGGGTAAGAATGACCACAGCTGTCTTTTTTTTTACACAATAAATAAGAAATTAAAAACAAATACATTAACCCAACACTTTTGGTCTAGAATGATTTCAATTGTCTTCATAGGCTGGACACTGTATATAGTTGTCATTCATCATGGAAATGCTACCACCTCTGGGGTGGAACATGACAGCCATTCTGTGATAGCAATATTATACAACTTTAATGGACAGGGGGAAAAATGTCCCATCTTATAGAAAAGTCTGTTTTAGGGATACCTACTATACTCACCTTCTCAGAAGTTGTAAGGCAGTATGTGACTGACTTGACATACAGATTGTAATGGCCTGTAGAAACTGGACTTATGTATGCTCCTGGCAGAAACAATGGCAACCAAAATCAGGTTTAATTGCTTGCTAACATTCATCCCCATGTTATCAAATGCTTCAACACTTTGTTTTATGGACATCTTTCAAATGTGTGTTTTATATATGTTTGAAAGATGTCCATAAAACAAAGTGTTGAATATATATAACTATTTCATTTGTAGAACAGCGTTAGTTTAAAAAATATACAACTAGCTATGAAAATAAGCTTCTTTAAAACAATCAATTTGTGTTAAGATACATCAGTTACTTAATTTAAAGTTGCTGGTAAATAAACACCTAGCAATATAGAAGGTCACTCTACATAAAACACTAATTATCACTTTCTTATTTGTTGTGACATGCCCTGGCTCAGCTTATTAGTTTGGACTGAAGCCCAATCCTCTACCTATAAAATGCAAAGCAAGCACTAGACATTTGTACAACCTCTGCTTTGTTTTATTTGAGTAGTAAGGGCATTAGTGAAGCGGCTGCAGAAGACAATGAGTGATACAACCCAACTTACTATAAGATTTTCTTTTTGGAGATATCCATCATTTCCTTTCTATGCAGCACACACCAGGCAATTTTCCTGATTTCCTATTCAAAAAAGTGTTTGTAGATACTAGAGTAGTGGCCTCGAGAGAGATATCTCCCTAAATTAAGTTACTATATGCATATCTATCAAGAGACATCAGATGGGTGATCAACAGACCTGAGAAAGAGCTATCATTCTCAATCCTACCAGGTCAAGACAGGGCTTCCTAAATTTTATTCTCCTGCCACTGGACATAAGTGACCCCTTCTTGACATCAATATTTGTTTCCTGCAGGTGGAGTCAAGTCTAGTATTCAAACTAAGCTACTTGCTCCTCTTAGCTTATGGCCTTCTCTTAAGTCTTTGCATCCAAGAGTGAATCTAGTTCCAAATAGGGAGTGGAGGGAAAGAAAGGGATCAAACAGAGCGAGGGAGCGTCTCAATCATTTCAGTTACCTTCAGATGAGCATGATTTTTACTCAGGGCAAAGACTCTTCATTCTCATTGTCTCTGTCATTGTGTTTGCTTTTCCTTAGGTTTAGTTTTGTATGTGTTAAATGCTCACTTACTTTTATATAATTGTTGTCCCAGAGGACAATATAAGAGATGCCCAAGTATGTTGTATGCATGACCTCTATTCAGTTCTAAGATTCAGGGAAGACTACTACATTAAAATGCATGTAGTACATTAACTATCATGGTGATTCAGAAGCTGGTGTAGTGTGTTCAGTGCTTTGGACGTATGCAGCGGTAACTGCTATATCAGCTCCAGCATACTGTGTTGTGTATTTAACCTCGAGGCTATTACCATTTTCCAGCTTGGCCAAATGAATGTAGTAGAAAAACATTTATAGTTGCCTGAGGATTAATCTTTCAAATGATGCATGGATTTTACAGAAAATGCCTTTGATTTATATTGTGCTACAGTAGAGGATATAATTTCAATTAGTAATTGGTAATTTTGATTTAGTACATTAAATCCTGGATATAGCAGGTTATTATTATTATTATATTATCTAGTTTATTATGATATATTTGATTTAACAGGAATATATATTACTCAGTAGATATACTGATTTAGCAGGTGATGTTTAGTTTAGTGCAACACTGTGATATATTGCATCCAAGGTTATATACTGTATTGTCATATGCAATGAATAATACATCTAATTCAGAATTTGACATTGGAATGAAAAAAAGCAATGATTATCTGGTTCAGTAAATATATCTGGATTAACAGGCAATGTGTCAGATGCAGTAGCTAAGCTACTTTCCTAGTGAGTACAGTTTCCCCCTAAGTGGATTATTTATCCATTTCAGTGTGACACACAGTTTATTTCAATATGTGATATATACATTTCACCAGTCAAGTACAATTTGATACTGTAATGTAACCTGGTTTTGTTCCTTCATGGGAGTTTATTTCTAATTCTTTACATACCTCCAGTGTCAGAATAGTATCAATAGTATCTTTCACAATTAGTCTCTTCAGGACTCGATTTAGCCTTTGCCCAATGCCTGACTACGGGGCAGTGGGCAGCAGTGCTGCCCTAGGAACCATCCTGGGAAGGAATTGTGACACAGTAGCTCTTCCTCCCCTGCTCACCCCACATTTCTGGGTGTAGCATTCCCTGTTGGCTGGTCCATTCGGTGGTGAATGGAGGAGTAGGGTCTTTTATCTGGAAAGAACATTGGATACAAAGTCTCTGCTCTCTTCCCCATCCACTCCCAGGCCTAAGGTTTGGAGAGAGATAACATGGCCGTGCAGAGTGATGGGACATGTAACTCACTGGCTTGCCCATGTTAAGGCCAGGCATAATTTGGCCTTAAAAGTAGATCTACAAACAAACACACTCTAAAATAACTAAGGAAATCAATTTTAATTAAATTCTTTTGTTTCAGAATATGACTAAAGTATGAATTGAAGATAATTGTTGTTTCAGTGAAAATCTGTGCTAAAGTCCTAAAATATAAAGTGCTAAAGTGAGCTAAATATAAGGGGAGAAGCCTATGTCTTATGCAGAAGGAAAGTAGCTTAGAAAACAGTTTTGTAAAAAAACCTGGCTAGAAGTAAACTTCCATCATAAAATACAATAATTAAGGATAAGATTATGTCATAGAGGTCAAGGAAGTCATGGATTCCATGACTTTCAGAGACCTCCATGGCATTTTCCGCTTCAGCCCTGGGGTGGCAGGGCCAGAGCTGTCAGTCCATAGGAGCCCTGGAACTCCAAGGCGCCACGGGGATGCTGCAGCTCCAAGGTGCCACGGGGGACCCCAGAGCCATCAGCCGCCACAGACAGCAAGGCCCTGGAATTCTGAGCCACTGGGGATGTGGCAGGAGCTGTGGAGCTGTCAGCTGCTGTGGTGCAGGTGCTGATCCTTCCTCCTTGCGCAGCAGCAGGGCTCAGGCTCTTTCCTTCTCCACACCCCTCCCCCTACAGCTAAGGCTTCAGTCCTCCCTCCAGCAGCCCCCCCCACATTATTTTTAGTAAAAGTCACACATAGGTCATGGGTTTCCTTAAATTTTTGTTTATTGCCTGCAACCTGTCCGTGAGTTTTACTAAAAATAACAGTGACAAAATCTTAACCTTAACAACAAACAACAACAACAACAATAATAATAATCCAGAACTTCTTCAGTGCTTCTAATGCAAGATTCCTAAATTGTTTTACTGACATTAATCCTCATAACTGCTTATTCTACTTCACAGGAACGTTAACATTACACCCATTTTACAGAGGGATAAACAAAGGCAGAGACAGTAAATTGTTTGTTACATGGTGTTGTACATAGCTGAGCCAGAGCTGGGAATAGAAAACAGGAGTCTTCTCTCCCTGGCCTCTGCTCTAAGTACTGACAACCTTTTCCATATGTAGGGTTTCAGGCAGTGATTAGCATCACATTAGATTAAACATCTATATGATGTTTCAGATTTCTAGTTTCAGATATGTTCTTTGGCTCCTAAATAATCTATTCATTTCACAGTATGTTCTCCCATGCATGACCCGCAATTCTTGTTCAGACATGATTGCATGTGCTCTATGGTGCACAGCCAACCAGGCATCAAATAAATGACATGAGCGTGTTCTTAAAACCAAAGAACAGTAGATGCATAGGTAATATATAAAATGAAATTTAATAGAAAATTCTTCAAAACTTCGTAGAGATGCCAGATGTGCACCCATTAGACTCCATCACAGATTAAAAATAAGCAACCCTGGATGCTATTAAAGCCTGACACTGTGAAACTTCACACAGGATTTGGAAAAACATTGCGGAGCACAGCAGTTTCTGTAATTGTGATACACGGAAAACTCAGCATTCAATAGCACATAACTATAATCTCTCACTTCCACCTGTGTGCCTTGTGTTAGTACTCTGGGGATGCAATATCAAACAGGCAGGCAAACTGAATGGCTCAAAGCCTCACTCAGAACGTTGTCTCGTTCTGCAGTGAGAGCAGTGGCATAGCAAGGCATTCTGAAATGGATGCAAATCTGTCAGGCAGTTCAGGCAGCATACTCTGAAGAGGGCTGTCTGAAATACATTTTCTTCAGCCACATTCTTCTACTCCCTACCTCAGTCCTCCACCGCCAGTTATGGGACTTCTTGAAAGTGCTAGAAAGAGCCTAATGGATGAGGGTGTGTGGCACATAGTTGGCTGACCTGCACCATGTTTAAGCCTTACTCATCCACTTCAGTGAGAGAGCTTTGTTATGGGTAACATATTATTTTCTCAGTCATGACACGGAGGACTTAGGGTATGCGTACATTGCAATTGGAAGGTGTGATCACAGCACAGGTAGGCATAGCTGAGCTAACTTTGATCCATCTAGATTCACATACAAATCAAATAGATCAGATAGATCAAAGCCAGCATGGATATGTTTACACGTGATGCAGTCACACAGCCCAGTTTCAGTAAACATACCCACAGTGTGGGAGAGGTCACCTGCTGACACAGGTATAAGGTGATTATTAAATTGTAATAAGGATGGCAATAATCCGTCAGTGGAGACAAAACTACTTCCTGCCCTTAAGAGGAATAGGAGAAAACCTTCTGAGACAATCAAAATGGAGTTTTCAGTTTCCTAACCAAAACCAAACTTCCTCATCCCTCAGATAACAGTATTACAGACCAAGTAGCACACTTAGATACCAGACTTCACGGGCCAAACATTAAAACAGGCCAGGGATCCACTTGTGTGTATGGTTAACAAGCTTGCTAACACAGACTAGTTAGGACAGGCAATTACCCAGTTTTTACACGCAACAGGAAAATGCAGCTCAGGTTTTTCAAAAATAGAAGCTTAAAGTTAGTCTTTTAAATCCATATTTAGGTTTCTAAGTAACTGGCCAGATTTTTCAAAAGTGCTGAGCATTCAGTAGTTCCCAATAAAGTCACTTTGATAAATTGGGTGCTTTGAAATACAGGCCAGTTATTTAGGAGCCTAAGTATGGATTTAAAAAACCTAATTAAGCTCCTGTTTGAAAATCTGGGCCCATATACATAAAGGTTATCATGCAATTTGAAAACTCGGCTCATAAGGCCCACTTCCTAAGCAAGGTTAAAGAGGGACTGCTTGTGTGGAAAACCAGACTGAGAATAAAACCTTGAAAATTGAATGTACTGATTCTATAATATGAAACCAGAACAAAACCTTTTACGGACACTAATACATGATCAAATCCTTCATATCATATTATGTAGAGAAGTAACAGTAAGGATTCTATTGTATTAAATAAAATAAAAGTGGCAATTGCCATGTATCTTAGAACTGTTAAAATATAATAAGGTATCGAAAGTACATCCATAGCTGTGCAGGAAGGTAAGGGGAATAATGAGAGTGCTAGGTAAATAAGTAAGTAGCGATTTACTGCTGACTCTCATAAGAAAACTGACTATACTCTCTTATAAATTCATAAATTCTGAGTGAGACAGTTTTCCTATTACAGCTGCAATATTGTTTTGGTGGTCTAACTTGCATTGTTAAAACAGAAAATATAAATCCTGAGTCTATAAAATCTATTATATTTATATAATAAATTGCTTTTGGTTTCCTTTTCCTGATCACAATTAAACTGAGATAGAGTTTACAAAAGGTATATTTATAGATTACAAATACTGACATGTTAAATCAGCTGGCTCATGCAGCCTCCCTGTGAGTTTATTGTTTCACTCCAGTCAATGTATATGCTATCTCAGTTCTATAGTCTACATCTGAATGAATTTAAGCCATTTTAGTGTTATTAGATGTGTGTGTATATGATTTACACACGGAAGTGATATCCTTGTGACAGACAACTGAGGCTTGTGAAAAAAAATTATATGGCTTTGCAATTTGTCACTTGCTTTTCAGTGTCTTGCTTGTCCTGTATCCACTAATTCATCTCTCCAGCATTATTTACAGAACCCGTCGAATTGAAATCCTTACTATAAAATTGATGGTAATACGGTTTATTAAAATTTAAGCCTGAGAGAAAGATTATTATTACAGCTTAAATATGAGACAAGAGACAACAGATGGAAACTGAAAGGTGGAGGAGGAAGCTCCCTCTCCTCTTTTCCCTGAGCCACATTGTTAGCAGGTTTAGGGATTGACAGTTATAGAGAGATATATCAGAGAGTAGGAGTCACTATAAATTTACTCTCCTAACTGAAAATAGGAAGTTGAGAAGAAAAGTAAGCTAGTACTCCAGGGCAGTAGTCTTGTCAGAGCTGGACTGATAGTAAAATGGAGAAAAAGAGAGGCTTTCTTGTCTCTCACTTTACAACAAACTGCTGAACATGCTGGGAAAAGCAGAGGCATCCTTTTAATTTAAATACAGTCTTGCCTTGCTCCTACAGAGAAGACTTCAAAGAACAGGGAGGTGCTAGCAGAGAACAACATTAGGAAAGCAAATCAAGGAAAGACCAGGTAAGGGATGGAAAGGTTCATCCACCCATGAATCCTAATCAAAATTGTGCTGAAGCAAAAGTAATTGCTATTGTGTATAGTAGAACACCATATAACTGTATCATAGTTCAGAAACTTACAGCTATTGCTTTAGAATAGTGAAGCTGAGCTTCAAACTGAGGCAAGAAATCACTAATCTAGAACAAGATATAGAATGCATCAAATTTCACAGGGACAAAGTAGTGAGACAAAGAATGCTCTAGCACGAAAACCCACTTGAAATGGACTGACTTTTTTAGAACTGCTATTGAAGTTCAGACTTCCTGGAAAAAAGAATGCTATATAAAGGATGGGTGAGTGCCACACCTTTCAGTGTGCTGATGGCTGTACATAAACCCAATAATCCTTCTTTAACTTTGTCTTCAAAGGGAGATTCTTTCATGGCTCAGAGTGGCCCAGCTATCAAGCTCTTCAGTGGGCTGCACATCTTCAATCTTTGAAGAGCCTTCTGGAAGATAAGGCTATTCTGGTTATTTAATATAAAGACACCTACTACAGCTTAAGCCCTGTTTCTCCATACAAAGTAACCAAAAAGGTGCTCAGGAATGAATGGTCATGAACAGTGAGCTACCCTCTCACTACAGAAGGAAGATTCCAGCATCTTTCTATCTAGGTACTTACATCATTATAATAACTTAGTATCTACTGTACTGGGGTTGTCACTGGTGCCTACAGTAGGAAGCAGGAGTGTATGCTGCAAGCCAAGTTGCTCAGACATTAATTCAGTATCTGAACACATTGTAAATACTTAAAACAGTTAGAAATTTTGTAGCATTTAAAAAAATGCTCTGCAAAAAAACTTCTTTCCAGAGAGAAGGGTTTTGCGTGCCTCAACTGTACCCATTAAGGTTCCAATTAAAGTTTATAAGTGTTACAAAAGGCCTTTGACTTCTTAATCCAGTTTATCTATGATTCATCCCACAGAAACCTATCCTTTAACAGCATACTGTACATTGGGAAGTATCAGTGGAGAACTGTGCCAAGGCAGCTGCTGTCAGCAGCTCCAGGCTGAAGAGTAGTTCCCTAATACAGTAGCATCTGAAGAGTTCTAAATAGCGCTACAGATTTGTTTAAGGGAAATATACTGAATGTGTCAGGCTGCCTTAGTCTTGGAGCACTGTGAATGGAGCATGTTCAACTTCTGGAGAAGTAAGGATTGTCCTTCAATGATTCCTCTAGAAGCAAAACCAGGGAGCTCTCAAGGGAACTGAATCCAGCCTTCGTTAAGCACAAGGGATAGAATAATAGAAATGTAGGACTTGCAGGGACCTCGAGAGGGCATCTAGTGCATCCACTCAAGCTGAGACAGGACCAAAGAACCCTAGACTACCACGACAGGTATTTGTCCACACCTGGTCTTAAAAAACTCCGATGATGGGTATTCAACAACTTCCATTGGTAGCCTAGTCCAGGACTTAACTATCCTTATAATTCTAAAGTTTTTCCTGATAGCTAAGCTAAATCTCTCGTGCTGCAAATTAAGACGATTACTTCTTGTCCTACGTACTTATACATTCCAAAATGCCATTGGCCTTCTTGGCAACAAGGGCACACTGTTGACTCAAATCCAGCTTCTTGTTCGCTGTAACCCCTAGGTCCTTTTCTGCAGAACTGCTGCCTACCCATTCGGTCCCTAGTCTGTAGCGGTGCATGGGATTCTTCCATTCTAAGTGCAGGACTCTGTACTTGTCCTTGTTGAACCTCATCAGATTTATTTTGGCCCAATCCTCTAATTTGTCTAGGTCCCTCTGTATCCTATCCCTACCCTCCAGCGTATCTACCACTCCTCCCAGTTTAGTGTCATCTGCAAACTTGCTGAGGGTGCAATCCACGCCATCCAGCATAATTTATGTTGATTTACTCTGATAGTGAAGGCAAGCCCTTAGTGTAGTACTTTGCACTTACCTTTATAGAATTTCATCTTGTTAAATTCAGACCAATTCGCCAATTTTTCAAGATCATTTTGAACTCTAATCCTGTCCTCCAAAGTACTAGTAACCCCGTCCCACCTGGTTTTATCTGAATATTTTATAAGCATACGCTCCAAATCTTTATCCAAGTCAGTAATGAAAATATTGCATAATACCTGACTCAGGACAGACCACCGCACGACCCCCCTAGATATGGCCTCTCCGTTTGATAGATGCCCATTGATAACTACTTTTTGAGCAGGTTACTCAATGCGTGCACCCACCTTATAGTAATTTCATCTAGACTATACTTCCCAAGTTCGCTTATGAGAATGTCATGTGGGACTGTGTGCTAAAAATCAAGATAAATCATGTCAACTGCTGCTGCCCGCGGTGCCCCCTGCCCCCCGCTATCTACGAGGCTAGTAGTTCTATCAAAGAAGGAAATTAGGTTGATTTGGCATGATTTGTTCTTGACAAACCCATGTTGGCTATTACTTATCAGTTAGTGGAAGGAGGAGCCATGTGAAAACTAGAGGAAAACACAGAGAAAGTAAAAAAGTTAGGGGAGAAAAGCTATGTAAAAACATGTTAAAGAAATACCTTTAAAATAAAACAATTTCATAGGATGATTAAAATGAGTGAGTTTGAAAAGCAGCAACCATAGAAGGAAAAATTGGACAAGAGAAAGAGAAAAGGAGATGGGGAAAGTAGAAATAATGGGCCGTATTAATTGCTGGAGTTCTGCACTGCTGTCAGGGCAGTTACGCCACCAATGAATTTGGCCTGCTGAGTGTTCTGTTTTAAGCAAACAAAGTCTGATGTAATGATGGTTTGGCTGTTTCTAGTTTAAAAAAAGAGTCTTCTCGAGTAAATAGATCTGGCTTCTCTGGGGAGAAAAGGTCTCTCCTTACCCAGCCCTTTTGGGATGTTGATTTTCATTTTGAAAGGCTAATGAGTATATTCCCGGCCTGTGTCCTCTTTGATTACAGGCCTGTCTTCCATCTACTCCCTGTTGCAAGCCTGCTTCTCTCTAACCTGGCCTAAGACTCCCTACCAGGACCAACACAAGTCTCTGTATATACTGATGAAAAGCTGCTCTCTCAGATATCCTTGTTCTGTGAAAAATGCAAAGTGAGAGGCAATGTGGACTTTTCCTACAGGCAGCAGGCAGGGAGGGTCTGAGCACCTCCACCTTCTCTTTTATTCTGTGCCTCTCCATCTGTGGGGGTTTGCAGCAGCAGAGGATACAGAGAAGTAGAATACTTGGCACAAACAGAGACGTGAGATTCAAATCCTGCTAGAGCTCCTAATACTGACGCTTTAACTGTGTCCATCCCATCGGTTTCTTTCTCACTGTGAACTTTAAAAATCTTAATTACTTTTCCCAGGTTCCAGCCTCATTTTTCTTTTGCTCCTAGACATGTGCCTCTTCATTCCTCCACTCCAAATGCCTCCCCCTTTTATTACTCACTTTCACTAGGGTCGCCAACTTTCCAATTTTTCAAAACTCAACACTACAGGCTCCCGTCACTCACTCTCTCCACCCCTGGGACTCACCTGCTGCCTGCAGAGCCAGGCTGGGAGGAGCTGATGCTGAGCCTGCCTGCCTGCCCACCCAACTGGGGCATGGTGGGGCAGAGTTCGGTCCCCAGAGCAAGAAGCCAGAGAAGGCAGGATGTGCCATCATAGGCAGTGAGCCCAGCCACCAGCCCTGCTCCTCAAATGCCATACACTATCAGGATCCCATCCTCAGGCGGCACTGATACCTACCTCTCCACCAGAGTCAGGAGCCAGTTTCTCAGATTAAGTTTCTCTCCACCTTTCCAAGAGCAGCTGCTCTTCCTGACCTCCAGATGGCAGAGGCTGATTGCAGTAACCAGACACTTTTGGTGTCCGGTCAAAAACTGGACACTTGGAAACCCTAACTTTCACTGGTTTCTAGTCCTTGTTCTCATTATCATCTCCAAATGCTCCTTGTACATTACTACCCCGGTAGATGCTGTTTCTGTTCCTCCCCAGTGTCTTCATTTTGTTGCCTCTTATCCTACCATTGCTGATCCCTACTGGCATGTCTGACCCTCTGTGGATAGGGGAAGGAGGCAGGAGTACCTGAAATTTGTGGGTAATTTACATTTCCAGTGGTGGTACATTAGAAATAATTCAAAATGCAACTCCTATTACTGCACCAAACTGAAATGCTCTATGCTGAATAGTCATTTGACTGTACCAACTTTAAAAAAAACCTTCTTGAACAGATGACCTTTGCATGGAATATTCATAAAGAATTCTTAAGAAAACTAAGTGAATTTTGTTTTATTTGCAATTAAATTGCACAATGCTATGACAGAAAGCAAAAAAGATACTTTTTCATGTTGGTCTAATCATAGTTTCCATTTACACTGTGCTTTTCATCCAGAGATCCAACTCCTTTCTGGGTTAGTATAAACCCCATTATACAAAGAATGAAACTTTTGGTAAAGAGGCAAAATGATTTGTCCAAGACTAAACAGCAAAGTAGAGAACAAACAGGGAATAGAATTCAAGTCTTCTTTGTCCCAGTGTTATGCTATAAGCAACCGACTTCTTCCCTTAGCTGCTCAGGGAAAGGCTGCTTTCTTTAAAATGTCTCCAGCAGCTGAACTGAACGCAGCTAAGTCTTTTGATGTTGACATAAAATTAGGACAGGACTTTCTAGGAAATTTCTGCAGCCTATTTTAGAACTCAGTTCAAACGATCAAAGAAGAGAAATTCTATAGAAAATCCATGTGCCACTTCATCTGGAAATGAAACATTAACAGGAGGAATTCTCATAGTGAACTAATGCTGTGCTCACATTCAGAGGCTGACCTTAACATCAGTACAACACTGCCCTGAAAGAACATAAGGAAAAGGCAGCGAGTAAATGTAAAACAAAATTTCCATCTGCTACATCCACAAGGACAGAAATGCTATTCAGTCTGTTAAAGTTATGACAGCATTTCCCTAACTCTCATCTTCAGTGGAAGGGAATATGGCTGCAGAGAACCACTCTAGCCTAACACCTGCTGTAACAAATCTTAACCCAAAGTGGATTTTCTGTCAATACTTAAGCCACTTGATCATTTTGGATTTAAAAGTGCGTATGCTTTTAAAATGTAATTTTGAACAAATTCTCTCTCTTCTGTGAAAAAGCACTGAACACCAGATTTTTCAATAACTGCCTAATATGTATGTACAATTGCTGTGATTCTTCGTGCAACTTTACCAATTAACTACTTGTAAGTGCAATTACCTGATTTGCACGTGCAATTATAAAAGCTTTTGCAAGAGCACATTTGTGTGCATATTTCACTTGCATGCCCCATGCTTAAATATCTAGCTCTTATATTTTTCTCATATCAAAATTATACAGGTGATGAACAATCTAAGATGTACATTAAATGAACTGATTTCCTCTGGTTCTTTTGAACATTTATTATAGAAGTATAAATATTCGAGAAGTGCATTTGGATGAAAGGTCTCTGGGCCAATCCTATCCTTGGGTGGCAGGCATGGATCTTGCTAGTCAGAGAGAAATGTATGTATGCACCTGCAGGCCAAACTCAACCCATCATCAAGCTCCTCATGATGGCAGTATAATACTCATACAGGGCAAGATTGTACTAAGTACACCTCTCGCTGATATATTTCGCGGTGATTATTAAGTTATCCTGGACTTAAACCACTTAATAAATAAAGGCACCCTAGGTTAGCAATTGGCTAAAAGAACCAGCAGCGCAAGTAGGGCAGTATGGTCCGGTACACTGTACCAGCAAGATATTTATAGCTGGTACGACCTATCGGAAAGAGGAGCAGCAGAACGTGGGGCTGCTGGGTGGCCCCATGCTGGCAGCTCCTCTGGCACGGCTGCTGTACTGCCCTGTCCTCCAGTACAGGACTGCTGCTGTACAGGGCTGCTGCTGAATGCGGCCCCACATTCTGCTCCTTTTGCTGTTGCCGTTCCAAAGGCGCAGACAGGAGGAGGACAGAACACCCCCCTCCCTCGCCCAGGTAAGAGGTGTGGATCATGGGGGGGGGGATGGGAAGAGCATGGGGGTCCTGGGTGGGGGCGGAGTCATGTGCAGGGTCACGTGAGGATGTCATGTGCCCCCCGTCCTAGTAAGAAATGGATTCCACTTGCACCACTGAAAAGAACCATCCCAGAACAGAACTTTAGGGAACTGTTAAGGTCTTCCTTTTTGTTTTTATCCTTTTGTTTGTGCTATTTAAAATTATTGGCTGGAAAAATCAACTATTTGTAAGTAGAGGGTTAGTTTCCAAAGCACTGCAGAGCCTCTGAACATGTACTCCACTACTTTAGTCAATCATAACAGCCAGCTTTTTGCTCAGAGTAATAAGCCACCATGAGTTCTGTTCAGGAAATTTGTGAACAGAGAAACACTGTTAAAAAGGCATTTTTTACTCAGCTGGTATCTATCAAAATTATACACTCCAGAGTGTGAAATGATTGCTCCTGTTGCTGGAATATTAGCTTTATTACATTACCAGTGCTAATGTGTGAATTCCAAAATCATTGATTTCTACTTCATTCTTTCTAGTCATTCCCAGAGTGATACTGTAGTATCAAAGTTCCCATTGAGACTATACTGTACCGTACAGTAGGTTGGGAGCATAAGGACTTGATATCACATATTAAATACTCTGGGTCTGAGGCTGCATTCCTCAGGGAGAATCCCCATGGGTTTCAATAAGATTCTGCAGTTGTTTAGAAGCTGCATTATAGGTCTTCACAATATTGTAGGACATAGCATTTATACAACTCCAGCACTCTATGCAACCCTCGTTAGAACTGACATCTATTCAGGACATTGATTACTCTTTGCCTTGGAAGTTACATTCTTCAGGTCTGCCCCACCATCTTTTCATCTGTAGCACAGACAAAAGATTGAGGGGAGAAACACTTTTAGGTCTGATTACTGAACCTGGTAATCCTGTGTCTTACATCCATGTATATCAGCAGTATTACCACTAACGTCAATGAAGTAAAGCGTGTAAAAGGAGATCTAGCTCAACAGGTATTTTTAATCAGTTCAATGGTAAAGTGATATTCTCAAATCCTAATGATAAAATGATATTCTCAAATCCCAAGCCAAGACTAAAGTCAATTAATTGTTGTCAATGGCTATCATGGAGGTGATAATAATATTCCTGTATCCTTTGTTTGAGTTGTTAAGCAAAGCTATTTTCATTACATCGAGTAATTCAGTTCTTACTGCTTTCAGAGTAACAGCCGTGTTAGTCTGTATTCGCAAAAAGAAAAGGAGTACTTGTGGCACCTTAGAGACTAACCAATTTATTTGAGCATGACCTTTCGTGAGCTACAGCTCGCTTCATCGGATGCATACTGTGGAAACTGCAGAAGACATTATAAACACAGAGACCATGAAACAATACCTCCTCCCACCCCACTCTCCTGCTGGTAATAGCTTATCTAAAGTGATCATCAAGTTGGGCCATTTCCAGCACAAATCCAGGTTTTCTCACCCTCCGCCCCCCCCACCACAAACTCACTCTCCTGCTGGTAATAGCCCAAGTGACTATTACCAGCAGGAGAGCGAGTTTGGGGGGGGGGGGGCGGAGGGTGAGAAAACCTGGATTTGTGCTGGAAATGGCCCAACTTGATGATCACTTTAGACAAGCTATTACCAGCAGGAGAGTGGGGTGGGAGGAGGTATTGTTTCATGGTCTCTGTGTATATAATGTCTTCTGCAGTTTCCACAGTATGCATCCGATGAAGCGAGCTGTAGCTCACGAAAGCTCATGCTCAAATAAATTGGTTAGTCTCTAAGGTGCCACAAGTACTCCAGTTCTTACTGCTATGAGCTAAGTCAATGGGCCCACAAATATTATCTTGCCCGAGGTGCTGGAAGGGGGCCAGATTCTGGAGATGAATGGCCGGCAAATTCAGCAGAGGCGGTTTCAATGCCAGGCCCCCTGTGTAGAGGGCAGAGAGGGGGTATGGCAGAGTAGAGCTCTGCTGACCTGATCTTCCTTGCTGGGTTAGGCTGGTGCAGAATCAGGACTCCACAACTGGCTCACAGGCAGGGTCCCTCTGCCCTGCACCAAGCAGAGCCCAGATTCATGAAAGAATTTATCAAAATGGGGGCTGAGTGTGGATTAGAGGGATATTTTACCTATTCAGAGTCCTATGGCTTTATCTACATGCAGCTACTAGAAGAAATCCCAATGCCTTAATGAAACAATACACACTGCCTTTTGCTTATTTGCAGACCCCTGGATAGAGATGATAATTTCAGCCTGCCTGGGAAGTATAAGTAAGGCCCACAGCTACTACAGTTATGAGAAAAGATTATGGGTTTACTCAAAGTTTCCCTATTCTGTAGTTAGTTGTAGGAAAGAGAATATTTTAGATGGACAGTTGCATTGGTCTTCGGTTCTTGTTTCCTTAAGCTGTCTCTGCTGCTCAAGATACCAGTCATTTAAGAGGCTGTATTCAGGTCCTAACTGGGAGGATGTGCTTCAGTTACAAAAATGTCCTCAGGACAAAATATCTATTGTTCATACAATTTATATACTAGGGAGCTAGGCAACAGAAATAATAAAGGACACTAACCCAGTAAAAAAAGTGCCTTTAACAGTTAACAATGGAGTGAAATCACCATAATTTTAAGGGATGCATATCTCCATGTTACTACTTTATTAATCACAAAAAATAAATTTCAGAGGCTCTTTAAGTACCCCATAGCACAATCCCTCAGTCAAACTATTTGGGATAACAAAATCAGACTGGAGATCCCAGAAGAATGGTGGTGCTATCCGTTACTATACATTTCTGGGAAGGGTCAAAAATAGAATGGTACTAGTCTCTTTGGGGATATTTCTTCTTTCAGTCTTAGACAAACTCATAAACTGCAGACCACAAATAAGAATTACTGCTTCATAGATTTTTGAGATATTATTCATGGAAATGAGCAAAAAGTTCTCAATATGAGGTAAAAATGATAAATTATATTTCTGTGTTTAGAAAATATATGTACCTCCAAACGTGACACTTCAATAAGTGAACACAGTCAAATTTCACATATTAAACTGACTTGGCCATGAAAGTACCAGAATGTGGAAACACTCCAAGGAGAATTCAGGTGCTGAAGGAAGTTGTGTTGGTGATGCAGTAGGTCCCCAAGTCAGCCCTGAATCAAGTCTCCCATACAGTGAGTGACAGGGGACAGTGTGAAAAGATGTTAAGTGATTTAAAACTGAGTTACCAAGAATTTACAGTTAAAGATTTTCACTGGTACCAAGGTGTTAAAGTTGATATCCCAGCTTCATTCCAACAGTTAGCAAAATTAATCCTGCAATTTAAATTGGCTAGAGTGGTGTTCTTATCCTAAACTACGGCATGTAGCACTTCTGTGTGCTGTTAATCTGCAGCATTCCATCACAGCTTATCCTGTTCATCCATGTGGATGACCTGATCTTTGAATGAACAGTTTGTGAACTGATTTGGGGTGCTTGGGTCTGCAAGGTGCTATATTAACACAAGCTTGCCTTCATATATCAAACATAAGGCACTTTGTAAAGACTATCATTTTTCCGTGTGCAAATACTTGAAAAGCAAAAATCATGAGTGGCATGCCTCTAGTTACTACATTGCAAGGACCCTGCTTCACTTTTCTCTCATCCTAGAGATGGCACTTCCAGCAACATTGTAACCTTTAATACCAAGTGCACTTTCCCCCAGGTCAATATTGAGAAAAATGGCTAGCATCTGCTGAGTTATATCACCTCTTCAACAGCTTTCTGATTTTCTTCATAAGTCTCTGGTCCAAGTACTGATCCATACTGAACGTCCTTAATTCATTAGTTCTGGTCCAATCATAGTTCAAAGTAGTATGGCTACAGGCATTTAGGAATGCAAATTACCCACTGAACTTTTAGTGAAAGTAAGAAGAAATCAGTCAAAACAAGCACCCAGGGAAAACTAATCTGAGTTGAAATGTGGGTTCAAACAACAAATTGTAGCCAAACTTTATAATGCTTGGAGTTCACACACATCTGTGAGTTTATTTGTTAATCCAAGGGCAACATTATCGAAACATCAAACTAAGCAGCTGGTGTGCTCTTCGCTTCCGGCATTTAATGTCACTTCTTCCAGCCACAAAGATTCAGCTAAGAGAAAGCAGCTGTGAAGAGCTTTCAAATGAGAAACAGTGTTGCTTTAATCATCCCATCAGTGCTTCATAATACTCCAGTTAAGTCACATCAAGATACGGTGACCAGACGTCCCGATAAAATCAAAACACAAACGTTTTTGTCCAGCATCCTGACCAATGTATGGTTGGGACGCCATCTGTCCTGAGATTTTGCTTCGGCCACACTCAGGCTTTTTTTTTTTTTTTTTTTTGCTTGGGGTAGCAAAAAACCTAGAGCCAGCCCTTGTGCGGGGGGTGAGCCTGTGGCTGCCCCCCACCATGTGTCCCGATAGTTTGTTCTTGTCATCTGGTCACCCTACATCAAGATCATATTGGTGCAATATTAACAGGTATTGTAAGTATAAACTGGCATGCTAGCCTAGAAAACACCTAGAAACACACCAATCATGAGGTCCTTACTGGGCTGGTAAATTACAAAGTTCAGCAAAGTAATGCAAATATTTCTTAAGAAGATCAGTACAAGCAGAGCTGAATGAGTTTTGGTGCTTTCAGTTTGGAGGTGGCTTGTCTGAATGCTTCCCTTGTACCCTTGAGTTCTGCCTTAATTTCCTGATTGGAATGAACTCCAAACATCAAAGTGAAACTCAGTAAAGTTTATTTTACATTGAGAATATCAGTTGGCCCAGGTTTGCTTAAAGGAATCACAAAGTTCTTAGTAAACCTGTCACGAGAGTTTTGAGTTTTAATGAAACCAGGCAAGCTTCACGTGCTTTTGGGATTCATCACTGAAATGATGTGCAGTTTTAATAGTGAGAAGGCAGGCACAGATGGTATTCACTCTTTAAAATATACTGAGCCAGATGCTTAGCTTGTGCAAACTAGTGGAGCTCCATTTAAATCAGTGGAATCTATGCCAAATAAAGCCAACTGACGAAATACACAACTTTAGATACAATGTTTGTATGGTACGGCAAGACAATAGTACTTAATATTTTACAGACTTCCCCCACCCCAGTTTTCAGAGCACCAGATGGACATCAATTGTCACAACATGCCTGTGTGGTAGGTAAGAAATATTCTAATTTTACAGACTTAAAACATGTTAAATGAATTGTCCAAGGTGAACCATGAGAACTGGGATTACAACTAAAGAGCTTCTGGTTCACAGACCTGGGTTAAATCCAGTAGAACTCTACTTCTAAATAGTGTAGGAAGGTCCCAATACCGCTGCACATATAGTAAGAGGGATCAGAGTACTGCACACCATGAGCCAAATTCAGGATTGATAGGGTGGTATAAGAATCGTCCTCTGATCATGTTGTCTGACCTTCTGTATAGCACAGGCCAGAGAACTTCCTCAAAATAATTCCCATTTGAATTACAGCACGTCTTTTAGAAAAATATCCAATCTTGTTTTAAAAATTGCCAGTGATGGAGAATGTACCATGACCCTTGGTAAATTATTCCAGTGGTTAATTACGCTTACTATTAAAAATGTAGACCTCATTTCCAGTCTAGCTTCAGCCTGCAACCATTGGATCATGTTAGATCTTTGTCTACTAGACTGAAGAATCTATCATCAAATATTTGTTCTCCATGTAGGTATTTACAGACTGTGATCAAGTCACCCTTTAACCTTCTCTTTGTTAGACTGAAGGAACTCTATTTAGTTTATCTCTGTAAGGCATGCCTTCCAATCCTTTAATTCTTCTTGTGGCTCTTCTTTGAACCCTCTCCAAATCAGCAACTCCCTTACTGAATTGTGGACATCAGAGCTGAACATAGTATGCACACCAGTGCCAAATATAGAGGTAAAACAAGCTCTCTATTCCTATTCAAGATTCCCCTATTTACGTATCCAAGGATCGCATTAGCCCTTTGGTCACAATGTCACACTGGTTTCAGAGTAGCAGCCGTGTTAGTCTGTATTTGCAAAAAGAAAAGGAGTACTTGTGGCACCTTAGAGACTAACATATTTATCTGAGCATAAGCTTTCGTGAGCTACAGCTCACTTCATCGGATGGGAGCTCATGTTCAGCTGACCCCCAAGTCTCTTTCAGAGTCACTGCTTCCCACGATAGAGTCCCTCATCCTACATTCTTTGTTCCTATATGTATATATTTACATATGTTCATATTAAAACACGTCGTTTGCTTTTGCCCAGCTTACCATGCAATCCAGATCATGCTGTATCAGTGACCTGTCCTTTTCATTATTTAACACTCCCCTAATTTTTGTGCTGTCTGCAAATTTTATCAGTGATGATTTTATGTTTACTTCCAGGTCATTGATAACAAATTTAAATAGCAAAGAGCCAAGAACCAAGCCCTGAGGGACCACAGTAGAAACATACCCGCTTGATGATTCCTCATTTACAATTACATGTTGAGAGCTATTAGAGCCAGTTTTTAATCTGTTTAATGTGTGCCATGTTAATTTTGTATTGTTCAAATTTTAATCCAAACATCGTGTGGTACCTGGTCAAATGGCTTACAGAAGTCTAAATAAATTACATCAACACTATTACCTTTAGCAACCAAACTTGTACTCACACACATACAAAAATCAAGTTACTGTAGTTTGACAAGACCTTTTTTCCATTAACACATGTTGATTGGTGTCACCAGACTGGCTGCCTCCCGAGCATACCCTCAGGGCCTGAGGTGATGCTACAGGCAGTCAGCTTCAATTTCTCCCTTAAGGGGCTTCTTAAATTCAAAAAAACATTTGTCCATTCCCATCCCTTCTTTGGTCCTGGCTTTACTAAATTATCAGATATTCACACTAAAGTTTTCAATTCCATCCATTTCCCCAGACCTTTCCTGCCTGTTGTCTCAGTCCCCAAGTTTCTCTGCTGGAGCCCACTCGCTCCCAGCAGCCTCTGAATTTCATTCTGGCCTAAGTCCCAAGTTTCTCCATCAGAGGCTGCTTGCTTTAGGCAGCTTTTGTACTCCCTGAGAACTCCCTCTCTCTCTGTGCAGGATCAGCAGCCCCGTTTCTTCCTGCTGCTCTTATAGAGGAATCAGGTGATTCCTACTCAGGTGTGCCTCCTTAGTAATAAAGGTTGGCTGGCCCCAGGCCTCCAATCCTTAAGAGGAAAGCCACTCTGTTGCAACTGGCAATTATACACCCTTTAGACAGCAGTATAGTAGGTTTAAGTTATACAACGTTTATTCAGCCTAATGGGATAGAGTGCACCAAGAAATAACACATATCTGAATCATGAAATATTTTGGACCTATCAAACACTAACACTGACCCAGGCTTACTACAATCAGCTTCTGGCAAGCATCAACTGGAGTTAGGGGAGGAATGGAACAGTCAGTGTAATGATGATATCCCTACAAAATTTTAGAAGTACGGGTTGTATGATGATTGAATTTTGCCTCTGCCACAAGATGAATTACTGGATTTTATTTTCGGTTGGTGAAAGGTGGCTTTTTCACCAACAGAAGTTGGTCCAATAAAAGATATGATCTCATCCACCTTGTCACTTTAATATCCTGGGACCAACACATCTAACACAACACTCCAAACGACAGATTTTATTTTCACAACTGAGATTTTTTTGAATGTATACAGGGTCAAGGGCTACAACCTGTTGAGATTTGTCTTGATGATGACAATGATGATAAAGGGCCAAGACATGCTTCCTCAGACCAGTCAAATCAGACATACAATCTACTTCCTAACTAGCACTCCTCACAAGGCCGAGAGCTTGGACAGATCAGATAAAGCACCCAAAAGCTTGACTGCTTATCTGAGTTATCCAAACCTCTGGAGTTTATCAGACTGAACTAGAAATCCTTGAGGCATACATGCATACCCATGATGTTTGCAATACTTCCTGTTTCTGATCAGGCTGAAAGTATTCTGAAATGCGAGACATTTGGATATTTCTGATTTAGTCTTGGGACCAGGACAGAATGACAAAATAATATAGTGTCACTGAGCTTTAAACCTCAAAGACTCAGTTGAAGTTTGAGGTAAATGTTTCGGAGGTTCTTAAGCAATGGGGCCAATCATATGTGAACACCTCAAACTTTTAAGAAAGGGATTCAAAATTCAAACCTATATGCATCTAAGTTTTTGTCCCAGCTGGCCTTCATTAATATAACAGACCAAACAAAAACTTTGACTTCTGTGAACAAGCTTGAGCTTTGGGGTGTTTGCAGTCCAGACTTGCAGTTCTGGCCCATCACTACTTTATTTCTTTCTAGCTGGCTTAGGCCCTTCCCAAGTCCTTACTTACCATTCAGAAATGATTGAACTGAACTGATTTTCATTCATGTTGTGGGGTGGGAAGAACCACTTGTGTGTGTTAATACATCATATGATGAGTTCCATTCAGGTGTAAGTGGCTGTAGCAGAGCTAAACCCTCTAGAAAAAGAGCAAAAGTGCTGGCACAGTCTCTCTTAGAGAGTTCATGAAAGGTCCTATTTTGTAGCAAAACAAAATCTTGCCAAGAGAAGTGGGTTAAACAATTGCAAAGTATATACTAATAGTTTTGAATATATGAACAGCTGTTTTCATTCTCCCACAAACTGGGCCCTGGGAAGCAAACTAAAAGGAGAAAGAAAGTCTGGTTTTGTTTAAGTTATTCATTGTTTGCCAGCCATATTTTTACATATGAGAAAAAGGGGATTTTTCTTTTTCAATTAGCAATCCGCGTGTATGCATGTGACTATGCTGGGGCTCTTAGTTGTCCTGTCAAGCAGCTGTCTGTATGTATTCTACCCTAATGGGCATCCCATTCTAGCTGGGAAGTAACTCTGGTACTAGCATTTTTAACTGTAATCTCCTTTTTCCTTTCCCCCTTTCTCACTGTGACCACTGAAATCTGTGTGATCACACTGATCATATGCATGTCATTGCAGATCCACCCTGGGGCTCCTTGCACATCAGCAGTGTGCCTAAGGCATGATGACCAGAAACTGAACATCATTAGAAGTTATCCACCTAGTTGGTAAAATGTTACTTCACTATTTTCCTTCTAAGTGTTGTTTCCACCCTTGATGTGACAGCCCAATCTCCCCAGCTACTCACTGTCAGCTACCATTTTCTGTCTTGCAGTGACTCACATACATTCGCAAAAAGAAAAGGAGTACTTGTGGCACCTTAGAGACTAACCAATTTATTTGAGCATAAGCTTTCGTGAGCTACAGCTCACTTCATTGGATGCATACTGTGGAAAGTGTAGAAGATCTTTTTATACACACAAAGCATGAAAAAATACCTCCCCCCACCCCACTCTCCTGCTGGTAATAGCTTATCTAAAGTGATCATTCTCCTTACAAGGTGCATGATAATCAAGTTGGGCCATTTCCAGCACAAATCCAGGGTTTAACAAGAGCGTCGGGGGGGGGGGGGTAAGCTGTAGCTCACGAAAGCTTATGCTCAAATAAATTGGTTAGTCTCTAAGATACCACAAGTACTCCTTTTCTTTTTGCGAATACAGACTAACACGGCTGTTACTCTGAAACCTCACATACATTCGGTCTGCTAAATGAACACCTTTATTAGTGTTAAAACGTATGCTTACTATATCTATGCAACATGGGCGAAGTACAGTTGCTAGAGGAACCTTAATTTCTTCACAAAACTTGTGTTTAAATATGTGAACTTTAATGATGCATCATTATTTTATGTAATCATTTGATGCCCCGAGTCGGGGGATTGGAGATGCTGTGTTGTCGAATGTGCTGTCTTTCAGATGTGATTTGAAGCCAAGACCTTGTGGACATTATAGACTTGTTGGCACTTACTGAAAAGTAAGCATATTAGCTTTGCTGTCTGCCCAAATTCCCACCTGGATAATTGCTCTGCTTGCTGTATATAAAAGTCACCAGCAGATTTACTGGATGTGATAGTCTTTGCTTCCTGTGCTCAGCTGTCTGTCATGTTCCGGCACACATTTTTTCTAGGTGTCCAGAAGGCATATCATGAGCCAATACATCAACAAAGCAAAGCCAAGCCAGTCAGCTGCAGTATGCTGCTGCCTCTAAATAAATTCAGCCCATAAATAGGAAACAGTATGGTTGTTAATAATTGAATTGGGTGTTTCCATCTTCTTGGAGAAAACAGGGAAAGCATAAGGACAACCAGAATTTAGATTACAGATACACCTTAAATGATGCATATCTGGGTTTCTGTAGTGTGGAACAGGAACAGAATGTTAAGTGTTACACCCAATCTTCTGGAAGTTGGCATTTTCTATTACTCAGCAATTCTCTTCAGCAGGGCCGGCTCTACAGTTTTTGCCACCCCAAGCAGTGAAAAAACCTGCGCAGACAGCAAAAGGGAGAAGCTGCTGCCGATTTGCCGCCGCGGCCGACGGGACAGAGGGGTTGCCACCAAATTGCCGCTGCCACGGAAACACCTGCTTGGAACGCTGGTGCCTGGAGCAGGCTCTGCTCTTCATGGATATTTCTACGGGCTCCCCAAAACTTATATGCTTAGCTGAAGTTTTTTGATGGTCTTCATCACTGTTCTTTGATTATCATTCTACTCCCAGCAAAAACATTCACCATAAGGAAAAAAAATTCTGATTCAGTATAAGATTTTCCAGAGACCAATGCTACACACTTCAGAAGACAAGACCCATCTTATGCATAGCAGTTCCATATCCTACCATAAGGAAAGTGTTAGAGTAAATTTTGCTAATTATTTTTGAAGTCACTAGTTTTTTGGGTGCCTTTGCTTTTTGTGGATGCCTAACTTCAGACACCTTAAAGGGACCCGATTCTCAGAAAGAATGTTTTTGGGTCTGTTTAGGATTTTTAGCTCCCAATCTTTGTATTCCACTAGATATCTAAAATGTTGTAATACAGAAGGACTGACATGGAGTCAGCAGATTGCCAGAACGCCACATAGATGCACAGATTTTGAGGGGTGTGTGTGTGTGTGTGTGTGTGTTCTGGGGGAGGAGGTGGGGAGAATAAAGCACAGTCTCAGTTAATACCAACATAAACAAAATGAGAAAATTCGGTGCAGAACATATCTCCAGAATTTTATTCTTCTGACTTCATTAAAATATCTAGAACTTGGTCTTCTTGATTTTATACTAGAAGAAGAAGAAGAAATAAATCGAACTGTACTGGTATTTCCCACTCTTGTGGGAAAAGGTTCCCATCATGACCTTCTCTTTAAGAGGTACTCACTTCTTTCCAGCAATAGTTCACTTAGATTTCCCCTTCAAAAACTGAAAGATGAGAGAACAGACTTATGCTGGCCAACGATTCGATGAGCAAAGAAAACAATGTAGGACATTAAAAACAATGGCTAATGTAATACTGTCAACCTCTGAGAGCATCTTATCACAAGAATCACACATTTAACAGTTAAGAATACTTTTCATTAAATAAAAACTTGCTCCAACCATAGTGCCTTTCAACTTTTTGCATGACACTGTCTGAATTTTAGCCTTCTTGTCAATTAGAAAATATGGGTGAATGTCTAAGATGTCCTTTGATTAACAGCTTAGCTCATTTTAGTCTACTGCTATTTTTAAAGCTTCTGGAATCACTTTGGCTCTTCACAAAAATATTGGTTAGAACAGAAACAAACCAGATAAATTTGCTGACACATGCCTTCCAATCTGCCTTTGATTTGATAAGTAAAGCAGAGCTTAATATTGACCAGCATATTTTTTGCATCTGTAGACTAGATACTGTACAGACGCTACTAGTTTGCAGTTTCCAAATGATGGGCCATACTATTATGTTGTTCTTGATATGTGCATGCAGCTATGATTTGTCACTACAGACTAGATGGCATCAGTGAATGCACAAAGTATATAATATGCCAGTCCAATACAATACCTATCTTTTATTTACATATGCAAAAAAGTATTAATAATAATAATAATAGTAATAATAATAATAATAATAATAAAGATGAGCAGCATGGCTAGAGTTTCAAAAGATGTATTCTCATTATAAGAAAGGGGGAATTGGCTGGCAGGATTCTCTCTGTGAGGTCTCTGCGACTCTAGAACTTGCATCGTGCCTTGGTCCGAAAAAGTCTGAATTTGGTGACGTTCTGGGTATGCTACAAAAGACATCCCTTTCATAGGGTGTATAGAGAGGGTGAGGGTATACTTCCTGTAATGATAAGGGGATAGAGAGACATTTCTCTAGGTGTCTAGATAGCAGTCAGAGTCCTGTGAAATGACTAATTTAAAACTGCTGGATTTTATTGTGTTAATGTTAAGGCACCTAGAGCCTTGAATAGGAGTTTTATATTTTAAATCTAAATAAACAAGAGCTCAGATTCTGAAGTGCTCATCACCCACAACTGGAGCCAGATTTTCAACAGAACTTAATATCCCATGTGCTGGGCTCTTCTGAAAGTCTAATAATTTATTTTTGGCGTTTAAATGAGTGCTGAGGTCTTTTGAAAATTCTGACCTACTTGGGTCCTCATTGGTTGCTGCAGCATACATTAAAGCATGTTTTAATATTTCTTTCAGGGCTTTCCTAGAACGAAGCTATTAAAACAACGTTAGATTGTTTTTTTTCTCTGAGGAAATCAGACAAAATGTCAATCAAAACTGTTAATTACTAACCCCAAAACCCACTAATTGACTGCACAGGTTTTAATTTTATGATATAGTATTATCCTTATGAGAGCTATTCAAGCTGAAGTTTGAGAACAACAGCTTACTGAACATGAAAGCTTCTTCCAAATCACAACAGATGCTATACTCCATTCTGATCTCATTTACTCCAATATACACCAGGAGTAACTCCAAGAAAGTGGGTGAACTTTACCAATCTAAGGAGGAACAGAATCAGGGCCATTGTTGGGGACTTTGCAGGCAGCTATCACTACAGCTGTCTTTGACCATAAGAAATGGTCTTCAGGGGTTAAACATTCAGCCTGTCTGCAATTCACTAGCTCCAAGAGCCCATCGCAAAACTATCCTAAAAATGATTACATGGAATTACCATAGCATCCCCTCTTACTCTGCGTATAAAAGTCTCAAAAGGACCTGTGACAGCAAGGAACATAGTGCCCAATCATTAGCCTTCTTATGTGGGAATGCAGTGTTGCCAACTCTTTTATCATTTCATTGCAAGTGTCCCTGATCTATGATGTTGTTCTTCAAACCCTGGAGCCTAGAACCATGTACGTGTGTTCTGATTTTTTAAAGGATGTTCCTAGCCCTCATGATTTCAGAGGAAAGCTTGAAAACACAATCCACGTGCACCCTTAGAGGTTCCAAGGCCTAGTAAAAATAACCCTAAATTTATTATTGTTAATCTCATTTTTAACCCATTCTCATGATTTTGTGGGACTGACTCATGATTTTCGAATGCTCAAGGCTGGGAGTGTAGCAGTCAAATGTAGTAGACATACCATTAATCTATGAAGATGGGAGTGTACAGTCTTACTACACAAAGCTTTGGCATTCATGTGTGTTAATGCTAAAAAGAGTGATGAGCCCCTGATCTGCAAAGTTGAGATCTGGATACAAGCTGTCATGAAGTGTGGGGTGGATGTGAAATGCTTAGATCTGAGGATGTGTGGCTTTAACCTGTTATGGAGTGTGCAGCCAGCTGCAAAGTTTGAAGCTAGATTCTTCCAAAATTTGGAGGATGAGACCATGTTGATGTCTAATTTAGGATCAGGCCCATCTCTCTTTGAAAGCTGTATACATTTTAAAAATAGGATGGAAGAGCCAAACTGGACTAGAACTAAATCAAGACTGCAGTTCCTTTCAGCGATGTAAATAGTCTGCTTAAAGGGGCCAGTCCCATCCTGGGAATACAGAGGTTCCCTTGCCTCCAAGAGGATAATAGAATGCCAGTGGACTACACAGGCAAATGACCACATTTAATGAACCAAGACACAAGCTCAGCTGAGACAGTGTCACCAACTATTCTGCAAGCAGGTGCATGAAAATGGTGGTGAGAAGGTCTGTATCTAACTCACTAATATACTTTCAGGTATATCTCATTCAGGCCTTCCTCCCCTTCCCTACTTACACAATTTTGGAAACATTTAAGGCAACTGATTATCTTTGTCTAGAAAGCCATGAATAGCCTTACGTCAAGGAGAAGGTATACAACAGCCTCCTAAGACAACAGCGATGAGTTAGTATCTCAATTGCCTAAAGGCAGAATGAGCTTTGGTGCATTTTGCTACCTTGCAGTCATGTTAATACATCTAGATTCTTAGCATCTACAGGATCAGAAACCTGCAAGTGCTTGAAGCTGAAACACCACTCCTAGATGTAATTTCTCTGGCAGACAATACCCTTAGGTATGTCATTGCACACCATTTTGTAAATGGTTGCTGTATTCTATTACAGAGGTAGCTGTAATTCAGTATCTGGTGAAAGAACTCCCTTAGATACACAGAGTGATGTTTCACATACAGAAAGAACCTTAAAACTCTTGGATGAAAAGGTCTAAAGAAACAAAAACGTGCTGCAAGCAATGCATGGTATATCTTTACTGAAAACTCTGATGTATTGCATGATGTGAATGAAGCCCAAAGCCCATTTCTGACTTAATTAAGTCTACAAGTACATTTAAAGAAACAGTTAATAAGCCATACGTGAAAAGGCTGCTTCACACAGTGATGATTTTGACTGATGTGTAGAGATGTGCTCTGAGGTAGAAGATTTCTCCAGTTTGTAAGTTCACAATAATAAAATTCATGCCTGTTTCATGTCAGCAACAACTGAAATGACATGGGGATAACAAGTGGCAGCTTTAATTGCAGCTCAGTCATTTCATTAAAACAGCTGTTAATTTAAGCTGGAAGGAGAATCAGTACTTTTGGGGGCATTAAATGAGCTCCCTATCGGAAGCAGAGGGGATCAGAACAAGAAGCAAAGCAAGAATACCAGCTCAGTTCTATTAACTCAGAGGTCACCATAATGCCGTGGAACTAAAAAATTACAGAAGGAAGTTGAAAAAGGCAGTTTAGAGCTAGTTTGAAAGTGGGCTTCCCCCCTGGAAAATTTGGAAAACTAAAGCTTAAAAAATAAAAATGAGCAGTTTCCCAGAGATATTTTTAACAAAAGGAGTCAAAAGCAGAATTTTTTGGCTGAAAACTGAACATTTTCTGCCAATGAGAGAAAGTTACTTGCCTTATATAACTGGAGGATTTTTGAGACAACATGTAGTCCCTATGTGTATTCCACTGTGGGTAAGCATGCACTCCATGTGTCCAGAGCTGGAGAATTTTTGAAAGCAGTGTTCCCTGGTCCGCACATGCACCCTCACTCTCCTTGTGCCTCCAACTGAGGAGATAAAGGGTGGGGTGGACCAACTGCCTCCCCAGTTCCTCCTGAATCATAAATCAAAAGATGATCTGAAGAAGAGGAGTGGGGAGGGCAGGTAGTGGGACAAAGCGAGGGACCACACATCTTGAAGAACTTCCAGGTACTATACGGTAAGTCTTCTCATCTTCTTCGAGTGTTGATCCCTAAATGTATACCACTGAGAGTGGCTGACAAGCAGTACTCAAGCAGAAGGATGGCGTAAGGATGCAGATGGCAGAGCCAAATGAAGCACTGCCATTCCAAAGGATGCACCAGCGGAGGAGTCTGAACTAAAGCATAATGCCTTGCAAACATGTGGATGAAACTCCAAGTAGCTGCTTTGCAACTATCAAGTAGAGGTACTTCTTGAAATGATGACATAGACGTTGCTTGTGCTCTCATGGAATGAGCCCTTGTGGGGGAGGGAGATTAGCCACCTGATAGAGTAAAAGACAGTCCAAGATCCATTTCTAGATTCTTTGAGGGGATATAGCTGTGACATAACAGGGCACAATCCAGATTAATGAGTAGATGTGTCACCCTTGCCATGTATCCTGGGATACATTTTACAATGTCTTGATGCTGTAGCCTCCAACCCGGCCTGCTCACAAACAACCTCCAGCATATAAATCACTCACAGTTATGTCTGTGCATGTGCTGCAGCCAGCTAGCTACATCTTGGCTCTTACTGCCCTGGGTTATACTGCAGGGTGACCCCAACGCACCCACAGTCCCAGATCTTCCTCCAGAAATGTATGTCCTCTACTGGCCAGCCCTTTCTGGACAGTACAAATGTATTAAGCCTGTTATTCCTTTAAGGGAATAATATACCAGCTTATTACCTTACACAGAGTACCAAGACACTCCAATTTAAACACACTGGATAAAAGATAAAAAGATAAAAGAGTAAAACAAGTTTATTTTACTGTCTACAAAAAGGCAGATTTTAAGTGAGTATAAGTAATGAGGCATGGAGGTCAGAAATGGTTACAAGAAAAATAAAGATTAAATATTTACTTATATCTACTTAAACTATCTTCATTGCAAAGCAAGCTTTGTTACCACATGCTCCAGCACATTACTGACCAAACTTTCAGGTCAGGATCCTCCCCCGCCCCGAGTCCAACAGCTGTTTTCCTTTGTTGTCTTAGGTACAATTCAAGAGACAGGGAGAGAGACGAGGGTGTCTTAGGGTGCCTGTCCCTTCAGTCCCATCCCCACTTTGAGAAGCATTTCCAGCTAGGAGCAAGGTGACTTAGCCTGGTGAAGAAAGGAAACTCCATGCTGTATCTTTGCTAAAATGTAGGTTTTTGTCCCTACCCCTTTCCTTTCCAAAGAATGGCCACTTAGCAGGTAATAGTCTATCAGCTTTGTTGACACCTGGCAGAAGCATCAGCTTACCCTTTGTCTCTGAGGAACAGGTTTAGTCTCTCCCCAGACTTATCTGGAAAACATACTTCAGTCATGATGTCAGTTTATGTTCATAACTTTCCATATAATGTCACTATGTGCATTTTGCCATGATATTATTGATCAGCAAATTGTGAGGTATCATTTAAAAATTCATAAGGCATACCTCATACAAACATTATTACAATAGAATGTAGAGTGTGAACATGGGGTACATTGTGTCACAATAGCATGACCCCCAACTCTTTCTGCTATTGTGATAAACAGTCTGGGAGATTTTCTGATTGTTGTTCTTTGCAGGTAAAAGGATAAAGCCCATAGTACGTTGAGGGAATGAAACCTTCTTTCTTCTGAGGATGCGGTGATTTTGGAATGAACACCAGTGATTGAATCGACTGTTTCAGGTGACAAACTGAAACTACTTTAGGGTGAATTTATGGTGTACATGCAGTGAAACCTTGTCTTTATAATGACAGGTTTCAGAGTAGCAGCCGTGTTAGTCTGTATTCGCAAAAAGAAAAGGAGTACTTGTGGCCCCTTAGAGACTAACCAATTTATTTGAGCATAAGCTTTCGTGATGAAGTGAGCTGTAGCTCACGAAAGCTTATGCTCAGATAAATTTGTTAGTCTCTAAGGGGCCACAAGTACTCCTTTTCTTGTCTTTATAGAATATGGTGTAAGGAGGATTTGCCATCAGCTTTCCCAACTCACCTACTTTCTTGGCTGATGTGATGGCTACCAGGAATGAAACCTTCATGGATAGAAGGAACATGGAACATGGAGCTAATGGTTTGAAGAGAAGTTTAGTGAGCCCAGAAAGAACAAGATTCAAGTCCCATTGAGGAGTAGGCTTTTTTTTTTTCACCAGCAGAAAGGTTTTGATTAGTTTTTTTTCCAGAAGCTGCTAGTCAACAGATGAGCAAAGATTGAATAACCATGTGAAGGTGAAGATGGTTGGTATGCACTAATTGCTGCCAGGTGGCCCTAGAAAGACCTGCTGTTTTTAAAGACAGACAATAAACTAAAATAAAAAGGAGTATCTGCAGCTTCGGAGGAGATAAATCTTTGCTGCGCACAGACCGAGAAATGCCTCCATTCGGCTAACTAACATCTTCTAGTGAATTCTTTCTACTATTGGTAAGGATGCTTTGTACACCTTCATAACATGACCATTCTGAGGTTGAGGACCATCCAAAAACCACACATTCAGATGGAATAGTTGGGATGTTTGAGTCTGACCTTGTCCTGGGTTAGGAGATCCAAAAAGGTCTGAATGATGATCGGAGGTCAATATGACATGCGTAGGAGGCTCAGCAGCCAAAATTGCCTGGGCCAATCTGGGCGAATAAGGATGACTTGCACCCTGTCCTGACAAATTTTCCCTAAGACCTGAGACAGGAATGGTAATGGAAGGAAGGCATAGTTCAGATGGTCTGACCATGGAATAAAGTAGAGCATCACCCAAAAGTGTCATCCTAGGGCTCTTCTGGAGCAGAATATACTTCATTTTCCGTACATCAGAGAGACAAACAGTTGTCTTGTGGGGTCCTTCCTATGGTAAAAACATTGTTCACTACAAAGTCATGTAACTCCCACTTGTGGTCAATAGTGAAATGCCTGCTGAGGAGATTCACAAGCATGTTCTGGCTCCCTGGAAGGTAAACTGCCAACAGGGTAATTTGATTGCTGATGCACCAATTCCACAGAACGACCACTTCTACTCACAGGGTGATGGATCTCACTCCTCCCTGTCTGTTGACACAAAAGAGTCATCATAATGTCTCTCCGTTTGGTTATGAAGGTACGGTGACCTTTAATGAAAGAGAGAAAGGTCTTGCAATCCTTTCAGACTGCCTGCATTCCAACCTATTGATGTGCATCCTGGACTCTCGAGATCTCCAAGTGTCCTGCACTGTGCAGTTGTCCAAGTGAGCTCCCCAACCCAACAGGGGAGCAGATAAGCCCTTGCTGTGATTGAATTTAGGGACACTCTGATGAAATTTAACATTTGTTTAGGGGTAAGGATAGACTTTTCTGAGATTATGCTGATTGCTAAGGAAGACAAGAGTTGAAGCACTGACAAAGTTGACCTGTAGTTCTCTCACCATGTCCTAACAACAAGAGGCCAGTTGTCAAGAGAGGGGAAGACTGAATCCATGATGCCTGATGTGGGCAACTACTACAGAGAATACCTTGGTAAAGACTCTAGGAGTGGTAACAGTGCACACTATATTGAAAATGGTTGGAGACCATCATGAGCCTGTGAAAACGTTTGTGAGCAGGGCAAATGTCCATGTGAAAGTTCACATCCTTCATATTAAGAGCGGTAAACCACACATCTTTTTCTAGGGATATGATTATAGATGCTCGTATGACCATGCAAATCGTGAATTTGTGACTAAAATAGTTGAGATGGCAGAGATCAAGAATGGGTCTCCAGCTGCCCTTTTTATTGGGTATTAAGAAGTATATTGAGTAAAAAATCTTCCCCTAGTACACAAGAGGTACCCACTGTATTGTACCTCATTGTAAGAGAGATCTACTTTGTTTAAGAATCTCCTTATGAGAATGGCCCTTGAAAGGGGGTGGGCACATGTTTTCGGAGGGGACAGGGATCGCATAGCCAGAATGGATGATATTTAGCATGCACTTGTCCATTGCTATTGCACTCCAAATGTGGAAGAAGTGCTAGACTGACAGGTGCTGGCATTACTGCTTTGCAGTTCTTGAGCGCCCATCAAAAAATAATGCGTAGTGAACTTTGGTTGGGATGATGTTGCAGCCACAGAAGGTGCAGGAAACAGGACTTCTGAGTCCTTTTCCTCTTACAGGGTGGCTCAGAAGGTCGCTGGTGTTAGAACTATCAAGTCACTGGTGTAGCCTTGGTGTATGACTTCCTATGAAATTTTCTTTTTGAGGCAGGTGTTATATATTCCCAGGGAGTGGGGAGTGGCTGTAGAGTGTTTCAGGATGTAAAGACTGATCTGTCTTTTGGTTGAACAGATGAGTTTAACCAAACAGTAGATCTTCCATGATGTTCTGGACCTCCCTAGAAAACCCTGAATTGTGAACACATGATTCTCTGCACATTACAATGGCAGTAGCCACTGCCCTCGAGGATGTGTCTGCTGCATCTACCACTGATTGAAGAGTGGTCCTGGCAATCAATCACCTTGCTCTATTCTGAAAGCCTGAAATTGAGATTTGTCCTGATATGGGAGTTTGTCAGTAAAGTCAAAAAGTTTGGAATAGTTCAGGTAGTCATACTTAGCCATGTAGAAGAGAAGACCTTCCTACCCAATAAGTCAAGACATTTGCCCTTGTTGTCAGCTGGAGTAGATTGAGGATGTTGCTGCCTAGATCTCTGTGTGGCAGCCTGGACAAAGGAACAGGTTAGGAGAAAAGAAATTCGACACCATTAGCTGGAACCAAATAATGTTTCTCTGCTTTCTTAGGGGGAGGAGCACAATTGGCTGGAGTATGCCAGACTGCTCAGGCTGGCTCCAGGATGGCTTTGTTAAGAGAAAGTATGATACAGCTGGAACCAGAGGTTTGAAGGATATCCAGGAGCCTAGGTTGAGGATCCTGGACTTCCTCAAGAGAAATCTGTAACTCCCCTGCAATCCTACGTAACAGTTCCTGCAAAAGCTTATGGTTACCAGGAGGAGACAGAGCCATCGCTGCATCAGGAGAAGATGACTATAATCTTGTGGGTACTGGCAGAACTGCTATATCTGGCTCATACTCCTCCACTTCAGTATGATCAGGGTAAAGGTCTGGTTGTCCTGTTGGGGGCAGGAGAGTGATGGACCCACTCCCTAGAAGAATGAACTGACTCCGCAGGATGGTACTGGTAACCACAGTCCCCAGTAAGAAAAGGAGAACTTGTGGCACCTTAGAGACTAACAAATTTATTTGAGCATAAGCTTTCGTGAGCTACAGCAGGTCAAATGGAAGTCACGGAGATAGATGTTGAGATGCAGGTTTGTCCCAAACTAGTCTGGGTCCCTTGTCTATGAAGATATGCCTCAAAGAAGGAAACAGCAGTTCATTTGGATCACCCAGGGTCCTCTGAGGAAGAAAAGCCTGGTTCTGGATCCACCAGCAGTGCCGACAATCCTGTGGAAGGGAAGTCACGACTGGAGGATGGAATGTGAGACCGATGTCTCCCATGTCACGTCTCTCAGTGGAGTCAGGATCTCCCTCGTGAATAGGTGACCAGATGTCCTGTTTTTAAAGTGACAGTCCCATATTTAAGCCCTCCTGCAGGTGTCCTGACTTTTTCTTAAAAATGGGCAAATTGTCCAGTATTTTTTGTCTCCCCCGACCACATCAGCATTTGTGGGTCCTGCTGCTGGCCGGATCCCTTCTCACCAGCTGCCCACCCAAATGCGGTGAGTGGGAGGGGTGGGGTCCAGTGGCCAATGATCGGGGGCATGAGCAAGGCTGGTGGCGGGGCGAAGATGCAGCACGCGGGGCCAGCCACTCCCCCAGCTGGTCTGTCAGTGCAGCCCCCACAGTGTGCAGGCTCTCGCCAGTGGGATCCTGTCCTGTTTCCGGCTGGCATTGGCTGCGCGCTGCGAGTTGCAGTGGCTGGTGAGTGTGGGCAGGTGCCAGCCGGTTACGTGTCACCTCTGCTGCCCACCCATCGGCCTTTTAAGTGCTCCCTGCTCGCTGTCCTCTCCCTGCTTTGCCCCATTGCCCCCCCAAACCCCGCTGCTCCTACATATCCCCCCGAGCGGGGCGCATCCCGTTCCCAGCGCTGTGTGGAGAACCAGCCCCCGGTTGGAGCCGAGCCCTGCACGTGTCAAAGCCCTGCACAGTGCTGGCATGGGGAAGCCTCTCCATCCCTCAGCTAAGCTCTGGAGTGGCAGATGGGGGAAAGCCTATTCACGCCCCGAACTTGCAGGCTCCACAGCAGCCCCCCGGGCAGGGGCTTAGCACCCTCTTCATCCCCCACTTCCCCATCCTGCCCCTAGGGAACGCTCCGTCCCCTAGACACCTTCCCCTGCTGAGCCAGCTCTCTGGCCAGGTTTGCTGAAGCCCCTGCAGTCAGGTTCCCTGGACCTTGGTGCACAATGCAGCCTTAGTGCTTAACTCCTTCCTGCCTGTGCTGTAGCAGGAGTCGGCTGATCATGTCAGTGGCCAGCAGTAGCCTGGAGGTGTTAGCTGCCTTTTGACACTATGCAGGCAGGAAGGGACAAGCTGCTTCCAGCCACACAGTGGTGGGGGGTGGGAGGAGAAATGAGCTCTGCAAAGACATGGGCCAGGTCATCCAGCCCCCAGGGAGGTGGAGAGGGGGAAGGGAAGCAGCTCCCATCCCTTCACTCCCACACAGTGCCGAAAGATTGCTGCTGGCCACATTCTGGTGTGAGCCCTGCCAGAAATCTGGGGGACATGTGACCCTGGTACCAGGAGAGGCGGGTCTGTCCCAGGGGCTTAGCCAGGCATGGAGGGTGGAGAGCCCGGGCAGGAAGGGTTAGATCAGTCTGTCACATCTCCCACCAACCCCCGTGTGAGAGAGGTGTACAGGGGTGTGTGTGTGTGACCTCTCCCCGTATGTGTGTGTGGGAAGGTAGGGGTGTGTGTGTGTCCCCTCCCCATGTGAACCCTAAAACCTTAAAGATAAGAAGATAAATAAAAAGAATCCAACTATGTAATATTTTTAACAGGGGCTCAGTCAACTTGATGTTAAGTTTAATGTTTGTACTGCATAGTTCTGATTGATTGGCGTTGAACTCGCTTGAATACGAGTAATTTTACCAGGTGTCCTATATTCAGCATAGGGAAATATGGTCACCCTACTTGTGAGGGAAGGACCTGATGGGGAAAGAGACACCGGATTCAGGAGAGCAAAAATGTCCTGAGGAGGAACATAATACTTGGCTCTTCCTGGAGTATGAGGGATCCTGTCTGCCCACCTGTCTGTACCACAGATGTGCAAGACGGAGTCGTATCATAGGTAGCGGAGGTTCTCACGGACTGCTTTTTATCAGTGCAGTCAGATCCTGGATTTTATGCTTAGATGGTACTGGTGTCACCGTTGTCTTTGGATTGTGTCCAGTACTGTCAGAGACCTTGACTTGTTGGCTTTCTTGTCATGCCCTATGGATGTTCTAAATTCTCTTGGGTTGAGCCTGAAGACCTGCTTGATTTAGGCAGGGCTGAATCCCACTTCTATGAAGTGGATTTGGAGGAGGATTTACTCTCATGTTTATGAGAATCCTCCTTGTTGTCCTGACTAGACCCTGCTGAGGGATCTGTGGGTGCAGACCTCCCTGCTCCACAGTCAGATCTCATACTAGGAGGAGCACTACTTGCTGAGTCAGGATAATTGGTGTGTCTACAGCCTCATGGATTTTTCCATTAGATGCTTCTTAAGGTGAATTTCCAGACTCTCTCGGGTATGGCTGGGGAATGAGCAGCAGATTCTGCACCTTGCTGCGATGTGGGCTTCCTTGAGACAGTACAGCCAGTGCTGATAGAAATCACAGACCAAGAAGGAACACTGGCAGAAAGCGCAAAGTCCGGAATCCTGGGCATAATCCAGTACCTGTAATGGGGGTATGGTGATGGAGGGAAGGGGGGTTCCCGAGGACAGAGAAGCTAAACTATCTAGCTATAAAGACTTTTAAGTAAAACTATTGAATAAACTCAATTTCTAAAAACTATTTACAAATATACATATCCTGTACAGATATATGGATAAAGATGAAGCTCTGGACACTGAAGGTTCCAACCTGGGCCATGTGCCAGTAAGAAGGAACTGAAGAGGTGATCAGTCCACCCCACCCTTTATCTCCTCAATTGGAGGCATGGGGGGGGAGGGGAGAGAGAGAATGCATGCACAGATCAACAGTCACTGCTTTCAAAAATTCTCTAGCTCTGGGCCTATGTGTACACACAGTGGAGCAGACATAGGGACCAGCACTCGAAGAACAACTTTCAGTTTAAAATCCAAATTTGGATTCAGAAATGTCACCACTGTGCTTCATGGCCCCATTCTCCTAAATGGGCCAGGCTAGATCTCCTACAATATAACACCATTTCCCCTCTTGCCAAGCCACCACAGAACATCTAGGGAGTCCCTGGCAAACGTGCAACCCAGACCACAGAGGAGAAAGGGAGCATGAAGCACCCTAACTACAAGTCCTATGAGATACCATGTCAGCATTTCCAAACAAACTTTTCGGGTGTTCAGTTTTTCAGTGAAAGGTTCAATTTTCTCACAGAAAGCAGTCACTTTTTGTGAAAAATTCCATTTAGTCAAACAACCAATTTTTCATTAAAAAACAGTTGTGGTGCAAAATTTTGACCAGAACCAGTTAGGTGCAACAGCAATGTTAACTATCAGATTACACATCCTGTCTATTGTGCAATGCATCAGATTACGTATTTAAGATATTTGTAACTTGTCTCTGCATGGACAGGCAACAAGGATGAGGAAGCAGGCACATAATCTCCCTTCCACAGATTCACAATGCCAGTTCAATTTGTTGCATTCTATTAAAGGGTGGTGCAGCAAATACATGATACCTGTGGTCACAATACAATGCTTCCTTCCACCACCACAACCCAACCAGCCAGGTTGGATAAAAATCAATGCTTTAAAAAAAATCATCTCATTTTTTATTAGGGCTGTCTATTAATCACAGTTAACTCACATGAGTAACTCAAAAAAAGTAATCGCGATTAAAAAAATTAATTGCGATTAACCACACTTATAACAATAGAATACCAATTGAAATGTATTAAATATTTTTGGATGTTTTACTACATTTTCAATATAGATTTCAATTGCAACACAGAATACAAAATGCACAGTGCTCACTTTATATTATTTTTATTACAAATATTTGCACTGTAAAAATGATAAACAAAAGAAATAGTATTTTTTAATTCACCTCATACAAGCACTGTAGTGCAATCTCTTTATCGTGAAAGTGTAACTTACACATGCAGATTTTTTTTGGTTACATAACTGCACTCAAAAACAAAACAGTGTAAAACTTTAGCGCCTACCAGTCCACTCAGTCCTACTGCCAATCACCAAGACAAACAAGTTTGTTTACATTGACGGGAGATACTGCTACTTGCTTCTTATTTACAATGTCACCAGAAAGTGAGAACAGGCATTTGCATGGCACTTTTATAGCCGGCGTTGCAAGGTATTTACATGCCAGATATGCTAAACATTCGTATGCCCCTTCCATGTTTTGGCCACCATTCCAGAGGACATGCTTCCATGCTGATGATGCTTGTTAAAAAATAATGTGTCAATTAAATTTGTGAGTGTACTCCTTGGGGGGAGAATTGTATGTCTCCAGCTCTGTTTTACCTGCATTCTGCATATATTTCATGTTACAGCAGTCTCAGATGATGACCCAGCACATGTTTGTTTTAAGAACATTTTCACAGCAGTTTTGACAAAATGCAAAGAAGGTACCGATGTGAGATTTCTAAAAACAGCTACAGCACTCGACCCAAGGTTTAAGAATCTGAAGTGCCTTCCAAAATCTGAGAGTGAAGAGGGGTGGCGCATGCTTTCAGAAGTCTTAAAAGAGCAACGCTCTGATGCAGGAACTACAGAATCCAAACCACCAAAAAAGAAAATCAAACTTCTGCTGGTGGCATCTGACTTGGATGATGAAAATGAACATGCGTCAGTCCGCACTGCTTTGGATCATTATCAAGCAGAATCCATCAGCAGCATGGAAGCATGTCCTCTGGAATTGTGGTTGAAGCATGAAGGGACATATGAATCTTTAGCACATCTGGCACGTAAGTATCTTGCAACGCCAGCTTCAACATTGCCATGCGAATGCCTGTTCTCACTTCCAAGTGACATTGTAAACAAGAAGTGGGCAGCATTATCTCCTGCAAATTGTAACCAACCTTGTTTGTCTGAGTGATTGGCTGACCAAGAAGTAGGACTGAGTGGACTTGCAGGCTCTAAAGTTTGACACGGTTTTATTTTTGAATGCAGTTTTTGTGTGCATAATTCTACATTTGTAAGTTCAACTTTCATGATAAAGAGATTGCACTACAGTACTTCTATAAGGTGAATTGAAAAAAGTTTGGTTTTTACAGTGCAAATATTTGTAATCAAAAATATAAAGTGAGCACTGTACACTTTGTATTCTGTGTTGTACTTGAAATTAATATATTTGAAAATGTAGTAAACATCCAAAAATATTTAAAATAAATGGTATTCTATTGTTGTTTAACAGCACGATTAATCGCGATTAATTTTTTTAATCGCTTGACATCCCTATTTTTTATTTAAATTGGATTTTTGTTATAAACATTTTAATGTTTTTCTTTTTTTAAAATATACTTTTTTAAAATTAAATCTGAATTGAATGCAACATATGTTAAGGCCTATATTTATTATAATCTCTCTAAACATTTAAATAAAAGATAAAAATGCTGTTTTGTGTGTTTAATTAAATTCCAGTTACTATCCAAATTCAGATTGACACAATTGTGAACAAAAGTTAATTATATAGTAAATAAGCAATATATTGTTCACTGTTTTCTAATACACTAAAATGTACAAATAATAAGAATCTGAAAATATTAAGCTATACATTTATTTGGGCAATTGTATATATTTATAGTGTACCCTCCTAGGTAGTAAGAGATGTATCAGACCTAGTGTAAAGGCTCTAGTTAGTTATAACCATTAAAATGTGTTGCATTACATCAAGCAATGAGAATGTTCCTTTCTTTAGAAAATAACGAAAGTACAAATGGAAAAGTTCATTAAAATCAATTTAAATTGAGGATTTCCACTTGGCGATTTAAATTGCCTTGGTTTAAATCAGTCCACCCTGCATCCAGGAGATTCCACTAATGTGCCACACCTACCACCTTGCTTTGTCTTACTGCCACAACTGAGCTCTTCTAAAGAAAAAAGGAACGGAAAATACTCCAAATCCGTCTTCATGAGTAGACAGAGTTCATATGGCTGCTTGATCCTTAAATAGTATATTTTCACATCTTGTTTTTTTAAACGTTAGCATCTAAATGAGGTTTTCATGTCCACAGTCACAGGGATGAAAGGGAAAGGGGAGTTTCTAAGTTAGTTGCTGCTTTTCTCTGGCTGGAAAATGTTCTCTCCCCATTAAGCTAGTATTCCATTAATATGTGAACAACATCTGGCTAGATTACCATATTAAACATGTTGACTCCCAATACAACTTGAGTTGAAGGGCATGTCCCATGTTTAGTTTGCTTGATTTATAATTAAAAGTAACTATGTTAAGAGAAAGTCAAGTTAAGAAAAAGTTGCAAAGTCAAGCACACAAACCCTAGGAAATACTAGAACTAGGGTTGCCTATGCAATCTTATTTGATCCTTTTGAGCACATGCATTATGATAGTCTTTAAATTACGTGATCACACTGTTTTTCAGGGACCCTGGCATACACAGCGCACCGGAGGGACAGCACTCACTGAATGACTAACTAGTTAATATTTTATCCTTATTATTCAATGTGTGGTCCCCTACTGTATTTAGTGCATACCATTTAAGCCTTGCATAGAATCAGAATTCATTTACTTATGGGTTTTTCTATGATACCCAGATACTGTGGTGACGGTGCTTCAAACATTAATGAATTTGTCTTGACACCACCCTTATGAGCCAAGAAGGTATTACCCTCATTGTACAGACTGAGATTTGAGGAAACATATTAAGGTCAAAATTGTCAAGTATCCACGCAAGAAAAACACCAACCTTGGCAAGTTGGAGCCTAAAGAAAGCTTAATTAAAATCAATGGAGAAATTAAACTTAAGGAGAATAGAAAAAACAGCAAAAGCAAAAAAACAAAGTAAAAGAAGAGAAGAGAAGAAATAAATGATGTTCTCTTTATTGACTTTGTGCCAAGGTTAGGTGACTTAGTTATCACAGCAGTGTAAATGAAATCCATGTCTAATGTGTCTAACTTTCAAAGCAACCAAAGTTTCCTATCTTTTCTTTCTTGCTTTGTATTTAGTACGTCTCCCGACTTCACAGAATCACTAACTAGAAGTGAAAGATGAAGAAAATGAAATATCCTTGTCCTGTGTGCAGTGAAGCCATTGAAAGCTATGCTGTTAAGCCTGAGTTCAGAGTGCACGCTCTCTCTCTCATATTCTATATTTTATACACTCAGGCAGATCTAGATTTTCAGAAGTCACTAGTACTTTCCATGAGAGGTTAGTGATTTTGAGTTCTTACTTGAGATTCCAAGGGGCCAGATTCTCAGGAAGTGCTGAGCACCTGCCTTCTAATTATCAGGCCCCTTTAAGCTTCCAAGTTAAGCACCCCAAATCATTAGCCACTCTTGGAAAACCTTGGTCATATGACATGGGACAGGTGAGAGCATCAAATGTTTATCATGAGTTTGAGATAGTGACATAACTCAAAAGTAGTGAAGCCATGAGTGAATTATTCAGGTCATCCCAAACAAATGTCTGTAAAACCTTTATACCACACTGTTAAGTATTCTGTACATGCTACATACTGTGTCAAAAAAAAACATTTAGGAAGGTTTAATTTTAAAAAATTTATTGGCACTGTTTCATAATCTTCTGCTAGTAAAACCAGGTAACTGAGTCCTGCTATACAAAAACAAAACAAACAAACAAAAAAACCAACACCCACTAAAAAGAGACCTAAAGTAGATTTAAAATCCTGATTGTTTTTGGTGTAGATGAAGTCTGATACCTTGATACAGTTTTCGGATAGAAGTGAATGCTGGGTTAATTGGCAGGTTGGGAATCCTCTGTCCAGTAGAGACGAACTCCCATTTCTAGCCAAGAACTGCACAATAATGAACTTTAAAGCTGCAGTTTTTATGCATAAAAAGCTTGCATTGGTGCCCGACTGAAATCTACTCATCTTCACCCTTAATGTAGTGTACTGTATTTTGGGGGGGCCTCTATCACATCTAAGGGGGATAAGGCAGAAACATGCCGAGCAGTTTGTTTGTTTTGTTTTTAAAACAATGTCTGTATGAGCTGCTCAGGGTTTGGGAGGATGGAGTAAGTCTCAGTGGAAGAGAATTAGTAAATAGGGCAGGTGATATCCTAAATAGTGACAACTAGACAGGTGCTATCACATTCCTGTTAAATTTACCACACTAATCCTAAATATAAACACACACACACACACACAGAGGCAGGAGCAAAATTATTCTCTATTGGAAATTCATCACTTGAACAGAAAACAATTTTATAATCTGCTAGCAGGGGTGCTGCAACAATTTATATAGTGGGGGTGCTGAGAGCCATTAAACCAAACTGTAAACCCTGTATATCAGAGGTTCTCAAACTGGGGTCCGTGGACCACCAGTGGTCCGCGAGCTCCATTGAGGTGGTCTACGGATAGTTCCCTCTAAGGTGCATGCCTGGGCAGCAGCACTTGAGAGAATGAAGGGCCACCCACCTAATTAGTGGATCCGCCTAGGTGTGGCTCCACTAATTAGGTGCCTGGACCCTGGAGAAGATGCACACGTAAGGTAAGGTAGTGGCCTTGGGGGAAATAGGGGGTAAGTGGGAGGGAGCAGTGGGGTGAGAAGAGGGGGTGGGGGAACTTTGGGATGTGTAGGGCTGCGGCGGCCAGAGAGAGAAAGAGGCAACTTTCCCCAGCTCCAGGGCTGCAACTGCCGGGGAGAGACCCACCTCCTTCCCAGCCCCAGCTCAGGGGCTGCTGTGGTGGGGGAGAGAGGGCACATCCATCTCATTAGACAGGTAAGACTACTGATATTAAAATATGAGTTGTGTGCTTTTATTTGTAGAACAAAAACCGTTAATTATTATTAAGTTTTCTTTATATAGCCATTTTATCTGAAGCACTTTACAATAGTTAGTTAATGGTACAAACAACATTTGGAAAGATCATTAAGTGGTCTGCCGAGACCCTCAGCAATTTTCAGGTGGTCCACGAAAAAAAAGGTTTGAGAACCACTGCTGTATATGATAGAAACCACTTCAAGTCAGGGGGTGCTACAGCACCCCCGCACTGCTCGTTCCAGCACCTATGTCTACTTTTGACCTTTTGATTTTGACCTTTCTGTATTTTTGGCAAATATTACTGGGCAAAGTTAAATTAGCTATGGTGGTGTAAGTCAAATGCAGGAGACGAATGAAGGTTTATATGGTGATGTGAAAATTTTTTTGTAAGGTAATGTATTCTAGGTGTTAGCTGGATTCAAATGAAACACTTCAAATCTTTTAATAAAGTTTGTTTGTAAACTTCAGATGTCCTTTGAGGCTAAGACATAGGACAGATGGGTTCTGTTCCCAGCTCTACATAAATTACTTAAATAACCAGGGATATATCACTTACACTCTACCTCAGTTTCTTCACCTGTAGTGATGTAATTTATAATTTATGACTGGGTGAGCTGGGTGATTCATTAATGTTTTAAGGAGCTCAGATCCTCCAATAACTGAATGAAATGTATTATAGAGAATAATATATACATATATCACACATACACACAGAGACAGATAGAAAAATACAGTACAGCCAGATCCTGCAATGTTTCTTTGTAGCCACAGGGATTTATCTGAGCCTGAACACATGGCCTCAATTAAACAAGCCCACGGCGCCATTCTGGCATCTGGCCATCACCAGAACATAAAGATGGCTATGCTCCTTTTCCCCTTCCGCCTCTCCTCCTATGCTAAGCAAGCCCCCTCCCCATGTGAAATCTCGCCTTTTGTGTGCTTTTACCCTATACTACACAGATTTCACTGGAGAGACCAGCGTTTCTCAAATTGGGGGTCCTAACCCAAAAGGGAGTTCCTGGGGATCACAAGGTTATTTTAGGGGGTTAGGATATTGCCATCCTCACTTCTGCGCTGCTGCCTTCAGAGCTGGACGGCCAGAGAGTGGCAGCTGCTGACTGAGGGCCCAGAAGTAAGGCTGGCAATACCATACCATGCCATCCTTACTTCTGAATGCAGAGCGGCTGCCGGTAGCAGCACAGAAGTAAGGGTGGCAATACTGCAACCTCCCTCCCCTACCCCGCAGTAACCTGGTGACCTCCCCCTCCCACAACTCCTTTTTGGGGCAGGACCCCCTACAATTACAACACCATGAAATTTCAGATTTAAAGAGATGAAATCATGAAATTTATGATTTTTAAAATCCTATGACCGTGAAATTGAGCAAAATGGACCATAAATTTGGTAGGGCCCTACCCGTGGATAAGAGATAGCCACATACAGTAATTTGATAACCTGATATAGCTCACTATCTTGTCTTGGCTCAGGAAAAATAGCCTTTAAATCTTAAAGCAGAAGTTAGTCCATTGGAAGATGCTACCTCACTCATCTTGTCTCTCTAATATCCTGGGACTAAAGCACAGCTACCACACCACTGCAAACTATGGAAGATGTCAAATTTTGCCATTTAAAATGAAAACTTCACAATATGAAGAAGAAGAAGAAGAAGAAGAAGAAGAAGAAGAAGAAGGATGTCACTGTTAAGTCTGGCTACTTCCTGAGAAAATACAAGAAACAAAATAATCCCCGTATATATATATACCATCTATAACCCTTTGAGCACTACATATAGAAGTTGGTCCAGTAAAAGATATTACCTCACCTACCTTGACTCTCATATATCCTAGGACAAACAGCTACAAAACTGCAAACAACTTAAAACCTAATGTCAGCTTTTTTAATTTCATCTGAATTCATTCTTTTTATTCTCACTTTAATATACTTTATTTCTTTCCCCTGTAACTTCTATGCACATGCAGACCTTTCTTCAAAAGAAGCAAAAAGCTTTTTGAGATGCTATAATTATCACAGTACCTACCAAGAAACTTTTGACGTTAACCTTTCTAAATATCTAGTAAATTAAAGTTTATTTTACTTTGCATTTGAGGGTATTTGTTTGTTTGTTTAACAGGTTGTTACTGGTTTAACATTTTAAGTTGCACAAAAAGAAAATGCTGGCGATCACACTAGGAAGCCCTGGAATGTTCAAACAACAGGGACATACTTTAAGGATAAAAGTTGTCTTAAGAAAATCTCTAGCGTTGTCTTCTAGCTTCCCCAGTCACTGGCATAAAAAAACCCCACAAAGTGAAGCATGGAATCATTGTGGAAGTACCAGGTGCAGCTCCATAGTTAATGTTGCGTTTGCTATTACAACTGGGAAATCTTCTTCCTTCCACAGAATTGAAAGAGGTTTCCAATTACTTCTCTTAGGAGGCTGTAGTTAGGAAACTTGTCCTTTCCAGCCAATTTTTCTTGGCTTAATTTTATCCCATATAACAAGGAAGCTAAGCTATCACATCTAAAAACACATGGAAATGGCACAGAACTCTAATCTCATTCATGAGTATGGTATAAAGACTAAACTAAAAGCACAGCCTGAATCCCCAAAAGCATTTGTTTGGGAACCTCCATACCCTACTGAAGACACCCTGCACTCTCATAGTTCAGCCACCATTCTTCCCACTGAAGCAGCAGATGAAACTGCCTATGAAGGCTACTCCATCAGCCAAAGGAGACACCAGTGAAGGATACAAGACCCTTTCAGTTCCATCTAAGATCTGTGAAGGTTACATCTTAGGATACTTCTTAAGCACTCTCAGACAGACTGACACCTGAGACTGATCCCAAGCTTGTTTTAGGCTGCTGCATTGACACAAAAGCACACACCAGTGAATTGTTTGTCAGAAATTTGTAGTTGTTTCCATCCAGTTAAGGAGAAACATTGCAAGTGCAAGATGAAATAAGCAAAGCAGGACTAAAGCTATAAATCATATGCACTATTAGGAGCAGCTCTTATAGCTGAGTCGGAGTTCTTCAAAGGTTGCATGCCCATTAAACAAAGGACAGTCTCTAGTGTCTAAGTATATCGGCTAAGGCTATAAATTCACTAACACTTACAAATAGGGCTATTGTGCATTTTCACATATTTTTTCCACTTCTCAGAGGAGCCTTACCCTCAATCTGCTGGTCTGAAACAAGAATGTAATTGGAGAAGCAAGGGAAAATTGTAAGATCTGCAATTGCTAGCGTGGGTCTTACTTCCTCAGGCTTTGCACATCCTGGACCATTAATCTAAGCACAGATAGGGGCACATGTCAAAAGTGGGGAATTGCCCAGCAATGAACACTTCCCAAAGACCAACACAAGGTCAGTGCTGAATCCTAACCTGAGTTAGCCAGCAATATTGAATGTGACATTTACTTTCTCCTCCACTGAACTCAACTGAGTAAAGACAATGAGGTCTGATACTAAAACATCAGCTAAAGAACTTCCATGAAGTGTTAGTGTGACTACCAAATTGAGCACCATCATATTACATGTGCAATCTCAGCAGAAAATACCCATTCCCCACCTGAGAAGCAGGACAACTGCTAAAACCCCTGAGAAATAAAAATAGTAGGCAGATACATTCTTTCATATAGCAATAGATTCACTTATGCGAGTCACAGAAATACAACAAGGATATTCATTGGCTAGTTGAATCAGTGATGCTTCATTCCAACTTTTTTTATAGTGACAAATCCATGGCCTTCGCTGGTCTCGTTATGCTGAGCACCATGGCTGCTTAGAACTAGGCAGTGATTGTGAGGATGGAACTCCTGATCAAATAGCACAAACACTGAGCTAAAGGAGTGTCAGTCAAGAGATTGTTGCCCTTGTTGCCAAGAAGACCAATGGTATTTTGGGATGTATAAGTAGGGGAATTGCCAGCAGATCGAGGGACATGATCGCTCCCCTCTACTCGACATTGGTGAGGCCTCATCTGGAGTACTGTGTCCAGTTTTGGGCCCCACACTACAAGAAGGATGTGGAAAAATTGGAAAGAGTCCAGCGGAGGGCAACGAAAATGATTAGGGGACTGGAACACATGACTTATGAGGAGAGGCTGAGGGAACAGGGATTGTTTAGTCTGCGGAAGAGAAGAATGAGGGGGGATTTGATAGCTGCTTTCAACTACCTGAAAGGGGCTTCCAAAGAGGATGGATCTAGACTGTTCTCAGTGGTAGCTGATGACAGAACAAGGAGTAATGCTCTGAAGTTGCAGTGGGGGAGGTTTAGGTTGGATATTAGGAAACACATTTTCACTAGGAGGGTGGTGAAACACTGGAATGTGTTACCTAGGGAGGTGGTGGAATCTCCTTCCTTAGAAGTTTTTAAGGTCAGGCTTGACAAAGGCCTGGCTGGGATGATTTAGTTGGGGATTGGTCCTGGTTTGAGCAGGGGGTTGGACTAGATGACCTCCTGAGGTCCCTTCCAACCCTGATATTCTATGATTCTATGATTAAGGCCTATGACACAGATGGAAAGTTCCGATTCCTTCCTTTAGAGGGCAGTGGTACATATAGACTAGACAGATGGTAAATTACCTGCATTTTAAGTAATTAAAACAACGCTATATACAAAACCCAGATGAGTGCATGGTCATTTTTGACTGCTTTATTTTTATTTATTCATTTACTGATTGATAAACAGTCATTTTACAAATCACTTTTTCAAATACTTGGACTAAAAAACCCCAACATTTTAATGATAAACCTTGACCATGACCTCACTGAAGATTCTAACCTTCTCCCATATGCTGCTACTCTCAAAACACTTTACATGGATGTGGAAACTTGCATCTGGATTGTTTCTTACCCCAAGTTCTTTATCCTCTGTCTGTGGGGCTCATAAGGATGATAGAGGCATTTCTACCCAGAAACCAAATATCTGTTTGTGTACACCCACATTTATCAATTTGCATCTCTTGAGTCTTCCTCATTATTACTGTGATAGGAAATGGCATGTATTTATTGCAATATATCTTACTGTAACATACAGAATATGGTGTGCTGCAGCAACATCTGAGTCACTATCAAATTGCATATCACCACACTTCTGTTTCAAATGTCAAGGCTGATAAACCAAGGGAAAGCTAGAATCCCTGCAGAGCTCACATGCCTTTGATCTTGCTAATATTCCATATGCCATCCAGAATAGAGCTCTGTACTCAAAACTTGCCAAATACATATGTGTGGTCCTCTATGCTCGCTTTGTACTCGAATAAACACCAGCTCATCTCTCATAAATTTCTAACCGGAGTCAACTATGTAGGGTTATCTGTCACATGGTATAATTTTAGTTTCTATAGCAATGAGTCTATTTTACAATGTTAAAGTAAATATATGTATTGAATAGCAACTACTCAGGAAGTTATTCTGACAATGGTTTTGGGGGATTCATGTGGACCATACTAAATACTCAGTACCAGCTAACCAATTATTTATAAGGATAATCTCGAAATGGGAAACAGAGCAACACAAGATTAAGAAACTGATGTTTCAACTGTTCAAAAAAAGTTAGAAAAACTAAGTCAGTACTTCAGGAAAAAGGAGAGCAAGAAGGGAAGAAAGGAAAGATGTTACTACTAGTATTATAGCATTCACCACTTATATCTTGATTTTAAAGCCTCTCTCTGCCATGACCTCCAAGACTGGAGAACTGGAACAACAGACTACTCTCCAATAATTTGAAACTAGGGAGCATGGAAGATAAAACCTTCACAGGAATGGGACTAAGACTATGAAACTCAGTATCAGAAGAGATAAGAGAACTACTTAAAGAACCCAATGCAGAACTTGACCTAACTTTCCCATAGTAAGTACTACTCTTTCTCTACCCTAATTCTGATAAAGCATTTACTCCTACATGTTGAGTAGGAAGTGAGATATAAAAAAGTGTCTTTTAAAAGAAAATATATGAGAAGTGCTCAGATACTAAGATGATAGATATTAATTCGTATCTGGCAGATAGAAAGACCTCTGCAAACAATTTATTTTCATAGCACCTTTGTCAAGCAGGTATTTTATCCTTTTCACAAATGGAGGACTAGAAAAAAAGTGGTAACTGATTTGCCAAGGAATGCACAGATAATCAATCTTACATCCAGCATCTGGTTCTAACTATTAGATATCACTGCATCACTTAATTATTAGGAACCAATGCAGAACTTTTTCAGCAACTTCAAAGTTAGAGATCAGGTAAGAAAGTATTCCCAGAGCACCTTCCCATTCTCAGCTTACTCTCCAGTCAGCTATCTTCATTATTTTTTCTATTAAAGTTTTTGGTTACATGAACGTATGTGACAGAGCTTTCAGTCATGCACTATTGCACTTACTTGAGTCCTGGTACAGAGACAGTTAAGTAAGGGGAGCAGTGGAGGCAAAAAACCTAACTGGTTTCAAGACTAAGTTTGGTAAGTTAATGGAGGGGATGGTATTCTGAGATTGCCTACATGGCATGTGGCCCATCTGTGATTGCCTGTAGCAAGTATCTCCAATGGGATGGGACACTAGATGGAGAGGCCTCCAAGTTACTACAGTGAATTCTTTCCCAAGCGTCTGGCTTGTGGGTCTTGTTGATATGCTTAGGGTCTAACTAACTGCCATATTTGGGATCAGGAAGGAATTCTCCCCCAGGACAGAGTGGCAGAGACCCTGGGGGTTTTTTGCCTTCCTCTGCAGCATGAGGCAGGGGTCACTTGCTGGTTTAAGCTAGAGTAAATGGTGGATTCTCTGTAACTTTAAGTTTTTAAATCATGATTTGAGGACTTCAGTAATTCAAGAGGTTATGGTCCACTACTACAGGAGTGGGTGGGTGAGGTTTTGTGGCCTGCAATGTGCAGGAGATCAGAGCAGATCATCACAATAGTCCCTTCTGGCCTTGAAGTCTAAGTCTATAAATTGAACAAGGAACTGGCTGCATCCTTGGAAGCTAGGACTGTGCAGATCCAATTACTTGGCAAGAAGGTGACAGCATTTTAAAATGTAAGTTCTGGTATAAAAAGCCCACACAATTAGATTTTGGTGGCTTGTCTCTCCCCACCCAGGCTCCCAGGAATAAATGAATGTCTTAAATGTAGAGTCTACGCTCAGCAAGAACAATGTGTTTTGTTGTAAAGAGGAAACAACAAGTAAGAAACTGAAAATTCACTTGGTTTATCATCTTCTGATACCTCCGGGTATCCTCCCTCCCCCTTTCCCCACCCCCCAAGCCCAGCCACACACATCCTCTTCCCTGTAATTCACAGCCTAAAATCAATCTCCAGGTACTCCTCATGTTTGTAAAGGATAGGTCATCCAATCAAGGGACAAGCAACAGAAAGTAATTTGGATGATCAATCACAAAGCTTGAAAATCAACTTACAATTACTGAGTGCTTGCTACAGTTTGTTAATCTATAGTATGAAGTGTTCAAACAATTTTGAACACCACCAATAAAAAGATATGATCCCTTTGCTGTTAGTTCACAAAGTGAAAAAACTTAATATTTTTATAACAAAATAATTCATCCAGCCCTTCTCACGGACCATTCCATAAATCATGGGCCAACAGAAGGATCAGACTAAGGACATATAGATTAAAATACCAAAGGGAAGGCTAAGAACAAAATCAGTAACTTTAAAGAATTAGAGGGGGGTACTGACAATCATTTTTGTGTGTGGCATTCTTCAAGCATTTGACAATTTCCATTTATACTTTCAGGCCTTCTGGTTGATCTTAAACTGAGGGTGTTCAGCACTTGGCAAGTTCAGGTCCTTAGAATAGAATATCCAGGTTATTTTCCTTTCACTTTTCTCTGTATATTGCAAAAGACTAACTTACACCCAGGCACCATCTTTTCTCTTTAATTTCTGTAAATCTCTAACCGCCACACCCCTGCTAATAGTTACCTCTGTCTTCACCTCCCCTGTGGTTTCTGACACCATCAGTCATCCAGAAGAAACTCTTCCATCACACCATTTTATTGTGATGAATGGAAAAGAGCATATCACTGGTCCTAATGGGTAGGATATCAGAAAGGAACTCTAGAGATAGAACACTAGAGTAATTTTTAAAATTAGGGAGTATGAAATGTGTGCAGTTCAGTCATGGAGCCATCCAGAAATAACTGTCTATCCAAACATCATGGGCTTATAAACATGATGCACCTGTGTAGCACATTGCTAGGGATACCCAGAACTGTGAGCCACTGTGTTACCACTCTGCTCAGCAAGAGTGAGTTTTGCTGGTGATTACACTCTGTGTCACCTCCCTGTCACACATAGAATCATAGAATATCAGGGTTGGAAGGGACCTCATGAGGTCATCTAGTCCACCCCCTGCTCAAACCAGGATCAATCCCCAATTAAATCATCCCAGTCAGGGCTTTGTCAAGCCTGACCTTAAAAACTTCTAAGGAAGGAGATTCTACCACCTCCCTAGGTAACGCATTCCAGTGTTTCACCACCCTCCCAGTGAAAAAGTTTTTCTTAATATCCAACCTAAACCTCCCCCACTGCAACTTCAGACCATTACTCCTTGTCCTGTCCTCTTCTACCACTGAGAATAGTCTAGAACCATCCTCTTTGGAACCACCTCTCAGGTAGTTGAAAGCAGCTATCAAATCCCCCCTCATTCTTCTCTTCTGCAGACTAAACAATCCCAGTTCCCTGAGCCTCTCCTCATAAGTCACGTGTTCCACACCCCTAAACATTTTTGTTGCCCTTCGCTGGACTCTCTCCAATTTATCCACATCCTTCTTGTGGTGCGGGGCCCAAAACTGGACACACTACTCCAGATGACGCCTCACCAATGTCAAATAGAGGGGAACGATCACGTCCCTCAATCTGCTGGCTGGCACCAGTCTGTCTTCCTCACCAACAAACTCCTCAAGACTCTCCTGGCCCAAACCTCATCTAGCAGATAACAATCAGTGAACGTCATCCCTCGAGCTCTTCAGAGATGTTTCTCTGCAATGCACAGACCCTACCACTATTCACAGAAGATGCTAAGTTTGTTGCTCTGTTAAAGAGTTGGTACATCAGAGCTTATCTATTTCACTGGGGTAAATACACTCTTCCCATCAAACACCGTACTGAATTGGTGTATAGTCAAATTAAAACAAGTTTATTAACAAAAGAGCATGGAATAAGTGATACCAAGTAAAAGAGATAAAGGTAGAGATGGTTACAAGCAAATAAAAGTGAAAACATGCATCTAAAAGTCTAATACTTACTCTAGCAAGATACAGTCTTTGTTCACGATGACTCTGAAACTTGCTGACAATTACTGTGGCTGCAGTTCTTGATTGGTTCTTCTTGACTTTAAACCACAACTTCCCTCTCCTGAGAGCAGCACACTCCACAAAGTAGCCCCTAACAGTCAAATGGATCATTAGCAGTTGGAAAAATGATGTTGAAGTGGGAAATGAAGGCATTAGGCAGCTTTATCCAGATGGACTGCACAGCTTTTCAATTTACAGTTTCACTAAAATTGGATTTAGTGTTTTAGATCCAACTTAAACAAACAGTATTTCTTAGCCAGTCTTTGGAAATAGGTGTTTTTACACCAATTACTTCAGAGGTCTACACAGATGGAAGCCTATATTTTTAGATTAAATCAATAGGGCAAAGATTAAGTGACCACTGCATAGCGAACAGGAGAGAGTATGCTTACAGAGTGGTTTAATAAGACAAACATAACACAGCCTAATCTGCAAACCATTATTGTATACAGCAGAAGTTTATTTCTATCTAGGATCTCTCCGAATCACTAATGTGCTGAAGAGATGGGAAATTACCCATCTATGAGACTAGAGATCAGTGAACGAGTTTGGCTAAAATAAAGTCATGCTGCAGTTACACCCCAAAACTGAGCCAAACCTGAACTCAGCTGAAGCCCAAGTCATAAACACATCTTCACCATGGCAGGTGTCTTTGTTCCAGACTCAGACCAGAGGACCTATATTAATACAACCAAGTCTGTTAATGACAACTACAGACACCCTCCAAGATCATACATCTGGTTCTGTAATTTACTGTTCACCAGCTGAGTCAATCCAAGCAGTCAACCAGGATGACTAAATTTATGGAGAGTGGGGACTTCATTTTTCTAGAATACTTTTAGCAATTATTAGGTGAACCACCTGGGTGTCAGAGAGGCTTAATGGGTTTGTGGCCATATAAAAGTCACATGCCAATGACATGATTTAGGCAGAGCTGGAAAGGGGATTCATTGTGCAAAGATATCAGTACTTCTAGGGAAACTAAACAGAACCACCATCCTCCCCTGGGTGGTGAAAGTAGAACAAGCCAAAACACTGAACGCAAATCCTTCAAGTTATAAACCAAATAAGCCAACTTCCCTCACCAGAGGCTTCCAAACAGCCTCATTTCTCCAGTAACTGATGGTTCTACTGGAAACATTGCAGGTAATGATGACCAGGTCAGGTACTTCAGTGCATCTTCCTGTATCTGCAAGCAAGGTAACTGCTTTACTCAAATAAGAACTTTGCATAAACATGCTCTTCAAAGTGCTTCTGCTGCTGATAATCCTAATAAACTGCTTAGCAAGACTGTGGTCCACATTTTCCAAAGAACCTCTCTCCTTCAGTGCCCCACGAGTAAAGAACAGAAAGACGAAGCACTGCTATTATAGTGCATTAAGACGTACTACTTCATTCATTGCGAAGGAAACAGCAACTTTATAAGCATATTCCCCCCCCCCCGCAAAGACAGATGCTGTCCCACATTGTAGAATCTTCACATGAATTTTTTAAGGAAGGGAAAAAACAACTACCACCACCTGTAAATCTTAAACTTTTAGGATTTTAGCTAGTAGCCAGATGTGTGCTTGATTAGGGGCTGGACATTCTTCTCAGATTTCAGCAAGGCTGCTGGCATAGTAGCCAGCTAGAACTAGAGTTAATTTATGGGCAGGGTGGATCACGATTCTTGGCAGCAGTCAGTTCTGGTCCCACCCCTCCCTTTCCCAGTTAGGAACCTCCTTTCCTTCTCTGGATTACCATCCTGATTTAACTTGTCTATCTAGTTGATTTCCAATCCTTTCTCTAACTAGGAACTAATAGAAAAGAGGTGGGTAACACTGGAAGGTCATAGAGCTGGCAGCACATGTAGGGAAGCAAGGATGGAGGCAGAGTGGCAGCTTGAAGGTTGTTGGCTCATGGGGAGCAAGGTTCACATTCTGGTACTGGGTGGGGAAGCTAATGAGGTGGGAAGGAGTCCCAGTTGGGGAAGGGAGAGGGAGTTGGGGAAGGGAGAGTTCTTGCTTAGAGGATGGACAAGAATGGGGAAGCAGAATAATGTAACTGCTCTCTATAGCCTTCAGAAAAGTAGACTGAGCTGGAGTATGCAAGTGATCCACCTTCCCATGACCTCTCCTTCTCTTGCCTGAAATGAACTGAAAGCTGCTGTAAAGCCTTGTAAGGAGTAAAGCATTGGCAGCAGGTAGTGCCATCTGTTCCAGTCTAATTCCTTCTAGCTCAAGCAGTTTATGTTTCAGTTCTTGAGAAAGGTAAAGAAATAAAATCCAGGAGTGCCAGACAGTGGGAGATTTGGAGAGAAGAAAAAGTAAATCGGCCACTATTCTATGCCAGGTGACTGCCTGGCCAATGCATTCACTCTGGAGTAACTATATCCCAATACTGGAAGGCTAGATGAGAAATCAAACTGGAACAGAAGTGTGCCAGGTGCATATGACACAAACATAGCACTGCTGGTTCAGTCACGATGTGTCTCCATTTCTTAACTTAGGTTGGAAATCAATTGGAGACTGGAGAGAGGAGGCTATAATATTGGTATGCCTTCCTTCTGCACGCACTCTGTCTCTTTATGTTACAAAGGATCCCTGTTTACAATATGGTCACATGAATGTTGTTCATCTCTCACACTTGGACACTATTTCTAGACAATCTAATGAACCCTCCACAGACTATCCAGACACTGTGTTAACTGGAGCACTCAAAAGGTGGGATTTGGATGTTCAAGTCCAATACCTTAGTTCAGGATATGTAGGTTCCCTTAGGGCCCCGTTTTAATAATGCTAAAGGGCTGAAAACAATGTTTTTGTATTGCAGCTTTGGGGGTTTGGTACATAAACTTTTGTGTTCAGCTAACAGACAATCTGGATTAGCTTCAGAACTCTAATCTGCAAGGACATTACTGGTCGCAATTCTCTATGCTCTCCACTCTAATAATAATGTTGTGGCCTGAACCAAAACATCTGATGAGAACACTCTAAACCAGAAAAAAAGTGGTGGCTCAGACCTAAATCTAATTCAAGAATCTACTGTACAAGTCCTAAATCCTTGCATCAACTTGAATTCTTTATGCTGGGTATTTTATATCTGTAGGCTAAGTGGGTCTTCCTAAATCTCCTCACCTTCCTCCTGTACAAAGGCCTTGTGTCAATTTCAGCTGGGCTGAACCTGGCACTCCATGGATCCCATGAGTGCTAGTCTATCATCAACAAGAAAGGCTTGCTAAAAAGTGCTCTTCCCCACCACCCCAGAGCACACCATGCTGCCTACTGGGTTCCCAGTGCTTGCCATTAAAGAGCAAGGCACCCATTTTACTTTGACCCATTTTACCATATAATCAAATTTAAATGCAATTTGGAAATAAAGATAACAGAATAGTCTAATTCAACTAAAAAATGCAAGAAAACCAAGGGTCAAAGCAAAGTTAGGGGTTTCCAGACTATGCCATCACTGCTGTACATCACAGGTTAGTAGTGAGCGGTTACTGTCCGACTTAAATCTTATGTGACACAGTAGTGCAATTCCTATTAAACAGGTCTTACCATCTCCATTGGCACTACATAATAGCAGTATCCTCGGAGAAACCACTGTACTGCCCTACTGCCTCTAAAGTCACTCATTCTACATCAAGGCTGAAGCACATTGGGGAGGCTTGCACTATGTCTACTGGTGCTGTCTTGTCTCTGGATAAAGAAGAGACCCTCATTCACCAAGCCTATTTCACACCTCTCCGCTACATTCACTTAACTAAAAGAAAACATTTATCCTTCACACATCATTAAAAATGAGCCACTTCTGAAAACTCACAAGAGTTAACACAGAACCCGGTTGCCAAATCATTTTTATGTTGTAAATAGCAATAAAGACTAGATTTCTATCTCCTAAGGTAGCTATCTTGTGATAGATAAGATTTGAAGAAATACAGTTTAACTTCCCAGAACTGCCATTTTCCTTTAGTGTTTCCTGTGATATCAGAAGAAAATTTCTGGGGCATATGTCAAATGCATCATTTAAAAATAAGATATAATTTATCCTTATCCAAAGGAGTAAAAAGCTGAATTTATGAATAGCATGAGTAGTGACTAACCTATGTAGAAAATAAAGGCATCCACCTCTGAATAAAATCAAGGAAATGGCAGTATCTGGCATAACTGCAATGAGTTTCCTTTCGGAGCCGTTCATACCTTTGAGTTTGGATTAATTCCTTAGTGAGGCAAATAAGAGCATTTTATGGGCACAATACAGAAGAAACTCCTGCTCCTATAAATGAAAAACAATTTATTTAACTTGATTCCCCAATGTTGTTACTGTTTAATATTCTTTCTGCTTCCCCGCCCTTCCTCCCCCAAAACCTTTCCACTAGTAATGGTCTCTTTTCATGCTCTGCTTGACATCCAGATAGCAAGAACTAAAAGGGCCATTTTGGATAGTATTGTGCAACCTGGAACTGGGGTACCACTGAGCCCCCTTGACCCACCAGCCTGGGTTCCCTTTACACTGCACTGCTGTGACCAGCCTGCCAAGCCCTCTCCCAGGCTCCAGTCTGTACCTTCACCAGCACACATACAGGTAGGGACACACCTGGCTGCAGAAACATCCCGACGCTGTGGTCAGCTCTGCATGAGAAGGCTTCAGCTAAGGAACTTCCCAGCCACTTAGGCATGCACCCCACTCTGGATTGTAAACCCAGAATTATACTGGCTTCCACCTGCTGCTTCCCTTATGGAAACAGAAAAGATACTAAGTCAGCAGTTTCCAGCCTTGTCATTATTGAGCCAGGGTAAGGATCCAGGACCAATAGCAAGGATTACAAGACACACAGGGGTCACATGAATTCCTAATGCAATTCAGTGAAAGGAGTTATCCTCAGATGGTAGGATTTTAATGTGCCACTTATACAGGACCCAGGACCCATGAAATTCACCCCCTGTGTCAATGTGGAGAGGAAATATACAACAGCTTTTTACCCCAACTTACAATTTCCACACTACTGGTTTGTGATGAAGCAAAAACAAATTTGTTAACTACAAAAGATAGATTTTAAGTGATTATAAGGAATAGCAAACAGATCAAAGCAGGTTACCTAGAAAATAAACAAAAACAAAATCCAAGCTTAATATACTAAAGAGATTGGCTATGAGTAGCAAATTCTCACCCTAAATGATGATTTAAGCTGGCTGCAGTCTCTTAAAGGGCAAGCTGCACTTGGTTGCAGCTTAAAACCCCAGGTATTTCTTTCATAGGCTAGAAATCCCTCTAGCCTGGGTCCAGCCCTTCCCCCCAGTTCAGTCCTTGTTCCTCAGGTGTTTTCAGGAGTCTCTTTGGGCAGAGTGTCAGTAAAGAACCTCGATGATATGCAATTACATGTGCATATGTTGGGAACCCTTTGTCTCTTGATTCCCATGCCCGGTCAGTGGAAAAACACTGGTATTCCAAGATAGAGTCCAGCACCAGGTGACTTGGTCACATGTCACTGTAGGGTCACAGCAGCCATGACTCGGAGGTTGTTTGTAGTGCCCTCAGGAAGGCTCCCCGGTGGGAGATAAGGCCTACTGTTCTCTAATGGACCTTCCCAGCCAGCTACCTAGACTGATTGCATTCTGTCTAATGGGCATTCCTTAGGTGTAAACACCTTTGTAATAGATGCATAGACAACATTCCTAACTTCAGATACCAAAATGATACATGCATACAAATAGGACAATCATTTATTCAGTAAATCATAACCTTTTCAGTGACATCTCACATGCATTATCTTGCACAAAATGCATCATAATTATGCCATACTCATACCATAATAATATTACTATGAAGCATAAAGGGTGTAATGCCACAAGTATGTCCCATCACAACAGAACAGAGGATTCACAGAAGATATCACTGAATTATTTTATTATTAAGTATTGACATTGAAATATCTATCTGTAGGAAATGTATCAAAAACAAGTAATCTTATATGCAAAGTGTGAAACTGGATTAGAGGAAAGATGGTCCTGTGGTCAGAGTAGGTGGGAAATAGAGATTCTGTTCCTGGCTGTATCATGTGTTTCCTAAAAAACCAATGTCTGTGCAAATTAAACAGCAATGCTGTGAACCTGCTGCTTCCCTTATGGAAACAGAAAAGATACTAAGTCAGCAGTTTCCAGCCTTGTCATTATTGAGCCAGGGTAAGGATCCAGGACCAACAGCAAGGATTACAAGACACACAGGGGTCACATGAATTCCTAATGCAATTCAATGAAAGGAGTTATTCTCAGATGGTAGGATTTTAATGTGCCACTTATACAGGACCCAGGCTTCACACCCTGTTTACATAGGGTAGTAGACTCCAACCACACACATGCTGAAGAGTAACTTCACTTGGCAAATGGGCTATTCATTTCAATGGGACTACACCTACAGTAAGCTAGTTCTCAACATGACTAATGTGACAAAATTAGAGGTTTTTGTAAGTTTTATACTAGATCTAAGTCCCATTTCCAAAAAAAAAAAAAAATTTGGGCACTTAGAAGCCTAAATTCCATTGACTTTCAAAGAGACTTAGCCTCTTAAGTGCCCAAGTCACTTTTCACAATGGGACTTAGAGATTTTTGAAAGTTTTAGCCCCATTCTAAATATACAATCCACAAATGTTTCCTCCTCTTCACTTTAAAAGTTACGTTAGCCCCAATTTACTACCAAGGGAGTTGGTGCAAGCAGTACAAGGGCATCATCATCACAACTGCAAGAAATCACTATCTAAATGAAATCCTGCTTTTAAGCACCCAATAAAACCATAAAGAGCAAGCATAATGGGATACTCTGCTCTGTCTGTAGTGTAATCATAACACACAAACATTTCAAAGTGGCTGTGAGGACTTCAGTCTGCTTGGCACATTGCAAGGACTCAAATTTAAGAATACACGATTCAGTGGTGATGAAGTAATGAGAAACAAAGTTTCCCTTTCTAGTCTCATTTTGAAAACTGTTCTTTACTTGCAGCCCATCATTACCTCAAACAAATGATGGCTACCTAGTGTCTTTTTAACTCCCTCAAATACAAATAAATGTACCACTTATTGAAATGAACATTAAAACGTCCCTAGCTGGAATATTTTATTGTGTGAATTGCCCAATTACTTGACAAAGACGTAGGGTATTGCTGCAGGCTGATATAAACTCATTGATCTGTTCTCAGACTCACCAAAGAGAAAGGATTGGAAATACTTGTGCTTGGAGTTTTCATAATGTGCCTTATTGATTCCATGAAACTGCCATACTCTGATCTAATTTTCACTTACACAGTAGCAAAGCGCACTGTGTACAGAAAAAGCCCTTTCCAATTTAATTTAAACATTTCATTATAGAAAAATTAAGTTGGATTACATCAAATATACACAGATTTTTACATCTGCTTAAGGTATGGTTCTGCTCTAAAAAGTGACTCAACATGGGTTCATGTTAGCCATGCTTGTTTCTCAGTCAACAATTTTACTAGCTGCCACCCATGTAAATTCTCCTTAGGTTTTCACATTTAAGTTGGGTTCATTCTCACTGGTGAAATCGCTAGGCAGAAATATTCTGCAGCTCAGATTCTGCTCTCAATGTACAATCCCATTGTCCTCAAATAATACTCTCCTTGATACCCGTTCAAATCTTATCATCTGCAAATTATGCCCTGCATGACAGCGGCACAGCTCCAGCTGTGGTTGGTCACATGGCACTGAACACAGAATTTGTCCCTCAATTAGTAACTTCTTTAACTGTTCTGATAGCTGAGTAGGAATTACATCCTGCCCACTCAGTCTTAACTGTCTTGCCTGTACTGTGTTAATTTGAGTAAACAGTAGTGAAAATATTTGTCAGAAGTGATGCTTCTCTGAAAATACATAGGAAGCAGAAGTGCTGAGTAAGAACATTCTATTTTTGCATAGTCAATTGTTAGACTAGAACTGTAACAGATTCATCCTGTACTACTTTCAATCATATTAACAGGTATTAGTGTGACAGATATTGCAACTACATGCAGTGTCTTTGGGGACCATATTGTATTTTATGTTCAATGCATTAAAACCTCAAAGAGTCATTATACTGAGATGAGCCAGACAGTTTGAGGTATAGGATAGTCAAAGCCCTTTAAGTGATGTGTGTGTGTGTGTGTCTGTGTGTGTGCACGCATATGTGCACCTGGCTTTCTGGTGGGTCCAGTAAGGGGCAGAGCTTCCTGCAGATTCTGGAATCACTAAGGGGATGATTAATGCATACGCCCAAGATTGGATCTGTAGATTCCCAGCCTTTGAAGCTTGACCTCCTGTGGAACAAGGAGAAGGGGAGGTTTTACCTACTTTCTGGAGGCTGGGGGAACAAAGCAGGACTTTTGATATAAAAAGACAAGATTGAATGGACACAGGGGCTTGATTCAGCAAACAGACAGCACCTTCTCTCCAAGAAAGGCCCCAACCATTGCTGACGGGTTGGAAGGGATGCTGGCTCCCCATATGGAAGCTGTGTGATCTCTGATATGCTTATTTAGGAACCATGTAGAGACTTATTTTTATAAGTTTTCTCTGTAATGCTTTTGCCCTAAAAATAAGTGTATTTTGCTTTGGAAGAGCTGCGTGGTTACTTGTTAGAACATGGTCATGATCCTCACAGAAAAAGCAACGCACAGGTGCTGGCCTTTAGGCAGACTGTCTTGCTGGGGCTATCATAATGTATGGCAGGAGGCTGTGCAGCCTTAAAAATCCCAATCAGGAGGAAGAAAGATGCATGTCTCCACCAATGAAAGGTGATGGCTGGGAACCTGAAACCTTAACAGAAAAATACAAGGGCAGTGACCCTGAAAACTGACAGTTACATCCTAAGGTATGTTCAACTAGCCACATTTTGTTTTGTCAGGAACATAGATATGCAAGAGACTTCACAAAGAACAAGGCAGGAGGCAGCTTACAATGAGACAGTGGATTTTGAACGATTTCTATATAGGTATATGCCTATGGGAGTACAGTTTGTGAGGCTAAATAGAACAAATTTGACAGCTGTTTACTGAAATGGAGGATAAGAGTATGAGTTTATACTATGAGTAGTGATGAGCAGATAATTTAGAATTTAAAGTCCTAAAGTTTGGGAATCCATACATCTAAAAACCAAACCCTCTGCTCCAGTTACCTTACTCTAAAAACTACTAGCTGCTCTTTACTTGAAGATTTCTTCAGGGTGTTGAGAACACTAAGTGACCATTACCTCACACCTTTCCCATGTCTTCAGGGAGAGACGACTGGCATTATTCCTGGTCCCTGGCTCTCCAGAATGTGGGCAGATGGTATACTGCCTTTCTTGGGGTTGGGTCATTAAAAGAGATTCATACCTGCACCCAAAGGCCCAGGGTGCAGCGGTATTCTGCCTGCCTCTGATCCTATGTAGGATATTTCTCTGAATGCTGCTCTTGATCCTTCTTCTGGACCCTTGAACAGCAAGGGGCTGAGAATCACCCCCATAGTATACTGGCAAAGCACGTTCTTTCAGAAATCTGCAGCACCAAGAGTTTTGGGGAGGGGAGGAAGAGGGAGATGGTCCCATTTGCCAAATCTCCCAAACAAGCAAGAAGAGAAAACAGGCTAGCTAAGCAAAAGGGAGACTGGACCAATTCTCTGAAGATATTCGGGAGAGTGGGGAGAGGGAAAGGCCATCTGTACTGTGGCCTGTTTTTGACTGAAATTATCTTCACCTGGCTTACTGTGAGGATGATTCTTCTCTGTCCTCAGTGGGGTCAGAGAAGGGGGATGCCAAGATACCAAATGATTTCCCTCCCACCTCCATGTGTATCAAGACAAACAGCTTGCTTCTCTGGGCTGCTGGTAGGAGAATAGGGCTTATGAGATTTCAATGATGCACAAGCCTTGGGCCAGCCCACTGCACAGGGCTATAGTTCACTCCTCGAGTTTAATTAAATACAATAACTCCTTGCTTAACATTGTAGTTATGTTCCTAAAAAATGCTACTTTACGCAAAACAATGTTTCGCCAATCCATTTTCCACATAAGAATTAATGTAATGTATATATATACACACACACACACACAGTATAAGTTTAAAACAAACAAATGTAATACTGTACACAGCAATGATGATTGTGAAGCTTGGTTGAGGTGGTGGAGCCAGAGGGTGGGATGTTTCCCAGGGAATGCCTTACTGCTAAATGATGAACTAGCACTCGGCTGAGCCTTCAAGGGTTAACACATTGTTCTTAATGTAGTCTCACACTCTAAAAGGCAGCATGAATGGAGGGAGGAGACAGCATGGCAGAGAGAGACAGAGACACACAGTGTGTGTGTGTGTGTGTGTGTGTGTGTGTGTGTGTGTGTGTGTTGCACATTGCCCCTCTAAGTATGCTGACCCCACTGTAAGTACACTGCCTTTTTAAGTAGATCACCAAGTTGAGAGAGTGGCTGCTTCCAGCAAGCTCCCTCCTTCCTGAGCCCTGTCCTGTTCCCCCTCACCCTGCTCTGTGGAGATGGGGGGCAGGAGCAGAGGGATACCCTGACATTAGCACCCCTCTTACCCCCTCCCCCAGCACAGCAAGCAGGAGGCTCCTGAGAGCAGCTCCAAGGCAGAGGGCAGGAGCAGCACATGGCAGTGGGGGGAGGGACAGCTGAACTGCCCAGCACTTGATAGTCTGCTGGGCAGCTGCTGCACAGGCAACTTAGAGGAACGGGGAGCTGATAGGGCGCTGCCAGTGGAGCCTGGTTCCAAGCCCCCACCAGCTCGCTCCAATGGGCTGCTCTTCCTGCAAGCAGCGCACAAAGCAGACAGCTGCCAAACAACTTTACAAGAGAGCACTGCGCAACTTTAAACGAGCATGTTCTCTAACTGATCAGCAACGAAACAACGTTAACCGGGACGATGTTAAGTGAGATGTTACTATAGTCTGATTACACAAATAGTATATTCTTAAGAGATTCTGATGGCAATTTTATCTTCCCTGTTTATGTGGTCCCCTTATTGTGCTTATTGATTTTTTATTTATAGAATATCTTATGTGGTGAGTGACAGAAAATACAAGAAACATACAGATAACATACTGTAGTTACGCAGGTCCATTCTGAAAATTTACTATCCTGGGCTAATTCCAAGTATGGACATTAAGAATTTCATCACTTCTGAAATAGACTAATGTTAATTCTGACCCAATACATTCAACTGACAGGGTCAAGAAATAAATGACCCTATATGGCCCTGATTTGAGTTATAACCAGTGTTAAATCAGTGGACTGTAGATGTCAGTTTGTGGAAAATCCTATAAAGGATCATTAAGGTCCCCATCAATGGGAATTGCTTCTCCTCCAATAAGACATTCTTGTAAAAAAGTTATTTTTTCAAATCAGACTCAAGGATAAAGTAAAATAAAAAGTGTTGAGGTGGGAAAATCTGAGCTTAAGAAGTATTACTAGAAGCAGACAGACTTCTGTGATAATACCACAGAAACTAACAACATAATGCAAATAAGTTATGGCCTGCCTCTCTGACAGGCATGGTGAATGCAATTGCCTACAGTTAAAAAAAAAAAAAAAAAAAAAGGATCAGTTTCCTCTTTGGCTAAACTGGCAAAGCATGGAGGTACCAACTTACCTGCTTTCTGTGACTAAAATGAAAGGAAAGACTTCAAAATCCATCATAAGATTCTGTATCTATTCAGTGTTCCAAGATGAAGCACACACACAAGAGTGATGTAAATAAAATGTTAGAAGGTTAATTTATTTTAGTCCTAAAGACTGAAGAAATTTTCAGAGAGGAACCAGTACATCAGCAGCTCAACGGTACTTGGTACACAACACACTACCCCCTTCCACAGGGACCACCTCTAGAAGTCCTTTCCCCATCCTTTCATTCCTTGCTTTCTCTTCTGAAGCCAGCTAATGCCAAGGCAGCAGCTTGCAGGTCGATCTCAATCCATTTGGAAAAAGGATGGAGACCACCTACTTATGTTATAGAGAACGTAACTGAACAGTTGCTCAAAGCTAATTCATTACAGCAGCTGGGCTATATTCCTACCACTGATCTAAAGTAGAATGGTTTGTCATTCACTCCCAAACCCCAATACCATCCCATCTTCCAGAATGTTTGAGTAATTACAGTAGATTCTCCTACTAAATTATATTAAATTCTTCTAATAGTTATTCATGGCTTTTGGCTACTCACACAACTACCTCACCTTTCTGATTTTATGGCTGGCCCTCTTGGTGAAGGAGGCTATTACACTGATTGTGGCTACAGCTTGATGCACTGGGAAGTTTAAGAACACTTAACAGAAATTATAGTATAAGCAAGTTGTCACATTCATTCCTGAAGAGGAAAACACACCATATGATTTCCAACTGCCTCGTGGACACTTAAATTATTAAGCATTCCTTCTGAGAATGAAGTCTTCATTGTTACCTTTTAAAAGATTTTGTAATTGGATTTATTTTGGATTGAAAGAGCATCTTTGATTATCCCCTATTGCCTGTGCCGGATGTCTGAAACTGCTCATATCACAGATTAATCCATGCTCACAAATCTGAGTTAATTTCACCCATGTTTTAAATGTTGGAAAAAGGGGATAGGTGTTCAAAAGTATCCAGTATTGGCTAACTTTTCTCACATTTAAGTCATTGGGAGTTTTAACACGGACTTCAATAGGAATAGGGCTACACTGAAAACTTTTGAAAATTCCAATCTTAATGCCTGCCAGCCATTCACCCATCAAGCACAAATCCAAGAAGGTGACTTTTTATGTTTCCACAAAACTTTCTAAAACAATATACAAAATCCCAAGTGGCCAGAGACATTTAAAGTGGAGTCACTTTAATAAATGTAACACCTGATTTTATATTATGATGTATAAATACATTGTTAACCTACATCCTTCTGTACATTGACAAGGATTGTTAGTGTGAAACTTATTACAAATTCACATAGTTAGTTATAAAGATAGCAAACTCATTGTTAATTGACTACCATGCTGCCTTACATATTTTTCCAGCTTCAAAACATCAATACATTCCACCAAATACCCAGTCAGGTATGTGAGGACCTACTGTAAAATAACTGATCTGTAGATAAAAGACTACAGTGGATGTTTGAAGTATTTTCTTAGAATAGGGGTAGAATACAACAGCCTGGATATGCTCATAACAATTTGTTTCACTCTCTCCTTTACAGAGAACAAGTACTCTTCAGTTCATCACACCAGACTTGTAGATTGATAAGGGAATAGCTATGCTTAGATATGAGGAAAAAAGTTAGAAACCTAACAGGCATGAAGGGAAGGGAAGAACAACTTATCTAATTGAAATTATGGAGGGGGGTACAAGGAAAGCAGAGTGTAATTATGCAAGTTGGAATGTGGCCAGGAAACTGGGGCTAACACCTACACGCTTTCAGAAAGTGTCATGGGATCTTACATGATTACAAATGGCCAAGAACTCAGTTTTACATCTCACCTGAGAGAAATTCAGAAGCACCATGCCATCATCATGCTAGGGCATTTCATATTGACTGAAGGGCTATGGTCACCTATTGCTTTCACTACATCACCATTGCTAGCACCTTATTCTTGGTGGTCTCTCATCCAAGTATTAACCAAGGACCTTGATACATGGGATGTTACTGCACAGCAAGTCAGGGTGTGAATGAACAGCACACTACAGCGCCCACGTCACAGTCTATCAAAGCGCCCTATGGAACTGTCAGCGCATTGTAGCAGTGACTATGTGGGATGTTACTGCACAGCAAGCTAGTGGGCCACAGATTCACACCCTGGCTTGTACAGTAATATGCCTGTGAACAAGCCCCAAATCAAATCCCATGCACAGCCTATGAGGGGGTGATGACAGCACAGCCCTTGGAAAAAGTCTTTGACAAACTAAATCATTCAGTTATGCTATTCCTAAGACAGTGCTCATCTTAAAGTGCCTTTGATATAGGGACCAGCTCTTACTACACATTTTTAAATCTAAAGATTTGTATCTGGAAAGGATATATTCCTCTTCAATTAATTTTTAGCTCTCTGCTTGAAGTAGTAAGGATAATTCCGGGTCTACTCATTCTCTTGCAAAGCAGATAGTAATATCATAAAGAGTTAAAGTGAAATACCCATACTGTTTGCAATATATCACCTGTTATTTTCAGAGATGTAATGTGCAATATGCATAACAGATTAAATATATTATATATGCCATAAACATCAAAGTTGCTATAGAAATTTTTAAAAGGCCTAAAGAGGCTTAGGTAAAAATAAACCCACATAATTGGTAACAACTGCAAAATGATTATACATTATCATCATAACCCCAGGAGAAAATCTGGATCAACAATCTCAACTAAAAAGTATTGTATATAAGGGATGAAACAAAATATAATGCTTTGCTCTGCAGAAGCCTTGATGTGAGGATCTATTTCTGTATGGAATACTTTTGTATTGATAAGCAAAACAGAGAGCCAAGGGCTCAGATTTCAAAACAGGTCTGCTATTTGATGCATTGGCTTCCCCTGGGGGATCTTGGTTGATTTGCTGGTGGGTTTTACTCACCAAAACAAAGTAATAGTAGAAATGGCATTTACATGATGCTTAGAAATTTTGTTTCCATAATGCTTTGATTAATGTATTTGAGGATTTTAAAATTGTGCTTCTTCATTTGTTAGTTATTTGTATTGCTGCCTTGAGCAAAGTACAAGTGTGAACACTAGTACAAAGTGTGGGGGAAATACCTGATCATGAGGAATAAGGAGGAGATAAGCCTACAAAGTGATCAATACCACCAGAGAGATATGAGTGTACATATCTCCCATTCATCTTCAAAGGCAACTAAAGGCTCTCAATAGTGTGCAGGATCAGATTAATCATACTCAATTAATATGACAAAAGTTGCATTTGTATATAAAAGGAATTAAACTTCAAGTGTACGTAAACTCAGCACTTCTGGTTAGTTATTTCTCTGTACTCACTTCCAACTATGAGCATTATACATTGTATGCAGCGAGCATTTTAGAGCGGACTTCATAACAAAATCAAAGAAGTTGCTATGGAAAAAGAAAGCCTGTTAGTTATCCAGTCCATCTTCCTGTCCATAAAAGGATGTGCTTACAGCACATTTGCTAGTTTTAAAAGTCCCACATGATGGACTTCTATCACTTCTCTTGGGAAACTATTTTACAGATGAATAAACAGATTGTGGGACAGAGGGATTGGGAAAGAAAAGTATTTGATGGGGTTGAAAAGATCATTAGCGGAGGGGACCAAGAATGGCTGTTCAACACTATTGAAAGCTTTGGCCTCTGTGCACACAAGGGGAAGAAACTTGTTTTTGTTGGGCCCAAAGCTTGGGTAGCCCCGCACTGCACTGTATACCTGGCCTCAGACTCAGGTTTGAGCCCAACCCCTTCTCCTCACATCCACACACAAATCTTTCCAAGCCCATGTCTCACTGAGACTCGGATACAACCTGTCATTTTGCAGGGTGGACAAAGCTCAAGCCACAATCCCAAATCAGAAGCACTACATAGTGGAGGATGATTGTGAGACCTGGTTTCAGCAACTGTAAAACCCAGGTTCACAATGCAGTGTAGACATACCCATTTAGTTTCAGTCCAGCCCACATAACACTTCAAAAACTGGTTTAAAGCAAGTTTATTCTCTCTTAACTATAAAATCCTTATTTTCAGGGGTTTATAACTTGGTCATTCCAAATCACATCAGATGCCAATGTGACGTACAAATTGTGATCCTCCAGGCACTTATTTTTCACAAGGATTTAAAGTAATTTAGCAATTTTTGAATTACATACTAACAAAACAAACACTGTTCCAAAGTTTCCAACGTTAAAAAAAGGAATCTGTTTCTAATATAAGATTAAACAAAGAAGAAGCATCCAAGCTGCATTGAAAAGGAGAAAAACAAATCAACATATTGTAGACTTATTTTTCAGGTGCTTGCTGCCTGACTGCAGTATGTTTTCACTTGGCTGAATCTCATCATTGTCATGCCCAGAAGCAGTAAAGACTCCAAGTGCAGTTGTTGATGTCGCTGCAGAGCTCCTGTGGGCATTAGAGGTCTCCGAAGTAAATAATCTTGAATTCAAAGACTTCACTAAATGGCAATTTTTCTACATTCATTCAAAAGTCTATTAACAAAAAATCAGGGAATCAGGTCAACCTCAGTTAGACACTAGCTGCTCAGGAACGGGATGCTGTGACTCTTTGTCTCGTCATAAATATAAAGGGAAGGGTAAACACCTTTAAAATCCCTCCTGGCCAGAGAAAAAACCCTTTCACCTGTAAAGGGTTAAGAAGCTAGGATAACCTCATTGGCACCTGACCAAAATGACCAATGAGGAGATAAGATACTTTCAAAGCTGGAAGGGGCGGGGGAGAAACAAAAGTTTGCTCTGTCTGTGTGTTGTTTTCCCAGGAACAGAAAAGGAATGAAGTCTTAGAACTTAGTAAGTAATCTAGCTAGATGTGTGTTAGATTCTGTTTTGTTTAAATGGTTGATAAAATAAGCTGTGCTGAATGGAATGTATATTCCTGCTTTTGTGTCTTTTTGTAACTTAAGGTTTTGCCTAGAGGGATTCTCTATGTTTTGAATCTGATTACCCTGTAAGGTATTTACCATCCTGATTTTACAGAGGTGATTCTTTTACTTTTTCTTCGATTAAAATTCTTCTTTTAAGAACCTAAAAAGAAAACGAGTACTAGTGGCACCTTAGAGACTAACCAATTTATTTGAGCATAAGCTTTCGTGAGCTACTAAAGCTTATGCTCAAATAAATTGGTTAGTCTCTAAGGTGCCACTAGTACTCCTTTTCTTTTTGAGAATACAGACTAACACGGCTGCTACTCTGAAACCTTTTAAGAACCTGATTGCTTTCTCATTGTTCTTAAGATCCATGGGTTTGGGTCTGTGTTCACCTATGCAAATTGGTGAGGATTTTTATCAAGCCTTCCCCAGGAAAGGACGTGTAGGGTTTGGGGAGGATTTTGGGGGGAAAGATGTTTCCAAGCGGGCTCTTTCCCTGTTATATATTTGTTAGACGCTTGGTGGTGGCAGCAATAAAGTCCAAGGGCAAAAGGTAAAATAGTTTGTACCTTGGGGAAGTTTTAACCTAAGCTGGTAAAAATAAGCTTAGGGGGTTTTCATGCAGGTCCCTACATCTGTACCCTAGAGTTCAGAGTGGGGAAGGAACCTTGACACCTCACAAATGGATGCAGCTCTCTCCTTACCACCAGCGACTTCATTCCTTACCTCAAAAGAACCAATAAGAGGTTTTAATGCATAGGTCTCAATGAAACACCACAAGAACTGCTGACTCAGAATAAATCAAGCATCATTCTTGTCTGATGCTCTCTGTATTGTAACAGGGTCAGGTCCATTTCTGAGCTGCATGTGATAACTTAGACTTGCAAGAAGTGGTCTCTAATTTGGAGTAGGCAGATAGGCATGTACCCTTGTGCACAGCTTCCATATTCTCAAGGTAAATCAAACCAGAAGTCACACTGAATGTCATTTGTGCACGCAAATGAATGACATTAGTTGGTAAAAGTGGTGCATGCAAGTTAAAATCCAGATTGAAACCAATTAGAAAAATCTCGTCCCTGTTCATTACTGTTTTAATACAAAGCACAGACAGCTGCAGTTACCATTATGTGCACAATTTAGAAGCCTGAGCAAAGAACCAAGCTTTTGAAATCCACAATATCCCAGGGTGCATTGGAGACATAATGCATTCAGTAGACAAGACAAGTTCTGCAGCAAAGGACAGTCACATTATGTGATAGAACCCCCGGGCTTGTTCTATGTTTCCATCAATAGATCCTGCAGCAGAGGGGGCAATAAAAGAGTGGAAGGCATCTTGACAGGCACAAAGACACCAGGATCACTCAAACTTTCCTTTGCTTGCGGCACCTTCAAGAGTTTACTGTTAGGAATGGGCCTTTCAATCGACTTGTGTCAGGATGTCCAGCAAATCAAGTAGTAATAAGGTACATACAGCATCAGCTCAAAAACCTCCTGCATCGTTCCCCAGGCATGCATTCTTGTTGCTGTAGACTTGAAAGACAGAGCAACAGGATTGGTTTTTGCTTAAGCTATCGAACAAGAAACTGTTCAAAAACAGACACCACAGAAGGATCCAACCCTCCTGGCTAACAAGAAATACATATCTATCAATCTACAGTGTGCAGAATGATTAACACTGAAGAGGAGGAAGCAGAAGCAAAACCATTATTTGGCATAGGCATGCAAGTGTGAGCAGTGCAATCTAATGTAAGCATGTGGCATTAATAGAAGAACATCCTCTGGAAAAGCCTACTTGGGGCTGCCCATATAAGTCTCTGTTTGGTATCTGCCTTCTATTGATACTGGCTTAACCTCTAAAGTAGGCACAGTGCCAACCTAACAAAGGGGCATGAGTGTTGGCAGACAAATGACCATGTACTGTACAAACATAAAACATGGGTTTGATTTTTAATTGCATGATTCCCAGCCAGAAATATGGTCTTCATTTGCCAGTCTGTCTTGCATGTCCATGCCTATGGCGAAGGGAGCATGCCTGGACCATGACAACACTGAATGGCATTCTCTTTAGAAATTCGATAGAATTGCAGAATCAGCCAAGTTTCTGCCTCTAGTAAACTGGGACTGGCATCCAACTAAGCTTTGAGAAAGGTGATAACACAATGAAAGATCCCTCCTCAGTTTTGGCTTTTCAAAGGAAGCTGCCACTAAAGTGACTATCATTTATTTTTGTAGCTGTGGAAAATGAAGCAGTTATTTATAAAAATACACATATCAGATGCACCTCAGCTTACCTGGTTGGTGGTATCCTGCCTGACTGCAAGGAGTTAAATCAAAGGAGGCTGTTAGAGAAACAGGAAATGAAATAATGACAGAATATCAAAAGGGCCTTTACGAAACAATGGGAGGAGCTCCAACTTGGAGAATGTCGCTGCCTGGCTCCACCCAGGCTGGCAAGGTTTACTCTTCCAAGCCTGAGCCCAGGATCGAAAGGCACACTAAACCATCAAAGGACCCCAGCCCTAGAAATGCACCAGGGGTGGGATGGGGAATTTTGAGTGAGTTGCTGGGGCTGCCCAGAAATGTCAGTCAGCGCTGGCAAGGATGCAAGCAGACAAAGACAAACTGTAGCAAGCAGGCTGTCTCTTTCAACCCAGAAGTGTAGGTAACTGGGCTGAAGGAAACTTACAAAAGTTTGCCAGGAAAGATTGTGGTATAGGAAGACCCATGCATATACTCCTGATTTGTTTTAACCCTTTGCTTTGCATGCTGTATACTTTTGCATGAATGAATGAATAAATGGTTTTATTCTTAAGAAACTGTTTTTGAGCCACAATGATCAGTCACTGTCACAGGCTCTTGAAGAAAACTGGTTTCAGGTTTCACACACAGTTGGGCCTCTCATGTTATCATGGTTGGTAAACTGAGGGGCTGCAACCCAGAAACCCAGCCTTAGAGCGATAGGACTGCTTGTGATTCCATTCAGGGAGGGATGACGATAGCAAAACCTGTCACTTGAGAGGGACTAAAGAGAGTCTGAAGCACAGCTCACCCTGTAATCATGACAGAAGGATTGCTGAGTTTTCCTGCAAAACACATGGCCAGCATAAATGGCAAGAAACCCTGTCCTGCCCATGGAAGGGCCACAAGACACTGGTGCTATGTTTGAATCTTTCAAGTTAGTTTTATTTTTGAAGCAACAGCAGTGTCACTACTACATTACTACGGTCACAGAGAAGCTTAATTGTGCTATCTGACAATCAGTGGAATATGCCAATAATATGTTAAATAAAAACCACTTGCCTGTAGTATGGGCATCTTATTAATTAAGTCATTCTTAATCAGTCATTTTAAGAACAATTTATAATAACTCAAGCAAATCCTACATCTTAAATAAAAAGATTTATTATGTTGTAGAATGGACGTATAACGAGAGAGTCGGGGGTGGGGAGGGCGGGAGAGAAGACTTAGACACTAATTGGGGAACCTCCAAAGAAACCCCAAAGCATGCAAAAGTTAAAATTCTTACCGACACCACTACCTTTAGGATCTGCTAGCATCATGAGAACAAGACTATTACAGAGAAAATATAGGGTTTGCAGAGGTCATTGTATTGCAAAATTTGTTTCCATTCAGAACTAAAATAGGAGGAAGGAAACAGACATGAACCAAAATGTCAAATTTTCTCAAATAAAGTTTGAGCAAAAATTCACATCATTTATATTTTAAAAAAAAAAAAAAACAACAACATTTCACCCTACTAGAAACAGTAGTTTGGAGAAACTAGATTTTGTTATATCAGCAGATATATACATGTAATGAACAAACTAAAGCAGTTCTGGGAAGACAGCTTACATACTGGGTAGTAAGAGAACTCCTAAGTTTATGGATATCATATTAGAAATGCACATCACCTGAGCACATGAAAAAGATGATTATGAGAGGGGGGGGTCTATAAAGCACCCATTCCATTTGGTGTGTGGCCTCCAGTGAACCAGATATTTTCTAGTTAATATTTGAACCAGGGCTAGCCAAACTGGGTCAATATTCATGTTATTAGCTGATATGAGAGCTAGGCAGACCAACTTGAGCACACCAAGAGCCAGAGTGGTGAGCCAACTCGACACCTCTCTGCATTGTTTAAAAAAGGAGGCTACAATCCTATCATTTTGTTAGGCCTGTAGTATTTCAGGACGCATACAAACATGACCATATGATGAAGTAATATTATGATCCAACAGGAAACTAGGGGGAGTTGTGACATGGTGGCCTGTCAGTGTGGACCAGCTAACATGACTGAGAAAGTCATAGCTTTGTGTGAGGGGACATCAGGCTTGAAAAAAATGCAAGGAGGAAACTTCCTCCACAAATATTCATGCAGGAGGCAAAATGTGCAACCCCTTTAAGAGAGAACTCTAGAGGCTGAAGTGTGTACCCACGTCCATAGAATTTGAATCAAGAATGCACTTGGGTTCAGGGAAGTCACTGTGCTTGAACCCCGTTTGCTCAGACCATAGGCTCAGTAGTAATTCCACAGGGAAAAAAAGAGAGATTCACTCTGAATGAGGCTTAGGAAAACAGCCTTCATCCCAGAAAGCTCTTCGAAAGAAGCTATGTTTTCCCCTATCAGCAATATATCATGGCGCCTCAGAACTAAAGCCCTGTGCCATGCTTTCCTGCCTTCTCTCTCCATCTGCACTTCTCAGTTTCTCTCAAACAGATCACAAGCACTTCTCAATTTCTCTCAAACAGATCCACCAACATAACTTAAGGTCCTAACTTCAGCAAAATACGCAAATATTTTTAGTAATACCCATGCAACTCCATTGAATTCACACAGAAGTTCTCTGTGTTAAAAAAGGTCACTATAAGGAGTGGGATTCCCAATTTAAGGGATTGGGGCGTGTGTTAGATCATTTGGCCCACAAGGAACAAAAAGCTGCAGCTACCATCTTGGTGAAAAACCATTATAACTAGCAAAACATTACTCTTCCAGTGACTATCAGTGGAAAAGGCACATATGTATTAAATTTAGTCTTGATACATATAAACATTTTATTATCTTTCTAAATACACATGGATTAGAAACATAAGCAAATAAATGTAAAAACAGAAATGTGTGTCTTCATGTGCAGTTGGAGCCAATCTGGCACATGGCTGGCACAAAATATATGCCACAGAACACAAAGCACGACACTACTTCAGAATACTTTGAACCAAAAACAAAAACAAAACAAAAAAACCCCACAACAACACACACAATCTCTCTCCCAGCAATATTCTTAAAACCTCACTGCACAGACTTGCCAAGTCTCCTTTATTTGGAATGAAACCCACTAGTTGGCAGCAATTTAGTGCAATTTTAAGCTGGCTCAGACCTAAAGTGAAAAGATTAATGGGATATTTGAAATCTCACTCCTATTTTCCTCAGATCTCACTTATGCAAAAGCTCTGATGTTGGTTGCTGAGTTCCTTAAGACATAATCTTCACAATGTGCCAAAGTAAACAAACAGATTTAAGCAGCAAGTCCATTTAAAAAGAGTTTATTTAGGAAGCACACATATCATTAAAGAGAGCTTATTTCTTATCTGACGCCAAGCACTTACAGGGCAATCCTTCAGGGGTGTTCTGTATGCAGTGTAAGGTTAATTATGTTTGCAGCAGTTATTGTGGATGTTCTCTGCTCCTATTAAAAGCCTGAAAGTTCAGTTACTGTTTCTTGGCTTGGGGACTAGGGAACAACTGGAGACAGTTAGAAAAACTTACCTTTAAGCCAAAAATTTATAAACAATGGCCTTCAAAATTTAGCTTGCATTTTGGTGGCTATAAAGGGGGCAGTCAGAGTGCCAAGCTTTCAGAGCTGTATCGTTTTGAGGCTGCAGCTGCATCCCACAAAAAAAGGAGGCTAGGTCTCAGAGTCCCACCCACTGAGAAGATCCTTTTTTAGATTTGCAGCCGCATCCCTTCTTGACGGCTACCACAGGAAAAGTAGTAGTATTCCTATCAGAACAGACACAGATTTGTGATTTTCTCAGTCTCACTTGTGATACCTTTCAGAAGGTCAAACAGCCACAGAGCTCAGCAAAACATAAAAAAACAGTAAGAGAACTTTGAGTAAGATGGTCACCGACCACACAGAAGAATAGAGAAGTTACATATTTCCTGTAAACTGGTCTGTGTTAAAAAACCTTCTGAACATTTGTCCAGTCTCACAATAGATATTTTGTTTTCAGTTCCCCTCTTCATGACTTCATCCAACCAACGATCCATAAGCAAAAGGGCTGAAACACCATGAGAACATGTGCTTTCAGATCATTTTCTGACCAGTTTTTCAACTCCAAAGCTTAGGAGAAGCATAAAGACTCTGTCTCCAAACACCATATAACCATTTCATCATTTGAGGTTTGTCCATCGCTAATTATTTTGCTTGTAATCAGGGACATGTTTGTGCAGGATGCTGGCCCTCAGCTCCACATGCAGGAGGAGAGGATGTGTAAGCAAATGGAGACTGAAATTGCTGAGAAAAGAGCGTGGGTGGATTTTTGACTCCACTTAGACTGAATCTAGCTTTCATGTAATTTGTCTACTTAGAGTGTTCCTCTTTTCCAGTCTCTGCATTCAGATCATGTTTACTACTTACCCATAACCTTCATTAGTATGACTTGTAAAGCCATCAGATGAACAAATAGATACTTTCAGCGAAGTATAGGTAGTAACTAGTAATGGGTTGGTATTTTATGAGCATGACCAGTACATCTATTTTAAGGTCAGTTCTTCGCTTATGATAAACAGATCCTCTCCAATGCATCATCAAGGATCTACAACCTATCCTGAAGGATGACCCATCACTCTCACAAATCTTGGGAGACAGGCCAGTCCTTGCCTACAGACAGCCCCCCAACCTGAAGCAAATACTCACCAGCAACCACACACCACACAACAGAACCACTAACCCAGGAACCTATCCTTGCAACAAAGCCCGTGGCCAACTGTGTCCACATATCTATTCAGGGGACACCATCATAGGGCCTAATCACATCAGCCTACACTATCAGAGGCTCGTTCACCTGCACATCTACCAATGTGATATATGCCATCATGTGCCAGCAATGCCCCTCTGCCATGTACATTGGTCAAACTGGACAGTCTCTACGTAAAAGAATAAATGGACACAAATCAGATGTCAAGAATTATAACATTCATAAACCAGTCGGAAAACACTTCAATCTCTCTGGTCACTCAATTACAGACCTAAAGGTCGCAATATTACAACAAAAAGACTTCAAAAACAGACTCCAACGAGAGACTGCTGAATTGGAATTAATTCGCAAACTGGATACAATTAACTTAGGCTTGAATAGAGACTGGGAGTGGATGGGTCATTACACAAAGTAAAACTATTTCCCCATGTTTATTTCCCCCATGTTTATGTTCTGTGTGTATATAAATCTCCTCACTGTATTTTCCACTGAATGCATCCGATGAAGTGAGCTGTAGCTCACGAAAGCTTATGCTCAAATAAACTGGTTAGTCTCTAAGGTGCCACTAGTACTCCTTTTCTTTTTCTGTTTGAATAGTTCATTGTTGACTAAAAGCCATACTAACTGTTAGATTAAAATTAGGGGGCTAAACTTAGAAGAGATTCAAAAGAATCAAAGCTGCTTTAGCACATGAACCCTGCCACGCATATCACTGTGTAATGTGCACCAATTTAGGCTGTGTCTATACTACGAGCTAGGGATGTGATTCCCCTGCTCACATAGACACACTCACACTAGCTCAATGAAAACTAGGGCAAGTATAAATAGCAGTGTAGCTGCAGTAGCATGGGTGGTGGCAAGCCGAGTACGTACTGACCTGAAATCAGTGAGTACGTACTTGGCATGGCTAAGCCATGCCTCAACTACCACTACCCATGCTATCACAGCTACGTTGGTGTTTATACTGATGCTAGCTCTCAACGAGCTGGTGTGAGTATGTGTACACAAGCGGGGGAATTGTACCTCTATCTCATAGTGTAGACATCGCCATAGACTCTCCTTGGAATGTGGCCCCAAAATGTTGTTTAATGAAATCCATTTGGGCTGGAAGTTATGAGAAGTGGCTCAATAGATTGATAGTATATCCTGGGTTTGGCAAGAACCAGGTTTCATGGGCATTTCTGGTACTTCCTGGGTTTGGTTGAAAGCCTGGAGCAAAAAACTTTTCCTGCAGCATTTCTGCCTCCTGTCTAAAGCAAGGAAGTGCAGAGATTAATAAAATAGTTTACATTAATGTAACGTTTTTCCAGCCAGAATAAGGCCTATCACTGGGTCACATCATGCCATTCATTTTTAAAGGAGAACTTCTCAAATTACTCCAAGTTGTGCCCCCTATTTATGCAGAATATGTCTCAGGTGAAAATCAACGCCTATTTAACAGTATTCAGCAACACTCCACAACAACTTATGACAAGTGAAGAATCTCACATCCATCTGGAAATCAGGGGGAAACTTAGGGTAACCAAGTTTTTACCTGCTGGGTCTCCCAGAGTCATCACCTCAGGCCTTTTGATCAATGCCATGGAATCAATGGCCACAAAGGTGTCGGAGTTTGGATTTCAAAGTTACTTGAAGGATGGCAACTTCAGTATCATAGTGTCATTTAATACCTTACTGCATTGGTTTAGGGCTGACTCAGAAGAAAGGTGGCCATTTACTGAATCATCAGCAACATTTCCTGCAGTAGGTGTACTCTGGAGGCCACAAGTATTCATCGTACTGACCCCTGCTTATCTTGTGGATTCTGTCAGGACCACAGCTAAAAAGCTGACTGGAAACTTGTGATCCTCAAAAAAGGTTGCAGCTTGATTCAAGTTGATTCTTTTATCTGAAACCAGTTTACTCATTTCTACCAGCAAGAAATCAATTATTTTAGATGTGAATTATGTTTTAGTTATGCCACATAACATTATAATGTGCACTACCCCATGAATTATGTCCTGCTATTTCCTTTTTGCCATTGCCACCACCACAAGAACTTACCTTGGAATCACAAACTTTCAGTGCCAGTTATATTGTGATCCCACTCCTGTTTGTTTTGACTCTTAAGATGTATTTTAGCTTGTAAGTGCTCTTTAAAAATATAGAACAGGCAATATTTTCCATAAAACTGATTCAGCTAGCTCCTTTTGGCACAGGCATTTCGGTACCTTCTCTTCAATCTTTTTTCCTCATATATCCATCCTTTCGCTATGCTGGAAAGAAGGGTAGGGTAAATACAAAACAGTGTTGTCAACTATGTTAACAGATTGGCTTCTGGGTATATGTATTTTTTCTGATTGCTTCCCACATTGCTCCATAGGCTGCTTTCTGAAATGACCGCTCTGGCTTTCACAGGCTTCTTTTGGCATTTAATGCTTCTGTGCCTGCAGCCAGTAAGATTTCACTATTTTGAGTTTAATTTTATTTGCCTCTAATCTGACCCTCATGCTCTGTGTGGTTTAACTATAACCACAGTTACAAATGAGAGAAATTCAGACAAACCAATCTCTCCAAGCAATCAATAGACAAACATCTTGAAGACCTCTCCAGCCACCTGGAGTACTGTCCAAATACTCCACAAGAGCAGAGGTCAATGACAGCTATTCTATCATGGCATTTCATAGCATAACTTGGCCAGATAGTGATCTCATGTTTTACAGTACTGTATGATTCTTCAGCATCTCTGGAAGCTGCTTTCTATGAATTTGTAGTGCTGCAAGCCTTTTCAATGTCACTGCCTTTGTCACAGCATTATGTGCTATGGCACCTAGCTCAGCCACAGTACACTCCTTAGTTTCTGTTCATTATTGCTCAGAGGCAAGTTGGCACTACAACAGTTTATTTTTAGGATTCATTGCCCTAGGTTCACATGTCACTTAAAATCCATGAAGTTAATGCCTTCAAACCTACCATAATGTGGCTATGAACAAAGAATGCCTGATTTCTAGGCTTTGATTTATAATTACAACCACCTCCATCAGTTCCCTAAAGAAACAGGATATTTTCATTAATATTAAAATATAACAGACACGATACAAAAGGAACTATGTGGCCATCCTGAGACAACACAGTATTCTGAGCTATGAAATTACACAGAAGAAGACATGGTCTCTGCTCCAAACGGCTTACAGTCTAAGAATGCTAAATTCCTCCCAGAAGCTTTTGAGCATCCTCAATTCCCTTCTGCTTCAATGGGAGTTCAGGGCTTACTACTCTGCAGTATCAGGCACAAAAACAAAACAACTCAGTTCAGGTCTACACCTGGGTCATGGTTACAGGGTGAGCTGCACTTTAGACTCCTTTGCAATCGCTCTCAAGTACACCACGCAGGTGACAAGCTTCACTTCCTTCACCTTTTTCAAGAGTGAAATCCTGCAGTCCAACCACTCTTAGGGTATGGCGATGCTATAACCAAAGATGTGTCTACAGAATGCGTATGCATACCCAAGCTAATTTTGATCTAGCTAGCGTTCACTACAACAGTTGTGAACCAGCAGCAGCATGGGCTGCAGCACAGGCTAGCTACTCAAGTGCATAATCCTGGGTCCCAGGTGAGGATTTACAGTCTGAACTACACAGCATCACTGCTGTTATTTTAACTAGCTAAATTTAAACTCTCTCTGGTATATCTACATGTGCCGCAGTCAAACATTTGATTGCTGCACAGACATACCCTACGGGCTTGTTCACATGCTGAGTTACTGCGCAGTAAACCAGGGTATGAATCTAGCTTGTCATGCAGTATTAACATGCTATGTGGACACTACAGTGCAGTGAAAAGTCCCAGAGTATGGCTTGGCATACTGCGATTTGAAGCAGCAATATGCCAAGTCACAGTCTGGGACATCCACTGTGCGGTAGCAGTGATAACACAGATGTTAGTCTGTGGCAAGCTGGTGCGCTTTAGATTCACTCTCTGGCTTACCGTACAGTCACCTGCCATATAGACAAGCCCTTAGACCAGCCCTCTGGCTTGCAGCCCCCCCAATTTACCAACTGCGGCTCCTCTAGCAGGTACAACTGGGACTGGCCCCTGCAGGAGGCTTCCCTTCAGGAGATGTGACCAGTGGCTGATTAAAGTGACTCAAAACAGCTTTCAGAACCAACACAGTGTCTATTCACTGAAAGGTACATAACCAGTGGAGAAAAAGTGGGTTAAAACAAATGACCTCAACCCCTGGATCTTAGCTACACCTTACCCTTTCCTTCCAAGTTTGAGTAATTCCACTTAGCCCAGGCACCCTTACTTCTGGGCCAAGAGGGACAGACAGTTCTGTTGCAGTTTGTTTCTCTCTACGGTTCTCTTGCAGCATCTTCCCCTGAGCAGACATTTTTAATTCTTTAGGGTTCCTTTGATCTGAGGGCCCCAGCCCTGACAAAACAAGTCTGTTACCTGCTAGCATATAGGCATTTTTACCCTAAGAACCCCGGAAGTATTTTCTGCAGAGCTATCTCATCTCTAGTCAGTGTTTTGTTTCCCAACAGCCCCCTAATTAAATTCAACCAGTCCAATCACATATTCTAATAACCCAATATCACCATGCATCAACTATTTTAATACCTAGATCATGTCTTCCTGAAACTATTACAAATTAACCCCATGTTTTCCACCACATGGGTGCTAGTGCATTAAGACTTCCAGGGCAAGCACAGTTAGCAAAATCAAAATATGCAGCATGAGGTAGTTAGTAATTTCTCTTTGAATGCGAGTTATTTATTATGACATACAGAAGCAGTTTGAAGGCATAATTTGCATTTCCCAGTAAAATGTCACAAAGCAGAAGCTAATAACGTTCTTACTGGAACTGAGTATTACTAAGACTTGAAGTAACATAACATGTTCTCCCCCACCCAGGAGTCAACTACTACATATTATAAAATGGGTGCATTTATATTTATCTTACTGATGTTACAGTTTAAAGCCAAGGCTTTATAACAGAACTTTATAAAGGTGCAATGGAAGTACACTGTATACATGCAATTTCTGATTCTATTATGTGCTTCATTGTATGATAGTCAGCACTTCCAGGCAGCCATTTCAAGCTCTATCAGGTAGTAAGGGTTATCACTAAAATAACCTAAGCTGATAACACATATCTTCACCTTTTAAAATTATTTATATTAAAAAGCCTAATATAAGCTCCTAGAAGCTCCAGTTCAGATCAGGATCCCATTGTATTAGGCACTGTAAAAAAATGCAACAATCATGAAGCCCAGAGATGTGTAACTTAAACGCGAAGTCCTAGGCATCTTCCTATTAAGTCTAAGTCCAAAGATGGCACTGAGTGATGGGAGAGCTTCAGAAGTCCAGTTCAGTGAACTAAAAAATTCAAATGCTCTCTTTCTAACTACATATGAAATATATACATTTCTTAGGCTTGCAAAACTGGCTTGAAAATCTGATGCACAAAGCCAGAGTCACATCTTATGTTAAGGGTATATTTGAAGTTTGTAACAGATTCATAGAATATATAAGCATATTAGGGAATGATTAGTGTGTGTTAAGCATGGTTAAACCTATCAATAGGTATTATAAATGTTTAAGGTGCTTATAACCAGGGCTTATAAGCAAGCAATTAATTTGTTGACATAAATCTATGACAATAGACTAACCATTTATTAAAATATTATTTATGAACCCTTTATAAACTATTTATGAATGTACTCAATATGAAATGTGACCCCTTTGAGATTTGTGGTGTTTCCGGCTCTGATCATGTTAGGGACATCCCCCCCAACAATCTCAATTTGATACCTCTGCTTCCAGCCTCCAGGGGGACTCAAAGGCAAACAGATAAAGCAATGTTAACCAAGCTTGTTCAAATCTCAAATGAGATTTGGTTGTGTTATGAATAACTATTTGCAATAGATCTTATTTTACTTCATATCATTTCTCCATCTTTATCCTGAAAATAGCACAACTGCCCCCAGTGAAACTACAGAGTAACTCCACTGAAGTAAATGAAATTACACTTATATAAAACAGATGAACACAGATTTGGACCCTATACTTTGAAGTTTAACTTTCTTTTACTGTGTTCTTGATTATTTGTATTGTATTAGTGTCCAACAGATCAGATCCCCACTGTTTGATGCATTGTAAGTATTAAAGACTGTAACTGCTAATCCAGAAGGACAATTTAGGTTTCCTCTCCTTCACTACGCTGCACCACTCGCACTTCTGTCAAGCCTTACTAAAAAGTACTCAGGCCTTGTGCATGTTCCTACTGCACATATCTAACGCTACACACTTCAAAGCCCACCTATTTCCAAAAGCAAACAGGTGCAGTGGGAAGATGTGAAAAGTATACCTAATTGGCTATCAGGTTGAAGAGTGTACTCGGAGAAGAGCACACTAAGTAGCGTGATCTAGTGGCTCTCACAGGCAGCAGATGGTGAAATATTCTGAGCAGATGAGTAAGTGACAAGCTTTCAAGTTGTTAGCATGTCTCATGTGAAAATCATACATAATCCATGAAACTAGCCTTACAGTTCTAATGTTTAAATCACCAGATGACTGGTTTCTCTTCAGGCCCACACAATCTATTATTTTGGTGTGTTGCCTTTTCCCTAGGGGACAGAGTATCCAAAGCATGGCAGCATACCACAGCAATACACATTTCACAGAAATAGCTGGTCAGGATTATATACCTCCTATCAACATAATGAAACTCGCCTGTGTCATTTACACTATAACAAAATACACAAAGTTAAGTAAATTAATTATTCAATTAAAAGACATTGATTTTAATATATTTCATAGTAACATACACAAGACAAGACAACTCAGCATCTAAAATAACCCTAAATAGATAACAAAACACTTTAAAAAAAACTTGCATGTCACTCATTTCCAACACATATTGTGTTGTAGGAATCTTTAGGGGTCACAGATAGTTTGTTTCCTCAATATTATGACTTGGTATGTGACCCTTTTCCTCCAACCACACTTCTTTTGCCTCTTGACTCTCATAATTCATTTGCTGACAAAAATGCTCCAGACTGGGGTGCTGGAGTCTCCTGTTGCCCTACCTGTACTTGTTCTCACAAATCAGTGAAACTGTGGCAAACATTTGAAATAATCTCTGGGAACCAAGCTCACTTTGCAGAATAGGCCTCCTGATTTAATTTGTATAAATATTTTGGGATACATCATGTGTCCTTAGCTGCTGTCTTCCTCCATTTTCATGGTTCTGTATAGGACAAGTCTAGTTACATTTTCTCCTACAACCTTTCCCTTCACATTTTACGGAATCCTCAGTTTCCTCCCCTTTTCCCAATTGTTATCTACTGCCCTCAGGAGCCCTCTTTGAATCCGCTAAATTAATCTCTTGTGTTATTGCCTACAAAAAAAAAAAAAAAAAAAAAAAAAGGGACAACCATTTGGTATCTAGTTTGCTGACCCCACTACCTATCATGCTGAAAAGTACAGTCTCTTAGTTTTCTTGTGCTCCCCTGTCTACTTACCTGTTGTCTCCTGTCTTATGCCTGCATTGTAAGGCCTTTGGAGCAGGGACAGTCTTTTCTTTATATGTTTGTACAATGCTTAGCACAGAGAGGCTCTGGTCTATGACAGGGGCTCCTAGGCACTACCATAACACAACTGGAACATTGCTGATGCCCTTCTTCCAGAATTTTCTGGACAGATGCATTCCAAAAATAATTACTTCTCATTTACAAATCCTTGTTCCTCTCTTCACAAATTTTAGTGAAGGGAACTGACACTCTGAGGCACATGTAGAGGTAGAGCAGGGAAGATGTTGCTCCTGCCACATCCCTCCCTAGGTTTCCAGACCAGCAAATGAAAGTGCCACCGCACCCCGTTCCTCTTCAATATGGGCCTCAGGTGATGTGAAGAGACTTTAGGAGGAGATACTTCTCTCCCCTTTACTATAGATGGAGGAAAAGATTTAGCAAGGTATTCTTCCTGGACCCTCCACTGGAGGTCAGCGTGAAGGAATGGACCCAGCCAGAAATGGCCATTCTCAATAACAGGGTGAAAGTATCTATCTGGATCACCATTTTTACATTGACCTAAAAAAAGACCTTTATCAACTCAAAGGACCAGATCCATCTACTGTGTAAGCCTGTTGAATTCAAAGGAGCTACTCTGAATGAAATGGCCCAGTGTCCATATTTTGTCCGCAGTTCTTCAGTAAAACCACAAAGATCTAACATACTCTTCATGTCAGCTGCACAGCAGAGATTCATCTCTCATATAGAAAGTGATGAAAGGTCTGATATGGTATAGTCACATACTGTACTCTATGACCATGCCATTTTGAGATTCGGGAATAGCTAACTGCATTTTCTCCAGAGGATCAAGGGGCCACCCCATGGAGAGTAGAGGGGGCAACATTTCAAAATAAAGTGCATCATGGTTCAATAGAAAACCACATCAGAAAAAGCCATTTGTACAAAAGGAGTAAGATAGACAATAAGAAGGGGGATTATGCAAGCTCTTGCCCTAGCAGGTTTTCACCTACTCACTAACAGCTGCACATGTTTCATGTGATTATTTACTTTGGTATGCAATAAAAGTAGTTACCATAGCAACTTCTACATCACATGATGACTGTGCTACCTCTCAGATTCAGAGCACCTTTTTAATAGAAACACATTTACCAATATGCCATGTGAATTTTCTGATTCTGTTTGCCCCCTTAAAACACCCTCAGTCATCTTAAAATAGTTTTGTCCGGTTTTAAATGCAACTGAAAAATGTTACCTCATTTTCAAGGTGCAAAATGTACACTATACAACTGAACTGTATAAGCCTGTTGCATTTCACAGGAGATAGACTAGATAGAAAAAAAGTCAGTCATTTCAGGGACAGTCAACATCAGCCAATAAGCAACAGAGCAGATGAAAGAATGTTTGCCAAAAAGAAGCCTCTTGCACTGTCAGAGAGATACAGCAACTGAATGGCATGTTGAAAGGGGACAAGTTTTGTTTCCATGGTGATTGAATTTAGAGCATCCATTCCATCAGACATTGTTAAGTAAAAAACTACTTTCTCTTGTTCACTCAGTAGGCTGGATCATATATGGTAAAAACAAACATACATACATTTAATTGGTGTTCACCTCTCCCATTTTGACATGTAAGGCTCCTTTCTTTGTAGATCAAGCAGGAAGAAGACAAAAAGGTACAGCTACAAACTTGGAACCTGATCCTGCAACCTTACTTCATATGATTAGCACTATTTTAAAGTCATTCAGGATTTCTAACAATTAAGCTCATCCTTTTGCCCAAGGTACATGCGTATTTTAAAGACAATTAACTAAAAAAAAAATAGACCAATAAAGCATAAGCTCTTCTGAGCTTTCTTTATTCATCAGTAATCAATACTAACCCCTTCACCCATTTATACCTTTCCTAGCCCAACACTTTTAGAAAAGCTGGGAAAACGAATGTCTTGCAGTGTGCTCTAGGTTATGGCAAACCAAGGGGAAAGTATGACCCTCAACATATACACCTGACAAATATCCCCCTTCCTGGTTAAGCACCAGATTCTAATCTCTTTTATGTTAATGTAAATTGGTAATAGCATCACTGAAATCAATGAAGTTACTATCGATTTAGACTACTGCAACTAAAATCACAATCTGGCCCACTTCTAGAAGGCTGTTAGCTTAAGTACCTCAGCTGATCTCAACTGGCATGGTACCACATGAGGAAGGAGGCTGTCCAAGGCCACAAGGATTTGAACCATTGAACCATTGCTCAGCCACCTTGTCTGTGTCATATGTAATGGAGATAGAGAACACATTTTATCTTATCCGAACACAGCTGAAGAGACTACTAATGACCTCTTATGCTATTGAATAGAAGGGGCAACAAAAATGGAGCCCTGCATGAAAGATCTTTCAAGGTAGATGAGAAATTGCCCCAAACTATCCTCTGATATTTCTCAGAAAGAAAAGGATTAAAGTGCAATTTCATATATTCCTAGATCAGCCAACACAGTCAACAGTTTGCATCCTGCACGAGTTTCATAATTTTTTGCAACAAAACTACAGATTTCACTTGCAAAGGGTGACATTTGTTTTCAGGCAAAATTCAAGGGGACAATGACAGCTGTTTCACATTTTGAGGCGGCATTAATGCTGGTGGTGAAATGCCTTTTACCAACAGTTCCCAACATCCAATCACATAGACCTTGTCTATATGAGTGAAAATGGAACCCATACTTCAACATCAGCGCCAGACAGGACTCCAGCATTTCTGCACTGCAGGGTTAGATGGCAATGGTAAAAATGCTTGAGGCTACTGCAATTTTTTATACCATAGCGCTATCACCAAGGGAGCTTAATCGAGTGCGATATTTTTGCCACTGAATAGAAGGACCAGTTGAGTATCTGATTTTTTATTAAAGTTACTCCTGAGGGCATTCTGCGCTGAAAAATTAAAAATTATGCACACAATATTTTAAAATTCTGCAAGTTTTATTCATCAATAAATAAATGCAGAGGCCCCAGCATAGCAGTGGGGAGCACAGGCCACGGACTGTACGAACGTGGGAGATCACCCGGCAGCCTCCCCACACCCCAACCTTTGGACACTGACTCATTGGTGAGGCTGCATCTGACCCTAACACAGCATAAGGCATGGGCCTGTCCCGGAAACACCCTGGGGCCCTGCCCCTCTGCACCAGGCACACCAGGCATGGGGCAGGCAGGCTCAACCAGGCAGGATCCAAGTATGGAGGGGCTCAGTGTTAGGGGATCCGGGTATGGGGTGAGAGGATTCTGGGTGCAGGCAGCTCAGTGGGGGTCTAGGTGTGGGGGGATCTGGATGCACAGAGGCTTATGGGAGTGGTTTCAGGTGCAGGGGCAATGGGACTCTGAAGGGGCTTCCAGGTGAAAGTGGCTGGAACTCAGCAGAGGGGTCTGGGTGTGGGGGTCACAGCGGGGCGGTCTGCATGCTGGGGTCGGGATCTGGATGCAGCTAGTTGGGATCAGTGGCATGGGGGTCTGGATGTGGGGGCTTGAGTGCAGGGAGCTCAGTGGGGGTGGTTTGGGTGCAAGGGTGGGGGGTCCAGAGGTAGGGGTCTGGATGCAGGCAGGCTCCAGATGCAGGGGTTGAGGGTTAGTGGGGTGGGGTTCGTTATGGAGGGCTAGGGGGGTATGGGTGTGCATTGGAGTAGGGATGCCATCCCCGTGAAGGTTTGCCCAAATTTGCTCAAGTTTACACATGCTCAGTGGAGACCTCTTAAAATTTATTAACAGCTAAAATCTCCTAAGATCCCAACCTTACTAAATGTATCTGAGTTTCTTAACTCCTAGGGCTGACCAGACTTCACATGAGCCATCCTCAGAGAGCGTGTTCCCTCTAGCCCAAGGCTACAGAAGCAAAGCTGGAATTTGCCTCTTATAGCTGCTCGAGGCCATGGTCAGGCATGACACTAGAATGAGAGCAAGAAGCCTGGCTTTCCTACGCTCTCAATGACTCTCTCTCCCCCCCCACCCCATCCCACCCCCCGCGCTGGAATTCATGCACATAGAGAAGGAAGCCATCTGATTCAAATGCAGAAAGGACAAGCTGGAACGAGAGGGGGGAAAGAGATTAGGACAAGGAGACTGGGATCTGGGGATGGGAGGAAAGGCTGGGACTGGTTGGATAAGGAGACCAGCTCAGGAACTAATGGTAGACAACAGAGACTGAGGGAGGAAAGCAAGATCCGACGCAGAGCTCCGGTGCAGCAGGAAAAGTGGAGCTGTCTGGGCAAAGAGAATGGGAGAAACAGCCAGGGAATGGAGAGACTGAGATTGGATAAGAGAGGGAGACTGGGAACCAGTGAGGTGGGGGAAGACAGATCAGACAAGGAGCTAGGAAGGTGGACCTGGACTGGCTGGGCAAGGAAATTGGAACTGGGTGGGGTGGGAGAGGTTAAGAGCATGGGTCAGAGGGGAGAAGAGAGAGATTGAGATTTGACAGTGAGCCCAGATGGGGAGAGGAGACTGGGATAAGAAGCCTGAGGAGCAGAGCTTGGAACTGATTATGCAAGGAGAATAGGACTTGGACTAGGAGCCAGGGGTGGGAAAGAGATTGGACTGGGACAGGCATAAGTTGGAGGGGACAAGTCAAAAGGATCTATGCATACTAGAATACATTCCCCACCAAAGCCTGAAATGTAACCCAAGTTTCCTGAGTCTAATCATCATTCATCTACTGACAGAAAATATCTGTGAAACTCATGAGCAAATTGTGTCTCCTGCTCCTCTGGTGCTGGTCTACACAGAGGATGAAAACCTGCTACTATCACTTACTCCATTAAGTGGCTGAGATCTTTGTAGTGGATCTAGAAGTTCCAACCCTGTTGATGAACCGTATGGATGTCAATATAATGCCACATGATGGAATTTGTTTTTTTTGTTTTGTTTTAAAAACCTAGGAAGTTGTACACAAATACTAAGACATTAAGGTTGCAAAGTGACACACTCAAAAGTGAAGGGCAACCTCAGATCAGCCCCCTTGTGTGTATGCATTATGATGCAGTGTTTAATTACATGATCACATATTGTATTTTCCACAGGACCCTGTCTCATTCTGTGCACAGGATGGACAGTTCTCACTGAATTAACAGCTATTCAGTGTTTTGGTTTACCCTCATTGTTCAGTGTGTAGCCTCATCTCTTATTTACTGTATATATTCAGACCCTGCTCTGAAGACATAATTATTAAAATTTCAGCAGAGGCTTTTCTATTATGCTCATCACAACAGTATGTCAGTGCTTCACAAAACTCAGTTAATTTACCTTTACAACACCGCCATGAAATGTGCGGTTATTATCCTCATTTTACAGTTCAGGGGTGGAGGCACAGAGAGGGACGTAAAAAGTGTCCATTAATTTTGGGTGCCTAATTTGAGACACCTAGGACATGTTTTTTTAAGAGTACTTAGCATTATATAGCACTTTATATGTTCAAAGCACAGCTCCCATTGATTCATTTGCAGCTGGTAGTACTCAGCACTTCGGCAAATCAGACCCCAGAGACTTAATAGGGAAGCTAGAAAATGAGGAATACACAATTAGTGACCATCAGTGAAAAGTTGGGTTTAAGTGATTTACCTAGCATCACATAGGAATTCTGTGACAGAAGCCCAGAGAGAATAGCATTCAACTGCCTTAACTATTAAACCACTGTTTCACTTTCTGCAGTCCTGTGCCTCATTTACTGCACATCTTCCAACATCTGCAACAAATGATGCAGGGGTCCTACAAACAACAGCCTCCTTCATGAAATAACCCTGATTCATCCTCAGAGCAGTGTCCATCCTGTGCAATGGATGAAGTGGGGGTACTGCGGAAAAAAATAGAATACTAGAATTCTATCTCCAGCTCTGCCACTGACCCACTTTGTCAAATTAGATAGGCACAGAAAGCCAAAGTCACTTAAATTCACCTATCTGTAAAGTAAGAATAATCATATTTATCCTTCCTAAAGTGCATTGAAGTTCATAGAAGAAAAGTGCTATAGAAGATCTAAATATTATTATAACATGCCACTTCTCAGACAGAAACCTTATAAATTAATTGATTGCTTATCTGAGGCCAAATCAGTTTGCCTGAAAACTGCTGGTATATTTAACGTGGTCATAAAGTGTGAGTAGGTGTGTTGCTTGTGTAATTTTGAAGTTTTTATATGCTGTGTGATTTATACAGTGCTGCATAATTACAATACTTATTAAATGCCAGTAAGACGTTTAAACAGGAAAGTGATATTAAACTGAACACGTAGAAGTTGCCTGTAATGTAGCATTAATATGGTAAGTCCATGAAGAGTATCATTGAATTGCATCATATCCACATACGAATGTCAGATTATGGAAGGCACTGGCAGTTTTCAAATCACATGTTTGATCTTGCAATCCCTAGGCAGGCAAAACTCCCGCTGAAATTAGTGATTTTTGCCTGTGAGATCTGAGAGGATCAGACCCATGGGTAAAGTTCAATGAAGTATATAAACATCACTCTACTTGGCAGGTGAGTTGAGGCACAAATAATTTTACCCATAACTTTTAAGTGTTCCCATTTTTATTTGGATATTGTAATTCTCTAACGTATAACTGTTTCTTCATTTGTTTATACAGACACCCAGTTCTAGCCAACCTGAAATTTTTAACCAACAGTACAAGAATCAGCAAGACTCCAATCCTGGGACTAGAGTTTATTTCACTGTTAGAAACTTTTACAAATAACTTTAATAATCATTATTTAGCTGCCTATATTACTTCTATTCATAACTACCTAGGGAGGCTGATAATATTTACAGAGGCTAGATTCTGCGACCCTTACTCATCCTGAGTAGCAGGTTACAGTGAGTAGTTCACTCGTATACAAAGTCCAACTGAGCAAGAAAGCTTCTAGGGTATGTCTACACTGCAATTAGACACCTGCAGATGGCCCATGCCAGTTGGCTCAGGCTAAGGGGCTGTTTAATTGCAGAGTAAACATTTGGACTTGGGTTAGAACCTGGGCTCTGAGACTCTGAGAGGGGGAGCTCCAGCCCAAGCCCAAACATCTACACCACACTCAAACAGCCTTTTAACCCAAGCCCCCCAACCCAAGCCGGCTGGCACACTAACTGTAGTGTAGACATTAGTGATCTTGACAATAACTCATGTAGATTTACAGATTCAAATTCTTTGCAACTTTCACATTAAGTATATTTATAAAAATGTTATGCAAATCACTGTACCCAAAGTATACAAGCAAGCTGGATTTAGACCTTACGCGCCCCTCGGCACAGCATCTTCAGCACCTTCTCCTGTCTACAGCTGACCTTGGTGTTTTCTGTAAAAAATGAAACTTTTAACCCACTTTTAACTTTTAGGTGCCCCAAGGCACATGCCTACTGTGCCTAATTGGAAATCTGGCTCCGTACACAAGATATTTTAAGTGGTATAATTTCAAGGCATTTGATGATGAGCCATGTTGATGAGCACATTTATTAAAGACATAATTAGATAACAGTGTGATCTGTTCACTTTAAAATTTGCAGACTATTTTACCAGTCCTTTACTCAATGCATTGCTCCCAATATCAAAGCAAAGCAAACAAACTGAAATTATAGCAGTTTTTATTGGACACAAGTCATACGATTTGTTTCAGCTCGCAGAATGATTAAAGGTACCTTAAAAGTTTCTAGTGTCAATACAGACATTAAGAATTAAAATAAGTGTTTTGGTAAATATTCCTGCCAATAAACTTACTGACAAAAATGTCTGTGAAGGCAATCAAAACCAATTTATTCAGAAGTTTAAAAAAAAAAGTCCATTCAAGAATGTTTCAGCACAAGAATATTCTCCCGTCTAGTTCCAACGGAATGAAACAAATAAGATGTAACATTTGTTACATTAAGACGGATATTACCCTTCAAGTTGATTAAGTTTACATTAAAGAATAGCTGAGGTTTTAAAAAACAAATTCCTTCTAAAAATAACCTCGTCCCACTTATAGTCATAAGGAAAAAAGAGCATCTTATCACTTAAATGTCATCTCTGAATAAGCTTGTGTAGTAGGTCAAATCTTGTGATCTCTACAGTGTAATACTGCAGCAAAATGGCAGTTAAGATTCATTTTTATTCAAAAATGGTGGGGGGGGACGAGATAGCTCAGTGGTTTGAGCATTGGCCTGCTAAACCCAGGGTTGTGAGTTCAATCCTTGAGGGGGCCATTTAGGGATGTGGGGCAAAAATTGGGGATTGGTCCTGCTTTGAGCAGGGGGTTGCACTAGATGACCTCCTGAGGTCCCTTCCAACCCTGATATTCTATGATATGCTAGTACCTATCTTTCTATGATATCTGACCTTGCCCAACAAAAATGAGGAAGACGCAGAGTGGAGGCTTTAATTGTCCCCAGTTTCACATTGTGTCTTGGGTCACACTGCACCTGGGACTTGCTGCGAAAGTGCTGTGTTAAGGTAGCTGCACACTGCAGCTGGGAGCATGCCTGCCAGCTTGGTTAGACAGACTCTCACTAGCAGGGTTTGAGCTAGAGTGCTAAAAATAGCAGTACTGAGGTTGCAGCACTGGTGGGAGCTTGGGCTAGCCACCAGAACTTGTACCCACCTGATCCCTTGTGGGCCTGTAAGATCCGGTTGGGGAGCGGCTTAGGGCAGTCAAGACAGGATCCTTTTAGCCATATTCACTTTAATACTTTCAGGAGCTGTAGCCTTGCTGGATGTCAGTCTGCTATGTATCACTGACTGGAAGAGGAAACAACTCTTCCAGGCCTGTTGTAGAAAACCTATCTATGCAAAAGAGATTGATTTGCTGATCAATCAGCAGATGTCAATGTATGCAGAGGGCGAGTAAGCTACAGGGGACAGCTGTGAGATGCTTACCCTGCCCGGGAATCTCACCAAGCCTCTTGAGAATTTTCTGTACAGAAGAAACTAAAGAATGAGCAGTCAGGAGTAGGGAATAATTTGGGCAAACAAACAGGATGCGGAACTAGGACGCAGAAGATCAGTAATACAACTGCTCCTCCCTCCCCCGCAGCACACCGGACAGAATGCCACAGAGCATTGGGAGGCCAAGTATTGCTGTCACCAAGGGACTTTTTCCACTTATTACAGCCACTGGGATTTATACTGCTAGTGGTCTGGGACAACACTGCAATGCTAATTCTAGAACAACAGTATTCCAGTACAACAGTTATGAACAGAGCAGTATGTGGACATATGCACTCGTGCTTGCTGATCCCAGTTTAGAATAATTCTGCAAAGTAAACAGCTCAAACATAGCCAAAATAAATCACTAGTTGCATGTTTAAAAGTTTCCTCCTCACACTTGGAAAGCATCTTGAATCACATGTGATGGGGGGTTCCAAGAAATGGTGTGGCTTTTGCTCTCAGCTGAAACTAAGGCCACCCCACAGCATGTAATATCCTCCATAACAATAATTGCATTGGCTGTGACCCAGGAAAGCCTCCCACTTATGCTGCAATTTTCCCCTCACAAGAAAAACAGCAGCAGCTCCTTAACCAGCTGTGGCTCTGATGCTGCTTCCTTTCTGGGCCATTTCACAGGCCCATACTTGAACAGACCCTCAGAATATGGCCATGGGATGTTCAGCAGCCTTTGAGGCTTCTGATTCTCTACAAACACTGGACAGCCATCTGCTTGAACCTCTCCTCTGTCAACCTCTTGAATTTGCTCTTGTACAGTTGGTGATTTTGGGAGATGTACCCACAATCAGGTTCCTCACTGTACTCACACCAGATGGCAACCAGACCCTGGTGTTATCCTCTGACCAGCTAGCAGCATGCTGGGTTGTGGTTCCCCTGGATTGCTGCTAACATTTTCTCACATTTTTTGGCTGAGCTGAGCTGTGCTGAAATGGAGTAGGCCATGAGGAACGAGGGATGTAAACACCAAATAGGTGTATAAACTGGCACATATTTTCCTGTGCCTAGGACATGAGTGGTAACTGAGTAGGTAGAAGAGCTGGAAAAATTCAACCCTGGGGAACTTTGGAATGGCACTGGAGACTATCAAAACCTGAGCTCTGCAACTTGGGCTTCAGCTGCATCCACACTGCAAAGTAGGTGCATGAGAACCTGTCTTTTAAAGCAAAATCTAGGCTCTCACCTATATCACCAAGCAAGCCTGGGTTCAAATCATACACAAAACCCTTTAATCCAGATTAATGTGAGACTGGTAGAGGGAGTTGGGCTAAAAACTGTGTTAACTCTCCAGTGAAGACATTCACCTCTGTGCAGAGGGTCAGCACAAAGCCTATGCACCTCTGACACTCTCAAAATAGGTGGTAAGTGGCATACCGGCTTTGTACCGACCCTTGGCACAGCAGTCGATTTCAACCTTAGTTCCTTCCAAGCTAGATTTCCTCCCATCTACCACTGGCGGTTCATATGAGCTTGGGCATATCATTTAAATGCTTCTTCAGTTTGTCCAACTGTACTAGCCTACTCTAGAAAAATGGCCAAATCTTAAATATTTGTGAAGGGCTTTAAAAGTGCACATTAGTATAACTGAGATAGGCAACAGTATATGTATTTTACTGCCCTGTGTATTTCATTTTACAGCCCTGTGTTCAAACAAGCTTTACTTTCTACCATAATCACAGGCAGAAATATAAGTTTGAGGGTTATGAATGTCTCTCAGTTTTCAAAAACAACAAGGAGTCCGGTGGCACCTTAAAGACTAACAGATTTATTTGGGCATAAGCTTTCGTGGGTAAAAAGCCAATTCTTCTCAATTTTCAGTTGGCAAAACAAGCAGACTAAAAAAAGTTATGTTGAATCAATAGGAAATCTGTGGCCCTCAATATTGTTTTATACTTTCCCTCTCAGACTTACATTTTGAACGTTGAAAATTGTTTCAAGATACCACACATAAATGTGACATATACTTCTCTAATCAATGTATAGTTTTCTATTCCTAAAATTGAGTGTAGCTGTCAAAAAATGGTACAGATTTCCTGTCCTTCCCCAAAGATCTAAAGATGAAGAAACCATGCAAAAAACTTACAAGAGAGCTCAGAACATTTCCAGGAAACAAGAATGTTTCTAGGGGATAAAGAGAGCTGAGATTCACCCATTCCTGAATTGCATATGGTGTAAGTGAGACTGTGAGGAGTGATCATTTAATAGCAAGAATGATGTCACTCAAACATTACTCCTACTTCAAGTAACACTGTCAGCAACATCATAAATGGACCTTCTCACTCTCCTGCAATGAGTGTGCTTCATTCATATCAACGGGTATGTTGTGGATGATTAGGCTTGGAAAATACTGCTTACTTGGTAGCAATAATAAAGTGTACGTTAGAAGTGTGTCTCAATATTATGGAGGTATAAGAACTGGATCAGCATATTTCTAAATCAGATACAAAAGCCCATTTGTAGGTTAGAGCAACATGAATAACCCAGGGGACCATCTAAGCATGCTGAATTCCATCTTCAAACTAACTAAAAATCATGACCAATGGCTTATACAATGATAAGTATAAAATCAAAGTACACTGCTTGCTCATAAATAGGGGTTGGTAACCCAAACCATAAATAAAGGAAAATTATTTGGTCTTTTGGAGAATAAGACCAATCAGATTAGATGATAAGCAAAGTCTGTTACTGGAAGTATCCCATACAGCCTTCTGTCTACTAACCTCACCCAGGAATGATGAAACTGTGGAATCAAGTTATTGGTTACTTAGTGATTTTTTGCACCATCACTCAGATTGTGCACCGACTGTGAGAAATTAAATTGCTCATCACAGTAGCACATCTCCAACAGAGCTTCAGGCTGTTGCTGTCTTGGAAAAACAGGCCAGAAGTTCAATGTCATTCATTACTCTGTAGTGGAGAACTTAGTCTTTATACTAGGGACTGCAGTATTCTTATGATGGCTATGCCAATCCACATGTAGCTGAGACTACTGCCTATTTTTTGAGCAGGCAGCAGGGAATATCAGCGTACTCTGCAGTTTTCCATACATTCTAGTTCAGTGTTTACGTGTGCATCCTTCATAATGATCATTCTAAACAAGGAATGAGGGAGACAGTAGCACCACATTTTAATTTCCTAAGAGCTGCTGGGAGTGCCAGATGGTCTGATTAATTGTGTTTATCTTTCAAGTTTTTCAGCACCTATCCAAAATCACAGGCACTTCACACATTTTACAGCTAAGAAATTGATCATACATATTTAGTGTTTACCCTTAAAAATTTGCCAGTTCCTTTGGTTAATACCGTAATCACTATCTAAACAACCTGATCATAGTAATAAAGTATTCAAAGCACTCTACAGTCACTACAATTAAGTTTAGGCACTATTGCAAATACAGACTTATTTATCTTAGACAAAACTGGTACTCTACAAGCATTACATGCTCTGGAAGCAGATACTGTTTTATTGGAAAACCCTCTCAACCAAGGCCTTGGATGGTGAGGGAGATGTGCAAAGACTGACATGGGATCAACTAAGTTGTGATGCATGGCCAGAAAGGATTAAACATCCTGCAAAATAAATAACCGTCAAAAGACATGTGGAGGGATAATTTTTGTGTATTTACATATGTATGAGTAGGGTCAACAATGTAATCAACAGTCCCTGTCTATGCTGTACTCTGAATTATCAGAAATCAAAAGAACATCCTAGCATTTAAATGAATTGTAAACATGGGTTATCTCTGTATTCATCTCTCTTTGAAATGTATAGCAAATAATCTGTGATTGGTGGAGGAACAAGCAAATTGCCTTATGTTAATTCTATAGCTAAGTACCGGTAATGGACCTTCCTCAAAGATCATCCTAATTACCTTTTGTTCCCGGAGGAACTCCCAACTTGTCAAAGAGGACATGAAATTGCATAAAAGATCCTTGGGTCCCGATCCTGTCATCTCAGATTTGCGTAGGCTTCATCAGGGGAAGTTTGAGTGGCAAAACTGAGGTCCCAGTTATGCTGGTATGCCCTGAATATGATATTTAGGCATTGGACTATAACCTATGAACTATTTCTAAAGGAACTCTTTGCAACTACAAAGCTCACCATCTCTGCTATGAATCTTCACCTAAATGAACTGAACTGTATGTATGTATATTGATCTTTTAACCATTCTCTCTCTTGTTTTTTAATAGATTTGAATTTAGTTAATAAGAATTGGCTGTAGCGTGTATTTGGGTAAGAGCTAAAACATTCATTAACCTGGGAGGTAATGTGGCCGATCCTTTGGGATTGGTAGAACATTTTCTTTTATATGATGAAATAAAATTTTCAGGAATCTGCATCATATTTGACTTAGGTACCCGGATGGAGGCCTGTGGTGTCTGGACTTCTGAGTAACCAGTAAGGTAATAAAGAAGCTGTTTTAGGCTGGCTTGGTAAATCTAAGTATTGGAATATCCACCAGCTTTTTGAGGTTTGTCTGCCCTATTCTTTGTAGTTCACCCTAATTGAGTGACCATAACTGGTCCCCACTGGGACCCTAGTCACATAAGTTCTTCCATTTCTTGTTTCCAGCTTTTGGGCAATGATTTGATACAAGACAAACAGAAGAGTGGGACGTTTGAGGGCTGATATTTTTTTGTTTCCCAATGGTGCCTTTAGTTTGGCTGACTCAAGGAGTAAGGGTTTCTGCTCCAAAAAATGGGTTAATTATACAGCTCAACCACTTCTAATATAGCAAAGGGATTATCAGAGGAAAGTGGCTGTCTTGATACAGATGGGAAATGACAACATACTTCTTTCACATTTCTCAAGTGCACTTAAGAATGGAATCCTATAGGACTCTATAGTGTCATCAACTGCCAAGTGAGGAAGAAAATTAGGAAGAGATGTAAAGTACTTAAGAAATAGCCATTCAGATTTATGGCTTCAATTCAGCAAAGCATATAAGCATTAGTGCTTTGATGAATAGAGAAGGACTAGAGCACACACTCAATGTGAACCAGGGCCCATATCCCCATACAGTTAGTAATGGAAATTTACCAATCAGTTCTTATTGGAAATACCCTTATTTGGTTAACACTTTTCATGACTGGTTTTGCAACAGAAAGATAAAGATACTTTTGAATATGTATCAGATATGACCAAACCTGAAAGAGAGGATCCTTATCACCATCTTCCCTGAAATGTTTCAGCATTTGACTTCTGTTGGAAAATGAGTAAAATTTACACAGAGGAAAATTTAAGACAACTAGTCTATATTATGAAAACTCCTTTCAGACAAAAATAAAATAATATTTGTTTATTTGGATGGCAGTTTGTTGCCATAGTCCTGACATTTGCAGCTAAGGAAGAGTTTATGGAGTGGGCTATCCCTCAGCCAAGGGAAAATAAGAAATGAAATGGAGATTCTGGGGTAAGCTTTTTTATATAAGAGGAATGTAACCGAATACTTAAAGAAAGCTGTGCATCTGGAAGAAGATGGAGACAAACAATTGCAGCCTATTTCAACTAAGGAGTTCAAGATTGAAAAATTCAGATGGGAAGGGAAAGCTGTTATTTTTATAGGATCTTGATGTTCAGGAAAAAGGTGCAAGTGTGTTTGGTTACGAAGATGATCAAGTGGAGCAGAGGAGATATATATTTTGCAATGGGAGCACAGAACAGGGCCATGGCTAGAGAAGTTTGATACAGACTGAGGTATTGAAGCACTGAAAAGAGGCAATGGGGGAGGGTTTATTTTAAAAACAAAAATTAACCAAATATCCGAAGTAGATTTTGAGCCTAATACAAAACCCATTGAAGTCAATGATGGGTCTTCTATGACCTCTATGGGTTTTAGATCAGGCCCCCAGTACACAAGAATGGGAGTAGAGATCTGAGTTGTATCTAAAAGTACTGGGACTTAAGTTAATTTTCCAAATTGGGGGCCAAAATCCAATCTTATTTACACTGGAGCTAGCAACATTAGGTAGAAGAGCAATTGGGGGATATCCTATACAGAAGAATACACACAGAAATCAGCTACAAGACCAAGGGAACTTTTGCTAGTGGGTGATGGGGGAGAAGAGACAAATGTTAAGGGAGCATAGGGGTTATTGTCTGATTAAACAACTTAGGAATTCTTAAGGGTTAAATGATTTTCAATAATTATGTTTCACGCACGTTCAGCTTGTGTAATCACAGAATATTAATATCTGCATCGCAGTAGCACCTGAAGATCACAATTAGTGCCCCATTGTGTTAGCACTGTACAAATACACAAGACAGTATCTGTCTGAAAAATCTGTATTCTAATTTACTGCTACTACCCTTTTCCTGCCTCCCTCTTCTAGTGGAACACGAACCTGTTGAATCCTGTCTTCAGATTCTAAGCAGCTTGTCTCATCAGGACAGACACCGTTAATCACTAATTCAATGTTGTTTAAATGTTATATGCTTTAGCCACAAGTTAAACTTTTCAAGTTTTTCCACATTTGCTTTGGCTCTGCCTGAGTTATTGGGACTATTTCAATCAGAACAATGGTGACTAGATGGACTGGGACATCACCCATCCCTTCGTTAACATCACTGTTCATACGAGTATGTAGCGCTGTAAGTTCACACAGCACTTGATGAAGAAATGCTCACGGGTCAGAAGAATTTACCACCTACATAAGACAAACAAGTCACAGCACACACGACAAAGTAGATCTAATTCAGGGGTGGCCAACCTGTGGCTCCGCAGCCACATGCAGCTCTTCAGAAGTTAATATGCGGCTCCTTATATAAGCACCAACTCTGGGGCTGGAGCTACAGGTGCCAACTTTCCAATGTGCCATGGGGTGCTCACTGCTCAAGCCCTGGCTCTGCCACAGGCCCTGCCCCCACTCCACACCTTCCCACGCCCTCCCCTGAGCCTGCTGTGCCCTCGCTCCTCCCCCTGCCCCCCAGAGCATGCCATGAAACAGCTGATTGGGAGGTGCGGGCAGGAAGGGGGAGGTGCTGATCAGCAGGGCTGCCGGTGGGTGGGAGGCTGATGACGTATTACTGTGGCTCTTTGGAAATGTACATTGGTAAATTCTGGCTCCTTCTCAGGCTCAGGTTGGCCACCCCAATCTAATTTATAAGAACAAGCTGCACTTTGTAAATGTAAAATATTCTGGATCAGGTAGTGAAATCAGCAATGTATACTTCTTATAGGCCATTGTCTTGTTAAGCATCTCAGAAAAAGAGAGCTAGGCTATGTGAAATAAATACAAATTCACAAAACTCATTTTTGAAAAAAAAATTGGAATGAAAGGCATCAGAACAGAACAGTGCACATGAGGTAATAAATGGATTCTTTTTCAAAGTGTTTTATTTGTACAACGTGTGTAACGTGGAATTTGATTACTAGAAATATAAATAGCTGGGTTTGTGATGACCGGGAGAACTACATGGTGAATTGCCTGCCAGGTGCAAAGGTTGCAGACCTCTTGAGACATCTAGATGGACTTATGTGCAGTACTGGAAGAAGCTGGTGGTCATGGTGCATGTAGGTAACAATGACATAGGGAAAGAGGAGGGAGGTCCTGGAGGCCAAACGTAGTCTCCTAGGTAAGAGATTCAAATCCAGGACCTCTATAGTAGCATTCTTTGAAATGCTTCCAGTTCCATGCACAGGACCAGTTAGACAGGGAGAACTGCAAAGTTTTAATTAGGGCTGTTGATTAATCGCAGCTAACTCACATGATTAACTCAAAAATATTAATGCAATTAAAAAAAGTAATCGTTATTAATCGTACTGTTAAACAATAGAATATCAATTGCAATTTATTCAATATTTTTGGATGTTCGTCTACATTTTCAAATATATTGATTTCTATCACAACACAGAATACAAAGTGTACAGTGCTCACTTTATATTATTTTTGATTACAAATATTTGCACTGTAAAAATGGTAAACAAAAGAAATAGTATTTCAGTTCACCTCATACAAGTACTGTAGTGCAATCTCTATGGTGAACGAGTAACTTACAAATGTAGAATTTATTTGTTTTTCCGTAACTGCACTCAAAAACAAAACAATGTAAAACTGTAGAGCCTACAAGTCCACTCAGTCCTACTTCTTGTTCAGCCCATCGCTAAGACAACAAGTTTGTTTACATTTAAGGGAGATAATGCTGCCTACTTCTTATTTACAGTGTCACCTGAAAGTGAGAACAGGCGTTTGCATGGCATTTTTGTAGCCGGCGTTGCAAGGTATTTACGTGACAGATATGGTAAACATTCGTATGACCCTTTTGTTTCGACCACCATTCCGAAGGACATGCTTTCATGCAGATAATGCTTGTTAAAAAAAACTGTGTGTTAATTAAATTTGTGACTAAACTCCTTGGGGGAGAACTGTATGTCTCCTGTTCTGTTTTATCAGCATTCTGCCATATATTTCATGTTATAGCAGTCTCAGATGATAACCCAGCACATGTTTATTTTAAGAATACTTTCACAGCAGATTTGACAAAACGCAAAGAAGATATCAATGTGAGATTTCTAAAAATAGCTACAGCACTCGACTCAAGGTTTAAAAATTTGAAGTGCCTTCCAAAATCTGAAAGGGATGAGGTGTGGAGCATGGTTTCAGAAGTCTTACGAGAGCAACACCTCAATGTGGAAACTACAGAACCCGAACCACCAAAAAAGAAAATCAGCCTTCTGCTGGTGGCATCTGACTGAGGTGATGAAAATGAACATGCGTCAGTCCGTACTGCTTTGGATCATTATCGAGCAGAACCCATCATCAGCATGGACAAACATCCTCTGGACTGGTGGTTGAACCATGAAGGTCATATGAGTCTTTAGCACATTTGGCACTTAATTATCTTGCAACACCGGTTACAACAGTGCCATGCAAATGCCTGTTCTCACTTTCAGGTGACATTGTAAACAAAAAGCAGGCAGCATTATCTCCTGCAAATGTAACCAAACTTGTTTGTCTGAGCGATTGGCTGAAGTAGGACTGGATGGACTTGAAGGCTCTAAAGTTTTATATTGTTTTATTTTTGAATGTAGGTTTTTTTTTTACATAATTCTACATTTGTAAATTCAACTTTCATGATACAGAGATCGCACTACAGTACTTGTATTAGGTGAATTGAAATATACTATTTCTTTTGTTTTTTACAGTGCAAGTATTTGTAATAAAAATAAATATAAAGCGAGCACTGTACACTTCGTATTCTGTTGTAATTGAAATCAATATATTTGAAAATGTAGAAGACACCCAAAATATTTAAATAAATGGTATTCTATTATTATTTAACAGTGCGATCAATCGCACAATTAATTTTTTTAATCACTTGACAACCCTAGTTTCAATATGTGGATGAGACAATAGTATAGGGAGGAGGGATGTGGGTTTATTAGGAACTGGGGAACCAAAATGGAACCAGATTGCTCACATGTAAAATTTAAAAAGTTTGTAGAGGAGTTTTTAAATTAAAGGCTGGCGGAAAGCAAGCAGGTATGGAGGAGCACATTGTTTGGACAGAGACATCCCTTAGGGAATGGTCATTTAGCGGGGATTCTCTATATCCTAGTAAGAAAAAGAGGATAGAAGTTGATGAAATACAAGTAGGAACTGAAGAGAAACAGTCAAACAAAAAAGATTCATTCAGTTACATCACATGAAGGCAGACAACTATGTATTGACAAATGTTATAAGTGCTTGTATACACTAAGATGGGTGAATCTGAATGCCTGGTGTGACACTGTATGAAAAGAAAGATGATCATTTAGATCATTGTTGCTACCACTGTTGCACAAAATTTGATACAATGTATATCATGTCTATCACCAGTTTTGGGATTGTGTGCCCTATTTCTTGCAGTCTGCCCTGAGTGTGGCATTCTCAGTGGGGCCCATTCCAGGCACCCAGTCACACCTGTTATTAAGATGTCAATGGAAAAGTTACAATCTGTCAAGTATGAGTATCCTGGTTAAATCCATGTATCATCTGCATCTGAAGTTATGAATACTGGCTATGTACTTGTTTCTCAAATGTGTTTGTTCTTGGCTGACACTCAAAAAGTAGTTTTACATCCCATCTAGCCAGTCCAGTGTTCATGAACTATTCAATTGTGGATGGACACATTCAGGTGGCGATGGGCCATTAAGGGAGATGAGCTCTTCAATGAGTCTTCCTGTGGATGCCTCAGACAGCCAGGAACCAATGTCCACCCTGGTGATTCAGCAAAACATGTAAGGGCATCTGATCTGGACATGTGACCTTGGACTCCATCTTCGTCAGTAACTTTCCATACACAGGGGCTGAGGGCTTTGTTTGGGACAGTAAATTTCTATGCACATAACAGAGGATATAAAAGACACATGAGACATGTTCATTTTGTCTCATTCCTGCTCCAATTCTCTGGACTGAGGATTTACAACTAAAAGGAGTATTTTGAACTATCGACTGAGAACCTTCCAAACTTTTGGAAGTTATCAGACAGATTTATGCAAGCCAGCAGTCTATTCCATCACTGTTATGAGCCTGGTCTACAAATACTGAAAATCATTTGTATGTATATGGTTCTTTAACCATTCAATAACTCTTTTCTTTTATTAATAAAATCTTTAGTTAGTTTACTAAGGATTGGCTGACAGCATGATATTTGAGGGATATATATTGACTTGAGGGGTAAGTGTCTGATCCTTTGTGATTGGTAGAACCTCACTGACTGTGAGCTGGCTTTTCAGTAACCTCTCACTATATTAGACCTGTTTGTCTGGTTGGGAGCAAAGGCCTGGAATGCCTAAAGGGGACTGTGTTTGGCTTCTTGTTAACCAGTGTGGTGCTATAGAAGCTTTTTAGACATTGGTTTGGTTAATCTAATTATAGAATAAACCACCAGTTTTGGAGGATTGTCTGCCCTATTTCTTGCAGTCTGCTCTGAGTGTGGCATTCTCAGTGTGGTCCATTCCAGGCACCCAGCCACACTTGGTATTAAATTAGTTCATATAACAGGTATCATAAAAACTTGGTGGAACTATAACTAAGGCAAAGTTTTTGTCAAGGATATTTTTAGTAAAAGTCATGGACAGGTCACGGGAAATAAACAAAAATTCATGGCAGCCCGTGACCTCTCCCTGACTTTCTCTAAGAATATCCCTGACAATAGGGGTAGCTGGGTTCAGCACCCACTGCTACTGGGGCTCCTGGGTCTGCCACTGATGCAGTAAATGGGAGCTCTGGGGTCCCCCTACCCCTGGGGCTGCGCTGCTGAGGGATCCCCTTAGCCTGGGCAGCTGCAGGGTCCCCCAGTTGCTGGCCACGGCTGCAGCTGTGGCTGGGCAGCTCTGGGAACTCTCCACTGGGCAGCTGCGTTGGGTCCGTCCCGCCCGCCCGGGCAGCTGGGCCAGGTCCCCCCACCTACCGTCCCCCACTGCAGCCGGGCAGCTGCAGGGTCCGTCAGCCACCTGCCGCAGCTGGCCAGCTGTGGGGTCCCCCCACCATGTTGGGGACTGGGAGCTGCGAGGGCAGGGCTGGCTGAGAGCTCTAGCCCCAGGGAAGAAAATTTAATGGAGGTCAATAGAAGTCATGGATTCCATGACATCCATGACATAATCGTAGCCTTAACTATAACCAATGGGACATGGTAATACTAGGGTACAAAATATATAGGAATGAGAGGAGGTGATGCTAGTGGGAGAGTAGTTATATATGTGAAAGAAACCAGACTCAAATATAGTAAAAATCTTAAATGAATCAAATGTAACACAGAATCTCTATGGCTAGAAATTCCATGCTTGAGTATAGCAATAGGAATATACTATTGACGACCTGACCAGAATGGTGATAGTGAGTATGAAATGGTCAGGAAGATTAGAGAGGCTACAAAAACAAAAAACACAATAATGGGAGATTTCCACTATCACTGTATTGACTGGGTACATGACACCTCAGGTGGAATGCAGAGATAAAATGTCTAGAGACCATAAATGACTTCTTCTGGGAACAGCTTGTCTTGGAGCCCATAAGGAGAGAGGCAATTCTTGATTTAGTCATAAGCAGAGCAACGAATATGGTTCAAGAAGTGAATATAGCTGAACCGCTCAGTAATAGCAAGCATAATATAATTAAATTTAACATCTGGGGGTGGGGGGAATGCCAAAGAAACCAACCAAGTAGCATTTAACTTCAAAAAGGGAACTACACAAAAATAAGGAATTGTCACAAGACTATAATGCTTGCAAGCGGCGTGAATTTTTTTTAAAAACACCATAATAGAGGCTCAAACTAAATATATACCCCAAATAAAAAAAACAGAAAGGTGACCAAAAAAAAAAAAAAAAAGCCACCATGGCTAAACAAGAGTAAAAATAGACATAGGCAAAAGGGAATCCTTTAAAAATTGGAAGTCAGATTCTACTGAGGAAAATAGGAGCATGAACTCTGGCAAGTGAAGTGTAAAAATATAATTAAGTAGGCCAAAAAAAAAAAAAATTGAACCGCAACTAGCAGAAGACAAAGTAGTAACAGCAAACATTTCAATACATTAAACCTGCCAAACCATCAGTGGAACCACTGGATGATGAAGGTGCTAAAGGAGCATTCCAGAAAGACAAGGCCACTGCGGAAAAGTTAAATGAATTCTTTGCATCCACCTTCACTCCAGAGGTTGTAGTACCCCAAACCCTTTACCAACTATGGGGCAGCCCAAGTCAGCTAGCTGTGGACCCAAGCGTTTTCTGCAGGGTTTAAGGAGATAATAAATCCTCCCCACACAGGCTGTGGAGTGACTAAGTGGAAGATTTACACTGCTATTGTGCCTCAGGGTTGCTGTAGCACTCATGATGGCTATACTCTCCCTTCGCGGGGCAAGTGCACAACACAACATAGTCACAACTCCTAGTCTTCTGCTGTTGTACATTCATAATTGTGGTCCAAGTAGTCAAGATATCAGTTCCACTTCTTATCACAGAATCATCATCTCTCGCAGTAGTTTAATATTCTGCTGAGGCATTGCTTCAGTACCAACTCTTGAGGAATGCCATATGTTGAATGTACACTTTGAGGCACATTTTCCCCCCGGCTGTGGTCTCTGATTTAAGCACAGATTAAGCCTGACCTTGTTCATTTTACAATCTCATGTTATCACAATCCAGGGAATATGACTAAATGCAGGATAGTTAATACTAAACACAACTTTGCAGAGTCTATTCAGCCTAGCTGCAGCAAGATCTCACATTTTTACTTATTCATTTCTATTGGAATGTATGGGCACCTTTGCATAGCAAGCCCGCAGTAGATGTAACACCAGATCATGCATATAGGGTGTACAGTACAGGTACCACTTCTTCTACACCACAGAATGTCAGATCAGTTCTAGTGTTTGTAACTGTTGCTGTCCAGTGGCTTGCTCCCAGTATAAAAGAACTAATACCACTACAGTTAATGGAGATTTTTCTTTCCCATAGCCTAAGTACTAGAGATATGTATTTGTGGAGATTACACGTCTCAATTTTCTGATGCTTCACGTGCATGATTTAGCTAAAGACCGATACCTTGTTGTTTGATCTAATTTCAGTTGTTTTGGTCTAACTTGGGCTTCTGGATTTAGTGTGCTTGTGCTGGGGGGTATTGGTGGCCTGTGATACACAGCAGACCAGATTAGATGATCTGGCGGTCCCTTCTGGCCTTGAACTCTGTGAATGTTTATACACTATATATTAACCAGACATCAACATCTACACCTCATTTTTAAGAAAAATCTTTTCTATATTAAGGATTCAAATCTACTGCTCCCAAGAGGGGAGGAAGAAGTGACTAGCCTTTAATGAAAGGCATTTACAAATTTGCTACAATGATTAGTATTTTCTTTGTAGTGAATACATCTTGGCACACTTGTTTTTGCCAGCCCTTTCTTAGAAGTTCCTGGAAGCCTGTCTGCTTAGGTGTCTATCAAGGAAAGTCTAATAATATTAAACAGCTGCATACATGCTTCTTAGGACATTTCAAAACCAATGTTAAATATAATTTCAGCCATAGTATAAACTGCAGTTTCTGCCATGTGAAACCTCACTGCATCTGCTTTCACAAGTGGTATAATTTGTTGCACTTTGATGCTATTCCAGTGCTAACATTTTTCGTGACCCATATATTCCCTCCTCTGTCATTTGAAGGGAAGAGTCCAAACACCTATTTATGGATTACCTTTGTGATGGTGCACTCCGTGTTTTATGGAAATATGCTTATGAGTGTGAATATGATGTAACTGGAATATGCTTTATGCAAAAAGGTCTCTTGTAAGGTATCATTACAAAGGTTACAACCTACTGAATATATTCCTCCTGTTTGTATGCATGTATCATTCTTGTATCTGAAGCTAGAAATATGAAGTATAACTCTGAAGTCCTATTGTAATTATGCAAAGTGTGGGCCATTAATGGTGGTTTAGAATCTTGATGGCTCCCATTGACTAGGACAATTGGTTGTAAATGCTTTATTGACCTGCAAGCCTTCCTGTGTTCCTGTGAGCAAGCCCAGGAAGAATGGAGGCTGGGGTCACACAGGACATATGAACATGTCACCTGATACTGGAATCCATCTTAAAACTAGTGCTTTTCCATTTAGAAGGAGGGGTGGGGACCCAGAGAGCTTGTGCCAAAGCTATAAAAGGGGGTTGAACAGAACAAAGGAGGCTGCCAGTCATGAGAACATCCCTAGTTTCCACCTAAGATGTCTCCTGCAACTAACAAGGACTGTACCAGGGGAAAGGATTGGGCCTAGACTAGGAAGGAGTCTAGTCTGTGAAAGAAGATTATTGGAACATCTCTGAGGGTAAGATTTTACCTGTAATCAGTTTCTTAATGTATTAGGCTGAAACTTGTGTGTTTTTGCTTTATTTTGCTTGGTGACTTACTTTGTTCTGTCTGGTGACAGGTTTCAGAGTGGTAGCTGTGTTAGTCTGTATCAGCAAAAACAACGAGGAGTCCTTGTGGCACCTTAGAGACGAAAATTTATTTGGGAATAGGTTTATTTGGATTTTAGATCACGAAAACTTATGCCCAAATAAATTTGTTAGTCTCTAAGGTCCCACAAGGAATCCTTGTTGTTTTTGTTCTGGCTCTAATTACTTGAAACCACTTAAATCCTACTTTTTATACTTAATAAAATCACTTTTGTTTATAAGTAAACCCAGAGTAAGTGATTAATACCTGGGGGAGAAAACAGCTATGCATGTGTCTCTCTATCAGTGTTATAGAGGGTGGACAATTTATGAGTTTACCCTGTATAAGCTTTATACAGAGTAAAACGGATTTATTTGGGGTTTGGATCCCATTAGGAACTGGGTGTCTGGGTGCTGGAGACAGGTGACCTGCTGTGCAGTTTTTGGTTAAAGTCTGCAGCTTTGGAGGCATGGACCAGACCTGGGTCTGTATTGCAGCAGGTTAGTGTGTCTGGCTCAACAAGGCAGGGTTCTGGAGTCCCAAAAGGGCAGGGAAAGTGGGCTCAGAGGTAATCTCAGCATTTTGGGTGACAGTCCCAAGGGGGGGGTCTCTGTGACCGAACCCGTCACAACCTTGCTATTTGATTAAGATCATTTTAAATGAACACAAGGGAAAAACAAAGGCCAAAAGGATTAACTCTTGAGGAAATTGGAGTTTGACATAAAAAAACTGAATACATTAAAAGATATTTCCTAGACAACTAGGATTTGTTCCCCAGACTGGAAATTTTAAATAAGGGCTTCATCCCCAAAATTAACTTCTCAAATGTATCATTGCTGCATCCTTCAGCAAGGGAGTGAGTGAATATCATACTGGCCTCTGCAGCCACAACATGATCCAGACCAAATAGCCTAAAAGTATACAAAAACCGTATATCAATATTAGCACATTCATTTTAAGAAAAGCTTTCATTGATCAGGGAGTGGATAAAGGGATATAGACATACTTCAAACAAAGCAAGAGTTCCTATTACACAGGTCCAAACCAAAATCTTTGTTCTTGTAACCTGAAGTTTTGAAGGTGCTAGAAATTCCATACTCAGATTGCAAAACTTTAATGAATCTCTAACTGGAAAATGGGCCGAGCAACCTGCACCAGTCCTGCTCCCTCAAACCCTGGAATGTTTGAAATCCTGATCTGGATTTGAATTCTGCAGCTTAAGCAAATGTCTAGTTCTTAAACTGTTCTGAAAGAAGTAGGGAGAATACATGAGTGTTTTCAAAATGTCCTACTGGAGGTTGTACCCTTCACAAGACAATTTGATGCCTTCTCTCTTGCCTGGCCAGATTCTGCTTAACAGCTGCTAGTCTGTCTCTCTGTTCTAAGAGGACTGATGTCCAATACCGCTACTGGCTAAATAGCCCACAGCATAGATTTTGCATTGCAGTTCCCATTAAACAGTTACTTTTTTTTATTATTTGTATTACCATAGCACCTAGGAGCCCTAGTCATGAAATAATACCATAGTTATTACAGTAGACCATGCAGGCCCCAATGAAGATTAGGGCCTTGTGGATCTACTTATTGTGAAACACAGTAAGAGACCGTCCCCGGCCTAGCCCCATTCCCAAAAGCTTACAACAGACTTAGTTGACAATTTGGTTTTAAAGGGGCTAGCAGACAGCAACTAAGTTCCATGGAGGTAAAAATTACCGAAGTGCCAAGATTTCCTGAATCTAACATCCAGGCAGGATTCAAAATAGTGACACACATTAGGCTGAGAACTTTTGAGAATGGTTTTCCCCAGTATGGATGCATCAACCAAAATCTACAGATACTCCATACGTTTATAAACATGACAAATATTCCATCATCAGTTGGGTTCCTGCATGATGAAATAATGTATTCGTTTCAAGGGTAAAATTGTTGCAGTGACAGAACAAATACTTGAGCTCTGTGTCTTTCTGAAGTGATCTGACCTGTTTAACTGTGCCATTATTTCTATGCTAGGAGTTTGGGGCACAAGCAGGATGAACTGGAAGTCATGGTATATGAAGAAAGTTATGATTTAGTTGACATTACAGAGACTTGGTGGGATAATTCCCATGATTGGAGTACCAGCATTGAGGAATTTAGCTTGTTCTGAAAGATAGGTATAGGAAAAAAGGAGGAGGCATCACGCTGAATGTCAAGTATGTATTCACCTTCTCCCAGGTCCAGGAGGATATAGGCACCGACTCTGTGGATGCTCCAGGGCTGGAGCACCCACAGGAAAAAATTAGCAGCCAGCTCTCCCCTCCCCTCCCACCCCCAGCGCCTTCCACCTGCCTGCTTCCCCACCAATCAACTCTTCCCCCTCCCTCCCAGCGCTTCTTGCCCACCTCAATCAGCTGTTTGATGGTGTGTAGAAGGTTCTAGGAGGGGATGGGGCATGCTGGGGGAGGGGGTGGAACTGGGCATGAAGAGGTGGGACAGGGGTGGGGGCTTGGGGAAGGGGCAGAACGGGGCCTGGGGCACAGTGGGGGGTTGAGCACCCCCCAGGCCTGGAAGACGGCACCTAAGCAAGAGGAAGTAAGCAGCAAACCTACTGAGAGAGTCTGGGTAAGGATAAAAATGGGTAAAGAATAGTAGCAATATTTTGGTGGGAGACCTCAAGAAGGGGAAATGGATGAGGCATTCTACTAGCAGGTAACAAGATTAGCTTGTACACAGGTTGGGCTCCTGGGTGTCCGCCCCAGGGTGGCGGGGCTCCTGGCTGTCAAAGACAGCAACAGACGATGTAAGTAATACAGCATCTACTTGCACAATGTGTCTACCTAAGCGCTATGCCTCTCAGGGAGCTGGAGTTATTAGGTTGGAGTAGCAGACAAGTTAAATCAGCTGAAGGAACACTGTAGATACTGTGTAGATACTTACACAGTTAGGTCGATGTAAAGTGCCTTACATCAACCTACCTCTGTAGTGTAGACCAGGCCTTACATTTTCAGTCTTGGCTACTTTGCTGTTGTCAAGGTTCCTCCCCCACTCTGAACTCTAGGGTACAGATGTGGGGACCTGTATGAAAACCTCCTAAGCTTACTTTTACCAGCTTAGGTTAAAACTTCCCCAAGGTACAAATTAATTTTACCCTTTGCCCTTGGAATTTCCACTGCCACCACCAAACTTTAACTGGGTTTACTGGGAAACGTAGTTTGGACACGTCTTTCCCCCCAAAATCCTCCCATCCCTTGCACCCCATTTCCTGGGGAAGGTTTGGTAAAAATCCTCACCAATTTGCATCGCTGACCACAGACCCAAACCCTTGGATCTTAGAACAATGAAAAGCATTCAGTTTTCTTACAAGAAGACTTTTAATAGAAGTGAAGGAATCACCTCTGTAAAATCAGGATGGTAGATACCTTACAGGGTAATTAGATTCAAAACATAGAGAATCCCTCTAGGCAAAACCTTAAGTTACAAAAAAGACACACAGACAAGAATAGTCATTCTATTCAGCACAACTTTTCTCAGCCATTTAAAGAAATCATAATCTAACACATACCTAGCTAGATTACTTACTAAAGTTCTAAGACTCCATTCCTGGTCTATCCCCGGCAAAAGCAGCACACAGACAGACACAGACCCTTTGTTTTTTCTCCCTCCTCCCAGCTTTTGAAAGTATCTTGTCTCCTCATTGGTCATTTTGGTCAGGTGCCAGCGAGGTTATCTTTAGCTTCTTAACCCTTTACAGGTGAGAGGACTTTTCCTCTGGCCAGGAGGGATTTTAAAGGGGTTTACCCTTCCCTTTATATTTATGACAGCTGTGCTCCCACCTGTGTCACCCCCTGGATTTGGTTTACAAAATATGGACACCTTAGCTTAGGCCAGTGGTGCCCAAACTTTTCCTTTCAGGCCCCCCTTACCAGTAAGGGAATCTGTCCACGCTCCCACTCCATTTGTGCGCAGGTGGCTCAGCAGAGGAGCTTGAGCTGCAGGTGGCGCTGAAGGCAGAACGGGAATGAGGGCAGAGCTGGACTGGGGGTGGAGTGGAGCTGTGGCTGGAGCGGAGCTGCAACTGGAGGTGGGGCTGGGGGGCGCTCCCTCCCTGCCCCATGTGGGGGCTGGCCCAGGCCCCCCCCCGGCTGTTCCTCCACACCTCCCTTAGGGGAGTGCACCCCACAGTTTTGGAGACCACTGGCTTAGGTTAATATTGGACAGTGATAGTTTTAAGATCTGTATAGCTGTCACTGCTCATCAAATTCTGGCTTATACTAATCTGATGCAAAATAAAAGGCAGTTAGAAAAATCTTATCTTCAGAGAAAGGCATTGACACCTCAATAAGGGTTTCCACAAAAATATGCTGATCTTAAGAAAATTTTCTTTAATGTTCAGCCACACAAGAGAAAAGGCTATATAGTTCACATACCACAAGGAAGCCTAGTCAAGGTTTTCTGCAGGGGACGGTGGAAAGAGGTGAGACATACCTACAACTCTCCAACATAGAAGAGGCATTGTCAAGATAATCATATAAAAGGCCCAACCCTACCTAGTTTCCCCACTCAAAACTTTAATTGCCTTCAATGGCAATGTTTGTTTTTTAAATGGCAGCAGCAGTAAGGAGCCCAAAACGGGCGCCTTTCCCAACCTACTCTAAAGACAATATAGGATGTTCCAACTACCCTCTCCCAGGGGTTTAGCATGAACAGTTAAACCAGTAAAGTAACAAAGATTAGCTCAATTCTTACCACCAGGCTTGGCTACTCCTAAGGCTCCTCCCTCATGACTATTCAGCCCATAGATCCTATCTCCCTTATATCCAAGTGAGGTAATGGGTCACCTGCCTCAGTGAATTTAGCAAAACGCATTTAACTCTTTTCCAGAAGACAAGTCAGGACCTTTCAAGCACACACAGTTAGCCTCTTTCAGGGACTTTCAAGTGTATAAAGCATGTAGGAAGAGGGCATATTAAAAAGTCAATTTAAATTTTGCCAACATTAAATTATGGAATTTGAAAGAATGTTTTCTAGTTGATTAGGAGTCTATCTACTCCCCATCACCATTTTCCTAGTCATTTTCACTTTCTGGTTCTTATGCACTATCATTCTATTCTCTTGGGGTCTAATCTTGCAAACCCAGTGCCAACTGTAATGCAGGACTTTTGTAACTAGTCGTATTGCTTTCACAGTAGTAACCACTATGTCTGGCAGTAGGCAATAGCAAGATTGGGCCCTGGGCTTCTGATATTTTTAAATCCAACTATTAAACGGCAGTGTTTATTGAATTTAAAAACAAGCTTGTGGAAACACTTATTTGCATTAAGTTTTGTAATCATCTACCTTATTTTTTTAAACAAAACCTGAACTACTTAACTGTGTCCTCCTTTAACTGCTCAGTGTGTCTTTGCCCTGTAACATGACAAAGTATCTACAACCTTTGAATTCAGAGAGCTTCTATGAAACAAGTGTTTCACCAATTAGTCCTTAATAACACCAATAATCCTGAATGTTGCATGTGACCGCATACAAATAATGTTAGTATGATAGGACATAAAGGAATGAATGAATAGACTTTAAATTAGAGGAATGTTGATTCCAATCACACTGAATCAAATAATATTGCAGGACTAGCAATTAGATATTTATTTAGCAAGTGAATTATTTCTTCTCCTTAAAAATAGGTATATAATGTATAATAAGCCATAACTCTCCAGCTGACTAGAAAAAAAAAGTGTCTGATTGCTCCCTTAATTTGAGTATTCGAACAAAATTCTGTAACTAATCTCAGTGAAAAGTCTTCTGAATCTGGAAGAAAAGACGTAGGTTTTAAAGCTACTCAAAACAATTTTTGATTTTACTGTCACTTATTCTTCAGATGACAGCAAAAAGACATGCCACTAGCATTAAAGAACTGATTGGAAGTGATATTGCAGATGTGGAAGTGCAGACTGCTGACATGTTATCATATGTGAAATTGAAGAAAATATTTGCCAGTTGATTTTAAAAAGGGATTTGTTTCCAAAGACCAGTTTCTCTTAGTGGATGACAACACTCCAGAAACAACTTTTTTCACCTCTCTGTAGCTCCTTTTATCCATCAGGAAGAATATAAAGTCAAAGGCTCTATTGAACTTGTCAAAGCGATCCTCAGGTCAGGCTCATCAACCAGCCCTTGCTATCCCATGCTATTATAAGATATGCAATGGTAGGTTTCACATGGATAATATAAGCCATTTGTATTTATACTGAGTTCTCACTTCTCATTTTTATAAATATCTCAGACCAAGACAGGGCATACAGAGTGTAAAGTTAGGTTGGCAGGCCATGGCCTTTACATAGGTACTCTATTTGACCTTGTTAACACTACTTCAGTGTTCTAGAGTAATGGCCTTAAGCCCTAAATTAACACTATAGTAAATATGTAGTGTTGTGGGTGATTGTTCTAGAATACGGTAGCATTTTTATAAGGCTACCTTCCTTTAAACTTTGTTAACTTTCCACACTAACAAGATTACTACAAATTCTAGTTTCCATTCCATTAAATTTTTGGTCCAGCTGTAAAAGCAGTTTAACAACATCATTGCATTTTGCACTTTCCAATACTTAATCAACAATTTGATATTTAAATCTATGGACTCCATGACTCCTCTCATATGGAAGATACAGTTAGTAACTTCAGGCTTTGACTGGAGCTGCTAACCCAAGTTAAAAGGTAATATTGCCATATCTTTGCTGCTATGTTGACTCAAGATAAAGTTAACTAATCCATGCTGGCAGAGTTAAGAACACACGTTTGCAGTACAGACATCCCTTTAACATAGAACGTGTCAATCAGTAGTTTGACACTAGCGTTCAGCCCCATTTCCTAATGCACCATTGACAGTGTTTACTTAGTTTCTGCATTCCACTCAGCTTACACACAAATGAAGGTTGGTTATTTTATTTTGGTTTTTATACACATGCCACGTTGGAAACCAAATACATTAACTTCTGTTAAAATAAATATAAAGTTTTTCTCTGCAAACTTACAGTTTACACATGCCATTTATTGCAAATCAGCACCAAGTATACATATAGACCTATCTTTATAAGATAATATTATATTAGGTATCTGTGCCTAGACTTGTTTATAATGCTGCTTCAATGCATATGTACATACAGTAATACCCTATGCAACACCTGTACACCTTGCATTTAATGTAACTATTCCTGCAAAATATAAGCTATTTTTAAAAATACTCATTCTAAAAATGTATTTTTATACTTCATTGAAGAGACTGGGCACTTAAATGAATTAACTCTTGAATTTCAAACTTTTTTCCCCCCCAAAACAGTCTGAGCTCCACTTTGTGCTTTGATGAAGATATGTTTTGATGGCCTGCTAAGCATAAAATCTTAGATTACATTGTATTAAAGGACTACAGAAAATATGTATTATTTACATTACATAAAATATTCTGATCACTGGTTCTCAGTACAAGTGAACTAACCTTACATAAGTGGGAAATGGCCTTTTATGTAGTCTTTCACATATGACCATTGTTATTTTAGTGTTATTCCCTGGATAGTCCATACCTATTATTGCACACCCTTCTAGCCCCTCTGGAAGCAATTACCTTTTGCCATATGGAACATTTAGGTCTAGGCAGCAGCATATTAACGCCTAGGCCGACAAATTTGCAGGGGCGGCAAATTTATAATAGCAGCCTGTCCCTATTGGTCCCCTTCCCCAAATCTCTGCCCCAGCCCCGCCTCCACTCCTGAGCGCGCTGCGTTCCCCCCCCCTTTCCCTCTCCTTCGTGAAGCTGTTTTGCGCACAAACACTGGCAGGGAACGGGGAGAAGCAGAACCCGACAGCACAGTCAGGGGAGGAGGCGGAGGCGGAAGGCGGAGGCGGAGCGGAGGTGAGCTGGGTGGGGGCGGCAATTATTTCTGGGCCTAGGGGCTGCAAAATCATTAATCCGCCTCTGGGTCTAGGCACAGCTTTAAAATCCTCACCAAAGTGGTTTGTTAAGACACACTCCTGTTCAGCAGAAAGTGCCTGCTTTATGAAGGGTTTGGAGTCCATGATTCAGCTTTTTCACATTCCCTTAAGTTCAAGGCCATAATGGAGGAACCTGATCTATTTTGTTTCCCTTCCCACAGGACAAGACAGCAATAAATAGAGCCTTAGATTTAAAAGTATTATGTAATATTATTATTGCAGTAGCACCTAGAGACTCATATCAAAGCCCCATTATGGCAGATACTACACCAACTGAAAAGAGTCCTGCCAAAAAGATTGCAGTCTAAGTATCAGAGACAATAAATGACTCACACAAAACAGATGTGGGGGAGTATAAGGTAGCAATAAGACAATGATTAGTATGAGAAACAGCAGTCATAGAACACCAGGGGCCTAGCAATACAAGTTTTTGTGCAAGCATCATGGCAGAAGTTTTAAGAAGGGACTTGAATGATAGTGTAGTAACGTTGCAGATTTCTCCCCACTCCTCCCACCTACAGGGAGTTCTTTCAACATATAAGGAGCAGCATGGGAAAAAGTACAAAGGTGCTTTTGGGAAAAATCTGACTAATGGTCAACAAAGGATGGCACCATTGGCAGATCTGAGATGAGGGATGATGGCTCCATACCACACATAAAAGACAATAAGTATGTCAGAAATAAAATATTTCACATTTCTATAACAGCTGTCATTGACAAAACTCAAAAGTGCCTTAACAGTCCTGAAAGGTAGGTGTTCTATATGTTTTAGACATCTGGAAACGGATCCAGAGAAGTTAGGTGATTTGCCTGAGTTTAATCAATAGCAGAAATAAAGCTAAAGTCAGGAGTTTTGAGATCCTATTCCTCCTATAGAATGGCACAACTTTGATCTTGTTAGTTATTATAAATGATGAAGTTGTGTATTTTCCACAGTTGCCAGTGGCAGGGAAGGTGAACTAGATGACCAAGTCAGTTTTTTCCCCACCTATGACTCATTTTTAATAAAAGGAGTACTTGTGGCACCTTAGAGACTAACCAATTTATTTGAGCATTAGCTTTCATGAGCTACAGTTCACTTCAGTGTGCTGTAGCTCACGAAAGCTTATGCTCAAATAAATTGGTTAGTCTCTAAGGTGCCACAAGTACTCCTTTTCTTTTTGCGGATACAGACTAACACGGCTGCTACTCTGAAACCTGTCATTTTTAATAAGAGATCTTCTGATAGCTGGTCATGTACTACAATACTTAAGTAATAAAATAAGTTTATCTTCAAAGAGTTACCCTGAAGGAAGGCAGATTCTATGAATAGTCTGTATAAATAGGTGATATAATTAGTGGTTTTTACATCTTTAAATTTGAATGATCTTTTAGTCACTCTTTTCCCTGTTCATCAGTGTGTTGACTTTTCGAGGGTCATTTTGAAAATCAAGATAGAATCTGGCCCCTGGCAGCCTCAGTCACATTCTCACTGATGACAAGGACAATACTCAAGGAGTCACATATTACTGAATATTAATATGCCAGCTGTCTTACCCTACATGAGTTATGATACCAGCTATACTTCTGGACTCTTTAGCTTTATCTGACAGTAGAGCAAGAGTTTTGAGAACAGCTTCACCTATCCACTCACTTAACAAAACAAACTTTTAATCATAAAATGAAAAAACCTAAAAATTAAGTAGGTCAGCATAGTGTACGCAGAGGTTAACAACCTGAGTGCATTCCCCATGGTGCCTGATCACATGCTGGAGTTGAGATTAGGGATGAGTGAAACATCTGTTAAGAAGGTGAACTAGAGCAAACTTTTACTAGGTGAAGCTGAACCAAACCTGACAGTTCAGTTTTAAGAAATGAAGTTCAAGTAACATTTTAAACTTAGATCTTCACATAGTTCTGCAACTCCTGGTTCTCTGGTTGGAATCCTGAACCCAAGACACAGGACAATGTGATACTTAAAAAAAAAAAAAAAAAAAAAATCTTTGTTTGGAGAAAAGTATGTTTGGACAAACTCCTGTCAATCAAGAGATTCTCAGCATTAAACTTTCATTTTAAAAACCACTATTTACAAAAGTTAGCACTAATTCAGTTGGATTAGAGATATATGTGAAGTATAATGAATTATCCCTAAAAGGGTATTTGAAATTTACATTAGATGCACGATGTGTGTCTTCAGTTTTCTGCCCTATGCTCCTTTCCCCTTTAGATTTTCTAGCAACTAAGTCATATACTTACTATGTAAAGAGCAACTGGTTCATTGACCTTTGCTCCATAATGCAGTGTCTCTCTTTAGAGAAGGATGCATTATGTACTTGAACAATTGCAATGATCCCCACACACACACTACAGCATCTTGTTAGAAATCGCAATTGTAATCTAGGGGTTTTGAAGGATCAAAACAAGAATATTACAAAAGAGTTATAAGTTTTTCCCTCAGTGACTTTTGGAAAGGGGTTATTTACACCCTATAGTTATTTGCTTCGAGCACCAACTATGAACAGACAAACACAAAATTATTAACATCAGAGAAAATAGGTAATCTAAAAGCAGCTTCTGATTCAGAGGTTCTATTCTCAGTAGAGTATTCTAATATTTTCAGAACCTTATAGTTTATTTTCCCCAAACAGGAGCAATATATCTATCTTTATTCTGGCAAGATTAGGATCAGGAAGAAGTTCTGCCACCATCTAGGTTCTTATATAGTTTCCATCACAGAGGTATCTGAGCATCTATTATCCCCATTTTCCATTAGGTGAGAAGGTTATACCCAGATGCAGAAGATCTTCCAGATGATCTGGAACACCAATATTATCCCCAATTATTAGAAGAAGGGTGCTGTTCTGCATCTGTTCAAAACGGTGATAAAGCCAAATATAGGAACTAGAGGTATTATGTCCACTCCAAGGAAAATCATTGCTTCCAAGTCAACATCTCAGATCAGCAATGCACTTGATGGCAAAGGCTAGGATACTCAGTGCAGCTAGACCTGGTTTTTCCACTATCCACCACATCTTTGCCTGATACAGCTTTTTAGAAGATGGGTGAATTTAATCAACTGTGTGCAGCCTTTTTTACAGGCTTTGTGAAGCCTTTGATTATGTGCATTGAACAAGCTTGTGGGATCTGATGAGTCTACTCAGAGTCCCTAGAAAGATAGTGTCACTGACAGAAGAGCTCTATAATGAAATGGAAAGCTGTGTTTGAGTCAATGGCATTGTCACTTTTTTCCCCACAGGACTTCAGCAAGACTGTGTCCTATCATCATTGTTGTTCAATGTCGGCAATGAATGCTTGGTGGATAAACCTGAAGAAGCAGCTACTCCATCTTACGTGGCAGAACAAGGTCACAAACAAGGATATTTGTAGCTGAACCCAGCAGCTGTCTCCATCATCACTGGTTCATTTTTGGTGGCTTTCTTGGTATGGACATATGTGGATGAAAAACGAATGAATCATGAAGTGTGTTTACCAGGGAATGCCATCACAGTGTCACCAATTATATGGTACCAAAAGCTTCAGTGGCACAATAAGATTGCCAGAGACTAACAGACTGAATATCCAATCCAACATTGACCTGGGTGGTGCTGCAAGGAGGCAAGTCTCTTTTGGATTTCCCTGGACTATGGTGGCCTTGCAGATCATCTGGCTATTATGATCTTTGAATCCAAATATCATTTGTTTATTTCTCCATTAAGTAATTCATAGTAAACTAACACTTGCCTTTTCTAAATCATTTTAATAATCTGACATACTATAGTGGCTCCCTTGCCACCAGTGTAACCCCTTGTTAGATACTTCCCATCAGTAAAAGTGGATATTACTAATTAAATTGTCCTCTTGCTTATATAGCAACCTAGTAACAGGGAGAATGGACTGTGCATGTAGCATTGTGGCAGGGACAAAAGAGTATGGCAGCACAGAAGACAGGATAGAGATTTAGAGGAGAGCAGGACACCAGATCCCTTTAAAGCCTACAATATTCTAAAAGGCCAGCATCAAAGGGAACATAAGAACTGCCACACCAGAGTTGCCAGCCTAGTCCAGTATGTTGTCTTCTGAGGACTGGTTGTGTGTTGTATTTAAAGCTCTGAACTACAAGCCACACGGAGCCACACTAGCCCAGGAAGAGCACCAGGGGCAGAAAGCCTGCCTGGCCCCTTGGGTACACCAAGGCAATACTCCACTGTTATAGCTGTTTGTGGTGCAGCTTCTGACCCCCATGCAGCAAGTCAATCCTATGGGCTAGTGCATAGGGGGAGAACCACAGTCCTACTCTCCTTGCCCCCCTTTAAGTGCCTGTTGCCTCTGCAGATATGGAGATAAACTTGCGTGCTTCCCCAAGTGCAGGCCCAGCATTTCTGCTTGGCCTTACATAGGCGAATCAAGACGGTAGGTTCTTTCATCCTCCCAACTACAAAACGCTGCACACCTACATAAGAGCCAAAGAAAATGTTGTCCAGAGAAAAATATAAAAAACCCATAGACATTTATGTACTAATATATCTATGGGAAAAGTTCCTTTGTGACCCAGTAGTCTGTAATTGGTTTAAGTCTTAAAGAATGAGGACCAATAGCCCTTACTACCATATTTAGAGCAATTTATCTGCTAAAGGAAACTACATTCTCTGGTCAGGGTGTCAGGCCATTACAAGGTAAAAATGATCCTTCAATGGAAGAAAGGGACAGCAGTATGAAATTATTAATTACAAGGTGTTTGTCAGACTGCCATTCAGTACTGCATCCTATGCATTACTTCAGGGGGCATTTGGCTGGACAGCTCCCAGTGTCATTGGATTCAGAAGGCTGGAAGAGGATGGCCTGCTTGCAGCTTTCTCTGTTAAGTTAAGGGGCACTGAGTTCACTTTTGCATCTTCCCTTTGCCACCATTTGAAGTCAAGTCAGCTTTGGGATTCTTAAATCCCTATGCACAGAGTTTCCTATGTAGCTGCTGGGCATTGTTGCATGGGAGGAGGCAGTTTTATCTTTTCAGAAAACTTTCTTGTGCAGCCATTACCTTATTTAGGATTCACTAATTTACCACTGTGACTGAAGGTTTCCTAGACTTCAGATAGTGCATGTAGTAGATAATTTCAGCCCAAATTTTGGTATTTGAAAGAGAGGAGAAGATTGTTTAAAAGATGTAGTTAGAAGACACTAGTTTGGTTTTTTAAGTGTCTATTTTGGCTTGCAGTGTTGGAATGCTAAAAAAGAGCATTTCATTTGTGAATGTGAAGCTGATTAGAAACAAATGACTCATCTAGTTCACTCTGCAAGCTAAGGGCAGGAACTAAAGTACAGCTAATGAAATGCTTGAGGTCTTCATTCCCATTTGTCTTCATAGATATCACCAAGACACCACAATAGTTTGACATTATAAAGAAGAAATATTCAGCATGTGACACGCAGATCTCTTGTTTATCAGCCTTATATTTTTATCAGTAGTTGGAAATCAGGATTTCCAATGTGGAAACAAGGGCCAATATTAAATGTACAGTTCATTTTAAGATGCTTTATTGCAAATTTGGCACCTAAAGTATCTTGGTTTATTTTATTACTGTCTTTCTCAATGGTCCCAGGGAGGACTCTTTTTTAACACTTCTGGAGAAAAGAGTTGCTAACAAACAAGCACCATATACAAGCTATAAACTAAGCATAAAATGGGTCCTGGGTACAAACATTAACTCTTATGTTACCTTTGTACCATGTGAGAATTTAGTTGTAGGTTTGCACAATGTGAGAACTGAGACTACCAGTAAAATCACTGCACTTCACCTCTAAAGCTACACCGTGTTAATATTAATCTTTAAGCCACACTGTGCTGTGGAACTCAGCATAGAGGATACAGCACTTGTCCTCTGCTCACTTGTTTCTACTAAGCATTGCACCTCATGTGATATTCTATCAGAGTTCATTCACTGTCTGGAAGCAATGCAGACATCTGGGGACAGTAGGATAAATTAAGGATAGAGGTCCACCTCTAAGTTCAGTTTTCACAACAACTTGTACTTTAACACTAGCCCTGTGCGGAGATGCCACCACCGGAAAGAGTCCTGAGAAAGAATTCTGTCTTTCTGCTCCTAGTAGTAATTTGCTATTGACCATAATCTACAAATTGATACCTAGCCCTTGAGCTATCAGGAATGATGGTGAGGGAAGCCAAAGCTCCACGCATTCTCTTTTCCATCTCGACAAAGGTATTGAGAGGGACAAGTACTGGGTATGCAGCCCCTTCCCCTCCATGCCCCTGCTGAAGATACAGAGAGGCCATGCAACAAATGGAGGGCTGTCTTATCCCCTCAGACCCTTGCATGGCTGCACAGGGCCAATCCACTATCTAGTGCCTAGTTGTTATAGTGTTAACACTATGTTGGTCATTTTGTTGTCTAATTTCCATTGATATTTGAAGCAACAGACTAAAGTTTCATAATAAAATTGCCTCTCAGTCAGCTGGAGTCTAGATATGATGTGGATGTTGTCATGGATACAGAGCTAGTTGCACCTTTTACTCTTCTTTAGTCCATCTGCATCCCCTTGGGTCTTCGACATTACGCTGTTACCTCCCTGGGGCGGAATCACAATTCTCCCACTCTTAAACTGGGCCCTGAGTTACAGTATCCCATGTACCAACTGTGATACTGAGCAGGTCCAGCTGGGTTTGGTCACCTACAATTCTTCCTTCCAGGAGCTTGGGACCAGCAGCGAAGAGTGATCAAGCAACTTTCTCACACCCAAGTATTGGCTAATTTTAATAGCAGGAACAAAGCATATCATAAGAAAAAGAGGATCTTAACACAACAAAAGATCTATATATCTTACCCTAAGCCCTACCACCCTGTGGTAGCAGATCAGGCAGCTTTTGCTTCTTCAGACACTCCAGCAGAGGGAGTCTGTTATCCATGAACAGCACTCTGGCAACAGCCTCCTATCTCTTTAGGACAGATAGTGAATGTAACTGTTTTGTGTCCTTTTGACTCCATGCCTTGCATCTTTGCTGGCACCTGGAAGTAGCCTCTTCCCAGCTAATAGTTCAGGCATTGTTTCTTAATCACCCGCCTTGTTCACTGGGAGGCTGCTTACCTGGAGATATCATATTGCCTTCCTGATAATTTCCTAATAGCCCTGATATTGAACTAAACCAATATATGCATACAGTAAATATCCCCAAAACAACATAGCCATATAGTAACTATCCCAATAACCAGGTCATATTCACCATTCATAAGTTACTACCAATCAGTCCCACGTTCTACTTGTTTGTCTTAATACAGCCGTGAAGACAGTTTTAGATAATTTTAAAGACATTTGCCCAACTAAATTTGTATTTTCACCACTGCAAAATGCATACGACTCATCTAACACAAATTCCATTCTATTATGGTCTGCTGTGAAGATACACATGCTATTCCTCAAATGCATAACCACTATAACAGAAAGCATCTTTCCAGAACTTGGTATCATGCAATTTTAGAGACATTTATACTTGAGATATTATGACCTTTTAAAAAATGTGCAGTATTTACTGAATCTATAGTTTCCATATTTGAACATTTCTTTTAAAAGCCTATTTCATCTTAATCACCGATATTTAAAACAATTCAGTGTTGCAGAACTGTTCCTGGTATTAGCAAACAAACCCAGGATAATTTTACAAAATAACTACTCTGATTTGTAGCTGAATTCATGTTTTAACATACTGTCAATTTCAAAACATCCTTCAGAAAAAATGTACAGGTCTAGATTCCTTTATCGTACCTACTCCAGTTCCCACTGATGCCAACCTGAGCTACGTGAGAGTATATTGGAACCCGCAGTCCTTACTCAGTCCTATTTCTTTCAAAGGGACTTTTATCCAACTAAGGACTAGAAGATCAGGCTCTGTGCATAGAAAGTGAAGAACAGATTTTTCAGTTCATTTGTAATTAGACTTGTGTTACCAGTTTGGATAAAAGAACAATGCAAACCTCTGCCTAAACCTTTCATTTAGAATCAGGAGAAGCTGTCATTTTTTTTATTATTAATGTATATTTACTTTGTTACTCCTTTTTAGCATCACCACTCTTGACTAGAAATAGCACTGGAATAACAGTCCAAAAATACCATGAGAAATGCTTTCCATCTCAATTTTTACAGACAGATACTCCATTCAGATAATCAAACTTCAGTGTTCATCCAAATCCAACAGAATGATACAAGTTTGCCCATGACTATTTAAAAAAAAAAAATCAATAAAATGATCATTTTTTACTTTGACCTCTCTACCTTAAAACACAGCAAAAACTGATTTCTAGTAAACGAATCAGTTAAAATCAAGACAGTGCATTTGGATTGAGAGCTTTTACCATGATGTCAGCCAAGAAGTCAAGTTTATAGCTAAGCATTCAACCACTGAAGGTAAGATTTGGAGTGAAGACAGACAGACTCTTAACTATAACAGTGTCTGATGGCACTGCTATAATTAGATTAAACATCACTATTAGTCATCTTAATTAGTTCACACATTCCTTGTTTAGTACAATAAAAATTATACAGCAAGGATGTCACTTAATTAGGTGACCTGGAAATCAATGCCTTGCTATTTTTCATTTCTATTTTAATTGCCCTTAGCTAGAATTAGTCTCATTTTAATATCCAGATCTCTGTATGCAAGGGTGTGTGTGTGTGTGTGTGTGTGTGTATGTATATATATTACATAGATTGTGTATATCTATATATCTATGTAATACTATCTATGTAATCTATGTAATATATATAGATGTAGATACACACACACACACACACACACAATCTACATCTGTATGTAACATCATCTATTATTAATATAAATTAAATACTTCATGGACATTTTTGAAGTTATGTTAACAATTAGTTCAGAATGTAAGACATGATGGCTTTGTATTCAAAAGGAAAGTAGTATGCTGCAATTTTAAAAATACAAAGTTATTTAATGTAATACATTTTAAAGGGGAGAAAATGCTTTTATTTTAGTGCCTGTTAAACCCCACATTCTGGGGAACAGTCATTTCCTTACAGCATTTGAATAACTAATCTGGACACATGTCTTTTCACAGGACCAACCTCTATAGCTGGGTAAGGGAGATGACCCCTTCATTCCCCATCCCAAATGCTTCCATGTGTTGACCTCTGTGTCTTCAGCCCCCACAGTCGTCTAACAGCTCCATCCTGGTGGGGGAGGAGTATCATCTTCTCCCAGGGTCCTATACTTAATTCCCACATTCCTCTCCCTCCAATGTTCTAGCACCCAAATTCCAGGTGTGTCCTCTTCCCAGTGTTCAAGAAGACATATTTCTGTTTATTGTCTCCCTCCCAAATTTTAACAGCTGCACTGTGTTTATACCCTCTTCATACAGAAATTTAGACGGCCACACAATGAATGTGGCCTCTTCCCTGGAGTACCCACATCTTAGCTTCTTTCCACTTCTCAACATGCTCACATCCTAATGCACATTTTGTGCATGTGTCTTCCCTCTTCAACCCTGGCATGCTAGTATTGACCAATGTGTGGATAACTGCCTTACCTTTTTGTCATGTGCAGATCTTCTGCCTTGGTTTCCCTCTGACAAGAAGGGTAATTTGATCCTCCAGCCAAACTGAAAAAATCCTCCCTCTTTCAAGGTACACAAGAGATTCACAGAATGAAAGTAGCCAGGCCTTTCTGCAGCCCAGTTCACAGAAAACAAACAAAAGAAGAGGAGAGTGGTTTATTTCAACTAACTCCCCCTCCAAAGAAACAAACCAAAAACTAAGCCTCTTTACAGGAGGTCACAATTGTTCCAGTTGGTGCATTTCCTGTCTCTTCTCAACCTGATTTAACCCCTCCTTGTTCTCCAGCTGTATGAGATTTCTACAGCCAATCACATTTAGGATTATTGCCTTCTGATTCCAGTATTCTTCTACCTCACAATCTGGCTGTGTGCCTTCTCACAGCAGTGTTCTAGTACCCCACACTCAAGATCTGCCTGTCCTCGATCTAATGATCTAAGTACCTGTATTATGGGTTCACTCACTGAGACCATTTTTTAGAAGTGGGGGGGAGGATACACACATACATAGTGCAGTTAGGAGGGCAAGGACACACCAGGAACGTGTCTTTTGGAACACTCCAGGAGAAAAACTTAAAGGGCACAACTCAAAGAAAAGTCACGCTGTGTGTTCAAAGAGCAGGGCCTTATTTCATTAAATATATTACCCGTTATAGTGGAGACTTGGATTTTGGTTTTATTTGCATTCTCTTTATTTGAATAAAGACATGTTAGAAGTGATTTCCCAGAGAAGGCGTTGGGTAGCGCTCAGTGGATCAGATGTTCATTAGCAGTGATTTGTTTTGTGCAAGTATAAATTTGTGAACACAAATGTTTCATTTACTCCACATTAGTATTTGTTAATATTGAGGCACTGCCTAATATGCAGCAGAAGACAGCAGCACACTAATCATTTTTTGATTCGCTATTTAGCTATTCATTTGGAGGGCTAACAAAGCTCATAAAAAGGCTGGCACTAGTAACCATTAGGAAGTGCAGTGGAAAACACCAATTTAGATCTGAATTACTGACAACAATTTAAACCCATGAAATTTATGGTAGTTCGCACCAACCGCCTGAAACACACGTTCCAACTTTGCTTTATTCCATGTTGAGATTTATACAGAGTCATGGTTTCTAATCAGTGTTGCCAACCCCATGAGTTAAAGCGTGAGTTAGAACTCAAGAAAATATAACGTTTGCCTAAAAATCATGAAATTTAAAAGAAGAAGAAATCTGGATTTATGTCTGTCTAATTTCATTGTCCCTCTGCCCACCTACCTCGTGTGCATGTCTGACCATTACAGGCTAAAATGTCAATCTTTAAAAGCATACAAAGTATATACCCAAATATTTAGGAACGAACTCCCCAACTCCCTATTCCTCCCATGCCCTTGCACACTACCCACAGCCCTCCTAGGTTCCAATCCAGCAGGTTCCTTCACCCAGCCCCTTCACTCTCCTAGCCCCCACTCCTCCACTGCAGACCAACACCTGCCATCAGTAGGAGAAAGGGGTTCTTCTGGTCTCTTACCTGTTCCTGCACAGATGAGTTTCGCCTAATTAGGGCTTTCCTTTCAGCCTTACTTCCCCCAACTTGCAGTTCAATAGGTTAACTGGCTAATTTAGCCACCTTAATCCTTTCAAGGCTTTCTGTGGGGTGGACACTGCATCACACCTGCACTAACAGACCCTTCTTGCATTAGGGGAGGTAAGACTGCTGCCGAGCTCATGGAAGAGTTGGCTCTGCTTTGCTGCACCTATTCCAGAGCTCTGCCCCCTCATATCACACAAGGGAACCCTGCTACTATAGACAGCAACTACAGCTATCTGCAGTACAAGCACCACAGCTGCCAAAGACAGAAACTGCAGGCAATTCAGGCAAAATTTCTGAGCTGCCAGTGCTTAATTGAAAGATCATCAGAACCCTAAAATAGAACCAAAATTGCAACATTCACAATAATAGTGCAAGGGTAAGCAACACTGTTTTTTAATGATTTGGCTTAGTTTTTTATTCCAAAATACAAGACCTGATTTTTATTTTCTCAGAAGGAATAAGATTTTCTAATTAATTTCTCTGGACAATTCAGGGTAAATTTTGTATGACTGGACTATCTGTGCCCATCATTTACCTTCCCATTTTCCCCAGGGATGTTTTTTCTACTTGGTCTTTCCTCACCCCTGCTGGCATATGCTACCAGTAAGATAAAATACCATCCACTTGCTTATTGCTACCCGCTGCTGTGTTTTATTTCTAAGAACTCTTGGTTGAAGTCTCAGCAGGGACAGGATCCATGAATGGCTCCCAGCTTGATGATACTCCTTTGGTGGAGATTGGTTTGATGCCATATGATCACGAGAACTGCACATACTGTATTGTTGGTGTCAGTTACATGCCATTAGAACTATTGTGTGTGCCCCGTAGGTAGAAGGTCAAGCAACATGCCACAAGAAAGCAAAGCATAGGAAGGCCTTGTCCTGTAGTGGCAGGAAGCATGAAACAGTACTGCTCCCTCTACTACTAACTGCTACAGAATGGCTATCACTGTAATTGAGATTCCATCTGAAAGAGGTATGACCCTTCCAAACACAATGTCTTCACTTCAAGTGCTAGCTAGGAACAGCTTCCCACAACTGGAGTAGATGCTGAAATGAGTTAATGAAAATTTGATCCCTAGCTCAAGGAGTTAATACGTGGACACACCAGTCCAAAGCTCAACTATGTGAGCTTTGCACAGACAGCAGTTCTGTGGCTGTTTGGTGGCGATGGAATCCTCCACAGCCACTATATGGGATATACTGTAGCCCATGGATGCTAAGGATGGGAGCTGGTGGAGCTGTGTAGCAAAGAGTCCCCTGAGCATGCTATACCCATTCCATGTGGTCCTGAGAAAATAAAATGAAAACTGTTCTACCATGAAGAACTTAGGCCATAGTCAGAGAAACATGATTTTTACCTGACTTGAAGCAGTGACAATACTAGACACCAGTGTTCCATCCTCAGCTTTGCTGCTAGCCTGCTGGGTAACCGTGGGCAAGTTGCTGCAACTCTGTGCCTCAGTTTCCCATCTGTAAAGTCTGGATAAGAATATGTAGGCCCAGATTTTTAAAGCTATTTAGGCATTCTTATATTCAGCATTGCCACATCTAGCTGATTTAGGAGTCTAAATCTCATTTTCAAAGGGATTTAGGCACTTAAGTCTAAACTCCATAGACAGTTGATGGAATTTAGATTCCTAAGTCAGTTCGGTGTTGCAACACTGAGCCAACAATGCCCAAAATAGCTTTACAAATCTGGGCCTCAGCTCCTTTGTGACCAACATTGAGGTCTACAGATGACAAGCACCATACAACAGCTAGGTAGTATAATGTACATATGGATTTACCACTACAGTACTGGCAAGTGGTGCATTAAGCAAACATTTGCAGATTTTTTTTGAGTAATAACAGTGATCATGTAGTGTGATGATTTAGGGAGTCTGTCTATATACCTTATGAATTCTGTTTGAAATCATGACCTTTCTGTACGTATCTATCTCAAACAACATTTTTACTGTAAGGCTAGTCTGTGCCTTTCAGCTGTTTTCTCACCTCCATCATAGACTGAATTTCCAAGTGGTAGTGCATAGAACTAACAACAGAGGGTTTTTAAAACTTGATGCTATACTATTTAAATGGAGGCATCCTAAGTAAATAAGGTGGCTACTGAGCAGAAGAACCAGTCCACCCAGGTGGGCTAGTATCTAGACAACTGATGAGGCAGCAGTTTGAGGAAGGTTCTCTCACTGGCCACTCTAGAGAGGGAGAAGAGGGTAGTGATAGCTCAGTGGTTTTAGTATTGGCCTGCTAAACCCAGGGTAGTGAGTTCAATCCTTAAGGGGGCCATTCAGGGATCTGGGGCAAAAATTGGGGATTGGCCCTGCTTTGAGCAGGGGGTTGGACTAGATGACCTCCTGAGGTCCCTTCCAACCCTGATATTCTTTTATTCTAAGAGGTTAGAGGAGACCAGAACCAGTAAGAAACTGACTACAGGAATAGAAACAGACTCCTGTTCTGGAGGAGAAGCCATGACTGCAGGATAGTAGTTTAGTAGCCTACTAGTAGAGACGTGAATCCTAAAAGAACATTGACCCAGATCAAAAGACTGCTTTCAAGAGTGAGGAGGAAATTTAGGAAAGGAATGGTGTACACATGTTTATTGTTTTACCTCACTCTGTACATCTCTTGTGCAGTCTGAAATATAAAGAGAAATTGTTTTAGAAATCCTTTTGCAAAGCTTGTGTTTGTTTGCTTCACCTATCACACGTCCCTTGAAAGGGTAAACTATAAACCAAAGTGCCCACAGATTTGGACTCTGGGGAAGCGTGTGCTTAAGCTACTGGGGTATCTTGAGGAATCAGAATTGGTCCTGGGGGCTTAAGGCAGCTCAGCTGCAGGATCCCATTTCTGAGGAGGGATATCAGACTGAATCTATGCCCAGGAAGCATTCTAGAGAGGCCAAAAGAAGCAAAAGAATCTATAGTTTTGTATAGATTTGTTTAAAGAAACATACAGGAAGTGCTATGCCCAGATGTAATACTATACATCTTAGTAGATCCAATTACTTTAGTAAGCAGGTATGTTCTACATACACAGCTAGCCGCGTATGTGCATTAATGTCTTAGTACAGCCCTCTCCCCTCGCCTTGAGTGTGCACAGGCCCTTTCACTCTGCTGATAAGAGTACAGTGCTGCATACATTACATGGCATACATGTGATGCCATGGCATTTTGTGATAAAACTGCTGCCCAGAACAAGACCTCACAAGAAAAATGAAGGCAATACAAAAATGTCATGACATTTGGTATATAAACCAAAATACTTTCTTGCCAACCACCCGCCGACATTGTCAGACTTTAACCCTTTTCACAGTGATTCAGATGTTTCTTCCTTCCTCTCTTCTGCATGGAAACCTCAGCACAGCAGTTAGCAATCTGTTCACACCATCATTAAACTGTAATTATCCTTTAGCGATGGAGAAGTCTCTAAAATGCCACAATGCTACTGCTCTATGACAAACCCAATTCCTTCTAAGTGGAGAGCACTTAATATGTAATATTCTAGGATGAAAAGAGATTTCTTAAATGAAGAAAATTGCTTTTGTGCGAAACCTCTGGTAAGTATTAATATGTTACATTTAAAGCTCCATCTGTGATTAGTTCATGGCAAACTAGAACAGATATTTCCTGCTTTAATGTAATTTTTGATTTAAGATGTCAAAAATCTATGAAAAATTGAAACCCTCCACTCACTTCCCTATAGCAAAGCTATTTGAAATGACAGATTAGGTTCAGAGGTTTCTGGTATAGAACAAGGGCAGTAAATAACAATCACCGAGGATGCTTTCAGTTAATGTATCGGCCAAAGAATATATTATATAAGAGTATGTTTTCATTACATAGACATTTTACAAACCCAACACCAGACAGCTAAAGATTCTACTTCATGCTGAAAAAAGGATTAAGGGTGTTCAGATCTAAGGTTTTGGTTTGGCCTATTGAGGCAAATAAAACTGGATCTACATCCATGTTTGGGAAGTGTCTCCTTCAGATAATTCACAGTCTGGATCCGGGCTTTTGGTTTAGGCTCTTAGTACCCAAGGGTTTTTGATAAAACTTAGTTTTGAAAGTGCACAGTGAATTTACTGCACTAACAATGATGGGGAGAAGAGGTGATTACTGCTTAAGCTTTGCCAGCTGTCTCAAAGCAGCTGGACGTTTTTGCTAACATGATCAGCAGTGAAATATTTCATGTTAATGTAACCCACACACCTTGTGTAGTTTTCTGTCCTAGGTTTGATCCCGCTCATAGACAACCAGGATCTGTCGGTGTTACATTTATATTTAAAATTATGTTAATAGATTTCAGAGTTAGCACACCCAGGAGATGAACAGGGCATTTCATAAGTCTTAGGGCTATGGACTGTCTGCAGACTCAGTCTGGCAGCACTGCAACAGGTCACACTTGCAGTATTTCCTTCATACAAAGAGAAGAAAGACACTGTATAAAGCATAGCTTCAGCAGCAACTAACTGTGCCACAGAGAAGTGAAAGTATATCAGATTGAATACCAAGTCAGTCCAATCCCTGAACACAAAGACAGGGCCCGAATGGCAACCATTTAAGGATAATATTTTTATATTAATATAGCGTCTTTTCCTCGAAAAGATGGCCATACTAACAGATCTACAAACTCTGTGCAATATAGTGCAAAAGCAGGTTGCAGAGGGGAACATTTGGAGTTCTGAGAAATTTGAGATGTGTTACAAACTGGAAAGGGGGCAGGCCTTTGGGACTTCACACAATTTATTGTATATTTCCTGTAGAAGTTAATTTTGCCCTTTAAAACATTTAGTTTCCAGTTATTTTCACCACCACCATTCTGAGGGGAAAATAGGTAATGTGTAACTACACCTCCAAGGCAGCGCTGGCCAATGAACCAGCCATGGTGCCAGAAAAATGGAGAAGCCCAAGCCAGCACAAAGAGAGGCATTGATTTTTCATGATGACCCTAGGGTTGTTCTGGGACTCCCAATTGGTTCTCAGGCTGCAAACAATTCCAACGATATTTCCCCATGGTTTTTCCATATCCAGTAGATGAGGCATATAGTCGATCATGAGTTGTACCATAGAGTTTTGAATCTTTTTTGCCCTAATGCATGTTTTTGACAGAGAGACCCGGGCACCGTAGAGCAGAATCACTTCACCTCATAACTGAAATGCAGCCACCCCAGCATGAAATGTGTCAGAAACACTCCACAGCACAAGAACTCTACCCATCAGGACAAAGGTGAAGGTTAACTTATTCAATTAAAACTATAAAAAGAATTTAAGGCACAATGGAATTATCCAATCTGGATTTAGAGATGACACTGGAAAACTCACGAAAAAAGTGCAAGAGGATGCTTAATGTTCACAAATGGTCAGGAACACAGCTTTACATCTCACTCTCAAAAAAACCTCCCCTATGAAAATTAATTTGGAAAGTTGGAGTACAGACTTGCATTTTGCAAAAGATACATAGAGATACATGAATTGCCACAATGCAGTAGTTAGGCCTCAAGACACAGTAGGTTGATAACCCAGCTGATTAGGGAAACCAGTATGGGCTGTATCTACTAAAAGTTTTCCCACCTTGAATCCAGAAAAAGTTTATATGTTAGAATGTAAGTTCATATGACTGAAAAATCAGATAGCATAGGACATGCATGTATAATTATTAAATCAAGTTTAGACAGCCAAGGCCCTCACTTCTCCCCTTCCATCTTGTCCCCCAGTGGGAGTTAGATTTCTTTATGCAACATGGTGAGGAAAGCAGATAGATTTTAGGCTACAGTATTAAGTTTGTTAAGGGTTTCTCAAAACACAATACATTAAACACAGAACTAAGAGGAGAAGTGGTCTTGATGCCACAAATAGAGCTGGGTAAAACATTTAAGCTTTGACCTCACTCAGATTTAGGCTGGGTTCATTCTTCACACAGGAATGAAACTTGTTCCCATAGCTACAAAATTCATGAACTATAACAGACTCTACCAGCTGTCTCCCTCTGTCCTTTCCTTCTTCCCCAGCAAACCCCATTCCCTTATTCAAATCTCTTAGGTGGGGGAAGTAAAACTAGAGACAATGGTAGAAGGTAGCATTTCCACTGGAATTTGAAGTTCATCCAACTCCAGTCTCCAAGCAAGTTTTCAGAAGTTAGTTTGCTTCCTGCAACCCAAACTCAGCAAGGATGCCAACTCTCACAATTTTATTGAGAATCTCACAATATTTGGTGTTTTTCTTGAAACCCCAGCTGCTGAAATCAAGAAATTGCATGAGAATCTCAGCTTTCACTTACAGTAAGTTTCTAGCCCTTGTAGTTGCAGAGAAAAGTTTGAAAACTAAATGAGTGAACTTTAAAGGCTCATAAATCAAAAGACAAAGGATATTTTAAGTCAGTCTGATGATTTTTGAATGCTTGGGGTCACCAGTACTGAGTTTGCAAGATCTCTAAGTACAAAGTAAATTACACAAAATGAGGATGGCCAATCAAAAATAAAGCTGCAATATTGTCCAGCTATGCCTGAAGAAGGACAGCAATCACTAGATGTGGTTTTAATTAGGCCACAACTTTATTAAATATCTAGGAGTACCTGGGAGATTAAATTGTACAGTGCAGGCAATTCCATAATTATTCCCATATACTCACAGGCTGTCAGTCCTCATCCTTTCCCATTCAGGGTCCCAGCAAAGCCACTGCTGGGACCCTGCCTCCCCCAAATATGAGGGTAAAGGTAAAGACACCCCCCCAGGTCTTTGGGGGCTGACTTCCCACCATACTAGTTAAGAGATCATTGGACCCCCTTTCTCTGCCCCTTTAAAGAATGCCTTTTCTAAATCCTTTATCGATCCATTTTATCTGATCATCGTATCCATTCCCTGCATTGGACATCCGCCACAACCCTACATAGTGAGTTTTGACCTTTTATCCTAACCCTCCTTTCCTATCTCTCTAGGCCCTAATCTGCTGTGGAGAAGGCAAAAAACTCATCTTGCCTCAGCCAATCTGGAAGTAAGGGACACATTTCCTTCCCAACACCCTGAGAAAAGAACGACAAGCCTAATGCAGTGGCTCATGACAAAACTTCCATGGGTGGAAGGGTGAGTCTTGACTGCCTGACCCAGACAAAAGAGAACTTTTGCTGGCACACTCTGGGGTATAAATACATCCCTCCAAACTTCAGGTCACCTATGTGGACAAGTCACCCTACAGACCTGGCCAGAGACTGTTTCCAGTTTCTTATGCGCAGCAGTTACCCACAAGGAGGAATGGGGGGCTTGTCTTCCAGCCTGCTGGCCAAGCCATCCTTGCAATTAAAAGGGTAACTCCCTTTTCTAGTAAGCTGGACAAACGTCCCACCACTTAATATGCGATAAGGGCATTTAAGCATGTTTTTTTGTCAGAACAGACAGTGGTATTTTAAGAATCTTGAGATGATTTAAAAAGTTATGTTTACTTGAAATATTACACCACAATCTTGCTAACTCATACTAATTAAGGAAGAACCACTGCAGATTACTTAATTTTGTGAATTAGCAAATAAATGAACATATTTTTAAAAAGCAAGGTTAATGTTTCATTGAATATATTTTGTTCATTTATCTGAGATGTATAGTTCAGAATTCACTGTTTATGATCATTTATACTACATGATACTGGTCAATGTTATGGAGAGCATTTTTTAAGACATAATGAAATTTTAGGAAGATGGGATTCCTCTACTTTTTTCTGAGAAATGACAGCAGACTAGCATTAGTGTATACATTAGAGCTCCTCAAGAGCAGGGCTTCAGCAGACTCCTCCCTCTAGCCGCTGTGGTTCTGCAAACAGCCTTCAAACCTGACTTTACTCACTAGGGGATGCTTTTTTTGGATGAGTTTACAAACTATTTAAACCAACAAATGCATGCTTGAAACTGCACATGCATGCATTGTGTACTCCTCATGTGCACATCAAGAACTAAGGGCATTTTCTACTGTACTTGCTCATTATACAATTAAACAATTTTCAGAGTAATATCTGAGACTGAGAAGATACTTTTAGCAGATACTTGTTTGGTTCTAATTAATTACCTCAGTTTTTTGCATCAAGTTCATGAAATTATATTTAAGTAAAAACAGCAGACATCTCTTCTGAAAATATCAAAAGTTGACTTTTAAACTCTTTCTGCAGTGGCTGCTGAAAATGATCCCTATTCCAAAATTATAAATTACTTCTACATCTGATACTGCCTCTGCTCATTCACTTGCAATTGCAAATGAATTGTAAAGAACAAAGAAAAAAACATTGTTACCAATTATAGCTGAGCAAGCAATTTACTGCAAATTCATTTGACCAGTTTGCCTCATTTTTTTCTTTGGGGATCATTCACAAACTTATTCATTGTTCCCAAAATAATTCTTGGTCTGGTGCTTGTTCATAATCAGTTCACTCTGAGGATTCACCATTCAATTTCAAGCCACTGTTACTGGACAAATAAATCACATGGCATTGTTTCTCTTCGCTAACTGGAAGAGTGTTCCTTTTGCAAATACTTAAGATTACACATCTGAAATTAATTCCTCTGATAATATTTTGCAATATTTGCTGTAAGTTTTCTGTTGTTTTGAATAATTGTAAGTAAACTTGTTCTCAAGAAAGAGTTGCAGAAAATGAACATTAAAAGAGTACAAATAAAGTCAACATTCATTTAAAATTGTCAAATAAATATTTAGAGGTCTTTTGCATTATTAGAAAAAAAATCTGTAAATATCTTGGCCAGTAAGAGAACATGTGGAGAGGCATAATGGCTTGGTAAACTGTTGTTTAGTGACAAGTCACCTCTGATGGAAAATCATTCTAGATGTCAGTCATGGTTAACATAGATACTGCTCTTGTCAGAGTTTCTATAATGGTTTATTAATGCAGTCAATCTGACTGTGTTTTAATGTTGGTTATTTGAGAGCTTCAGTTAACAATGTTGATTGTAGAGTATATTATTTTAATGAATCATTTACAATGTTATGTAGGCTCCACTGGCACTGCTATGACAGGTTTAAGTCTTATTTTACCAAACAGATGTCTGTTTTCATCAAAAGAAAATTTCCTCTCCCTTTTGCAGAAGTTCTTTGTAGGATCCCTCAAGGTTCTCAGTCATGTCTATTGCTGCATCACATCTCTATTCTTCCTCTCGGTAATTCTGTTAATCAACATGATGTGGTTTGTCATTTCTAGGTTGATGACATCCAGTTCAACATCTCTTCAAAGCCTAGCATTGCAAATGCTGTCACAGTACTTGAAATGTAATAAACTAAAAGAATGATTGAATTGCAGCAAAATTTCCTTCAGCTGAATTTGGATAAAACAGGAGCTCTGTTAATGGGTCTTTAGCAGCTTATGAAGAAGCTGTTCCTCTTCCATGCTACATTTGCAAGACTGAATAATTAACTTGAGTTCTCTGGTTAAGAATTAGGATGTCATATTTGATTCTGCTTTACTGGTGAAGCTTCACATCAATTATATGCTCCCAACATTTTAACAAGGGACTCCCACTATAGATTTCCATTAACCTCTGATAAATCTCACCTGACATGGCAGTGTGTGCTTGCAGAGGGTGGAGAGGAAGAAAGGTTTGGGGAATTCATTAGCTTGTTTTCTCCTGAACATGACCAAAGAAAGAGGCAGCATCTCTTGGCAAACAAATTTGTATTACGTACGCTTTTCTGGAGATGTTCATACAATGCTCCTAGAAAAATATTGAATGATAACACAGCAATCTCTCTAGCATGTATAATTTGCAGTGAAGGATTGTGGGGTGAAGCCTTTGTGGAGAGGGGCAATTTCCAGAGGTATGCTTCTCAAGGACACTTTTAAAAATATCTGTGTTTTGGTACATCCTAGCCCATTGCAAAGGCAAAAAAATTGCTTTTGCCGTTTTCTGAGCCCAAGAGATTTCTGGCATGGATGATTTTCCAGTATTCGCAGTGGGTGATGATCAAAGGGAGTTGTCATAAATATAAAGGGAAGGGTAAACCCCCTTAAAATCCCTGCTGGCCAGAGGAAAACTCCTCTCACCTGTAAAGGGTTAAGAAGCTAAAGGTAACCTCGCTGGCACCTGACCAAAATGACCAATGAGGAGACAAGATACTTTCAAAAGCTGGGAGGAGGGAGAGAAACAAAGGGTCTGGGGGGGTCTGTCTATATGCTGTCTTTGCCGGGGATAGACCAGGAATGGAGTCTTAGAACTTTTAGTAAGTAATCTAGCTAGGTACGTGTTAGATTATGATTTCTTTAAATGGCTGAGAAAAGAATTGTGCTGAATAGAATAACTATTTCTGTCTGTGTATCTTTTTTGTAACTTAAGTTTTTGCCTAGAGGGATTCTCTATGTTTTGAATCTAATTACCCTGTAAGGTATCTACTATCGGATTTCTTTACTTCTATTTACTCCTATTTCTATTAAAAGTCTTCTTGTAAGAAAAGTGAAGGATTGTTCTTAAGACCCAAGGGTCTGGGTCTGTAGTCACCTAGGCAAATTGGTGAGGCTTTTTACCAAACCTTGTCCAGGAAGTGGGGTGCAAGGTTTTGGGAAGTATTTGGGGGGAAAGATGTTTCCAAACAGCTCTTCCCCAGTAACCAGTATTTGTTTGGTGGTGGTAGCGGCCAATCCAAGGACAAAGGGTGGAATATTTTGTACCTTAGGGAACTTTTTGACCTAAGCTGGTAAAGATAAGCTTAGGAGGTTTTCATGCAGGTCCCCACATCTCTACCCTAGCGTTAAGAGTGGGGGAGGAACCTTGACAGGAGTGCTTTACCTAAAAACTTTCTCCTCTAATTAGGTGGCAAAATTTTAACAAGGGGTTTCCATGAGCCCTTTCTGGCTCATTCTCATATACCAAAATACTGTTAAAATGTCATTTCTGCTCACTATATAACGTGTGACTGTGGTATAATATTTCGGTGCTCTGTCTTTAAACATAATTTTACTACAGTGCTTTGTTTGGTGACATTCCCAGCAATGTATTTATTTAGAATATGGTATAAAATGCTTTGTCTTCAGCTTTGTTTTTATATAATCTAACAGTTACTAGCCAACATATATTTTTATTAGGAATGGAGCTGAACAAGACTGTCACCAAAATCACCATCACAAATAGCTGCTTTGCTAGCAATCTCAGAAGAAGCCAAGGCTAGAATTGACAGAAAAACAAAATTGCTTTCCAAGCCCTATCCCTCTAAAACAGTGTGTCAGGGTTGAGGTGTAGGTAGTTAGGTCTAGTGGTTGGAGTTGGAGTCGAGTCAGGAGTGAAGCCAAGGGTCAGAGTCAGATTCAGGAGCTGAGCCAAGGGTTGGAGTCGGAGACCAGGTACAAGGATAAGGAACAAGGCAGGAAAGCAGGGTCCAATGTAGCAGCCAGGTAGAACCCAGTTGTGTAGACAACTTCCTGTGCCTCTTTGGGTTTGAATAGGAAACCCCGACCAATCAGAGCCCAGCAGAAGCCTCCCTGCAGCTTCAGGTTTTATGGTCTCTCTCTCTGTCAGTTAGTGGCAAGCTGCTGGGTGGGAGCAGGGAGGCAACAGTCAACTGGGAATCCTGAGGACCCAGATTCAAGACCCACAGCATCATAACACAGAGTTGCAACACTTTCTTGAGCTGGTGTATGGGAAGCTTGCATTGCCACTGCAATGTATTGCACCTGTTCTGTTGAAAAATAAGATGTTAGTCTCCTGTGATAAACTGGCGCCTTCCAAAAGCACAAAACTTACTTAAAAATAAGGGAAAGTCCACACACAGTTTGATTGCAGGATCAGAGCCAATATTAGCACAACTATTATATCTTCCCTTTGCACGGTGGTTGATTGTAGGACTGACTTGATCTTAGTTACTTTCTGGTAAATGAGCATAGAGTCTTAAATTGCTGGTGAAAAACAGATTTGATTTAGTGATTGTTGAACCCCAAAAGTTTCTGTTTGGAATCTAGGTGTTTGGATGTTTCTTAAAACTTAATATTCTGAACCTCTTTGGTCTTTAAAAACAAAATTGTTCAATTTCTTTTCATTTCTAATTCAGCCATTCAGACTTTGCTAATCTGCATTTATTCTTTGACAATAGAAAAAGAAATACCAAGACTAAATACAATGTTAATCATTGTGCTTTTACTTTCCTTCTTTTGTCCATCAGAGCAATGATTTCACCTCTTATCCCTGGATTTTTCTTGGCTATTAACTTCTTCCCTGCTGTTTATCTACAGATTCTTTTACAGCATCTTTCAGACATTCCCAAATCATTAGATTTTTGAATCATTCATGAAAACAAAGCACTTCTTCTTGGTAGTGACTTTGTATTTCATGATTCCTCAGAGCTTCAAGTTTCCATTGTGACTTTCGGTAACTTTTCCAGTTTGATATTCAGTCTCATCAATACCAATCTATGATTTGATCCACAATCTTAGCATAAACATAACCTTCCTAACACCATTTCTATAACCATGGTTGATCGCGATAAAATCATTTTGGTTTTTATACACCCCTCTTGGTGATTTCCATGTATGCCTTGCTCTTTCTTTAATTCAAAATAAACATAGCAGATAACGAGATCATGTTTCTTGCAAAATTCTATGAATATTTTTCCTCTGTCATTTCTTTCACTAAGGACAAGTAGGCCAACTGCCACAGATATTCTTTCCCTTCCTACATTTGCATTCCAGTCTTCCATAAGAATTATCACACTCTCCTTCCATCACTGATTTCCACCATTTCTTCAATGTTTTCGTATATTTTTTTTCAACATGCTCATCAGAATCTGCAGTTGTTGGGGATATTCTTGAATAATCATATCTTTTGGATGTGCTTTTATCACTATTATCACTACTATAATTGACTTGACTTTCCTTTCCTACTTTGACATCCACCTGCACAAATAACTCTGTATTCTTTACTGCTTGGTAGACTTATGACAAAGTCATGTTGCTCTCTCCAGCATGTCTCAGTCCCATTATTGTAATGCGTAGCTTGTCCATTTCTCTGCATAAATTAGCTAGCTTCCCACATTGGCCTTACATTCCTTGTGGCGATCCCTGCAGTTGGCAATTTCCTATCTCCAGCCACATAGGGCACCGGTTCATGCTGAGGACCAGTCAGAATGTATGGCAGCTGAGGAATATTACATTGGATTATAATTATTTTGGAGTGGGGATGGTCTCTATCTATCTAAGACATTCTGAATACTCCCAGAGGCTGGAATCATGTATCTATCCAAGTCCTCTATGGCTTAAATCAGGGGCAGGGAAACTTTTTGGCCCGAGGGCTGCATCAGGTTTCGGAAACTTTATGGAGCGCTGGTTAGGGGATGCTGTGCCTCCCCAAACAGCCAGGCGTGGCCCAGCCCCTACCCCCTATCCACCCTCGCACACTTCTCACCCCCTGACGGCCCCCCCTTGGACTCCTGCCCCATCCAACCCCCCGGTTCCTAACGGCCTCCCCTGGGGATCCCTGCCCCATCCAACCACCCCTTCTCCCTGTCTCCTGACTGCTCCCAGAACCCCTGCCCCTGACTGCCCCCCACCACCCCATCCAACTCCACCTCCTTCCTGACTGCCCCCCACGGGATCCCTGCCCCCATTCAATCCCCGTTCCCTGCCCTCTGACCGCCCCAACCCCTATCCACACCCCACCAAACTCCCCTGCCCTCTATCCAAACCCGCTCCCTGCCCCCTTACCACGCTTTTTGGCGCACTGGTGGCTGGCGGCACCACACCACCATGCAGCACAGAGCACCGGATCAGGCCAGGCTCTGCAGCCCTGCTGCCCCAGGAGCTCGCAGCCCTGCCACCCAGAGTACTGAGCCAGCGGCGCAGTGAGCTGAGGCTGCCGGGGAAGGGGAACAGCAGGGAGGGGCCAGGGGCGAGCCTCCCAGGCCAGGAGCTCAGGGGCCGGGCAGGAGGGTCCAGCGAGCAGGATGTGGCCTGTGAGCGGTATTTTGCTGGCTTAAACCATGAGTAGCTTGGAGATCTCCTTTCCCAACCTACCATCACAATAGCCGTTATCAACTAAGGGCTTGTTTCCACTTACCAATGGATTGACGCTGTAGTGACTGATCCACCAGGGGTCGATTTAGCAGGTTTAGTGAAGTCCCGCTAAAATCGACTGCAGCGTAGTGGGGACCCTGCAAGTAAGCAGATCTAAACTACGTTGACTTGAGTTACACTACTAATGTAACTCATATTGCGTAGCTTAGATTGACTTTCCCCTGTAGTGTAGACCTTCCCTAATTAAGCCCAGGGTAGTTTTGGAGGCTCCCTGACTTTGGTACTTGCTTCCCTAATTAAGCCCAGGGTAGTTTTGGAGGCTCCCTGACTTTGGTACTTGCTTCCCCACTTGGACTGACAAAAGCTACAATATGCTGAATTTCAGGGCATTTTGTAGAGTCTTTTTGGATTACCCAGGTTTCCTGAATGGAAAGAAAGAAGGAACTCTGAAGACTGATCTTTTATCAGAGTATAGCCTTTTGTAACCGTTTTTAAACTGTACATGTGCCTTGAGACTGAGAGCATGCACACAACATAAATCAAATTATCATGATTCAGAATTTCATCACAAGTCAACTGAACATTTCCCCCGCCCCAAAGAAAGTATAGTGATTTATTTCATACCATGGTATTTATGCATGTGCCTTTATGCAGATCATGGTTAAAGACACAAGTTGGAAACCAAAGTAAGAAGACACTTGGAAAGGCTGTTCTTGTCAAACTGTCGGTGCAATTTATACACCAAGAGGGATGTTCTGGTAAGTTTGGATAAAAACAGATATGAGCTTTTAGCTGTTTACCTGAAGAGAAACAAAGATCTGCACATTTAAAGACTCTTCATCCAGTCTTAACTGTATTATTTGATATAACTATTTCATTCATATTAACTACTGTTTGCATTAAAGCAATTTCCTGTGATCCTAATGATAAACAAACAAAAACAAAAACAACCCCAGCCTACCTTATGGAATGCCTTTTTTAGCATACCATGTAGTAACATCTACTAAAGATCTCACGCTGTTTAGATTTTTCTCTTGTGCTTTTAAAAAAAGCATTATAACTTATTAAACAGGTTGCAGATCATTGTGACTTTGAATAATTCCAGTCTGGTCCTATAGTCCCTATGAATTATGCCTATTTAAATCCTTTTTCAATCAAGTACAAAAACTGCTGAAAAATAAGACAGTGGTGTACAAATTACTATATCTGGAGTCCCTGTAATCTTGAAGATGTTAAAAATAACAAAAAAACAGGAGGCAGATTAAATCTCCAGAGCAAAAGTTAGAACTTTTAAGGACAAAAAATAATATCAGGAAAAGATTTATCAAAATTAATTGAAAGTCAGTGAAGGCCAGGAGCAATCCTAGATTTTAAAGAGGATATAGAATGTTTTCATCTCTAACTAGAATACTGCTACATTGGCTTTACTGCATTCATCTGCCTGAATACGTAGACACTCTCTCCAAGAAAGATGTAGCAGCAGTCAGTGATCTCAGGAAACTTACAAAAAGTCTTATTCATTATTTCTGAACCTAGGTGAAGACAGCTGATAGAAGTACTGGTACTTATTGAAAAGATAATACTGTATATGCTTCCTGACCAAATATCTCTTAACATCAGAAATGTTTAGATGCTTTCTTGGCTTGTACACTGAAGTGTGCCAACTGACTATAAAAAAATATTTGAAAGGCTACAAACAAGCTTAAAACCTTTTACTGGATATGACCATCAAATCAGTTTACACTTCAAAAAGAGTTCAAGTACCTGCAAACTCCCCAAAGAGGGTCTGGTATAGAGATGTGGGAAAAGTCATGGCAAGACCAAAATACTGTAAGGGCTACCCTGACACTAAAATAACATCAGAAAACTAAAAATCAATGTTGCTCTAGTCATTAGTGACTTGATAAAAGCAAATATGTTCACTTCAGTGACACACCATAAACATATATCTGTGAATACAGAAACCACCTGCAAATGATATAGGGAGTGGATAGGCTTCACATTTGGCTACAAATGGCTCTGAAGATGCCTGTGCATTTCCATTCTCCATTACTGCTTATTACAGACTGTGGTGTATAAGTAGCAGTGCCGTGCTCCATCCTCCCCACCTCAGAAGCCACTAGTTTCAAGACTGCTAATGGAAACGTCTTGCTATTCTTACCTTTTTTGCAAGTCAGCAAATCTTTTGTATTGTACATTTTAAAACAGAAAATTAATACTTCATTGATCTTAGTTTTTCTGTAATAAAATTTGTGCCAGCAGCCCAGAAATCATGAGCAATTCTACACAGGAGGGGTGGGGAGAAGGTCACTCGGGAAACAGATTTCAGATTCAGTATTGGATGAGGCTGTAATACAGAAGGAGTAACAATGATTAAATCATGAAAATATTAAAAATGAAATGGTAGTTTTGTTTAATCAATTTCTGAACACTGAGTATTTGCTATATACTTTGAAAAGTGCATAAAGTGATAAGTGGCAATATTTCATCACTGAGACATCACTGTTAGGCAGCAATTTCACAGATGCAATAAAAAAAATTAAAAATCAATTCCTGGAAAGGTGAGGGGCTAAGGGAGAAATAGCCATTTATGATGGCTTGTTTTCATTTGTCTCCAATTTCTGCTACAGGAATTGTTTGTAATCTACTAGCATGCTGGACTGGTCTGATCGGTTGCCCCCTACAAGAATGCTTGCAAGTATCCTTTGGCACCTTCAGGAAAAAACCATATTACGGCATGTCTATAGTGCAATTATGGTGCATGACTGCAGCTTGAGTAGACATACCTGAGCTAGCTTGGGCACCCAAACAGTGAAGCAGCTCACCATGTGCTTCGCCATGGGCTAGACCCGCAAGTAATTACCCAGGGTTTTGGGTAGCTTGTACACTTCACTGATCCAGAACCTGAGCTAGCTAGATTAAAGCTAGCTACAGCATTTCTATACTAGTGCAATCTCACCCCATGACTACAGTGTACATATACCTCGTTCAGCCTGTGTACAGCTGGAGATCATCATTACTTTCACCTTTTACATATCTAGTCCAAAACCTGCTGAGTTCTAGTCACATGGTAATTCTTTGCAGTGTTCCCAGATTTAGGCTAAAATATAAAACCTAATCATAAGCCAGTGAAGCAAAAATTGAAGCATTAATACTTGCGTAATATACTCCATATATACCTGAAACACTTTGGCAGTGCTGAAAATTGTTTCCAGAGTGGGCCAGCAGTCCTTAAAGTTTCCCCACACTTGCTGGGAGATCTCTGGAACTATTGGGCTGCAAAGCAGGGTCATTTATATATACACACCAAATAAAAGGATTTTTAAAAACATGGTTTTTGGGAGTAAAAATCTGCCTATTTCTAAGAATAAAAACTTATATTCAGTAAATTGAACCAATGCACCCCCTAAGTAACTGATACATTGCTAACTCCACACATTATAGGGCAGTGATAGTTGCCCCATAGTTAAAGACTGCGACATGGTTTCAGTTGAAAGCAGAACATCCAATTCTTCATAAAATCCACATAAATACTGTGAGGTAGTTTTCCAGCGTAAATAGTGTCATTTTGTCTTGAAGTTTACAAGGCACCACCCTGCCATGCAAACAACCTATTTTAAAAAACTATATCTACTAACAAAAGGGAATTATAGAGGTTTAAAATCTTTAATTTCCAAATTCCAAAGAATATAACTACTTAAAAATGTCTTTTCCCATAGCTTTGTAACATCTGGGTATCTTCAAACATTAGTTTGTGTGATTTTGCTAAATGTATAAACTATTCAGAGTTGCAAGAGTGCTGATTCTTCATTTTAATTAACAAAAAAGTAAAAAGCTAACTCATTATCTACCAAGACTTCAGTGAGTTAAACCTGGAATTAATTTGGCCAAATACCTTCAACTAACCAGTGAATTATTTTCAGCATTCTAGTGCTGATCTTGTGTAATAACAGCTTAGTTTGTAATCATGGCAGTAAGTCTTCTCTTATGCACTGAGATAAATGTACAGCTATTACTATTTGTAGTTCAGTAGTGCATAAGAGTCTAAGTTATTATAGACTAGGACCTCATTGTGCTAGGTGCTATACAAAGAGACAACAGTATAATCTCTGCCCCAAAGAGCTTATAATCGATGTAGCACGTTGCCTTTGCAAAAAGTTAAAGCAGCCTTTCATGACCCACAATTGAGATCCAGATGTACAATTTCCATTTAAATTAATAGGAGATCTGTGCTTCAATCCTTAAGGTGACTTTGAAAGTCTCAGGCTATGTCTACACTAGAAATGCAAGTCGACCTATATTTGGTCCACTTACAGCCGCCGCAGTTATTACTATGGTGGTCCATGTCCACACCGCCCTCCTTGGGGTTGGTGGAGCACATCCTCACCAGGAGTGCATCCTCACCAGGAACGACCTGAGAAGGGCAGTGCAGGGAGCTGAGACCTCAGTCTCTCAGCTCCACTGGGAACTCACTTCTGGGATCCCAGCTGCCCCACAGGCTCCTTGAGGACTGTCCCCTGCCACCTGCTCCACACTGGCAGCAGGAGAAGCAACCCGGGTCTTCTCCCCTCCCTATTCCCCACCGGGAGACACGGGAAGCCGCCCCGGGCTTCTTGTCCCCTGGGAGCAGGGTCCAGCTGTCCTGGCTTCTTGTCCCCACCATGGGGAGCCAGGCAGCCTTGTCACAGCTCACTAAGCCATGAAATTGACATAGTTGCCCAGCGAGGGTGGGTGGGGTGTGGAAGGGCAGCACTGGGGCTTCTCACCCTGGCTCTCGGATGGGAGCAGGATTCGAAGCCGCTGGGGCGTCTCGCCCTGGCTCCAAGTGGGGTCTGAAGCCACCGGGAGCTGGGTGCAGCCGGGAGATTTCTGAAGATATGAGCGAGTGGCAGCTGGGCTCCAGTTGCCCAGCTTTCTTGTCAATTTCACAGCTCCTGTGAGGAAGGCTGTAGTGTAGACACAGGCTGAGGGCTGGTCTACACTCAAAGTTAGGTTGATATAAGGCAGTTTAAGTATGTATAAGTAGCTGGTCAGAAACTGACTTTCAATGTTGAGTGAATTTAGTGCTCAGGAAAGACAGGATAGGAACAATACTGGCCTATGCACAGGCAGAACACACAGATAATGTACACGTTCCCCTCACAATGCATCCAATTTCCTGATCTTTATCATCCATTGCTTCTCACTTTCTTGGGCATCTCTTGAACAGAGACTACCAAGCCTTCAGATGTGTTAAAAATAGGGCTGTCAGTTAATTGCAGTTAACTCAAGTGATTAACTCAAAACAAATTAACCCAATTTTAAAAATGTATTGTGATTAATTGCAGTTTTAATCTCAGTGTTAAACAATAATAGAATACCAACTGAAAATTATAAATATTTTTGGATGTTTTTCTACATTTTCAAATATATTGATTTCAATTACAACACAGAATACAACGTATACTATGTTCACTTCATACTATTATTTTTATTACAAATATTTGCACTGTAAAAAATATAAACAAAAGAAACAGTATTTTTCAATTAGCCTCATACAAGTACTGTAGTGTGATCTCTTTATCATGAGAGTGCAACTTACAAATGTAGATTTTTTTTTTGTTACATAACTGCACTCAAAAACAAAACAGTGTAAAACTTTGGAACCAAGAAGTCCACTCAGTCCTACTTCTTGTTTAGCCAATCGCTAAGATAAACAAGTTTGTTTACATTTACGGGAGATAATGCCACCTCCTTCTTATTTACATGCCAGATACGCTAAACATTTGTATGCCCCTTCATGCTTTGGCCACTATTCCAGAGGACATGTTTCCATGCTGATGATGCTTGTTAAAAAAATAACGCGTTAATTAAATTTGTGACTGAACTCCTCGATTTTACCAGCATTCTGCCATATATTTCGTGTTATGGCAGTCTCGGATGATGACCCAACACTTGCTGTTCAATTTAAGAACACTTTTGCTGCACATTTGACAAAATGAGAAGAAGGTACCAAAGCAAGATTTCTAAAGATATCTACAGCACTCAACCCAAGGTTTAAGAATCAGTAGTGCCTTCCAAAATCTGAGAAGGACGAGATGTGGAACAAGCTGTCAGAAGTCTTAAAAGAACCACCAAAAAAGAAAATCAACCTTCTGTTGGTGGCATCTGACTCAGATGATGAAAGTTAACATGGGTCAGTCCATGTTGCTTCGGATCACTATCGAGCAGAACCCATCATCAGCATAGAAACATGTCTTCTGGAATGGTGGTTGAACATGAAGGGACATGTAAATGTTTAGCATATCTGGCATGTAAATACCTTGCAAGGCCGGCTACAAAAATGCCATTTGAACTCCTGTTCTCACTTTCAGGTGATAGCATAAATAAGAAGCAGGCAGCATTTTCTCCCATAAATGTAAACAAACTTGTTTATCTTAGCAATTGGCTGAACAAGAAGTAGGACTGTAGGCTCTACATTTGTAAATTGCACTTTCATGATAAACAGATTGCACTACGGTACTTGTATTTTTCAATTCACCTCATACTATTATCTTTTCTACAGTGCAAATATTTGTAATCAAAACTATAAAGTGAGCACTGTACACTTTATATTCTGTGTTGTAATTGAAATCAATACATTTGAAAATGTAGAAAACATCCAAAAATATTTAAATAAATGGTATTCTATTATTGTTTAAAAGTGTGATTAAAACTGTAATTAATTGCGATTAATTTTTTAAAGATCATTGGACACCCCAGTTAAGAACATTGCACATCTTTATTTTTAATACTCTAATTTATTTAATTTTTGATAACCCTCAAGGGCAGCAGCACTAAAGGACTCCTGAGTAGGTTCTGAATGCTCTATCTCCCTATGGTCTTCTGTGCAGAGTGGCTGACACAATCTCAGAGACAAAGTGACAGTTAACTTCATTAATCCCAATTCAAGATGTAATATGCTGGGAACAGTTTTGGGAGGGGGGAGAGGGGTTAAACTGCTCTTGTTTCTTGGCCTGCATGGCAAGCACAGCCTTGATTATCTTTTATGGGGATGTGCAGTGAATGCAATTACACTAAGAGTTGTTCAATATTTGATGAGTAGCAGCCAAAGGTAGCCATGCAGGTCAAGACAGTGTAGAGCTGAGAAGATATGATGTGCACTTGCAAATGTTACTTATTCTCCCTTAGTTTAAATTACTTTTAATGAAATATTTAACAGCAGCTTTGAAAAATGACCCCTTGAGACTTCACATTTCACAGAGAACCTAAAGTTTAAGTAAATTAATTGGTAACATTTTCATTTCTCCAGTTTTTGCTCTGAGACAAAAGCTCTTTTTATCACTTACATTCTCCATTGTATGTTAATAATATGTATACTCAGCTCATTTTCCCCTTACAACAAACAGCAGTTATTTATTTTGTCTTTCACCTCATTAGAGTTAAGAGCTCTCTGTTTAGACTCCATTTTAGAAAAATGCACATACATTTTCACACATCTCCCAAGAACTGCCCTCCAGTTGGAGAAATAGTGGGAAGAATTTTGCACAAACACTTGGCAAATTCTAAATAGATTTTTGCCTTGTGCTGAACATACACCTGTTTTAATAACCTTTCATGAAAGCTTGTAAAAGCAAAATTTTGCCTGCCCAGAAGTTAGCAAAAAAATTATATATTGGTTAAACCACAAAATGAAATTCACTTCCTCTTGATCTTAAACTTGTTTCAAGCAGAAATATTGAAGTTTAAAACCCATGAAAATCAGGGAGCAGAAACCATGTAACTTGATGACCAATAGCTCAAATAGTTCTGGATATCTAATACCATAAGTACTTATTAAGGGCAGTTCCTGAACAGTCAAAACTGAATAAATGTTCATAAAAGCCGTTCAACAAACAATTTCAATTAAGTTAATAAATTATTAGACAATTCACAAACAGGAAAAAATGGCTAAATTAGCCAATAGATGGAACGCAATGAATAAATAATCGGTTCTCATCTCAACTGATCAGATCCGCTATTACTTAATTTTCTTCAAGGATGAACAAACGTTTAAGGCCTCTTGTATGCTGGATTGATTAGCTCAAGCCATTGGCATTTGTTACCAGTCAGCATCCAGTTCAAGACCATGGTGACCACAAATCATTTAATATTTACTATGTACTACTTAAATGCATGATAGCACCATGTGTTGCTGACTATACCAAAATATACACACTTTGGATGAGATTTTCAAAAACACCAAAGGGCATTAGGCGTTGAAGGTCTCCAGGACAGGGCTTTTCCTGGGTCTGTACAGTGCCTAGCATAATGGGTCTTGATCATGTTTTGGTGCTCTACATGCTATTGAAATGTAAAAGATACTGAAGAAGCAGAAGCTGTCTAGCATATTATTCAGTAATTTCATTTCACATTTTCCTCCTTTTTTCAGAGACTGAATGTGTAATGGATTATATGCTTGTGAAGGCCTATATTTGCACTGATCCCAGGAACCTAGGTTAAAATCTGCAGCGAGCAGTCACATCTGTTAAATAAAAGCATGCAAAAACACAGAAAAATCATGAAATGAAGCAGACAAGAGGCTACAGAAAGGAAATACTGGCTTAGGCTGAAGTCAGACTCTTTAAAAGGCTGAGTCTGTGAGGTGCAGAAGCTGACTGTGTGCAAGATGATAAAACCAGCATCAAAGATAACAAGGACAAGGGAGCATACTGAAATATGAAGGATTCTATCTTTTCTGAAATTTTACACTGCAAGGGGGCACAGTATGGGCTTCCTTGCTGCTTGTAATGAATGTACACAACACAGGTGGGTTGTAACATGTCTGTATTCAAACTCCCTCAGCTTGTATTTGTGTGAGAACCACTTTCTATGGTACATAGTGCAAAGGACAGACAGTAGCAATGGTATCTCAGAGTAGCTTCACTATTGCATTTTTGAGTTAATCCTTACCTGACCTGGAAGGGTGATATTCAACCACAAAGGTTTTGCTTTGCAAACACAAGCCTATACAATGAAATGCCTTTAAAATAAGAATTGCAAGTTGTACAATTGTTCTGTGCATCATAACCAAAATTTCTCAGGAAAATTTCTAATTGTGAGTTCTTTAATTATGGGATATGTGTCATGAGCTCTTGCTTCTGATCTCAGATGAAAAATGAAGTAAATCCTACACCTTAAGAAAAAAGAAATTCCAAGCAAAATGGGTATTTATTTGTACAGTAGAACCTCAGTTACGGACATATTGGGAATGGAAGTTGTCTATAACTCTGAAATGTTCATAACTCTGAACAAAGTGCAGTTCAGGCTCCAGTTCCAGCCGTTGACACTCCAAGCCAGGTTCCAGCAGCAGCAGAATTCCCTCCTAAGTGTGGGCAGCTTCCTTGCAGGCAGCTTTTTTCCCTGGGTCAGACTGCAACCTGGTCTCCCTTCCAGCTGGGGGAGGAGGGGTGAAAACAGCATCCCCTCCTGTCTGGAGGAGAGGGGGAGGAATGAAAACAGCACAGACCCCAGTGCTGCTCATGCTCTGCCAGCTGCCTTGGGCTGGCAGCCCCAGCGTCTTCAGTCCTAGAAGTAAGTGGCTGCCCCTCATGTGGAGGTGGGGATGGGACAGGCAGCCCATATGTGCCTACCTTCAACATGCAATATAGGCACAGTGCAGCATTTGCTTTTTTTTTTTTTGGTCTCCGCTGCTGCCTGATTGGTTACCTCCGGTTTCACATGATGTCCAGTTGACTGGTCAATCCGTAACTCTGGTGTTTGTATCTTTGAGCTTCTACTGTATCACCAGTACAATGCAGAGCAATTCATGCCCTTTTTTCACTGTTACTGGGTGGACTAGATCCGGAGGTCCCCTGCTGGAGGCCTTGCAGCCCTGCCTCACCCCGCCCCAGAAAAAGAACAGAGCAGAAGTCCTACAGGCAGCCAGTCGTGGCCAGAAGAGCCCTATAAAATGAAGCAACAGAGGCAGAGCAATCAGTTACTGCCTGGTGCTTGAAGAGGGTGGACCGGGTGCCGGGCTGGCTGGAAGAGCAACAGGCCTGCAGACAGTTTACTACAGGCAGGACTGAGCAGAGGGAAGACTGGTTACCTGGCTGGCTGGAAGATTAGCAGGACCATGGACAGATAAATGAGGACAGGCTAAGCCCAGGGGACTGAGCCCATAACCCAGCCAGACCAGAGGGTACTGTGATAGACCCTGCTGGTCTGGTTGAAGACTGAGCCCAGGAAAGGCTGCTGAAAGGACACTAACTGAGGGTACCGAGAGGGGCCCTTGTTGGGCGGTTAAAGAAGGCAGTGCCTCTAGGAAGGAAGCCTTGGTGCTACGGCCCCATACCAGGGCCGTGAGAAAGAACTAGAGACTGTGTACCTTAGAGGGGGGGGACGGTGTGACTCAACCAGAGGGCTGAGTCACTGAAGACCCACCGAACCGCCATTGGCCACGGGGGTGCTCACGAGAGGCAGGTGCCACCATATTGTAAGAACTCAAAGAAAAGCAGGCTCACACCCAACCAGAAGGAGGGTGTTCGTGAAAGGAAGGTGCCACTCCGTTTCAAAACTAAGTCACTGCAGGCACTTTTCAGCCAAAAGGGGATACGCACAAGAGATGGGTGCCGACTCTGTTATATTCACATTACTAGGTTTTTGGTTTCTTTATTTTTTTACTATTAGCCAGTAAAGTTCAAAAGATTCTGATGCTTATTTGAACCTATTCAAATAAGCAGATCTGGGCTTGGAAATTCACATGGTAAGGCTTTTGAGTAAGGTTTCTACTGTTTTTCTATTCCAGTTAGCCTATAACACCACAGAGGATTTCTCATGGTACTTTGGGTGCTCCATTACCAATTCCAGTTGTAGCCCAGAAATTCAAAGTTCCATAAAGTAATTAACTAACCAAAAAATTGGAATGATAGAGATGGTCAAATAATATTCATGCAAAACTTATTTGAATGTTCTATGTTTTAAAATACACAAGAGTATTTCTCTACTGTTCACCCACCTTATTAAGGTGGGCAAATCAATCAAGACTATCATTTAATTTAACTAAAATGGCTTATGTTCTATGGACCTAGCTTTAGTTAGGAATCTGCTTGTTTGGGACAAAGGTTCGATTTAGGTATTGTAAGCATCTGAAGTTTGAAAAAACTTAAGAAAACTACAAGTTTCTGAATAACTACAATCTTAAAAAAGGTGATAACATCCAAAGGAACTTGTTTAGATGTACACAAATCTATGACATACTAAGGCAAACTGGCTATTCCAGTCTCTCTCAATAACAAGGAGACAGAGTTGTTGTAAATAATATAAAGAGCATTCTTTATTTAGGCTGGACTTGAAGTTCTCCCTGGTTCTATATTGCCCAGACTAACTGCAATTAAACAGACCCTTAGCCCGAGCCCAAGTCAGCTGGCATGGGCCAGCCACAAGTTTTTAATTGCAGTGTAGACATAGACCTATAGTAATACATGTCTTGGTAAAAACTACATAATTTCTTAAGATCTTGGAGGTGCCTGTAAACAGGGATCTCTCCTCACAATCTTTAAAACAGTCAAAGGGTAGCAATTAGAACTGATCATATTCTTCTCCCCTTCTTTATGTATTAATAATCAGGTATTCCAACAGGCTATATCCATAAACTGTCAACTCCACTAATTAATGTCTGGCACTGTTTTGAAGAACAGGGTTATACCATGTGTTCCTGTATTATTTAAATTAACTCAACAAGCTTTTCTTCCATCTAATTTCTGGGCTCAGGCTAACCCACTAAAAACTGGATGAAACTGGTCAATTTTATCTTTTTAAAATAATACAGAAAACAAACACATACTCTGTATCTGGACTACCTTCTTTGTCCTGTAAAACCTTATGATACAAATTATATCATTGTTATCAAATAAGTGTTTAATTTTTCATGCCAGCAACAATCATCCTTAAACATTAACTTTCTTATAAATCAGTTTTGCAAAAGTTACCCAATGTGGATAAATTGAGCAGAGGAAAACAAAGTAAAAGTGACAGGTTTCAGAGTAGCAGCCGTGTTAGTCTGTATTCGCAAAAAGAAAAGGAGTACTTGTGGCACCTTAGAGACTAACCAATTTATTTGAGCATAAGTTTTCGAGAGCTACAGCTCACTTCATCGGATGCAACTAAAAAGTGGAGTTCCATCTACATTCAGTGTTCTGGGATAGATCAAATCTTATTGTATGTCCTAATGGATAAAGGTCCAGTTGCAGTCCTTGCCACTGTTCCCTCTAAGCTGTGCGCGTGTGCACACAGATCCTAAACCCCACACACATGGCGAAACACCGCACGCACAAAAATTTGCACAGTAGCACAACAAAAGGCACAAAAGAAATTTTTTGTGCACACGGCCTGTCAAAAATTAGAGGGAACATTGGTCCTTACTGGTTCATTTCTGGAGCTATTGAAGTCTGGTTCTTCTGCTACAGTGGATGGGAGTAGCTGTTATACTAGCTTTGCAGCAAACAGATTATCTTACTGAGGGTATGTCTACACTACGAAATTAGGTCAAATTTATAGAAGTCGTTTTTTTAGAAATCGTTTTTACATAGTCGATTGTGTGTGTCCCCACAAAAAATGCTCTAAGTGCATTAACTTGGCGGAGTGCTTCCACAGTACCGAGGCTAGCGTCAACTTCCAGAGCGTTCCACTGTGGGTAGCTATCCCACAGTTCCCACAGTTTCCACCACCCATTGGAATTTTGGGTTGAGATCCCAATGCCTAATGGGGCAAAAACATTGTCACGGGTGGTTCTGCGTACATACCGTCAGGCCTTCCCTCCCTCTGTGCAAGCAACGGCAGACAATCGTTTCGTGCCTTTTTTCCTGAGTTACCTGTGCAGACGCCATACCACGGCAAGCATGGAGCCCACTCAGCTCACTGTCACTGTACATCTCCTGGGTGCTTGCAGACGCGGTACTGCATTGCTACACAGCAGCAACCCATTGACTTGTGGCGGCAGACAGTGCAATGGGCCTGATAGCCATCGTCGTCATGTCCGAGGTGCTCCTGGCCGCCTCGGTAAGGTCGGTCAGGAGCGCCTGGGCAGACGTTGGCGCAGGGACTAAAATAGGAGTGACTCGACCAGGTCATTCTCTTTAGTCCTGCAGGCTGTCCTATTGTACCGTCTTATGGCGAGCAGGCAGGAGATGAGGATGGCTAGAAGTCCTACTGCACTGTCTGCTGCCAGCCAAAGATGTAAAAGATAGATGGAGTGAATCAAAACAAGAAATACACCAGATTTGTTTTGTATTCATTTGCTCCCCCCTCCCTCCCTCCGTGAAATCAATGGCCGACAATCGTTTCAGTGCGGTGTGTCGGGGCACCTTGAAAACTTTAATGGAGATTCAGTCCTGCCTGAAATACTGGGGGGAAGGGATAACTCAGTGGGTTGAGCATTGGCTTCGGTATTGGCCTGCTAAACCAAGGGTTTTGAGTTCAATCCTTGAGGGGGCCATTCTGTGTGACAGTTGTTTTTGTTTCTCCTTAATGTAAAGCCACCCCCTTTGTTAATTCCCTGTTAGCCAACCCTGTAAGCCATTTCGTCGATCGCCCCTCCCTCCGTCAGAGCAATGGCAGACAATCATTCCGCGCCTTTTTTCTGTGCAGACGCCATACCACGGCAAGCATGGAGCCCGCTCAGATCATTTTGGCAATTAGGAGCACATTAAACACCATGCGCATTATCCATCAGTATATGCAGCACCAGAACCTGGCAAAGCGAAACCAGGCGAGTAGGCGACTTCAGCGTGGTGACGAGAGTGATGAGGACATGGACATAGACTTCTCTTGAAACACGGGCCCTGGCAATGTGGGTATCATGGTGCTAATGGGGCAGGTTCATGAGGTGGAACGCAGTTTCTGGGCCCAGGAAACAAGCACAGACTGGTGGGACCACATAGTGTTGCAGGTCTGGGACGATTCCCAGTGGCTGCGAAACTTTTGCATGCGTAAGGGCACTTTCATGGAACTTTGTGACTTGCTTTCCCCTGCCCTGAGGTGCAAGAATACCAAGATGAGAGCAGCCCTCACAGTTGACAAACGAGTGGCAATAGCCCTGTGGAAGCTTGCAACGCCACCCAGCTACCGGTCAGTCGGGAATCAATTTGGAGTGGGCAAATCTACTGTGGGGGCTGCTGTGATGCAAGTAGCCAATGCAATCACTGAGCTGCTGATATCAAGGGTAGTGACCCTGGGAAATGTGCAGGTCATAGTGGATGGCTTTGCTGCAATGGGATTCCCTAACTGTGGTGGGGCCATAGACGGAACCCATATCCCTATTTTGGCACCGGAGCACCAAGCTGGCAAGTACATAAACCGCAAGGGGTACTTTTTAATAGTGCTGCAAGCTCTGGTGGATCACAAGGGACGTTTCACCAACATCAACGTGGGATGGCCGGGAAAGGTACATGACGCTCGCGTCTTCAGGAACTCTGGTCTGTTTCAAAAGCTGCAGGAAGGGACTTTATTCTCAGACCAGAAAATAACCCTTGGGGATGTTGAAATGCCTATAGTTATCCTTGGGGACCCAGCCTACCCCTTAATGCCATGGCTAATGAAGCCATACACAGGCAGCCTGGACAGTAGTCAGGAGCTGTTCAACTATAAGCTGAGCAAGTGCAGAATGGTGGTAGAATGTGCATTTGGATGTTTAAAAGCGCGCTGGTACAGTTTACTGACTCGGTTAGACCTCAGTGAAACCAATATTCCCCACTGTTGTTACGGCTTGCTGTGTGCTCCACAATATCTGTGAGAGTAAAGGGGAGACGTTTATGGCAGGGTGGGAGGTTGAGGCAAATCGTTTGGCCACTGATTACGTGCAGCCAGACACCAGGGTGGTTAGAAGAACACAGGAGGGCGTGGTGCGCATCAGAGAAACTTTGAAAACCAGTTTCAGGAATGGCCAGGCTACGGTGTGAAAGTTCTGTTTGTTTCTCCTTGACGAGCCCCACCCCCCCTTCGTTCACTCTACTTCCCTGTATGCTAACCAACCTCCCCTCCTCCCTTTGATCACCACTTGCAGAGGCAATAAAGTCACTGTAGCTTCACATACATGCATTCTTTATTAATTCATCACACAAATAGGGGGATAACTGCCAAATTAGCCTGGGAGGGGTGGTGGAGGAGGGAAGGACAAGGCCACACAGCACTTTAAAAGTTTAAAACTTATTGAATGCCAGCCTTCTGTTGCTTGGGCAATCCTCTGGGGTGGAGTGGCTGGGTGGCCGGAGGCCCCCACACCGCGTTCTTGGGTGTCTGGGTGAGGAGGCTATGGAACTTGGGGAGGAGGGCGGTTGGTTACACAGGGGCTGTAGTGGCGGTCTGTGCTCCTGCTGCCTTTCCTGCAGCTCAGCCATACACGGGAGCATATTAGTTTGATCCTCCAGCAGCCTCAGCATTGAATTCTGCCTCCTCTCATCACACTGCCACCACCTTTCCACTTCAGCCTTCTCTTCAGCCCGCCATCTCTCCTCCTGGTCATTTTGTGCTTTCCTGCACTCTGACATTGTCTGCCTCCACGCATTCATCTGTGCTCTGTCAGTGTGGGAGGACAGCATGAGCTCAGAGAACATTTCATCGCGAGTGCATTTTTAACCTTCTAATCTTCGCTAGCCTCTGGGAAGGAGAAGATCCTGTGATCCTTGAAACACATGCAGCTGGTGGAGAATAAAAAAGGGACAGTGGTATTTAAAAAGACCCATTTTATAGAAAAATGGGTACACTGTTTCACAGCAAACCTTGCTGTTAACATTACATACACAGCACATGTGCTTTCGTTCCAAGGTTGCATTTTGCCTCCCCCCACCACGTGGCTAGCCCCTCCCCCGTCCCCGTAACTAACAGCGGGGAACATTTCTGTTCAGCCACAGGCAAACAGCCCAGCAGGAACGGCCACCTCTGAATGTCCCCTTAAGAAAAGCACCCTATTTCAACCAGGTGACCATGAAGGATATCACTCTCCTGATGATAACAAACAGAGATAAAGAACGGATGTTGTTTGAATGCCAGCAAACATATCCTGCAATGCTTTGTTCTGCAATGATTCCCGACTACGTGCTACTGGCCTGGCATGGTAAAGTGTCCTACCACGGTGGATGGAATAAGGCTGCCCTCCCCAGAAACCTTTTGAAAAGGCTTTGGGAGTACATCCAGGAGAGCTTTATGGAGATGTCCCTGGAGGATTTCTGTTCCATCCCCAAACATGTTAACAGACTTTTCCAGTAGCTGTACTGGCCACGAATGCCAGGGCAAATAAATAATTAAACACGCTTGCTTTTAAACCATGTATACTATTTAAAAAGGCACACTCACCAGAGGTCCATTCTCCCCCTGGCAGGTTCAGGAGGCAGCCTTGGTTGGGTTCGGGGGGTACTGGCTCCAGGTCCAGGGTAAGAAACAGTTCCTGGCTGTTGGGAAAACTGGTTTCTCCACTTGCTTGCTGTGAGCTATCTTCCTCATCCCCAAAACCTGCTTCTGTGTTGCCTCCATCTCCATTGAAGGAGTCAAACAACACGGCTGGGGTAGTGGTGGCTGAACCCCCTAAAATGGCATGCAGCTCATCATAGAAGCGGCATGTTTGGGGCTCTGACCCGGAGTGGCCGTTCGCCTCTCTGGTTTTCTGGTAGGCTTGCCTCAGCTCCTTAAGTTTCACGTGGCACTGCTTTGGGTCCCTGTTATGGCCTCTGTCCTTCATGCCCTGGGAGATTTTGGCAAATGTTTTGGCATTTTGAAAACTGGAATAGAGTTCTGATAGCATGGATTCGTCTCCCCATACAGCGATCAGATCCCGTACCCCCCATTTGGTCCATGCTGGAGCTCTTTTGCGATTCTGGGACTCCATCATGGTCATCTCTGCTGATGAGCTCTGCACTCACCTACAGCTTGCCATGCTGGTCAAACAGGAAATGAAATTCAAAAGTTCGCGGGCCTTTTCCTGTCTACCTGGCCAGTGCATCTGAGTTGAGAGTGCTGTCCAGAGCGGTCACAATGGAGCACGCTGGGATAGCTCCTGGAGGCCAATACCGTCTAATTGCATCCATAGTACCCCAAATTTAACCCGGCAAGGCCGATCTCAGCACTAATCCCCTTGTTGGGGGTGGAGTAAGGAAATAGATTTTAAGAGCCCTTTAAGTCAAAAAAAAGGGCTTCATCGTGTGGATGGGTACAGGGTTAAATCGATTTAACGCTGCTAAATTCGACCTCAACTCCTAGTGTAGACCAGGGCTGAGAATGTGTTTTTTAGAAAGGCCCAACTCAAATTTTTTTCATGGTGATTCTCAGAGCAATTTGGTATTTTCCATTTTAACAAGAGCTATGATTGCTACTCTTACCAATTATCTACATTCAGAAGGAGAAACAGCTGTAGGAATGACTCAACTCAGACTATAATGCATGTTTTCAGCCCTTATTATGGGGAGAGATAAAAACATATCCTGCAACTTTAAGAACCACTGTCAATAAGCAATATTTTGTTGGATAATCACTCCATTTGATTGACATTGCTTTTTGTTGGTGCAGAAATGCATGTAAAATTCATATGAAGCTGTCAAAGAAATTAAACATTTTATACTATAAAGCAGAGCATATATATTCAAAATTGCTTCATGTATTCCAGCAAGCGGCACACCTAAGTTCATCACTGGCAGTTAAAACAGGTAGGAGTTCTCACTTCAAGTCTACAAAAGTTTTCCAGTTTGAAGAATTGGAATATCTCTTAAGTAGTAAGATTTTTAAACTTAGTCTCTCCATCCTCCATTATTTGCTTTACTCTCCCTTTCTTTCAGGAATATGGCTGCAAAGAAGGGAAAGGATCTGACTGAGCAAAAAGGAAAATACATTTTCCATTGTGCAAAAGACCAAGAAAGTTGCAAGACACCTCTGAAAAAAATGTATTTGCATCCTGGAAATTGAGCTGCGCAAGAACTGAAATTTCTGTTTTGCAGAATATTCCACAATTTCAAGATTTATTTTCTTCCAAACTGGAATAGAAACAAAAATTGAAATTTACCATTGAACAATGTTTTTTAAAAAAAAAATTGTCCACAGAAGTGTTTTGTTTCAATTTTGACTTTTTTTTTTATAAAAATGAAGTTTAAAATGAAAACTAGTATTTCATTCCAAAACCACCAAAATGGATTTTTCAATCTTGTTAAACCCCATATTAATTTTTATGCAGTATTATTTTATCCATGTTGGTCCCAGGATATTAGAGAGAAAGTGGGTGAAGTAATATCTTTTACTGGATCAATTTAATATTCAATTGTTGATCGATAAAATTTTGTTGAAACATGTTTCCTTGGAAAGTTTCTGTTTCAATTAACGGTTGTTTTTGGATGGAAAACATTCCATAAGAAAATTTTTGACCAGCTCAACCTGGAAGCTAGATGGATTCTGTCTGCAGGCAGAAAGGTCCAATGAGGGAGGAGAAACACGTTATTAATAAGCTTACTCCCCTTCCAGGTTCTACATTAAATGAATCACTAATGATTCCTGAATCAGGAATTGAGAAAGTAAAGCTACCACCTTTGTTCAAAAGCAAATTTACTTATTGTAAGAGGTACCAGATTAACATCCCTGGAGACCAAATTTCTCTAGACACAGGGTAGCCAGCAAATGAAGTGTAACTTTTTACATCATCATCACACCATGCCAATATGCCACAACTCTGATCTACTGATCCACTTCTGGGAGTGAGAAAAATTTAGACTCCCTGCCCACTGGCTCCTCAATACCTCTGTCAGCAATGTCAACAATAGCACCAATTAGCAGCAGTTCTAGTGGGGGGTTGTGTGTGATGATGCTTAGGAACTGAGCTGATAAAAAGGCTGAGTTTAGAATGTACATAATTGCACATAATATTAATAGTCACAGAAGCTGACACGGCTGGAAGTCCATAGTAGGAACTGTGAGCACATTTACAACACATTTACAGCTTTCTTATGCAGCACTTGAAACTCATGTTGTCTTGGAGACCTACTGCTACATACAGAATTACAACTTTGTGCTTCCACTATTTAGTGCCTCTCCATGCTGACACAGTAATGGGTGACACTGAAATTTTATATTACTATTTTTCTGTTCCATCCAAATGGCACCACTAATGACTGGCTTTCAGCAATGGCTCTAATATTCACTTCCAAAGTCCTTGACTCTTTAGCACAACTGTTGGGGCTGGCTAAGCCATCTTAACATGTAAATTTAAAATAAAAATTTAACTGTATGGAAGCTAAACAATTTCAGACCATGAAACTCCCCTCAAGTCTACCTCAGTATCAAAGGTCACACAGAAGGAGGTTTTGCTTTAATCATCATATTTCCCCAATACTCAAGTGGGAAGAGACTCTAGCTTTCATACCATTTTAGCTGAGAGAAAATATGGCCGTATAAACATCACTAGAGAAACAACTCAGACAATGACATTTGAAGTAGTAAAAAAGCAAATGGCCAAATAATTACATCTTTGTCAGTACCATTTTATTCCTTGCAGAAGTGCTGTAGGTGATAATTGACATTGTCATGATGTAAACAGTAATTGCCTCTGGGCACTAATGTGAAACATGTGCTGCCTTTGAGTCATCCCCAACCTTTATAAATGAGCAGCATAATCTTGGCAGCAGTCATGTCATGTATTAGTCAACAGCTTAAGCACTGTATTTTGTCTGATTCAGCTGAGGCAAGAGTACCTTTTTCATCCTATGATCCCATGTTACATCTTTATGCACAAGAAATTGAATTAGGAGTCACTAGTCTTATCCCACTGGAATTACCAGAATTTTCCTGTATAAACCAAAGTTCAAGCGAAAAATAGCTTTTCAAATATTGTTTCTCAAGTCTATTTACTATGTTGAATGTATGCTGAAATATACTTGCCTGAGACAATTATAGTACATTTTGTGTACACAATGGATCCAATCTTGTATTTCTTCAGCATCCAACACTCCTGTTACATAAGATACAGGCACTAATACTTAGACAGGACTGCAATGAAGGATTTATATTTAATAAAAAATCCCTTAAGTAATGATGAAGTCACACAACTGAAAGAAAATCGAAGGTCATGACAGTCCTTCATGCACTTCATGAACATCCTTCAAACAATGCAAGTAGTCCTGTGGACTTCAAAGGGACCAACACCACAGTAAAGCCAAGCACATGTATAATTTTTTGCAGGATCAGGGCCTAAGGCTCCAACACTGATAAATCCTCAATGAGGACAGTGTTCAGGTTTTGAAATTTCATGACTTCTGCTGGAGCCATTTCTAAAAAATACAGCTAGAATATTTTAATTAGGTGCCTTTTCACTCTTCCAACACAGAAAAATAGCTGAAGATTTTGTTTAGATTTCTACTTCAGGCAGACCCCAAACATTGGGATGAAAGTTTCTAAAGATCTAAATATTAAAAACTCAAATATGTGGAAAATAAGGAGTTAGAAACTGGAAAATATAAAATCTGTGTGTAGGAGTGTAAAATATTACACATTGCATATGCATATTTAGGGCCAAATTCAGAAGTGATGTTAGGGGACTTACATTAGACTACCTTAAGCATCGGTAGAGCAAGTGTGAACTGGGCTGAAGTAGTTTTGAAAAAACTACTACTAAGATTTGCTGTTTTGTCCTCCCTTGTTAAAGGATTACTAGAAAATATATGCCTATTGTAAGTAGAAAATAAGGCTTGGTCCATACATTCAGTCGATGTAAGGTGCCCTGCATTGACCTAGCTGTCCATGTGTCTCTAGTTAAATTTGTTTCACAGTGATATAAGCACCTGTGACAGGGTTGGGACTCACCACCGCAGCACCTCCCGCTGGCACATCTGGGAATTAGCTCTGTCCTCTGCGGGACGCCCTCTGCCAGTGGAGTCCCATCCATTGTCTCCGCTCTGCTGTCCTGGGACCTGCGTTGCTCCCTGCTTGGCAGCATCCTCTGCAGGACACTCTGCAGCCACTTCAGGACACTGCCCTCTGGCAGTGCACACCACTCTGGTCTCACCCCCTTCCCGGGTAGGGCGGTTAACAGCAGTCTTCCAGCTCACCCCTGCCACAGTGGCCAACCACAACCACCAAAGTCTAGCCCCTCTGCTCAAGGGCCAGTTGCAGTCTGTCAAAGCCACTCCTCCACAGCCAGGTGCAGTACAAGGGTGAAGGGGGGGACCCAGGCCCACCCACTGCTCTGGGTCCTGAGCCAGGGACCCTCTAGTAGCAGCCTTTCCACCCTCCTTCTCGCCCCTCATCTGTCCATCCTCCTTGGGTCACTTCCCCTCTGACCCCTTGCATCCTCTAGGCCCTTCTGGTCAGGGCCCACAGTCTGACAGGTATCAGGCTGGAGCTCTCCTCTGCACCCCCAAGCCTGCACTGTCCAAGGTGCTGGTCGCCTTAGCTCAGGAGACAGACCTTTCTCTCTGAAAGAGACTCACTGCTCTTCTCCTGGGCAGCCTCTTTATAGGGCTGAGCTTGGCCCTGATTGGTCAACTCCTGCTCAGCCCTGATTGCCTCCCCACAGGCCTTGGTGACTGGCTGCCAGCCTCCGCAGCCTCTCTAGCCTGTTCTAGCCTACTTTCACCTGGGTGGGACAGCCCCTCCGCCACACACCCCATTATGGCAACACAGTAACACCACCTCATCCAGCATGTTGAGCTACAGTCAATTGTACTGAGGTCAATGCAGTGCAAGTGTAGATACTGCCTCACTTATGTTGACCCTATATCCTTCAGCAGCTGTCCTATAATGTCCTATACTAACTGCTCTGAACTCCATTGTGAACTCCATTGCCCAGAGGTCACAGAGACTGGAAGCCCCCTATTCCCTGCCTTTAAAACCCTGTGAATTTTTGAAATGCCTTTTCCTGATTTTCCAGCTTGGCAAACACACCTAGCAGCTCTCCATTGCTGTGTGCATCTGCCCAGCTGACCATGTTTGCTACACGCTCCAGGCATGCTCCATTCTGGAGCTGACAGGAGATACTGGATCTCCTGGGCTGTGGGAAGAAGAGGCTGTGCAGGCACAGCCGGGGACCACATGTAGAAATGTGGACATCTATGAGCAGATTGCACAGGGGATGCAAAAGAGAGTACTAGAGGGATCAGCAGCGGTGCTGTGTGCCAGCAAAGACATTGTGGCATGCATATCAGAAGGCCAGGGAGGCCAACAGTCAATCTGGTGCAAAGTTTAAGACCTTACGCTTTTACAAAGAGCTGCATGCCCTACTTGGCAGAGATTCCACTACCATACCACTGTGGATATCTCTGAGGCCCCTGAGGCACAGATTCCCAGTGTGAACAGTGAGGATGAGGAAGAGATGAGGGACATTCAACTTTCTAACTATGCCATGAACCAGGACCAATTTGACACTCCACCACAGTCCAGTCAGTCTGGCAGTGGAGCACAGGCAAGCTCGGTGCAGGGGAAGGAATGCGTGTAAGTCTGTAAATGTATTTCCCATTACAGTGTACTGATGGAGACTGGAGATTGGATCAAGCAGAAAATAGGTACCAGGCAGTGGAGGATGAGAGCAATCTAGTTGCTGGCATGCCTAGTGTTCACTGCAGAAAATAGCCAAAAAGGGCTTGCACCCAAAGGCAAAAAAGAGAGAGAGAGAGAGACCTGGGATTTTGCTGGTGAGTCTTGTGCCTGCTGGAGAAGGGAGATCTGAAGTTTGTGCATACCAAGGTCCCCTCTTTTCATACCCTCTGTCCCGCTTATGGGAATCAGGATAAAGAGGATTCAGAAGAATGAGCTAAATCCAAGGGCTAAGCTGAGGAGAGTCTAACCCAAGTTACACGGTAAACGTTGGGAGTCCTGTAACCCTGCAATGGTCCCACTTAAATGCCTGGTATGTAATAGAGCATTAATAAAGTTGCAGCCTCATGCTTAAATCCATCCATGTGATTGTCTGCATTCACCTGCATCTCCAGCTCAAAACAAGCTGTCATGTATGTAAAAAAATTCATATACATTTTCAGAGCCTACTCACACTGATTGCTACCTTGCAGGTATCAGTAGGGATGAACTGTCCCCTAGAAACTGAAAGACCATGGAAATGTGTAGACAGTCATACAAGCTTGAACTGAATGAAGTCAGAATGACCTTCTAGGAACTTATACTTTTCTACATGGTAGTTTCAATTTACTTTCAATAGGGCAGATCTGAGATGCTGTATGACTTAAGTCATTAACTAGTAGTTGGTTCAGCCTCAGTAGCATGGTGAGAATCGTGTCCTTTTTATCTTACGTACACTTTCAATTTGAAGCATAGTTTATTGTAGGTGGGCAATATGTGAGCAAGATATGAGCAAAGTCTCATAGTGAGATTCAGTATGGCAAGAAATGCTGTAGTTTGTGATTTAAGAAGTTGTAGCTTCATGCTACCCTAAGAAGAAGTGGGCATCAAATCAGCAAATGTCTAGGTTTTCATTCTAATGCTTACAGGAATAAAATCCAGATCTGCACTGCAAATCCTCAGTATTTTTATAGCACAGTTTATTACTGTATTTCTTGATGACAATTTTGTTGTTTCAGTTGCCTTTGTAGAAATTCTGAAACAGGCTGTGTGTAAGTGAATGGATGCACGTTATCACCCACAATAAATTCACAGCATGGTATTGATGCTAAGGATATGATCTCTCCAATATGCCAACAAGAACAACATCACATGTTTCTATGACATGTAAACGACGTGATGGGATGCATTCTTCAGTGGAAGTGTAAAGGGTATAAATTTCATTCACACTGTTTCAAAACCTTAAAATTAGATTATCTATCTTGGGAGTCAGCAGTCCAGAGGCTTCAAAATAAGACAGGTGTAAGTCTCAAACTGTGGGCAGCCAAGCCAGAACAGATTATGGAAGAGCAGATGTGTTGCACAGCCCTGCTCACAGTAGGCATTCACAACCATGCAGGATTAGACACTGATGTGTATTTATATTACTTTTACTGTCAAAATATCAAATTCTTGATAAGTTGTCTTCTCTTTAATACATTGTAATAACTTTATCAATATCCAGCAGTGTTCTCTCCTCACTGCTGGAATGGTGCCTCCTCCTGGCCATTCTGGGGATTTGCTCCTTGAGGCCAATGCCTCTTCCTGCAGTTGCATGCCATTTCTGTCTCTCACTCTCAGTCCACAGCCCTACTCTCTCTTCATTAACTGTTGCTGTCTCTTAGTGATTTGGCCCTCTGGCCAGGTCACTCAGAATTTCTCCCCTTCCAGGGTAGAGTCCTTCAAAATCTCTCCTGTTCAAGGGGCATCCAGCAGTCCTCACACCTGGCAACCTGAACCTGTCACCCCTGCAGTGACTCAGGCATTCTTCCAACTCACTGCCCCACCAGTGCCACTTCCCAGCCCTCAACCCTGAGTTCCAGCTCAGGGAACCTACAACATGGAGCCAAGGTCTGTTTAGTCCCCAACCTTGCTGGTTATTCCCTGGGCTACTTCCTACCCCATGTCCTGTCCCACAGGCTCTCTTCTCCACTCTGCTCTTTTCAGGGTACACCCTTCCCTCCAAACCAGGCTCTCAGGGTACTACTTTTTCCCTCTGTTCCCTCCTTCCCTCTCTGCTAAACAGAGAGTGACCGCAAACTTCCTCCAAGCAATCCCTTGCTACTGCCAGCTTCCTGACTTTATGCTAGCCCAGCCCACCTCTGCTCTGGAGAGTGTCCTCATAATTAGGGCTTTACTCTCACCCTTAATTCCCCCAGCTTGCTAATTGGGTCAACCTTGTTTACCTCAGCCCTTTTTGAGCCAGTGTGAGGGAGTATACCCCATCATACCTTGTACTGTGTATATATAAAGACACCTAAAGGGTGTGCTTGCTTGCGTGTGCGTGCGTGTTCGTTCGTTCGTTCGTTCCAACAGCAGCACAATCTTTAGGTGCCTTTCAGGGGATGAAATAGCCAACTATTCAAGTAATTTAGCTACATATTTAAATGGTCTGCCTATACCATCTCATTTTAATTCTCATACACTTTAACCTCTGCTCTTAGATAGAATCTGAATCAGGTATAAACATTTACTTTACTTTTCATGTATCACTACTCAGATTCTTGCATAACGTGCACAGTACTCAAAGATACACACAGCTTTACATTTGTAGGGAAAATAGCACATTGTGTGTGTCATAAATATAAAGGGAAGGGTAAACCCCTTTAAAATCCCTCCTGGCCAGAGGAAAAATCCTCTCACCTGTAAAGGGTTAAGAAGCTAAAGGTAACCTCGCTGGCACCTGACCAAAATGACCAATGAGGAGACAAGATACTTTCAAAAGCTGGGAGGAGGGAGAGAAACAAAGGGTCTCTGTCTGTCTGTCTGCTGCTTTTGCCGGGGATAGACCAGGAATGGAGTCTTAGAACTTTAGTAAGTAATCTAGCTAGGTATGTGTTAGATTATGATTTCTTTAAATGGCTGAGAAAAGAACTGTCCTGAATAGAATGACTATTCCTGTCTGTGTGTCTTTTTTGTAACTTAAGGTTTTGCCTAGAGGGATTCTCTATGTTTTGAATCTAATTACCCTGTAAGGTATCTACCATCCTGATTTTACAGAGGGGATTTCTTTACTTCTATTAAAAGTCTTCTTGTAAGAAAACTGAATGCTTTTTCATTGTTCTCGGATCCAAGGGTTTGGGTCTGTGGTCACCTATGCAAATTGGTGAGGCTTTTTACCAAACCTTTCCCAGGAAGTGGGGTGCAAGGGTTGGGAGGATTTTGGGGGGAAAGATGTGTCCAAACTATGTTTCCCAGTAAACCCAGTTAGAGTTTGGTGGTGGCAGTGGAGATCCAGGGACAAAGGATAAAATTAATTTGTACCTTGGGGAAGTTTTAACCTAAGCTGGTGAAAGTAAGCTTAGGAGGTTTTCATGCAGGTCCCCACATCTGTACCCTAGAGTTCAGAGTGGGGGAGGAACCTTGACAGTGTGAAATTAGAAATGGTATGTGATGAACATACATTTTAAGACCATATCAAATTCAAAAATACCTGGGCAAAATGGTTGGGCATGCAACCTTAATTTTTATATTTCCTGACTTGAGTGCTTAACCATGCAACTCCAACATTCTTAATGTAACTTTGTATGGAATTTTCAAAGGATAGAGTAGAGGACATAAATGTTTGCCTCCTAGACTAGAAAGCTCCGCTGGCTTGCCAAAAAAAAAAAATTGACTGACACTGATCAAACCGTCCCACTCACATCTTGGGAGCTCTGCAGGAGGATAAGTCTCCAGTGCATCTCAGAAGGTCTATAGAACCGGACAACACTTCTGTAGAGACATTTGGGAATTGCCTGAGAACTCTGCCATACAGATTCACAAGAGGAGGCTGAGAGATGTTCAACTACTGAATCCCTTGGGAGGTTTGCAGAAGTGGCCCAGAGTAGAGCTCCATTACTGCATGCTTACTATATAGGCAGTAGAGGAGGGTGTCTTTTAAAGATCTCACAGATCTGCAGTTAGCCACTCACACATGTTCAGTGCAGACTTCCTTAGCCACAGTTTACAAGCTTAATAAAAGATACCATGCAAAATGTACTATGCATGCACATCAGTTTTCAAAGGCTTAAAATTATGTAAAATCAAAAATAATCTTCATCCCAGCACTCAAAAGTAATTCTGTGCAATGGCTTAATTGTTAGTCCATAGGAAAGCACAGGCAGAACTGGGTTCTGTTTCCACAACACACAATACAATACCCTTCCTTCACACATAGTATGATGAAATACACAGGACATCACCAGTACTGTTGTACTCCTCATTTAAAAATGAAGTTTTGTTTCATATAATTAATCACTCACAGAACTACAGAAAGTGATGAGACTTCTTCAAATTAGCCCATAACTACAACATTCCCTTATGTTTCTGAACCTCCTGTGTCAGATAACAGATATTTTTTCATTTTAAATAGTGAGGATTTAACAGCTTTATTATGCTTTGTATGTAAAAATTTAAGTGTAGGGCTGGGTGACATTTTTTGGCCAAAACTTTGTTCTGTCAAAAAAATGCAGATTCAGGTCAACAAACACATTTTGCATATTAGTGTCAACTTTGCTGATTATAGTAAAAAAACCCAAAGATTCTAAACAAAAATTAAAATATTAAGTTACATCATTTTCAAAACGTTTTGATTTTTTTTTCAAATGACTGTTTCAAATATTACCCCAAATATTCCAGAAATCACACAAGTCAGAGGAAATCTTGTGCTCATCGAAGCTTGAGGAATAAAGCTCAGCTTCAACCTTTAAACAATTAAATAGACTCAGAATGTGAGTTGACTGCACTTTTAAACTAACAAACACAAAAGGCAAGCACTTGGTCACAGTACTTTAAGCCAAGGTCCTGACCTGGCCCTGAGGTTCAGAGCCAGCACTGAGTACCTCCTCCTCTGTCCTATTCTCACCCAGCACTCACCCTGAGAGAAAGCAGGCAGGCCTTCTTAGCCAGCATCTCCACCAGTCTACTTTGCCCTTCTAGGTCTTTGGAGGAGTAAATCATGTTGGCAGCCCAGCCAGAGTGGGTTTTCTTTAGCAGGGAGTGGCAAGACACTGATGCCTCCAGCAGAGGGCAGAGACGTCTTGCTGGACCCTGTCACACAAGCACATATTAAGCCTATATTGAAAACTAACTTTTTATGCATCTGTTCATATAAGGTTTCATTTAAAAATCAGACCCTTAGGGCTAATCTACATAGTGCTTCAGTGTGCTCTACACACATGTGAACTAGAGAGTGCTCTAACTGCACCAGGTAAACCCTACTGGCATGAAATAAAGGTATCTAGTTTGCATTGGTGTAGTCCCATTTCAAACAGGACTGTGTTAACGCACACTAACTATCTTTTAGTTTGTGCCAGCAGGGTCTACATGAGGCAGCTGCAGAGTACTCCACAAGACAGTGTGTTCTACAAGACACACTCTGTAAAGCATAGTACAGCACCATGGAGACAAGCCCTTAATCTAAGCAAGCCTACCACCACCCCAGATTTAAGAGGGAACTTCAGTAGTATACAATTGCATTAAGAATCATTAAGATGTTTTAGACAGAAGGCTTATAGAGTGATACAAACAATGTTGTCTTAATTATGCCCATGCATGTCATGTTGCTTCAATGAGCGCTGGTATAATGTATACCATAATGCACAGACTGCTACATTAAAAGGCACACTAACACATTTAAAACAAAGGTTCCTTGAATGTACTGTTGCTTTTGGCATATTTTTTTCTTAAACTGAAAATAGCACAAGTGTATATGCCACTTTTTGCTTAGTTCTTATGAAACACATTGGTGAAGTGTTGTATCCCACCTGTCAGACGTTAGTCGGTGTGTTACTTACTAATAACCAAAATCTCCTGCAATATAATAGTTGTCAAGGTAACTACTCTACTACAGAGAAGATTACATCTGACTACAATCTGTGTATATGATCCTTTTTTTACAGTATACCTGCCCTCGGTAATTTAGGCATCTTTATATTTCTGAAAGGTTCCTAATGCATTTCTACCTAAAGAATGTCCATTACCAGAACTATTTAGCAAAAGTCAGTATAGAAACTGGAATTCCTGGCTCTGACATAGATGCCTTCTGCGGCCCTGTTTGTCACAACTTGTTTCAACTTCTTGCCTGGCAAAATGGGAATAATACTTAACTCGCGGGGTCTGAAACTGTTTGTACATCACTTTGAAGGTGAAAAGATCCTCCTGAAAGGTGTAACCTGTTACAGAAAAAAGTAATATACAAAAACTGTATTCCCCATTTAATTTCTTGAAAGTAATGTAGAAACCACTGTAGGAGTTGATTTTGGTGTCATATATGCATGCCCCCATTGAGAACTAAGAACCACAGTCTTTCAAAGAAAACATGGCAAGGCAACAAACACAGATGAATGTAACATGGTTTGATAGTCCCGGAGATTATTTCAGCACATGTCCCTTTCATATGTATAGACTTGTGAATTCAGAGTGGTTTACAGTGACAACATTTCAAATTCTTTCCATGGAAGAAATAAAGGCACTATTATTGACTTTAGCAGAAATGCATTTCTGCTAAGCAGCAAGACAGTGGGGACCTCATTAGGGCAAATGCATCTTCAAAACAGGAGCAAGAGCAAAGGATATCAGCGCTGAAGTGTGCATGCAAATGAGTTATTTCAAGGTATTCTAAGTACTTCAACCCACAGAAGCTAGGCCTGACTCTGGCCTTTAATTTGTTGAAACATTGCATACTTTGTAATAGAATCTCCAGCACTGCTAGTTTGAAAACAAAGAGTAGAAGAGTAGGTCAAATACACTAACCTTTAAAATCTGCTTTAAAATCTAGTTTAGGTCACAATTAGAGGAGGTCAGACATTTGCCCAAAATCACTGTACAGCTGGTACAATTGGGCAGGCTTGTCAGACTCTGCTCAAGAGAGTTATAAGAGGAAAACAGCAGGGTTGGTACAAACTGAGAGTGAGATGCATGAACAGAGCTGGCCTGAGAATTTGTATAAATCTTTAGAATTCATACTGTAGCAAATGTTTAGATCTCACTTTCGTAAGTACCAAAATGTTTGTCTTCTCTGTAGCCATGTCTCCATCCTTCACACTCCAACCAAGCAACTAACCAGCAGTTTCTACTTACAACTTTTCATAAAGGGATTCCTTAAACAAACTATTTCATTTTAAAGACATTATTAAAATTACTCATTAAATTAGAACTATTGTACCATAATTATCAAACTAAAAAAAAGAAAGTGAAAGGAAAGAGCGGGAGCAAAAATGGTATGGCATAGTGATTAGCCACAGGCAAAATTTAGGTCAATCAAATAATGTGGGGACGAGGAAAGGACGAGGCTGAAACACATACACCCAAGCAGTAAAACAGCAAAAGCTTAAAATCAGTCCCAGATAAGATGATACAATACATGTATTGCTGCTGTTAACATAATATAATGAGTGGACCTATGGTATTTCTCAACTGTTTTTTTTTTTTTTTTTTAATTTTCCCTCCTAATTAACGAAGTAATCAGTATAAGCTAATCTTTTAAATTTGTGCATGGGGAGTTAGCCCAAGGTTGTATGGTTGCAGATATTTGGTACTGATTGAGTCTTCAATATTTGGAAATGACTTCAAGGAATTTGGTACTCAGAAACATAGTGCCTTATCCTGCAACCGTCACTCATATGGGAAGATGTCACTTGAGGTTAGTGAATGCCCATGAGTTTGGTTTGCAGAATTGGGCCCTAAGTAGGCAGGGTTTTTTTGGATTTGCTTCTATCCTTACATTTTAAGAGCTGATGGTTTGAGACTGAGATTGACTGGAGGAGGATTGGGGGTCTGTAGAAAAGCAGTTTTCCAAAATATAAATTTAAACAGCTTTTCAGCATTTGATAACCAGCTTTGATATATTTTTTATTAAAGTGATGAGAGATGCAAAATAACTTTATCAGGAAAGGAAAACAAATGTCAAATAACAACCACGCTGTATTAAGGTATTCACAGAAAATTAGCCCATCCAACAGACGGGAAAAAAGGTAAAAAAGGAAGTGACTGAATAAAAGTAACATTGGAAGGAATCCTGAAATCCACTAAAAGTAATTTTTATTTTCTGAAGTGTTATGTTGCCTATGGAAAACTTCCTATTTAGATATCTTCTGAACACTGCAAACTTCTTCACTCTAAAACTAAATATTGTATCACTGTGACAGATAGGACACCCGGGAAGTGAAGGAGTTCAAACAACCAGACAGGCACAGACTTTGGGGATAATAAAAGTGTTAAATGGGTTTCCTGGGGGATCCCTGGGGTGTGGTTAATACAAATTCCACAACTGCAGTTATGCAAAAACACAATATTTTGAAGCAACTCCCTGAAAAGAGAGCCACTGATTGGTGATTACCTGTTCCAGCAGACTGGAGATCGCAGACCTTAGCTATATAAAGAAACAGCTGAACTGACAAGTTGGGGTCTGGTTCCTGATCTAAAAGCTGACATGAACTTGTAACCAACAGCACAAACTCACTTGTAAGGTTTGAAAGACTGACACCTACCAGGGCCCTATGTTGGGAGTGATATCTGGTAAACTTTTAATATGTGTATAGGTTCTTTTCTTTTTACATACATGATTTCTCTGTAATGGTTTTGCCCGAAGAATAAATGAAGCTTGCTTTGTGAAGGCTGGTTGCTAACTGGTGTACAGTTATAGTCCTGGAGAAGGAGTTAAGCACAGGTGTTGGACCCTAGTCAGAGCTGATAGGAAATCACACTGAAGTGCAGAGTGACTGCAAGCCTATACCTCTGGTCTGAAGGGAGAAATACATGATTCTCTGCACCAAAAGAGGTGATGGATGGGAAGCCTAAAACCTTGAGGGGGTGCCCTCAAGAAGACCATAGTGTAGAGGGTGAAAGGTACAGTTAACCCTGAAACTGTGACAAATATCACATAACAAATGCTGACTTTTATGGCAAGTAATATAGATTCCAGAATGTGGAATCCAATTGGATGTGGCCTTATTTGTACTTTGAAGCCCAGATTTCAATTCTGAATCTAAATTCATCCCATGCATCAGATGTAATTTAGGGCACAAAAAAAGGTTAAGCCATCCCTGTCTCTCCCCCATATAAGTCCCACAAAAGATTTCCCTCTCAGTTTTTGATGGAGTGATTCTTTCAGTCAGCCCCTTTTGTGTATTCCTCCAGTTGCCCAATGGCATGCTTGCCATGGCAGATGCTCTGGCTTCATTCTTAATACATGTCCCAAATATTTCCATCTTTCCTGGAGAACTTTAAAGATAAGGGGTTTCTGAAATATGATTAACCTTGGCATTTGCTGAAAAATACATGGAATTTGCTTTTAAAGGAATTTAATGTCTCTTTGATTTTCCAGTTTTCACATCCATGTGTTAAGATGGAAATAAAACTGGAGTTGAAGATTTGTAGTTTGGTCTTTAAACTATAGATTTTCTATGACAAAATCTTGTTTAAACTGGTGAACACAGCTGCCACCTTGCCAATTTGTGACTTCATTTCTTTCTGACATATCCAATGGCTTGCACATTTATGCCAAGGTTTGTAAATTGACTCAATACTTGTATTTCTTTGCCATCCAAAATAATGCTTGAGTTGGGAGTTGCTGGGGTTCTCATTAGATTTGTTTTTTCCATAACTAATTTTTAAACCCATCTCTTTTGTGTACTGGACAGTCTTTCAGTCTTTACTTCCCTGTTAATTCTTACAAGAGCTACGTTGCCAACAAAATTTAGATCTTCCAGCATTGTGCTGAATCATGCAATGCCTCTGTTTTATCAGTTTACGTTTTTTTCTCATAATTAAGTCAATGACAGTGCCAAACAGCAAAGGTGAGACAATGCATCCCTGTTTGTCCACAGTGTCTATGCTGAACCAGTCACTTAAGCCTGTGCTTTCTATACCTGTGCTTGATGCACCTTGATATAAAGCCTTGATTAGGTTAATTTTTGTTGCCATATCATAACACTTGAGGATGTTCCAGAGTGAATCGCAACAAAGCCTATCACATACTTCCTTGGTATCTATGAAGTTCATGATAAGTAGTTTTTTATCATTCAGTGCTTTCTCTGATTATTATTGTTAGGATGAAAATCTGGTCAACACTCTTCCCTAAGCTTTGCCGCAACAGCTTCTTCTTTCATTCTGCTCAAGATGATACTGTGGAAGACTTCACTAAATCATTGAAAGGAATGTAACACCTCACCAGATGTTGCAATACCTTATGTCACTCTTATTTGATATTTTGACTATAATGCCATTTGTCTGGAAGCTTTTTGTTGAGAGTTTGGTTATTTCATCAATGGTCTCATTATCGCAAGCTTTCAACATTTCCCCAGTGACTTAGACCCAGGACCACAAATGGTATTTAGGCTCCTAACTTCCATTGATCTGAATGGAAGTTTGGAGACTACATAGCACCAAGGATCTAGGCCTAAGTCTTCAACTGCAGCTTTCCCAAGTTTTAACTTTTTATTGCACCTTTAACTTCTTTGTTTGTGACATGAGATGTTACTGTGACAAATGTGATGCTCTGGAAACATAGACTAATCATGCAGTATTATATTGAGATGGGACAGATTCCATGGACACATGGGATATTCAAAAACAGTGTATCAACTTTGAAGTATTATGTTTATCTTTATAGACGGGCTAGTGATTATATTTCTGGCTCAGTGGGTGAGCTAAAAGATGTTTTGCATAGGAACTACTGTCACTGGGGGACAATTTAATGCAAATCCCTAATGCAGGTAACAAGTCTGTAAGAAGGTTCACACACTGGTTCACACACTTGACCTGGTTAAGGAGGCCTGGCAAACAAAAATCTGAAAACTGGATAAGAACACAGCCTCGGAAAAGGGTCATTCTTACTCGATCCAGAAACTGACATGAAACTGTGACCAAGAGAGAGAAAGATCCTGTATAAATGGTTTGTCTTATCAGGGGCTCCATGTGGAAGGTGGGTAACTGCCTACTGGAGGTCTGCATATAATCTGTTTACTGTTTTTAAAATATATTTTATATGTAATGCTTTTGTTCTGAATAAACAGTACTTTGTTTTATGAAAGCTGGCTGGTCACTGGTTAACCCTCTCATTGTCCCTGAGAGAACAGGACTACTAAGATAATCACAGAGAACTGTAGGACTCTACAGCCTAAGGAGGCCCAGGTCTAGAGGGAGAGGGACAAAGGACTTTGCCCCAAGGAAGGTAACAGATAGAGGCCAGAAATGTAAGGGGGGTACCCTCAAGGAGTCCAATGTTAGGTAAGAGGTGCAGTAATCTCAGGAACTGTGACAGTTACCATGTCTAATTTTGGGTGTTTAACTTATCTGTCACAGTTAATTTGTCAAATTCTAATTGTCATAGCTAAAAAATGATTGTCCAGATCAACACCTGAAAAGATATGGAAAGTGGGTTTGAAAGATATAAATGGAGAAAACTAAATGTACAAAAAAAAAAGAATTGGGCAAAAGTGCATAAAAGGATTTTTAGCAAAACAGATGACAGAACATTGATATAAAGGGGGAAATCCATACTCTAATAAGAGGGGTTAAAGTAAGAGGAGATGGGGAAGCACAGTGAGCTCTTCCTCCTCCTCTTCCTTACTTAGGACAGGCATCCCCTTCCTCCTTTTCTTGTGCAGTAAGAATTCCCCCATCCTGTTTAAATCTACTTTATCCACCGCTCCCTACAACTTCGTTGCTTGGATCCTTCTGTAATTCTCCTTTGGCACTTGACAAAGCTACTTCAGGACATCCTCCACCACTGCCACTCAACTTCCCAGTACCAATGTTGTCTGCATATTATATACAGATTGATTGGCTTGTCATCCACATGCTTCATTCACTCAACCCATCCACCTATTTTAAAAGAACAAATCCACAGTCCCCATCTATCCTCAATTTCTGGCGCTAAAAAAACGAAACAGAAGTAATTAAATCTAAACAAAAGAGTAGCTAGTAACAATAAATACACAGATATTCTAATGGCACAGGCCGACCTTCCTTTAAGAAAGAACCCCGTGGCATAGTAGCTGTAATCCTAAAAGGAAAAAAAAAAGAGATTGTTTAAAACTAATTGATTACTAAATCATTCAAGAGTAAAAATAAATTAAACTGACACTAATGGCAAACAAAATATCAGTCTTGAATACCTAAATGTTTCTTCTGGTTCTCTCACAGACTACAAGAATTAGTCTAAATTGAGTACATAATACAACGAGGCAATCATATATCTAGGTTCCAAGTGCACGTGTATAACAATTACAAGGGCATGCGTCGATCTGTGTATTAATCAGCTTCATAACAACGTGCCGCTTCTTTCCTTGAAGAACAAGGTTATGAATTACAACATGTATACTTACTGATCACACATGAATAACCTAGTTAGGTACAACAAAGACAGGTTGAAAAGAAAATAAAAATCTGTACAGTAATTGCAAATTTCACTCCTTCAGGTACACTTCTGTAGCATTGCTCTGTAATAAATTCTATGGGAGGAAAAAAGTTGTCCCATCTTAACTTTCTGATTTTTTCCCGTCCATTTTATCCCATGCACTGCCCCACCACACCAATGGAACCAAGCACACCTACTGAGAGGCCATCCCTAGTTACGGAGCAAGTGCTGGCTTCTGTTACAATCTACGTAAACATACACTTTATATAACTTACTGGTCTAGATTGGAACTGGATTTCTGTGACATGAGAAATGTTAAATCAATCTTTAAATATTTATCTTTGTATTCCCCTGCTTGAATGTACTTAAGAATGTTTTCATAAATACATCAATAACTGTCTTGTATGGCTCATTAAGGAAGCTTTTTATCCTTTAGTGTAATAGTACAGTTTACAGCTGCCTGTGAATCATTTTTATGGACCTCCATTAAGTGTGCCCTTCAAACTGCAGTTATTTGTCAGATTTTTTTAGATACTTGAGCAATCACCAGAGAAACCGTGAAAGCTGAGAAGACACACAAACATTTGCAATCAAAAACTGGCCCATCTCCAGAAGTATGTTCTCTCATATAACTAGTACTGATACCATAATATAGCAGATTTACTTAACAGATCATAGAATATCAGGGTTGGAAGGGACCTCAGGAGGTCATCTAGTCTAACCCCCTGCTCAAAGCAGGACCAATCCCCAATTTTTGCCCCAGATCCCTAAATGGCCCCCTCAAGGATTGAACTCACAACTCTGGGTTTAGCAGGCCAATGCTCAAACCACTGAGCTATCCCTCCCCCCAATCTGCTTGTGTAAGTGAATCTGTTTGTCCAAGCAAAGGACAACCTGTTCAATAGATGAAAACATTATCCTTGAATTTTCATTTCAAACCCGATAGCAACCATCTTTGAGGTTTGAAGAAGGTTAAGCTGCATTTATTTCATTTTTCCCTAGACACTTTAGTTTTGGATTCATGATGAGCCTGGGAAAGGTAGTTCCAAATAAGAACCTAAAAATGGCCATACTGGGTCAGCTCCATGGTCCATCTAACCCAGTATCTTGTCTTCTGACAGTGAATGATGACTGATGCTTCAGAGGGAGTAACCAGAACCAGGCAATTTATTGAATGAGCCAAAATAGAAGAATACTGAGTTCTTAGAATATGCTGGGCCCAACCGGAAGTGAGAAGTAAAACAAATTTAAAGCTAGAAATCTGACATTTTCCTCTGTGTTGCAAATGAAACAGATTTAGACAGATGCCATGCTTTAAATCAGGGGTTCTCAACCTTTTTCTTTCTGAGCCCCCCATCCATGCTATAAATACTCCACAGCCCAGCTGTACCACAGAACAACTGTTTTTCTCCATATAAAAGCCAGGGCCAGCGTTAGAGGGTACCAAGCAAGGCAACTGCCCGGGGCCCCACAAAGCTAAGTTACTTAGGCTTTGATTTCAGCCCCGGAGCCCCAGGTTTCAGTCCTGTGTGGTGAGACTTCAACTTTCTGCCCTGGACCCTAGCGAGTCTAACACTGGCCATCCTTGCGGCCCCCAAGAGGCCCCAGACCCTTGGGTGAGAGCCAGTGCTTTAAATAATATTCCAAACTTTTGTGTGTGTATTGGAACCTTGAAACTTTTAGAGGTTCACATACATTAGATATCAGGTGTTAAGGCTGCAGTAGACGAGAAGTTTTTAAAAACTTTTATTAGGCATAAATGTTAGAAATAGAAGTACTGTAGGAATATGCCTGATACAAGAAGAAAATCACTGGAGACCCAAACCTATACTTGGGTGTATAGTCCAGCTGAATTCAATGGGACTGCTCATCTGAGCTGAACCAATTTGTTCAGCTGGCAATCTTCCTGATCCAAAAGTTTGCCGGTGATGCTTGCTTATATGTTCCAAAAAGACAAAAATGTCATGTCACACATCCTGCCTCACGCATATATTGAGTGTCAAGTGAATTTGTATGTGTGTGGGGGGGGGGAAAGGGTGAGAAAACCTGGATTTGTGCTGGAAATGGCTCTACTTGAGGATCACTTTAGATAAGCTGTTGCCAGCGGGGGAGTGAGGTGGGAGGAAGTTTTGTTTCATGGTCTCTGTGTGTATATAATGTCTTCTGCAGTTTCCACGATATGCTATGCATCCGATGAAGTGAGCTGTAGCTCACGAAAGCTCATGCTCAAATAAACTGGTTAGTCTCTAAGGTGCCACAAGTACTCCTTTTCTTTTTAGTCAGTCCTTAGTGACAATAATCCAACATGGGTACCACATACCCCAGTTACCTAGTTTTCATCTAGTTACACTCTGACTTTCAAATGCTACCTGGCAAATAGAGAGAAGGACAACTTACAAACACTCAATGACATGTTTAAACCTTCATTCCATCACACTAACAATGCTGAGTGTCCACGCAAATGCTCAGTAAGAAGGAAAACAATAGCACCAGACCTCTAGCTCAGTTGATCTGTCTAGTGAAGATGGAAGGCAATAAAATCTTAGACAGCATAAAAATAAGGAAATGAACAAAGAATTGTTTCACGAAGAGAATGGTGACCTTGTGAAACTCACTGCCAAGGGCAGGTAACAATAAAAACCAGTGACTTAGCATTGTCCGAAAGAGAGAGGCTGCAAGGACAAATTAGTTTAACATGATTAATTGCATGATTGGTATTTTTTGAGCCACTACTATAGAAATCTATTAAATAGTATTTCAATGACAAATCTCTCCAACAAGAGCTGCAGGTCACAACAAGTTGTCTGCAGGTCACAAGTTGTCTATAGTTGCTATTCCATATACATTTCTGATTGTAAACCTCAAACCAATTGCTTTTGCATTTTTATAGAATACATTTTATAACCATATATTATTGTCTTTGTTGTAGTTCATCTCCCCATTAAGCATCACATAGTGCATTCATATTAGCACAAAACAATTAATGATTAATGTTACGAATACCAAAGGAATTCATAATGATTTTCCACTTATTGTAGAGTGCTGCTGTAATTAACTTATACAGTATGTCTGTGTTATAAAATTAGATATAGGAAGCTAATGATTATTTAGATGTTAAATGGGGAAAACACCATTAAAATTGCTTTTTAGTTGTACTTGGCAGTAAAAACAGGCTTATAAATTCAGTGATGATAGTGGGGAATAACAAAACAGTGGGAGGGATAGACTTCTCACATGGTGCCAGACATCAGATGTAAGCATATGCACACAATGATGCACTGAATTGATTTTGTACTATTGCTTGATGTTACTGTCACTCCTGCTTTTGTGAAATTAATATTGGTCTGTGGTTAAAAAAAAATACAAGAGAAGAAAAAGGGAATGAACATTCAAAAGTGGTAGAGAAAATGACTTTTCCTATCTTCTAGGAGAGTTTCACGGTTGATCGGGTAACCTCTCAGGCTTTGTCTAGAATCATCAGCTGGAAACAGTCAACTTCACTCTTTTCTCGCCATCTAGACGAGGAAAGTAGGCCACCTTTGAAAGCCAGGTAACCTGGTTTTAAACACTATTAGACATCGAGCGCTAACACAGTTTAACGCCTTTAAAGTGTGTTACCGGTTGCAGTTGGCCTTGTGGGAGGGGGGGAGCCCTCATTCCACAAGTTTCAGGCACATTTTTTGCTGAATTGGGCTGAAAATGATTTTGTCTGGGCTGCAATCAGGGATTAAACGTTTAACGTATTATGTGAGAGCCTGACAGGAAGGGGAACCCACGGCTGGACAACCAGTGTAAGCAATGGGGTTATTTCCGTATTATAGGATGGGGGCTCTGGATTCCAATGCTGCATTAAAGGCCATCTGACTTTATAAAATAATAATGGGAGCAGCAGCATCATGTCGTCAATGTGCTAGGACACCGAATATCCTGTTAGTGGTATCGAATAAGATGATACTAAGCTGCAGAAATTCATGCACTTGCCTATGACTCATACATTACTGTCCAAAGTGATCCAGAAATGAAATATCATGTACAGAGACTTATTCTTTATTGCTTTAATTCATCACCCCTGCAGCTGCAATTCTCAATTTAGCTAGTGACGCTATATAAAGTAACCTATAATACACTAACCTAAAAACAGCGGCCAGTAGTTCTGTTTTGTTTCACCAAAATAATGAGGAGTAAGTGATCCTTTTTATATCTTTTTCTCAGCAGCCAGACTGTATCTGAGAAGCTTTTTGTTCCTCATGCTATATAAAATGATTAATGTGCTCGCTGTGCCATAAGAATCATATTGGAAACTACAGGTTGCAGCAGTACAGCACTTGTTACTTGCAGCGTAGTTATTTGCAACCCTGAATTCACTGAAATTTAATCCTACTGTTATATTGCACAGAAACCAGTCCAGCGGTGATGGGATCAAATGGGCAGATAACATCAATCAAAAAATATTTATTATTAGAATCCACTGGTTTAATATGAAACTATTGTCTAAGAAGTTTTAATCTTTCTCTGAAGACTGAAGAATTGACAAAAGGTTGTAAAGATTGTAAAATGTCTAAGACTAAGTTGACCCTTAAAAGCATGGATATATAGTACAATATAGGGACAATTTCAGGACCCTGGCTATAATAGAATGAAAGACTCTGCTATAAGTTAACTTAAGCAGAGACTGACTAGAACACAGCAGATAGCTATACCAGGAGTGGCCAAAGTTACTGACCCTCTGAGCTGCATACAATAATCTTCAGAAGCTTGAGAGCCACAAGACACACACAAGCTGTCCTGTGGGGCGGCACCTGCCAGGGTGCGGGGCTTCTGCCCCGACTCCCCTCCCCTGCAGGACTAAAGGCCTTAGACCCCTCCCCTCCCTTAAGGGGAGAGATCCCACCACAGGGCAGAAGCCCCTAGTTCCACCACCCACACAGGGCAGAAACCCCGAGCTGCACCCCACCCAGTCTGATAGGCAGAGAATGGGGGGACTCCAGGAGCTGCACTTCAACTGTTTGGCCATTCCTGATCTAGACTATAATACAGCTTCAAATCTAAGCAAGATTAACCAGATTTTTACATGAAGGTGTTTTGCTGCAAGTCAGAAATTTCTTGCATGGGACATTGCACAGAACATTTTGAACAAAAAACCTGATATGGAAGTAATTAATCTATGATGCCATTATTATACTAGACACAGAATTGTAACTGTTTATTAATAGCAAATGTGTTGGTCTGCCTAAAACCATGTTGTCTTACATTAACCAAGGGAGCTACTGCAACTGAAAACACAACATGCAAATGTCAGATTCCTCAGCATCTTTTTGCAAGGTGTTATAGAACAAATTCTATACTGTGTCCACCCTCACTTTATATCAGTAGTTCATCACTTTGCCATTTCACTGATATACTAATATCACACTTGGAATATGATGGCCTTTTTTTAAAAGGCCAAGTTTCAACACAACTATGGAAACAAAACAACATGTTTTCAATTCACTATAGATCTAGCTTTCTGACAATCTCTTGCTTTTGAATAAGCAGAAAAACAAATTAGTCATGTACAGTGCTTTAACAGCAAAAACACTCAGTCTAAAACTGAAGGGCATAAATAATACATTGCATCAGTCTTACAATAAATAATTGTAGGGACTCAGAATGTAGGATTGAATTTCCAGTTTAAATGTAAACACATAATTAAGTTTAATCATTTACTAGAATATAGGACACAACAAATTCACAGAAAGGTACATATTAGACTAGGACATGTTCTGAATCAGTGTCAAACGTCTCTAGTCTAATTTTTTCCATAAAACAAACCAAATAAATCCCTGCTGTACCTTTTGAAGTCAACAGGCCCAATTCTCCTCCTTTGATGTTAATGGAATTTCTGCAGATTTATATTGATGTAACAAAGATCAGCATTTGGTTCACTCATTTGACTGAACACAGTTATACTACATATGAATTTGACCTGATGTGTTACATTGCAACATTAGAAATAAGTTTGAGGTAGAGAAGAAAGTCTTATTAGGTTAGAGTTCATGCCAATATCTTGGCCAAAATTTATTTTAAGGTAATTGGATTCTGCCAACCTAACTCTCCATGCTGTTTCAACTGGATATGGTCTTTTCCCCTTATTATTATAAAATTAGTGTGGGTACATAACTCCTGGGAGAATTCTGCACTACTGTGCACGCACAGAATTCATGCCCCATGCAGAGCTGTATGTATTACCTACCTCATAATGGTGAGGAGACTTAACTGAATATTCATAAAGTGCTTTGAGATCATCTTAACCATCCTCCTGCCAATACAGGACTGTTCCTTACAGCACATTTTCTAGACATTTGTCCAGTAAAGTTTTAACCTGCCAGCCAAGCAATGGGACTTTCACATTGCTTTGGAGACTATTCGACTGTCTACCTAACTTCATTGTTAATTTTTTTTCCTGATATTCACCCAAATCTTTCAATTCCTTAATTGTATCTATTATTCCTAGTTATACTTCCTCTCTGGAGAGCTCAATGGAGAGCTCCAGAAAGCTGTTCTAATTTGAGCAAAATTTATTTTTAAGCTTTTTCCTATGAAAGAAAAGTTATGCATACTCTCTCTGCTTTCTAGCTATCTTAAGAGCTTTGAAATAGTCTAAAACAGTTCTAATGTAGCCAAAATTGTCAATCACATTCATAAAGTATTTCACAATATCAGCTTTGATATTTACTTTTAATTTCTGTTTTTGTAAAAAACATCACTTGTCCTAATGACAGGGATTCCTATTGCTAATGGTGAATTTTGTGACTCTGCAAGTGCATGATCAAAGCAAGGATAATGCACCACAATGTATTCTGTACATTTATATTTATTTATGATAATACCTCATTATGTAACAGTAAGGAAACAGTCATATATAGTATAAAAATGACTTGGTAATGAAACTTTATTGCAACCCCAGGTATTAAATCTTTGCTGAGAGAGGGCAAAGATTTCTATGTAGTTTATAAAGTGGATAGTTAAAAGGAATCTATTTTGTAATTGTTAACATCCTACAGCGGACATTAGGCCAGTTATATCCCATTTTTAGAAAGAGGATTCTCCTCTGTGTTCCCACATATTCCTGCTTTGCATTAGTCAGATCCCAGCTGACAGGGTTTTCTATCTAACACTCTATCTCAGAGGTTCCCAAACTCTACTCACTGGTCACAAGGTGCTGGCTCCTCCTTTGTTCCCAATCTTAAACTTCAGTAAGATGCATACTGTATTATTAACCATATAAAGCAATTCCTATAGATGCCACAGGAGGTTATAAGATCAAGAGAGGAAGGTGGTTCACATAATAATCCTTGTATTAAAATGCGTTCCAGACTATGGAAATATTTGGAACCCCCTGCTCTCTCTAATCTAAACATCACCACAGTATCTTATGTCTTGTTATTATGACTGAAATGATTTGACTACATGGACTAATATTCCACAAAGTAGCCTTGGAATTACTGGCAGATTGCAGCTGATCAGAATACTAAACAGACAAATTTCAGATTTGCTATTCATAACACGATAAATCAAAGTCCTTATACAGCAGTTGCCATTAAAAACTCAACACTGACTACTACAGCTACCCACGGCAACTGTGGTATCTCCTTAACATGGAAGATGCCAGCATAGTAAAATTTCTGCAGAGTAAGAAATGTAGGGGAGTTTTAAGCTTTATAAACCTGGATTTTTATAGAGTGCAAAGGAGGAAGAAAATATAGCCAGGGGATATATTATCCAGTCACCAAAGTCTTCACAAACTTAATATAACAAACTTCTGAAATGCAATCCTAATCACTAATTATCACTTATGTATTTAAATACTGAGTTACAAATACCACCTGATATTCCCAAAATTCTGGGGCCTGTACTTTCTAAAGTGAACAACTATTGGGTGCCAAAGCAGAGAGACCATAAAGGAGTTTTATTTACATAAATGCTGAGCATACACCTATTAAAATTAGATCCCTTAAGGTGTTGAGTTGGGAAGCCAAAAACTGAGGCACCCAAAATTAGTAGTCACTTACAAAAATTTAGATCTGGTCTGTTTAAAAATAAAATGAACACTTAAAAAAATTTTTAACTGTTAAACCAATCCATTCTAAGTGTAATTAAGGTATAAAAACCATACTAAAACAAATATGTTTTAAAGTAAAAGTGTATATTAGTGGAGTATAAAATATAGTATATTATGAATATGCAATCATTCTCCAAAATATAAATTATGGATGGGTAAATTTAGGTCTGAAACATTTAATCATCATCGGATCTAGTTGCAAGTCTAAATTCTACCTGCAGGCATAGCTATTTGTACAGTCCTTGTAATAAACAATTTTCATTCTTGTAGACATATACTGCACATTTATAACAATCCCTTGTAGTGTTAATGGTTCAAAGCAACTCGTACTCTTGTGAAATTATCTACATAAATTTGAAACTGGCCCAGGAAACGCCAGGAAGTTGACCTGTGCAATGGTAAAAGTAACATGTCAGCTATGGCTTGGGCTTAAAGGATAACTTCCTGGCCTGTGATCCAGTAGGTCTGGCCCCAGGATTACTTGAAAGTTGGCATGTGTTTGCTCATATGACTTTTGAACTTAAATGTATTTGGACTGATTATTATTATTTGTATTATCGTGTGTCTATGAGTCTCCGTAATAGACCAGGACCCCATTGTGCTAGGCGCTGTACAAACACAGAACAAAGACAGTCCCTTCCCCAGAGAGGTTACAATCTAAGTATAAAGACAAGAGACAATAGTTGGATAAGGACAGATCGGGGAATACGAGGAAACAGTACGGGTCAGCATGTCAGGTAGTGATCTCAGTACACCAGCAGCCTAACAATTATCAAGTTTTTTGTAGACCTCAGAGTTACTGAGAGTTTTGAAAGCGGGTTTTAAAGGTAGATAATAATTAGCTCTACGGATGTTTATGAGGACTGTCTCCCAAGCATGAGGAGCAGCTAGGGAGAAAGTATGAAGGTGTTTGTTTGAAACTGTAATAAGTGGGCAATGGAGGTTGGCATCATGGGCAATCGGAGGCAGGGATCACCTTTTTGATATGGAATAAGATGATAGGTAGAGTTGGAATAGGTCATGAAGGGCCTTGTCACAGGTGTGGGTGCTCTGTGGGGCCAGACATGGTACTGCAGGCTCTCCCTGCCCTAGTTTACAAGTTATGGCTGCCTGCTCAGAGTAGGGTGGCCAATGCCATAAGTTCGCCATCAGTCTCTAAACAGTTAAATAAAAATAAACTCAGAATTTGTCTGTCTTCACCTTTAAACAAACCAATCAATCTGAAAAGACAAGTGGTTATTTGCAGCACTTGAAGGCAAGGCCCTGATCTCACCCTGGGGTTTTGGACTACTACTGAGGAATTCCTCCTCTGTTTGAGTCTCACTAACCACCCAGAAGCAGGCAAGCCTTGTTAACTTCCATGCTGGCTCTCAATTCGTCAGTGTCTCCTCCTGGCCCTTCTTGCTCTCTGAAGCACTAAGTCTTGCTGGTAGCACAGGCCAAGTGGGCTTTCCTCGATCAGGGAATTGTCAGGTCACTGACAACTCCAGCAGGGGGGCAGAGAAAGCCTGATAGACAGTGAAGACAAGAACCTTATGTTTGATGCAATAGAGAAAGGATAGACAGTGATGATATGCAAAGAGAAGGATGACATGGTCAAAGTGACTGGCTAGAAAGATGATCTTTGCAGCATCATTTTGAATGGATATCAACAGGGCAATACTGCATTTGTCAAGTCCGGAGAAAAGGATGTTGCAGTTATTTGGATGTAAGAGGATGAAAGCCTGGATTAGAGTCTTAGTTGTGTGGGTAGACAGGAGAGACAATATCTTAGAAATGTTATGCAGAAAGACTGCAAGACTTTGCCATAGCCTGGATGTGAGGACCTAGAAAGGTCAAAGTCAATAAGATGAGATCCAGGTTATGGGCCTGAAGTGACGGGCAGGATGGTAGTGTTGACCATAGTGATTGAGAAAGGAGGTAGCAGGGAAAGGGGAGATTAAGAGCTCTCTTTTAACCGTGTTGAGCTTCAGATGAGTTCCAGACAACCATAAGGAGAAGTAAGAGACAGGCTGATATTTTAGTTTGGACAGATGGAGACAGGTCTGGAGTAGAGAAGTAAATCTGTGTATCATCCACATACATATGGCAGTTAAATTTGTGTTTGCAGATGAGAATACTCAGAGATAAGGTGTAAAAGGAGAAGATGACCAAGAACAAAGCCCTATGGAACACCGTCAGAAAACAGGTGGCGGGGAAATGAGCAAGGTCCTTCAAAGGACCCGATGATGGTGCAATTAGAGAGACAGAGGGCTTTTTGTCTATAGAGATGCCCATACCATGTTAGTTTAAGATTTCCTAAAGAAAGTTTCTAGTTATAAATAAGCAAGACAATCCAAAAGCATGTCTGAGGAATTCAGCACTTGTAGAGGGGAGGGTGAAAGATGAATGACAGTGATGAACTTCAAATGCAAGTGCACATATACTGGAAAAAGCTTCATCGTATATACAAGATGTTAGACACATCCTAGAACAGGTGTCACATATCCGGAGGTAACTACACTTCTGAACCCTTTACTGACTTCCTTGAGGGCAATCTCCTTTGGTCTTGGGCCTTCAACCATCACTTGGCTCGGAGAAGGATCCTGTAATCTACTCCCAGACTAGGGATTTAGGCTGCTCGCTGTGATCATCTCAGCAAGTCTGATTTTAGTTCAGCACTTGTAGTCCTGTTCTCTCATGGTCAATGACAGGGTTAACCAGTGACCAGTGAGCCTTCATATAGCAGAGTATTTATTATTCAGATCAAAAGCATTGCAGAGCAAAAATTATCTTGAAAATAGCTTATATGCATGTCTTACCAGGTGTGACTCATCTTCCACATGGGAACCCTAGCAAGTTTCAGAGTACTTCTGGCCCTCTTGCAGGGTGTGTTCGTCTGGGTCACAGTTTCATATCTGTTCTTGAATGAGATGAGAATGATCTCTCTTCCTAGGGTGAGAGTGGACACTGTATACAGTTTTCAGTTCTTTGTTCGCCATACCTCCTGAACCAGGTCAATCTAGTATATGCACTTTCCCCAAGGAGTTAAGGCTTTTCCAGACTTATTACCTGCTTACAGGGGCGGATGTAGCCTCCCAATTCAATAGGTGCACTATATAAACTACTCACCACCAGCAGCAGCAACCTCTGCCCTGGCACTACAACCCTAATCCTGACCCATTGTGGAGAGGAGGCCCCGAGGATGGGATCTGGAGAGTGAGCCCATCCCCCATTAACCCCGCAGTAATGGCTTCTGTTCCATGGGGCTGAGTCCAGCTCTCTGCCTTGGGCATTGCAATCGGGTGCACGGGTTTGCAGCACCACTCAGGTTTGTCCCACTCATGATAGAAGGGCCACCAGGCCAAATCCAAGTGGGCAGTGATCCTTAACTATTCATTTCCTTGCTTTTAGGTGCTTAGGTTTGTAAACTCTATAATTGGCAAGTAGATTGTGACTCAGCAATTTAAACTGGTTTAACTGCTCTGAAGTGAGTTGGTTACAGAACATATCAGGGACGGGTATGGAATTTGGGCTCAGACCTAGCTTTGGATGCAAAATCCATCCCCATTCCCAAAGGTCTGCATTCTCACCCAGTTATTTTAATCAGGCCTATATTTAAATGGAAGACAAGTGGTGGTTTGTGATGCATGAAACCCTCAATGCCAACTGGCAAGGTAGTTACAAGAATATCCTGATTGAAATCTCCCTTTCGCAGGAGTCGGGGGTTGCAGGGTAACAAGGTGACTTACAGTCCTGGGTACCATGGGAACTGTGGTGCAGGAAGAATTTCTTCCCTGCCTAACCACTGTAAGCAATCAGCTTTCACCCTTAAATGTGAGGTATGACTGTCCTTGCAACATTGTCTTTTTGTCTTCAAAGTAAGAGTGGACAGCAAGTGATCAACCCACAAGTAACCTCTATGTATAATTACATCTATTACATTTGCAAGCAGGTCCTCCCACTCTTTCAAGGTGCCTCATCACAATCTACAAGTGACATTCCTTCTCCTTGACACAGTCCATTCTTCACATCTATTAGGACTGGCATCTAGCCAATGTGACAAGATACTGTACAAAGTATATAATATATATCTTGCTGCCCTACCTTTACCCATTGACAGGGATTAAGCACTCCTAAGGGTCTCAAACTTCTCTCTAAAAATGAAAAACATGCTCTCCACTCTCCATCCACCTCTGGTTTAAAAACAAATCCAATTTCAAAATGCCCAGGAATGCTATTATGAACAGGATCCTGTATATTTCTTACACCTTCTACTAACTCAATAGCCAAGTCAAAGACTAGACTATAGAGAAACAGTCACAGATGGTTGATTGGCTAGTGTTAAAATTGAATTTAGGCCACACATTTCAATGCTAGACACATTTTATTTGCTTTATATTAAATTATTACATTTTCTAAACTAATTCACATAACTCTTCTGCCAGGTGTCATAGCAAAAAAAGGGCCAAGTTCAATGCTGTCTAGGGGTTCTGTTTAGAAATGTATTTTCAGCTTCCATCTAAAACCTGGGAGCAGATAAAGTTTTAGCAACTAACAATTTTGGCCCCTTTTGGTCACCTTTACATGTGTTGCTTGCCCACCTATCATCACTTGGGAATAAGTAACCACAAATTCCTTTTATTTGGAAAAGAACACAATCATATATTCACATAACAGAAAGTGAGCAAATTCCAGATCATGTATCACTTATGGCTGACCTCACAGTCCCCATCATTAATTGCCTAGCTTACTGAGGGACCAAAACGCTTATCTGCAATACAATCGCATTCTCCAATTCCATTACACTCAGTGGTGATCAAGCAGTCACCAGGAAGCAGCTCTTCAGCCCATTTACTGCAGCCCGGAAAAACTTGTGTCACCAAGACCCCCTCTGATCTATGGCTATCTGGTCTGGTTTCTCCAAGTTCAGTTCCACCATCTCTGCCACTAGTCAAGTGCCACAACATTCAGGTCTGGCAGCTGCCAGCAGCCAGATGCCATAAGTAGGGTGACCACATGTCCCAATTTTATAGGGACAGTCCCAATTTTGGGGGCTGTTTCTTATATAGGCACCTATTACCCCGACCCCCATTCCAATTCTTTACACTTGCTAGCTGGTCACCCTAGCCATAAGGACACTTCTGAACCCTTTACTGACTTCCTTGAGGGAAATCTCCTTTGGTCTCAGCCCTCCAGCCATCACTTTGCTCAGAGCAGGATCCTGAAAGACAAACTCTGAACAAAGGAGGACCTAAGGGCAGAGTCATTGCTCCCTCAAACAGGCTTAGCCTTCAGAGCCCGGCTCCTGAACTTGGATTTCACACCCACCAGTCCTCTACGTGTCAGTTCCACTTACTACAGGATGCGCATTGCACAATTCAGATAACATTTCATAAATAGTTACATTAACAAACTCTTATATTAATAAAATCAGAATACAAAAAAAATTCATGTAAATTAAGCTGTTGGAGTAGCTTTTTCTCTTCTTCTATGAAGGGAGGAGAGCTTTTCCCTTTAAGCCTTCTAGCTTTGGGGCTTACTTCTATATTGTTATTTTCTTCTCTTTAGCCTCTGTCCATTTTTCCTGTCTCTTATTCAGACACTTACTCCCTAGATATTAGGGTGTCCTCTGAGTCGATGGGAGTCTTGGAACCTGGGTTTGCAGAAGCAGATGAGATACTGGGCGCAATTTAACTCCCATACCAAACCTGCAAGCATTTAAATTTAAGCATGTTTATGTGCATGAATAGCCCCATTGAGTTAAAAGGCCTGAAATTAGGAGTAATAACACAATTAAAATCAGTGAAACAAAACCATTGGACCTATGCAAAACTTGAGGGTCCTTTCTAGTTAGGATGTGGACAACCAAAACTCATGGATTCCTGTTCCATTCCACTATGCACAGAATCTTGTAGAGAACTTTGCGGGGGGGGGCAGGGAGTGGGAAGGAGAGGAAGGAGCAGAGAGAAGGGGAATGGTGAAAAGTCTCTGCTTCAGTTTTTCCAAAGTACTGGTCAAAGGTGTTTTTCATTGGTCATTCTACCTGGACTAAGAACACATGAAGAAAGGGCATACAAATAAATTTTGGGAAAAGTCAAATGTCAGTTCAATGCATTTCAAGAGTCTATGGGCCAAACTTTCTGCTTAGTTACACTTGTGCAATTTCATGGAAGCCAATGAGCTTGCACCTGTTTCAATGAGGAGAAAGTTTGTCCTTACATATGCAATATTACATGGCTTTAACTGATTCCAAATGAGGTTCCAGTTAAACACAGTTGGAGTTTAAAACAAGTTCTGAAGACAAATTAAGCTGCTGGGCTAAGCTTAAATAGAGAAACATAATTTAACAAACCCCACTATAGTTCTTAGGGCATGTGATTGATAAAGGGCTGTAACATAGAATTCTGTAAGTCTAAGCTATAGTTGAAATACCATTTTCTGAAGATGTATCCAAATTGATGTGGTTCATTGGTATAAATCTTTGTAGCAAATTCATACCTAATCCATTCTTAAAAGGCATATTTCTTTATGAACTGATTAAAACATCCTCTGTTTAAGCACAGGAGTGCTTTTTAGAGTATCTAAATATATTAGCCACATTGCAGTTTTGGTAGCCTATGGTGTTTTCAAGTCAGCACCTGATGTCAGCAGCTGTAGCTTTGGTGGAGTGCTACTCCAGTTACACAGAGATATTTGGAAGCCTCTAACATATTGTTCAAGATTTTCAGACTGTAAGTCCAGGTACACACAAACAGACTAAGCAATTGTACGGACATGTGAGGAGTTTATAAAGTATTTGCAAGGTCCTGATAATTTCAAGCTCTTGACAGGCCACCAGAGTTATTGGGGGCCAACCCCAAAATACAAGGCAAATCAGTGGTAGACGCAGGAATAGAACTCAGGTCTTACGACTCACAGTCTTCTGCAGTAATGCCTATATTACACCAAATTGCAGCATGCAGGGTGTGTGTATGTTTAGATATATAGACAAAATCTGATGCTCTGAAAATGAATAAAATTAAAGCTTAAACTAATACTTTTCCCACAATGGCCAACAGCACTCTTTTCTCTGACCCAGTGACTCAGACTTTTTCTCATCCAAATAGGTTCTTTATTAACCTTTTTATGTGTTCCTGCTCAGATGCTGACAAAAGGCCAGTTTTATTTTTAGGATTTATACGACCTGTATATTTTTAAAAAAGTCTAACAGCTGCACTAATAAACACTACTGAGTTATCCCTCAGGAGTACAAAACAGGGTGTTTTAGCTTATATATCAAAGACAGCCAAAGAGGGCCTATAAACCTACAGTCTTGACTGAAAAAAAAACCCTAACAGGCAGAAATCTTCCAGCAAATTGAGATCTATGCCCTTTATCAGGAAAAAGCAGAACAACATATGCTTTTCTCCCAATTAGGATTGGTTTCAATATGTGTTTTGTCACCACAGAAGAGCAATGTATATAATGCTACTCAGGTATGTTCTTGTAGCTTGAGAATGTTGTTAGTCTCCCTCCTAGCACCCTGTTGTCCACAGTTCCCATTGAAAGAACAAAGTAGATCAAATCTATACTTTACAACTCAAAAATGAAACTTCAGAAGTTAATAAATTCAGGAGAGCCCAGCATCTCTAGTTACCTTTCTGCTGTCACGTTCCCACATCCAACATATCCTAGCTGGAATGTGTACTGCATGCATAAACAGTTTGCAGAGATATCTGGGAACGTCATATATTGACTATCCGTACTTGATTTTGTAACCTTAACCTTCTTAATGTATTTTGTGGGTAATATATATTACCAGTATATAAATGGATCTGAGCAACACTGCAATGCGAAGAACGATGTACTGAGGAAAAAGCCACATGCAGATCAAACTCAGTGTTGCCCCTCTGCTTCGTTAACTCTGGAATATTTGATGAAATGGTGACTAGAGCAGACTATAAACCACCATAAATCTTTGTAAGAAATAATCCAAACTCACATGAAGCCTTAAGTGTGTATAACAAATAGGAAACCCAACTATGAATAATATAGAGAGAATCGAAGTGACAATCTAAACTCATTTCAATCCACATGAAAACAAAAACAGTAGCATCTGTCTTTGCTCCACAGAACTTTCTGAAAAACTGCAGGTGAGTGAAGAAGGGAGCATGAGAGTTGGAAACTAAGTTTGACAAAGCCAAAACTCTCCTTCCCACCAATCCCCCGTATGTAGCAGTCCTGTAGAAATTAAGATCAAAGAAAGAGGGTTCCATAAAAAATGACAAAGATTATAGAATTTGACAGGAAAGGATATATTTTCTCTAAAATGTAACTAATCTACAGAGTAGAATAGTTAATACCTTTTAAAAATATTATAGTAAGTTAACACTCTACTAAATTTTTTAGAACTCGTCCATAAGGTAAGATGAGCTGCTTACCACCACAGATACTTGTTATTTTCATCAACACTTACAGTCCTAGTGTCTCAAGTTACAGCACTTTAACTGTAAATCAAATTGTAAGAGTAGCTACATAATAGCTACAACTCTCTTTGCTGGGAGGGATTTAAATTTAAATTAGTCAATCAGGTAATTTAGATCCTGAAACGATAGGCCAATTTCTGGTGGCAATGCATTCCCTTTAGTGGAGTTACCAAGATATAAATCTGTCACACTTCATAACATACTTCCTCAATGAAATTAAGTTGTGTGAACAGTAGAGCTGTTGATTAATAGCAGTTAACTCACGCGATTAACTCAAAAAAATTGTGATTAAAAAAATTAATCGTGATTAATCACAGTTTTAAATCGCACTATTAATCAATAGAATACCAATTGAAATTTATTAAATATTTTGATGTTTGTCTACATTTTTTATAGTATTCTGTGTTGTAATTAAAATCAGTGTATATTATTTTTATTCAAATAGTTGCACTGTAAAAATGATTTTAAAAATTATTTTTCAATTCACTTCATACAAGTACTGTAGTGCAATCTTTTTGTCTTGAAAGTGCAACTTACAAATGTAGATTTATTTTGTGTTACATAATTGCACTCAAAAACAAAACAATGTAAAACTTCAGAGCCTACAAGTCCACTCAGTCCTAGTTTTTGTTCAGCCACTCTCTAAGACAAACAAGTTTATTTACATTTACAAGAGATAATGTTGCTCACTTCTTATTTACAATGTCACCAGAAAGTGAGAACAGGCATTTGCATGGCACTTTTGTAGTTGGCACTGCAAGGTATTTACATGCCAGATATGCTAAATATTCGTAGCCCCTTTGAGTTTGGTCACCATGCTTCCATGCTGATGACACTCGTTAAAAAATAATGCGTTAATTAAATTTGTCACTGAACCACTTGGGGGAGAATTGTACGTCCTCTGTTCTGTTTTACCCCCATTTTCCATCTATTGCATGTTATAGCAGTCTCAGATGATGACCCAGCACATGTTGTTCATTTTAAGAACACTTTCACTGCAGATCTGACAAAATGCAAAGAAAGTTCCAATGTGAGATTTCTAGAGCTAGCTACAGCTCTTGACCCAAGGTTTCAGAATCTGAAGTGCCTTCCAAAATCTGAGAGGGACAATGTGTGGAGCATGCTTTCAGAAGACTTAAAAGAGCAAAACTCCAATGCAGAAACTACAGAACCCGAACCACCAAAAAAGAAAATCAACCTTCTACTGGGGGCATCTGACTCAGATCATTAAAATGAGCATGCATCGGTCCGCGCTGCTTCAGACTGTCATTGAGCAGAACCCATCATCAGCATGGACGCATGTCCCATAGAATGATGGCTGAAGTATCAAGGGACATACAAATCTTTAGCGCATCTGGCATGTAAATATCTTGTAACGCCAGCTACAACAGTGCCATGCAAACACCTGTTCTCACTTTCAGATGACATTGTAAACAAGAAGTGGGCAGTATTATCTCCTGCACATGAAAACAAACTGAACAAGAAGTAGGACTGGGTGGACTTGTAGGCTCTACAATTTTACATTGTTTTATTTTTGAATGCAATTATTTTTGTACATAATTCTACATTTGTAAGTTCAACTTTCATGTTAAAGATATTGAACTACAGTATTTGTATTAGGTGAACTGACAAATACTATTTATTTTGTTTTTATACAGTGCAAATACTTGTAACCAAAAATAAATATAAAGTGAGCAGTGTACATTTTGTATTCTGTGTTATAATTGAAATCAATATATTTGAAAATGTAGAAAACATCCAAAAATATTTAAATAAACGGTATGCTATTATTGTTTAACAATGTGATTATTCGTGATTAATTTTTTTAATCGTGCAGTTAATCACAATTAATGTATTTAATCATGCGCTTAATCGCGATTCATTTTTTTAATCGCTTGACCACCCTAGTTAAGAGTCTTCTTCTAGGCTTAGACATTATGCTTGTATTTGGACATAACTTAGATTTGAAGAGATATCATAACCTCCTGAAACAGAGTGGTCTGGCCCCTTTAAGGAGTGAGAGAGCTTCGGGCTCACCAACCCTGTTCCATGACATGGACTCTTTAAGGAACAGGTGTTTAAGGGAGTAGCAGACAAGCTGATAAATGGAGGCCAGGTGGTAATGTAAAAGCAAACTTCTGAACAAAATAAAATAAAAGAGCACTGTCTGCAACCAGCAGGGATGGAATCTGGTGATTGGTGGGCTGAGGAAGCTGGTCTTAACTATTTCACAGGCCCAGGAGGGAGGGCTGTATAAGTTGGTATTGTGAGAATGGACAGTAGGAGAGTTTGTGGGCAGCCCAATGGACTCTCCAGAGGGACTGGGGACTGCAGTGGGACTGATGGAGTTCCCTAGCTCAGGTGAATGGAGGAAGAACCAGGAACCTGAAGTTCTAGATCCGGGATGAAATGGAAAACCCCAGAGGAAAGGGTTTGGCCTCAAAGGGCCAAAGTAAATTGTATTTTGTTAAGACTTAGTAAATTGAACGCCAAGAAGAAGGGGAAATCTAAATACTCTGGCCTGTGAACATGTTATTGGGAGAAGTAGCAGGGAACTGAGGATGGGGTGCCTGCAAGGCCATGAGGTGATGTGCTCTGGGATAGGATTGTGCTGCATCTCTTCTCTTAACTCCTCCAAGGAATGGGTGACCTGTATGCAGACCCCCAGGAGCCTCCCCTTAACCAGACTCAGACAGCTGAAATACTTCAGTGTGGCTTAGAGAAATATCATGAAACAGTAACTTACTTTCAAAAGGTAATGGGTGGAGATTACAAAATAAAAAGATTCAACAGATTGAATAATTTGGAAGTTAAAAATTGTGTTGGCCATACATAAATTAATAGAATTCAAAGACATAATAATTAATGACATCGTGTGAACACATTAGATAATAACGCAACAATTATACAGTATCTTTACTAAATACCTTTAAAAATCAGGCTGAAAGTACTTAAACATCAGGTTTCTCCAATGGCCCTGTACAGAAATTATAGCAAATTATCCTATTTCACAATGAGGGACTGGACTCAGAAGGGTAAAGTGAGTTACCCAAGATAAGTCAGTGTCATGCCTAGGACTAGAATGCCTAGATCCTCACTCCAAATTCCATGCTTTAAACACAAGACCACACTCACTCAATCCATCTAACTACTAACCGTGGTACTCCTATCAAAATTACAGATTATTCAACTGTTCCCCCAACTATCAAGAGCCTCCAAGCAATATGATGTATTTGACATTGAACAATAAAAAAAACCCAATAATGAGTTATGCTTATAGCTATTAAGTTAACCCATACAAATAATTTCTCTAGCTTTACTCTCCTTGGGATGTGAAAACACTTGGTCCTGATACTGAATTACTTGGACTTTGGAAATTCACATTAAATTGAGTCATCAGTGATGCTCAGCCAGTCACATGGCTTGGTGCTGTGGTGACAAAGTGGGCATTTTCTGTAATATTTTTATTAATGATATGCATGGCAGTGACCTACTTGACTAGGGATTGCTAGGCAGAGGGTGCACAAGCATTTAAAATGTTCCTGGGCCAGAGCTGAAGCCATGAGGAGTGGAATGTCACATAACTGGGGAGCTCCAAGGACTGAACAATTAATACCAAAAATGGGAAAATCAAGCAGCCAGAGTATATGAATTCAGCATAGGTCTGCAGGAGGACAATGGAATGAGTAGTGTCAGGTGGCTGGCATAAGAGTTGACCTTTTGGAGACATGGGGGGCTCTCACCTGGGACTGACAAGGAGATGGAAAGAGAGAGCCATCTTGCCCCAGAGTAAGATGAGGGAGGCTGCTGAAGGGGCAGGTAGGCAATGGGGTGAAATACTCTGCCTGCCGGACAGATAGAACAAAGATGACAGGTTTCAGAGTAACAGCCGTGTTAGTCTGTATTCGCAAAAAGAAAAGGAGTACTTGTGGCACCTTAGAGACTAACCAAATAAATTGGTTAGTCTCTAAGGTGCCACAAGTACTCCTTTTCTTAGAACAAAGATGGTCTCCCAAGGGAAGGGTGAACTAGTGAGGGACTTTGTGTGTTTTATTGTTTTGTGTGATCTATATTCTCCTGTGCTTTACATGATTAAATATAAAGAGCTTAAAGTTGATAGACTGAACAAAGTGTGTGTGTTGACTGCTTCACAACTACTGTGTGCCCCTGAGGGAGTGAAACTGTAAACTAGAAACTTCATACCTGTTGGATGGAGTTCTGGGAGAGGGGTGTGTCTGAGGGTCAGAACTGTGCCCAGATGGGCTAGGTGGCTGTCCAGTAGGTTCCAATACTCACAGTGGGGTGCTAGATAAAAGATCTGTACCATGACAGAGTGCCTAGGGCCCCAACACTGGGGCAATGGCTGGACTCTCTTCAGACTCCAGGAGCTTGAAATACCTTTGGGAGCTAGAGCAAGAACACTTTGATTCCCGTCTCAGCAGTCTTAGTGGGTGGCCAACAAGGTGCTCACTAGGATCTGCGACACTTCGATTCAGATCCTCAAAGGTATTTAGGCACCAAACTCCAATTTAAATCAATGGACTGGAGGATTTTCAACCCTGGCCTTTTTTTTTTTTTTTTTTTAAAGAAAATGGACTAAAGCTGAAAAAATATCTGAAAAACTGTTAATGAATATTTGCTTGAATAAAGTCCCTGAATTTGCACTGGCTGTTTCTTCTCCTTTTGTTTGCTTTCAGCAATGAGTTTGCTGATAGGAATGTTCATAGAAACAGTGAAATTTAAAGGACTATTAGAACATTTTCAGAAAGCAAGTTTTGAATGCCTAAATGAGTATCCATACCAGAAATGTGATCAGTTACTTATCCAGCCTGCATACAGAATAAAACTGTGACCTGAATACCCAGTCAAATCTAATAGCACTCATATCAAGTATTGACAATGAACTGCTCATGAATTATCTCCAAGAAACTATTTAAACAATTCTGAATTACTACAAAAACTGAGAATTGCAATCTGGTCATAAACAATCTCTGAATGGAAAAAGGTGAAATTCATTGAACAAATTATTCTCCCTAACTTTGAAATATTTTCAGTTTGTATTTGTGCCAGTAAAACTCACCCTAGGTACCTGCATAGTTCCCATCAATGTAATTAAATACAAATAAGAATACAAATACAAATAAGAATCTCTTCTCTTTCCAACCCTGTAGGAGAAATAGCTCAGTTAGTTCAGAATTTGCTTGTGTGCTGTGAGCAGAAGTGAGGGAAGCTAAGTTGAAGAAATAATTACTTTTGCTGTAGTTGGGAGAATGGTGCAACTCCTACCCCTTTCATACTCCAAGTCCAGCTCCTATGATATTTTCTCATGCTCATGAGACTGCACTTACTAGTGTACAGTTTCACTGTTATGGTGGAAAGCAGCTGTCACATGGCAATGATTGTAGGAGAGCAGCTAGGACACATTCCATGGAGTACTTTAAATGTTAGGGCAGAGACTGTGAACTGGACTCAGAATGGGAAGCAATGCAGAGGGCTGAGCATGTGGTCAACATAAATACTAGCTGCGTTTTTGCAGCATATGTGATTCTGGATATGAGTTGCAATAATCAAAACTAGTGGTTACATATGGTGGAGCCCTGTGGTCAGATCTATCTGACATCATGGCACAGTCTTCTGGCTAGTCTCAGGGGGAAGTGAGAATTTTTTGCCCCCTTGGCTATTTGGGCATTCAACAGCACTGAGTCTGAAAGATATCCAATGCTGCAGACAATTATCTGAGGGCAGATGCCTTTTACAGTGAAGGACATTAGAGAAGGCAAATTCTTTGATGTGCTTCCCTCTTCCTTATCAGCATCATCTCTGTATTGCCTGGATTCAGCTTTACGCAGCTGCTTTCCAGCCAGAGGCTGATGTTTTGGTAGGTGCTGTTTGATGTAAAGAAGATGTTAGAGCTGGGTGGAATCTGCATACAAACAGGCATTTCAGCCTTTATTCACGTATATCAGTCCCAGTGAGCAAAGGATGAGAAAGGTATCTGAAAGGAAGCCCAGACTTGAACACCCTCTGGAGCTGAACACTACGTATTTCTTGTTCTGGCTGTGGCAAACATGTCTATTGAGGGCTATCCCCAATTGCAAAAGAGGATCTGCAACACTTGGGCCTGATGGACAAATCATGGGTTTCTGAGAACAGTCTGTTGAGATGATCTGCCACTGAGTTCTGAAAACCTGGAAGATGCAGGGCCAGTGGTGTGGTCCAGTGAGGAATACATCAAGAACAGAGACAAATGGACTCCTTGCAAGAGTGGAAATGACCTTGCTTCTCCTTGTCTGCCATAGTTCATAGTTGTAATGTTTTCTGTCAGCACCGTATGGATTGAGATTCCCTGAAGTAAAGGCAGAAATATTTTGCACAGCAAGTGGATTGCTCTGAGTTGCAAGATGAGCTTCCTGAGGTGATTATATGCCCTGAGTTCAAAGGCAATCTAGATGGGTTCCCAATTCTTGAGTGTAGATATCTGTCACCAGAGTTGTGGTGGACAGAAGTACAGAGACGGGTACTCCACTGCACACATGAAGAAGGTCTTTCCACTAATTTAGAGAGGAGAGGACTTCTTTTGGGACTATGACCATCATGTCCATGTGGCATCTGCTGGGTAGATACACTAATTTCAACCATCCTTATGTACAGTATAGGTAAAGTCTGGCAAATTGCATTACGTAAGTTCATGAGACCAGGTGTCCCAAAAGTCTAAGGCATGCTCTTACTAATGTCTTTGGGTGAGCTTGAAAGTTGGTCAATAAGGTTTTCTATATGGAATTCTTTTGGCGAGTAGTCAGCTTTAACACTACTCCTGTGAACTCCATGCTTTGAGTCAGAGTATGCGCAGATTTTTCTCTGACTCTGAGGGCCAGTGTGGTGAACAGTTTTAAAGTTATATGAATTGAGTTGGTCATCTAATGGGATGATCTCTCTCAGATCAGCCAGACAGTGAGGCATGAGTAGATCAGGATCCCTTGTCTCCTTAAATGAGCTATCACAACTGCCAAGCATTTGGTGAATACCATCTGTGCTGTGGAAAGACCAAAGCCTGTCCTGATCATGAAATGTTCTTACTAGCAATCTGAGGTATTTCCTATGACCTGGACAAATGGATGTGAAGGCAAGCATCTTGAAGGTCAAAAGCTACAAACCAGTTTTAAAGGCCAGTGTCACCATAATGAACTTGAAATGATGAATTAAAGATGTCAAAGATCCAGAATGAGATGCCACCCCATTTTCTTCTTTGAGATAAGACAATAGTGTGAATGAGAATCCCTGCCCCTGAATCCTAAGGGCATCTCCTTCACTGCCCCAAGTTCTAGTAGGGAGTACACTTCTTGTTTTAACAGTATCTTATGAGAAGAGTCCCTGAAGAGGGACAGAGAAGGGGCACTGAAGGTAGGAACAGACTGAGACTGGGTAGAATACCCACAATTGACAGTTTCCAGGACCCACTGGTCCAAGGTGATCAGAGTCCAGGCTTCCTGAAAGTCAAAGAGGCAGTTGCCAAAGGGGGATGGGAGGTTAAGAAGGGATCCTAAAGAGGTTCTATCATATTTTCCTCAAAAATACTTTTTGAACAACAATGCAATTTTTTGTTTGTAAATTGCTCAGACAGCTGCTTGTGAATTGTTAGTATTCAGTCTGGGTCCACTAGTTAGGTTATACATAAACCACATGATATTGTTCTATTTCCTAATCAGATGAGAAAATTAGATACATGTTTCAGGTGCAAAAATTCATGTCCAAATATTCAAAATTAATTTTAAGTATGTATATTCATAATTATGTAACGATTGCAGAAGTTGGGCCTAAATTAGGTCCATGAATATTAAGTAGGCATAATGGGGTAGAGTTATGACTGACCATTCTTAACTTTGCATTTCATAACTATTGTGTCTATAACATATCAATCATAAGTTTGCATGGCTTGGACCTTTAGTTATGTAAGAGCTTTAAAAAATAGCACAAGAAAACCCACTGATTTTGCAAATTGTGTCTGCCAAGAAAAATGGTTTCCATCACACTTCATAATACATTTATTTAAAAATTCATTTGTTTAAAGTATTGCCTTAGAAAGCTCCCTTGAGATATGCCATTTTGATGCCACTCTTTTCATTATTCAAATATAATGAAGTGATTCTGCATGGTTATGCTAGACTATAAATTATTGCTGTAAAGGCATGTTCAGCATGCTAACGGACTTAATTGCTGACTTTATATATACACTTAATCTCCATACACTTTATCTCCAACACATATGCCCTAGACAGGAACACACACCGATTTCCTAAATCCAATCATTATTAAATTTGGAAGGTGTGAGGAAAGGGGGGACTTCAAGACCAGATTAAAAATTGGCAGTTTATGCCCAGTTCTAACATACACACAATGCTTAATGCCCCCTTCTGGTCTTGCATGTCCCCACTAAAAAATTTAGAAGATATCAAAAGTGACAGAAAAGAGTAAACATTCCTCCAAGTTTTTAAATGGCCAGTTGAGACCTTCATAGCAAGCAGGTATTACACAGGTTAAGGCAGGGAAGGGGTGTGAGATGTCATTAGAATCAAACTGCAGGTTGGAGCTGATAATTACGAACAAAGTGAAAGTGGTGGGTCGAGTCATTTGGAGAGAAGGGTTCAGGGTGAATGAAAGTTCTAGCAGCGATATTTATTCCAGACTAACTCTGTCTAGCAAGAAGCTAAAGCTACATAGGAATGCCATCCCAGATCAAATCAGTGGTCTGTCTAGTCCAGTATCCCCTCCCCAACAGAGGCCAGGACCAGTTGTGAAAAGCTCTCCTCAGACAAAGTTTTTTTCTAACACCCGATAGTTAAAGGTTGTCTTCTAAGGGTTTCTCTCTCTATCAAAACTTGTTTTCTTATTATGTACGATTGTAACTCTGATTAAATGTCTCATCTTTTTCAGTCCCAGTGACCTCTTGTGGCAACTTGTTCCACAGGCTAACTGTGCATTATATGAAAATATTTCTGGCTGAATTTTTCACCTTTCAGTTTCAACTCATGGACGATGTTAGGTTAGTCTTGCTAATAACTCTGTGATATCTGTCCTACCTGGTGATGAACTTCTTATTCACAGGAAAAGTCTGGCTAATAATCTCTCTTACTTAATATTTTGTTAGTTTATTTCACTGTTGCCTTGCAACTTTTTGTTACTGTAGACAGCATGGCATAGTAAATTGAATTGGGCTGGAAGCTAAAAATTCCTGAGTTTTAATCTCTGCTCTTCCAGTGATTCAGGGCTTGTCTAAACTAGGCAAACTTGAACTGGTATAACAATATCAAGGGAATTATACTGTTGCATCACTACTAATGAGGTCACAGCATGAATGCAAAGGACTATGTAACATTTATATTACTCTAGAGGAAGACGGCCAAATTAAATTCTAATGTAAACACATGCAACTCGAGCCAATTGAGTTGCATCCATTTACAATTTGGCTGAATTTCACAACGTTAATAGAAATGAACATTTCTGATAATTTACTTGCCATGGATGTCAATCGTAGTTCTATGTGATGTCTGATTTTTGTTCAGGTGTTGTGCACCTGCAGGTCCTATTCACTTCTACTGGAGTTTTAAATACACAATACCTTAGAAAATTAAAGCAATAATTGCACGCTATGTACCTGATTTTCAAAGTCTTCTTAATTTAAACATTGCAAAGAATTCTTCAGCAACATAAACTCTTTTCCCTTTAACTTTCTGGACATCTTCAGTGATGTCAGGAGCTCATCCTCTAGAACAGAGATTTTCACACTGTGGGGCGGCCCCCTAGGGGGGCACAGAGGAACTTTTGGGGGGGGGGGTGAGTGGCAGGACCCAGGCCAGCCCTGCACAGCATGGCTTGGGGAGGAAGCGCCACCTCTACCTCCTGACTAACCTCAGCGGACTACCCAGGCTTGCATTTGTCTTTTTTTGTCTGAGCTGAGGGGGTGCAACCAAAAATTGAAACTCAAAGTGGGGGGTTCAGCTCAAAAAGTTTGAAAACCACTGTCCTAGAAGGTATAGATTTAGGAGTTTTGGGTGGACTACCATGATGAGGGCTTACTGTCTAAAACAGCAGTACTCAACATGATAGGCAAGAGCCCATTTGTCCTCAGAGAACCACAACAATTCAAATTATTTAGAACAGAAATGAGTAAATCCATTTACGCAGTTGCTTCCATTATAGCAACTTTCTGAAGACTAAAGCCTCAAAACAGAAGACTTCATTTAGCTACCAGTGTAATATAATGTAGCTTTAACACCTTGGTCAATAGGGAACAAATCTGGGTGTGTGCACACATCTCTGCATACATAGATTTTTTTTTTTAATCAGCCATTTTCCTAGGTGTCATTACTGATCAATATTAGAACATTAACAGAGTCTCACTCAAACGTAACATAAGAGCCATATGTCAGACTGAAGGACTGTAATTTGAGTATCCGTAAACTACTTTAAAAATTCAGCTTTTAATTCAATAAACAATTATGTCAATACATAAAAACTGCTATGCTAGACCAGACGATTGGCCCTACTCAAGAAAATTTCATTCTTCAAATACATTCAACATTGCAGTTTTCACTCAAGCAGAATCCCAGAGGTCCCCTGGCCAGTTGTGTAATATTAAGGGTAATATGTTATGCAACGCAGTAAGATAAAAACTGATACAAGAAAACAATCCCACTGGGTTTAAACACCTTTCTTATAGGACAGCCTATTATCAGTCAGTTAGACAGACATACTGAGAAACGTACATAAAACACTGAAACTGTACTCTTTGATCTCTTAACTCTTGCACAAGAAATCGGGCAGTGCAGAGAGGAAGGGAGAGGTTTCAGAGACTGTACTGCTACGAACAAAGGTTAATAATCTCCCACACTTAAATACTATCAATTATTAATTTTTCTTCCTTTGTGTATTTTAATATTTTTTGGCACAAGACCACATATTTAATTATACTGAGCCACCAGATATACAAAGAACATTGCCACAATGAAAATACACCTGAGTTACACTTAATATAATGCAAAATAAAACATTCCAGGACTTCATAAAAAATAATTTCAGTGTTACAATACAAATCTGGAAAATATGCCAAATGGGTCAGTAAGGAAAAAGCTATTTAATCCTGTTGATAGCAAAAACTCAAAATACAAGTGATTATTTACAGTAGAAACCACTAAAGGTCAGTACTTAACTTTTGCCAGAGTTACTTCAGATCTCTCAGATTCTTCACATGGGTTGGGGAGAGAATATTATGATTGTGGTACAGGCTCTTATAATGGCAACCACATTAGGGCATATGGTTGATAATTAAAATTATAATGTGCAGAAAGACTTGGCAAAAGGAGTAAAGAGAATTCGCTGATTTATGCAGTCTTGAGACAACTCAGTGCTCTCCACTGAGTGAGAAATTGCCAAATCCAAAGAATTTAGCAGAACGCAGTACATGTTTTCAAAAAGGCAATTCACCAGAATCTGGGCCTAATTGTAATTTTATTAGCTTCAGCAGACCAAAATCTGGCTAATTATAAATACTGTGGCCAACCAAATTCAGTATGATAATGTGGAAACTGCCAAATTCTACTTAAACCCCAACAATCTCACTCTCAGTGGGTTTGCACAGCTCTTAGTAAGAGCAAAATTTAGTCCATTCTTTGTAATCCAATACAAGGCATAAGAGGAGCTGTGCAGTGACACATCTCTAAGATAATTCTGCAAAAGACTGAATTTTAAACTAATTAAGATTTGAAACAATATGCTAAGAATATATTTAAATTATTGTTGTTAACCAAATGATTTGCCCTGACCAAGGGAAGCAACCATAGACTCCCTTTGCTGAACTTACATAGCTTTAATGAAGGGATGCCAACATCACAAAGAATTCAGAAGAACACAGAACCATTGTCCCTGTGTATCGTTCAACCTCAATAACATCTTTCACATGCCTTTTCAAAACTCCCCCCCTTTGGACAGTGCTTACTGTGCTAACCTCCATCCAGGTCTCAGTTCTGGATCCGATCCTCAAATATATTGAGTTAACATAACAAAAGGATTGGGAAAAGGCTGAGGGAAATAAGATGTGTATTTAATAGTCCTACCTCATCTTTCACTGTTTTAACTCATATTCAAACATAAAGCATTCCCCGTTCCATATATTGTCATCCTTTGTAAGTCTAATTTAAACTTTAAAAATCAGTGGGCGTTAGGTGCCTAAATACCTTTGCGTATCTGGGCCTACATAGCTTGGGGCAGGGATCTATGTTCTTGTAAAGCTCTATGAACATATTTCATGCTGTCTAGGGAAACAATAATAATCTTGTCTTGTACCCTGACTCCAGCAGTTACCAATACCTCTATTTTTAGAGGAAGGTAGTAAGTAACCTGGCCAATTGAGTAAAACTGTATAGAGAAGGAGGGAAGATTTCTTGCTAATCCCAGACAATTAGTTTCTGTTGTGAAGCATAAGGAAAATACCTTTCCATTTTTTTATCTTGTTATGCAACTATCAATAATACTCATACAAGTGCCTAAAATTCTCTAAGCTATTAGCTTTACGAGTGGTATATTGCAGCAGGTCACTCCACAGATTAAAGATGATGTGACAGAGAAAGCTGAGCAGAAGTTAATAACCTGATTTCCAAAGGGGCTGACACCTACCGCACCTACTGGCTTGGGGGCTTTTAAAGGATAGCTATTTACTCACTCTTCTCTTCAAGTTCCCATTTCCATCTGACTGTAACAGACATTACTCCAATGTTTGCAATCTCTCATCAGCCAATTACTTATTTCTCCCCTGCAATGTGTTTTTTTTAAACTACTGAGCCTCTAACTATTGCCAGATACAAACACTGCCAGGAACGAAAGAAGAGAGACTGTAGGACTTCATAATGTGGTTCAGTTTCTTTCTGTGAGATACTATCCTGAGGCCAAGGCTTAACATTAACCTAGAAAATGGACAATCAAAGTGCGGGAGCTTAGTATCAAGTTCAGCTGCAAGTTCCTGCACCTTGATCGTTTTTATTTCACAGTAAGGGAGAATATTTTTCTACACTTCAGAAATCCAAAAGTGAAATTCTAAGGTCTATGTGGAAGATAGATTAGATGATCATGATGATGCCTTCTGGCATTTAAAATCTATAAAAGTAATATACACAGCCAGCTCTTGTTTGGTAAGGTAAATTGAGGTAAGAATGATCAGACAAACATAAGGACTTCAGGTGAGGGCTAAGGAGAAGACAAAGGCAATCTCAAAATGAGCCTAGGTTGCAAAATTAAGATCGGGATCCAGATTTCAACCTCTGTGCTGTCTTTTCTACATTGTGTGCCCTCTCCTGCCTCGAAAGATCATTTTAGTGGGGTTTCATGGCTGAGATTTTGGTTCAGCCCATTACAGAAGGGGGCTCAGACACTAAAGTCCAAACTGGAGCCTGATCGAGGTTTTGAATCTCCTCAAAGTCTGGGGGTTTTGGATTCAATCTTTTGTTTCAGGACCATTTCTCATTAAAGCAGTCCAAGCATGTAAAGTTTTAACTTTCCTTTGAAAGTTTGCATTTAGGTTCATTGTTTAGCTCAGCTGACCTTCCAGGACAAGGTTTTCTGACTAATATAAAGCAGGAAACAGGATTTGTGGCCAGCACATATTCATCAATTAGTCTTTCTTCACTCAGTGATTTTGTTTTTGTCTGCAGCATAGGGCTTAAAACAGGCAAATGGAAAAGTCTATGACCATCAAGGAAGAGGTTTCAGAGTAGCAGCAGCAATGCCCCTCTGCCACGTACATTGGCCAAACTGGACAGTCTCTACATGAAAGAATAAATGGACACAAATCAGACGTCAAGAGTGATAACATTCAAAAACCAGTCGGAGAACACTTCAATCTCTTTGGTCACTCGATTACAGACCTAAAAGTGACAATTCTTCAATAAAACAACTTCAAAAACAGACTCCAACGAGAGACTGCTGAATTGGAATTAATTTGCAAACTGGATACAATTAACTTAGGCTTGAATAAAGACTGGGAGTGGATGGGCCATTACACAAAATAAAACTATTTCCCCATGTTTCTTCCGCCCTCCCCCGCCCCGCCCCCCTTCCCCCCCCACTGTTCCTCAGACGTTCTTGTCAACTGCTGGAAATGGCCCACCTTGATTATCACTACAAAAGGTCCCCCTGCCCCGCTCTCCTGCTGGTAATAGCTCACCTTACCTGATCACTCTCGTTACAGTGTGTATGGTAACACCCATTGTTTCATGTTCTCTGTGTATATAAATCTCCCCACTGTATTTTCCACTGAATGCATCCGATGAAGTGAGCTGTAGCTCACGAAAGCTTATGCTCAAATAAATTTGTTAGTCTCTAAGGTGCCACAAGTCCTCCTTTTCCATCAAGGAAGAGTTTTTCTTTTACCAAGCAGCAATTGGTAGTCTTCCCCTGTCCTGTATTTCTGATAAGGCAGCAATTACAGTACTACTAGTGCTGAACTGTGGTTCGTGCTGTACTACCAGTACTGAATTGTAACAATTACTGTACTACAATGGCTTAATAGCAGTCTGTCCCCAGTTCCCAATGGGACCTGAAGAATTCACAATTGCAGGTGGCTTTGATTCAATGTTGTACTGTAGTGGATTTTTAAAGGACTGAATAGCTTTGACCAACAGTGTTTCTAATACATACTAAAATAAAGGTAATCAAATCTTGTGCTTCAGTGAGTTAGCCAGCATTAGATTAGCACATGAAAGCATCCTGGGCAATATCTGTCCAGCAGCGTATAAACTGAGGAATTTGCAGGGAGGGAGGAAGAAAATAAAGCCCTGGGAAAGGGACTGAGAATATTTTCCCCTTGACTCCTTTGCCAAAGTTTTATGAAGACATGTCCCATTTGCTGCAATCTGGCGTATTTTGAGGGCAAAAAAAATTGCTTATCATAACCATCCCATGACTCTAATGACTCTCACTGAACTACTGCCAGATGCCAGACCGCCCAGCATGGAAATTATCTACAATTTTCAGTATATTTTCCATATTGGAGATTTTCAGAGAAATAATCAGATCTTCAGATATCAGTGTTAGAAAAGAGATTTTAAATGCAAGAGGAAGTTTTGATATTATTGAAACTTTTATTAAAAGGGGTAACAGGTTGGTTAAAACATCACAGTATTGTGTAAGACTATCACGTATGCTTTTCTGTCCCTTCCTTCCCATGAGGAAATTGTTTAAACTTTATATTTAAACAAACTTTCAAATTTCTCTTACTATAATTTTCTTTTGGAAGTGCTTTTCCTACTAAAATGCCTCGATTGTATCAGATTATTTTATATATTCTGTTTTACGAAATACTGTAAAGTGCTCTGATACTTATGAAAGAATGCTACAAGAATCAGAGTATCAAGTAACCCACATTTTGCCTTCAAATCCTCACCATCTGACATGCTCTAACACCTTAAGAACAAACATACATTGTTTAATGGACATCTTAGGTAATGAACACTAGAAATTGTGTGAGTTTTAATATAGCTTAATAATGGGAAAAAAGCCAAATAAGTCTTCATGAAAGTCTTTCCCCTGTAGTTCAGTCTGTCATCAGCAACCTCTTTGCAAAATGAATGTGCTTTCAACTCCAAGGAGACAAAATGCACTGAAACGTCCAAAAAGTAAAACAGATTATGGCTGGAGCCAAATAATCTCAGAGGGACCAATGTATTTTTGATATTAGCAATTTTGGTTTCTGAAATTTTACACCAAACTTTTATACCCATGGAAGCATTTGTCTATTTGACCACAGGCTAACATTACCCTACCTATAATCAGTAGTTTGCTTGACAGTAGTTAAGCCATCTAGAGCTGTAATTTTGTCAAGCCTCTAAGTAAAATAGATCAGGCTCAATCAGAACTTGGATGTGAAACTTGCATGTAAAGAACATCTAGCAGTGAGGGTGATTCAACAGGTGGCCCTTTTCTGAGTCAGTATGGAACTGATGTCTCTCCTTGGCATTAGTGGCCACTGTGCTGGTGGAGGTACTCTTCTATATAAAACATAACAGCAAATTCCTGATACTTTCTGATAAGGTCATTTTATTTTTAAGAAGAAGATTAGGCAGTTAACTCGAGTGTCCTCCTGGCCATATTCCAATTTGGGTTATTATATTTTGTCTTCCTAAAATTCTCCCATTAGTTTCAATGGATTATAGCCTTTCTCTTCAGTGGTTGTCCCAAACTGTTCTCTTCCTTAGTGTGTGTTACCTGCGGTTTCACCCCAGAGGTAACTGCATTTCAGTGGTGAGTGAAATGAGACCTTTGGTATACTGTTTAGTTTGTAAAGTGTTCTTTAATATTTATAATAAAAGATGCTATAGATATTCAATAAGAAATGCACCGCATTTCATGACCTCCACATTTATTTATTAGATTTTTTTTTAAGACGTTCAAATGAATGGTGAGTGTGATGGGGTATACAATGAGCTGGAAGGGGTTAAAAGACAGTGCTGGGCCCAGGTGGAGAGAGAAAAGCAGTAGTAGGAAGTGACCCAGGGAGGATAACTTAGAGGGCACCTTTGGGGGCCAGACACTGTTGACCCTCCTAGGGCCCTGGGTTGGACCCCAATGAAGTGGTTGGCCCTGGGCTCACCTACCACTGCCCCTACTACAGGAGGGACCCAAATCACCTGTCCACCTTACTGCACTGCTGACTAAAGAAGAACTAGCACTGCAAGATCTACCCACTGGAAGGAGGCAGTAGGGGGTCACCTAACCCACCAAGGAGCCTATTGCAGTTGGAAACTATAAAGATGGGAGTGTGTATAGCTTGTTTGACAGCTATGTCCCTGAACAATTTTCACAGATATTTATTGCTGGTTTTTACTGCATTATTACCTTGGCCACATCTATAAATTTTTCAAACTCTATGGAATCTATAGTTGTGCAAGTCACTATTTACAGCCATTAAAAGGCAATGAACTGCATAACCAAAAAGAAAAATGTATTTGTTTAATTTTTTACAAACAATTTGCACAGAACAGATCAATACTTAAAAACTGAAAAATGTTAAACCTTTACAAAATAAACTGACCTTGCTAGACATTTTGGTTTCTTCATGCACAAATGTGCAAACTTAAGATGTAAATGGCTAAGGGCTTGTCTACATTGGAGAGTTTAACTAGTTAATTTGGTACGGTCAAATCAATACAGTTACACTGGTATAGTTACCCTGTGCAGACACACTTATTCTGGTATAACCATGGCTTTATTTTGTTTGGCTTAAATCTTTTCCCAAGTGACATAAGCTAACCTAAAAAGACACTCATTCCTGTACCAGAATTAGTGTCCACATGGGGAGTTACACTAGTATAAATCTGTTTAAATTCAGAGGGGGGAGGGGGAGTTATACAAAAAAAAGTTGCCACATTGACAAAGCCGAAGAATAAGCTATGTAATGGTGACAAGCTTGTGCTCCTGGTAATGACACCAAATTGCTGATTCTGATAAAACAAGAATCTATCCATACTTTGCCCAAAACCTCAGATGGTACCTTTAAGGTTCAGGGAAATAGTAGTTACATTTTAAAAAAAATGTTTCTGCATCTCAGCACTTCTGCTGGTAGTGGAAGGACCAATACAGTGCAAAAATATTGCATTTTTAAATTAGTTGTGACCAGGGAGTACAAGAGAGTGATTAGGAGAAAACATGACTGTACTAATGAGCCCAGATCCTCCTAAATACTTAGTTGCATAACTCCCATTAGTTAAGCTCTTAACTACCTTGGAGGAGCTGGGCCATAGTGTCTAACCCACACCTGAATTAGAAGAATGACCTTCTTATAGGATAGCCACCTCTAAGGTGCCCCTGCAAGCAGCCCCTGCCTCAGTTCCCTCTTCCAGGCACTCACATTGGCCCTCTTCTCAGAACTCAATCACTTGCCCATGTTAACCATCATATGTAACAAGGCGGCCCAAGCGGGGCACCCTCCTGCAGTCAGACACAGCACAAGTGGTACACCTGTCTCAGCTGCCCCTTTCTTCTGGAGACCCCAGTGACTCCACACAAGATGTCCGATTATAAATAGCCCTTTGAAGAGTTACTTTATTACAAAAGATCCCACAGCCATAAACCACAATTCCCCAGCTCAGTCTCTCAAGTTCCAACTGTCCAACACCTCAAGTACAGTTCCAGTGTCTCTCACCATGCTCAGGCTCTCAGCTACAGCTCTAGCATCTCTCACAACCTTCCCAGTACAGCTGTGGTGTCTTTTACCACACCTCACCCAGCCTCTTTAATTTGTTCTAGCTCTTGCCCAGAGACACCAGCAGGCTCACCCCTCCATCATTCCTCAGCCTTCAGCCCTCTGGCTCAGAGAGTCAGCAGGCATCTCCCTCTGCTGCTGTCAGCTTTCAACCCTTTTTGGCCCTGGCTTTCTATACTGGGGAAGTTTTGTAGCTGACCCCCCGTTCCCTTGCCAACTGCCTTCTACTTTCACCAGCCTGATTTGGCTCAACTGCTCAACCAGGCAACTGTCACCTTTCCTTTCTTCAAGGGCATCCCCTCCCAGAAGCTTTTAACCCAGCTCTGCTATCTACATTCAGGACTCTCTCTCTTGTCTCTCTCATTTATAATTCCCAGGGCCAGATCTGTGCTCCTTATAATACCAAACTAGAGCACACCTGAATTGGATCAGAAGAGCAGGGGCCAACTAAACATAGGGAGCCAGCTACCCTGTTATATAATACCCTGTTTGCATCTTATAAGCTAAAGAGTAACTATCAAAATCTATGTTTGGTTCGAAGTCTTGCAAAGAATATCCAGCTCCTACAGTAAGTGGTAGTGATTCAGGAAGTGGCAGTCTTCTCTCAGACATGGGGTCGAAGGGCTCCCTCCAGCAGCTTGGTCTGGGGCCCCTGCAGAGGACACCAGGGAGGGATGGGGAGCCAGAGCCAGACTCCCCAGCCCTGGGCGCCTGTCAGGCTCAGCTAGGTGTGAGTGGCAGGGCCCTGATGGTTGGTCTAGGTCAGGCCAGGCATCAGGTCAAGACCCCGGAGAAAAGGGCTGGAAATTTTTCTAAGTCCCCACTCGGCCACCAGGTCAACCCCCGTCTATCAAATGGGTTGACCTGATGGCCAGTAGTATCGTGGTACTATCACAGATGTCCACAGGAGGGCAGAACCCAGGCAGGCCTGGCCTGGCATGTGTGGCCGCGACTGATTCTGGGATGGTGCCTGTTCCTGGTGGCGAGATGTGGGGGGCCGAGCAACACCAGGCGACTCCGCCCCTGGCCCGGGAGGTGCCTCCTGCAGTTTTGGGGGCTGTGGGTCCCCCGTGGAAGAAGCTGCACACCCGTTATCCAGGCCTGCCAGTCCAGGCCTCGCCTGGGTGTAAAGTATGGAGGACATCATGCTGTTTGGGATCCTGATTCCCAGTCTCTCAGGAGAATCAAAGGTTACATGGCATTTTCTGTAAGAAAAGAGATTTTTGCTTTGGAAATCCTTAGCAAATTTTTACACTTTCAGTTTGATATAGCTGTCTCCTATTCCTGTCAAACTGTATCATATTCCTGGTAGACCTGACTGAATCATATTAATTGAACCAAGAATTAGTCTAATTTAGGCCTTTTCTGATCCCAAAATCGTTTTCTGAGATTTTCCAATTTCTGTGAATCTACATTAAGTAGTCATTGAATGATGATGGACAATTTTCGGTCTATCCATTGTTTATTTACTGCTTACTTTGATTTATTTCCTATTCATGATGTGACTGATGAGCATTATTTCTCTTCCCTGATTGGACAAACTTTTCTTCCGCAGGAAAAAACAAATCACACAATTTCTAAGAAAGCCTTCCCTCAGTCAGCTGCCTCCTGCCTTCCTATTTCAGGACATCCTCAATCCCCATACCCTCCAAAAGCCATTTAAGATCTTACAACACTCTAAAAACCATGAGGTTTAAGTTATTAAATTGATTTAGGATCTTAAACCACTTCAGATCATTTGAGGAGTTTAACCAGTTAAGTCACAAAGACTCTGTGTAGAGCATCTACCCAGTCTGTTGGACAATCCTGGACCAATCTTGTAAAAAATAATTGAAAAAATTAATTCACCTTGACTTTTGGGAGGAGGATTAGGGATTTTAGGCTAACCTTTCAAATATCTTTCTCTAGTAAATATGCTTGCATGAGGAACATATTTACTAGCTCCAGATATTAGGTATTCATGTTCATCCCTCCCCAACATTTTTCAGTCCATTTTAAACCGCACACTATTTCGCCACTTCCATTCAGAGACTACTCAATTGTTTAACACTCCATCACGTTATCTTGATATTCAGCCAAAGAAAAATCAGAAAAGCTCTTAAATCAAACCAATACACTTACTCCTATAACCTCTTGACTCGAAGTCATTATTTCCCAATATTTGTGCTTGAATGAAAATTACACATACACAAGAAGTGGCATCTTAATTTACAGCAATCCCTCACTGGTTGGAGAAAAATACCAACAGAATCAAAGCAACTCTAAAGGTTTCCTTTTTCTCCTCAGTATAAATTAAGAGACCAAGGGCTCAAAAAACAAAGGAAAACCAAATAACCAAGGTATAAAAAAGAACTAGCAGCAAGTGGTGGTATATCTCCCCTTTTAACTCCAGCCAAAATAAATTAGGGTGACCTGACAGCAAGTGTGAAAAATCAGGGCGGGAGTGCGGGGTAATAGGAGCCTATATAAGAAAAAGACCCAAAAATAGGGACTGTCCCTATAAAATCAGGACATCTGGTCACCCTAAAATAAATGTCTTCTATTAGAGAAAGCATAGAGTCAAATAAAGTTGAAGTCTTAAATGAATCAAACTTTACCACAGAATCTTTGTGGACAGAAATTCCATGCTTAAACAATAAGAGCATAGCCGTAGAAATATACTACCGAGCACCTGACCAGGATGGTGACAGTGACTGTGAAATGCTCAGAGAGATTAGAGAAGCTACAAAGGCAGAAAATGCAATAATAATGGGGAGATTTCAACTAGTCTCATGTTGACTGGATATATGTAACTGCAGGAAGGGATGCAGAGTTAAAATTTCCACAGGCATTAAATGATTGCTTCTTGGAGCAGCTTGTCCTGGAACCCACTGGGGAGAGATAACTCCTGATTTAGTCCTAAGTGGAACACAGGATCTTGTCCCAGGGGTGAATATAGCTGAACCTCTCGGTAATAGCAAACATAATGTAATTAAATTTAACACCATTGTAGGGGGGGAAATGCCAAAGAAACCCCCCACAGTAGCATTTAATTTCAAAAAGGAGACTACACAAAAATGAGAGAGCCAGTTAAATGAAAATTAAAAGGAACAGTCAAAAGGATGAAATACCTACAAACTGCACGGAGACTATTTAAAAACACCATAATAGATAGGGCCCTACCAAATTCATTGTCCATTTTGGTCAATTTCATGCTCATAAGCTTTTAAAAATTAGAAATTTCATGATTATAGCTATTTAAATCTGAAATTTCACAGTGTTGTAATTGTAGGGATCCTGACCCAAAAAGGAGTTGTGGGGGGTCACAAGGTCACAAGCTGTGGTACTGCTACCCTTACTTCTGCGCTGCTGCTGGCGACGATGCTGCCCTCAGAGCTGGGACAGCTGGGAGAGCAATGGCTGCTGGCCAGCAGCTCAGCCCCGAAGGCAGAGCCGTCGCCAGCGGCAGCACAGAAGTGAGGATGGCCTGGTAGGGTATTGCCACCCTTTCTTCTGTGCTGCTGCCAGCAGAGCTGGGCCCTCAGTCAGCAGCCACCGCTCTTCAGCCACCCAGCTCTGAAGGCAGCAGCGCAGAAGTAACAGTGGCTTGGCATGGTATTGCCACCCTTACTTCTCTGCTGCTGCTGCTGGTGGGGCGCTGCCTTTAGACCTGCGCACCTGGCCAACAATCGCTGCTCTCCAGCCCCCCAGCTCTGAAGGCAGCGCAGAAATAAGGGTGGAAATACCATAATCCCCCCCAAAATAACCTTGCGACCCCCCCTGCAACTCCCTTTTGGGTCAGGACCCCCAATTTGAGAAACGTTGGTCTCCCCTGTGAAATCTGTGTAGCATAGGGTAAAAACACACACAAGACCACATTTCATGGTCCGTGAGGCACCTTTCATGGCCGTGAATTTGCTAGGACCCTAATAATAGAGGCTAAAACTAAATGTACCCTCCACATTTAAAAAAATCGTAAGAGAAGCCCCCCAAAATGCCCCCAGGGCTAAACAGCGAAGTAAAAGAGGTGGTTAGAGGAAAAAAGGAATCTTTTAAAAGCTGGAAATCAAATCCTACTTGCAAGTCAAGTGGAGGGGCGGCACTACCTGGGCCCAGCACTGGCCTTTAACTCCTTCCATCCCAGTGTGGGGTTTGTATATTCTATCATAGGTCTATAAAATCATGAATGGTGTGAAGAAATTAAATGGAAAAGTTATTTACCCTTTCACATAACACAAGAACTAGAGGTCACCCGATGGGATTAACAGGCAGAAGGTTTAAAATAAACATAAATACTTCTTCATACAATGCATAGTCAAACTGTGGAACTTCTTGCCATGGGATGTTCTGAAGGCCAATACTATAACTGGGTTCAAAAGAGAATTAGATAAGTTCATGGAACAGAAGTTGATCAATGGCTATTAGCCAAGATTGACAGGGATGTAACCCAATGCTCTGGGTGTCCCTAAATCACCGACTGTCAGAAGCTGGGACAGGACGAAAGGCAATGGATCACTTTATGGCCCTGTTCTGTTCACTCTGTCTGAAGCATACGACACTAGCCACTATCAGAGAAAGGATCCTGAGTTAGATGGGCCATTGGTCTGACAGATATGGCTGTTCTTATGTTTCAGTTGGTGATGAGGTCTTTGCCATAATGTTCTCTCAGTCACCCATCACAAACAAAATAGCTTCAGTCTCATCCTGTTGTTTTGATAAATTAATATAGCAAAATATCATTTGTGGATGCTAAAATATTAGCATTTTTCCATTTTAAAAAAATCATTAACAGTAAACTCTTCTTTAAAAAAAATAAATAAAAAGAAGCACATTCTTATCAGACATAAGGGAAGGCAGGCAATCAACAAGAAATAAAAAGCTAACTCATGCTGCTTGTTCCAATCCCCATCAATGGTGAAATACTCCTAATATGACAAATTATGATTTTGAAGACAAAGAACACATCACATATGCACATTAAAAAATGCAAAAGCTACTTTCCTGCTGTGTAAAATATTCCCCAGTTCAGTAGCAGCTGGATGGCAACCTTTCTGAGAGTTTATTGACAAAAGAATAGCCCCTCGAGGGATGGACTCTCTGAAATGACTGCATAGTGCTGTCAAAAATACCATGAGATACAATCCAGATATTAAATCTCCATTGTTGAGAGATCTTATTTAATCAGTTTCCGAATGGGGCACTTCTTGACATGGTGGGCAAGGGAATTCACTAGTGTCAAGAAGACGGCATAATTAATTGTGCTGGGTGGAACCTGCCCTTTCCATTTTGTCTTTGTTGTTGTGCACTTGAGACCCTGTACTACATTCTTCTCACTGTATTTCTCCTTTTATTTCTCTCAACCATTCTGAAGCTTCCCTCCCTCTCTAAAGGACAAAAATCCTAGAAGGCTTTCACTGAGTCAGTCACCTTCACGTGGAATTGTTTTTGTGCTGGTCTTAGTAGATAATAGAAGCACAGAGCTAACATTTTTTTAGGTTGGATAGGTTATTTTTTATGTAAACTTTCTGGAGTATTTCTTTGTGCTCCCTGACATCAGTACAAACAGGTCTGTGTACCTGAGATCAGTGTGATATCCATATAAACTTACACAAATTTGATAACTGTACCTAAAGCACAGGCTCTGAATCATGGCATCTTCGGTCTCTGTACACTTATTCCAAGGTCAACCCTCACCGGCCCTTCACAAGTGTCATCCATCAAAACTAACAGGTTACAGATTGGATCAACGGTTAAGAGGCCAGAGTGCAACATGCAGAGTAATAGCTCTCCTACATCATGGTTATAGCTTTTGACTTTGACTGTCTGGCTTGCATGATATAATAGTCTCATATGAACTATTAGACTCATTTACAGGACTTAATCATAGTGAAAACTGAGTACAAAGAATGACTGAGATTTCTTCTTACCTCCCCATAAGTGATTAGTGTTTCACGTGTATATATTTCTAAATATTTATGTAGCTACACATATATTACACACACACACACACACAAGAAAAGCTTAGGCAAAACTTGGACTCTGGATCTAAATTCTGTATCTCCTCAAAAGCCAGTAGGGATGTTTGGAACTGGGGGATCAAGTACATCTGTGATACACTTATACATTTTACAAAGGGTAAAGAGATGCAATGCAAGGAAATTACAAGAATTATAAACAGAAATTACAATGCAAGTAAAGGGCCTGATCCTGTATTTCCTACTCAAGCAAGTATCAAGTATCAAGCCGTGTTAGTCTGTATACCAATGGCTACCAGACAAAAGCCAGCAGGAGAACATTTCAATCTTCCTGGACATTCTATAACAGAGTTAAAAGTAGCTATACTTGAACAAAAAAACTTCAGAAACAGACTTCAAAGAGAAACAGCAGAACTAAAATTCATTTGCAAATTTAACACCATTAATTTGGGTTTGAATAGGGACTGGGAGTGGCTGGCTTTTTACAAAAGCAGTTTTGCCTCTCCTGGAATTGACACCTCCTCATCTGTTATTGGGAGTGGCCTACATCCACCCTGATCAAATTGGCCCTGTCAACACTGGTTCTCCACTTGTGAAGTAACTCTCTTCTCTTCATGTGTCATTATATAATGCCTGCATCTGTAGTTTTCACTCCATGCATCTGAAGAAGTGTTTTTTTACCCACAAAAGCTTATGCCCAAATAAATCTGTTAGTCTTTAAGGTGCCACCGGACTCCTTATTGTACTCAAGCAAGGTTACCATTTACTGTGATAGAGAGCAAGACTGGGACCAAAGTTTATAATGACTAATTGACAAGAAAGGCAGAATATGGAAGTCAAAAAAACAAACTTTGAATGAATTCAATTTCCCCCAGGTGCTTCTGGCAATAAATCAACTGGGCTGAGTTCATCCCTTATGTAACTCCGTTGATCTCAATAGCTACATCACAGCTGAATTTGGCTTTTCATCCTAATTACAATGCTTGATACCACATATGGGAAAAAAGGCATGCAGACATTTCAAATCAGATAAACCCAACTTCTTTTAGCAGTACAATCTTTCAATATATGTGTATAATTGTGTATATGTATGTTTATCAAATCAGATAAACCCAACTTCTTTTAGCAGTACAATCTTTCAATATATGTGTATAAATGTAACTGTTTTGTTAGTGAGGTAAAACACTGAAGTAATATGTCAGGATACCATTTATTAAACAAGTACAATCCTTATCTTTTGCCAATAGGGTGTGCATGTTGTCTGAGCACAAACAATCACAAATTTTCAGTTTGAAGCAGACAGTACAGAGCAAACTGCCACTTTGAAGCCTCGAATTTAAGATTCAAGGTATGAAATTTAGTCTTATTGAAGGATCGCTATGAATAATTAGGTGCTAACAAGTAACAAGTTAAACCTTTGTAAACATTTGAATACCCACATATGTAAGTAAATGTCACAGCTCCCTCAATAATCAAGGCCTTCAGGTTTTGAGCTACTTTTGCCCAGGGACTGCAAAATGCCAGCCAGCCACAATTTGCTATTTATACTGCAAATCTACTGATCACAATGGGCTACCATCTTGTCTACAGGGATATTGTTTTAAAAACAGTTGTAAAGAAGTCATGAGGTAGTGATTACCAGGAGCAGTTGATACTGTCATGTAAGTGAGATGAACTACTGGGTTCGGGGAAAAAAAGGAACACAGATAGAAATTTTTTTTATCTTCCCTGTAAATTTTCTATTCCCCTGGCTCTTAGTGCTGATATCTGTGCTCTGAATAAGAGCTTTCTTCTTCAATGCACTGGTTTCTGCTTTTTTGTGATCCTGAACAAAGCTCAGAATTTACCATTTGTCACTTCATAGTTAGTCATAATTTCTGTAACCATGTCAGAAGTTGAGAATTCTGATCCAGTGCAAACTCAAATAAGGGGAGACTGTGACCTTTCACTGGAAACTAGGGTGGATAAAAATCAATGATTTTTTAATCATAACAATTTGATTTTTTTTAAATTAAATACTTTCTTTTTTAAAAATAAACCTATTTATTATCAAATTTGAAACTGACAGCCTATGTTAAGGCCTCAGTTTAATATAATCTACTAAAATCATTTAAATGAAATAAAAAATATTCAAGCATTACATGTTTGCTGACAAAGTTTTAAAAGAAATTCAAACAGCTGAACTGGTGGAAGTCACTGGTTAAGCATCTGGAACCAGAGTTTGCTGAATTGCTAAACCAGTTTTGACAGCAGTAGTCTCTTTTGCAGGTGCAGAGAGAATATTTTCTTCTTTCCAGTTTATTCAACTAGTTCAATTCAATGACTAGTTCATTCAAAGTTAAGAAACCAATTGGGAATTAAGAGCGCAGGAAAGACATTTTTCCTCTTCCAATCTATGAGTAAAAGCTAGGTGTGAGACCGAGGATACCATCTACTAGCTCTAAAATCTTGAAGGACTTGGTGGCCAGAAACAATTAATTCAATTCACTAACTACAGATAAATACTTCCTCTCCTGAAGACATCATGTTTTGATTTAAAAAAATATATATATGTCTCCAGTACATTTAAGGTAGTTTAGTTAACTAATGAAAACATTTTAAAATGCTGGTTTTGTATTTCCATTCAAACACAATTTGACAAATCACAAGTAAAAAATTAATCAAGAAAAGTATAATTTACCATTTTCTAACATAATAAAAATGTAAAAATAGAAAATCTGAATAAATATATATTAATCTATATAATTGCTTAAATAAATACACACACACACACACACAGAGTGTATCCTCCTGGTTAACAGAATCAAGTACCAAATTTAGTGTAAAGTCACATTTTAATTGCAAATTAACTTGTTTTAACCATTACCAACCAATGTGAATCAACCTTTCTTTAGGAAAAAAACTAAAAAACTAAAAAGTACAAATGTAAAAAAAAATTAAAACCCATGACTTAAATCAAGGTTTCCTATTTGCTGATTTAAATTGTTTTTACTTAAATAAATGCAGCCAGCTGGAAACTTATTTTTTAATATGTACCTTTGTTATCAGAGTAACAAGAAATATTGTGGAAAAATGCAGCAAATTGTAAATAGACCAGTGTTTAAGCATAATACATTCTCAAGCTTTCCCAGAATGAAAATCCCACTTGAAAGTATTCTAAACTGTGTGGACATCAGTTCATTAGCTGCTGGGTAATTTGTCATCTTGCTATTTCACAGCATTCTCTGGTTTCCTTCACTGCATTATTTGTAATTAACAGTTATGATGCCAAACAATGCAATTTTTTGTATAGCTTTGGTATTGCAGGCAACTAGCTTTTATATGGGAGAGGAAGCATAGTCTAGCAGCCTGCGCATAGAACTGGGAGCCAGGAATTCTTAGTATAGCAGCTTTTGTCTACAGAAATATTTAGTTTGCAGCAAGCTGGGGGGGTAAATCTACCCCACAATAGTCTGCGGTGAACTAAGGGTATGGTTACACTGCACACAAAAAAAACCCTACCAACCTTCAGCAGCGAGTCTCAGAGCTTGGGTCTACAGACTTGTTCTAACAGGGCTTGTGCTATGGCGCTAAAAATGCAGTGTAGCTGTTCCAGCTCAGGCTGGAGCTCGAGCTCTAAAACCCAGCAAAGGGGGTGGGTCTCAGAGCCTAAGCGAGAACATGTACAATGCTCGTTTTAGTGTCGTAATAGAAGCATGCGTCTGCATGTCCAGGCTCTGAGACTTGTTGCCTTTTTTGTGTGTGTGTGTGTGCGCAATATAGATATAACCTTTCTGTCTGTGTGTACCCTGCTGCCGTACAGTAACAGTTCCCCAGTGTACTTTGATCTACTCCTGTTTTGAAACAGGAGTAGACCAAAGCACACTAAGTAATTTTAGTGCTCAACAGCACAGTCCATATGGACACGTAGTGCACGGCAAACTACTGCAGGGTAGATTTACACTGCAGCTGCCAGCAAACTAAGTGTTCCCTGTAGACAAGCCATGACAGACTTAATGAGCAGCCTTGGATATACTTGCTTAGCCTTTACCCTGGTTTACTATAACTCTATGAATTAAAATAGAATTATACCCCCTGAAATTCACTCTGAATTTGGCCCATCTTACCTATCAAGGCTATGCAGAGGATTATGAATTACTGTTCACATAGTTTTCAAGACTTTAAAAGTTAAATATTATGAAAAATTCTAATAAGTAGGAAATATTCTAAAAAAGTTCTCTGAGCAAAAGTAATAATTTTTGGTCCTATTGATTTGTTAAAACTTTGTTCCAAGGATGAGGATCGTTATTTTCATAGCATATTGTCTGCTCAGCTCTGCAACCCCTTTGCTATCTCCTGGTAGAGTGATTGTGCCACTCCCTGGATCAGTTTCTAAGTTCAGTGTGCACATACAGACTGTGCTTTTGTCTCTTTATTATTATTTTTTCTTTTTGGCAAAGTGCCCTGAGATGTTCTGAGAATCTGAAAGAAATAGACAAAATTAGTCAATAGAACACTTTACCCAGCTGTGCAAGTCTATTGAATGAAGCAGGTTCAAGGAGAGAAAAACATTTCTAAGGGCTTTTCTTTTATCTGATTCATGTTGGCATCTGGAATTGGCTCTCTCATTATAGAAAATATTAGAAAAACTGCGGTGAAATGTTAAACAAGGGAAAAAAGAACCAAATTGAGACATTGTATTTACCTTCAATGGGAGTCTGCCTAAGCACAGAATGTTTATAAACAAAAGGCCCATTGCTTTTCTGTGTATGAAAAACTGCAGGTTTTAACATTGTTGCCTGATAAATTGTGTGCTGGGGAAACAGGGTTTGGAATCTTCATAGATCTGAAAGGATCTGCAAGAGACATCTGCAGGAAGTCTCTTCCTTCCCACTGCCTCTTCTCCTATCACCCCCCTTCTGAGCTCCTCTCCCATACACACCTGGCTTGAAGGAGTGAGGTGATCTCTGATTGAATCAACTGCCTAGTTTACCAATCTGCTGAAATAGCAATGGAAACAAAAATTAATAGGTCTGCTTTTTAGTGCTTCTGCAGCTTTTGTGAGAGCTGCTTAGTGAAGCTTTGTATTCTTCTCACCCCACGAATTCACAGAACTATAAAGCTTTCCTATTTAATCAAGCATCAGTATGTAAATATTTGGCACCCTATTAAAAAGAGGCTATTCTACAGCCAAACATGTTGAATAATAATTGCTTCTTAAATTGTGATCTCTTACTTCAGCTTTGTTTTGTTACAATTTACTAATCCATGAAAGCTTTGTGTGGGTAGCTCACAGAAGTCTATCCACATACAGGCACATTTGTGGCATTTCCTTACCCTAGGATGTGTTCTTATAAATGAACATTTTAGTCAAATATTACATTGGACATATGTGTTGTAATAATCTAAGTAAGGCTAACTGTCAATCCATGAAAATCATTTATTTCAATTAGTCTTGGACCAATAATATGGTGATTCCCTGAATCCCCATTGATTTAGGGTCCTTGGCACTTTTCAGGATTGATCCTGTTGTTTGCCGGTAAAAAGTACTAATAATATTATTTTAATTAGGGAAAATGCTATTGCAGTATGCTATAATAAAGCAAAAGTATTCATGTTATCATCTGAAAACCACCACCACAATGGGCAGCCTCAGCAGAGGAAGATAAGTTACTTGCCCTGCGCATAACTGTAATCTGAGATGTGTATTGCTATGGGTGCTCCACTTCATGTGCACATGTCCTCCACGAGTCTTTGATCAGAGATTTTCAGTAGCAGAGCCTGTTCGGCCCAGATATGCACCCTACACATCTTCATGCCCCACACTGAGGCTATAAAGGGCTGCATGGGCAAGCCACCCTCAGTTCCTTCTCCAGCTCAAAGTCCCGCAGAGGAAACTCCAAAGCAGAGGGAAAGGAGTGAAGGTAGTGGAGGACCCATAGGAACACACATCTTGAAGAACTTAAATTATTGTACAGAATCAGTAATCTCTCCTTCTTCTGTCCCAATGGATGCTCCACTTCAAGTGACTGCTGAGCATTACCCACAGCAAGAGGTGTGGGAAGGGGGCTTCAGAGCTGAGTCCAGGACTGTAGACAAGACTGCATTCCCAAAGGCAGCATCCGATCTGGAAGAATGGACTACTGCATAGTGTTTGGAAAAGTTACAGCCTTGCAGATCTTAGCAAAGGAAACATTCTTGGGCAGTGCGAGAGAGCTAGAGAAATGTGGAATGGGCCAATACCCTCAGAAGAGGTTGTATAACAATAGATTCATAACAGGAAATGATACATCCAGAAATCCATCGAGAGAGCTACGAGTGGGGACTGTGGACTCTTTAGAACTGTCAGCAATTGACACGAACAGTTTGGGAGGCTTCCTAAATGGCTTAGTCCTGCCGAGGTTGAAGGCTAATATCTTCCTGACATCCAGTGAGTGTAAAACAGCATCCTCCTAGGTCTGGTGTGGTTTGGAGGGGAAAAAAACTGGCAGATGGATAACCTGGTTAATGTGAAACTCAGACCACACTTTAGACAGGAATTTAAGGTACAGATGTAACAAAACCTTGTCCTTGAAAAATACAGTGAAGCGTAGGCCTGCTATTAAATGCCCCTATTTCCTTGACTCTTCAGGCTGAAGTGATGGCCACTATGAGGGTAGTCTTCCTGGATAGGAAAAGGAGGGAACAGATCAGCATCAGTTCAAAGGAAGGTCTGATAAGACACCTGAGTACTAAATTCAGATCCCAAACAAGAGCGGGTTGTTTCACCTGATGGAAAAGATTCCTCACTCCTTTGCTACATCTCACTGTTGTGGGATGAGGGCACACTGAGAAACCCTCAACTGAGGAATGAAATTCCATTATAGCTGCCAAGTGGACTCTGATAGAACTCACAGATAATCCTGTCTTTTTCAATTCCTTCCACCAAATGAGGGAGTCTCTCACTTGATGAGGGACTGAAACTTGTCTGCCTAGACTGTATTTGCTTGGCGAATAAACTATTCTGCTCCACCCCTCAAGAATGAAGGTGTAACCTGGCATGACATATTACAAAGGTGCAAGCTCAAAGCTGCCATATGTCCCAGGAGCTGAAGGCAATTTCTCAAAGTCTGTGGGTTTATTTGCATCCTTGTGATAAAATTTGACCTGTTCGTAAACCTGTCCATGGCAAGGTAGGCTCTTCACATTACAGTGTCCAGGGAAGCCCCTATGAATTCTAGTCTCTGAACAAGATCAGTGTAAACTTCTCAATATTGAGCTAAAGACCTACCCTGAGAAACAGGGACAAGGCTGTCTGTATGGCTGAAAGAATCTTATTGTAAAACCAGCTCTTCATCAGCCAGTCATCAAGGTATGAAAAAACGTATCACCTGTTGATGAGGACTACTGCCAGAACCTTCGGAAATACTCTTGGTGCAGAGGAAAGTCCAAATGGACACACCCAGTGTTGGAAATGGTCCTGACCTACCATAAAGCGAAGGCAGCTCTTGTGAGATGGATGAATCACAATATGATAATAGGTTTCAGAGTAGCAGCTGTGTTAGTCTGTATCCGCAAAAAGAACAGGAGTACTTGTGGCACCTTAGAGACTAATAAATTTATTAGAGCATAAGCTTTCGTGAGCTAAAGCTCACTTCATCGGATGCATAGAATGGAACATATAGTAAGATATTATATATATATATATATATATATATATATATATATATATATATACACGCACACATACAGATAAGTTGGAAGTTACCATACAACTGTGAGAGGCTAATTAGTTAAGATGAGCTATTATCAGCAGGAGAAAAAAACTTTTGTAGTGATAATCAATGTGGCCCATTTAGACAGTTGACAAGAAGGTGTGAGGATACTTAACTAAAGCTTTTGTGCTTTCACAAAGTTAAGTGTCTTAGATCTAAAATAGGTATTTAACCTCCATTCTTTTCTGGAACCAGCAAGTACTTGGAGTAAAAGCCCCTTCCCTCTGTGATGAGCAGGAACTGGTTCTATAGCACCTAAGCAAAGAAGGGAGTTGATTTCCTGTCTCAGCATATTTTTGAAGAGGGATGGGGAAGGGTTGTGGGGTGGGGTGGGGTGGGGTGGGGAGATGGAGATAAAATGGATGGAATAGCCCAATGTTATCACCTCCAAGATCCATTTGACAAATATAATCTGCTTCCATGCCACGTGAAAATGGGAGAGATGGTCACCAAAAGGAGGGAGGCAGGAAGACTGTTGTAGGGATGATTTGGACCCTCGACCACTCTGTCAAAATTGATGTTTTGATGAGTGGGTTGAGTGGTTGAATCAGGTGTAGTGGGTGGTCTCTTTCTCTGAAACCTCATTTTCTTCCTCAGGGGTTCAGTAAGTCTGATTTAGATAGTGTGACTTGGCCAGGGGCTGAGCCAAGAGGTGAGAGTCCCTGTCACCCTGTCTCAGACCAAGGCAGCTGACAAAAAACTAAAGGTAGTTCACCCATGCAGCCCTATATAGCATCGGTGCAGGACATAAGAACGTGTAGCCATATGTGAAGAAGCAGCTAAGAATTCAACAGGCCATAGGAACAGAGCTTCCATTAAGCTCAAAAAAGTCTTCTAAGTCTGGATTGAGGCATGGTCTGGGGCAGTGTGGGAACATTCAGCTGCGTTTTAGGCCTGTTTGTTTGTTTTTTAATGCACGTGAAGAATCCAACTCACTAGCTGATTTTTGCCAAAATTTGCTGGGTGGAGGCCAAGCCTGGAAAATTTCAACCGAAAAGGAATTTGTCTGAGAAAGTTATGAATAACCGAAATGCAGATGTATGGTCTTTATGCAGGCTAGCCTGCATTTCACTCTGATCTATAGCAGCTACTCACATTGTACCAGAACAATCAAATATATCTTTCATCCAATGATCTCTATGTTTTTCAAGAGCTAACTGCTTATTTTCTTTATTTTAAAAACAAAGTATTTGCTGCTCCCTTTCAAGACTTACATTTGTGATTGGTAGGTAAATATCTTTTATTGGAAATTGGGTGGAAAAATGAGACTAATAACAACTGAAACTAATCTCAGCAAGTCATTATATAACAGAATATCCCAGATGAATTACTAAGCCAGTATTTGCTTTGTAATTCGTTCAGTCAAAACTACATACAGATGAGGCCAGTGAGCCATTTTTAAAGAGAAACCTATCTCTGAAAGAATTGCATTCCAGAGTGTTCAGAAAAGACACAGATTTATTACATAGTGGATTTAACTGATAACTCCTCCACATTGTGAAAATACCTTTCAGTGCTGACTCACTGTTCTCAAGGTAGTAGATTTGTTTCCCTTCTACTTAGAACATAAATAATACTGGAAGAGTCATTTAATTGATGACCATTATGCTTTTCATTCAGAAGGTTAATTCTAAAGACTAATTTGATGCAACACTTCCAGTCTTGGCATACATTCAATCTTATACAAACTCTTATCTTTGACTTAATTTCTCTGGGCTAAATTTTGAGGTTCTTAGTTAGAAAGGCTTACGAAAGGCTAGATTGTGCCATTTAAGCATAGCCCAGAGTAAGAGGGACAGTACTCTACAAGGAACACCAGGAGGCATTCTGTCAGAAAACCATACGTGTGATTGCATCTGTACATGGGAAGAAATGACTGCCCTAACTTCCTTCTCACTTTTCACAGCCCTTTTTGGGGTGCCATGTGTACCAAATAAGGAAGGGGCAATCCCTGTGGTGGTCACAGTTCTACTGGATCATTACTCCAGGCACCCAAGGAGAAAGGAGAGAAAGTCCTTGCAGCTTCTGCCCACACAGTATGCGCCTGACCTAGAGCCAGGAAGAATAGGGCACTCAGTAAGGGCTTCAGGATTTGGCTCTAACTTTCCATACAACTTCTCCAGGTCTTACCCACATTTAATGTGTTGCAGATGAGGGTTCTTCTTCTAGTGCGTGTTCTATTTTGCATTGTAGCTGTTGTGCCTTTTACATAATAAGCTCTTCAGGGAAGGAACCTTTGTCATTGAACAGCGCTATGTACATCCCAATCACTATGTAAATAATAAAAGGTGACAAAAGAAATCCAGTATATATTTGAACCCAGCTGCTAACCACTGATTGAGAGCACTCTCATTTTATAAATACCTCCTCTTAAAGTTCTACCAAGAATTCTAATTGTGTAACAGCTGCTCATAGCATCAGTTTGCATGATGGCAGGAATCAAATCTTGCTCATCTCACATTCAAGTAGTACCATTGGAGTGAACCTTTTAAAGATGCCTATCACATTTTATATCTAAATCACAAACACTTAGTGTCTATTTGCCATCTCTGCTGCACACATTTAAGTACTTTAAAAGACACATTCTTCTTAATTTAGAGTTTGAGAAAGGAGCCAGACTGACAGGGCTTAATTTAAAAAAAAAAAAAAACCAAAAAACAGTTGATATAGTAACACTCTAGGAATGCAGTAGTACCCGGGCTCTGATTGCTTATCTGTCAACCAATATGTTGTTTTCCCTAAATTCACGCAGTATGTTCAATACATTTCTACCTATACAAAATCCCTGCTGTTGATTCAGTTTGAGTTTTAACACAGCATCAGTGCTACTCATGTTATTCTTGACTAATTATACACCGCACTACCAACCCTGGAGCCCGATTTAGTGCACTGAGTTTATTAAAGTTATAAATTAATTGTAAAATAAACTGTTTAATGACAGTGACAAATGCAAAAGCCAGTGGCTATGGAGCCCCACACAAACTATGTCAGATGCTATGGGAAGATTGTGTTGGACACCCAGCACACCCCTTGATAGGAGCAGGGGCAAAAGGAGATTTATAAATGAGGGGTAAATCCCTAAGGGTATGTCTACACTACGAAATTAGGTTGAATTTATAGAAGTCGGTTTTGTAGAAAGCATTTTTATACAGTCAATTGTGTGTGTCCCCACACAAATGCTCTAAGTGCATTTAGTCAGCGGAGTGTGTCCACAGTACCAAGGCAACCGTCGACTTCCGGAGCATTGCACTGTGGGTAGCTATCCCACAGTTCCCGCAGTTTCTGCCGCCTATTTGAATTCTGGGTAGAAATCCCAATGCCTGATGGGGCAAAAACATTGTTGTGGGTGGTTCTGAGTACATGTCATCAGGCCCTCCCTCCCTCCGTGAAAGCAACGGCAGTCAATCGTTTCGCGCCTTTTTTCCTGGGTTACCCATGCAGACACCATACCATGGCAAGCATGGACCCCGCTCAGCTCACCATATGTCTCCTGGATGCTGGCAGACGCAGTACTGCATTGCTACACAGCAGCAGCTCATTGCCTTTTGGCAGCAGACTGGTAGCCATCGTCGCCATACTCCAGTGTGCTCTTTTAGCTGACCTCGGTGAGGTCGGTCAGAGGCACCTGGGCAGACATGGGAGTGACTCAGCCAGATCATTTCCCTTTTTAAGTTTCGTCTCATGTAGATTCAGTCCTGCTGGCAGTCGTACTGCACCGTCTTCTGGTGAGAAGCCAGGAGACGACGATGGCCAGCAGTCATACTGCACCATCTTCTGCCAGCCAGATGTATAAAGATAGATGAAGTGGATCAAAACAAGAAATAGACCAGTTTTGTTTTGTATTCATTTGTATTCATTTTCTCCCCCCTCCCTCCCTCCCTCCATGAAATCAACAGCCTGCTAAACCCAGGGTTTTGAATTCTATACTTGAGGGGGCCATTCTGTTTTTCCTTGATGCAAAGCCACCCCCTTTGTTGATTTTAATTCCCTGTAAGGCAACCCTGTAAGCCATATTGTCAATCGCCCCTCCCTCCATCAGAGCAATGGCAGACAATCGTTTTGCGCCTTTTTTCAGCGCAGACGCCATAGCACTGGGAACATGGAGCCTGCTCAGATCACCACGGCAATTATGAGCACTATAAACACCGTGTGCATTATCCAGCAGGATATGCAGAACCATAACCTGCAAGAAAGTGAAATCAGGAGAGTAGGAGGCAACTGCAGCGCGGTGACGAGAGTGATGAGGACATGGACACAGACTTCTCTCAAAGTACAGGCCCCTACAATGTGCACATTATGGTGTCAGTTGGGCAGGTTTATGGCGTGGAACACCAATTCTGGGCCCGGGAAACAAGCACAGACTGGTGGGACCACACAGTGTTGCAGGTCTGGGACGATTCCCATTGGCTGCGAAACTTTCGCAGGTGTAAGGGCACTTTCATGGAACTTTGTGACTTGCTTTCCCTGCCCTGAGGTGCAAGAATACCAAAATGAGAGCAGCCCGCACAGTTGAGAAGCGAGTGGCAATAGCCCTGTGGAAGCTTGCAACGCCAGACAGCTACCAGTCAGTCAGGAATCAATTTGGAGTGGGGCAAATCTACTGTGGGGGCTGCTGTGATGCAAGTAGCCAACGCAATCACTGAGCTGCTGATATCAAGGATAGTGACCCTGGGAAATGTGCAGGTCATAGTGGATGGCTTTGCTGCAATGGGATTCCCTAACTGTGGTGGGGACATAGATGGAACACATATCCATATCTTGGCACCGGAGCACCAAGCCGGCAAGTACATAAACCGCAAGAGGTACTTTTCAATAGTGCTGCAAGCACTGGTGGATCACAAGGGACGTTTCACCAACATCAACGTGGGATGGCCGGGAAAGGTACATGACGCTCGCATTTTCAGGAACTCTGGTCTGTTTCAACAGCTGCAGGAAGGGACTTACTTTCCAGACCAAAAAATAACCGTTGGGGATGTTGAAATGCCTATAGTTATCCTTGGGGACCCAGCCTACCCCTTAATGCCATGGCTCATGGAGCCATACACAGGCAGCCTGGACAGTAGTCAGGAGCTGTTCAACTGTAGGCTGAGCAAGTGCAGAATGGTGGTAGAATGTGCATTTGGGCATTTAAAAGCACGCTGGTGCAGTTTACTGAGTCGTTTAGACCTCAGCAAAACCAATATTCCAATCGTTAGTACTGCTTGCTGTGTGCTCCACAATATCTGTCAGAGTAAGGGGGAGACGTTTGTGGTGGGGTGGGAGGTTGAGGCAAATTGCCTGGACACTGATTATGCACAGCCAGACACTAGGGCGGTTAGAAGAGCATAGGAGGGCGCGGTGCGCATCAGAGAAGTTTTGAAAACCAGTTTCAGGAATGGCCAGGCTATGGTGTGCAAGTTCTGTTTGTTTCTCCTTGATGAAACCCCCTTGGTTCACTCTACTTCCCCGTAAGCTAACCACCCTCCCCTCCCCCCTTCGATCACCGCTTGCAGAGGCAATAAAGACATTGTTAAGTCACTTTCATGCATTCTTTATTTATTCATCATACAAATAGGGGGATAACTGCCAAGGTAGCCCGGGAGGGGTGGTGGAGGAGGGAAGCACGAGGTGGGGTGGTGAAGAAGGGAAGGACAAGTCCGCACAGCACTTTAAAAGTTTAAAACTTATTGAATGCTAGCCTTCTGTTGCTTGGGCAATCCTCTGGGTGTGGAGTGGCTGGGTGGCCAGAGGGCCCCCCATTGCGGCGTCTGGGTGAGGAGGCTATGGAACTTGGGGAGGAGGGCAGTTGGTTACACAGGGGCTGTAGTGGTGGTCTGTGGTCCTGCTGCCTTTCTTCCAGCTCAACCATATGCTGGAGCATATGAGTTTGATCCTCCAGCAGCCTGAGCATTGACTCCTGCCTTCTTTCAGCAAGCTGATGCCACCTACCATCTTCAGCCCGCCACCTGTCCTCGCTGTCATATTGTGTTTCCCTGCACTCTGAGATTGTCTGCCTCCACGTATTTTGCTGTGCTCTGTCAGTGTGGGAGGACAGCATGAGGTCAGAGAACATTTCATCGCGAGTGCGTTTTTTTCGCCTTCTAATGTTCGCTAGCCTCTGGGAAGGAGAAACATATGCAGCTGGTGGAGGGAAAAAAGGGAGAGTGGTAGTTAAAAAGACACATTTTATAGAACAATGGGTACACTCTTTCATGGTAAACCTTGCTGTTAACATTACATAGCACATGTGCTTTCATTACAAGGTCGCATATTGCCTCTTATTGAGGGTATGCCGGTTTGGTGTGAGAGATCACTTACGCAGGGCCGGCGGTCAACAGAATTCGGCTTGCAGGCAGCCATGGTAAGCCACAGTCTATTGGCTTCTTTAACCTTCATAACATGTGGGAATGGTTTCAAACAGCGGCGCCCGCATTTCCCATACGAAGTAGCCATTGGGTTGGCCATTTAAAATGGGCTGGCAATTTAAAATGAGCGGCTGTGGTTTCTGGGTTAACATGCAGCACAAACCCAACTAACCCCCCGGCGCGCGCGCACACACACACACACACACACACAAAATTCTCTGGGATGATGGCTTCACCCCTCCCCCCACCAAGTGGCTAACAGCAGGGAAGATTTCTGTTCAGCCACAGGCAAACAGCCCAGCAGGAACGGGCACCTCTGAATGTCCGCTTACTAAAACCACCCTATTTCAACCAGGTGACCATGAATGATATCACTTTCCTGAGGGTAACACAGAGAGATAAAGAACGGATGTTGTTTGAATGCCAGAAAACACCGGGACCATACGCTGCAATGCTTTGTTCTGAAATGATTCCCGACTATGTGCTACTGGCCTGGCGTGGTAAAGTGTCCTACCACGGAGGACGGAATAAGGCTGCCCTCCCCAGAAACCTTTTGAAAAGGTTTTGGGAGTACATCCAGGAGAGCTTTATGGAGATGTCCCTGGAGGATTTCCGCTCCATCCCCAGACATGTTAACAGACTTTTCCAGTAGCTGTACTGGCCGCGAATGGCCAGGGCAAATTAATCATTAAACACACTTGCTTTTAAACCATGTATAATATTTACAAAGGTACACTCACCAGAGGTCCCTTCTCCACCTTCAGGGTCCGGGAGCCTGCCTTGGATGGGTTCGGGGGGTACTGGCTCCACGTCCAGGGTGATAAACAGATCCTGGCTGTTGGGGAAACCGGTGTCTCCGCTTCCTTGCTGTGAGCTATCTACAACCTCCTCCTCATCATCATCATCTTCCTCACCCCCAAAACCCGCTTCTGTGTTGCCTCCCACTCGTTGGACAGAGTCAAAGCACAGGGTTGGGGTAGTGGTGGCTGCACCCCCTAGAATGGCATGCAGCTCATCATAGAAGCAGCATGTCTGGGGCTCTGAACCGGAGAGCCCGTTTGCCTCTCTGGTTTTTTGGTAGGCTTGCCTGAGCTCCTTAATTTTCATGCGGCATTGCTGCGGTTTCCTGTTATAGCCTCTGTCCTTCAAGCCATTGGAGATTTTTTCAAATATTTTGGCATTTCGTCTTTTTGAATGGAGTTCTGCCAGCACGGATTCATCTCCCCGTACAGCGATCAGATCCCGTACCTCCCATTTGGTCCATGCTGGAGCTCTTCGGCAATTCTGAGACTGCATGGTTTCCTGTCCTGATGGGCTCTGCATGGTGACCTGTGCGGGTGAGCTCGCCATGCTGGCCAAACAGGAAGTGAGATTCAAAAATTCGCAGGCCTTTTCCTGTCTACCTGGCCAGTGCATCTGAGTTGAGAGCACTGTCCAGAGCAGTCACAACTGAGCACTCTGGGATAGCTCCCGGAGGCCAATACCATCGAATTGCGTCCACAGTACCCCAAATTCTGGCAAGGCCGATTTTAGCGCTAATCCCCTCGTTGGGGGTGGAGTAAAGAAATCGATTTTAAGAGCCCTTTAAGTCGAAAAAAAGGACTTCATCGTGTGGACGGGTGCAAGGTTAAATTGAGGTGATGCTGCTAAATTCAACCTAAACTCATAGTGTAGACCAGGCCTTAATCTTAGAACTCTCATCTCTGTAACCAGAGTCTTCTCTCTTTCACTTGCCTGGCCCTTAACTCCTTTTCCCAGAGCCCTCAGATCCCCTCAGTTTATTCACTAGCAGGTCGGCCTATTCTTTCTCACTCTTCGCCCAAGTGAGCATCTTTGGCGTTATTTCCTTTGTAAGGTGCACAGAAGCATGATCTAGCTCTTCAGCCAGCTGGTCAACTAAAATTTTATATCACTCAAATTACCATCAAAGGTGACAAACCAGAGCACTGAAGTCTTTTATTTAGCCACAGAACAGACACAGTATGAGTGGAAGCAGTGCTCGTCCTCCCACCACCACCAAATACAGTAACTACTGCTCCATTAACTCAAACATGATCTGAAAGGACAACATCTAGGAATAACACCAGTTAAGCTTTCATGCACACTAAATGTCTGTCTGGATTTTTAACACTTTGCTTCATAGGTAATATGGGGGTTTCAACTACCCTAGCATAAAATGTAACTCCCTTACAAAAAAAAAAGTCAGACAATTTTTCAAACCTCCAGAACGTTCAGTTTCTATACAATTAAGACTTTATGTAGTTGCATAGGTTTATTTGTTCCTAACTGTAGTGATGGTAGGAGTCCAACTACTGTAAAATGACTGAAAACACATTGTTTTAGTACTGGCAGTGTATTTTATATTATTTATATCTCTTTCACGCTTTCTTACAGGTGGACCCAGGCTTTTTAAACATGTCTTTATACTATGGCTGGTGACGATCACCTCTCATAAAATTATTTTATTAGGAACAGGAGATCCCAAACTTACTTTGTGCTGGGAAGCTCTAAACATTTAACAAGTTTATTATTTCATTCTTTAAACCCCCTCTGACTAGCTGCTCTGACTAGCTGCAAAAAACATATGGGCCACTGCTATAAGGAAGCTGTTCAAATATATTTAACAGTTTAATTTTGTATCAGTGAATCATCTAGTGCAATCACCTCATCACATTTAGGAACAGAAGGGTTTACTAATCTACACATGTTCCACTTCTAATCAGTACTGTCCAACTAGTTTGTGAAAGGTTAAAATCGATATAAGAAAATGATTTTCTTTTCCCGGGGGTAATAGTGATTTATCAATTTAAACACAGGTGTTTTCAACTCTTCATCTAACAGAAATTGTATCAAGACTCCAGAGCTCTATGCAAAGGTAGCATTTTCTTCCTTTCAAAAAGGAAGATATTCTTTCATTATAAAGTATTCTATTATGTAAATATCTACAAAAGAAAAATATAAAAGCTAAAGAAATAGGTGGAGTGGGTGACATGTTGGAGTGAAAATGATGAAGTCTCTGCAGCTGGAATAAATATGACTAAGGGCACATCTACACTGGCAAAGTTACAGCACCAGCAGTTACAGCGCTGCTCAGAGAGCACAGAAGGAAAACCACTGTTGTGTGTTTACACTGACAGCTGCTCGCACAATAGCATGTTCACATTTGTGGCACTTGCAGACTATTTGGAGCAGTGCACTCTGGGGAGCTATCCCATAGAGCACCTCTTTCTCTTTTGCCTTTTTGTGGGAAGGTGAAGGGGGTCACGGGGCATCCTGGGTCCAGTCTCAATGCCCTGTGATACATTGCTTCGCATCCCAGCAAACCGTGTGCTTCCGTCCACATTTGGCTCCATCTTTCAACAGTTTGTGTACTGCATGCCCTGCCTTTTTCAGGCTCCAGGAATGGATCCCAAACGGTTGACCAGTATGCTGCTTGCTCTGACCAACACGTCACGAGTGGCAGTGGAATTATTCCTTAAACTACAAAGGCAAGAGGAGTGCGACGTTGATCTCGCCGTGCGTAGTAGGTATGACACAAGATTGCTTGTGGTTTTCACGGAGGTGCTGACCACCGTAGAACACTGCTTTTGGGCAGGGAAACAAGCACTTAGTGGTGGGATCACATCGTGATGCCCATCTGGGATGACGAGCAGTAGCTGCAGAATTTTCGGATGAGGAAAGCCACATTCATAGGATTGCATGATGAGCTCGCCCCAGCACTGCTGCGCAAGGACATGAGAATGAGAGCTGCCCTCTCATTGGAGAAGTGTGTGGTGATTGCACTGTGGAAGCTGGCTACTCCAGACTGTAACTTATCGGTCGCTAACCAGTTTGGAGTGGGAAGATTGACCTTTGGACTTCTGTTGATGGAAGCGTGCAGGGCCGTTAATTGCATCCTGCTCCAAAAGACCGTGACTCTGAGCAATGTGCGTAACATTGTGGATGGCTTTGCACAAATGGGCTTCCCTAACTGTGGAGGGGCAATAGATGGCACGTACATTCCAATTCTGGCTCCAGACCACCTAGCCACCAAGTACATTAATCGCAAGGGGTATTTCTCAATGGTTCTCCAGACGCTTGTGGATTACCGTGGACGTTTCACGGACATTAACGCAGGCTGGTCCGGAAAGGTGCATGACACACGCATCTTTTGCAACACTGGCGTGTTCAAGTAGCTGCAAGCAGGGACTTTCTTCCCGGACCAGAAGAACACCGTAGGGGAAGTTGAAATGCCCACTGTGATCCTTGGAGATCTCACCTACTCTTTAATGCCTTGGCTTATGAAGCCGTACATGGGGCAACTTGACTGCAGTGAGGAGCAGTTCAACAACAGGCTGAGCAAGTGCAGAATGACTGAGTGTGCATTTGGCCATTTAAAAGCCCGCTGGTGATACCTGTATGGGAAGCTGGACTTGGTCTATGACAATATTCCTATGCTTATATCCGCGTGCTGTATGCTCCATAATATTTGTGATGGGAAGGGTGAAAGCTTCACTCAGGGCTGGACACTAAGTTTGAACAGCCAGAGACCAGGGCTATTACGGGGGAACAGTGCGGGGCCATAAGGATCTGGGATGCCTTGAGGCAGCAATTTGAGGCAGAAAGCCACTAATATTTGTTGCTATGCTCGGGATTGCAGTGCTTGTAATGCTAGGAAGTGATTGGTGCACAAGATGCAAGAAGGGGCCTTAACATAATTGTATGCTGCTTTGCAGTGCTTTTTTCGCTTTCACTTAATAGTATAAAGATAGCTTTCAAACAAACACAATTCTTTTATTAAAAGACAGCAACTGGAGGAGAGAGTCAAATGAAAAAATTCATCTACAGGGAGGGGGATGGGAGAAGGGAAGGTCTCAAGAGGAGGAGGGGTCCTGGGATGGCTACAGATGTATGTATGTCCAGGGATCATAGCCAACCTTTTCCTTTGGAGTACAATGCAGCGGGTGCTGTACTTCAGCAGGCCAAACTGCAGAGGGATGGGTGTTGAGTGCAGTGGGTAGTGGGAGTCCAGAGTGCTGAATGGTGAGGAGGGAGGAATGGAATGCTGTGGGTAGAGACTGGAGCTAGGAGGTTGATAAGAGTGTGTTGGCGGTGTCTGGGGGGCGCATGGTAAAGAGTTTTGTGACAGAGGCTGCAGCAGAGGGCAGGCGCAGAGCTGCTCAGTTTGAAGAGTTAGTATGGCCTGGAGCATGTCCACTTGGCGCTCCGTAACGTTTAAGTGCCACTCTGTGGCTTCTTTCTATTGTGCCACGTCCTCCTTTTGGTCCCTCTTCTCGCTGTCCCGCCACTCCTTCAATTCCTGTTTCTCAGCGGTGGAGTGCATCATAACCTCACGGAGAAAGTCCTCTTTAGTTCTTCGTGGCCGCTTTCTAATTATGCGCAGCCATTTTGCCACCAGTAAGGGAGGTTCGCCTCCCAAGGTCATCTCTGTAAAATTTAAATGCAACATTTTACAGAAGCAGTATTGTTTGCAACACAGACAACACTGATTCAGTGCTTTAAAACACAACCAGTACTCTCACACCTGTCACTAACTGGCTGACCCCAGGCAAGCACACGTGAGCCACAAGACCTCCAAAAATGGTAGCTGCAGGGGCAGGGTGAATCACTCGTACACTGGACATGTGGCTCTTGGGGAGAGCCAGCACTGTGAGGTGGGGCTTGATAATCATTCCTGTCCCCACACTTTCCAGAGGATGTGATCATTATGGAAGATATCTCGCTGCTGATGGTGAGCAGGGAATCAAGGGAGGGTTTTCTCCAAGCCTGTGGCTTCCGTCCTGGCCCCTATGCGGCTCACCTGTGTGCAGCAATAGTCCCCCCACCCCACCCCATGACAGCACAGTGACGTGGGAAAGTTACCGCTGAGGGGACAAGAAACAAATCAGCTCTGCTGAGGAACCTGCAGCAGCAGATTGCCCAGTATCTCCATGAGAATTTCCTGGAGATCTCTGAGGGAGATTCCCGTGAAGTGAGGAAGTCTATCAACAGCCTGTTCCGTCACTCAGAATAGGCATTTGGTGGGAGACAAGCCTGATTTCTGCAACCCTCCTGCCCACAACAAATTGCTTCAGCAATTCCCAGAATCAGATTCACTTAGCAGGGGCCTCCTCTCCTGTTTGTGCTTCACCAAGAGCTGTCTGCTGTGACTGGCTAGGCTCCTCCAGGGTAGAAAAGAGCCATCCTCTGCCTATGGGGCCCCCTCCCCCTCTTCATCCAAGATTTCCTCCTCCTGGCTCGGTCCACTCTCGACTGGCATGTGAGCCAAAGAAGTATCCACAGGGGCCTTCACAGTAAAGGTGGGGTCGCCACTGAGTATTGCATCCAGCTCTTTGTAGAGCCAGCAGCTCATAGACGCAGCACCTGAGCGGCAGTTTGCCTCCCGCGCCTTGTGGTAGGCATTCCGCAGCTCCTTCACTTTTACCCTACACAGAAATGTGTCCCATCATGGCCCCTTTCTATCATGCATCGTGAAATCTGTCCATATGTATCATAATTCCTACAGTTGGAGCGCAGCTGGGACTGCACAACTTCCTCTCCCCAAATGCCAATGAGGTCCAGCAGCTTGGCATTGCTCCAAGCAGGAGATCATCTTGTGTGTGGAGCAGGCGTGGCCACCTGGAAAGATGCGCTGAGACCACTGCACGCATCACTGAGCAAACAGGAATGTGACTTTCAAATTTGCAAAGGAATGTCTGGGGTGGGGATGATGGTTGGTCACCTGAGGGCAGGACAGCACAGTTCAAACCGATGACCAGAGAGTTGAAATCAGGGATTGTGGGACACCTCCTGGAGGCCAACTGCAGCACTGTAATTGCCACGGTGTCTACACTGGCACCGCAGCGCTGTAGCCCCGGTGCAGAAAGCTCTACACCTCTTGTCGGGGTGTTTTTCTTAGAGCGCTACAACTGCGCAGTTTCTGTGCACTAAGTGGCTTGGCAGTGTGTACACCTCGGGTGTCACAATGCAGAAAGCTGCTTTACTGCGCAAAAACTTGCCAGTGTAGATGGGGCCTAAGAATTGGTAAAGATCAGTGGATATTCTGCAGGGAGATATAGATATATACAATATGTAATTTAATATCCTGGAAATGTAATGTAAGTATTGACAGTTTTTGCCTAAATTTTCTGAATCAGACTTTTGAATGTCATAAGGAACTGAGGACAGAATACAGTATGCTCACAATACAATATCCCTGATTCTCAAGCATCACTCTAAACTTATCCAGTCAACATGTTCTCTCCAGGCATAGGTTTCAAGGTAGGGTATAGACTCAGAGTTATCTGAGATAACTGAGACACGGACTATTTAGGGCTTTGTTTTGGACCAGCATCTTGAATTTCACATGCACTGCACTTGAATTTCACATGCACTGAAGAGTATGAAACACAGATGTAATATGCTCTCAGCAAGCTATGCTACTTGAAAGGCAGGCAACCACTAGAGATCTCTGGAGAAATGTCAATGGATCCATATTCCACTGATATCTGCAGTTCTGTCAAAATCAAAATGCACTGTGAAATTGGGTGATTTCACCATAATTTTGTTTTGGAAGAAGACTGGGAAACAAGTTCTGACAATATCAAAAGCCCCGTTCAGAAACTTTTAGAATGAAACATTTCAATTGTTTGTTTTGAAGTGACTTTTCATTTTGTATTTTTTTGTTTTACACATAATATAAAATTTTGAAAAGTCAAAAGAGACATATAATGTTTTGTCAAAATGAAACATTTCAGTGAACCCGAAAAGAAAAGAAAAAAACACCAAAATATTCCTTCTCAGAGAACTTGAATATTTTGGGGGTTTGTTCTAACTTGGAACAAAGCCAGATTTCTAAAATCTCACAATCCTATGTGAAACAGACCTTTTGTCCTCTGCACAGATGTAGCAGCCACATTCTTTACCTGCTGGAGATCCTGAATGGCCTTCAAGGTCAGAGAGAGAGAGATCATCTTGTAGCATGTCAGCCTTGAAGTGGCAAGGATGTAGATTACTGTGGCAAACTTTCAGATTAAAGGTTATCATATGGGCAACTGAATAAGAAAGTGTAATGACATGGCACCCACCTCTCGTGAGCACCCCCTTTTGGTCGGGTGTGTCTGCAATCTTTAAACCAATCCTGGCCCTGGTACCAGGAAGTACCTCCAGAGCTTCCTCCCTGGAAGCAATGGTTTCACCTTAGCCTGAAAAGCACCCACCATAGCCACTGAGTACCTGTGACTCCAGCTGAGGGCAGAATCTCTACCAACCATCCCCAAAATGAGTCAAGCTGGGCACCCAGCCTCAGCATCCATTCTTGAAAACATTGATAGCTTGTCACAATTCTCAGGTTCCTGCAGGTGCCACATGCTGTCTGGGCGCTGCAAAACCTGTACAGCACGCACATCTGTATAAACAAGAGTCTTAGAGCTGACTAGTTTGACTGTGTTTGAAGGAGGTAGGCCTCTTGGCTCCCACTTCCCAAGGCCTTTCAATATAATTCCCTGATCCCAGGAGGGGCTGAGGATAGCAGTACCAACCATTTAATGGCTTTCCTTTGGACTTGCCAAACTTATTCTGTTCAGCCACTATGCTGGAGTCCACTGTTTCCTTGCAGGATCAATATAATCTTCTTGAGGGCAGTTTCCCTAAAGCCTTCCAAGAGTCTCTCTTGGGAGCTGTACAGCTTCTGTCTGCTCTCTCTCAAAGCTGCCCAACAACTACCTGGAACTTCCTGCTTTTAAACCCTTATTCCTCCCCTGATATGATTGACAGGGCTAGCAGGCCAAGGCCAGTTTGCCCATAGCAGTTCTTTAATTCCTTTGTCTGTAGTGCAGGGTTTTTATACCTTGTCACACAACTATGTCATTTAGAGAAGCTTTGAAACTAATTTAAGCTGTGCCAAAGGACCTACTGACATCTATGGTTAGCCAGAGTGCTCTCCAGACATGCCCCTTCCCCACCTCCTTCAACAGTGGGTCTGCAAGAAGATGGCAGAAGACCTGGCTATGCTAGATCTGACCATTTCAAAAGGTATGAAACAGACCAGAAAATCTGGCCCACTGTAATTACAAAATAAAAGTAGAAGACAGACCAAGAGGTCAAGGTTCACTGCTAGAACAGGTACCTTGTACTTATGGGTCAACCACAATGGATTCAAACGTTCAGATCAAAGCCTCACCTGGTCTTGGGATTCTTGCCTAAAATGTATCTGTACTTTCAAGCCTCTTTAGTTTAATATTCAGTCTAAGCACCTTACTAGAATTACATGAAATTTCCAGCATTTACCAGTTCTTGTTAACAAACATTACAAGGATAGCTTCTCCCAAAGTATTTGCTTCAGACCAAAAATACAGGGAGAAGGGGGAGACGTTAGCAAACTTTTTAGACTTTCGAAAGCAGGCTTCAGTTTGGCACCTTGTACATCTTTTTAAGATCCAGGTAAACCTTCTGTCCAGTTCTTACTTTATCCACAAACTGGTTTATCCCTTAAAAAAAAGTACTACTGTAACAGTCCAAATCACTGTAGTATCACTAAGCATATGTTCAGGTCCAAATAAATCTCATTTGCAAAGAACTTCCAACCGGAGTTCTATTTTAGCTGTCCTTATTTAAGAGAACAATGCTGCAGGATTCTACATTAATGATCCAAAAATATTGTAGTAAAACTCATTGAGACTGGTGTTGGACAAGTGATTACAGTGAGCTGGTAATCTGTGATTCTCACACACACACACTTCCCTATCTGCTTGCTCCCTTCTCTCTGCCCCACCTTCCCCACTTTGATTTCATCAGGTTCCATGAAAAACAAAGAAACCTCCGTCTCTTCTAGTTGTGAAGAACACTTTCTGAATTTGAAACAATAAATACTGTTTTAGCATTGGATTCTAGAAAGTGCTGAACACTAGATTTATTCCCAACAGACACTATATAAGTATAATACATGTATTTCCAAACATGAGAAAAACAGTAGCTGCTCAGCAGGGTTGGTATTTCATTACATTTCTGTCTAACTTCCTTAGAGATTTTGACAGTCTGGATAATAGTTACCCACAAACGGTCCTTCTCTCCCGCCATCTCCCAGTATAGTGGGATTTTGTGTTTATAATTGGTGAGTGGCTATTTTTATGAGGGGAGTCAGGTGGAAAGGATAAATTAACTGAATTTACACACAAAGCCCTGAATTATCACAAACCAGGAGCAGGTCAACTTATCTTCGAGAAACAATTTTTTTTCAAAACCATCATTGGTGACAGACAAATAGGCAGCAATCTTTTTCCCAAGTGAGATCTGTACTTCATTTCTACATCGTACCCACACCTCTCACAGTGTGTGTCAGAGATGCTTCATGAAAAAAAAGTGTCAGACATAATACAGGCATGCCAGGCTCCAAACAGCAAATTAAACGTATTCACAAAGGGAAAATGTGGATGACCTTCCAGTTATAAGATACAGAAATAGCAATTATGCTGGCTGGGAGCAGGTGTAACTCTGAGTATCAACTCAACTAGTACTTTTTCCAAACATAGGTCTGCATACCACACCCATTCCCCACTCATTTCAGAAAGCTAACTCTTAAGCATAATAATTTTGAACTAAGTTGTCAAAGATGTCTTTATAAAGTATTGTGCAGTCAGGCTTAGTCATAAAATTGGAAGGGTTTTTTATTTGACTTCTGTTTTTGAGCCTTTACGGTGCATTAGGGTCATACTCTCAAGCTTTTCTTTCAACCATATGGTCTAGAAATTTTCATTTGGTTGTTCTTATTTTTTTAATCACAATTAATTTTTTTGAGATAATTGTGTGAGTTAACTGTAATTAATCAACAGCCCTAGTAATTTCTTCATATTTTTACAGGGTTCTATCCCCTGGTTTTCAGGTGACTCAAAGGAGTCATAAACTTCTAGAAACCGTCACTTTATTATACTAGGTTACAGTACTGTTAGTTTCCAAAGTAACTGTGTCCATTGGTATTACTAACAGATACAATTAAACCTGCACAAATGACTATACATATTAGTCATTCCTCCTGTATTCAGGTTCCCAAACTGTCCAGATATATACTGTGATGGGTTTGGTCACAGAGACTCCCCTCGAGACTGTCACTCGATGAGCTGGGATACCACTGAGAACAGCCCTCCTGCCAGAACAGGTGCCCCTCCACTCCTGTCTTGCTGAGTTAGACATTCCAGTCAGCTCCAGCACAGACCCAGAGGGTGGGCCATACCTCTCTTCAGTTCACTGAAATGGAGATTCACTCAGCCCAAGGGCTTCTCAGTCACCAGGGACTTTCCCAGCACCCAGTATTCAGCTTTTCTGGGAACCTGAACCCCAAATAAATTCGTTTTACTCTGTATAAAGCTTATACAGGGTAAATTCATAAATTGTCTGCCCTCTAGAACACTCATAGAGAGATATGCACAACTATTTGCTCCCCCGAGTATTAATCACTTACTCTGGGTTTATTAATTAAAAAAGTGATTTTATTAAGTATAAAGAGTAGGCTTTAAGTGATTTCAAGTAATAACAGCCAGAACAAAGTAAGTCACAAAGCAAAATAAAACAAAAACCACACAAGTCTAAGCCTAATACATTAAGAAACTGATTACAGGTAATATCTCACCCTCAAAGATGTTCCAATAAGCTTCTTTCACAGACTAGACTCCTTCCTAGTCTGAGCCAAATCCTTTCCCTGGTACAATTGTCAAGGCTGAATCCCCACTCTGTCACTCCGAGTGCAGAAGGTGGGGGCCTACAAGGATTCTAAAAATTAATACTTGCCACTCCAGGCTTGTATTAAACTCCCAAGGTTACAGTTCTTCTCTGACCTTGGCTTGGTAAATGCTGCCACCACCCAAATGCAAAAAAAAAAAAAAAAATTGGACCCACGAAGGAGCACTTGGGAATTTCTCCCTGTGGGGTATCCTCAAGCCCTTTCACCCCCCCTCTACCCAGGGAAGAGCTGAGAAAGAAAACAAAGGAAATTATCTGTTGCCACCAGCTAATCAAACAGCATATGCACAAACCTCTTAGGACACCAAAAATCCAATCCTGTTCTTAAAAAAGGTAAATTTTATTAAAAACTAAAAGGAAGCAAATACATCTGGAACTTAGGCTTTTGCTAGATTTTAAAAGAGCAAATCCAAAAATTAAGCACCCAAAATAGCTTTCTTGGGGGTTAGCTTAAAGGTTATAAGCAAATAAAAGCATCTGGGGTTAGCACAGAGGAGTCCACAACCCTTAAAAAATAAACAGAAATAAACATAATCGTGTCTTCCTAAATATTCCTAATTTACTTGCATTTTTGGGTTGTTAAAAGAAGTTCTAGATATGATCTGATGGTTTTCGTATCTGGTTCTAACTTTACACAGCATTCCTGTTTATAGCATTGCTGCTCCGTGTCTCCTTCTCCGGAGAACAACAGACAAAAGGAAAATTTCTTTTCCCATTTTTAAAAGTTTTAGCCTTCCCTTTGGCTCTTTTTACTGTGCCCACTCCTTTTCTTTTACCTGTGGGCTTGCTAACCCTTTACAGATACAGCTAGCAGCGAACAGATACCAAGAGGGATTTTACAGCTAACTGGCTGCCTGGGTATTCATAAAAGGGAGCTTCCCCTCCCCCCCACGGCGGGAATCTTTTGTCTGTGCCTGTCCCCACCCCCCGCCTCATCAATGGAAAAGTACAAGGATTAAGATGGATTCCAGTATCATGTGACATGGTTACATGTCACCGTAAGACCCCTAGTCTCCATTCTTCCTGGGTTGGCCCAAATGTATTCAGGAAGGTGTGCAGGTAAATAAACCATTTACAACCAATTGTCCTAGTCAATAGGAGCCATCAATATTCTAAACCACCATTAATGGCCCACACTTCCCATAATTACAGTAGGACCTCAGAGTTATACTTCATATATCTAGCTTCAGATACAAGAATGATACATGCATACAAACAGGAGGAATATATTCAGTAGGTTAAAAACTTTGTTATGATACCTTACAAGAGACCTTTTGCATAAAGCATATTCCAGTTACATCATATTTATTCTCAGACATATTTCCATAAAACATATCGAGTGCAACGTCACATGTACCATTGAGCAACAGATATTTGTTGGTCCTTTGAGTGGTCAACTGAGACACACGGGACTTAAATGATCCTCTCCAGAAGAATGATCATGAGGTGTTGCACTGAATGGGAGTTGAGCCATCAGCATCTTTGGAGCTCCAGCTCCTAGGTATTAATTTATCAGATTAGTTAGTGTCTATAAAACATACTGAAGAGGAAAAAATTTTGTGTAAATGCTAACTAGCTGTTTTCCTAGGACAGAATTGAACACTGAATATGTTTTCATGGTGGCAGCTTCCAAAAGGGGCCTGGACATGACACAAAAACACAGATGTACTAGCAAAGGCACCGCTCCAAGAATGCTCTAACACTGTGCTCAGTATTCAATAAAAACAATTAGTACAACTACTTTGACTTCTAATGTGTTTTGTCTTGTAAATCACTGGCTCATTATTCTTTCTGAACATGCTGTCACTATTTAATTCAACTAAGTTTGTATCAGGGGTGGCAGGTTTGTAGAAATTTTGGTGCTGCCCAGAACCTGCCTCCCGCCCCCAAACTCCATCCCCTACCTGCCTGAGGCTCTGGGAGGGAGTTTGGGTGTGGGGGGAGGTCTGGGGTGAAGGCCTTGGGCTGGGGATTAGGGTGCAGGAAGGGTGCAGGGTGCAGGCTCTGGGAGGGAGTTTGGGTGGGGGAGGAGGTCTGGGGTGCAGGCTCTGGGATGGAGTTTGAGTACTGCATGTAGGCTCCGGGCTGGAGCAGGGGGTGGGGGTGCAGGAGGGGATGAGGGGTGCAGGCTCTGGGACAGAGTTTGTGTAAAGGCTCTGGGCTGGGGCAAGGGGTGGGAGTGCAGGAAGGGGTGAGAGGTGCAGGCTCTGGGAGGGATTTGGGGATAGGAGGGGGTGCAGGGGTGAGGGCTGTGGGGCTTAGGATGAGAGGTTTGGGGTGTGGGAGGGGGCTCAGGGCTGGTTCAGAGGATTAGGGTGTGGGGGGATGAGGGCTCTGTCTGGGGCTGGGGTTGAGGACATTGGAGAGACTCAGGGGTAGGGAGGAATGGCAGGGTAAGGGAAGCCTGTCCTGCCATTAGTGAATTGGGGGCACTAGGACCCTGCGGCAGCAGTTGATTCGGGGAGCCAGCAGAGCAGAGTCAGCGTGAGCTGCAGGCTCCGGGGCCGGGGGAGGAGGGCGGGGGGGCAGCAGACAGGGCCGGGGAGAGACCTGGCCCCAAACATTGGTGGAGCTGGGCCCCCGGGCCCTGACTATTGCTGGAGCCCGGGCACCACAAGTTTGTATAACTCGCCACCCCTGTTTGTATCCATGGTAAGTGTTAGGCGCACACTCTAGAGACTTCAGTACAGTCATCGACTTGCTGCTCAGCAACATACAAAACAAATAGAGAAACCCACTAATGAAATGAGATGGATGTAAACAGAAGCTAATATAATGAAAGAAAGGGACTGGGAATGCCATGATTGATAGATTCCAGAGAAGGTGTAAACCTGTGGGAAGCCTCATGTCTTTGGCTGGCCTAGGGGTTGGCAAACACTTTGTTATTGCAGTTTACAGGAGTTAATAGCACTTGAATGTCACTTATAGTCTACAAACTAATTCAAATAAACAGTTACCACTGGGTTTCTCTTTGTAGTCAGTCATAATTAGTATTTGTCTACACACACTGTTATGGGTTTACTTATTGGTATAGTTGAAGTGGTGCAAACCTCTTTCCCCCTGCTCCCCAAGCACTGGAGGCAATTACATTGGTATAAAGCCCCTGTGAAGCAATTCTCATACAGGAAGTCACCTTTATACTGTATAACTGGGTCCACATTAGAGGTTACACTAGTTTAAATATTTCCATAAAATCACTCCCCTAATGGAAAAATGGTACAACAGTACAAAATCTGTGAGTAGAAAAAGCCATAAAGATAGTCCCAAACTAAAGATCTGAATACACCCCAAATCTGGAAAAGTCTGGTTCTATACTTTACAATTAGCCATTATCTCAGTAAAAGTCCAAATCCCAGATTGTGAACCTGGCCTTCCTCTGGATATGTCAGATACTGATTCAAAGTTCTGCCTTTCTCTAGTGAAACTCATATCCCATCCCAATAACCATGAGGAAGAGACTTACACAAAATTCACTCAGATTGGTGCAGAACTTGACACCATTGTCCACAATTCCAACAGGTTGTAATGATTCATGAAACATAAAACTACCCAAGCATCATCCGGTTTTGGCTTTCATTACAAAACGATCATTCAGTCATGTTCTAGTGCATCATGAATACCTCAAGCTGCTTCCTAAATCTTTCAGCGATTCTGAAAACCAAGGCAGCAGTAAAGTGGCCAAAATCAGGGTCCATTAATCAACCCTGTTTTTCTAACAGTATATTATGGCTTCCTGATTTGGTCTCAGGGTGAAATATTTCATTCTCTGAGCACTAAAATGGATTAATGCAGACACAAGATACTGTATTCTAATATTTATTTATTAGTATGCACATTCTTGAGCATGTGCATTAGATAGAAAAAGAAAAATGCAGTTAGTTACATACAAGACTCCAGCTAACAGTTCTGCACCTATCTCCAGCCAAACTGTATATCTTAAACTCTGCTCCAATTGTTCACTAGTTATAAAAAGTATCAAGCCTGATCTACAAAAGAAAATTATATCTATTCAACTCAATCTGTTTATAATTGATTTAGGTAAACTTGTCCAACCCCCTTTGTATGGATGCTCTTAGTTTTAGTTCCCGATTGCTTTGTATCTTTGTAGCTCAAATGAGCAAGGGATCTATTTAAAAAAAATGTATATGGCACTCACAAACCAAAATAATAGTGTTTTCACTAAGGTGTTGCTCCTCTAATTTACCAAATCAGTTTCTAACTAATTTAGCCTATGGCTCCACTACAGCTTAAATCAACATAAATTATGTCACTCAGGGTGTGAATTAGCCACCCCCGTGTGCAACATAATTTATGCCAATTTAAGCGCTGGTGTGGACATAGCTACCGCCACTGGTGGAGGCTGGAGGAATTAGAAATTAAGTTGAGCAGCTACATTAAAGAGCTTACAGCGGCATAGTTGCATCCATGCAGCTGCACTGCCGTAACCTCTCTAGTATAGCCATAGCCTTCGTTAAATGAGTACAATTGTTTCGTATAGATAAGGCCTTGGTATGAAAAACTCCTTCCTTTCAGCAACTAAATGGGCTTGACTGTTTTTCAATACACAAAGAATTTCATCTCAATTCAAGTAGCAATTACCTTTCCTCTAAAACACGGTGGCCTATGTTTCTACTTTTAACGAGCTATCAAAACCAAAAACTTTTGCCCTTAATTTATTTGACTGAATACAAAGGAAAGTGTATCTGTTGAATATTTCTGTTGGTTATCATTTTATATTGTAACAACAAAGTTAGTTTCATATTCTACCACTTTTGCCAGGATAGGATAAACTCTCAGTTTTGATATGCAAATAGAAGGACTATCTTGGCTTTGCGGGACATGGCCTCATGAAAAGCTGGAGCACAGCATCAATCTGAGACAAGGTATTCCTTTTCTCCTGACAAAGAAAAGTCCAGGGATCCATCCATTTCCATATAATCATAGAAATGTAGGATTGAAAGTAACCTCGAGAGGTCATCTAGTACACCCCCTGTGCTGAGGCAGGACCAACTACACCTAAACCATCTCTGACAGGTGTCTGTCTCACTTGTTCTTTAAAAGCTCCAGTGATGAGGATTCCACAACCCCCCTTGGAAGCTTATTCCAGTACTTAACTCTCCTTATAGTTAGAAAGCTTTTCCTAATATCTAACCCAAATCTCCCTCACTGCAGATTAAGTCCATTACCTCTTTGTTCAATGGACATGGAGAGCACCGATAAACATCCCCTTTTAACAGCCTTAACATATATGAAGACTGTTATCAGGTCCACTACTCTGTCTTCCTTTGTCAAGATTAAATATGCCTCTACATATTAAATATGTATTTGACCTTTCCTTATAGGTCAGGTTTTTTTAACCTTTTGTCAGTTTGGTTGTTCTCCTCTGGACTCTCTCCAATTTGTCCACATCTTTCTAAACATGTGGTGCACAGAACCATACATAATACTCCATCTGGAAGCAGAGAGGAGGGACAGAAAGTATAAGAGAAGGACCATTCAGTTCATTTGGGCTGGAGTCAGTGAAGGAGGCAGATGTCTCTAGTCTGCTGTAAGACTCCGGACCAGACTCCAGGCTGTGCAGTGCCCTGTCCCTGGAAGAGACCAAGATTGGAAAGGAGCTGCTGGGAGTGTTGTTCGCCACTTACCCCGAGGAGATGGAGGACCTGCAGTCTTCAGAGCAACACCAATAGACTGGGGTAGGAAGTAGTCCAGGAAAACCAGACATTAGTCACGTTGTGCTGTCACCATACAATTCAGCATGCTTCAGCAGGATCCTTACTGACCCAGTGCTACCAGATTTGCCCGTTACTTTGGGATACGCTCATTTATTAGGGTTACTCTTTGGGGCGGAGGGGGTGTTCTGTAATTCTATCAATGTACTGCTTGTGTCACTTATGTGTTCATATGGAGCTCTACTTTTCCCTTCTGCATGCCCCCACATAATGGAGCTATCCTGCAGGACCTAGGTTCCCCAGGCCTCGGTTCCTCCAGCCCCAGAATCAGATGAACACACACACACACACACACTAACAGAGCAAGTCTGAGTAGACCGGGTCAATCAGCCCTCTCAAGCTGACCCCTTATATGTCCCTGGACTCAGCAGTCTGGATCGAGCAGCACTTGCATCCCATGAAGTGAGCTGTAGCTCACGAAAGCTTATGCTCAAATAAATTGGTTAGTCTCTATGGTGCCACAAGTACTCCTTTTCTTTTTGTGAATACAGACTAACATGGCTGTTACTCTGAAACCTGTCATTATGCAAGGCACTGCATTTAGCCGTATGGAGTGGAAATCTATCAACTGCATGAAAAAACTTGTACAGATACAGACAGACATCATCTTCCTTTCCAAATGCAAACAGATGGACATCATACCAAAAGGACTGAAGGTAAAAAATCCATTACAATCTACATACCACACAGACTATGCTGACAGCTTGTGCCACACACTCTCAAAGAAACTGCGGAACCACCTGATCAACATCCTCTACAGCAAACAGGGAAAGATAAAGAATGAGCTCTCAAAAATGGATACTCTCATAAAAAACCAACCTTCCACACAAACTTCCTCGTGGCTGGACTTTACTAAAACTAGACAAGCCATTTACAACACACACTTTGCTTCTCTACAAAAGAAAAAGGACACTAAACTTTCTAAACTACTACATGCCACAAGGGGCCACAGCAATGGTTCCCTCAACCCACCCAGCAATATTGTTAACCTATCCAACTATACTCTTAGCCCAGCAGAAGCAGCTGTCCTATCTCGGGGACTCTCCTTCTGCCCCTCCACCCCCATGAACATGATACAGTTCTGTGGTGACCTAGAATCCTACTTTCGACGTCTCCGACTCAAGGAATATTTCCACCATACCTCTGAACAACATACTAATCCATAGAGACCTCCCTACCAACACTACAAAAAGAAGGATTCTAGGTGGACTCCTCCTGAAGGTCGAAACAGCAGACTGGACTTCTACACAGAGTGCTTCCGCCGACGTGCATGGGCTGAATTGTGGAAAAGCAGCATCACTTGCCCCATAACCTCAGCCGTGCGAAACACAATGCCATCCACAGCCTCAGAAACAACTTTGACATCATAATCAAAAAGGCTGACAAAGGAGGTGCTGTTGTCATCATGAATAGGTCGGAATATGAACAAGAAGCTGCTCGGCAGCTCTCCAACACCACTTTCTACAAGCCATTACCCTCTGATCCCACTGAGAGTTACCAAAAGAAACTACAGCATTTGCTCAAGAAACTCCCTGAAAAAGCACAAGATCAAATCCGCACAGACACACCCCTGGAACCCCAACCTGGGATATTCTATCTACTACCCAAGATCCATAAACCTGGAAATCCTGGGCGCCCCATCATCTCAGGCATTGGCACCCTGACAGCAGGATTGTCTGGCTATGTAGACTCCCTCCTCAGGCCCTACGCTACCGGCACTCCCAGCTACCTTCGAGACACCATTGACTTCCTGAGGAAACTACAATCCATCGGTGATCTTCCTGATAACACCATCCTGGCCACTATGGATGTAGAAGCCCTCTACACCAACATTCCACACAAAGATGGACTACAAGCCGTCAAGAACACTATCCCCGATAATGTCACGGCTAACCTGGTGGCTGAACTTTGTGACTTTGTCCTTACCCATAACTATTTTACATTTGGGGACAATGTATACCTTCAAATCAGCGGCACTGCTATGGGTACCCACATGGCCCCACAGTATGCTAACATTTTTATGGCTGATTTAGGACAACGCTTCTTCAGCTCTCATCCCCTAACGCCTCTACTCTACTTGTGCTATATTGATGACATCTTCATCATCTGGACCCATGGAAAAGAAGCCCTTGAGGAATTCCACCATGATTTCAACAATTTCCATCCCACCATCAACCTCAGCCTGGTCCAGTCCACACAAGAGATCCACTTCCTGGACACTACAGTGCTAAAAAACGATGGTCACATAAACACCACCCTATACCGGAAACCTACTGACCACTATTCCTACCTACATGCCTCCAGCTTTCACCCTGACCACACCACACGATCCATTGTCTACAGCCAAGCTCTGCGATACAACCACATTTGCTCCAACCCCTCAGACAGAGACAAACACCTACAAGATCTCCATCAAGCATTCTTACAACTACAATACCCACCTGCGGAAGTGAAGAAACAGACTGATAGAGCCAGAAGAGTTCCCAGAAGTCACCTACTACAGGACAGGCCTAACAAAGAAAATAACAGAACGCCACTAGCCGTCACCTTCAGCCCCCAACTAAAACCCCTCCAACGCATTATTAAGGATCTACAACCTATCCTGAAGGATGACCCAACACTCTCACAAATCTTGGGAGACAGGCCAGTCCTTGCCTACAGACAGCCCCCCAACCTGAAGCAAATACTCACCAGCAACCACATACCACAAAACAGAACCACTAACCCAGGAACCTATCCTTGCAACAAAGCCCGTTGCCAACTGTGCCCACATATCTATTCAGGGGACACCATCACAGGGCCTAATAACATCAGCCACACTATCAGAGGCTCGTTCACTTGCACATCCACCAATGTGATATATGCCATCATGTGCCAGCAATGCCCCTCTGCCATGTACATTGGTCAAACTGGACAGTCTCTACGTAAAAGAATAAATAGACACAAATCAGATGTCAAGAATTATAACATTCATAAACCAGTCGGAGAACACTTCAATCTCTCTGGTCACGCGATTACAGACATGAAAGTTGCGATATTACAACAAAAAAACTTCAAATCCAGACTCCAGCGAGAGACTGTTGAATTGGAATTCATTTGCAAATTGGATACAATTAACTTAGGCTTGAATAGAGACTGGGAGTGGCTAAGTCATTATGCAAGGTAACCTATTTCCCCTTGTTTTTTCCTACACCCCCCCGCCCCAGACGTTCTTGTTAAACACTGGATTTGTGCTGGAAATGGCCCACCTTGATTATCATACACATTGTAAGGAGAGTGGTCACTTTAGATAAGCTATTACCAACAGGAGAGTGGTTTTGCGGGGAGGGGGGGAGAAAACCTGGATTTGTGCTGGAAATGGCCCAACTTGATTATCATACACATTGTAAGGAGAGTGATCACTTTAGATAAGCTATTACCAGCAGGAGAGTGGGGTGGGGGGAGGTATTTTTTCATGCTTTGTGTGTATAAAAAGATCGTCTACATTTTCCACAGTATGCATCCGATGAAGTGAGCTGTAGCTCACAAAAGCTTATGCTCAAATAAATTGGTTAGTCTCTAAGGTGCCACAAGTACTCCTTTTCTACTTCCAAGCTGCCACCCTCGTATGTCACAGGTTCAGCACGTCCCTATCCCCACTTTCAAGTTACAATTGTTCTGGGAGTAACCCACTTGATGAAGAAACCCCCCAGTATTTTTGAGCATTACAGGGATCTTTAGCTTAGGTAAGAGGAGCGTTGCTGCAGAGTAAATGGGGAAGCCAGAAACACAAAAGAGTAAAGTTCAGAGAGAGAGAAGCAACCAGCTTAACCATAAAAGTTATTTATTGAATAATAGTGATAACCACACAAGGAGAGCTTAATAGACATAACAGTTACATTATGAAAGATTACAAAAACTGATCAAACAAGTCAGGGTTAAAATTTTATACATGAGGTAGAAAAGAAAACAGAGCGAGAGAGAGAGAGAGAGAGAGAGAGCGTGCGCTGGGGTCACACCATTCCATGAAGCTTGAACTGGGTCGGGGCTCCCAGGTGATGGTGGTAGCTCAGGGTCCTGAGCGCTGGTGACAGGCAGAGCCCCCAGAACGATCAGTCAGGAGAAGATGAAATCCCAGTGGAACTGATGCAGAGTTTGGATCCATGCTTCAGAACACTTACTTGAGCGTAGGTAGGGGTCTTTGTAGGGAAACAACAATGGCTCAAGGGAGAACACTAGATTTGTTTATGGGTAAACTGATGACTCAAGGGTTTTCTTTAGGTTAGACAATAGGAACTGATCATTCCTGAGAGGTGTTCCTTCAAGGGAGCTCAGAATGCAATTAGGCAGCTTCAGTATTTTGGATATCAATCAAGGATTCATTACTAGAATTGGTCTGATAACTGCTGAGATGGATGTGTGCAGGCGTAGGTTCATTAACATCTGGAGCAGAGATTCCACCCATGATGCAGTGCTTCCCTGTTTTTCTGGTCCCAGAGTTCAGTACAGTTCTTGCCTTGGAATCTCTGGTCTCCATTCTGTATGCTAATGCAGATGCCTCCCTGTCCCATCTTTGATGCAGATGAGGCTAGGGGAGTTGCCTTAATCTTGTCATATTTGTCAGGAGGGGTTTAGGTGTGTCTCCCACCGCCTTTTCATTGCTTTCTGTAAGTCTTTCTTCTGATCGGTTTTGGCTCAAGCAGAGGCTGAGGTGGGGGGGTGTCCTTCATGAGTCAGACAGGCTGGATACTGTGCCCTAGTTCCCCAAGAACACAGAGCTGACTGGTATCACCAGTGGCCTGCCACTGTTTGGGCCCTGGGCTGGGACCCAGTGGAGTATGGTGGGGCTGGGTCGCCCTACACTCCTGTTGCCAACCCCAACCTTTGGGTGGTGGCCTATTCACCCTAGGCTGGAAGGCCTGTGCCTTCTTTGTGACTTACCCTGCAAGCCCCTAGACTGTGTGTGCTGTCTGCCTTAGCCAGGAGGCTAGTTACAGACTGCTTAATTATTTACTGCTCTCCCCTGCCAAGAGGATTAGAGCTACTGACTATATTTACTGCTTCCCTTAGCCAGGAGGCTTGGTGCCAAAGAGTGCTTATTGCTCTACCCTGACCAGAAGGTCAGAGCCTAGACTCTATTTACTGTCTTCCCTAGCCAGGAGGCTTGAGTCGGAAACCACTAATTAACTTTTGGTTATTGCCTGATGCAGCAAATCAGAGTGGCCTCCCTTTGAGCCTGACACAGAGGGGCCACTACAGTCTTACATATGACACTCCTGTAATACACCCTGGTTCCCAAACTAGGGGCGCTGCTTGTTCAGGGAACGCCCCTGGTGGGCTGGGCCGGTTTGTTTACCTGCCGCGTCCACAGGTTTGGCTGATCGCAGCTCCCAGTGGCTGCGGTTTGCCATTCTAAGCCAATGGGGGCTGTGAGAAGCGGCGTGGGCTGAGGGACGTGCTAACTGCCCTTCCTGCAACCCCCATTGGCCTGGAGCGGCAAACTGAGGCCAGTGGGAGCCACGATCAGCTGAACCTGTGGACACAGCTGGTAAACAAACCAGCCCAGCCCGCCAGGGGCTTTCCCTGAACGAGCGGTGCCCCTTGTTTAGGAACCACTGCCGTAGGATGATATTAGCCCTTTTTGCAACTACATCACATTGTTGACTCATATTCAATTTGTAACTAACTACAAACCACAGATCCTTTTCTATAATAATACTGCCTATCCACTTAATCCCCATTTTGTAGTTATGCATCTGAGTTTTTCCTTCCTAAGTGTAGTACTTTGGACTTGTCTTTATTGAATTTCACCTTGTTGAATTCAAATCAATTTGTCCTGGTCATTTTGAATTTTAATCTTATCCTCCATTGTGACTGCACTCCTTGCCATCTTACTGTCATCTGCAAATGTTATAGGCATACTCTCCACTCCTTTATCCAAGCCACTAATGAAAATATTGAGTAGTACCAGTACCCCGCAAGACTGCACTAGATAAGTCCTCCCATGCTGACAGTGAACCTTTGAGTATGGTTTTTCAACCAGTTATAAAACCACCTTGAAGTAATTTCATCTAGACCACATTTCTTTAGTTTGCTTATGAGAATCTCATGAGGGACTATGTCAGAATCCTTACTAATATCAAAATAAATCACAGCTACTTCTTCCCCCCTAGCCACTAGGCCAGTAACCCTGTCAAAGAAGGAAACTATGTGGCTTGTCACGATTTGTTCCTGACAAATCCACACTGGCTATTACTGATCATCCTATTATTTTCTAGGTGCTTACACACTGATTGCTTAATAATTTGTTCCAGGATCGTTCCAGGCATTGAAGTTAGACTGACTTGTGATTCCCTGGGTACTCTTTGTTGTTCTTTTTAAAAATAGACTTTATTTTTGCCTTCTCCAGGCCTCTGGGACCTCACCCATCTTCCATGATTTCTAAAAGGTAAACATGTTCCTGGTCCTTGTATCTAACTATATACTTAGAGAACCACTAGTTAAATAAGAAAAATCTCTATTTGACTTTCCATTCTGCCAGTCTAAGGGGCCAGTGAAAGGATTATATACAGTAATTTATCTACGACTTTGCCCACAGCCATTTTAAAATTGCTCAAACCAACAGGAATAGATGCATCAAAATAGTTTTTTGAAAAAAAATCACACCATGAATATGTTTCTTGTGAAATATTAAAGATCTTACCACTAGATGGCAAATTTAGCACTCATCTTCAGCCAATACTCACAGGACAACAGCCATAACAGATAGTGGTGGTGACTGCTGAAAGTACCCTCTATAGAAAGATACATGGGAAATGAAACAGCAGGACTGAAAAGTGCTTAAGACAGCTCCTTACCCCATCACCAACATACACATGGGAAAGTTAACATTCTGCACTACTCTTTGGAGAAAGCAGTCTTCCCTGGAGCAGGGGGTGGTCCATTCTTAGATGTCTATGGATCCTCAATTAACAATGAGGAATTTAAAAAATAAGATTGAATTAAATGCATATTTTTCACCACTTGGCAATTTTTAGAAAGTAAATACAAAAAAATACAAAATGCAAAAAAAAAGTCTGGACACACATCCCAGTCACAAAATGCTATGATCTAAAGGAAATTTATTTATCATTGCCATAAGTACAAAACCATCCATCAGCGAATGTCATATTCAGCTCTCTAGCTGTCACTATGGAATGCAATCGATCACTGCTACAGGCATCACAGCCAACAAAATTACTAGAACACATATGATGCTTCAGTGTAGCTGTTTGAAAAATAATGATTTACACTTGCAGTTTATAATCTGTTCGTGTTTTGCAACACTGCCTCCACTTCCTGGACTTTTCCTGTTGTTAAATTGTAGCTATGGTCTGAATGGTGGGGGGAGGAAATTAACTAAAAATGCCCAAATTATTTCACTAGACTTTGCTAGGCACAAAGACTTACCGCTGTAATGTTACAAATAAGAGAGCCTCATAAAGATACCCACTGGCAACCTTGATGATGTAAAAGAATTATAGGTTTGGCAAATTCGTTGTGCCTAATTTAAAATCCTCTCTGAAGGTTCAAAGTACAACAAAAAATAAGGTCGGTTAATTGTAACTCGAGTTCTTAGAGATGGCTCTGTATATTTAAAACTTACAGGTATTGCAAGGGTAGAATGGGGCAAAAGACCCTGTTCGAGAGAGCTGAAATGAACAAAGGCCCAGGAAACGGCGTGGTTGAAGAAGAGAGGCACTGGTTTCAGGGAATTGGGAGATGGATGGGGAGAAAAACCAAGGACACTGTTCCTTTAAGAATCTGGGATCAGGAGCCCTATATGAAGAGTGGGGTAGGGCTGCCCTAGCTTCCAGCCAATCATAAGGAGCTCTCTGGAGGAGGGCAGTATATAGACTACCCTTAGAAAAGGGGAGACACTGGCAAGAGAAGGAAGCCAGAGCCAGAAGGCTAAATTCCAGGGAGACAGCTATAAGAAGCAACACTGTGAAGAGCAGGCTATGGCAGGGGGAAGAGCTCTGTGTGGATGGCCGAAGAGCCAGAGATAAGTATGAACCTTTGGATTGCAGTGATGGACTTTATTGGTGGGGCTCTTTAAAACAACTTGTGGGAACTAACCCAGTGCCAAGTGGAGGACAGTAGGACTTATAAGAAAGGCTCGGGAGAGACTGAAAGAGGCCCTGATTGGGAGAATAGAGGGAGGCCATTGCAAAGGGAACGCTGGCCATGGAGAACTGCTCAGTAAGCAGCAGTCCTGTTACAATATCATAAGACATGAATAATTTAGATGATTTTTTTATAACTTTTAGTACTATTTAAAATGTGTAAGACCTCTTCTTGCATCCAAACTATGTAAAACAGATTCACCCTTATTAGTATGCAGCTTTGGAAAAAATACTTGCAAATTAATTCTCTGATTGATGTGAAATTCAGAAACCAATTTGGGCAAAAACCTGGGATCAGATTTAAGAACAACCTTATTTTTATGAAAAGACATAAATAGTAGATCAGCCATCAAGGCATTTAATTCACTCACCCTTCTGGCTGATGTTATGGCCATAATGAAAGTCGTCTTAAAAGATAAATAATACAAAGAACACTCAATCAAGGGCTCGAAAGGTGGTTTCATGGGTGTAGATAAAACTAAATCTTGCTTATCGATGCAACAAAGCTGGGGCAATAAGAATTATTACTGCCCTGTCCTAACGTACCTTCCTTACCATCTTCTGTAGCAATGGAAAGGGAGGAAATGCATACAGAAAGTCCCTTTCCCATCCAATATGGATTGACTATTTCTTCCCACTCTCAAGCAGAAAAGGAGACGCTTTCTGTTGAACCTTGTAGTGAACAGGTCCACACTTGGCTGACCCCAAATGGAAAAGATGCTCTGAATCAACTGATCCTTCAGGGACCATTTGTGCATTTGAGAACTGTCCCTGCTGAGACAATCTGCAATCATTTTCTCTCCTGCTAAACACAGGGTCACCAAATAAATGTTGCGGAGAATGCTCCAGTCCCATAATCTGATTGCCTCTGCATATAGCTGAGTATAGTGAGCACCACCCCGTTTTCTGATACAGTACATATAGAGTTCATTGCTACTTGCATAACCCTCCAGTGCTGTAGGAACAATTTGTACAGTGGGTGTGCTGAAAGCCACTGAACCGAACTGTAAACCCTGTATATGATGGAAACCACTTCAAGCCAGGGGGTGCTCCCTCACACCCACAACCCTCCCACGTAAATGAGGGAGGGACAATTGGAGGGCCAGATGAATGGCTCTCAACTCCAACATGCTGATGTGTAGGCCTATCTCCTGAGAAGCCCAGCGACCTCAAACTGCAAGATGACTAAGATGCACCCCCTCAACAAACCACTGTTTGACATATTTGAAGTTACCCGTGCCAATGATGAAGGTAGATCAAACTGGATACCTCTGAGAATATTTTCTGTAACTGGCCACCACATCAATGAATTCAGAATGTTTCAAGGCATGATGACTAACATTTAAAGATTGTCCAGATGTGGTCTGTAGACCTGAGACATCCAATTCTATATTGGCCTGATTTTGAGAGATGCAAGTGGAGTCGTGTAAGTAGTAACTGCCATAAGACCCAGAGAAGATTACTTCCTGAGTTTGACATATTTGAATGTTTAAAACATACTTCACTACTTTTGAAAATCTGTCCTCTGGTAGAACGGCTTTCCCTACTGCTGAGTCCAATATGGAACCTGTGAATAAAATTCTGAGTTGGATAGAGATTTCACTTTTTGATATTCAGAAGTAGTCCCACATCTGAAAAAAAAAGCATGCTGTAAAAGCAATGTGGCATAATAGATCCTCGCAAACAGCAGCCTTCAACAGCTAATCGTCCAAATATAGGTAAACAAAAATAGTCCGCTGTAATGCTCCCAATGGTGATACAAGACCCTGAGTACCAAGCTCAGGGCAGACTGTTAAAAACTAAGGCACAAACTCCTAATTGATGATAAATTCTAAACTTAGATTTCATCAACCTACTCATTAGGCACTTTAACAGCCTTAACACCATCACAGACAATCCCCTTGGGTACTCTGATCTGTCTTGACACCCCGGTGAGCATCTCTCTGTGGCAGATGGTCCCTTACATCAAGAATCACAGTAATACTCCTAATCCCAAAGGACCAGTCACTTATACCTACTCTATTGTGCTTCAGGTCTTAAACCAAAGACAACACTTGTAGCCAATCCTATAGTAAACTGTACAAAGATTTATTAAATAGGAGGAGGAAATTTATGTTATTTACAAAGCGTGACGAGGCAAGGCCAGATGGCTATAAAAAAGTAGTGGGAGATAGATATATAAGCTCCAGGCTAAACAAATCCCTGGTACCAGGATAAGTGAAATGGAAGCTGCTCCAGGTCAATTAAGACACCTGGGGCCAATTAAGAACTTTCCAGAAGGCAGGGAGAAGGCTAGGTTGATTGGGACTCCTGAAGCCAATCAGGGGCTGGCTGAAACTAGTTAAAAGCCTCCCAGTTAGTCGGGTGGGTGTGGATGTCAGGAGCTATGGGAGGAAGTTGTGCTGTTGGAGAGGCTGAGTAGTACACACCATATCAGGCACAAGGAAGGAGGCCCTGAGGTAAGGGTGAAGTGGAGCTTGAGGAAGTGAGGGCTGCTGTGGGGGAAGTAGCCCAGGGAATTGCACGTCATGTTTCTAAAAGGTCAGCGACCATAGCTGATACTAATAGGGTCCCTGGGCTGGAGCCCGGAGTAGAGGGTGGGCCTGGGCCCCCCCCCCACCTTTGCCCCCAGATTAATCACTGAGACTGGGAGACAACAGAGACTGTGCAAGGAAGGATAACTTCTCCTCACCTCCCTCATTGGCTTATGATGAAAATGGCTCAGTAGACTGTGACCCTTGTCTCTAGAGAGAGAAGGGTTACGTGGAGGGTCACAGTGAGTCTCTGAGGCTAGCAAAATCCGCCAGGAAATGCGGGACCCATGGAGGCAAGGACAGAGCTTTGTCACAAAAGTTAAAGCAAACACACACACAAATAAGTTATAGTCTTAGGTTTCAAAAGCTCTATTTCACTTTTAGGGCTAACCCAGGCAAAGAAGATGGGGATCTCTTCCTTATGCCTAGAAACCCCTTGCTCCCTTAGCAGAGTCCAAGCAGCATAGAGGAACCTAGTTCCTTTTATTTGGGGTTTTTATCCCCCTCCTGCCATGTGCTCTGAGCTGCAAACTCAGCCGATTTGAGGAGTCCACTTGCATGACTCATCTTCATGGGAAGGAGATCAGGACAATAATAAAGAATCTTTAGTCCTTTTTATTTTAGTAAATGCTCAATCCAGATGTGGGGAGAATCCAATTGTAAAATCCACCCATAGCCTATCTGGTAATGAGATCCCTTTGTAACTCTTCGCAGTCAGCTTTGGGATTCACTATCCTGAGTAATTTTGTATTTTCCTACAAATTTTGCCACTTCACTATTTATCCCTTTTCTAAATCAATTATGAAAATGTTGAACAGCACAGGTCCCAGTACACATCCTTGGGGACCCTGCTATTTACCTATCTCTACTGTGAAAACTGATTATTCCTACCCTTTGGTTCCTATATTTTAAAAAGTTAGTGATCCATGAGAAGACCTTCCCTCTTATCCCACGACTGCTTAGTTTGCTTAAGAGCCTTTGGTGTGGGACCTGTCCAAAAGCTTTCTGAAAGTCTAAGGATGCTATATTGATTGGATCACCCTAATTCACTTGCTTGTTGACACAAAAGAATTCTAATAGATTGGTAAGATATGATTTCCCCTCATAAAAGCCATGTTGACTCCTCCCCAACATATCCTATTTATCTATTTATTACAGTTTCAAACAATTTTTCTGGTACTGAAGTTAGCCTTACCAGCCTGTAATTGCCAGGATCAACTCTGGAGCCTTTTTAAAAAAATTGTGTTACATTAGGTATCCTCCCAGTCATCCCAGACATGGATTTAAGTGATAGGTTACATACAACAATTAGTAGTTCTGCAATTTCATATTTGAGTTCCTTCAGAATCAGAGTCACCTGATCCTGGTGATTTATTACCGTTTAATTTATGAATTTGTTCCAAAACTTCCTCTATTGATACCTCAGTCTGGGACAGTTCCTCAGATTTGTCACCTGAAGTGGGCGAAAATCCTTTTCCTGCATCAGAAAGTATATTGAATAAACCTCCTGACCCTGGGTTCTTTGAATAATTCCCTGAAAGCCCCTGTCAGAAGAAGTTTCTGCACTTCTTCTCACAAGACTATTCTACTTTCAGGTTTCTTGAAAAAGGAAGGATGGGGGAATTAAAAGGGGTCATGGCCCATCTCTATAATTTCTAGGACTCATTTGTCTGATGTAATAAGCTTCCAATTGCTAATAAAATGGGCTAGTCTATCTCCAAACAGAGGAAGGGAAAGGTTCCCACTGTGCTGATTGGTTCTTGATTCTCAATCCTCACATCAAATCTGAGACGTGATGTTCAAAGATAACAGAGGGAGCAGATTGCTTAGATTAAGGCCTCAATTTAAAAGACCTCTTCATATGTTGGATCTGGGAAGATGTAAACTGGCTGGTGCTCTTGTTCACGTTTTTGACTTGACAAGAGATAAGCCAAAGAAGACTGTGGATAATACTGTCTCGGTTAACAGAAAGGAATAGAAGAAATCAAAGCCAAAGAGCAAGCTTTTGATCTTGTCTCCTTTATCTTTTCCAGCAAAGCATCTGTCTTTTCATTGAAAAGACCATCCCATTTAAAAGGGAGATCTTCCACTTTAATTCTAGTATGCAGAGCCAGAGAAAAGATGCGAAACCAAGTATATCTCCTCAGAGTAACTGCAGAAGCTGACGCTCTAGCAGAAGAGTCCGAGGCATTAAATGGAGCCCTGAGAGAGAGTTCTTTGCCACATTTTGACCCTCCATTAGAATCACATTTGCCAATTTCCTTTTGTTATCCACCAAATTCTGCACAAATAGTGCCAGCTTTTTCCACTGGCGGAATTGATAGCAGGGCATAACTGCTTGGTAATTTGCCACCCTAATATTAAAAGAGGAAGAAGTGAACACCTTTATCCCTAGAGAATCAATCTTTTTCCTTTTTCTATCAGTAGAAGGGGAATGTGCTTGTCCAGACCACAACCTGTTACTGGCAGCAGCCGCCACAAGCATATTAGATAAAGGAGGATGTAAAAATACAAAAACCCCTCTGACACAATTTGTCTGCCTTCTTGGAAAGACGCTGGGAAGAGGCACGAGTGGACCAGTTTTAGCAGGCTGCAGCAGACCATCAAGGACTGGAGGTAGACCCAAGAATGTCAGACGTCAGATGGGAGGTTTGCTCCCCAGGTACTGAAGGTAAGTTCAACATGGATATCGTGCAGTCCACTAGGTCATGAAACTGCAGAGCCATCCTCAGAAGGGGAAGAGGCAGAAGCCACTCTCGCATGCTCGTCTGGAGAAAAATCAGGATCATGATATCAGAATGCTCTTGCTCAAAAAGAGAAGCTGTCTCATCTTGTTCAGATAGATTATCAAGCCACACTGCCTCAGATGCAGAGGATCCAGTGGAAGCAGATTCAAGGATTTCTCCACCACCAGATCCTTTACAGATGAAACATCACCTCTCTATCCATAAAGGGGACAACTGAAAAATTCCTGTGGAAGATGCCTAAACATACAGCCCAAAACTGCCAACAGTCCCAGCAACTGGGATTCAGGAATGTACTGCAGGACGAGGATGAAGAGGAGACCCAAAGCATGAGGAAACACGTCTCTTTATTCTTCTTCTATCCTCTAACAGATATGGCCTCAGATCCAAGATGGAACTTACAGAAATAGCAATGAATCTGGAGGGAGGACAGAAACAAACAAACAGAGAAAACTCTTTGTGGAGACCTAAAGGAGTCTTAGGAGGAGACAATATAGACAGATCAGGAGACAGGCTAACAGTCTCCTCTGCTCATCCCCTTTTATTTCAAGTGAAGACAATGCAGATCTTGGAACCAGTGAAGCCTTTCTTTCCCTTGAGACCCTCTGTTTCTCACTTGGATCCAAGAAATGCTCAGAAGCTGAACAGTACCCATCAGCCACCAAAGTAAAAGTTCTCTTTGGATCCGAAGATGGACCTGGAATTGGAGCAGAGGTCGAGGACAGAGCTGAAGACCTGGATAGCATAGGGTCCAATGAAATATTCAAATCCTCCTTCTAGGTTCTTGTAGCTGAAACTGGAACTGTCCTTAGTTTCAGAACCACAGAGTGCCTGTCAGAATTGGATGGATCCAATGACTCTGACGTTTGGGATCCAGGACTATTAACAGTGGCTGTCTTTTCCCTAGTCTCCTTCTTTGGAACAACACAGCCAGAATCAACAACATGGCTTTTGGTACTGTTATAGGCGATCTGCCCTCGTCCATCAATGGCACCTTCAAAGACCTGATTTCTTGAGCAGCAGGACCAGGAGCCAGACCCAACAAAGGCTGCAATTTCCTAAAACCTTTAAACTGCTTTGACTTGTTAGAAGAAGTCACAGGAGCCAAAACTGGACTCTTAGATGAGTGCCTGGATCCAGAGGGGTTTACCTCAAGGGCCTCATTAGGGAGAAGCATCTGCAACATGTTCTGCCTCTCCCTGCAAGCTCTGGGCATGAAAATCTGGCAGATGGAACACTCAAAAGGAGAGTGGCCCTCTCCCAAGTGCTTAAGGAACATAGTGTGGTCATCTGACACCGGAAAGACAGCCAGGCACAAAGCGCATCTGTAGAATCTCCACTTCTCTGGAACTGAGCTATTACCTAACAACTATCTATACTTACCACTAAACTATAAATTGTACTAAACAATTAATAGGACACTAAAAATGGAGGGAAAAAATCCAGATCCGAATGGACTGGAGGAATTCACTCTCTTCGGCACATGGCGGGAAGGCACTGAGGTGGTAGAGGGCTGTGTACCCCCTTATATAGCCTCACCCTTCCGAGATGCTGTATGGAGGGGACACAGGAGCACTCTAATGTATACTGCTTGGAGAAAGTGCTACCACTAGGTGGCACAACACCTATAAATGGGAATTCAGGGTATGTCACCACTACGAAATTAGGTCGAATTTATAGAAGTCGGTTTTTTAGAAATCGTTTTATAGTATAGTCGACTGTGTGTGTCCCCACACAAAATGCTCTAAGTGCATTACCTCGGCGGAGTGCTTCCACAGTACCAGGCTAGCGTCGACTTCCAGAGTGTTGCACTGTGGGTAGCTATCCCACAGTTCCCGTAGTCTCCATGGCCCATTGGAATTCTGGGTTGAGATCCCAATGCCTGATGAGGCAAAAAACATTGTCGCGGATGGTTCTGGCCCTCCGTCTGTGAAAGCAATGGCAGACAATCGTTTCGCGCCTTTTTTCCTGAGTTACCTGTGCAGACACCATACCACTGCAAGCATGGAGCCCGCTCAGCTCACTGTCACTGTATGTCTCCTGGGTCCTGGCAGACGCGGTACTGCATTGCTACACAGCAGCAGCAACCCCTTGCCTTGGTGGCAGCAGACGGTGCAATAGGCCTGATAACCATCCTCATCGAGTCCGAGGTGCTCCTGGCTGCCTCGGTAAGGTCGGTCAGGAGCACCTGGACAGACATGGGCGCAGGGACTAAATTAGGAGTGAGTCGACCAGGTCATTCTCTTTAGTCCTGCAGGCTGTCCTATTGTACCATCTTATGGTGAGCAGGCAGGAGATGAGGATGGCTAGCAGTCCTATTGCACCATCTTCTGCCGAGCAGCCAGGAGATGTGGATGGCTTGCAGTCCCACTGCACTGTCTGCTGCCAGACAAAGATGTAAAAGATAGATGGAGTGGATCAAAACAAGAAATACACCAGATTTGTTTTGTAACCATTTGCTCCCCCCTCCCTCCCTCCATGAGATCAACAGCCGACAATTGTTTTGGTGAGTCTGTCGGGGCACCTTGAAAACTTTAATGGAGATTCAGTCCTGCCTGAAATACCAGAAGGTGGGATAGCTTAGTGGGTTGAGCATTGGCCTGCTAAACCCAGGGTTTTGAGTTCAATCCTTCAGAGGGCCATTCTGCATGACAGTTGTTTTTGATGTAAAGCCACCCCCTTTGTTGATTTTGTAACCCTGTAAGCCAACCCTGTAAGCCATGTCGTCAGTCGCCCCTCCCTCTGTCAGAGCAACGGCAGACAATCGTTCTGCGCCTGTTTTCTGTGCAGACGCCATACCACAGCAAGCATGGAGCCCGATCAGATCACTTTGGCAATTAGGAGCACATTAAACACCACGCACATTATCCATCAGTATATGCAGCACCAGAACCTGGCAAAGCGAAACCAGGCGAGTAGGCGACATCAGCGCGTTGACGAGAGTGATGAGGACATGGACACAAACTTCTCTCAAAGCACGGTCCCTGGCAATGCGGGCATCATGGTGCTAATGGGGCGTGTTCATGCAGTGGAACGCCGATTCTGGGCCCGGGAAACAAGCACAGACTGATGGGACTGCATAGTGTTGCAGGTCTGGGACAAATCCCAGTGGCTGCGAAACTTTCGCATGCGTAAGGGCACTTTCATGGAACTTTGTGACTTGCTTTCCCCTGCCCTGAGGTGCAAGAATACCAAGATGAGAGCAGCCCTCACAGTTGACAAGCGAGTGGCAATAGCCCTGTGGAAGCTTGCAACGCCAGACAGCTACCGGTCAGTCAAGAATCAATTTGGAGTGGGAAAATCTACTGTGGGGGCTGCTGTGATGCAAGTAGCCAACGCAATCAAAGATCTGCCGATATCAAGGGCAGTGACCCTGGGAAATGTGCAGGTCATAGTGGATGGCTTTGCTGCAGTGGGATTCCCTAACTGTGCTGGGGCCATAGACAGAACCCATATCCCTATCCTGGCACCGGAGCACCAAGCCGGCGAGTACATAAACCGCAAGGGGTACTTTTCAATAGTGCTGCAACCTCTGGTGGATCACAAGGGACGTTTCACCAACATCAACGTGGGATGGCCAGGAAAGGTAGATGACACTTGCATCTTCAGGAACTCTGGTCTGTTTCAAAAGCTGCAGGAAGGGACTTTATTCCCAGACCAGAAAATAACCATTGGGGATGTTGAAATGCCTACAGTTATCCTTGGGGACCCAGCCTACCCCTTAATGCCATGGCTAATGAAGCCATACACAGGCAGCCTGGACAGTAGTCAGGAGCTGTTCAATTACAGGCTGAGCAAGTGCAGAAGGGTGGTAGAATGTGCATTTGGGCATTTAAAAGCACGCTGGTGCAGTTTACTGAGTCGTTTAGACCTCAGCGAAACCAATATTCCAATCGTTAATACTGCTTGCTGTGCACTCCACAATGTCTGTGAGAGTAGGGGGGAGACGTTTATGGCGGGGTGGGAGGTTGAGGCAAATTGCCTGGCTGCTGGTTATGCGCAGCCAGACACCAGGGCAGTTAGAAGAGCACAGGAGGGTGCGGTGCACATCAGAGAAGCTTTGAAAACCAGTTTCAGGAATGGCCAGGCTATGGTGTGAAAGTTCTGTTGTTTCTCCTTGATGAACCCCCCCCCGGCCCCTTGGTTCACTCTACGTCCCTGTAAGCTAACCACCCTCCCCTCCTCCCTTCGATCACCGCTTGCAGAGGCAATAAAGTCATTGTTGCTTCACATTCATGCATTCTTTATTAATTCATCACACAAATAGGGGGATAACTGCCAAGGTAGCCCAGGAGGGGTGGTGGAGGAGAGAAGCACCAGGAGGGGTGGTGGAGGAGGGAAGGACAAGGCCACACAGCACTTTAAAAGTTTAAAACTTATTGAATGCCAGCCTTCTGTTGCTTGGGCAATCCTCTGGGGTGGAGTTGCTGGGTGACTGGAGGCCCCCCCACCGCGTTCTTGGGCATCTGGGTGAGGAGGCTATGGAACTTGGGGAGGAGGGAAGTTGGTTACACAGGGGCTGTAGCGGATGTAGCTGCCTTTCCTGCAGCTCAACCATACGCTGGAGCATATTAGTTTGATCCTCCAGCAGCCTCAGCATTGAATCCTGCCTCCTCTCATCATGCTGCCGCCACCTTTCAGCTTCAGCCCTCTCTTCAGCCTGCCATCTCTCCTCCCGGTCATTTTGTGCTTTCCTGCACTCTGACATTGTCTGTCTCCACGCATTTGTCCGTGCTCTGTCAGTGTGGGAGGACAGCATGAGCTCAGAGAACATTTCATCGCGAGTGCATTTTTTTCACCTTCTAATCTTTGCTAGCCTCTGGGAAGGAGAAGATCCTGTGATCCTTGAAACACATGCAGCTGGTGGAGAAAAAAAAAGGGACAGTGATATTTAAAAAGACACATTTTATAGAACAATGGGTACACTCTTTCATGGTAAACCTTGCTGTTAACATTACATACATAGCACACGTGCTTTCGTTCCAAGGTAGCATTTTGCCTCCCCCCACCACGTGGCTAGCCCCTCCCCCGTCCCCGTGGCTAACAGCGGGGAACATTTCTGTTCAGCCACAGGCAAACAGCCCAGCAGGAACGGCCACCTCTGAATGTCCCCTTAAGAAAAGCACCCTATTTCAGCCAGGTGACCATGAATATCACATCACTCTCCTGAGGATAACACAGAGAGATAAAGAACGGATGTTGTTTGAATGCCAGCAAACATACACTGCAATGCTTTGTTCTACAATGATTCCCGAGTACGTGCTACTGGCCTGGAGTGGTAAAGTGTCCTACCATGGTGGACGGAATAAGTCTACCCTCCCCAGAAACCTTTTGCAAAGGCTTTGGGAGTTCATCCAGGAGAGCCTCAAATGCCAGGGCAAATTAATCATTAAACATGCTTGCTTTTAAACCATGTGTAGTATTTTAAAAGGTACACTCACCAGAGGTCCCTTCTCCGCCTCGCGGGTCCGGGAGGCAGCCTTGGGTGGGTTCGGGGGGTACTGGCTCCAGGTCCAGGGTGAGAAACAGTTCCTGGCTGTCAGGAAAACCGGTTTCTCCACTTCCTTGCTGTGAGCTATCTACAACTTCATCATCATCATCATCTTCCTCGTCCCCAAAACCTGCTTCTGTGTTGCCTCCATCTCCATTGAAGGAGACATGGCTGGAGTGGTGAAACAACACGGCTGGGGTAGTGGTTGCTGAACCCCCTAAAATGGCATGCAGCTCATCATAGAAGCGGCATGTTTGGGGCTCTGACCCGGAGCAGCCGTTTGCCTCTCTGGTTTTCTGGTAGGCTTGCCTCAGCTCCTTAAGTTTCACGCAGCACTGCTTTGGGTCCCTGTTATGGCCTCTGTCCTTCATGCCCTAGGAGATTTTGACAAATATTTTGGCATTTCGAAAACTGGAACGGAGTTCTGATAGCACGGATTCCTCTCCCCATACAGCGATCAGATCCCGTACTTCCCATTCGGTCCATGCTGGAGCTCTTTTGCGATTCTGGGACTCCATCATGGTCATCTCTGCTGATGAGCTCTGCACTCACCTGCAGCTTGCCACGATGGCCAAACAGGAAATTGAAATTCAAAAGTTTGCGGGCCTTTTCCCATCTACCTGGCCAGTGCATCTGAGTTGAGAGTGCTGTCCAGAGCGGTCACAATGGAGCACTCTGGGATAGCTCCCGGAGGCCAATACTGTTTAATTGCATCCACACTACCCCAAATTCAACCCGACAAGGTTGATTTTGGCGCTAATCCCCTTGTTGGGGGTGGAGTAAGGAAATCAATTTTAAGAGCCCTTTAAGTCGGAAAAAAAGGGCTTCGTCGTGTGGACGGGTGCAGAGTTAAATCGATTTAACGCTGCTAAATTCGACCTCAACTCCTAGTGTAGACCAGGGCATATAGAGCCTCTCAAATAAGAACTTGAATGTTCTGTGTTCATGTGCTGCTTAGGAGGGTGTGATGGAGTGTACAAACCTCACGAGACAGGAAAGAGTAACCGACTGCTGGAGTCCATTCAGCCCTGCCCTGTGAAAGATAAAGAAAGTGTCAGGCTTCAAGGGAGAAGCTAAAAGGGGAGAGCAGATGTTCATCTCTCTCACTGTGGAAGAAAAGGCTACTGGGCACGTCAAAATCTGAGCAAGACTGCTGCCTACAGCCCCCTTGAGGGAAGGTAGGCTTGGCCTGGGATGATTGCCTTGTTTGGTTGCCAATTACCAACTTAGACTTCTTGCATGAGCCCCAGTGGGGAGAATTGTTTGTTTTCTTGCTACACTGAAGAGCCTGGGAGTCTGTTGAAGACTGAGCCCAGGAAGAGCAGAATAGTTTTTCTGTGTCTATTATGGACTTTAGGTACCCTGGAAGGGGTGGAATTTCTATGTGATCTAACTGGAGGGCTAAGTCCTCTCAACCCAGAACTTGTTGGAGGCTGGCTGATCAGCTGAAGACAAGGAGGAAAACAAGTGTGTGTGGCCACAGAGGGACTATGAATAGAAGGAGCAATTGGGGGCATAAGGTAATATCCAATGGAAAAGTGGCATGGAAAATGGAGCTGAGAACAGTGTAGAGGGAAAATGAACAAAGATTGGGAGAATGTAATTTTAGTTAAATATACCCACAGTACTGTATTCTTCTTATACACGTCATTTATTTATGCCAGCTCATTTTTTGTAGACATTAGGACAGTTGGTTGTTCTGTCCCTTGACACAGAGCAAGGTTTATCTGGAAAACTTTATTTTAAATCAATTCATGTTCAGAAATCTGAAAGGGGGGGCTTAAGAAAACAATTGTTCAAACACAAATTAATTCAGTTAACTCTGCAAGGTCAAAGAAATAGTTTGAAAAAGTTCTATTCATTTTGTTTATTTTCACACACTTCTTCTCTGCCCTTGTAGGATCTAGTTAGAAGACACCTGCCTTTTTTTGGTCAACTAATTCTACATTTCAACTTGCTCACTATACTCCCCCTATAGAAATAAATTCACACGACTCTTAGGTCCATTGATATTTTTGACCAGTCACCTTCCTTGTAAGTTACTCCATCTGCTTCTTGCCCTTGGAAAGAAAGATTTCCTGAACTCTTTACAAGAGCATCAGAAGTGACAGTTTAGTAATATAAGCAACAAGTTTGAAGGAATTGGGAATTGAAGCTTAACGTTTGATCCAAAGTAGTTGAGTTGGATATGATCCATCTGTCTGTGCATCAACATAATGCTGTTACTCTAACCTTGAGGGGAGTCACATACTTTGTGGTGGGCAACAAAACACCAGAGTGTGCCTATAGAGGTCATGGCACATGAAACAAAAATTAATCTTACAAAGAACATTTATAGAAGAGAATGTTGAAGTCTTCCATTAAAAAAAAAAGTTATTGAGGAAAGTTGTACATGGAAGCAGGATCATAACAAAACTATTGTACATGGCAGAATGGGATCTGCCATCAGCAGCATAACAGCTACATGGTGAACTGCACCTCAGACCCTTTTAGTTCTTCTCGAGTGCACCCCTTAGGCTTCCTACAACTCACTCTGTGTGAAACCACATAGTCCAACCACTCTTGACTGGATCTCTGGGCTGCAGCCCGTGGTTCCCAACCATATTAACAACACAGGTTCAGCATGGTTTTGGCGTGAGTTTCCTCCCAGAAGCCTGTGAGAACATAAGTACGTAGTAACCCACCATAAACAAACATGGAGTCATGCATCATAGTCATTAAAAAAATATAGATATTTCCCAGGATGTCACAAACTGTATAAATATGTACAGTGCTCATACTGGTTCCCCTAGTTCCCGACTGGTATATTGCCAGCTCCTATTTGGACTTCCTAAAACTGATTTACACCCAGTACTCAGCTTTCATAATCTCTAAAAATTGAATTTTGTTATGGTGTACACAGACAACTTATTAACAAATGTATAACCTTTTACAAAGTCTCAACTCTTTCAAAAAGACAGGCAGAGGAGGCTTCACATACCAAAACGCAGCACTATGACACTAAGTTTTAAAAATACTTATTTTAAAAAATGAGGAAGTTAGTCAAGATTCTAAAGTCAAAAATGAGGAAACCAAAATCTTTGGACACACTGTGGAGGCTACTTAAATAAACATAACAGACTAACAGAAAGCATTCATACCACTGAAAGTGAAAGTTGTAATGTAAGAAAAAATTCACAGAACAATTGAAGAGGTTACCTGAGTCAAAAAGACATACTTCAGAAAATAGAAATCCAACCCTAATGAGACTAAGAGAAGGAAAATCAATTACATCAGGTAAAATATTAGATGGAAATTACTACAATGGAATTTGTCGTCTTATCCAATGGCCAGTGAAGTGACTGGGAGCTTTCTATTAACTTCAAAGGGCATGAGATCATGTTCTTGAAGAACAAATACTCAAATACACAAAAAGAAAAGGAGTACTTGTAGCACCTTAGAGACTAACAAATTTATAGGTGCCACAAGTAGTCCTTTTCTTTTTGCGGATACAGACAAACACGGCTGCTACTCTGAAATCTGTCAAATACACAAGTAAACAAGAAATGCTCCAAGGATATCAAAAGCAGGAAACCTGTGAGAAAAGTGGCAAGTCTGCTGAACTACCAGCAAGGTATGGGAGCAATTAAGGAGCATAAGAAAAGTGCAGATAAGCTAAATGATTTCTTTGCATCAGACTTGTCCTATAGAAGATGTGGGGGGAAACTGTTTGGGTTGAGAAGATAAGACACTGTCACAGACTAACATGTTTAATATATTTATTAATAGATGTGGAAAAGAGAGTGAACAAAGAGGTGGTAAGATTTGCTGATATCAAATTTATGTAGGTTATTCAAGGTCAGAGAAGACAGTGAGGAACTTCAGAGAGACCTAAAAGTAAGTGAGTTAGTTGAAATTCCTTGTTGATAAATTCAAGATAATTCTTATTGGCAGGAATACTTTTAACTACTAATACATATTGCTAGGTTCTGAATTAACTATAATCACTTGAGAAGAAAACTTGGGCAGACCTGAGGGGTCATGGTTGATAGCTGAATGAAATTATTTGTTCAATGAGCAGCTACTTGGAGGGAAGGAAAAAGAATTTTATGATGTATATAGAGAGTAGATATTGTAATGTCATGATATAATTGCTGCCACACCCTTAGAATACTGTGTTTAGTTCTAGTCATTCTCTTTCAAAAGACATAGCAAAAACAGAACTTAAGAAAAGAGTAATATGAATGAGCAGAACCATAGAAAGATTTGCATATGAGAAGACTTAAAAGAGTGGGACTGTTGAGTTTAGAGAGGAAATGGAAAAAGGGGGAACATGACAGAGGTATGTATTTGAAATGCAATGTGGGAGCTTCTTATTTAGATTTTTATACAAGAACAAGGAGCCATTCAGTGGAAGTGACATACAATAAATTTAAAACTGATAAAAGGAAATACACAATGCTCAATTAGCCAAAAGATTTCTTCACCCTCCTCCCCCCATTATCTTTTCAGCCAAGAGCTTAGCTAAATTTTGAAAAGAATCAGCAATTTATACGAAGAATGAGAACTACTGGAGTTACATAAGACAGGATAGCAAACATTTTGAATAAAAAATATAAACAATTATGCTTCATGGAATAAGCCAACCTCTAAATAAGGGGGTTAGAAAGAAACTTCCCCTATGGGCAGGTTATTTCATAATTATATCATGTAACTTCTTTTGAAGTAGCTGCTATTGCCTTTGGTCAGAGATAGGATATTGTATTAGATGGCCCACTGAGCCTAATCCAATATGGCAGATTTTACATAAATATATATAAAACGTCAAAACTAAACAATAGACATTTGCAGTCCAGTGTCTGAACGGTCTGCTCAGTCGTGAACTCTGCAACAGAGGTGACCTCAGAACAGTGCAAATACCTTCATAAAATGAAATAGTTTCAAAATGCTGTGCCTGGAGGAGGAAACACAGTGTATGTAATTCAGTTGTATTGCCCTACCATTTGCGTTTGCTTCTGTCCCCTAGATCAGCCTAATGGAACAAATACCAATTATCCATTCATCAAGTCAAACTGCTAGAATAGTCTAGAGAATAATAAAAAGTTTGCAAGCATGGCCTTTATTTATTTGTCTAGATATGTATGTGGTCCCGATTACCGTTAGCACCTGGGCACCTCTGAATCATTTTGGTACTGGAGTGAAGAAACTATAGTCACACAAGGGTGCCAAATCAGTACTGTATTTCCTTTGTCACTTCAGTTGTACTGAAAAAAAAAGAAGCATGCCTAGTATTTTCAAGAGTGGAAACACTGTTAGGGCTTAACACTTAATCAGATGTTTCACCAGGAAAGCTTTTCATACTGTGCTTTTTTTTTATTCATAAAGACAGCTCTGCTATCTCATGGACCTATCAAAAAACCACGCCGCAGCTGGCAGCATTAAAGCTTTTAGCAATTCATTATGTGTTCAGAGCTTTGCAAGAAGAATAGAATTTGATTTCTCGGCTGACTTTTGGGCCTGTGTCAAGTCTTTAAATTCAGGCTTTAACCGAAAGATTGTATGTAAGAAAAGAGTGCTTCATTCTCTGTTTCTAATACCCTCTCATTCAAACCAGCAAAACAAAGACAAAATATAGGAGAAGGAAATGGGAAGCATGGTGGGGGTGGGGAAACTGTACAGTGCTTGGTAACTTCAGGGCTGCATTTAATATTCTGTTTTCAGATTCCTCATCTCACTGCCTAGATCCTATGCTTCAGCCTCTGCTGGAAGCTGTGATGTTTAGGAAGATATATAATGAAAGCTGAACTGTCAAAGATTTTTTGCCTTTGACAGATATGTTAAAAAAGCATTTAGGCATTACAAGTGACCAACAATAAAGACTCTAGTCTGGATGTCTGTGTGGAGTTTTTGTGTATGTGTGTTTTTAATGTAGAGTATGGACACACTCCCCTAGAATCCCCAAATTTGGAAGCCAAAACTCATGAGCAGGACATCCCCAGTAAAACGTTGACTCCAGTCTAGACTCTTATCATAGGCACTAATGACTATTAACAAAATGGCTCCAGATGCACAATTTGGATCCAGGATTAGGGAGAGATTTCACCATCACCATCCAAAATTCTGGGGTTGTTTGGTTTTGGGAGTCCAGCTTGCATCTGTCTCTGGCTGAGATTTTTCAAGGGGTCTAAGGCAGATAGGCACCCAACTCCCACTGATTTTTCAAAGGAATATGGGCACATAACTCACCTATGCCTCTTTGCAAATCCCAGCAGTTAAGGGTAAAAAATTACCATAGTGACCCTTCAGGTAGAAATCTGTGAACACCTGAATGGATTACTAAATAAGTCTGAGCACATGAAAATAACCCTTTAATAAACAGTACTAAAGAAAGTGACGATGAAGTGAGCTGCAGCTCACAAAAGCTTATGCTCAAATAAATTTGTTAGTCTCCAAGGTGCCACAAGTACTCCTTTTCTTTTTGCAAATACAGACAAACACGGCTGCTACTCTGAAACCTTATTTTAAAGGTTATCTGACACAGAAAATAAATTGTCCTGATTTCATGGCTTGTCAAAAATGAATCATCTATCACTACAGTTTCACATCTTACACTGGGGATAATTCAGGAAAGAAGAGCACACTAAAACTGTAATAAATGCTGTAGTTTTATCACAATAGATGCCTTTTATATTTTTCAGAAACCATATAAAAATTACAGTTAGAAGGCATACACGTAAAAAAGATAGTGTATTGCCAATTTCAGCTAGAATGGCTAGAAAAGACATGGCCTCAGAACATTACAATTTTCCCAGCTTATTTTTCTTGTTTGGTAAGGGTTGTTTTTTTTTTTAATCTCCTAGCAAAATTGAGCTATTTAATCCTGTGTGTTCCTTTAAAATGCCAGACACCACTTACTGCATGATTCTAAGCATTTGAAACTATGAACAGACAACAAAGTTATTCTGGATTTCTAAAGAAGCCCATTGAGTCTACTGTAACAACTAAGCAAGAGTTTTAATCCATGGAAATTCTCTGCCACAATGTTTGGTGTTAAATCAAAATTATTTTAAAAACTATAAAATAATCCTGAGAGGTTGTGAGAGTGATAGAATCATCAGCTGCTAAGAACGAGAAAGCTCAAGAGAAAAGGTGATGTAATGATTAATACTAACGCCATACTCATTTTATTAAACAATTCCTACATTAAATCTATTACCAAGTTAGAAGTAAATCCAACTACAATGTGCATTCTTCAAACTAATTTCCTTCTTCCAGCTATTCTTCTGTTATAAAATAGAGAGACTGAGTACTCTTACCTCAGAAGAGAATTTTGGTTTGTCTGGATCCGGAAGAAACCAGAAATACACACTGGTGAGTGCGACAAACTGGGAAATTGTCTCTATTATCTTTTATGAATATTAGGTTTGACTCTCTTTCCCTATTCATTTATGTGTTACTGCCCACCTAAATGCAGAGAATTAAGTGAAGGGAACCTATAACACCTTTTCTCTTTCTGCCCTTCCATGTGTGAGTGGAAGGTAGGTTCATTCTCCAACCCTTCTCCCTGACCCCGCATTTTTGCTGGGCACACAGGGTTAACAGCCAGTGATTCTGCTGGTAGTCATCATGGTCCTGTGAGGGGAGGCTATTCAGTTGTTGATCTCCCTTGGATGTTTCTCTCATTCAGGGTCAGGCACCATACTGCACCCACAACACATGAGGTATGATGTAATCCAACATGATGGTTATAGTAAAGGAAATAACGTGAGGTTACGGTCAAATGGAGAATGAAATGCAACATGGTTTTCAAAAAAATCAGACCGCTTGGTTTTTTAACAACTCCTTCACAGCTTACTTTTAGCTGGAGGTCCATCATTTACTGATGCAGCTACAGTCCTGCCTGGTAGTAAGTATAAAACAGAAGTATGTCATGTCAGCAGCAACCAGAAGAAAAAGAGAACACCATAGTCCCAAGTATATACTCTGAATTCCTATTTCTTACTACTGTAAATATTTATTTTCATATGAACATAAAGCCGTTCCCTGAGAAGCCAGCAACTTCCTGAGGACAAATTTCGAACAGTTTCTAATCAAATTACTCTTGTGCATATTTAACATGAAGGAAGTAGAGGTGAACAGATTGAGTAGTTACTTAGCTTTCACCACAGGATCAGCATGACAGATTAGTTAGCAGTGTAAATAAGACATGGGGAAAGTGTGTATAGTTAAATAGCCACATGCCTACTATAGATTTTGAAGAACAAAGTGAATCCATATAAAAAAGGTCAGTCATATCTCATCACTTTAACAGGCAATTACAAATCACCTTTTCCATGTCAAATCTGAAGTAACTGGGACAAATAAAAAGTGGAAGACTGGACTGCACTGGCTTCATAAATGTGTGCATGACATCTTCTAGCAGCTGGCTGACAGAATATGGCAGGCGTGGCCAAACTGTGGCTTTTACAGTTAAAGTGTGGGTCGTGGAGCCTCCCACGCACCCAACCCCCGATTCTCCTCCTACAAGACTGGGCTGGGGGGAGCTCAGGGCTTCTGCCCTGTGGCGGGATGGTGGGACTAGGGGCTTCTGCCCTGCAGGGGGGGTCTAAGGGCTTTAAACCACAGATGGGGGTGTCAGGGCCGAAGCCCCATGCCCTAGCAGGCACTGCCCTCTGGGGCAGGTTGTGCCTGTCTTGCAGCTCTAGAACTTCTGAAGGTTATTGTATGCGACTTGGAAGGTCAGTAATGTTGGCCACTTCTGGAATATGGCATGAGATTTCCTTTAGCTCATGTGGTAGAACTTTAATGAAACAGGGGAAAGAGAAGGACACTGCATAATCAGTTTGTGGAACTACCTGCTGCAAGATATTAATGAAGTAATTAGTAAATAAGTTTGAAAAAAATCAGACACTTCTATGAATAGGAATACCATCTAGTTTGACTAGCTAAGATATGTTTTTGGAGGCGAAAGACCATAGTTTGATTCCCAGCACTGTGTCTGTGTGTGATTTATATAGTCACTGTTGTAACAGATCTATGTGCTGCAGACCACACAAAAGGTTCACCATTGCCCACCTCCTGCTGGAGTCATAGGAAAGTGGCTGATTGGGATATGTCCACCTGATCTTGCTCAGGCCTTGTGAAAATGGAATAGTTTTTACGTATAACCTAAGGTGTGAGTTTTAGACCAATATCATTATACCAGTGATATACATATACACATATCTCATGGCAGGGACTAGCTGTCACATCAAAAATGGCACCAAAGAGGCCAGCACCAGAGTCCTTGCCAGGACAAGTCAATTCTCAGCTGTGATAGGCTCACTGAATTCCTGCTGGACAGTGTGGACTGGATCTCTGCTCCCATCTGAGCCTTTGGACATGTCTCAGATATCTGGAAGACTAGAATTAATACACTCACTACAGAGATACTGAGCTAGCAGTTCTTGTTGAATACATCCACGTTTGCTGGTCACTTTACTGAAACTAAAATACTCCCAACATACCTGTCGCAGTAGGAGTTGACTCGCCTATAAAAACTTCGGCAGTTTTGGGCAGCTTCCTCTGCTTAGGTAAGTGAGGTCAAACTCTTGGCCTACAGGCTGAATCCAGCCTGCTTGTTACACTTACGTGTCCTATGTGGCATATTCAGATTCTGCAAAATCTCATCTTTCAGGTAAATTTGTAGCCTTCACAGCCTTGCAAAGAAAAGCGTCTAAATGTGAACAGAGGTTAAATAGATACAATCACATCACATCTGCCTGATTCTTCAGACAGCCTGAAACAATAGTTATGAGAGGAGTGATAGTACCTGATCCAATAATCTCACTCCCATGTTAACTCAAAAGTGTAATGAATATATTTCCAGTGTCAGCATTAACTACTGTCCTGTATTTTCTGGGATCACAGCACAGAGCCGGCAGCAGGGGGCAGCAAGAAGCTGTGCCCCCTTCCCTTTTGGTCTCCCCAGCGCACGCCCACATCAGAGTTTCCCCAGCCACCTCCTCTAGCAGCATCGGTGGTGGCAGTAGCACCAGGGATGGGCGGCAACAGCACACCCAGGAGCAGCCTGGGCTTCACTACTACTCCCCACTCCCACTGCAGCTCCTGCCCCAATGCCCCCCGTGCCTCCCGGACAGCATCCCCTCCATGCCTCCATCAGCTCCCCCACTCCTCCGTGCACCTGCTGTGTCCCCTGCCTGGCACCTGGGGCAGCCAGTGGGGAAGAGGGTCCCTGCTCAGCCCTAGCAGGAGGATCCCTACTCCCCTAGGCAGAGGGACTCCGCTGGTCCCCTGGCGGGAGGAGCAGGCTGCGAGCAGCATTTCACCTCACTGCTGAGTTCCCCACACACACACACTTGGGACCCCTAGTGGGGCACGGAGGAACATGGGGAGTGACCACTACAGCCCTGCACTGGAGGGAGGGCTAGGAAGATCCAACACAATGGCTGTAGTAATGGCTGCATCTGCCCACCACACACCACTTCCATGGGATGTTTGAGCAACTAGATCTGTTGTAATTGCAAATCCCTGGCCCAGGCTTCACCCAAAATGCTGTCTTCTGCACTGGTCTATTTTGAGTGCTCAACCTAGCCAACCTCCCTCATCTATCCCATGGAAGGGAAAATATAGCGCGTAAGTGGTCTTGAGGAGCTTGCCTAAAATACGTGTACTGTGGTGAATTTCACCCTATCGGCCCTGATTCTCTACTCCGTCTGAGCTGTGCAGACATAGGCCCAGATTCATATGCTATCAGTGCAGATAGGTTGGCTTCCATGTGAAACTGTAACTGAACCCAGAATCAGCCATCAGCATGCCTAGTATTTCTATAATAGTTTTGTGTGGGTACACACAGAGTAAAAGGGAAAGTGATGAAACAAGAAACAATATTAAATCACCTCACTACAAAACATATATTTCAGACCTTAGTCAACTTGTAGAGATGCAGTGATTAAATTCATACATTTAGACTGCAGTAGCTCTTTCCAAATACAGTTCAAGACTGTTCTTGCCCATAAGAACACATTCTATCGGGGGATTGTGTGCGCAGATGGACTAGAGAACATACATAGCTCTACATACTGCTTGATTTATGAAGTAATTTTAAATACAGTTATTTGAGATCTGTTGGCTGCTATGTCTTTCTCTACATCTGATTAGAAACTATAATACATTTGACTAGCTGGACTTGAAGGGTTAACACAGTTCTCCATTTGTTTAGTATAACCTCTTGGTAAAGTAACAAATAATAAATTTAGTGGGAGTGACTGCACGAATAACAGTTACATGACTGGACCCTTAATATTCACATACTGTTAGTATGATATCTATAAGGGCATTCTAATGGTGTAGTTTGAGAATACTGAGAAATCTAGAAGTCCAGAAATGAACTTAAAGTCCTTGACCATCAACGGGACGTTGCCTGTATAAAAGGAAATTAAGATTGTGTCCCCTCCACTGTTCCCTCTAAGCTGTGTGCCTGTGAGTGCACACACAGATCCTAAACCCTGCGCACACAATGAAACACCGCGTGCACAAAAATTTGCACAGAAGCACAACAATTTGCGCACACAGCCTATCAAAAATTAGAGGGAACATTGGTCCCCCCACCATGTTCTCCACAATAAATCTGCATTGCCAAAAGCGGCTTATCACCAGGAGTGCTGGGTATTTCTCCAGCTTAGAAAACTTCTCTAGACCTTGTTGCAGCAGCAGAATCATGCAACTGGAATCGTTCCATTAACTGGAATCGTTCCATTAACTGGAATCGTCTAGTTTTCTAAGGAGCTGTTACATTTAGGATACAAAATATCTGTGTGTGCCAACTGCTTGAACTCCCTGTGAACTCAGTGGCCCTGCACTGCATGTGTCTTATTATAATGGTTGTAATATAGCCTGTAGTCTCATGACAAATTCAGTAATGCTGTGGCAGTCAGGTAGGATCTGCTTAACTAATGCATGGATATTGGTTGTCAAGATTTTTTTAGAATGCTGTTCAGCCAAATACAAATAACACAATTTTTCAATAAATAAACTGTCAAGAAAACCTCACTACCAGGGATGTTTTAACGCTAAAGAGACATCTTGGCTAACTATCTCCTTCTTACTCATGCTGGTAATGGTAAGGTCCTCTTATCCCCTTCCAATTATAGAAGACACTGAGAGATGTTTTAATTCCCTCTGAGGAACCTAGGGATTCTTCAGAGCTTCTCATTCCTCTTACCTCCTCACACAGGACAGTAGGAGCTTCCCCTCTTCTTTGTTTCAAGAGGCCTGGTTTAAGCTAGGAAAACCAGTACCTGATTTTTAGCAAGAGCTGCACCATTGCAATCGACAACCTAACTGCTAGGATAGATGATGTGCCAGTATTAAGAACACCTGAGCCCAGGAATGGAGTAGTTACATTGGAACTGAAAAACAAACACTAATTTTCCTAGTGTGGACCTTAGAGCACAGGAGGAGAGAGTGGCCATAAACTGCTTGGGATGCACCTGTCCTGTAATTCCAACAGCAAAAGTACAATACGAATACTAAGCCACTTATAGTCACGAGGTGGAAAGTCCATTGAGGGGGTTTGGAACCGTCATTCGTTTCACTATGACACAGTTCACTGGAAAAGTGGCTCTATTCACAAACAAAAAGCAGACAACTTTCAATGGAATTGAGCCCAGAGATGTGTGAATTTGCTCACAGAAAATAATGACCTGAATCTTCTCCAAAATCCAAACAAACTTATTTTGAAGTATTTACCGCTCAGTCAGACACAATAAAATCCAGAAAACTCAGAAGAGACCCAGTTCTTCTAAAATTTCCTGCCCAGTTTTGTAGATCAAACACTTTGGATAAACTATACTCTACAATGTCTGGATGTGTGCCTCAGAACCAAAACGTCAAACCATCTGATGGTTCTGCATCATTGCTTAAAATCAGTTACAGTATTTCTGCTCTAGTGAGATGTCTGTAGTTTGACTCAAGGAAGCAAATGTCAACCAAGTAAATAGAATAAATTTTGGATTAAAAAATAGTCCAGGTTGTAGTTATTCCAAGCCCAAATGATGGAAATATTCTAGGCTAAAGTGTTCTACTTTTGAGGGTATTGTGTGCCAAACTACTGGTTAGTCAATATCTAACCTCTATGGGAGCAGGTAACAATCCATCAAAATTAAAAAAAAAAAATTCAAAAACAAAAATTGCCATTTTTCAACCAAGTGAGTCTCTATACAGTTCATAAAAGATTATCATGATTTTTCTGTAAGCTTTAGCTGGTACTGGAAAGAGAAATAACTGCAGAGACATTGACTTTTATAAAACACTCAAAGCTTCATTTGGAAAAAGCTGCGTCATGGGTATGCTGTGGACACAAGGTTCAGGAAATGCCTTCCCAAACAAATATTTTGCAACAGTATTTTTAAAACAATTAATATTTGACAAAAATTTCTTCATTGGTCACGGATCAGTTGGCAAAGTGTAAAATAAAACAAAATCAAAAACTGAGCCCTTTCTATTGAAAGGTTCCCACCCTTCTTCATTTTCATTCACTGATTTTTTTTTTTTTTGTAATAAACAGTTATGTACATACTATCCTCTTCCTAATACAGGAAAATATATCCTCAAACTAAGATTCCACCTAAAGCTATTGCACTTCTTCTGAGGAAAGGGCATCCAATGTCAACTTCAATATTCTTGATCTTTGCCCTTCCCTTTCTCTCCCCCTCTCAATGCCAATCTGTTTATAAAATGAAGGAAGTGTTCCAGCAGTCACATTTCCAAACACTCTTAAAATTTTCATTTCTATTGCTTTGTTCTTCACCACCTGTTCAGCTGCTGATACATTCTTTAAACACACACAGTATGCTGGTCACATTCAGAACATGCCAGCCAAGTCCACATCAAAGTGGTAGAGAGAAAAAAAAAGTTTTTCCATATATAATCCACAAAGACAGCATTCACTCTCTCTTGGAGTTTTTTTGTGCCCTAGTGAAGTACTGGACCTAAAATGGTTTTCTAAATTCAAGTAGCTTAAGAACATAAGAACGGCCATACTGGGTCAGATCAAAGGTCCATCTAGCCCAGTGTCCTGTCTTCTGCCAGTGGCCAAGGCCAAGTGCTTCAGAGGGAATGAACAGAACAGGTAATCATCGAGTGATCCACCCCTTCACCCATTCCCAGCTTCCGGCAAACAGAAGCTAGGTACACCATCCCTGCCTATCCTGGCTAATAGTCATTGATGGACGTATCCTCCATTAACTTATCTTGTTCTTTTTTGACCTATCCTCCATGAACTTATCTAGTTCTTTTAGTGTCTTGGCCTTCACAACATCCTCTGGCAAAGAGTTCCACAGGTGGACTGTGTGTTGTATGAAAAAGTACTTCCTTTCGTTTGTTTTAAACCTGCTGCCTATTAATTTCATTTGGTGACCCCTAGTTCTTGTGTTATGAGGTGTAATTAGCACTTTCTTTATTTTCTTTGAACTGCACTGTACACAGAGCCAAATCCTCTGAAGTCTACTATATACCAACATCTTCAGGATCCACATTTAATCAGGATCATCTGTTTTTTCCCCCTCATGAAGAAGGATCTTGGCAAATATTAATTATAGCAACCAATGAAAGCTGCTGTATGTGATATCTCAGCCATACAACTTGACTAATATACTGTCATAAAACTGTTTTTGCTGCAGTTGGATTTACTTCTGCAATATGCCTCCCAATAATTTGCTTTGGCCTTGAATGAAAGAAATAAGGTGTTCAGGTCTCTTTAGAAAAAAAGTTAGGCTTAGTTTTGAAAATAAAAAAGTTAGTTAGGGACAGAGTCATAGAGTTTGAAGCCCTAAAGGACCACTAGTTCATCTAATCTGTCCTCCTGTATATTACAGACCACCACCATCATCCAGCACCTGCACTAAACCCAACAACCAAAATGAGACCAAAGTATTACAACCCACAGAAGACAAGATTATCACATTCCACAGGCAGAGAACAGGAGGGACTGAAGTGCACCAGTGCTCAAGGCCCCGGCAAAGACAGGAAAACAATAAATTGAGATATACCCAAATAATTCCAATAAGTGACCTGCACCTACAGGCTGCAGAGAAAGGTGAAGACCCTCCAAGGTCAGTGCCAGTCTGACCTGGGGGGAAATTCCTTCCTGACCACACATATGGCCATCAGTTAGCCAGTCAAGCACATGAAAGAGAGAATGTTCAGTGCCAACTCAGAGCTCTGGCCCACCCTGCCCAACATCCCATCTCCAGCCGTGGCCATCCCTGATACTTCAGAGGGAGGAGATAAATAAACCCCTCCCAAAATACACTGGGGGGGATTCCCTTCCTGACCCCTATCAGTGGCTGGCTGAAACCCTGAAGCATGAGCTTTAGGAACACAAGACATAAACCAGAAGCAAGCCCCAGAGTTGTTGAGCCCCTGCCTCCTACTATTATGAGCAATCCTGTTATACGGTCACACAGTTGAAATGTATCAATTTCTCTCTTAAAACTAATTAAGTTGTTGCCCCCACAACTTCTTCTGGGAGGCTATTCCAGAAACTCTTTTTCTCTCTCTCTCTCTCTAATTTCCAGCCTGAATTCGTTCATGGCCAGTTTATCCATTTATTTTTATGCAAACATTGTCCTTTAGCTTAAATAGCTCTTCACCCTCCCTTGTATGTAGCCCTCTAATGTATTTATAGAGAGCAGTTATATCCCCGTTCAGCCTTCTTTTTGCTAGATGAAACAAGCCAAGTTCTTCCAGTCGTGCCTCATAACATAGACCCCCACCCCATTCCCGATCATCCTAGGAAGGTGGCTTTCTGGATCTTTGATTTCACATTGCAGAACTAAGTTTTGTACTTTTAGAGTTGAATCTACAGATACCAGGATGTTTTGGTGCCAATTGTACTTCACTTACTTAGGCAAAGATCTCATTGGAACTTTGTCTGAGCTAGGTCAAAAGATCAAGCTGTTACTTAATAATAATTTTCACTTACAAACAGCTTTCAGCTAAAGATATTAAAGCATTTTACAAGCATTAAAGCATTACAACACTGCTAAAATAGATAAGCATATTATATCTTATATTATATCTGAAGAAACTGAGAGACGAAGAGCTTATGAGTTAGTGGTAAGACATTCAGTAGTAGGAGAACCGTTAATGGAAACCAGGAGTCCTGAGCACCAATCTTTTGCCCTAATCATTAGACATACAACAATATTAGTAACAGCCCATGGGAGAGTGGCACATTTAGCCATTATGAATGAGCTGCTATAGGTTTTAAAGCATGAAGCATCACAAACCTGGAAACATAATTATTTGACTTCTGTTACGGTTTTGATAGTACAATGAGACTAATTAAATGTAGATGAAACAACTTGATTATCATTCTTGATTGCTGAGCATTAACAACATTTGTATGCGCATGAAGTACCCTTTTAAAAAGAGACATTAACGTGTACTAGAATGTATCTATTATTATACTTCCAAGATTTTGCACATCCGTTTGACGGCTGGTCCTTTTGCAATTAATATCAGCATTGTTAGAAGTCCCCTACCACTCTCCCCATATATGCAGTAAGATGTGGAGAGAGCTTTCAAAAGCCTATGATTTTACCTATTTGCACAGGCTGAACTTAATTTTTCCCCTTACAAAAAAAAAAAAAAGATTGGGGGGGGGACACTTCTCTAAAAGTGCTCATTTGCAAAATCTATTCTTTCTCAAATATCTTCAGCTATTAGGAAGTAAATTTAGCTATTATTCTAATTTGCTTCAACTTATAGGTACAGATACCCAAGTGAACATATGTTGAACAAGCTGGTTAAGAATATTTAATGGGAATTTAGCAATTTGTAAATTGAAAGTGCAAATGTGGCAGTTGCCATAGATCCTTGTAGTTCCTTGCTGGCACTGAGCCCAGGAAAGCTTAAAAATATGCAACATATTGATGGAAGAAAAAGGAAGAAAAATAGAATTTTATGTGTAAAGCTTGCTGTAGGAATATAACTCTGCATATGGAACTTACTGTAAATTGTGTAAGCAAGACAAAATAATTTTTAATGCATTTATGTCTGCATTGTGCTCCTGGGATTAATGCAAATATTATAGTCATACCACAAATTCACAATGAAGTGAATGCCTACAAGCAATTCAGTTTCCTATCCTTTGTAGCAATGAACAGGACTGTGTTTATTCTGTATGAGTTCTACATTTGTCAGCAAATGAAATGGTGAGGAATAATCTCCTCACTTGTACCTACCTCCTTGTGACATTTCTGCCACGGAAACAAAGATCCCCTTTATTTAAGCCACAGCCACAGAGGAAGGCACGACATTTTCTAATTCCTAGCAAACAGAAGGAAAGTGAAAGAGACAGTTAATGAGCTATTATTAAATAATAGCAACCCTAATGCTAGCAGATGTTAAGCCTATTACATTAATAAATTATGATAAACTTCCATTTTTTTCATGTTCCTATAACTCTCATATCAGTTCCTCAGGTTCTTGCTTTGTTACATCTAAATTAGCACATCTAGTTAAATTATTGGTTGCATGATCTGAGAATTGCACAACAAACCAGCTTTTTTTGAAGAGGCTGATTCTATAAGGCATACCGCACCCTCAGTTCCCACTGGTGAGCACTCATGTAGGATTGAGCCACAAACTTTATAAATTAGCTTTAAATTAAAGACAGCTTGTGAAAACAGACAACAGATACTAGATTGGTAAATCTCTCTGGCAGAAATTATCTTCCTCCATATATTGGTCGGTACCAAGATGACAGTCAGAACTTAATAAAAAATAAATAATAATGCTTTTATAAAAGTACTGCAGTATTCTGCAATCATCACCAAGATGCAGTAACACAAGATGTAGCATTTTAGATCTTTTTAATAAAGGTATTGCCAAAGATTCACCACCGACCACAAACTTAAGTGCCCACTGCAGTCACAACTGTGTACAGAAATACAAGACACTCATCTAGTAGTGCCAGAAGAGGGGGTAGTTACAAACTCAAAACTCTGGGCAGGGTGTCAAAATATTCACTCAGGTTCCTGAATCTTTTAAGCAACTGAGCCCTGAATGAGGGTCAAATTAAGATTATGGCAGCCCACCAGTTTAAATTGGGAAAAATATACAATCTAGAGTAAGCCTAAAGCTAACTAGTTACATCTGTATTTTATGGAGTGCAGATGGTAATTTCCCATTCTACATGCAAATTATCAGCTGATGGCATTGAGAAGTAAATGAAATCTTGATTTCTGTGAAATCTTGTACCATAAATTGCACAGGCATCCCCCTCCCCTCAGTCAATGGGAGCAGGATCTTGAATTGACTGCAGGGAATATAACAGAGTGCCCAGAAAGTTGGGAGCAGGAGGGAGGATGGGAGAGCACATGTGTGGCAAGATGGAGGCTGCCCTCCTTCAGTTCCACTGCCTCCCTTTTGGCTATATCACTAAGCTAGCTGTTTGGCTCTCACCTGTTCCCCCTGCAGCCTATTTAAACCTTCCCAAGATTTTTTAAAGCTTCTTGCTCCTGCTAGATGCCCTATCCTCCCTTCCCTTAGTTGGAGTGAAGAAGCTGTGTTTTTAAGGACACTGCAGGTCTGACTAATTGCCTGTTTTGGAACAACAAAGAAATTTTTCCCATTGGGCCAAAGTGTCAGAGGTCTACTGGTTTTTTTCACTTTCCTCACAGCATCATGAGGTATAGTTGAGTTGACAGCAATAGGACGTGAAAGTTTAATAGTAGAATAGGTAAAACTGGCCAGTGTTCAATGCAGATAAAGGTTAAAAAGGCCAGAGGTAAATGAGACCCAGCGTTTCACTTGTGGAACTTGTTGCTATATAGGAGAAGAAGAGATCTGAAGCCTTTGTGGACTGAGGTCCCCCTTGGTAACTTCTATATATCCCACATGCACACAGTGGGAGGAAGAGCGAGCTGAGGCCTAGGCAGGTCTAACCTAATTTATTGGTTATATGATGAGAGCCCTGAAACCCCACAGTGGAACCAGTTACATGCCTGGTATGTGTAAACAGGGGGTGGGCATATATCTTAAATCTATCTGATTCCTGTGTGTTTGTCACTCATTCGCCTGTGTCCCCTGATCAATCTCTATGCAAATAGAACTCCCATTAGCTTTAAATGAGAGTTTTGCCTACATAATGAATTATTTTAAAATTGCACCCCAAATGAACAACTTTGTACTGAAACCTGGGAACACTAGCTAATTTAATATATGGAAACGCTTGTTTTTCTCTTTATTAAAGAGCTTCAGGGTTGATGGATTCACCTGAATTGAATAGAATTTTTTTTGTTTAAATCCTAGTAGAGTTACAAATATATTAGAGTCCATTATTGATGACTGTTCCTTTCCTCTCTTTCACTTGGAAGACAGTCATTACGTGTCTCAGCAATGCAAAAAAGCCTGCCTAACATTTAATATGCAAAAGTGAGAAACTACTGTAAAGATATGATCACCATCAAAAAAAAAAACAAGGGTCAGTTATTTAAATGGCAAAACTAAACTAGTTGTGTTTCTGAAGTACAATTTTTAATCTACACGCTTCTCCAAATTTCAGGGTGTTCAGAGAGGGGATCAAGATCAGTCCAGAATAGAAGTGAGCAGTAAAGTTGAGATCTAAATTTGGTTTCAAACATCTCAGAGGTCAGATTTGGTTCTGATATGTAGAGATGGAGCAGCCCATTGTAGAACAGCGATAGCTTCAAACTTCCCCCTAAATCCTTGTATGTTATCTGGAAATTTAAAAATGGGCTTAAAACGAAAGACCATTTATGCTTGCTTGAATCCCCAGTGTTGGTTCTGTCAATCCACACACAGGTTCTGGAGCAGGTTTCTATGAAGTGTTGTATAATAGTCAGGTTCCCTTCACCAGAAGGTGTAATAATGTTTTGCTCAACTAATCTTGTTGAATGAGGGGCAAGAAGCTCTCTGTGAACGTGTGGACAGAGAGGTAGTGAGGGACGGCATTTACACTCGGCAGGGGGAGGGGGAAGTTGGCTTCAGGCTGGGAAGTATGGTCCTGGGCCCTGTTCCTGGGCCCATTCTACCCCTCAGGTCCCAATCCCTACTCCCTGGCCTGATCTATGGCAATGCGGAAGCCGTTCCAGCATCTCTTCGTCCCGTTCTTGCCTTTGCACCCCCCTCCGAACACCAGCCACGCACAAGTTTACTCAGGGGCAGAGATTCCACAATATTTCCATTGTGAGGGCGCTAGCACACCCCGTGTCCCTGTTGTTACATATGCCTGGCTGTTGTGTGTTAGCAATTGTCCCTCCCCCTCTGGCACAATGGGAGACCATTCCACCTCACTATGTCACTGGGGCACCACCCAGTATCAAGAAATTAGTGAATCAAGTGCCAGGGCCTGAGGCCTCTTTGGTGGGTTAGGGCAGAACAGCAAAGTAGTCTAGGTAGCTCTGACGCTCCAGCTGGTCAGAGCAGCAAAGCAGTCGGGGTCACTCTGACCTTCAGGCAGGACAGAGCAGCAAAGTATTGTAAGGAGCTCAGGCCCTCAGGCAGGGCAAAGCAACGAACAGCTGTTCAGCCTAAGGTGGAGAGCCTGCCACATAGGGTAGAGGAACCCGGGCCCATCCTACTCCACCGGGTCCCAGTCCAGGGCCCTGACAGTGGCAGAGTGCTCCACCAATGGATCAGCGGGGATCCCACTGCAACACACTGACACAGGTTCTGATAGCAAAACCAGACCAAAGTCTGGTTCCCCGGGCTACTTCCTATCACAATCTGGGAGAGTGGTACCATCTGCTGGGGCCTGCCGCAAGCTTGGGACATCTATTTCCTTCCCTAGCTCAGGCTCAACTGGGCTAGAGATCCCGCCTCTTATACTTCCTGGCCTGCCCCTTAGCTTCCAGCATGAAGGGCAGGCCTGGCCAGCTTCTGCCCACCCAGCTTCTGCCCACTTCTTGCTCAGTGGGAGGCCACTCCACCTCACTACACTGGCCTATGATTAGAGGTCCTATTTTCAATCAAAGTATGTGAAAGCCCTACTCTATGACTGGCAAACAGGGAGGAAGGCTTCCCTCTAAGTCTACTTGTTTTTAGCCTAGAGTTACAAGCAATGAGCTGGGAAAAAGAAATAGGGTTCTTCAGAGGCTGAACATGGCAACTTTATAAGGTTATTGAGGTGAAAACAAACAGAAGTTAAAAGCGGAACAGCTAAATAAGGGGCCATTTCTCATTTTGAAACACCTACTGAATGCTACAGGAATTTAGTGGCGCAGAGGATGCAGAACTTGGCCCTAGCACCTCAAGAGTTATTTTTAGACCAAGTGGGTGCTTAGTTTATCATTTGTAGAAGTCTATTTCAAAAAAACAGTCTAATTTACTAGAAACTAGAACAGATCATATAAATATCCACCCCTTAAATATCAGATGAGTTTTTAAAACTGTGTTTTAATCAGTTAAATTAATGTTCTGAATGTAGATTATAAGAACATTTAGTGGATAATGTGCAAGAATTAGAATATTTTTCTGGTAAACACAAGTGTTTAACTGCTGGTGCATTAATAGAAAATAAATAAGTAAATCTTTCTGATAAGCATGAGAGCTTTCCCAATGCAGCCATTTCTGGACCTGGCATTGTTATTATCTTACCAGTTTAACCTTTTTCTAATATTGCTTAATTTGAACTGGACGGCCATTTTTCTAAAGCAGGCTCTCTCGTAAATAGAGTAATACTCTGTGTGCTGTGTGTATTAAAAAAAAACTGCTGTGTGCACAGACTGCCACATCCAGAAGTGTACACATGATATTAAATTAGTACAGGTCTCCATTTTATGTTTGGCACTCTGAAATACAGGCGAGTTATGCTATGAATAATGTAGAACAGATGAGATTTGTTTTCCTCCCAGAAAAGCGTGTGGATAGGTTCTATTTCTAATGTTCAGACTTCAGACTAACAAAAACCCTAATCAAGAACAGAAGTCTTGAAAGTGTCAAATAGTGATACAGCATTTAATAGCTCATTTTAGAACTAAAACCCCAGTAAGAGTTGGCTTTTGAAGAGAGGTTTTCAAACTGGGGTCTGTGAGCCAGAATACTTGCTGGTGGTGTGCTGAGAGCTGTTTGGTTATATGATGCTGGCTCCTCATTTCCAGCTGCTAAACTCCAGTAAAACCGTTAAATATGTATTAAATTCTTTCCTAATTACTTTTCCATTAAGCAACAACACAACCCATAGATATTATACACGGTCTACAGCCTATATAAAATTAACAAGTACAAAGAATGTCACATGCCAGGTTTATGTACCAAAGAGAGAGACAAACTAATTGCCATGAAACTCAAATCACTGTCCAGTAGACAGACTCTCAAAGAAAATTTTAGATACCGCCGCTGCTTCAAACCTCCTTGGTTTAAACTACACTATTCTCCTAACAAATAGATGCACATGCTATACATTGTAACTGTTTCTCTCTCTCAACACTACGTGTAACTCACTGTTCACATGCTCCAGTTCCTTTCCCTGCTGCTTATGTACCTGTCAAGTTCATTCACACTCTTCTCCCTGCATGGACAGAATTGGCCTCTCTGCCATCTACTCACATAGAATTTCCAAGTGTGCATGCATAAAACAGGTGTCTCACCAACCATTAACAAACAATAAATCATAACAAATCCATATATAGCACTCACTAAGGGAGAGACAGGATCTGATTTGCAGAATTACACACACACACACACACACACACACACACACCTTTAAAAAACTAAGATTGCCAATGCAACCTTAATTTGGCCAATTTGTGCATATGCATTATGACACAATCTTCAACTACGTGATCACATACTACTTTTTTCACAAGTCCCTGCAGGATGGACACTGCTCACTGAATGTGTAGTTATTCAATATTTCTTTCATCCTCCTCATTCAATATTTGGCCCCCCTGCATTATCTACCACACACCTTTCAGATTCTACACTGAGTACAGAATTTATTAATTTAGTTGTGTGCTTTTCTATGATGCTGTCATCATATTATCTTAAACTCTTTACAAATGATAATGAGCTCATTCTTCACAGCACCCATGCGAGATTGACAGAAGCATCAACTAACCTTTTTCTGGGAAGCGGGGGGGGGTGGGAAGAGATGGGCACAATTTGAGAAGAATCGATCCTGATTTTTTCAGAGTACTTAGCATTGTATAGCATTTTATATGGTCAGAGCAGAGATCCCATTGACCTCAGCTGCAGTTGAGTGCTCAGCTTCTTCTGCAACTCAGACCCCAGGTATCTCAAAAGGTACACAGAAAATGAACATACAATGGCCACCCAGGAGAAGTGTGATTTAAGTGACTTGCTCAGCATCACACAGGACCTCCGTGGCAAAGACAAGATGAGAATCCAATTCTCCAGGGAGGTAATACCTGCCTTAACTGCAAGACCATTCTCTACCTTATTCATCATCTTTCAATTTGTGGAGCTGTCATAAACATACAGCTAAGGACAGCATAAAATCCCTCCTTTACCTGTAAAAGCTCAAATAACCTGGTTGGCACCTGACCAAAAGGACCAGTAAGAAAAGAAGATACTTTCAAATCTGGGGGGTGGGAGGTTTTGTTTGTGTTCTCTTTGTTTGTTCTCTCTCTGGATAAGCGAGGGACCAGGCAGGAAAAAACATCTCCTAAAAACCTACCTGAAATGAGCATCTAAGATTACAAAAATTGTAAGTAAAGACAAGGAAATTCATTAGATAATCTTTTGTTTTAGCTTGTGAATTTTCCCTATGCTAAGAGGTAATTTCATTCCTGTTTTGTAACTGGAAGCAGAGTCAGAGGGCAATCCTCTGTGTTTTAAATCTTTTTATTTACCCTGTAAAGTTACCTTCTAGCCTGATTTTACAGGTGTGATTCTTTTACTTTTTTTTTTAAATAAAATTCTTCTTTTAAGAACCGGATTGATTTTCAGTGTCCTAAAAACCCAGGGATTTGGTCTGTGCTCACTTTGTAACCAATTGGTTAGTATATTATTCTCAAGCCTCCCCAGGAAAGGGGGGTGAAGGTGTTTGGGGGAATATTCTGGGGAAACAGGGACTCGAAGTGGCCCTTTTTCTTGGATTTTTATCTAAATCACTTAGTGGTGGCAGCAATACCGTCCAAGGACAAGGAAAGGATTTGTGCCTTGGGGAAGTTTTAACCTAAGCTGGTAGAAATAAGCTTAGGGAGTCTTTCATGCGGGTCCCCACATCTATACCCCAGAGTTCAGAGTGGGGAGGGAACCCTGACAGAAGCAAACAAAACAGGGGTCCTTCAGATAACAGCATTATTCACTACACATCCCTGATTCATTCCTAGAACAGTCTGTCTTGTACATTTAATGAGGCAGTGGTCCTGTGGAATTATACTACATAATTATGTAATTAAACTGTACATAATGCATATGCAAAAAGGCCAAATTAACGTTGCATAGGCAACCTTGGTTCTGGCATTTCCTAACTTTTGAGTGCTTAACACTTTGCAATCTTAACATTCTTTTAATGCAGATTTTAAAATGTTATTTCCTAAGATTTTTTTAAAATAAAAAAATTAATTATATGGATTCTTACTGACCCCCGTCTCCCAACAGGTCCTCAGCATGGTTGAGATCTTTAGACTCAGAGCATAGTGTTCTACCACTTGCACTGAGTAATGGGCAGCAGTAGAAGGCTGTTACCTTATATGTGGCCATGTCACTAAGGGAGGATGGGGACACATACTTTGCCTGTGGATTGCACAGCTACTTGCTAGACAATAGAGGAATGCGGAGACTCAGAAATAATGGGTTCAATGTCAGTTCCATAGGAGAGTGTTCTCTACTTGTAACAGGCCCTTCTGCTGCTGCTCTCCCTATCCCCTTCTACTCCTATTCCTCCACAGAACCTGCCAGTGTGTCTTCTCTTGCTGCTATCCCTCCACTCCTGTCCCAGTCCTTTCCCATTCCTCCCCTACTCCTGTCCCTAGTTCCTGCCCATGTTTTCTCCTCCCTTTGCTCCTGCCCCTCGTCTCCCGCATCTTCTCTCCCTCTCTGGTCCTGCCCCTTTCCTCTCCTTTCTGAGCTCCTGCCCCCTCTCCCAACTTTGCATCTCTTTCCCTTACCCCTGCTCCTTTTACTCATCCCTCTGCATTCAAGTCATTTAAGTCCTCCTCCTTCACATTGCCTAGGCACCAGCAGGTGGAGCACTGAAAGCACATAAGAGACGGTCCCCCTGTTATCAGTTCTAGTGTCTGGTGCCACAGCAGCTCCCAGTAGTTTGTAGGAGCAATGGCAGGGAATGTCTTCCTGAGACCAGTAGTCCTTGGATGGAGTATGCTCAGTCACTCTGTGCAGATGGCACACATGCAGTCCAGTGATGACATGGGAGTTGTGGTGGGGATGAAGTATGCTTCGATGGAATCTTCAGAGAGTTTAGCTGCAAAATTCTAAAAAAATTAATGTACAAACTGGGATTTTCAGAGGCTCAACCCTTGGTCAAATTTGGGTGAATTTTCTCAAGGCAAGCAAAAGGTGCATTCCTGACATTTGGAAGACATGCCTCATTCCCCCAACCTGCACTTGCACCAGCACCACATTTCAAGTCCCTGCTCCAAAGTATGGAGGCACCAGAGCTTTTCATCAAAATCATTGTAAACAATTTTTTTAACATGAGCAAAACAACATATTTTCCCTGCACCGTTCTCAGAAATGGAACAACCATTTCAGCTGAAACATCCCTCCAAAAAAATCAGCCTTGGGCAGATACCCGACATGGAAAAATTCAGCCCAAATGACTTAAGTTTACCAAAGTTATCAGCAACTGAAAACAGAATCTTAGAATGGTAAGTGTAAAGCAACCTTAACTATAGGCAACACTATCTGTAGCATTAAAAATATATAAAAGACACAAGATCTTAAAAATCGAATGAAACATAAAAGGGAATGGCAAAGCACCATAGAGATTACAATACAAAATATTTTAAAACTTAAAAGTAGTATACAAACTAATTTTTCCCAAGGGCAGACTATGAACTTTAGACTGTCATTCCAAGGATGCTTTCTTTAATTGCTTTGAGACAGACATTTCTGGTCAAATCATCCTTACCCACTCCACTCTCTGTGTTCATGAAGACTCTATGGGCAGCAGAATTGATGTTTATGTGGTTCAGTCATCCAAAATATTCCATAGTTCTGCTTCCATAGGAAGAATATGGTAGAGCAGATGTGGTTTCTTCAACAGTGGTTGGAGAGTAGTGTTGGGGCAGCAACTGCAGTGGTATCACTTACTGGAAATTCCTTTGCAATAAATAGAGAAATATTTACCATTTCTAGGATGTCTGAAAATGCCTACAGAAAATTAAAGTTAGTCTATAGATATTCAGAATAATGTCTATATACCCCCATTAAATTTCTATGGATCCTAATTATTTCTTCCCATAGAACTTTTCCTGTAAAGGTCTCCTTTCCTCCAATGGTTATGTTCCCATGAAGTTGATCTATACTATATCTATAACCAAACAAAGCATCTGAGTGTAGCTATAAACCTTTACAAGAAGGCATGATCTTATATAGGGTGTCCTTCACTCATAAAGAATCTGAAGAATCACCCTGAGAAACTTGACTGCTTTATAGCATATTATTTGTGTAAAAGTATTTGATTGAGTTTTTAAAATTACATTGACATATAAAATGCCAATCAATACAGCCAGTAAAAGATTATACAAGTGAAATGTTGGAGAACAGGTATAAATGATCAAGATGAGTGCTGACAGAATAGAGGAGTTACAGCTACACAAACACATCTGATGGAAAATACTTTTCCTGTAGGCTATAAAATTCATCAAGTTTATAATTATCTGTTTGAATGAGATAAGTCCATTTCCACACACATTGTCACTGGGTTGGTACAAAGTATACATAATTTGGAAGAAAGGCTTTAAAAGAGAACTATTTTTGTCCTTTCTTCTGTGAGGTACTGTAAATGTCATTTTGTCATTGGGCTCTATAAACTCAGGAGAGATCAGCTCAGTTATTTTCTTTAATCAGTGAATACTTAGTTCCTCCTTCCTCAAATAGTTCAGTTTATCTAATACAAGCAGTGAGTTGTTGCACTCCTCTAACACTTACTCTGGTCAAATACATTTCCATTGATGCTGTTTGCTTCTGTAGCTAGAGTGACAAAATACACATATGATATGATGGCTCTCTTTTTTCCCCAAAGCCTTACCATACACTTTTTTAAAATGGTGATTCTCTCCAGCACAGACTGTCACTTTGAAATTCCCTCAATGGATCTATTAATAGCGATGCTTATAGTACCTAGGTTACATAACTATTACAAGATTATAGGGATTATCAATGAGAATGATATAAAGCAGGCTAGGCAGGGGGAGTATTATGTAAAAGACACAAATGTTCAGTTGACTTAAGATCAATTGTAGAACTTCATGAGTCAGGGGCACAGACAGAGCAGCTCCGGAAGGAGCCTCCAACCTTCTGCAAGCCACAGAAGAGCTCTCTCAGTTTTGGGTGCAGAGTGAAACTTTGCCTAAGTTTTGGGGTTTTCCGAGGCAGGGGTTTGATTCAGGCTCATTTTCATGAAGGGTTAGAAACACTGTGGGGGTGCTTAAACTTTCTTTTCTGCCTGAATCTTGAATATCTGAAAATTTGAAGTGGGAATCAAAAAGCTATTGGCTCCATAAAATGTTATTCATATGAAATGTCTTTTTTCATGTTTGCCTTGATGACAGGCCCTCCCTAATGTACCACTTTACGTAGCTGGTCACTCCTCTTACCACATAGGACTTGGAGGACCAAGTTCAGTTCTGAAATAAAGGGAGCACAGCTCATATAGAAGTCAATAGGAGCTCTACATGTTTACATCAAGGCTGAATTTGACTCAGAGCCCTGTCCCCAAATGCATGTCAGTGGAAGTTCTTTGCACAGAATGATGGAGAGAATGTGCATACAGGATGGAAACTTTGATTTGTAGTTTAAATGGTTGAATGCAAAACAGTTTGACTTCCATAATGTTTAATGCAATCAGTGAGGATTCAGGCAAGTAAACTCTGTAGCAGCTAATAGGATGCATGAGAGCATTCGGAGTACTATTTGAATAGAATCAAAATATTTTAAAAATATAATAAAAAAGCTCTTGCAGCTGCTTCAGATATTGCTTATAACTTTGAACTTCATTCCTCATTCTAGGTTATTATATTATATTATTATTATTAATAAATGTTTCTATTGTGGTGGTCCAAAAGGCCAATCAGGTCAGGACTTCATTGTACATGTAAATCATATAGCAAATGACACTCTCTCAGAGAGCTTACAGTCTAAGGCATAATGGGTGGATCAAAGCCTCCTTCAGTGGGACCACGTAAATTAAAATCACAAGACTTGCAATAATAAAATCACAAGACTTGCAATAAAATCATGAGACATCGCAACACCTTCAATCAAAATCCCAGATCCAAATACCATCAACTTGGAGAAAGTCTAGGTCCAAATTCTGCAGCCCACCTCTCTTGACACGTGAGATTCTGATTGTTCTCTTTTATTCTAAGGTGCATAAAGCACAGATATGGGAATACAACAGGGTCTTGAATTTTAGGATAGCAGAAGTGACACCATAACAGCATTTATATCCAAGGGTATGCTGATGTTCAACAAATCAGATGTAGTATGAAGCAAAACAAATTGGGAAGTTGTGTTTGTGTTGAGAATAGCCAGCGGGTGATGACCATGATTTAAATACAAGAATCTCTCCTGACTTGATATACACCTCTACCCTGATATAACTCGACCCGATATAACACGAATTTGGATATAACGCGGTAAAGCAGCACGCTGTGGGGCGGGGCTGTGCGCTCCAGCGGATCAGATCAGCGTGTCAGCATGTCTGGCTCCGACACGCTGCTCTGGGCGGCGCGTTAAGGGTGCCAGTCCGGGGCCGAGGGGTTGGATAAGGGGCAGAGGGTCTCAGGGGGCGGTCAGGGGACAGGGCGGGTTGGATGGTTCGGAGGTTCTGGGGGCGGGGCGGTCAGGGGATGGGTAAAGGGGGCGTTGGATAAGGTGTGAGAGTCGCAGGGGGCCTGTCAGGGGGTGCGGGGGTTGGATGGGTCTGGGGTTCTGAGGGGTCAGTCAGGGGGCAGGAAGTGACTATTAATAACGGAAATGCTTGAGGCCAAAGCAAGTTTGATATAACGCAGTTTTACCTATAACACGGTAAGATTTTTTGGCTCCCGAGGACCGTGTTATATCAGGGTAGAGGTGTATGTATCCAAGTAAACTAGCAGCTAGACACTTGTGCATGAATGCATTTTTGAAGTCAGACACCTGACCATCCTGACAAGAAGAGCCATCCTATAAATGTGAAGATCTATTCATATTAATCTTTTTTAAAAAGAGGGCTGTAAGGCTCCCAAGAATGTGAACCCGTTCAACTCCTTTTGCTTCCTTATTTTAACAAAAACAAAATTTCAAAGGCTATATATTTTTCATGAATGTGCTTCAGAACTATTTTATTTCTTTCCACACAGATAGTTTACTACATCTTTTGCATCAGACTCCAGGAGAGTTTGCAGATACATCTATCAGTTTATCTCCTTCTGTGAAGGATACGTTTAATCCTGATTATTAAATGTTTTTCCTAGACAAGAAGTTGGTGAAGAAATGTAGATTTTTTTGAAGGTGTCTCATGATTTAATTCTTCGTGACAATTTACTTCATGCTCAGAAAAGCTGAGGTCCGGAGAATGCAAAGGATCTAAGAGCAAGGCATTCTTGAGCAGTGTTTCTTGTATGCGGCCACTAGTGGATTGTTTTGCGGCCATGACAGCCTCCAAAGCTTGGGCAGAGATTAGAGGGGCAAAGCAGTGCTGCATTCCCAGCAGGGATCAGTGCTCTGCACCACACAGCCTCCTCGGGAGCTCTGGGCAGCACCTCTGGAGACACATGTAGCTGGTGTGCACAGCACCAGAGGTGGCTCTTGCCAGTGGAAGTGGCTGTGGTGTTTAGTTGCTCCTCTGGGCAGCTCCCACCCGGCTGGGGTACGGGGAGCCTGGGGTTCCACAGGCAGCTGGTGAGTTCTCAACCCGCCTTCCCTGGGGAAGGCTCTCTCTGAAGGGCCACAGGAGGCAAGAACAGAGAGATGGGTTTGTCAGAGTGGCCACCAGCAAGAGTTGATGGCCACACCCTGAGGCCACCCAAAAATTTGTTGTGAGAATCCCTGTTCTAGAGGTTGCACATTCAACTTACGAGTCTGATGCATCTCCTTCCTGGAAACTTTAATTCTACTGGATCACATGTTGATATTTGATCCTTCAGTGAAGTCAATGAAACTTCATGTCAAAATATCAGGATTCTTTATGTGGTGCTGTAGGACACATTTGCCTAAGGATTTTTCAGCTGAGTGTCTTTCCACAATGAGGCCTAATCTGCATTAGAAAAGATTTACAAGAATAGCTATATTGGCAAAGCACCCTAGCATAGATGTAGCCTATACTGGGGGAAAAAGTGCTTTTGGCAATATAGATAATACCGCTGATTGAGTGAAATAAGTTATACTGACAAAAGCATCTATATGCCAGTATAACTGCATCTACATCATGGGGTATTTTTTAGCACTGTACAAATGTCATTAAAAAACCCACCCCAACAGACATTATTATATCAGCAAAAGCAGTAAGTGTAGATGTGACCTGATATATGAAACAGAAAAATATTCTCATTCACTTCAAATAAGATACAGATAATATCAAATGGTTGGATCCTAATCTCAATTTACACTGGAGAGAGGGGACAATTCCACAAGTGCGATAGGTCATTACAGCAATACACAGGAGTCAGGGATCCCACACAGGGGCTGCATATTCAATTAAGACTATTAAATATGGCTCTGAAGGGGTTCCTTGGACCACAGTGCAAAGGAGGAGTTTGTGGACAGGATAGCATAATGAATCCACTGACCTGTCTACCTGCAGAGTGAATGGCACAATAGAAGTGGAGGCTACTGTGGCTTACGGAGGGAGTGGGGTGGAAAAAAAAGATCTGCTCCATATCTTTATAGGGAAAGAATTCCTTCCCCCCATCTCAGCATTCAGCTTATTTATTTGAATTGTATGAAGGTATAAGGATTTCATTTTCAAAGCTTTACCATAAAGGGCAAAATAAATTGTCTTCTTTTTGGTCACTTGATCATTTTCAGTCCCCAGTGTCTCTCCAACACATGGTGGAAAAATTGTAACAAAGCCACAATTGATGGATAATTCAATCATACGTATTGGTATATATGCTAGAGGGATTTTTAGGTTCAGATAAGGCTTTTCCCTGAGGAAACCGTGAACTTGGATAGCTCAGATGATTGTTGTGTTTTTTGTTTTCTTTTTTAAGGTTGGGGGAGTGATGCCTGCATGCAGCTTCTGAACAATCAGAGGGAGATTTCCTGCTATAAACGCAAGACTGCATTTGCAGTGCTGCTCCACCACTTTCAGGGGATTAGGTACTTTCCAGAACAAGGGGGTAGCTGAAGTTAAAAAAAAATTGTTGTGTTAAGAAATTAGTTTTTTTGTTGTTTTTTTAAATGTTGGAGTGTGGGAGGAACAGTGTAGTACTAAGCAACCAGTTTATTGATTGATTAAAAAAAAAACTTTTGGCAGCAAACTTGGGGAACTCATAGCAAAGCCCTCATACTCTAGGTTTCAGAGTAGCAGCCATGTTAGTCTGTATTCGCAAAAAGAACAGGAGTACTTGTGGCACCTTAGAGACTAACAAATTTATTTGAGCCTAAGCTTTCGTGAGCTACAGCTCATTTCATCGGATGCATTCAGTGGAAAATACGTGGGGAGATTTATATATACAGAGGACATGAAACAATGGGTGTTAACATACATACTGTAACGAGAGTGATCACGTAAGATGAGCTAATACCAGCAGGAGAGCGGGGGTGGAGGGGGTGGGGGGGAAGAAAACCTTTTGTAGTGATAATCAAGGTGGGCCATTTCCAGCAGTTGACGAGAACGTCTGAGGAACAGTTGGGGGGGGGGAATAAACATGGGGAAATAGTTTTACTTTGTGTAATGACCCATCCACCCCCAGTCTCTATTCAAGCCTAAGTTAATTGTATCCAGTTTGCAAATTAATTCCAATTCAGCATGTTTATTTACCACCCCCCCCACTGTTCCTCAGACATTCTTGTCAACTGCTGGAAACAGCCCACCTTGATTATCACTACCAAAGGTTTTCTTCCCTCCCACCCGCTATCCTGCTGGTATTTGCTCATCTTAAGTGATCACTGTCCTTACAGTGTGTATTATAACACCCATTATTTCATGTTCTCTGTGTATATAAATCTCCCCACTGTATTTTCCACTGAATGCATCTGATGAAGTGAGTTGTAGCTCATGAAAGCTTATGCTCAAATAAATTTGTTAGTCTCTAAGGTGCCACAAGTCCTCCTTTTCTTTTTCCTCATATTCTAGCAATTCTAAGGGAAACTGTTCTGAGACTTCTGGAGAAAATAAGGTCATATGTAGATGACCAATTAATTGCCTTCCTTATATAAAATTGTTCTTTAATGCAGGTTTTTCTATAGACAACTAAAAACCTGCTCCTATAAAGCTACCTATCTTCAATTAACTACAGTAGATACACTAAACAAAGGAGCATTTAGTGACTGGGTCTCTTGAGTCCAACAAACATATTAAAATCCTTTTTAGAAATGTCACTGTCATTCTTCACTTTCTAGTTTCAGGCTTAGTCTCCCTCTGATCATTCACCCTGCTCAGTGTGTGATTTTACTAGTTTTAACCTCATTTCAGCCCTAAATAAAACTTTGTATTCTCTGGTAAAGCCTAGATGTAGTAAAATTGAAAGTGTTAATATTCTTTCTACATACTTGCATTTTATTTCACCTGTTCCCTCATTCTTTTGGAGTATATTTTCTGCCCTTTCTTTCATAAAGTCTTAGAGCCTGAATCTGTTGCCACTGCCATTGAATTCAATGTGGAGCAGTACTGAGCCCTCAAATCAAGTTTAAATGTAACTTCAACCCACAGCAAACAGTGGAACCCTCAAGAGACGGACCAAGGACTGTATGGGTCTGGATCCACAATTTGCCTCTTGGACCCCCTTTGCAGAATAAGGTTGATGTAGGGCATCTAGGGTTGCCAGGTATCTGGTTTTCGACCGGAACACACAGATGGAAAGGGACCCTGGCGGCACTGGTCACCACCGCTGACCAGGCTGTTAAAAGTCCGGTCGGCAGCGCAGCGGGGCTAAGGTAGGCTCCCTGCCTGCTGTGGCTCCGTGAAGCTCCAGAAAGAGCGGCATGTCCCCCCTCCAGCTCCTATTGTCCCCAGCCTGGAACTGTGATCAATGGGAGCTGCAGGGGAAGCACCTGCAGATGGGGCAGCACGCAGAGCCATCTGGCTGCACCTCTGCACAGGAGCCGGAGGGGGAACATGCTGCTGCTTCCCGAGCTGCCTGAGGTAAGTGTCGCCCAGACCCTGCACCCTGACACTCCCCCCCGCCCCAGCCCTGATCCTCCTCCCACCTTCCGAACCCCTTGATCCCAGCCCAGAGCACCTTCCTGCACCCCAGATCCCACAACCCCAGTCAGAGCCCTCACCCCCTCCACACACACACATCCCAACCCCCTGCCCCAGCCTGGAGCTCCCTCCTGTACCCCAAATCCCTCATTTCCAGCGCCACACCAGAACCCTCACCCCCCCACATCCAACCCCTACCTGAGCCTAGAGCCCCCTCCCACACCCTGAACCCCTCATTTCTAGCCACACCCCAGTGTCCATATCCCCTCCCACGCCCCAACCCCCTGCCTCAGCCCAGAGTCCCCTCCCATACTCCAAAAGCCTCGGCTCCACCACCCCCCCAGCCTGGAGCCCCCTCCTGCACCACAAACTCCTCATCTCTGCCCCCCCCCCCCCCGAGCCCACACCCCCCAACTGGAGCCCTCACCCGCTCCCAAATCCCAAACCCCTGCCCCAGCCAGGTGAAAAAGAGTAAGTAAGTGATGGTAGGGAGAGTGAGAGACAGAGGAAGGTGGGATGGAGTGAGCAGGGGATGGGGCCTCGGAAATGGGGTGGTGCGGGGCAAGGGTGTTCAGTTTTGTGCGAGTAGAAAGTTGGCAACCCGAAGGGTAGCATGGATTAAGTTTGTGCTGCTGCTCACGCTATATTTGGTCTGTGGATACACGGAACACCTGAGTTTGTGATTTAGCCATTGATTTAGCACTCCTTATGACCCTCCTGTATTCACTTTAATAAATTATATTGGAACATCATGGCTTGGAGAAACTGAACTGGATTCTCATTTACACTGAGTTCACTTGGCGCATTAATAGAGGTGTGTAAAGGGGCCTGAGTGTAAATGAGAATCAGGCACATTATCTGGAATACAGAGCTGATAACTATGCTAAATACATTGCTACTGCACTTAGGCCCTCCTTCAGGAGTATAGTCTTGTTTTTAAAAGTGACGTAGGCTCCAAAGTCACTTTGGTGTTTATGAAAATTTTCCCTTATATACTAAAGATTTTTAAATGCGTTTGTCATTTTAACTGAATTTTCATACACACACAAGAAATGCTGGGTTGGCAAAATTTAGAACTTGATATTACTGTAGATAATTTGCTGTAGAAGAGCAATTATGCTGACAACAGTGCACAGCAGTAATTTTTATCAACATAACCAGTAGTAACAAAGCTCTCGTGTCAGAGTTTGGTTAAACACCTCCCCAACAGTAAATTAAAAGAGCATATGTCCAGGAGTGGTATTGAATGAAAGCCAAAGAAGAGCTCAATGAATCCTCAGATAGGATCTTCTTTGAAAGCTCTGTCCCTTATGAAAAGATCTTACAGTACTTAGAGAATGAACATCCTTTCTATTATAGTTTTAGAACAGCCTACATAATGCTAGTGCAGGGACCAATTTTTTCCCCCAGAATTCGTAGGATGCTCAAAAAAGTCTATTGGATGGATTTCAAAGTAGCAGCCATGTTAGTCTGTATCCGCAAAAAGAAAAAGGAGTACTTGTGGCCCCTTAGAGACTAACAAATTTATTTGAGCACAAGCTTTCGTGGGCTACAGCTCACTTCATCGGATGCACCACTGAATGCATCGATGAAGTGAGCTGTAGCTCACGAAAGCTTGTGCTCAAATAAATTTGTTAGTCTCTAAGGGGCCACAAGTACTCCTTTTCTTTTTGCAGATACAGACTAACACGGCTGCTTCTCTGAAACCTGTCACTTAATCATTAAATTCTTGTCAAGTAAATATCCTATTGAAGTGAACTGCAGTTTTGTCTGAACAACAACTGAGTTACAACTTGAAGTTCTATCCCCAATTTTTAACTCAGTGAGTCAAATTCTGCTCAGTTATACCACTGTTTCCATGTAAAAGCAGAAGAGGGGCTAATCAATTGGTTTTACATGTGAACCCCAGACCTGTTGTGTTAACTCCACTAGTGCAGTAGCTAGAAAAGTACTACATTTCTGACTTCATGAATGCTCTCCATTCTGACCTAAACATTGTAGCATCCAGTATATTTTCTGTTTTTTAAAAAACTAGATCAAGACGTAAGGATCAGATTCTTCTTTTGAACAAACTTTCAGGTATAGTATCCTGAAATAATCTAAGGCAACTGGATATGAGTTTTCTTAGTTCAATATGTGTTTAGAGCAACAGAAATAAAGGGCTATGTTTTAAAATACAAATAGGCTTGCAAAAGGTGCATCTGTAAAAGCTTGTATTTATGTATGCAAGTTGAATAACTGCACTCCAAAGCTACTTAGGTGTGCCATTGTCCACTTAATTTCTAATTAGTCCAGTCTTATTATTGTGCATGTACCTTTTGCAGATATAAGCTTTACATTAGAAGTTCCAAAGCAAAGAACTGTTAAAATTTTCAGAGTAACAGCCGTGTTAGTCTGTATTCGCAAAAAGAAAAGGAGTACTTGTGGCACCTTAGAGACTAACCAATTTATTTGAGCATAAGCCTGTAGCTCACAAAAGCTTATGCTCAGATAAATTGGTTAGTCTAAGGTGCCACAAGTACTCCTTTTCTTTTTGTTAAAATTTTGATTGACATATACTTGGTGGAAATATAGTTAAGGGATTCCACAAAATTATACCTCTAATGCTCTCCAAAGAGCAAATCAACTACTGAGACATCAAACATTACACAGTCTGAACAAGCTCATTGGCCGTTTACAACTTAAGCAAATAACACTTTCCAGAATTTAAAAAATAAATCACTCTAAGCACAGTTTTAAAGGTCAACCAGCTGTTAGCTTTCAGTCAAATCTTCAAGGGACCTGATACGTTATGGCTAACTCATCCCCAAATCCACTGGTATGTATCTTTAATGAGACTGTCAGTATGCCCAGTCTTACTTTAAGTATTGCCAACCCTGTCTTCAAAAATCATATTTCAAGACACAAAATCATGATTTTTAAAACAAGTAAGTTTTGGGTTATTTTTCTTTGCATTTTGATTTGAGGCTTTCAAAGTACATTCAGGTCATGCTTTCAAGCTTTTCTCCACAGCAACGAGGGCTAGAAACATACTGTTCATATATGAAAGCGGAGATTCTCATGTAACCACTCGTCTCCAGTGGTTTTAAGAATACCGAATATCATGATTCCAAATAAACACAAGAGTTGGCAACATCATGTGCTGCAACAAATCAAGAAAAGAACCTGCTCTGACCATTGTTTCAATGTCTTTAAGATGAAGCCCCTAGATTGTGCTGTATGGGAATACAAAAGTAGGTTATATGAAAGAGAAAGTTAAGGGATGACTTGATTACAGACTATAAGTGGCAGTAAGGATCAAATATTTAATAATGGACTCAGTCTAGCAGAGAAAGGTATAACAAGATCTGGCAGCTAAATGTTAAAACTAGAAAAAATTGAGAGTGAAAATAGGGCATAAAATTTTAACAGTAAGTAATTAACCATTGGAATCACTTACCAAGGGTCACGGTTGATTTTCCATTACTGACCATTTTTACATCAAGATTGGATGTTTTTCTAAAAGATCTGCTCTAGGAATCGTTTTGGGGAAGTTCTACGGCCTGTGTTATACAGGAGGTCAGACTAGATGATCACAATGGTCCCTTCTGACCTTGGAATCAATTATTATTGTGTGTTTGGTAGTATGGAGAGAAAGAGGTTGGTTCGAGACGCAGAATTTGGATCCAAATGTGAAGTTCCAAAAGTTATGGATGATTTAATTGCAGCATATTTTGTTAAGGGTTATGATGTTCCCCTCTGGTATTATCTGGACCGGTGATCTGCTAGGTCATTCCAATCCTTGATTCTGGGAGCCAGCCTTACCCTGTTCTTCTGTGAGAACCCCCACACCTGTGCTGTTCACGCACAGCCTCTAGCATGTAAGCTGCTCCTTGGTTGTGCAACCGAATGACACTAGCCAATATCTCTGGTTCCAGACACAACCCTAGGAACAAGAAAAGGAGTACTTGTGGCACCTTAGAGACTAACCAATTTATTTGAGCATAAGCTTTCGTGAGATACAGCTCACTTCATCGGATGCATACTGAAGTGAGCTGTAGCTCACGAAAGCTTATGCTCAAATAAATTGGTTAGTCTCTAAGGTGCCACAAGTACTCCTTTTCTTTTTGCGAATACAGACTAACATGGCTGTTACTCTGAACCCTAGGAACCTCTGTCTTGCAGTGTCCAGTTATACCAGCTGGACGCTGCAAGCTTATATGAGTTTGTCAATTTAACAAAGAAAGTGATATGTACCAGGCTTGTTATCCCAAGGGGAGTCTCTGACACGCTTCAAACCAAACGCACTGCTTCGGGTAGAATAAACAAACAAAATGTATTAACTATGAAAGATAGATTTTAAGTGAGTATAAGTCAAAGCATAACAAGTTGGATTTGGTCAAATGAAATAAAAGCAAAACACATTCTAAGCTGATCTTAACACTTTCAAGACCCGTACAAACTTAGATGCGTCTCAACACAGGCTGGCTGGCTGCTCTTCTGCCAGGCTCTCCCCTTTGATCAGCACTTCAATCACTTGGTGTGGTGTCTGTAGATGTATGTGGAAGAGAGAGGAAGAGCACGGCAAAGTCTCTCCCTTTTATCATGTTCTTTTTTCCCCTCTTGGCTTTGCCCCCACCCCTTCAGAGTTAAGTGAGCATTATCTCATCACAGTCCCAGACTGGCCAAAGGAAGGGGGGGTGACTCACTCGAGAGTCCAACAGATCCTTTTGTTGCTGCCTAGGCCAGCATCCTTTGTTCCTGTGGGGCTGGGCTGGTTTTATCCCATACCTGCCCTGATGAAGTGTGAACTGCCTCTCTGCTCTTGGAGAGTTTTTGCCTGGGCTTATTTTAAGCCATGAGGATACATTTTCATCCTCAAATACATACATGAAATTATAAACCTATAACATTACTGTAACAACAAGGCCCATGATTCACTGAGCATTCTGAAGACACCCAGCATGACAAACTTTGCATTGGATACCACACAATCATTTTACAAGATGAACATGGGCGTGCTGGGAGTTCCCCCGAGGTACAGAGTGTCACAGAGGTGTAAGGGGGATATTAGGGAGGGGTAGTATCTCTGTTGGAGGAACAGGTCATGCTCCTTTGGGAGTAGTTCGTCTGCTTTGGTCCCCACCTACACCCAGCTCTCACCTGTGGCTCCAAGTAGCTGTTTGCATGCGACAGCAGCCACACCCTGGGAAACAGCTTCAATGAGCAGGCTAAACCAAGTGAGGGTAACAGATGGGTCTTTTGCCCTCAGTGAGATAGGGAAACTGCCTTTCTCTAGCATGTAAAGACTGTTCCAGTGGACTGAGTGGAGGAAATCAATTTGCGATTCAACAGCCATGAAGGCAGTTCAGGAGTGTGCTGTGGGGCATGGAGAGCACGATAAGGCAAGGAAGATGTCCTGGTCACCCACTGCAGCTAAGGAAGTCCCCAGCCGTAATGATTCTTCGTGCCGCTGGAATCTGGCTTCCACAGCCGAGAGAGTGGGACTGCCCCTGTGCAACAGCTTTCTCACTTAAATTTCCTGCACAGGTTTTCTTGCAACTCTCATCCCATTAACATCTTATAAAATCTCATCATATCATTAATTCAAGTCCTGAGGTGATGGGGGCATGGCAAAACGACAGGGGGAGATGACCACTGGCAGTCGTAGCCACAATCCTGCATATAGGCAGCCTTGGGACTAGTGGCTGTTCAGCTCTGTCCCCTGGGCAGCAGAGAAGTTCGGCAGCATCTTAGGTGACTGAGCAGCCTTTTTTAGGATAGCATTGCTCACACTTTTTAAGGGAAGAGGCTAGAAAAGGTGCCCTAAACATTTCCTGCCCCATAACATCTGGGCAGACTACCGCAGCTGGCAGATCATCCTACAGCCGTCAAAAAACAACAAAGAAGAAAAGACTCACTTTAGGACCATGAAAATGTCCGCACGCTTATGGATGGAGGTGATGCACAAAGGCCTGAGTGAAGAACAGCTCTTGTCTCCAGAGAACTTGCCTGCTATAATATTGATATTGCAGCACTGAGTGAGACTAGATTGGCCAGAGAAGGGTTCATCAGTGAGCTAGGAGGCAATTACACTTTCTTTTGGAAAGGAAAAGCAGAGGATGAAGACAGGATCCATTGAGTTGGATTTGCCATAAGAACATCACTCCTGAAACAACTTCCTGACCTCCCTGTTGGCCTGAATGAACGGCTCATGAGAGTTCGATTTCCTCCATGTCACTATCATCAATGCCTACACCTACACTGACCATCATGACTCCATTATCAGGTCAACTCCTGCATATGACAAACTCATCCTGCTGGAAGACTTTAACTCTAGAATTGGTAGAGACAGCAGTGACTGGAGAGGTGTGATAGGACGACATGGAGTAGGAAAGATGAAGAGCAATGGACTCCTCCTTTCGGGTAAATGTGCAGAAACAGAGTCTGCTCATCACTAACATCATCTTCAGGCAAAATGATAAATATAAAATTACATGGATGCACCCCCGGTCCAAACAATGGCACCTGATTGACTATGTTATCATATCGCCAATGAGACATCTGCAATGTCAGAATTAGCAGAGCCATGCGTGGTGCAGAATACCGGACAGACCACAGACTGGTAAGAGCAGTGCTGAGCCTGCATATAGTGTCTTTACAGCACAAGCGTCCCAAACTTAATAGAAAATCCTTCAACATAGCAAAGCGCAAGCATGCCAACTATCAGGTGCAGTTTCAGCAGTCACTTGATGACAAGCTTTTTTCATGCCAACCAATCACTGGCAACCCATCATAAAAATTGAACCAGTTTAAACATGTGATTACTGACACAACTAAATCAGTGCTGGGGCCAAAGAAAAGGGTATACCAGGACTGGTTCGATGAGAACAACGAAGACATCTCCAAACTCCTCAGCGACAAGCAGAAAGTATTTGTTGAATGGCAGAATGAACTCACATCCATATTTCAAAAGGGTGTTGGGAGGCAGAGTTAAAATCTGTAAACTGCTTTGGGATTTTAGGATGAAAGGCCTGACAGTATTGTTACGGTTTCTAATCTATGATACAGAAATAAAGAGCTACATTCACTTTTGAATGTGCCAATCCTGAAATCTGGGAAATATGCTTGGACAAGTCTACATGACTAATTTACACTGATTTATTAACAATTTTACAAACCATTTTTGAAGACTTCCCCCATAGCCACTGATGGTCTTCGTATGTAATATGCACGTGCATAGCCAACAACTCACTGAATCTGTTCTAGTCTGCACCAAGAGTTTAGGTAAACTGTGTTCTCATTTCAGGTAGTTTTTCCCCAGATGGCCAGGCTGCTCCCTTTTCTGCTAGCCTCTTAGCTGATCTGAAAATCTTCTCCAATTTGGAGAATCCTGAAAACAATCTGCTGCTTTTTCTTTTTAAAAGACCTGCATTTCAGTCCAACAGGTTGCTCTCTTGAAAGGGATCTATATCATGCTAGTGTTCTTCCTCTTCAGAGCATTAAGCAAAGGTCACTGGGATCACATGGAAATGTCCCACATCAGTCATTTTGGAAAATGGCAGGGATGGGACAGTAGTAGACCTCCCTCTGACATTATAGCTACATGTTCCTCTCATCTATTGTTCTAGTGAACCCCCATCAGTGACAGAGATGACATCTAGTTCAGGCTGTTGGTGCAGTAGGAAGAAAACTTTCTATTTTAAAATCTGTCACTAGATCAGTGTCACTTACATTTGGAAACAAACACCTTGGTTTTGACACTTATTTTCTATAAATGCCTTGACTTTGCCTGAGCACTTATGAAGCAGCAGGAAACCATTATCCTTTGACAGTGTTCTATTCCTCTGACTTATAGTCATTAAAAGTTTTGATTAAAAAAAATCTTTCGCTCCGGTCTCCTCCTGGAGGCAGCCATCTTGCTTAGAAGGGACATCTGTGGCACTAGCAGCATTTCAACATGAAATAGTAACATTTTTTCTGATTCCTTGATGAGGAGTGAAGTAGGACAGAAACAGATGTAAAAACTGGCATTCTCCTTGCATACTACCATTGTCATAGCTGATGGCACTTCCAGCAAAACAACTGGCATCAGCAGCACAGAGGCGGCTAAGAAACTATTGTTTTAATTAATTTTAAAAATACCAATTCCTAGTTTGTAAGAGGAATCAGTAAACTAGTGTGGTCATAATTAACTTGAACCATCAGCTGCAATTTAAACTGCCTAGACAGTCACACTAGAAATTGCTGAAGTTGACTAGATACAAGCTATTCCTCCCTATGGTGCTGTATAAATGAGTGATAAATAGATTAGATAAAACTTGGGAAAATCCACATCCAAACTTTGGGTTTCATTCTCTTCTCACACCATTGTAAGTCAAATGAGCCAAATTTGTTCACGATTAAGAATAAAATTCAGCTAACTTTCTCCACCTCTAGAGTTCTCCCATGTTCTGTACTAAGGTTCCATAGCAAAGGCAAGAGAAACTGTTCTTGTAGCATATTCAGGAAAGAAAAACAAAGATAGAAACGAAACAAAGAAACAGAAGGAAAAACAAAAAGAAAAATCATTTTCTCTATTTCCAGCCAGTCTCACATGTTCAAAAGAGTTGAAAGGTTGGATGTTTATTTGGAGCAAGTTTCTGCACCTATTTGAGGTTTGTTCATTTACTTTATAAACAATTCACCAAATGAATCTGATAATAGCTGGCTAAGGAAGGTGAGTTTCGCTTTCATTTAAGAATAAAATTAGTTTATCATCATCTAATTTCACCTAAGAAGAGGATCTATCCTGAATGTGTAGAGAAGTGGATTCGGACCTATACTACTTTTCTATTTTTAACGACTAGTAACCTATCAACAACTCAATTTCCATCAAATCAGTTTTCTGAAGCAGCAATTACGTACACTGCACATTAAGGTTCCACTAATTTATGTTTCTATTAGAGGTAAATTTGCAAGCACATGGCATTGCAAAGAATTAACTGCAAAACTTCTGTTAATATCATGTGTCACATGGTAAAACCCCCACACAATGACTTCAAATTTTACCTCTTTTAGGTTGACAGGGTAAGACCTATAAAAATCATATATAGCTTACTTCTATTGCTACGACTACTCACTAAATGTGCTTTAAATAGTCTCAATCAAATTTAGTGCTAGTGAAGCATTTGAGATTGACAATGATCCACTATCTACAGAACAGGTACAAGCTTCCCTGTTCAGTTACTAATGTCTTTGCTAACCCTATGATGGAAGAACTGTCAAAAGTAACTCATTCTGAATTCCAATTTAATCTTTAGTCTCTGCTGCACTCCCCAAAAAGGTCCAGTTAGTACTACTTGTGGACTGTAACTACAAACAGATTTCACATAGGCAAAGGTGAAAGTAAGCCAGTACTGTCCAGTACGGTATACCAGTAAGAAAAGCCGACAGTACCAGCAGGGCTGCTGATGGGACAGGGGGAGGGGCAAAAGGGGCAGCTGCCCCAGGGCCCAGCAATTTAAAAGGGCCCGTAGCTCCTGGCAGTGGCCGGAGCCCCAAGCCCTTTAAATCGCTGCCAGAGCCCCAGGGCTCCCAGCCACCACCACTGCTATCCTGGGGCGCTGGCAGTAATTTAAAGGGCCCGGAGCTCCGGCCGCTGGCACAGTAGCACCAGCCAGAAATGCCAGGGCTCCTGGCCACCACTGCCGCACCAACAGCCAGAGCCCCAGACCCTTTAAATCACCGCCAGAGCCACCTGTCACCCCCACCTTGCCCAGGACCCCGGCCGCCCTGAGTACCGGTAAGTCCCTTAAGTTACTTTCACCCCTGCACACAGGCCACAAGACGTTAATGACTTTCAGACCATAAAGCAGGCCTAGATCCAAACTGGTAATCTAAAAGTTGAAAGGCTCTAGAGTTGGCATCAATTCCCTGCAAGCAAGCCTCTTTATTAGGCTTTACTTATCCTCCAACTCTCTTGTTAAATCTAGGCTAATACATACATAAAAAATCTTTATTAAAAATAATAGCTACCATTCACTATGCTGTAAGTGGAGAAGAGATTTCGCTAAGCTCAAAAGTTTGTCTTTCTCACCAACAGAAGTTGGTACAGTAAAAGATATTACCTTACCCACTTTGTCTCTCTAATATCCTTGCACCAACATGGCTACGACAACATTGAATAATATAAATCTGAGTCAGAGTGTGGGACCAGGGCAGGGAGGGAGCCTGTCTGAGCCCTGCTGCATACCACTGCCACCCTGGAGCCACTCCAGGTAAGCGGTGCTGGCCCCGAACCGCTCCTGCACCCCAACCCCCTGCCCTGAGCCCCCTGCCGCACCCCTCCTGTGCCTCAACCTCCTGCCCTGAGCCCCCTCCCACACCCTCCTGCACCCCTGCCCTGAGCCCCCTCCCACACACCACATCCCTCCTGCGCCCCAACCCCTTGCCCTGAGCCCCTTCCTGCACCCTGCACTCCCTCCCACACCGCACACTCTCTCCCACACCCCAACCCCCTGCCCCAGCCCTACATTTATGGCCCTGTATGCAATTTCCCCACCCAGATGTGGCCCTCAGGCCAAAAAGTTTGCCCACCCCTGTTTTAGAGGGAGCAAATATATGAGATTAAAGTTAAAGTTACACAGACAATTGTGGACCTGGCATTTTCTAACGTTTTAAGGCTTGACTTTGAAACCTCATTTCTGTTTGTAATTAAATTAGCACACATTACTGAGTAGGCTGACAACAACACAGATGGCAACCTGTAACATGCTGCTGACAAATAACCCCACTCTGCCTAAATGTATTAGTATTTTTAAGAATGGAAAAAATGTTAACACGGCTTCAACGTACAAAGGATGAGGATAACACTATATTGTCAGGCAACCAATTGAAAAACTAAATATAATACCTTTGCGCATATATATATATATATATTTAATTACACACACATATACACACACACACAAATCACAAATGCATTAATGCACATTAAATACAATCAGGAGGAACTAGATTAAAGAATGGGAGTTATCTCAGGTAATACAAAACAAAGCCACCAACATTTTATAAATGAACACAACAGCTAAACTCCAAAAAGAAATTACCAACCCCGCTAACTAGAATTCAAATCATGGTTAAAAAACAATATGGTCAACTGCAATAGAAGTGTCGTACTAATATAGAGCAATATTACTTAACATACTCACATTCTTCTAGAAACAGACATACCAGGAAAAATATTATAAGCAGAGGTGGGACTGACATCTTCAATTAAGAAAGCCAAATACTTTCTATTATAAGATGTATTTATATTAAACCATGATACACATTTAATAGTGTCTTCAAAACCGATTTAGTGTTGATGTTGAAGCTGTAGCTTAACATTTTCATGTTTTAAAATTAGGGGTGTGAATAAACACACAATGTGGTTATTTTCAGTGTATTTTTATATACTCACACAGGCCTAGATACTACAATGGGATTAGTTTGTGTGTGTGTGTGTGTGTGTGTGTGTGTCAGTGGGACTCCACAAGGTTCTATGCTATCATACTCTGCCTTTAAAATTTTGTTTGTATAACCATCTAAAACCATAATGTACAATTAGAGCTATAAATCAACATGTGTAATTTATACAAAATTAGACTTCTAGAATTCAAAGCAACATACACAGATAGCTAGATCATTCAGAAATACTTCGATATATATAAAAAGGGGAAATGCATTCTTCCTGTCTTGTTAAGAGCTCAGATTTGTAAGGGAAACAGTATTGAAGTAATGAGGACTGAACCAACATGTTCCAAGTATTAATACTACAATGTTGGGAGTGAATACTAAGTTTCAGAGCAGCTGCATAACAGCAGTTAATAACATGTTGGGGGGTTTTTTAAAATGTGTTTTAAATATGTGATTCTTTTTCCTGATTATGCTGAAGGTTATTTTCCTTAATTGGAAAAAAGCCTCTAAAAAGAGTCAATATCCTTTAAAGATGGTAGCATTGAACAGTAACTGTATAGTAAAGAACTACCTGGTAAGTGGCAAGAGGGTGGGAAGGAAACAGGTGGAGAGATTATACAGTAGCATTTGAGGCTTAAAAAAAAAAAAAAAGAAAAAAAAAACCTGATAAGCCAGGAATGTTCAAATCAACTGTATTCTAAAAATGTGCAACTCAAATTGGAATACAACTCAAAGTCATAGTTTGCTTCCTTGATGTATGATGTAATCAAAATGACATCAGTGGGAGTTTTGCCTACATGGAGGTCTGTAGGAAAAAGATGAAATATACTAGTGTGTATAATTAGTTATACACCAAAGACACTAACCAGCTGTCTGTGTCTCAAACCACAGAAAAAACTTAGACTGTTGTATTAATTTAGATGGAAAATAGGTTATAGTAACACCTGTGGCCCTAGTTACGATCTAACATTAAACAGTGTTAAATTCCAGGGTTAGGTATACAGAGACCTCTGCTTGCTTAGTACCATGGCAAACACACTATTAAAAATCTTTTTAAGTCTTTTATTAAAGATACAGAAATGAAGGAAAAACAGGTAAAGCATATGAAATGTAAAGTATTAAATAAGGCATTCATTTTAACAACCTCCTTTTGTTCCTTTTCCCTTTAGCAGAAGTGGGTTTTAAAAGGGAAAAACCCCTTGTTTGACAGTCTCTTAGATGGTATTAAATATGGTAACTGTCCTTTTGAGGAAAAGATGTTTGAGATGAGCTGGCGCTGTTATTGCGGCTGTTGTTAAAGTCCTTTCACCCCAGGTGGTGTTTGAAAGGCTACTGGAGCTGGTAGGGGAGATGATGTCATCTGGCTCCCTGGGTCTGGCCAGGGCATTTCTTAGGATCAAGATGATGAAGGCCTGGGGTCCCATGGGGGTGGCAACCATGAATTGGTGAAGCTTGCTCCAGTACCCTCCCTCTATTCTTCTTTTTGTTCTTTCCTACTTTTCTCACATCATCTCTTTCTTTTAAGGACTCAGAAAGGAAATGGGTGGACTAGCCCAATCCCTCATTATTTTGTCCATCAATTAGGCCTAATATTCTACACCCCAGTTCTGGTTCATCAATTTCCAGCTCCACATCTGTTTCTAACAAGCATAATTTCAACAGTCCTTGGATTATATCAACATAATCTTTTTGGTTTAGACTAATCCAGTTTCTCTGCCGGTTTTCTTGTACCTGTTCCCATCCACTTTTGCTGTTATACATTGTGACATTTTATGAATTTACATTTACTTTTTACAACTATCAGGGAGTAGCCGTGTTAGTCTGTATCCACAAACAACAACAACGAGTCCAGTGGCACCTTACAGACTAACCGATTTATTTGGGCATAAACTTTCGTGGTTTTTTACCTATGAAAGCTTATGCCCAAATAAATCAGTTAGTCTTTAAGGTGCCACTGGACTCATTTTTAGAACTAAAATCATTAAGTGTGTAGGCCCAATTGTCACAACATCTCTCTTCACATCTAGGTGAACTTAAACTAGACTCCTGATAACCTAATGCACCTTTAACTTCAGTACAAACAGAAGAAATACAGTTTTAGCCATGATTAAATATTTTATAGATACACTGTAGTATAATATAGAGAAAGGGCTGATTCTCTGATAACTTCTATTGCTGTGAATCAGGAGTAACTCTACTGCAGTCACTGATGTGAGAGAGAGAGAGAGAGAGAGAATGAGGTACAAAGTACTGCTAGTACAGGGCTCGGCAACCTTCACCATGAGGCCCATCAGGTTAATCCACTGGTGGGCTGCAAGACATCTTATTTCCACTGACCATCTGCAGGCATGGCCCCCCACGGGCCACGATTCGCCGTTCCTGGGAACTGCGGGAAGCGGCACGGGCCGCAAGGACATAAAATCATGGACAGGTCACTGATTCCGTGAATTTTTCTTTTTTGTTTGTGACCTGTCTGTGACTTTTACTAAAAATATCCGTGACAAAAATCTTAGCCTTAATCATAACCGATAACATCATGTACTTATTCTTTTTATTCAAATAAATCAAGTCACCTTAAAGCGGTGATTAAGTCATAAATTGTATACAGGAAAGAGATATATTCATTCCATAATTATCTCCAAAACAGCTACTTGGTAGTGACAGGAGTCTGTTAATAGTTGTATTAGTAATACAGAGCTCCTGCTTTATGAGAATCACAAAGAAGTTTTAAATTATTATAAATTTGACTATCACAAAAATCCCATAGGAGTTGGGGAAATTTTATTGCATCCATTTTATAGACAGAGAAACTGAGGCACAGAGGTTAAATGACTGGCCCAAGATAATTCAGAAGTCAATAACAGTCTGAAATATAGTTCCGTTCTCCTAGCCAACACAGTCTTACACTTTACACAAAATTGGGGTTGGGGTGTGGGAGAAGGTGAGGGTTCTGGATGGGGGTGTGGGCTCTGGGGTGGGGCAAGGGCTCCAGGGGGTCCACTGGGGATGAGTAGTTTGGGGTGTAGGAGGGTGCACTGGGCTGGGACCGAGGGGTTCAGAGGGCAGGAGGGAGATCAGGGCTAGGGCAGGGGTGTGGGAAGGGGTGCAGGCTCCGGCTGGGGCTAGAGATGACGTGTTTGGGGTCCAGGAGGGTGCTCCAAGCTGGGATTGAGGGGTTCAGAGGGTGGGAGGGGGAGATCAGGGCTGGGGCGGGGGTTGGAGTGTGGGGAGAGGCTCAGGGGTGCAGGCTCTGGGCGGCACTTACCTCAAGCGGCTCCTGGAAGCAGCAGCACGTCCCTCTCCGGCTCCTACGTGGAGGTGCGGTCAGGCGGCTCTGCACACTGCCCCATCTGCAGGCACCACCCCTGCAGCTCCCATTGGAGTGCCGGAGCAGGGCCATGCCGCGGTTTCTAGGAGCCGCTTGGAGTGGCCCCCAATCCTGCTCCCCAGCTGAAGCACCAGAGCAGGGCAAGCCCCAGACCCCACTCCCCAGCTGAGCTCGAGGGCCAGCTTAAAATGGCTGGTGGGCCAGATCCAAGCCGCAAGCCGTAGTTTGCCCACCCCTGTTCTAAAGGAAAGTTTTACAGACACAGACATAGCATTGTTACCAGGCAGGTACCTCTGGAAACACAAGCCTGTTCTGCCAATGCTAAACCACATGGCAGGGTGACTATGAAGGTCACTGCACACTCCTTGAATTCTCTGCATCTTACAGAAACACCTCAGCTTAATAACTTTGTTTTCTTTTACGGTGGATAGGCACAATAATTCGTTGAGTGTTCAACGCCCTTCCCCTGCATGGGGGAAGGGCAACGTTCTGGAGGTTGCTTTCCAGGATGCAGCGTAAAACAGGCAAGCATGCTTGGTTCACAGAATTTGGTGGGACTTGCGGGGATGGGGGGAGGATGAACTGAGTTGTTCTGTTCATTTGAGAATGAACCTTTTGTAAAGAATACCTGTAATAGCTTTTGGGGTTCATTACCAACTTAATATTTTGGTTACACTCACAAACCTGAGCAGGAACTAACACAAACCAGCTCTAGGGTAAATAAATGGAGGAGAATGGCTTTTGTCTATACTTTTGAGGGGAAAGAAGCATTTTTCTATAGTTTTTGATCAAATCAGGAAAAATTTTAAAAATACACAAACTGTATTTAGTGGCATGGAGCATATTAGGTTAAAAGGATATTTTTTAAAGTTGTTTTCAGCTCAGAAGTGGTTTGTTTTTCTGGGAGGAAGGATGAGTACAAATCTGGTTTAAAAAAAAATCTATATGACAACATAGAACTTGCAGAGGGTTGATGAACAACTGAGTTGAGTTACGTATGGTTAGAAGTACCTTCACTTGTAAATTGTACACCTGTTTATCGAACACAGTTAGAAAAGCTGTTGTTTATTAGTTATCTTGCAGCTTTGCACTCGCTGTTAAACATGCTATGCTATGTTAAACATGCTAAAACTCCTACCACAATTGCTTATGCACTTTTTTAAATAGTAAGTGCACCAGACAACCTCAAATGCAAATAAAGGTGTTAGAAAAAATTAATAGACTTAACACCATTCATTTGGGACAATAGTCCTTGAAAATGCTTTCAGTGACAGAGCTATTTAAATTTAAACTAGACACCGGTGCTGGACAAATGGAGAAGATTATTTGCAAACATTTGTGCAAATACTGAATGGCACTTTGATTTACACACATTAAATGTTCTCCATACAACTATTCGCAGAAAGTAGATGATCAAATAGTCTTCTGTTACAGGCATAATCAAGAAACTAGTTTTGGAATTAAACCAAACACAGTTCATGCAGAAGCCTAAGTAGTGGGTGAAGGCAGAGTCATCCAGTCAGGGAACATAAACTATACCATATGACCTAAGTGACCAATCATACATCTTGAAGAGCAAATTCTAACTTCTGAATGAATACTCTCTTTCAGAACCTCAAAGGGCTCCTTTTGAATTCTGTTCTAAAAAACAAAGACAAAAAAAAAAAAGACAACAGAGTATGGAGATGAAGATTACTAAAAATAGATAAGCAGGCTACGAAGACAAAAAAACACAGGAGAGACTTCCATGTAACATTCCTTTCTCCTCCCCACCACACACCCTGTAACAAATATCCACACAGGTCTTGAAAATCAGAAAAGTAAGCACACAGAAAAGTGAGAACTAGAAGGATCTCATACTACATGAGACAGCTGCATGTCTGAAATGATATGAGGAAGATATTCAACAGAGAGCTGGATTGTGCTGCATCCTTTAACTCTACCCTCAGACTCACTTGTAGTTTCTTGTTCACATTTAATAGGTTCAGAGGGATAACTTCAGGAAACTTGCTATAAAATATAAGGAATTACATTGTCAATATTTAGGTTTACAAGACAGACTTGGGCATTCACTCACTTCCTTACTACAAACAAATACCACATTTTAAATTGCAGCATAAATATTGCAATATCCCTTAAAAAAAAAAGATGCCAACAATCTGACCTTTTGTCTCTAGGGTACATTTTATATATATATTATATATATATATACATACACACACCATATTTAAAATATACCTTTCTTTTGGTCTGATCCTGCTTAAATTCAAAGACAAAGCTGCATTATTTCAATGAGGGCAGGATCAGGCCCATATACCATGGTATAATATTGCTGGGTGCTGTTAAATCACTGATGTGCTCCCTCGCCCCCACAGCTATATCTCAGTGGTAGAAATTCTTATCTACGTATTATAGACTGAAATTAAAAGCTTTGCCCCAGACATTCTTTAAGTTTTGCAAGGGAGAGATGTTCAGAATTCAAACTAGGATCAAAATCAGAATGTTGCTGTTAGTCTTAAGCTCCAGTTCTGAACACCCAGATCCTAGTTTTGTATCTGAAGTACATTTATCTAGCCACAGGATGTGAAATGCTTTGGGAGAAAAAAAAATGCAATATAAATACATATATTTTGCTAAGATAGTTTCTTCAATCACATCACTTCTACAATGTCTTGACAAAGCTTCAGGTCAATTTCCAAATATACCCACTTAGGCAGAAATTGGAAGTTGATGAAGTACAAGGAGTTAAATCTTCATCTCAATGTATGAGAAGAAATGTTTCAGAGTAACAGCCGTGTTAGTCTGTATTCGCAAAAAGAAAAGGAGTACTTGTGGCACCATTTGTGCTGGAAATGGCCCAACTTGATTATCATACACATTGTAAGGAGAGTGATCACTTTAGATAAGCTATTACCAGCAGGAGAGTGGGGTGGGGGGAGGTATTTTTTCATGCTTTGTGTGTATAAAAAGATCTTCTACACTTTCCACAGTATGCATCCGATGAAGTGAGCTGTAGCTCACGAAAGCTTATGCTCAAATAAATTGGTTAGTCTCTAAGGTGCCACAAGTACTCCTTTTCTTTATGTAAAGAAAGTTAGGTGTTATACTGCCCATTCCATCCACACACTGAAATGAGATTGCTTGTATGCTGCTTACAGTAACTAAATGACACTACCACTATTATGTTAGAGAGACCAAAATACATCCCTCAGATAGCCAGCCCAACCAGTGCTTCTAATAGAGCCCAGTATTATACTAAGTACTGCAACAGGCACATCCATGTCTTCGATTTTGCTCTTCTAGACACAAAATGCATCATTTGCTACAGGGCAAGGAGGACAAGTTGTCATCTCTCCCCCTTCCCCCCACCTTGTTTTGCCTCTCCAAGACTTTGGACATGGTCACTAGGCAATTATTGCTTTCCTAATTTTTCTCATTCATGATGGTATTTGATGAAAAAGACAATGTTCTTTAATGCTGACACCACTTCCCCTCCCCCTGAATTTTTCTGAAGTGATCCCTCTGCTTGACACAAGTTAGTCAGGCAAAGGACAGAGCAGAACTAAAACAGAATGCGATTTTATACAGCATTTATCCTGCTGTGGTAACTATCACAACTGTATATACACACTAATCTGCTGATTAAATTTAGACAGGCAGAAAATTTAGACAGGCAGCTGTCAACTACCTCTGAACTACCAAGAATTGAATGTCATGCTATACGTCACTGGAAAAGTAATTTTTTTCTAGATTTGCAATGGTTATGACCTCTATGTCAAATATACTATACTAATGATCTCCATTCCAGCAAACATTTCCCATGCTCTACATTCCTCCAAAACCCAAAAATACGCAAGGAAAAAAAAGGGGGAATTGGAATTAGCTATATGCTACTTCATGGGTTCTGGGGCTTTGCAATCATCCCAGACAATTTTGGGATGTCACATAAAATGGTTAACTTCATGGGTCAGTTTTTCAGTTGTCTTTTTCTTTAAAACTTTAATTTAAATCTATTCCCCCCCCCCCCCCAAGATTGTTAGACTGGGGTTTTTTTGTTTGTCTGTTTAAAACCAGTCAGCACCACGTTTTTCTAACTAATCCAAAGATTTTGCTAATCTATGTGTTACCAGAACCATCTCAAAGACTGCTTGAATGACCATTCAAACAGATATCCAAATGAAAATCCGATTTTAAAAGTAACATATACATCAAATTACACCATTCATTCTACTGTTTTCTCTCCTTTCATCCCTTTTTCTTCCTTCCATCTTGGCACACACAAGTCAAGCATTTGAATCTATTATTGTTTAAGTTGATTCATCCAACCAGTTATATCTTGCATAGGATACGTGACAAAGCCAAAATATCCTATATTCCATGCAGAAAAATGTCATGACAACAACACTAAAAAAGCTTTTTTGGAAAGGGGTAAGTCATATGTAAATGTGATACTGTAATCTCTTGGAGAAATTGGTTACCTTTAATATCAACCTAAATACAAATTTTCCACATCCACTGTACATGGATGTCTAATACGTGAACCCATTTAGTGCTTCACCCAATTCCAGCCATCTAGTTATAAGTAATCATGAAGCTACATCTTAAATCTGATATAAAAGGGTGTACAAAAGTTGTATTTCCATTTAATTTTCAGTTAAATAAAAGTCTTACAATTCAACAGAAGCAGTTAACATTTATAGATTTGCCACTCTTTATATGCAATATCTTTGAGTTGGTCCAGTAAAAGATATTACCTCACCCACCTAGTCTCTCTAATATCCTGGGACTGACAACCTGCAACTATACTGCATAAAACTCTCTGCATGTATCAGTCTGTCATTCTCCATCATCTGTTCACCCAATTTGTTGTCCACAATATTGGGAAGGTAGGGTTTTATACAGTGCATATTTCAAACACTACTGTAAATTACTCACCAAGACTGTAGTCCCACCATCTTGCTCCTCTGAAATACAGAAGTAGCACTGCAGAGCAGAAAGAGATCCTTGGGCCTATCTTACACATAGTACAAAGCATGTGCCAGCCTAGTTTGTTTGCATGAAAAAATATAATGCTTCCCCCCATTAAACTAATCTTGCTTTGCCTTCCTATCATTCATAGCCCACTGCCTCAAATTGAGAGCAGCTGACTGAAAAGGTTTAAAGTAATACTGTCAGCAGTCCCCTTTTGACACAACTGAGAGTGCTAAAGGCACTAAGTAAGACAAACAAGATCCTAACAAGTCAAGAGAGGAGGGAAGCCCACATCTTTCATGCGAGGATACTTGTTTGCCAAAATCTGACAGGTCTAGAAATAAATGAAGGAAATGTAAAACTTTTCAGAGAAAGTCAATGTCTGTCCCACTGTACTTACAGCAAATGAATCGTTTTCCTTGTCAAAGAACAACATACTATAGTAGTGGTCCAAAACGCTGTAGTAGCACAAGAGACAGTTTATTCCTCCAGCAATGTGTGTTTTTTCTATAGGGAAATCCCCTCACCCCCCAAAACCCCCACCCCTTTTACACACAGACACACAAAATAATTTAAATAAAAGAAACCAATAGATTCCTATTTAACCCATTTGTCACTAACAAGTTTGGCCACTTCATTAAGATGGCCTGTCTCATTATATCAGAGACATATGAAAAATGTCAAGCACTTAAAGCAGTGGTCCCCAGCCTTTCTGTGGGAATAGCACATTCCTATTCCCACAAGACTGTGCAGGGCGCCACACACCTCGCCGTCAAAACGCGGCCGAGAAGCGGCGGCGCAAAGAAGCGTCACCGCCGAAATGTGGAGGGCGCCACACACCTCGCCGTCAAAATGCCGCCGAGAAAGCCTGCGGGCGCACATATATGCCCCCCCCGCACACCCTCCCGCCCCCCGTTGCGGACCCCTGGCTTAAAGTGTAAGCCAACAGAAAGCCCCTGCCTATATTATACTCGTCCAATTTGCCTAGAAAACCAGTTAGCAACACAAGACTATCTTACGGATCACTAGCTCTACCTTTTGGCAAAAGGAAGGATAGCAGTTCTATTGTATTTTCCTATTCTGTCTACCAGTTGTTGGAAACCAAACCTGCTTAATATACAAAAGAAGCAATGACAGTACTAAGTCCTACTATTTGCAAGCTTAGCACTGAACACCTTATTTGTCATACTCAGAAAATAAAATTAGGTGTGCAGGATTTGAGCCTATCTGCATTAATATAGTCAGAGCTAGTGAAATAATTTTTTCATGAATCATCTATTCAAAAATGGCAACATTCATTGCATAACTACTTAAAAATAACTTAATTTGCTCTAATTATAGTGAACAATAGGAGCTATAAAGTACAGAGCAGCAAATTGATCACTTTTGAGTCAGGCAGCCATCATTCATGACCAGGACACAGAAATGTGTTCTCACTGAGAGACATGAGGCACATCACTAATTTACAAATAAAAGTAACAGATAATATTAGTCTTTACCGCACTGTTACTGTCCACTCCAGTCTTTGCCCTGAGACAAAAAAAAATTACAAAATAAATTGGCTCATCCATAGTTAGGAGTGGCAGACCCCCTGCCAAGGATTTAAATTTGGGATTTAGCAAATAAGTGCAAAATAAAAGAGCTCCAAACTAAATGCATTTCATATCACTTTGACAATTCTAATGGAACATTTCACCATGTACTAGTGTTCACTGGTGCAGTTTGTAAAAATGTTGCAGGAGTGTGTGTTTTCTGGAAACAAAAGAGTCACATCTGAACCATACAGAGTAAACAGATGCCTGCTTGTCTTGGTTTGGTTTGTCCTGAAGCCAAAGCCATGGATTCAGATCTGAAGATTCAAATTCTAGCCCCATTCCACAAATTCAAATGGGCTCAGATTAAATCATTTGGATTTTGTCCCTCTTTATAATTTTAAATTAAACACTAAATTTTGGTGTAGATCCTTACCCAAATCTATTGTTCATACTGCCCTCAGAACTGCCTAATTGTGAAACCAAAGTCTTAGGTTTTATTCACAATTAGAAACTGACCCATTTCCCTGGCACAAACCCCATCATTTCAATCTTTGTGCATTTTTCTTGTTTCTGATTTGGTGTTTTTGTACAATATTGAGAACTACTGCAGTCACATCAGTTAAAAGAAATGCGCACAATCAGAAAGAAAAGAATTTCCAATGACTGAAAAGAGATGTCAATAGGTCAAAATGCTGGTTAGTAAGAGTGATAAGAATGTCAACCATTTTCCTTTACCTACTACGCTGACATTTTCAAAAAAATTCTAATAGATTAGTGAGAGACAATTTTCTTTTGCTCCTTCAGAGAAAGTCTTATAACTATCTTCTAGGTATTTTATTATCTTTTAATTTTGACCAATCTACCAGGTACAAATGTAAAGCTTATGATCAGTAATTCTCTGGATCACTCCTAGAGCTTTTCTAAAATAAAAGCTAACATTGGTATCCTTCAATCCTCAGGTACAATAACAGTTTTTGAAAGATTGAGATACTAGCAAAAATATGCAGTCACTTCATTCTCAACTTCTATCAGAACTCTTATGTGTATACCATCCAGGCCCGGGGACTTTTTGTATTTTTAATTATGAGTTTGTTACATCAAATCATCTTATGACACCTCAGTTCCTGATAGTATATCATCTTATTGCCAGAAATATACATGTCCAGGGTAAAATCTCCCCAAAATCCTCTGTGGCAAAGAGTGATGCAGAGAATTCAGCCATGTATTGATCTTTAAACAGTGATGGAGCAGACCCTCTGATTCTTTCATGGGCTTCCTGCTTCTGTTATACTTAAACAAATCATTTTTGTTTTATATGTATAACTACTGGCTCTTTGAATTTCACTTTATCACTGGCTTCACTAGGTTTAAGTTTCCAAATTCTGAAGGATCTCCATGTGGCCTGAATACCCCGCCTTGCTATTTAGCCATACTTGGTTATTTCTTGCCCCTCTATCCTCTTTTGTTTAGCAGCACACATGCCTTCTAACACTATTACTGTTTCTTTAAAACAGCATCCAGGTCAAGTCTACGATTTTTGATGTGACAATGAGATGGCAGACTCAAAATCATGGAGGACTTCACAAAGAGACAAACATCTTGAATTCCATCACTGTTTAAAGATCAATACATGGCTGAAATCGGCCCTTAATAAAGGTCAGTAAAATTATAAAAACTCCAAGGGCAAATAAATAAAGAAAAATACCTCCTTTCACAGTCATATGAAATATTTTAATATGGTTAACAGTACGTTTTATTGTATTTCACATTGGCATATTAATACAATTTATGATCCTCCATAGCAAATAAACAGTTTATATGGATATCTTTCATTGTTTTCTTCATCGTTTGTTCAGCACAGAAGCTTTTTAGTTACAAAAGTCAAAAACATTTTTCTTTATCAAAATGTGTAAAAATAAAAGTGTTTCATTTATAGGATGATAAAAAAGTTGTATGTTTTAGATTTCAATTAAAGTTCCATTTTCATTAATCCAGGTCCCAAAATTTCAGACATCCTTAATTATGCATCAGGAAACCCAGGGACAAGACTCTCATTGACTGCAGTAGAAGTAGAAACAGGGATGTTATCCACACTGATCAGGATTACAGTGCTTGTTTGTGCCTTCCTTGTGCACCTTAAACTTCCATTAGAAAACAGGAGACTAGGGTACCCAAAGAAAGTATGTTAGGCTCCAGTGGTAACTTTAGGTCTACAAGGTAAACGGAACGTCCAAATTTAGGCCTGTATGTTTGTACATATAGTGAAATTTGTCGACTCAGAACAAGCTTTTTTTGGTGAGACACTCTTTGCATTTTACAGCTACAGATCAGACCACCTCAATCAATAAAATAAATAAATATCAAATAAGGTTTCAAAAGATTTTCCTGATAAGCAGAGTAGCAGAATGTACATTAAAAAAAATCAGTGGTCACACAACACAGGTAAATCACTGAACCATACCACATATATGAAATCAACAAAGAACACATAGGTCTTCACACTAAAGTGAACACACTAATCAATAAACAAGTTATTGAACCCATCATAGTTATACAGAAATCAAACGTTATTTAAAATAGTTATTTCACAGGCAGGTTACAGGTAGGCAGAAACTCCTTAGCAACAAGGGAAGAAGAGAACTAAAAAGCAATGCAAAACATGCGGGGGACAAGGGAATCAAGTGGCAGGCAAATATATACAGCAATAGAGAAGGGGGACAGACTAAAAGAGATGTGTGGAAGAATGAGGGGTAGGGGTATAAAGAAGGAAGAGGGAAACACAACAGATGGGCTGGGGAAATGAAGAGAAAAGTAGCCACATGACTAACTGTTTCAAAGAGAACTAGACACATCACTTAAAGGCACTAAAAAAAAAAAAAAAAGTAGCTGTTGTTTTTCTAATAAGCAGTTGTGATAGATGTCATAAGCTACTATGGGATTACAAATGGAAAGATGGTCTGAAGATTAAGTAACTAATAAGACTTACTCCACACAATGAAATATATAAAAAACACTGGCCAAATATATTCTGGTGAAAGCTCCAAGCAAAGGAAAAAAAAAAAAAGATACTGAGATATGTTCCAAAATTATTTAATCAGGCATTTTTGTATTAATGATAATAAATAAGTGCCAGTTTGCTCATTATGCGACAAACAGACAATCCTAGCCCTGAGAAGCTTATAGTTTCTTTTAATCTTTCAAGTCAATTTTCCCTAATCCCATAATTAATTTTAGCTGCTCTTCTCCAAATTCCCCCATTTTGTCAACTTTCTGGTAAAGAGGTGCCCAAAACTGAAAGCAGAACTCTAGATGCAGCCTCACCACTGTATTCAAGAGGCACTGTACTGGGACTCAGAAGACACAGCTCCACCACAGACTTCCTATGTGTCTCTGAGGAAGCAACCGTCCATTACTTTCTCTAATTGTGTTCTGTTCTACATATTAGAGATTGACCTGCATGACAGTTTTGTCATGCCTATCAGCAGTCTGTACTGCTTTAATAATATTCAGCTTTAAAACAAAAAGTGGTATACCATGAACCTAATGACAATAATAAATCTGGATTGTTCCCATCCTTACTAGGAAACTCAGTAGCACGCAAGCCAGTCATTTTTCTACAGAACAAAAAAGTCATAACTTGAGGCCTAAAGTCTCAGAGTGTGTGTACTGTTGAAAGTTCAAATAGTGCAGGGGGATGCTCTCTCCCGTACTAGCCTCTTCCTTTCAGAAGTTATCCTTATCACACTTCTACCTTCATTGGGGATCTCAAAAAGAAAAAAAGTTTCTGCACTTCAGAGATGCTAAAGTAGGCTTTGGCTTTTCAAGGATTCATAGCTAATTTGAGTAAGGAAATGCACCAATTCAAGTCACATCCGGTTTTAAATGCATCTGTCCCCCATTTGAAATTGAGATTAATCACATGCAGTATAAACCATTAAAGAGGGAGAGTTAACAATGTGAACACAGGATATTAAAAGTAACAAATGGCATGCTAAGTCATTTCATAATGGTAGGAAATGGCAAACACATTGCAAAAGAAATGTAGAGGACAGTCTCCTTATACAAGATTTGCTTAAGCATATAAGAAATGGTGTCCTCTCAGAAGGGGTAAAAGCTTTCTGGTCTCTTCCTTAAGCCACTGCTGGTCACAGAAGGGGCCATGAGGGTGAATGGTCTTTAAAATTCTGGTCCTACTCAGCATGCGTGGTGAACAGAGTGGCAGGGATAACCCTACTGCTCTAAGATATCTAGAAAGGGATCGGTCACCCAGCAATAGTGGTACAGCATTATCCTATGGCCTGTAGCATTGTGATTCCTTGAGTTTGTGTCACACAGACCCAGCTATCCACTGCAGCTGAAGCGTCTTGGAGATTCTGTGAGGGAGCGTTGCTCAGAAGAAATGGGCTAAAAGTTTTGATGCTTATCTTGAACTTTCCAATGTTGTGGGTGCTTATCTGACCCACACCACTGACCCACTGGAGGCTCGCTGGGAAAAAACAAACATTTAAAGTGTCACAGATATAACTTGAAAACAGGTATAAAATGTACTCGTTTCCTTGGTCCTTCCCAGTAAAAGCTACATAATTCACCTGTGATTCCTTTTGAGTCCAGTGAATACTCTGCCATACAAGTGCTCCTGCAGAGTCCTATCAAGCCATTTTTGGACAAAATATGAAGTCATCTTTTTATTCCTTCAACCCATCACATTCCACTGCCTAGTCTTCATGTGCCATCTTGATTAATACGTGGGCTTTAAGTCTCTATACCTTCTTCCATACTTAGCTGCAGATGTTCCACCCATAATTCCCCAAAGTGATCATTTTAAAAACCCGTCCTCTTGTTGCTTCTTCATAGATGACTGCCTCTACTTGTCATTCCTCTAGTAATGGCTCAAATGTAAGACCAGACCATTCACTGATAATTTCAGCAACTGCCACAACAAAGAGATTACGCCAACTTTTGTGCAAAATGAGCAAAGAAGCAACAGGGAAAATGGATACAGTGAGGCAAAAGCTCTTGCAAGGGTACAGTTGAACAAGGTGTTAATTGTGCAGCAAGTGAATGTAACAAGAGAGAATAGATCAGGTACGGAAACAAGAAAGAATAAGAGACAATATGAACTTCCGTTATCTTTGCTGCAGCATTACAAAAGGGTATTAAACAGGCAAAGCATCCCATGTCTTCTTCTGAATCTACAGGACTTTTCTTAAGCAATTCTCTCTCTCTCTGGTGTATATCTAAAAAAAAAAAAAAAAAAGAATCCTAAGGAAAGAAGACTTAGTACCATTCACAGAATCAATGAAAATAAATTCACCCTTTGAAATCAAATCTGAATCTAAATAATTACTTTACATCCACTAATACACAAATACAAAGCCAAAAGAATCAGAAGTATTATACCAGTACAATTAATGTTCAAATAGTTATAATACTACAGTAGCTATGGCTTATAACTTTGAACAAAGACCCGGAAAAATTAGGTGAAAATGCTTTTAAATGGAGGGAAAAAACAACATTTAGTCTTTCAGTACCCTAGTCCTGTTTTGTACCCAGTATAACAAAATGCATCATGCAACATTCAAGCCGTTAACAAAAAGGAAATTCTCTCAGACACGGAATAGTACATAAGTGTCCAAGCCATTACAGCAAAGTTCAAAAGAAATATTTTGGGCTGACAAATTGAATGCCAGAGTTCACTGTCAATATAAAAAAGTACACTGAAAAAGCAATTGTGCAAAACAAGGGCAGCTATTTTAAGCATAAGGAAAGTGTCAAGATGATGAACTGTGTTAGCACAGAATCAAATCAATATTAATGGCTACTATCTGGTATTTAACTTATTTTCATTTCTTTTTTCTTTTCATTTTTCTACCCAGTCTGCTTGGCTAATCAAACTTCTATTATAAGTGAGTGGCAAATGCACGATTCTATGCTACATCAATTATTATGACTTTATTGTGACATATTGGGATTCAGCTGATCCCAGAAGACTGCACTGATGCCTTGGAAGCAATTAATTTTTGATTGATCTAACTCACTCCAGTACTGCATGTAAAACGTTCAGAGACATTTGAATAATTCTATTCTATGTAGGAGATGACTGCATGAAGATCATTTGAAATTAATTGCAGTTATTTTCAGTAAATGTAATTCACTATTCTAGTTCTATTGTGGTAACAGTTATGTAATTGGTTTATGGAGTAAACTAATGAAATAAAGGAACTTTGACTAATCTGAAAGGGGGAGAGAGAAAGAAGAGAATGCAATGTGAATTTCTTTTCAAACAGGGATTAATGGGGTTAACTTTCCAGTTTCCAAACTGAACATGTGACAAGAGTGAACGAGGAAAAAACAGAAAAATAAAATCCTTTAGATGAATTTAAATATATGATTTAAAAGACTTCAGGTATTGGATGCTTCAACTATCAGAAGTGGTGGTAAAGTATAAGGATCAAGTAATCATTATAATTATTCCATATACTTTTTTAAAGGCCAAATATCAGTTATACCTGCTGAGTATAGAATTTTGCCTTTATTTTGCAAACTCTGATGTTCTTTCACACACGACATTTTACTAAAACAACATATACACTTACTGTTCTAAACACATAATTTGTAGATTGTGGACAGGTGCCAAACAAGCATGCATTGCAGTCAGTCGTCACACAAATTATGGATTTCAGTAATGGTATCCCGTTACAAGAATGCTGGTGTTAATGTTCAGTGCAAGCCAGCTAATGCAAGGAGGCACAATGGTTGACTTTTGCTCTGAAGCATGAGGGTTTATAATAGAGCCCTGCACAGGACTATTTTTTTTAATTCCACTCCCATCCCATGCTGCAATACCCACTCCCACATGCCCCTGCATTATTTCTTGCTTTCTCCCACCTGCAAAAAATCTTAGATCCTGCATGGGAGACAGATTCCCCCATGCTAGTAACAAAAACAGTCAGTTAATATTTTTTAATATAAACAGACTAAATACATAAAAAAACCACAGCATTCAGACACCATTTTTACAACTAAAGCATAAAATAGATCTTGCTTAAACCATGTAAAAATACTTTAACTCCTGTTATAATAGATGTAAGCAGTGTCAGGATGAGCTCCACCCTGACATCTGGTGGTGAGGTGTGGCAAGTTGTGGAAAAAAACTTCAGGGGCTGATCTCATTTGCATAGGCACACCCACCCCGCCTAGAATGAGGCCACAGCTGCCCAAATGGTCACTTCAGCTGCTGTGGGATCCCCAGTGTCTCTGTTATTGGGGCAGGAAGAATAAATTGTTATTACCCTGATTATGGGAACTGTGCTTGGAACTGTACTTGGCCTTTTGTTATGATGGAGGGACTCACCATCAACTAAGTAGCACTCGCTAGGCAAGGGTCATGGGTTCCAAAACTGTGTGAAGGGAGAGAGGCTGGGGACAAGTATTAATACTTGGTGGTATGGGCCCCTTGGTGAGGGCCTTATATGCTAATTGCACTTCCTCTTCTCTCCACTGTGGAATATCAGAGCTAATTTTGATTTCATTAGAAGTCTGGTTACAGGCTGCTGAGCTCACTTTGGGCTAATAGTGCACCAGCACTGAGGCTCCCCTACTACAAGCTGAATTCACCAAAGAGCTGAACTGACTAAGAGCTGAAATCACTGAGCATTGTGTTAAGTAGTGGGGGAGCCTGAAGATATATCATGGAGCAGTTTGCAGGACGGCTGGAGTGCCTTGTGGACAGGCTGGCGGAGCAGTTCGTAGGACGGCGGGAGCTGTTGGTGGGACGCGGAGCAGTTTGTGGACTGGCTGGTGGAGCAGTTCGTGGGACGGCGGGAGCTGCTGGTGGGCCGCGGAGCAGAGCGGAGCGGAGCGAAGGAGTTCGTGGGGCAGCTGGCGGAGCGGAGCGAAGGCCTATGGAGCTGTGGGGCGGTCAGCTTCAGATCATGTAAGGTGCCTCTTACCCCCGTCCCATCTCCACCCCGGGTGGGAGGTAAAGATCCGCAGATAAACTTTCGAACTCTGGGGCTGCCCTGACCAGGGACAGAGACTTTTGGGTCATTGGACTTTTGGGACTTTGGGTGATTTGGGGTTCCTGGACTCAAGAACCAAAGGGAAAGGGGCATGCCCCAATTTGCTTGGGGTGGGTTTTTTTTTTGCTCATGGGTTGTGTTATGAATCCTGTTGGTGGTGTTTCCCCAACATAATGCCACATTGTTTCTCTCTGTTATTAAAAGGCTTTTTGCTACACTCAGACTATGTGCTTGCGAGAGGGGAAGTATTGCCCCTGGGAGGCGCACAGCGGGGGTGGTATATATTTGTCCCAGGTCACTGGGTGGGGGCTCGAGCCGGTTTGCATTGTGTTATTGGAATGGATCCCCTAGATATTGAACCCGGCCCTTGTTGCTGCCAACTCTGACGGGCAGAAGGGTTACATAGACATCAAATCTCTTTCTGTCCCTTACTTAAATTTAAGTTTGTCACAGGATGTTTGGCCTAGCTGTAATGTCCCAGGGTGCAATCCTCAAGACTTCCCTGTTCTATCAGACAATTCACCTGTATAAAATGACTCACATGTGTGATACTGTATTTGCAGGATCCGGTCCTTCGTTGTTTGCTACATAATTTACAGCTTTTTAAATGAATGTTATTTCAGTTTGTGCATATTCAGATAATTTTAAATACTGTTAACATTGGCTAATCAATTTTAGAAATTTTTATTAAAGTCAGACCATGGCATTTTATATTTCATTTAAGGAATGAATGCTTTTGCAGTTACTTAAATTCTTTAGAAGTTATTGTGTGAAATTTACAATACTTGAGTTAAGTTGGCAAGCTTCTTACATTTTATTCATAACTTGCTCTTGTTTCTGCATTTGAAATGGTAACAAATATGGTAACCAACTCTCCTTAGAATATCTTTGTGTGAATTTTAGAAGCCTGCCATTATAGTATTGTTATAAATACTGCAATCTGTCACTGCACATTAAGCCACTTTGTATTAAACTTTTCAGCTCTCCAGCTAGAGATCCAGAATTGTCCGTCATGCGTATCCATATACTTATTCTCAAAGATTCCAAAAGATAGTGCTTCTGTGCAATAGCTGCTCCTCGTGATATACCAACAAAGCAGAAATAATTAATGTATTTATTATTCAAACACTATTGATTTCTGAAGAGGTAAATTTCACTCTGGTTTTGTCTCTGGAGGCAAACACCAAGGTCTCTAAGCCCTACCCTAGAGAATTGCTGCCAAAAAACAAAACAAAAAAAGCCACTGAAGTCTTCAGTCCATTTAACAAGTTGAATAAGGGTTGTGGTTCTCGAAAAGCAAAGGCAAAAGTTAGGATGCACATGGCAGAGTCCTTTACAGAGCCCTGTTTACCTTAATGATTACTATGCAAGGGGCAGTAGAGATGAATGTGATTACAGAATAACAATCATTTTTGGGAAACCATTGTGCTGCACTGGAACATACAGTCTAATACCTAGCCTAACTATTCAGATCAGATAAGGCCTAAAAGTGGCAGAGTACGTACTGTGACAAAGTTCCTGCTCTACCTTGGTGGGTCTTGCGCTTATTGGCGGATTTGCTCGCCTTGGAGCTTCACGGCAGCCCTCAGCTTGGCCGTTTTTCTGAACCCACAGTCCAGGTCGACTCCTCCTGTGTCTGACCAGGAGTTGGGAAGATTTGCGGGGGAACCCGGGCCCACCCTCCGCTCTGGGTTCCAGCCCAGGGCCCTGTGCAATGCAGCTGTCTAGAGTGCCTCCTGGAACAGCTGTGTGACAGCTACAACTCCCTGGGCTACTTCCCCATGGCCTCCTCCCAACACCTTCTTTATCCTCACCATTGGACCTTCCTCCTGGTGTCTGATAATGCTTGTACACCTCAGTCCTCCAACAGTCCACGTTCTCACTCTCAGCTCCTAGTGCCTCTTGCTCCCAGCTCCTCACACGCACACCACAAACTGAAGTGAGCTGCTTTTTAAAACCCAGGTGCCCTGATTAGCTTGCCTTAATTGATTCTAGCAGCTTCTTGATTGGCTGCAGGTGTTCTAATCAGCCTGTCTTGTCTCTTAATTGTAAAAGGTGGGACGGTATATGGGTTGGCTTAAATGGAAGGATGTCGAAACTTTAGGCAAAAATTTTGAGTGTGGCCACAATGTGACCTTATCTTTAGTGAACATGGTGTAAGGAGTCTCAGCCATCAGTGCCCCCATTTCGCTGACCTGTCTAGCAGAGGTAATCACTACCAAAAACACCACTTTCATGGATATATGAATGAAGGAACAAGTTGCTAAAGGTTCAAAAGGTACTCTGGGGAGAAATTTGAGTACAAATTTCAAGTCCCATGGAGGTGTAGATTGTCGAACTTCCAGGTACATGTTTTGTACACCAGTAAGGAAGGGTCTAGTGCAGGGGTGGGCAAACTTTCTGGCCTGAGGGCCACATCGGGGTTATAAAATGGCATGGAGGGCCAGGTAGGGAAGGCTGTGCCGCCGCAAACAGCCTGGCCCCCACCCCCTATCCGCCCCCTCCCACTTCCCCCCTCAGAACTCCCAACCCATCCAACCCCACCCTGCTCCTTGTCCCCTAACCGCCCCCCCAGATTCCACCCCTATCCAACCCCCCCACTCCCTGTCCCCTGACTGCCCCGACCCCTATGCACACCCCTGCCCCCCGGCAGGCCTCCCAGGAACCCTGACCCATCCACCCCCCACCCCCCACTCCTTGTCCCCTGACTGCCCCGTCCCAGGACCGTCGTCCCTGACTGCCCCCTCCCGGGACCCCACGCCCTATCCAACTCCCCTGCTCCGTCCCCCCCTCCTGGGAACCCCCCAACCCCCTGTCTCCTGACTGCCCCTGCCCCCCCACAAACCTCCGCCCCATCCAACCGCCCCGTCCCCTGACTGCCCCCCGGGACCTCCTGACCCTTATCCAACCCCCACCCCCTTACCATGCCACTCAGAGCAGCAGGACAGACTTATTGGAAAGCCTGGGAGATGGGCGGGCACAAGCTGTGCTGCCCAAACAGCGGCGTAACTACAGGGAAAGGGGACAGCCGTGGAGAGGCCGGGGGTGAGCCTCCCTGGCCAGGAGCTCAGAGGCCGGGCAGGACGGTCCCGCGGGCTGGATGTGGTCCACGGGCCGTGGTTTGCCCACCTCTGGTCTAGTGATTGGATGAGCGAAGACTAATGTTCCCTCCACCTTGTGGTGAAAGGCTATAATAGCCACTAAGTATACTTTAATTGAGCTTATATATAAGCCTGATTCTTTGAGTTTCAGTATGTAATCCAGTATGGTCGGTAAAGGTGCTGTGACAGCATTAACCTGTTTTTGTTGGCACCATAGTGAGAATCTCTTCCATTTTTGGAGGTAAATATGGAGAGTGGTGGATCGCCTGCTATTTAATAATACGTTTCACTCATTCCGAACAGCCTAATTCATCGTGTTGGAACCACATAGGAGCCATGCTTTGAGGTGGAGTTTCTCCGGATTCGGGTGGAGAGTTCAGCCTCCATTCTGTAAGAGGAGATCCACCTACAAGGAAAGAGCTCGGGGAGCACATACTGTCAGGCGCAATAGGTAAGGGAACCAAGTCTGTCTGGGACATGTTGGAACAAATTAGTATATGGATCTTGTCAGTCCGTATCTTGTGAATGACTCACGAGATCAGAGGTATCGGTGGGAATGCATACAGGAGTGATGTGTCCCATGAGATGAGGAATGCATCCCCTAGTGACTTGGATGCTAGTCCTCCCCTGGAACAGAAAAGTGAACATTTGTGGCTCATTGCTGATGCAAACAGATCTACAGATGGATAGCTCCATTTCTGGAATAATCAATTGGAGGACACTGTCACGTATTTCCCATTCGTGTTCCTCAGAGAAATGTCTGCTTAGTGTGACTGCCATTTTATTCTGTCACCCCAGGAGGTAACATGCTGAGATGGTTATGTTGCGGTGACTGCACCAGTTCCACAATTTCAGGACCTCAGTGCACAGTGAATGGGAGTGAGCTCCTCCTTGGCGCTTGACACAGAACATGCATGCTGGTGTTGATTGTGGTCCCTGAGAGGTAGGCTAAATGGACTTCTTAAAATCATCTTGAGACGGAGATCTCTATCATGCTGTACCTGGCTTTCAGGTTACTACAATGGGAAAATTTGGGGGGGATATACATCTCCTCCAAACAATGAGCGGCTATCAGAGACTGGCATTGCCTCACGGCAAGAGTCGCAGCGTTTAAACCCAGGCAAGCCAGGCATCGCGGTTAATAAAAGTTTCCCAATTGGGGGGGGAAGGGGGGGGGGGAAGAGAGAATTTTTATTTTTATTTTTGGGGGAAGAAACAATACCTAACTACAAAAAATGAGACTTACTAAATTACAACTGTGACAGGTTCGGTCACAGAGACCCCCTTGGGACTGTCACCTGATGTGCTGAAACTACCTCTGAGCCCATTTTCTCTGATGGTTTGCGACTCCAGAACCCTGTCTTGTTGAGCCAGACATGCTAACCTGCTGCAACACAGACCCAGGGTCTGAACCACACCCCCAAACCTGCAGACTTAACTGAAAACAGCTCAGCAAGTACTCCTGTCTCCAGCACCCAGCTCCCAATGGGATCGAAACCCCAAATAAACCCATTTTACTCTGTATAAAGCTTATACAGGGTAAACTCAAATTGTCTGCCCTCTATAACACTGAGAGAGAGATAGGCACAGCTGTTTGCTCCCCCAGATATTAATCACGTATTCTGGGTTTACTAGTAAACAAAAGTGATTTTATTAAGTATAAAAAGTAGGATTTAAGTGGTTTCAAGTAATAAACAACAAAATAAACTTAGTTACCAAGCAAAATAAAACAAAACATGCAAGTCTAAACTTAATACATTTAAGAAACTGAATACAGGTAAATCTTGCCTTCAGAGATGTTCCAATAAGCTTCTTTCACAGACTAGACTCCTTCTTAGTCTGGGCCTGATGCTTTCCCCTGGTACAGTCCTTGTCAGCTCCAGCTCAGGTGGTAACTAGGGGATTTCTCATGACTGGCAGCCTCCTTTGTTCTGTTCCACCCCCTTTTATAGCTTTGGCACAAGGCGGGAATCTTTCGTCTCTCTTGATCCCCCACCCCTCCTTCTAAATGGAAAAGCACCAGGTTTCAGATAGATTCCAGTTCAGGTGACATGATCACGTCACTGTAAGACCTCCTTCTTCATTACCTAGTAGCTGGAAGCATGTATATAGGAAGGCTTGCAGGTAAACAAACCCATTCACAGTTAATGGATTCTGAAGCACCCTTAATGGCTTCCACTTAACATGTTTACATCAGTAATACAAGTTTATATCTTATTCTCCTAACTCCAGACATCAAAATAATATATGCAAAAAAACAGAATGAACACATTCAGGAGATCATAAGCTTTGTAACGATACCTTACAAGAGACCTTTTGCATGAAGCATATTCCAGTTACATCATATTCACACTTATAAACATATTTCCATAAAACATATGGAGTGCAACGTCACAACAACTAATCTAATTATTTCTCTAGATAAAAACGAAGAGGTACTCCCACTGAACTCCGTCTGCAGCCGAGAATGGTTGAGAAGGAACTGAATGAATCAGGTTGTGCGCGAGCTACATGAGATGCCAACAGCACCGCAAGAAGACTACTGCACACGTGCGCCCCAACTGAGCACTGCTACCGAAAATCTCCAATCTGCAGCGCAGGGACGCACCGACACCTGAAGTGGAGCACCCACAGGGATACTACTCAAAGAAGAACAGCTACCTACCTGGCAGTAGGGTTGAGAAGATTAGTTTTCTGTATACTATCTTATACTGCCACCCATCACCATACTATTGAGATCCTTCCACATAAAATTAATAGCAACTGCAAAAATCTCTAGTGGACTTCATGGAGTCTCTACAGGGTCAAATCACTGTTTGGGGGTAATTTGGAGGGGTAAGGAGGAGTTGACAAGGTTTAGGAATTAAAAGGGTGCTTATATTGTGACCATCAATGCTTCAAACATTCAAGGCAATATAAAAATGCTGCGAATTTGTTGGTTAAAAGAAAAGGAGTACTTGTGGCACCTTAGAGACTAACCAATTTATTTGAGCATAAGCTTTCGTGAGCTACAGCATAGCTACAGCCTAAGTGAGCTGTAGCTCACGAAAGCTTATGCTCAAATAAATTGGTTAGTCTCTAAGGTGCCACAAGAACTCCTTTTCTTTTTGCGAATACAGACTAACACGGCTGTTACTCTGAAACCTATTTTTGGTTACAAATTAGATGCTTAGAATGGAAAAGCAGCTTTTGAAAAAATTAAAAACGGACAGTGTAAGTTTTCTATTACAGTACAGTAGTGCCTACAGGCCCAAATGAGCCCGGGGCCCCATTCTGGTTTACACATAGTAACGATAGTCCCGGTCCTAACCAGCATATAATGTGTCATTATTATTTCTGTTAGTGCTAGGTAATAGTACACTATAGAAAAATACAGGAGTGTCACAGCCTGTTCAGACTAGCAGTTTGTTCTGTATCAAAGGCAAGTGGTAGGGTAAACTTATTTAATAGTATTACAACAAAAATCCAAGCAATGTAATGAATTCCAGTTACATTAAACAAGGTTCTTTAACCTTTCAACAAATATCAGTAAGAGATGGCAGAAAACTATACAAACTAAAGAGCTGTAGTCTAGCACCAGGCCTGAAGAAGAGCCTCAGCTAGCCACCAGAGAAGGAGAAAAGGTGGCAGAGTAAAGGCGAAAAACCTCAGATTTTATAGACTAACTGAAATAACTCCACCTCATGTTTGAGCATTTTATCCAAAACTTGTTTCCTAGAGTGTTTGGCTAGGAGGAATCTAGCCAATGCAATCTATGGAACAACTCTAAAAGGTATCATTACTAGCAACTCAGCTCTGGAGTTATTTTTTTTCCACGCCAGTGTTCACTGTATTACTAGTGCCAATAACTATGTTCTCCACAAAACAGATGTGGAGTCATGACCTCTTTACTTTTCCAGGCTGGACACCCTGCCAGCAATGAGTGCTCTACTGACAAAGCAACATTATGTTCAGCTGCACTATTTTTCCACCTAATTCACAGCTGCAGGAAAATCTAAACCACCAGCTGAAGTAATTTACAAAATTATTAGGCTAACAGTTTTAAGCATCATATTTCAATCCAGGTGACAATCAACTTTCTTTTGGGAAAGTGTGTTTGCTTAGCTCCTAGTGGCTAAGTTATATCACTTTTAGAGTTCATATTTCAGCACTAGATCAGAAGAGAAATACTAATATGTCATAAAAATCATGAGCTGGAGTTTACACCAGCAATGGGTAAATCACCTTTTAAAAAAAGATAACTGACTTTGCTTTTATTTTAATCTATAAATGGATAAACAGGCTACCCCCTTCTGAAAAATAGGAGCTAGAACCACTGTCACCTTAGCAAAAATGAAGGGGCTATGGCAAACTGAAAGCTGGGCCCCGAACTACCAAACAAATATTCCAGTTAGCTAGCGGATGAATGGGAAGGTGCAGGATGGCATCCTACAGACCCAGAGCACAAAGAAACTCCTCTTAGGTTCACCCCCTGGATCACAGAACAAAGGGACTTGGAGGAAAATATGAACAGTTAAGGTTGTTAAGGTCTAGCATGGGGTGGAAACAAAACAACTTCAGCTATAATTGGGAATCAGCAAAGAAATTCATCAAATGACTTGCCAGTATCTCCTAGGTCACCATCTACACAAATTCAAAGAGGGAGGCGGAGGAAAGAAATTCACCAGTACAGAAAACTTAGTGAAGAACTACTTCCATGTAGCTGCCATCGGGTAAATTTCAGGGTAGAGATTTTGCAGGCCCATGAGAAATCATTTTATGGTGGGAGAGTCTGTGGATGACAGGAGGACATGCGGAGTAGGTAAGGATACCACGACTGTCTGGGCCAAGATGTATGACCCGTGCATTATCGTCTATGATCTTCCGAAGAACCCTGCGTAGCAGAGGGATTGTGGGAAGGCATACAGGAGAGAGTTGTTCCATGGGATGAGGAACATATCTCCTAGGGATGCAGTCCCTAGTCCTGCACTGGAGCAAAACAGGTGACATTTTCGATTCTGGGTTGTGGCAAAGAGGTCTATTGATGGGGTGCCCCAGAGGGAGAAGAGCTGTTGAAGTATTGCGGGGTGCAGTTCCCATTCATGTTCTGTCGAAAAGTGACTGCTGAGTGCGTTGGCAGTAGTATTGTGGCAGCCCAGTAGGTATGAGGAAATGATTTGTATTCGATGTTGTATGCACCAATTCCATAGTCAGATGGCTTCTATGCATAGGGAATGTGATCGGGCTCCCCCTTGTCTGTTGATGTAAAACATACATGCTATGTTGTTTGTTAAGACCCGAACAGATTTGTTCTTTATGAGGTGAAGAAAGTGAAGGTGTGCTCGTTGCACTGCTCTGAGCTCTAAGAGATTTATGTGTAGGCACATCTCTGATGCGGACCACCAGCCTTGTACCCTGTGTCCCTCTAGATGTGTTCCCCAGCCGATTAGGGAAGCGTCCGTGGTGAGTGTGAGCATTGGGGATCGTTGCTGGAAGGGAATGCCTGTGCAGAGGTTTTCTGGTCTTGTCCACCAGTGTAGGGAAGCTAGAACATTGGGAGGAGGAGGAGGAGTTAGCCGCATCCCTAAGGTGTGTCTGTTGGGTTTGAAGTTGGAGTTGAGCCAGCCCTGAAGACATCTCATGTGTAGCCTGGCGTGCTGGACCACGAAGGTGGTGGCTGCCATGTGACCAAGGAGCTGCAGGCAGATTCTTGCCTATGTCCTGGGATGAACAGACAGCGTGCGTATCAGTTGTGTGATAGCGAGGAATCTGCGATTTGGGAGTGAGGCTCTGCTTCGGATTGAGTCCAGATGAGCTCCAATTAACTCGATCTGTTGTGTAGGCATCAGGGTGTCCCGACGTTTATCTGGAGGCCTAGGCTGTGAAAGAGGGAGATGGCGAAATGGGTAACTTGAAGTGTCTCGCCATAGGAGTTGCCCTTGATGAGGCAATTGTCCAGGTAGGGTAAAAGCGTGATTCCATGTCTGTGGAGGTGAACCACGAACATGGCTAGAGTCTTGGAAAAGACTCTCGGCGCTGTGGAGAGTCAGAAAGGAAGAACTCTGTATTGAAAATGGTTGTGACTGATTGTGAATCGTAGGAAGCGTCTGTGAGCTGGATGAATTGGTATATGAAAATAAGCTTCCTGTAGGTCAAGGGCTGTGAACCACTCCCCTTCATCCAGTGCATCTAGTCCAGTGATCCAGTCCAGTCCCCTTGATAATGTACCCAGTGTGACCATCTTGAATTTTTGTATCCTCATGAATTTGTTCAGTCGGCGTAGGTCCAGTATAGGCCTCCATCCCCCGGTCTTTTTCTGGGTCAGAAAGTAATAAAAGTAGAACCCTTTCCCTCGATGTTGTGTCAGCAGTTTCCACTGCGCCTAGTTGTAGAAGGTGAGCCACTTCTACGCGAAGTGCTCGTGAGAGGAAGAGGGACGGGGAAGGGGGAAGGGTAGGATATAAAGGGGATAGAGTAAGTGGACTGAACTGTTTTGAGGACCCAGCGGTCCTGTGTAATCCGCTGCCAAGCATGTTGGAAACATTGGAGGTGGTGGCCAAACGGCCAAGTAGGTGGTGAATTCAAGGGGAGGTCCTGCAGACCCTCAACCAACGTTTCAAAATTGTTGTTTATTCCCCAGTGGGTGGGAGGTGGTTGCTTGAGCTTGATTTTGTCTGCGCTTAGGTGGTCTACTGTGACTCCTCGTTATGTCATATGATTTGGGTTGAGGCTGATAATACTGTTGTGTGCATGGTCTTTGGTAGGGTTGGTATTGTTGTCTCCTGGGAAAAGATGGGTGAATGCCCAGGGTGCGCAGTGTCACTCTAGAACCTTTCATGGTGTGGAGGAAAGATCTTTAGTGGTGTGGTCTGCAGATCTTTAGGGATGCCAGATGCAGAGAGCCATGAAGATCTGCGCATAAACGCAGCAGTTGCAGTAGTACAGGCTTCTGTGTCTAGAGCTGCTTGTAGGGCCGTTCTGGAAATTAATTGGTCCTCAACCAGGATTGATTTGAAGTCTGCTCTCCTGCCCTCTGGAATGTAGAAGGCAAATTTGAAATGTTTATTGTAATTATCGAAATCATAGCTGGCAAGGAGGGCAGAATAATTCACAATTCTTAATTGTAGAGTGGAGGACGTGTAAACCTTGCAACCGAGGACATCAAGGCGTTTAAAGTCCTTGTCTTGCGGAGTGGGCCGATATTGCGGCTGTTTTGTCCGTTGTTCTTTGTTACTGTTTCCTACAGAGACCAGGGAAGAGAAGCAGCACTGCCCCGAGTCCCGTCTTCAACCAAGGACGGCTGAGAAGGAACTGAGGAGGGTGCGGGATGCATGCACTCAGGAAGATTCCAGCGAGACGGGAGATACCAACTGAGTGAGTACATCCCGACCAGGCACTGCTACTGAAGATCTCCGATCAACGGCGCCGGGATGCACCATCACCTACAGTGGAGCACCCCCAGGGACAGCACTCAAAGAAGAAAAATTGGTTATTAAATCACTTTGTCCACATAACAAAAAGGCTGGGCAACTTTACACTTGACCCAAGGAGCATGTTGCAATAGAAAGGGGAGATGCATCCTCCCAAGAGTAAATTTGCCTTTTGTCACTGTGCAATCAGTACTTGTCATACTCCCTTTGTTCAACCCTGCCTTACTCACAATTTTTAGTACATTCCCAAAGGCCATCACTGCACCGCAGATACAAATAGATAAGACAAAAAGAGATGGTATGACGATTTCAAGAATCTATGTAAAACTTACGAATCACTATTTGATTTTATTAAGTCTGTATCCTTGTCTTATGACGGTCTTTTACTGTGTTCTGCCTCACATTCATTGTGCTAAAGAGAATGGGAGTGGTACCTGCTCGTCTACCCAAGCTCCTGGTACCAGCTCCTCTCTGCACCCCACTGCCCCTCAGCCCCCCCCAGCCATTCCACAACCCTCCTGCTCCTCTCTGCATCCCACTGCCCTTCAGCCCCCCCATCCATTCCACAACCCTCCTGCTCCTCTCTGCCCTTCAGCCCCGCCAGCCATGCCACCCTCACCCCAGCTCCTCTCTGCCCTTCAGCGCCCCCAACCATGCCACGCTCACCCCCAGCTCCTCTCTGCCCTTCAGCCCCGCCAGTCATGCCACCCTCACCCCCAGCTCTTCTCTGCCCTTCAGCCCCCCCAGCCATTCCACAACCCTCCTGCTCCTCTCTGCATCCCACTGCCCTTCAGCCCCCCAGCCATGCCACCTTCACCCCCAGCTACTCTCTGCCCTTCAGCCCCGCCAGCCATGCCATGCCATCCTCACCCCAGCTCCTCTCTGCCCTTCAGCCCCCCCAGCCATGCCACCCTCACCCCCAGCTCTCTGCCCTTCAGCCCCCCCAGCCATTCCACAACCCTCCTGCTCCTCTCTGCCCCTCAGCCCCCCAGCCATGCCACCCTCACCCCACCAGCCATGCCACCCTCACCCCCAGCTCCTCTCTGCCCTTCAGCCCCCCCAGCCATGCCACCCTCACCCCCAGCTCCTCTCTGCCCTTCAGCCCCCCCAGCCATGCCACCCTCACCCCCAGCTCCTCTCTGCCCTTCAGCCCCCCCAGCCATGCCACCCTCACCCCCAGCTCCTCTCTGCCCTTCAGCCCCCCCAGCCATGCCACCACCACCACAACCGCCCTCCTGCTCCTCTCTGCACCCCATTGCCCTTTACGCCCCCCCTCCTTCCACCTCCTCATGCCTCACGTGCCCTGCCATGGCTGAGGGGTCGTGGCTCCTTGGGACTGTTCCCCCGAGACCAAGAGTAGAGCGTGCAGCTCGCTGCTGAGCCAAGCCCACAGCTCGACTCTCTCTGCCGGCGGGAGGCGGGAAATGTAGGGTTTAAAATTCCGATGCCAGCTGTGGCATATAGCTGAGAAGGCAGCACCCCTACCGCTTTCCACAGGCATAGGCCACATTCTACCAGCCTCTGGCTGAAGTGCTGCATGTTGCAACTCAGCCCTATAGATCTCCAACCCCACGTGTTCACCGCTCATGATGCTGTGGAGGAGCCTGATTCCAGAGGCTGGTTTAAGATTAATTATGATTTAAAATAAGCTTTTGAAGGGGGGCGGGAGGGTGTTTTCTGGTTTCTATCTATCTAAGGTACAGCGTATACCACTTAATAGCAATCCTGATGTTAACAGCTTTCACTTAATAGCAGCACTTTGCTTAGAAATGACCTGGCCCCTTGACTTCAATGTTAATGGAACTCGGATATTGGCAACAGGCATGATACTTCATAGCAACTTATTTTTGGAATAAAGTCCTTGGCCACAGGCAGGTTTTCAGGCCTGCACTCATGCAAGGAAGCGCTGGAACATGTCTTCCCTGGCTGCAGCCCTGCTGCAAACTTAGCTGTGACCAGAAACCAACTTCCCACACAGGAGGTAAGGGGCTGGGGCACCCACATCCCCACCAAATTTGGAGCCCTTGCCAGAGTCCTAGCACTGCAGACTGGAAGCGGAGACTGTAGGCAGGGCAGCAGCAGCAGAGAGAGAGAGACAGACAGACTGCAGCCTGGATGCTGGGGCTTTCCACAGGGAGTAGGGGCACTGAGACCCCATGGAGCTCCATGTTACCTCGGGCTCTTCCTATCTTCTCTGGACTGCACCCTTCCCTAGCACCAGGGGCCCAGACTCAGCACATTCCAATGTTTCCTTCCCTAGCTGCAAAGTGCAACAAATGTAAAGGGTCTGGCTCAACAAAATAACTTACAAACCAAACAGAACAAGAACCTTTTTAAAGAAAAAGGGACTGAGGTAGTAGAGGCTCTGCTTTGCACATGGTAGAGTAAATTATTCCAATGCGAAGTGAATGCAAAGTAGATATGCAACTTCCAAAACCAAAATCAGAGTTTTACATCAGCTGCACAAGTCTAAATGACTACATGGAGTGTAAGGCAGGGAAAGTGAGTGCCCAGGGTGTATGGTTTGCATTACTACCCCAATTGGTGACCGAGCTTTGTCTGGGTGGACTGCAACTGTAAGAAGTGTTACTACTTCAGTCATTTCTTGAAAATCACAACTTTATCGCTACTGTAACTCCATTGACACCATCTGCCATTATAAACAAGGTACTGACAACTATTTATGCCAGAGTATATGAATGACATGTTAACTATATATTTCATTCAACCTTTCTGAAACTTGAGTTCAGCAAAACCTTAAACTTTAATCTCCTAAGGCTCCTGGATTATCTAAAGAATACGGTCTTAAATAGTGAAGGATTTTACATTTATAGAAATCACATTCCTGAAATTGCATTAGGCCATTCTCCCCAAGCACCTGAGTTAAAGCTTTTGCGAGATCTATAGCAGTCCAGAACGAAAGTGCATCCTTAGCCCAGCAATGCCTGCCCTTTATACTCTCAGTAGATGTCCACAGAAATGTAAATGACAAAAGGCAAGAAGAATAAGCTTTTGAGGTGTAGAATGAACCGGATTCCTTGAATAGTCTGTGGTCATTACACCAACACCCTTAGCAGAAGCGTCAATGTGTGTCATGATTTCTTGAATCATGATCTGGAAAAAAATTGTTCAAATACTGTCTAGAGTAGAGGCAGCATGATCTAGTGAACAGGACATTGGACTAGGACTTCGGAGAGAAATTCTACTCCCCAACTCTGCTACTGGCCTTCTTTATGATCCTTGGAGAGTCACTTTATCTCTGTGCCACCATCTCCCTTCCTACCCCGTGTGACAGATGTGATGAAATAACATGGAACTAATCACTGAATCTGAAAGTTCCAAGATCAGTTCAAACACCATTCGGCTTTAGCTAATATTCTATTTACAATGTACAAAAATAAGAGCACTAGCACAAAGACCCATATTAGATAATACTCACACACGAGTGCCTCTATTGTTCACACTGAAACACGCATTCTGGAACATACGGTCAATCTGTAGAAAAAAATTATTAAAAAAGGCCTCTATACCTTGTGATTTATACCTATTCTACACCAAAAGCCTACTTTTCTGCAAAGATATTTCAATACTGCACTAATCACCTGTTCTTAACTGCATATATTTATGTTATAAGTTAAGTAGTTGCACCACTTCTTTTGATACAACACTCATCTGTATACATATCTCCTTGCGTCATTTTCATCAATCTCCGTACCAAATTATAAATTTGGATGTGTACCTACCAGAAAATATCACTTAAAACACACAGTATAAAAATATATTAAATATTATGAACCTGCCCTGCCTTCAGGACACACATTTTTCATGACAAGTGCGGCTCTATATTACTTTTTAGGTATTCCTACTGTATTTGAATTATCATTTATTATTTGATCACCAAGTGTGCTTAACACTGTACAAATAGAACATTGTGTTCACAAAGGCACTTGCTGTCCAGTCAAGAAAAGCAAACACTAAATAGATGTAATTGTTTAATCAACGGTATTTAGGGGAATTTAAAAAAAAAAAAAAAAAAAAAAAGAACAAAGTGTTCCTGGCAGCCCTGTATGAACCACCAGCAGGACTCTCCTTGGATCACACTGCCCTATTCCCCACCCTGAAAGCCAATTTGTGCACTAACGGCAGCTATTTCAGTGAAATTTAAATGTCAATACAATGCACTGTGTAAGAAAAGAAAATGATACAAAAAGTGGGCAGCATTTGATACAAAATTTAAAGACAACTTCTGTCCATTTATCTTGAAGATTATTAAAATCCTTAATGTGACTTCTGTAATATTGCTGATTAGGTACAAAAATGAGGTAGCGCTTCACTGATGAATCCATTTATTCCATTAATATTATACGGCTCTGATATACCATGATTTTTCAGTTAAAAATGAATACTAAGTAGTGGAACTGATTGCACTGAAGTAATTGAGCACTGACTGATGATGCAAATCAATATTATGAATTTTTCCGCCTTAATTTCACATTCTTGTAAACAACATATTTCCTGCTATCCTTGAGATTTAATTAGCAAATGAGATATTTATAATATTAAGGACTAATTCATCTGCATACATATGTCAGAAAGGAGAGAGTCTGGCAATTCAACTATGTGCACAGTCATAGGAATAATATTTAGCCTGCATCTGACTGGCTCAGAAGGTTAATTCCCAACAGTTTCAGGCTTTCAGATGTTACTTATATAAGGACAAATTTTGATCACTTTCATCACAATACATGATTTCATTAGGAGTAAGACAAGCAGGATCTGACCTGCTATGGGTAAAACACAGAACAGAACACTAGAAAACAGAGTTTCAAATTTGGGAATCAGTCCTGCTCCTTTAGTCATCAGGAACAGGACTGGGCTCTACACAAAATAGATTTCTGTATAATCCAACTGAAACATGTCAGCAACCTCAAATTCCTTAAAGTATGTAAACTCATTATGAGTTATGTAAATCAAGGTGACTTTACATAAGACTCTTGTTAAAAACATTAAGCATGGATTCAATTTTTTAAAAAATTCTAATATTTTCGTAACTAAAAATAAGTCCAAGTTACAAATCCATCAAGTTAGGCAGAAGCAAAGGGGAAAACAGAGCAAATATGCTCACCATGCTTCTCACAGGAATACTACAAAATGTATTTTCCCATTAAATTCCATGGGAAAAGTTATGCAAGTTTCCAAGTCTGCAGGGCGACTTCATGTGTGAAAATGGATTCATTTGTATAACAGTACCTAGATATCAACTACATTCAGGTCTTCTTTGTGTTTGGTATTGTACATAAATATAAGAAACTGTAAGCTCTTTGGGATATGCACTAAGACAAAAACAGTAAAAAAATTTAAACAGTATCCTTATTTTACACCCTTAGAATGCAACAACTGCTTAACCTCATTCCTCTCAGTGCAATCTGACATCAGCACACAACATAATTATTCTATTTTCAGAAGAGAAAGAGGCAAACTAGCCCTCCTCCAGGCTCAGCCTCAGGTCTTTGCAGCATATCTGCAAAATAATTTGAGCCTCTCTAAAGTCAAGGAACCAAAGACATAGGCTTTATGAGCAGCTGAGGCACAAGGGATCCACAACAGGGGGACTGAAAATATGTTGCAGCACCTGGTTGAAGTTTTAATCACTATTTTTGCAACAAAAATTTACAATTTACTTTATACAGGAAAGTTATCAACAGCATTCACATTAAAGCCTGCAAAAATCAAGGAACTGAAGCAGGCAGTTTCAAAGGCCTACAGTTCCTACCTCTCAGTCTCACAGTTTCTCACAATTTTAACGTAAAAAGGAATATATTTCAAGCCTGTAACTGAGCAACAGTTTATTGAACCATATTAATATTTTCCTGAAGGCAACTGGCTGATTACTATTAATCTATTCTACTCTATCCTATCCCCATCTAAACCCCACAATATTTTTTCCCACATCAGAACCTATGAAGGTTAGTGTTATTTAAAAAGACTGAACAAAGAATCAGAGTTGCAAATCAAACGTTCTTTGGCCAGGGTATGGACCAGATGACCTAATTTTTTAAATTTTTGAAAATCTCTGAAATAGATACAGTATTATAAAAAGACAAGAATAACTGATCTATGCTGATTGACAAAATTAAATTAGAGACCCTCTGATTTGGTCATCAATAGTGGTTAAACCTGCAGTAATTATTTACAGTCAGGACCTGAACCACTTAACTGGGAGGCAAGACATGTTCAATTGTTAAAAAGAACCTTCCAAGGCCTTTCCAGTAGGTAATCAAAGCAACGATTCTTTTTAAGAAAATTACTCAGAATTTCAACTACAAACTGTATACTACTTATTTTAGACAAAATTGTTAAAAATAGCACATCATCTCTCCTGAACAATGTTAAGGTCTCCCACCCTTATCTCATCAATGGGAAAATGGTTAGTAGCAAAGGTAAAATGCCAGATGTGAAGAAAAGCTTTTGTGGCACACTGGAGAAGGCAGGCAAGATTAGGGTAAAAAATGTATTCATACTTTTAAAGCATCTTATATCAGAGGTACTCAGAACACTTTACATAAACACAAATTTTTCAGACTTCACAATACTCCATGATGTAGTTATAGTTCACTTTATGGACTAGGATGCTGAAAAACACAGTGAAGTCACAAGTCATACAACAATAAAATGACAATGCCTGGAATAGAATCCGGAAGTCTGACTCCTGTCTTGTGCTTTTAGATGATGAAGTAATACCCAAAGGTAATAAAACTCTACAAATATGTAACAAAATGGAAAAGATCTAGACATTCTGCAATCCAAGGCCCGGTACTCCACAATGTATTTGTAATAAGCTAGAAGCCACGAAAAAAGTTGTAAGAGAATAGAGAGGGAAAAACAAACAAACAAAAATAAGCCAAACCTATTCAAAGGGACACATTTAAATGAAGCTGTTGCATTCATTTTAATCAGAAGAACTTTGTACCCAGACAGACAGAAGCAGCAGAGCACCAGGCTACTACCACCTTCCAGCTAAGAATTGAAAACACCACCATCAACATAAGGAAAGACCCTATGCACCCAAGTTTCTGCAAAAATATATTTTTAGGTCTGTAAAGGTCTCTCTCTCTCTCAAATCCATGACATTTTGCTGAAGTATTTTTATAGTATAGGCTACTTTATTACAAGCCAAATCCTGCCCTCTTACAGAAAAACCTCCAGAGGAAAGCAAAATAATTTAGTAAACCCTGAGAGTTCAAACTGGTGCAGCTGGAGATAGTGTCAGAAGGAGTTCCTTTCCTGAAGGGGGATTGGGATGAGGCCCATTGCCTTCAAACCCTCTGCTATTACAATGAATCATTGGGAAGCATCAGGGATTTTAGAACAACTAAACAGAGGACCAAGAAATCCACACATTGCTCTTTAGACTTCTTCCTACTGGCAGCACAGCCTTATTAGCAGGTCTACTCCTCCTGCCTCTCACCCATACCGTAAGATTACCATATCACCCTCAAGGGATGGAGGGTCAACAGCAAAGGCCAGGTACAAGTGATATTTAGGCCCCAGTTCAAAGCATTTAAGCATGTGCTGAACAGAAGCTGGATTTCAACAAAGGACTTAAACATGTGCTTGAAGTTAAGCACAGTACTTAATAATGCTTTACTTAATCAGGGTGTAAACTGTGACAGGCTCAGCTTTAACTGTTGCAGGAATTTCATAAACTAACCTGGGATAACATGCATGTCAAAGTGTATCCTGGCCAAGTCTTCCAAAGCACAATTAGCCAAAAATGTGTGCTTTTGCACAACTGACAGTTAATGACATTTTCACATATCTTTCTCTAGAAGTGGAGATGACAATTGGGACTCTATAGCTTAGTTCTGAGCTTGTGTTTTTGTAGTTTTGAGTTAAGTTCATAACATTACCATACTGGATTTTACACAACTCCACAGTGTCTCAGACAACTAACAATTAAAAATTCAGTAAGAACCACACACTGTACATGCACCAGCACATATTTTTCATCACTTGACTTTTTTGATCTGTCCAAACTTAGCAAAATTAATGTTGATCATTAAAAACCTGCCACTTATGAAATCTGAAATTTCAGAGTTCAGTTCTTAGAAGTATGCTAAATGTGTTTTAAGCTTCATTAGTATTTATCTAATTCCAAAGCCTCCAGTTTTCAACAACAAAAAAGTCACATATGGGTTAAGGTTAACCCTTGAGTCTATCCATGGAAACTATTCAGAAAGTTCTGAGCAAGTGAAAAGATAAGCTTCATTGTTAGATGGAAGTTTTTATTTATTTTATACATATATATAAATATAACACACACACACGCAAGCCATTTTGGTCATCCAGACATTTGGGACATATTTCACACATGTGAATTATGAGGGAATATTTTTATTTAAATTTTTGTTTGCACTAGTATTTATAAATTAACTAAAAATAGAGATAAAATAAAAGTTATAGAATTTAAGTTTAACTCTATTGACCTTCTGGACTTTGGGAAATTTCAGCTGTGACTTGCACCCAGGAGAAAGAACAGAGAGGGCTTACGTTTTGCAGAACTTCCTTCCAAAATACAATATTGTGTACTTTAGTGAACACTGAAGTATATTTTTGGCATACTAGTCAATACCCTGGTAAGTAAACAGTATGTAGAAAAACAAGCACTCTTGCACAATCCACATGCATATGTATACAAGTTTGTGCATTCCATTTATTTGTTTATAACATAAAATGTCTGAAGTTTTCTGTTCCAAATTGTTTCATGTTTCCCAACATTAGTAAGTCAATTTCTTTGTACTGGATAATGTTGTTTCTGCATACTATTAAGTTACTATTAGTTCATGCTCTACTGTCCAGCGTTGTTCTCCTTGAACACAGTATATATATATAATTTTTTCTTAATAATTAAGTGTGGCCTCACTTACTTTGAAGGATCATTCATCCATTTTAATATTTGATAGTTGTGTAAAAGTGGGTAAAGTCTAATTCTTTAACACCATCACACTTAGTAGTCCCATTTGTAACAATGGGAGCATCCCACAAGGAAGATTTGCATCAGTGTAAGTCCTAGTTATTTCATTCTGCTAAAAAACAAAGTTGGGCAATACTGTTATGAAGGAAAAAGCTTTGATAAGAATGACAAGGAGAATTACCTGGCTCAGGGTTGGTATAATTTATGTTGGAAGCTGTTATGAGTTTAAATTATTTGAAAATGGAAATAGTATCTGGTTGCCAAATATTTCCATTTCAGTTACACAGTGTAAAACTTATCCTGTGCATATTTCATATATAAAATATACCTTTGTAGCAAACATAAAAATACATAACAATTATTCTGTACATGATCATTTTAAGTTTCTTTCTTGGTATATTGTGACAGGAACTGAGTTCTAACAAAGTTAATCAGCTTGGTCTCTGTGAAGAATATAGTGATAAGTGTTGCTGCAAAGCACAGAGCTCCCGCAGTGATGTGAATCAGCCTTGCCAGCCAGCCTTTATCACAGCACAAGAATACCTACAAAGAAAACAAAGTAAGCAAGCAGTTGTAGAAAGATTACTGGTAGAGAGGTGGATGCTCTGCATCAATGACAAGTAGGCTCTAATACTTCTCTTGACCACAATACCAGTACTACTGAGGTGGTCATCCGGCTGCCAGTCTCAGGCAAGGCAATCAGATAGATTTGGCTAGCATAATTTGAACCTACAAAATATTATAGCTAATAATGGCCCTATTAATATTTTTAGAATACAATTTCTATGAAAATAAACATTTGGTATATACCTGATCATTGTAGAAGTTATATGCCATCATATACCATTCACTATCACACATGACGTTAATTGATATACTTAGGAAAACTATTTTCTTGTTATGTGTTGAGATTAAGGCTACACATTCCTTCATTTCTGCAACCATATATCCACCTATGTTTAAAAGACGGACGTACTGGAAATCTCGGGAAAAACGGTTACCTACTTTTTGTTAACTGTTATTCTTCGAGATGTGTTGCTCATGTCAATTCCATTCTAGGTGTGTGCGTGCCCACATGCACAGTCATTGGAGATTTTTGCCTTTGCGGTATCCATAGGGTTTGCAGTGACGCCTCCTTGAGTGCTGCGCTCATGTGTTGGCACATCAGGTGCCACCAGCCCTATGCCCTCTCAGTTCCTTCTTGCTGACAACTCCGACAGAGGGGCAGGAGGGTGGGTAACGGAATGGACATGAGCAACACAATCTCAAAGAACACCAGATATGAAAGGTGGGTAAGTAACCATTTTTTCTTTGAGTGCTTGCTCATGTCGACTTCATTCTAGGTGACTCACAAGCAGTATCTATGGAGGTGGACTCGGAGTTCATGGTCGTACAGCTTGCAATACTGGTCCACCAAAGGCAGCATTGTAACAGTAGCAGATACAGGCACTAATCCAAGATGAGATTCTCTGGGTCAACACTGCACAACCTTTCATCCTGTCAGCCACTGTGACAAATAACTGTGGTGACTTATGAAAAGACTTGGTCCTCTCAATGTAGAAAGCTAGTGCCCTTCTGATGTCCAGAGAGTGCAACCTGTGCTTCCTCCTCTGACTTACGAGGTTTAGGGAAGACGACAGGTAAGAATATGTCCTGAGTCATATGAAACTGTGAAACAACCTTGCATTGGAAGGCCAGATGTGGTCGCAGTTGAACCTTGTTGTTGTAAGCACTGTGTAGGGTGGCTCCGAGGCAAGTGCCCTAATCTCGGAGACCCTGTGGGCAGACATTACCACCACCAAGAAAGTGACCTTTCAGGAGAGGAGGGAGCAAGAAGCCAGAAGCTAGAAGGGGGCTCCCGTGGTCCGCAACAGCACAAGATTTAGGTCCCACAGAGGAACAGGGTCTCTGGTGCGAGGGCCCTTGAGGACCCTAGCAATCATGTCATGGGCAAAAACCGACCTGCTCTTGATCGGAGGATGAAAGGCCGAAATATCAGCCAAGTGGACCTTAACAGATGAAAGAGAGAGACCTGGAGTTTAAGATGCAGGAGGTAATCCAGGATTAACTGCAGCGAGGCCCTCTCGGGGTCAAATACCTTTATCTGAAGTCCAGCATGTAAACCGTTTCCATTTGGCCACGTAGGTTGCTCTGGTAGAGGGCTTTCTGCTACCCAGCAGGACCTGTTGGACACCAGCCGAGCATATCTGCTCATCTGTATTCAACCACGCAGCAGCCAGGCCGTCAGGTGCAGCGCCATCAGGTTCAGCTGTAACAGTCTGCCATGGTTCTGAGACAACAGGGCCAGCTGGAGCAGTAGCTGTAACAGGGCAGCCACCGAGAGGTCCAGCAACGTGCCAAACCAGTGCTGGTGCGGCCAAGATGACACTATCAGGATTACTTTTCCTCTGTCCTGCTTGATATTCATGAGGTTAACTAGAGATCTAGATTAACGGCACTGGAGGGAAGGCGTACTTCAGAGCCCCGACTGCGGGAGCAGGAAAGCGTCTGACAGAGAGCCTCTGTCAGTCCCCCGAATCGAACAGAAAGTGACACTTTCTATTGTGCCTGGATGCAAACAAGTCCACCTGGGGAGTCTCCCACCTTTGGAAAATTATGCTGACTAGCTCCGGAGGGAGCAACCACATGTGGCAAGACGAGAAGGTCCTGCTGAGGCGATCTGCCAAAATGTTTCTCGTCCCAGGGAGGTGTGCGGCCACGAGATGAATGGCAAGCTGAACAAATGTTCTAGACCCTGAAGGCTTCTTGGCAAAGAGCTGAGGACCAGGCTCCACCTTGCTTGTTGATATAGAACATAGCAGAAGTATTGCCCGTCAGGACTTGAACCGCCCTGCCATTTATATGAGGCAGAAAATCTTGACAGGCCAAGCGTACTGCTCTGAGCTCCCTGACATTTATATGGAAGGAGCGATCGCAACTTGACCAATGACCTTGCATACCAAGAATGCCCAGGTGGGCTCCCCACCCCAGATCCAAACCAGGATAACTGATGGGGCCACAAAGGGGACTCCCTCCAAACACCGAAGTGGGGTACAACCACCAGCGAGCGACGACAATATGTGGTCCAGAATCTTGACTACTTTGTCTATGTTGTGCCTGCTGGGGACATAGACAGACACCAGCCATGCCTGTAGGGGCCTGAGACGGAGCCGTGCATGCCAGACCACATAAGTGCAATCTGCCACATGGCCCAACAGCCTCAAGTACGTGAAAGTGGTGGTGAGAGAGTGGTCTTGCATATATGAGATTAGGTTTGACATAGCACAGAATCAGGCTTCAGGGAGGAAGACCGTGGCCTGAGTAGGGTCAAGGACCACTCCTATGAACATTACGTGCTGCACCAGAACTAACATCGATTTTTTTCTCATTTATGAATAGACCTAGATTGTGATATGTGGAGCAAATCAAATCAAGATGCCGCCACACCTGATGTGGAGACCAGCCCTTGATCAGCCAGACATTGAGGCATGGGTAAATGTGAACACTGCAACACCTCAGGTAAGCGGCCACTGGCGCCATGCACTTTGTAAATATTCTCGGGGCTGATGAGAGACCAAAGGACAGTGCTGTGAATTGGAGATGGTGCTGGCCCAACACGAAACAGAGGAACTGTCTGTGTCCTGGGAAAATGGAAATATGTGTCATTCATAGAATCATAGAATATCAGGGTTGGAAGGGACCTCAGGAGGTCATCTAGTCCGACCCCCTGCTCAAAGCAGGGCCAATCCCCAATTAAATCATCCCAGCCAGGGCTTTGTCAAGCCTGACCTTAAAAACTTCTAAGGAAGGAGATTCTACCACCTCCCTAGGTAACGCATTCCAGTGTTTCACCACCCTCCTAGTGAAAAAGTTTTTCCTAATATCCAACCTAAACCTCCCCCACTGCAACTTGAGACCATTACTCCTTGTCCTGTCCTCTTCTACCACTGAGAATAGTCTAGAACCATCCTCTCTGGAACCACCTCTCAGGTAGTTGAAAGCAGCTATCAAATCCCCCCTCATTCTTCTCTTCTGCAGACTAAACAATCCCAGTTCCCTCAGCCTCTCCTCATAAGTCATGTGTTCCAGACCCCTAATCATTTTTGTTGCCCTTCGCTGGACTCTCTCCAATTTATCCACATCCTTCTTGTAGTGAGGGGCCCAAAACTGGACACAGTACTCCAGATGAGGCCTCACTAATGTCGAATAGAGGGGAACGATCACGTCCCTCGATCTGCTCGCTATGCCCCTACTTATACATCCCAAAATGCCATTGGCCTTCTTGGCAACAAGGGCACACTGCTGACTCATATCCAGCTTCTCGTCCACTGTCACCCCTAGGTCCTTTTCCGCAGAACTGCTGCCTAGCCATTCGGTCCCTAGTCTGTAGCGGTGCATTGGGTTCTTCCGTCCTAAGTGCAGGACCCTGCACTTATCCTTATTGAACCTAATCAGATTTCTTTTGGCCCAATCCTCCAATTTGTCTAGGTCCCTCTGTATCCTATCCCTGCCCTCCAGTGTATCTACCACTCCTCCCAGTTTAGTATCATCCACAAATTTGCTGAGAGTGCAATCCACACCATCCTCCAGATCATTTATGAAGATATTGAACAAAACCGGCCGCAGGACCAACCCCTGGGGCACTCCACTTGACACCGGCTGCCAGCTAGACATGGAGCCATTGATCACTACCCGTTGAGCCCGACAATCTAGCCAACTTTCTACCCACCTTATAGTGCATTCATCCAGCCCATACTTCTTTAACTTGCTGACAAGAATACTGTGGGAGACTGTGTCAAAAGCTTTGCTAAAGTCAAGAAACAATACATCCACTGCTTTCCCTTCATCCACAGAACCAGTAATCTCATCATAGAAGGCGATTAGATTAGTCAGGCATGACCTACCCTTGATGAATCCATGCTGACTGTTCCTGATCACTTTCCTCTCATGTAAGTGCTTCAGGATTGATTCTTTGAGGACCTGCTCCATGATTTTTCCAGGGACTGAGGTGAGGCTGACTGGCCTGTAGTTCCCAGGATCCTCCTCCTTCCCTTTTTTAAAGATTGGCACTACATTAACCTTTTTCCAGTCATCCGGGACTTCCCCCGTTCACCATGAGTTTTCAAAGATAATGGCCAATGGCTCTGCAATCACAGCCACCAATTCCTTTAGCACTCTCGGATGCAACTCGTCCGGCCCCATGGACTTGTGCACGTCCAGCTTTTCTAAATAGTCCCTAACCACCTCTTTCTCCACAGAGGGCTGGCCATCTACTCCCCATGTTGTGATGCCCAGCGCAGCAGTCTGGGAGCTGTCCTTGTTAGTGAAGACAGAGGCAAAAAAAGCATTGAGCACATTAGCTTTTTCCACATCCTCTGTCACTAGGTTGCCTCCCTCATTCAGTAAGGGGCCCACACTTTCCTTGGCTTTCTTCTTGTTGCCAACATACCTGAAGAAACCCTTCTTGTTACTCTTGACATCTCTTGCTAGCTGCAGCTCCAGGTGCGATTTGGCCCTCCTGATTTCATTCCTACATGCCCGAGCAATATTTTTATACTCTTCCCTGGTCATATGTCCAACCTTCCACTTCTTGTAAGCTTCTTTTTTATGTTTAAGATCCGCTAGGATTTCACCGTTAAGCCAAGCTGGTCGCCTGCCATATTTACTATTCTTTCGACTCATCGGGATGGTTTGTCCCTGTAACCTCAACAGGGATTCCTTGAAATACAGCCAGCTCTCCTGGACTCCTTTCCCCTTCATGTTAGTCCCCCAGGGGATCCTACCCATCCGTTCAAGTCGAGGGCAGTACACCCGGATCCAGGGAAGTGACGATGGAGGCCATGGAGGGCATTTGAAATTTCAACTTCTTGAGACGTTTGTTGCTTGATGCTTGTTGAGGTGAGGCAGGTCCAGGATGAGTCTTGGGCCCCCTTTTGCTTTCGGGATTAGGAAATATTGGGAATAGAATCCTTTTCCCTTCACATCCCAAGGGACCTCCTCAACCAGTCCCAACATTAGGAGGTTTTCCCACCTCCTGAGCGAGGAGTTGCTCATGAGAAGGGCCCCTAAAGAGAGACAGGGAAGGGATGTGGGGGAGCAGTCGAGAACTGTAGGGTGTGGCCAAGGATATTGTGTTGAGCATCCAACAGTCAGATGCCACTCGTGACCATGTCAACCGAAAGGGGCACAGGCAGTTGAGGAAAGAACAGGAGGGTAGATCCAGGTACTTGACGGGGTCGCTGTACTAGGTCGCACCTTCAAAACGCCTGTCTCTAGGCCCCGTGTGTTTCAAAGGTCTGGGTTGAGTCGGGTTGAGCCTGGGTGATAGAGATCTGTGCTAAGGTGATCATAGGTGGGAGGCTGGCTGGTACCAGGAGCGTGGGGACCTGTGCGTCGGTTCCGGTGATCCGTGTCTCATGGAAGAAGAGTGCGGCGCCAGGGACCTGTGCCTTCAAGCCGGCGACTGATGTCCTAGGCTGTGGGGACAGGGGTGAATGCCTGTGATTCAGGGACCAAAGGTGCTCCCCTACCCTTTGGGGAGGTTCCATGATTGGCTTGTCATTGTGCTGTAGGGCCTTAGTCACTGCCAGCACCTGGCGTGGCTATTTGTGGTACTAGGAGGCCCACCAGGTCTTTGGCCACTTGGGCTGTCTCAGGCGATGAAGGTCCCCTAGAAGTCAGGATCCTCTACCGCTCCTGAGTTTCGGATCCTTGGCTGGGCTAGGGGGTCCAACCGTAGCATGTAGCTTTGGGGCGGGCACGTGGCCTGAACTTAGTCTTTTGCCCAGAGCCCCCTTCCCCTCCTTTGATGGTGCCAGGGACCCCTTTTTCTTTGGACACTTCTTGGGCACCGGTGAGGGGGGGAAATCAGTGCCGGCACGATCCCAATGCCAGCAGGGCCGTCACACCAATGCCAAGGTGCTAGGAGCAAAATCCGGTGGGGAGGGCTCTGACGTCAGGTGCAGCATGGTCTCCATCAGGAGGGCTCTCAAGCGGACGTCCCTCTCCTTTTGGGTTCTGGGATGAAAGTTTTTGCAAATCCTGCACTTATTCTTTATATGGGATTCCCCCAAGCACTTCAAACAGCTGCTGGGAGGATCACTGAGAGGCATCGGCCTGTTGCACGATGAACACAGCTTAAAGCCCGGAGAACAGAGCATAACCCACTCCAGGGTGAAGTTCCAGCTGGGACTCTAACCACTAAACTAACACTTATTTAAAGTGTACCTACAAACTATATAGAAAGGGAATAACAATGGGCTGTTAAGAACTGCTAACACTCTTGCTGTGCAAGACAAGGTGATCCGACCAACCGTCATGGGCGGTAAGAAAGAACTGAGGGCATAGGGCTGGCGGTGCCTGATATACCAACGCATGAGCGCGGCACTCAAGGGCGCACCAGAGCTGACCCTGCAGTTGGTAAAAATCTCTGATGACTGTGTACATGGGCGTGCACATACCTAGAATGGACTCGACATGAGCAACCACTCGAAGAAGAATCTCCCTTTCCAATATAAGCTCTAGCTTTTACCCCTCAGAGCCATGGGATATTCGACTTAATTCATGTAATCGTTGCCACAGAAAATCTTAAGCTGGTGCAGGACTGAACCTTGCCCATCTTCTACCCTAGGTAGGTGTGAATGGGGGAGGAATGCCACATACTGGTGAGGGGGTGCCGGGGCAGGGGCAAAAAAGAGGGAACATTTTTGTGGCAAGTTTTTTTTTTATTGATTGCTGTTTGAAGCTGTTGGGAGATTGGAGATATTGAAATAAGATCAATGAAGACTGATTAGTAAGCAGAGAACAGATGGTATGGTAAAAAACAGCATGATTCATTAATCTATCAGACCCCTGCCACGTGGCATTGATAGATATTCTGTACATACACACACACCACTATGTATGGTAATACCCATGTGACAAATTGCATTTATCATCATGCGCCTTTGTCTCATATACATATATACAATATAATCAGTCTTGCAAAATTGTAATAACATTTTATTAGCCTATGCTCATACTCTACTTGCATGTCCTTTAGTTTTTTTATTATCAGAATCTCACTAATTATATTTTCTAATTACTTGATATGAGCAAACTTTTACAAGAATGATAGTGAAATCTGAGAAACACTCACCTCTGAAAAAACAGTGACTACTCCACTTATAATATAAACAAAAATTAGTGATGGCGAGAGTAGCAGCCCTTTCAAAGGTCTGTAAGAGCTCTCTTTGAAGTAATTGTAGATATAGTGAATGCTGTGTGCTATTCGAATACTCATATTGAAGCAGTTTGCAAGGATAAAGCCTACACTGCCTTGCCACTGAGTCAAGAAATAAGAGACGCACAAGAATGTGAAGGACAAGGCCAGCATAACAAAATTGAACCTAAAGGAAAAAAGAGAAACAAGTTAAGCAACGTTTCAGAGGAGCAGCCGTGTTAGTCTGTATTCGCAAAAAGAAAAGGAGTACTTGTGGCACCTTAAGAGACATCCAATGAAGTGAGCTGTAGCTCATGAAAGCTTATGCTCAAATGAATTTGTTAGTCTCTGAGTTAAGCAGTGTATGCAGTGAAAATATTTATCCATTAACACCCATGTCAGCAAGAGTCCCACAATTTTTTTCCCCTAAAAGAAGAAACCAAATTATGGTTAATTTTGAACATAAACAGTAGGGTAGGGATCAAATTAAGAGGTGTTCATAAAAAAGGCTCGCTGAAGGGTGTGGAGGAAAACAAAGGAAGAGCCACATTAAGTGTGAGATTTTTATTTTTAATAGTGAACCATACATTTCTGATTTCTCTTACCAGATTTGACTAATTAAGCTTGCAAAATCTGAAGATTTCTACCCTATATTAAAAATTCTTAACAAGAAGGCACATTCGTAAACTTCTGTAAACCTTGGTTAAAAATTTTACTTCACTTACAAATCAGCACTTTGAAAAGATCATGCAAGTCAGCTGGTTCAGTCTAAAATCTCTCTCGGTATATGAAAAGCAAGAGTGCAAAAGTCTAGTAACAGGGAGTTGTTGCACGCTGCTGAATAAAGGCCTGTTGCTAGTTTTAGTAAGGCCAGCAGTCTGTTAGCCTTTATAAATAGAGAGGGTGAAGGAAGTTGGGAGATGAAGCCCACCTCTTAACAGAACAGAACAAGATTCTGATTTAAAAAAAACAAAGCCAGATGGTCATTAAAACGTAATATATAACTGCATAGTTATAGCCTACTTAATTTCTGAGACTATATAGTTTTTTAAAATAGCCAATATTGGGAAAGGGCTATAGTCTAAATAAAAACACTTTTGGCAAGCAATATTAATCTATTTTAATTTGAACTAAAGTGCAGTAGTAATTTTTAATATGGCACAGTTCAATATTTTATATTATATATATATATACACACACACACACACACCCCCCACTCTCTGCATGTGTGTAACATCTACTAATTTTCAGCAAGCACTTATGCATGTCTCCCGGATTGCTGGACATGTGGTTACTCCAACATGAAGTATATGTGCAATCAGTGTGCAGAGAGCTATACCAACCATTTTGCCCCTACAGAAACTTAGATGAAAATTCACTTCACTTGATCTAACTTCTATTTCTTTATAGTATCCATAGAAAAATATCCAGTTGATACATGATCATCCTGAATTGCAACAAGTTTATTAGTTCAAAGTCACACCCAGAAAGACAGCTAAAATGGATGTGAACTAATAACTAATTCAGGAAAATAGGGATTAATTCAACATTACAGCCCTAGTCTAAAAGACTACAGTGAATAACTTCAAGGCAGCATTAGTACAGCTGATAATGACAAGTTCTGCTATCTTCCATTAGATGAGCACTCTGCAGCTGTTGTATTTCCCAATTAAGCACAGATCATGAATCTGCAGCCTTAAAATGCATTGTACATCTGACAAAAACTGCAAATTTAAAATGAGACGCAATTAATATAGCACTTTTTCAAATCAACAGAAAATTATTATACCGTGACAGCAATTATTCTGCCATAAGGTTGTGGTTAAAACGCAGTGTATGCTGCCATATTTTTGCCTAGATTGCCAAAAAGACAAGATAGGCATACAGTCTCACGAAAGCAGGCAATTATCACAAAATGTGTTAAAAGTTAGCTTTAAAATCTAATAATAGCAACTAATTTTAAAGTTTCAATTTTGGGGATTATTTTGATGAAGTGAAAGAAAAAGTTCACAGTTGAAAAATTAAACTTTTAATTAAATTGACATTTAAAATGGATCAGTGGCTCAGACATTCAAACCTGTAAAGTCTGATAATTTAATCTAATAAAGACTTTGGTCAAAACAGTATACATGTTTAAAATATAATGTGAAAACTTTCTCAGTGCCAAGTCACATGACATACAAACCTGTTTCCTCAAGGCATGATGTTTGCCAATCCAAAAATAGTCTCATGAATATTCTTATATTACTATGCTATTTTGGCAGTCCTCTTATATTGATAACTATGTCACTTTTAAACTCACCAATATGCCGCAGAAATTGAGCTGATGGAGGTGGGGGACTAGGTTTTCCATGAAAGAGTCCTTTGACAAACTTTTGACAAAACTTGAAGTTCAATGAGTCTTATGTATATTATTTAATAAGACAGCTATTTCATGATGTATTATAAAAACCCTGGACCTAATTAACTGATATACTGCCTAATACACTGTCTTTTGTGCTGCCAAATATTTATGTTCACTTGCCTAGAATTAATAAGGTAATAAGACATGGTGTACAATACAGTATTTAGTGCTTATATATTTTTCTTTAAAGGAGAGTCAAATCTATAATTGAGATTGGCAAATTCTTTATAGTGAAACCCTCTCCTTGAAAAAGTTTGGAACCAAAAATTTTTTTCTAGTGCCACTTAACAGTGACCAAAGCTGGTAGTCATAAGCATTATGCATCAACCCTTCTCCCAGTCAACAAAAACAGCCTCTTCTGCACATCAGCACAGATTTCAGAAAAATAGGAAATAATTAGCAATTAAAATAGTCAACAAAATATGAGAAGATATAGACAGGAATTTCATTCATTCAGAAAAATGCTTGAGATAGAATATTTTTATAACTGAAATTTTTAAATTAGATGTATTACTAAAGCAATATATTTTATAATAAAAATATTGCTATTATTGGAAGATACTTTTAAAACTACTCAATGTGCACATGTATGGAAACTAAGGTTTAGGATTTTTTTTTCCCCCTCAAATATTTTCTTCCATTTCATACTTTGACTAGATATGTATTCTGTGTATATAACATCCAAATTTATATGTGCCCAAGTTATCCAACTAATCTATATTTAGGCTGCTAAATAAGTAGCCTGTTTTTCAGTGATGCTGAGGAGCTATGAACACCCTTTAACCTCAAAGGGAGGAGTGGGTGCTGGCTGCAAAGCGTAAATCAAGTTACTTACTGAAACACATACATATGGATTTAGGTGTGTAACCTTAGGAACCAGAGTTCTGAACATTTTGATCATATTTATATTAGTTGAGAATGTATCACTGATTTAGAACTGGCACTGAAGATGTGAAAATCAAAACTGAAGCTTAAGTGGTGAAACAACAGTGTGTAAAAAGGCACCTGAATTTCCGAAGTGTTTTTCCCACCCCGCCCTCCTCCCCTTAAGCCTTCCCTCTAGGTACAGATGCACTGTAGACTGACAGTCGCACCTGCAGTAAATTTGTTTTTCGGGAACACTTTAGGGGCTATTAATGAATCCACAAGCCTTCTTGCCTACCTGTCTACCTCCTCTTTGCACATAGAAGCAAATGCAAAACATTCTGTTACTCCATTGACAGCAAGTAGGAGGACATATAAAGAATAGCAGCGCAGGAGACCGGGACCTAAAAAACAATAAAACAATAAATGAACCAATATTCTTATAATGAAGGCTCATGTATATACTTCTTATATCTACTGGTGCTCAAAGATCAACCCCACAAATGTTTTCAATGATGATTTTACCATTACAGCTACTTTCAAGTTCAATCCGTAATCTAAATTACACAGGCATGTTCCTATCAATACCATTACAAGACAATGAGTAGACTAAACAGAAAGCCAAGGACACCACTTGTAGCTCAGATCTTTTTTCCCCCCATAGTCAAAAGGATATTTTAATAGTTGAGATTTCTTTAAGACAGACAAAAACTTGTTAAATCCAGCATTGTCTATTGTAGAGGACTTGGGTAATAAGTCTGAGGCTAATCCTCAAGAGGTGGAAGCAAGGGAGAAGATATATACTTCAGCCAGGATATATTGTCATAAGAAACAGATAGCAACTGTGCTAAACTGGGAGTTACATGAATATTTTTAATGGGACATAGTGATTTATAAAGGAGTTAAAAATTCTACACCTAGTTTTGGAAACTGGTTTAATGTCCTTTAAAAAAGAAAGATTCCCACGTGAACTTGTAAAGGTGAGAAAATTACAAAATGGCAGCTAACATTTCAGTTTGCTTTGGTAGCAAAAAATGAATGCTGGCAAATGAACTCATATCCCAAAAACAGACTTAATTGATCAGGGTTATTACACTGTGCACTATCCCTCTGTCTCAGTTCTGAGGAGTAATTTCCTGAGCAGCCACGGTACAGCACATTTCTTTAAGGTGAAGAGAAAGTCTTCAACTCTATGCAGATGCACATACAGGCAATCAAAGTAAGGCTACAAGCACGCGAGAAAAAAGGGAAATGAAATAATTTAACACAACTCACAGATACTCAAGGAAAATCAGGGTAGATACAAATGTCAGCATGTCACATTTAGGAATTCACCTTCATAGGACCCAATCCTGTGATTATACTTGAGAGTGACTTAACACACGAGTAGTCCTCCTGAAGTGAAGAGGCTAATACCTTAAGTACAGTTAATGTTTGATAGATTGGGCCCACAGTGAGTAACACCTGTTTTCATTTCCCCCTTTACATTTTAGAGGGGGAAATAGGATAGCAAGTGATGCAAGCAAGGGGATAGAAAATGCTTTCTTGATAAAAAGGGCTAACTGCTGCTATTCTATAACAACCCACTTTCAGAAATTTCATTTTCCTGAAATTAATAAAAATCTAAGAGGATTAGTGATAAAATATGTACTCAGAACAGATGTATTGACAACTGATGCATGTCATGTTTCTTTATTGCTAAAAATTCTCTATAAAAACCAATGTGGGCTTCCAAACATGCATCTTAATCTGTCAAGAGTCCAAAGTTCTTGAGGAACAGGTGGTAATATTTAAGTGCTTATATTTATTGCTCACCCTCTTTGATTGTATTTTGCACCATACTATCAAATTGCAGATTAAAGGACAGCAGAAGCGACAGCAATTGTTACAAGCCTATGTCCGACCTACCTCCTTAAAGATAAGTAACAAGGGTCTTCATGGAGCTACAATGTCTCTCAAATTAATTATCCTGAAATTGAATAAAGTAATTGCAACTTTCTTCCTGTTATTCAATTAGTGGTATTCAAAGGACAATGTTTCACACTATAAAGCTCCTATATACTCCATGTAATAAATTGTGTTGTAAGGTTTTCCATTTTCCTTGTAATTTTTCAGTATTAAAGATATAAGTGTTTGTCAGTCAGAATATTAATATCCCATTGTGCCACTGTCAGTGTCTCCAGATTGAAGTGAAATGTCTCAGGAAGGCTGACCTTTTAATTGAAATTGTGCCCAGCCTCAACTGACAGATCAGCTGCCTCCCAACTGAGAGAGATCAGCTAGGGATCAGGCAATTATAAAACCTAACAAGTAGCTCAGCTGGGAAGAGATCTGCCAGGAGTGGGGAGGCTCTGGCAGTAAACCCATGGATAGGGTCGGGGAAGGAAAGTTACAGGAAGCAGGTTGGCACCTGTATCAGGCACCGGAGCAGGGTGACTCTCAGGCAAGTGGCCAATAGATAGCTAACATGTAGGGAATGCATAGTCCCCTCCAGCAGATCCCAGATTAGGGGCAGGGACAGTTGATGTGTTGATTTTGTGTTAGATAGAAGAAAGCCAGGAGAAAAAAGGACTTGTACCAGTCTCTAGGAGTAGTGTCAGTTCTTCTGGGCTACGAAGAAAAGCCAACAGCCTATAGAAATTATTTTCCAGTTGTACGTTTTACCCTTTAACATGTAAAGCTGCTGTGAAACTGTTAAATCTTAAACCCAAATCACCCCCAGTGAATAGTACTGAGACAGTGATTACTGTTTTGAATAATCTAACAGCTTTGAATAATACATATAATGATTGCCACAGACCTGCATCATAATTTTATAGATTTACAAATAATAGTATGCTCAGTACAGAAGCAGTTTTCAAATAAATGTTTTTGCTAGTCTTAAAAAAAAAAAAAAAAAGCCACACACAAGACACAAACACACCCTTCTTTGTTTTGTTGACAGCTCTGATACTTTTATCACAAGTCTCATAATACTTGGTGTTTTCCTCAACCTTTGGCTCCTGGAATCATGTAATTAAGCAAGCATCTCAGCTTTCCATGTTTAAAAATAAAAAAGTTTGTAGCCCTCTTGGTTGCGAAGAAAGGCTTCAGAACATGACCCTAAAGATTCAGAAGCTGGAAAACCAATAAAAAGAACCCACAATATCTTTTTTGTTGGGACTGTGGAGGATTGACTCATGATTTTTGATCTCTTGGGGTTGGTAATACTGCATTATGGAATAACCAAACACACATTACCTTTTAAAGTAACTTTCAACCATGGGAAATCTTGAAAAATATTACGTGATCACTAATTAAACTCTCCAGCAGATTAAAATTGACGATAACTACTTACATATAAAGAGCTTGAATACTAAAAACCAAATTCTGGACTCAAATAGACAAAACTAACCCACAGGCCTCCATGGGAGCTGGATATGTATGCACAAAGGAGGAATTTGGCTCTAAATCCCTGTCAAATGTGATTTGAAACGAAGGATAATAACAATAGGTTATAATGGAAACCTACAGCTGCACTGATGAACTGGACACACACAAAACTGTATATAAAATGCATCTGTAACACCATTCTCATAAAGATATCCATTATTATAAATATACCAGTTAATTGCTACATAAATCTGAAAATGCAACACATGGAATGCCCCCCTCCCAAAGGATTACCCTGCAAAAAGAACAAAATAGAACCCTACAAATTATTAGCTTCAAATCTGTCTAGAGCCAAATGTAATTACATAGTGCCTCTAAGCAATGGCCTAGCTTCCATGGCAGTTCTCAATGGCTACCTGGCAAGTTGGTTCCCTAGTGCCGTTAAATTCTGAAATTAGGGGTGTATAACTGAACAAACAGATGTAGCAGATTATCCAAAGTGAGGTCAGTGCAGGATACTGTAGACTGCAATGCAGAAACTCATGCACAAGCAGATAGAAGTGCTTTTCTACTTATCAGACAATTTTGCTCTTGACTGACATGTGATTTGTAAAATATCTCAATAAATCTGCATCTTCTGTTCAGAAAGACTTCTAAAACTGGCAAAAAGTGATTAGTTACCTGATCCCGAACTGAGCATTGAACCTCCATAAATATCCAGAGCCAGTTGAGAATAGGCATAGCCAAAAACTGTAATGCTCAGGCCAACCAGAAGCACGAGTTTTAACAGTGACTCTAACACTGCTGCAGCCATTGCAATATCATCCTAGGGAAAGAATTTTATAATCTACATGAATCAGAAGCTACAGAATTCTGCAGTTTATTTTCATGGACATTTTCACAAAAAATTACTTTAAAAAAGAACAGCATTTTTCTACTGCTTTAGAGAGATGGTAAAGGTTTCTTTAAGTTTTTAGAGTGGTAGCCGTGTTAGTCTGTAACAGCAAAAAAAAAAAAAAAAAAAAAAAAAAGTACTTTTTTTTCCCCCTACTGTTACACCTTCTTGTCAACTGTTTGAAAATGGTTTCAGAGTAGCAGCCGTGTTAGTCTGTATTCGCAAAAAGAAAAGGAGTACTAGTGGCACCTCAGAGACTAACCAATTTATTTGAGCATAAGCTTTCGTGAGCTACGGCTCACTTCATCGGATGCATTGGATGAGCTATAGCTCACGAAAGCTTATGCTCAAATAAATTGGTTAGTCTCTAAGGTGCCACTAGTACTCCTTTTCTTTTTGTTTGAAATGGGCCATCCTGATTATCACTACAAAAGTTATTTTTCTCCTGCTGATAATAGCCCACCTTAATTAATTGGTCTTGCTACAGTTGGTATGGCAACATCCATTTTTTCATGTTCTCTGTGTGTATATATATCTTCCTACTGTATTTTCCACTGCACGTATCCGATGAAGTGGGTTTTAGCCCATGAAAGCTTATGCCCAAAAAAATGTGTTAGTCTCTAAGGTGCCACAAGTACTCCTCGTTTTTGTTAAGTTTTGAGTTATTCCTATACATTTTGTGTACAAACATACACTTTTAATCTTAACATACTTGTCATCTACCTGGCGTTTTATATGTTCAAAGCTCTATACTTTACATTAAGCCTCACTGAATTAGTGGTTAAACTGAGAAGGGCAAAGTATTTTCCCAAGGCCACAGTGATTGAGTGGCAGAGGTATGATTTTTACTACTGTGCAGGAACACAGCATTTGCCATACCAGAACAGTCTGTTAACTCTAGTGTCCCTTCCGTAACACTGGCCTATATTAGATAGGTGACAGAAATGTGAAAATTTATAAGGCGCTTGGCCAATTATACAATACTGAACATGAGAAAATATACATTTGTTACCCCATGCACCAATCAACCAATGCCCTGAAGCAAGAGATTTTATTTACCCTGTTTTATCATGTGTACCAACAAGTACTACTGAAAATAAAATATCCAATTAAACTATTTGTAAATTCCAGAGGCTGAACTTTATATTTTATGAAGTATTCCTTACATAGACTTGCATCTATAATTCACTTCCCACTTCCCTTGTTGTACAGTTATTTACCACCATGAAAAGGCAGTACAAGGCAGTTTTTACTATGCACTTCATAATCTCAAATAGCTCAGTTATAGTCCCATCTGATTATTCTCTTTCAAAACTGAAAAAAAACCCTCTTTTTTTAGTGTAGTAAGTGGCAATACGACTATATAGTACTTGTTGAGTTCCATATATTTTCAAAGCATTGCACAAAGTAACTAGGAGCATTTTTGTCAGTTAACCTAGAATAAGACAACCTAAATGGAGTGTGTGCAAATGAGTTGGGTAAGGTTTATGTAAAACTATTTCGCAGTGTATTAACATTGAAGCGAACATTCTGGGAAATACCATACTATGGAGTTTTGTTCCCTTTATTCATTTTTACTTAAGAACGTAAGAGTGGCCATTCTGGGCCAGACCAATGGTTCATCTATCCCAGCATCCTGTCTTCCCATAGTGGTCAGTGCCAGATGCTTAAGAGGGAATGAACAGAGCAGAGTAATAATTGAATGGTCCACCCCCTTTCATCCAGTCACAGCTTCTGGAACACCTAGAGCATGGGGTTGGCATTCCTGACCATAACGGCCATTGATGGACCTATCTAATTATTTTTTGAGCCCAGTTATACTTTTGGCCTTCACAGTATCCCCTGGCTATGAGTTTAACACTTTGATTAAGCATTGTGTGTAGAAATACTTGTGTTTTAAACCTGCTGCCTATTAATTTCATCAGGTGACCCCTAGTTCTTGTGGTAAATGAAGGGGTAAATAACACTTCCTTATTCACTTTCTCCATTCCATTTGTGATTTTATAGACCTCTATCACATTCCTGTCCCCTTCACACCCATCTCTTTTCGAAGCTGAAAAGTTCCAGTCTTTTTTCTCTCTCCTCACATCGAAGCTGTTCCATACCCATAATCATTTTTGTTGCCCTCCTCTGTACTTTTCCAAAATTTCTAATGTATCTTTTTTTGAGATGGGATGACCTATTAGCATTTTACCAGTTGGTTTATTTTAATACTCTTTCACCCCTCCCCAACCCTTCTTTATTTTCTATTTCACTTCTTTTTACAACTCTGACCCTCCAAAAAAAACATTCTTAGTCGTGATCCTGCAAAAAAAAAAAACTTGATTAGATTTGGCACCCTAATTAACCAAAATGGATTAAGAAATTTGACAGTGCAGATGTCTGTGTTCTGACTTCTACAGTCTTTGAGGAACACACTTTTGCAATGACTTTCCCACCCTTTCCCTTCCCCTAAATATTGAAGGAAAAAAACTTACTCCCTGTAGGAGCTAGTAGATTTTTATGATTAGTTCTTTACTTATTTTAAAGCACAGTTCTATAGCAGATGTTTACTCATTTAGAATTACACTCAACCTACTTGTTTCTGTAGCTTTACATCCATCCCTCTTTCCAGCACCTTAGCAAAGAAAATGTAAAAACTCTCCTCTATTGGCAAAAAGATAAATCTAGCCACCAGAGAACCAAGGTTATTCACTATGTCATACACACCTTAAAGAAAACAAAAACAGAGAAACAATATATTAACTTTTATAAAATATTTTATTTTCAGCTTCCTAGTTCTAGATCTTAAAAAGTTATGTGCACACAAGCTCCTTTTGAGCTGACATTTCTGGTGAATAGTCATAAAACAAACAGCACTTTGTCTCTCCATATAAAAGAAGCAGTATTCCGATCCATAAGGATTTTGGACCTAAACACATTGATAGCAGTAAGCCGCTGGAATTGCAAATCTCACTTTTGGACAGAAAGACAAGTTTGAGTGAAACTTAATTTATATGCAAATGCCCCTCAAATTACATTAACATCAGCAGGGGATGATTGTAGGAAAAACTCTTTGAGATAAGGTCAGTAGACACCACAGAACAAATGTTGTTTCACTGAATGGGTACAATATCAGGACTTCAGGAACTCAAAAAAAGGGAATAGCCATCTTCAAATGCAAGGTCATTTTTGTTTTCATTCAAATGGAAGAATTTTATATAAGCTACCAGAATGACACTCTACAGCACTCTTCTAACAATTCTACCCCCAATAAGAAGTTGAGTAGGGTCCAATCTTGCAAAAACTACTGTTCATTACTACAACATGACTACTCATACATAACTCTTTTCAGGACCATGACCTATGAATGAAATAATGGCCCCAGATAGTTTCCCAACCCTGGAAAAATACAGTGTTACACTAATGCAACATCATTGATTATTTTTAAATTTGAGTTGCTGGTGCCTTGGAATAACAAGCAGAGAAATCAAATGCAATAAATGCACACATTCAAAGAGAGAAGTGAAGGCAGCAAAATCCTCAAAAGGAGGCAAAAACCATTTTTAAAAAGTGCTAAGTAAGATACACTGCAAAATGTACAATGTTCTTTCCTTCTCAATTACTATGGGAAAAATTTTCATCAAGAGAAACATAAAATTAAAGCCTTTGATCATAAACTACCAACATCTCTCTCTACATCTCGCACTTCCCCATCATTTCAGTACAAAGTCATTAAGGCTTTGAGATCATCTCTGAAGTTTCAAAATACCTTTTCAATGTGGTGTCTTAATTTCAAAGTTTTATGTAAAAGCATAAACCAAATAAGTTTGTTACCACTTGGTAATATATCATGCTTACCCTGGTCTCCAAAATTTAGCACATTCAAAAAAGTCATCACGTATCTTTCACCTGTAAATTCAAAACAAAGAAATTAACAACTAACAATGAATGTTAGTACCTATATCCTTTTCCAGTTTTTATTCATATACTTGTAGCAGGCAATGTTGTGAGGAAGCCAAATGAAAAGGTAAAAAATCTTCAAGAATGGCTACTAATTACACCGTAGGCCTGGCATGAATTGAAGTCAATGGGAACTGAAGGTGGAAGCAGCTCTGAAAGTCAAGCCCAAAGTTTCAGAGTAACAGCCGTGTTAGTCTGTATTCGTAAAAAGAAAAGGAGTACTTGTGGCACCTTAGAGACTAACCAGTTTATTTGAGCATGAGCTTTCGTGAGCTACAGCTCACTTCATCGGATGCATAGCATATCGTGGAAACCCAAAGTGTTGAGTTGGACAGCTAGAAATAGAAACAACAAAATCTGTGGACACTTTAAGAACACTTTGTCTTCACTGATCAGTAAAGAAATCTATCTGTTCTTGAATTAAATCCATCATGTTTAATGCATCCCAGAAATCAACAGCAATGCGACTAATATAAAACTTTCAGAACGGTTCCAAAATGGATCAGACATGACCCAGCTTTCTCAAGCTCCAGATTAACCATAAAATACAATAATTAGTATGTATCACCAGCATCTGTATTTTGCAGTGATCCACCTTTTAAGACTTACTTCCTCTTCTCAGTGCAGGAGATGCTGGACACTCATATTATTATATACACAGGAGACTTTAACTAGGAAAAAGGCAAGAAAATGAGGAATAAAGAGCGACCTAAACTGGAACAACGTAAATGATGTTCCGGACTTGCTCAATATTTAAATTTATTTCTACTGCCACAGAAAACCCTAAAGCTATGTCTACACTGCAATGTAAACCCAGGGTTCAAATTCAGGGTCAAGCCTAACCCCCCTTTCATCCACACACAAATCATGCTAAAACCAGAGCTCAGACTCAGGGTCTCAAGACCCCACAGGGGTGGAGGGTCCGAGCCTAAGTCAAGCCAGGACCCAGGGTTCAAGCCCCATTGCTTTGCAGTGTAGACGCAGCCAAAATGGACTTGTGCTCTGGGAGTCCACCAAAAAGTATCCCACAATCCCACGGGCCAACTTTCTTTGTTTTCTAAACAGTCAAGTTTATCCATACTGCACTATGAACAAAGGGGGAAAGCAGCCACAAGTTCAGAGGGCACTAGGAAATCTGGGATATGCATAGTTGGACTTGGGCCAGTATAATGCAGTGTTTGTTAACCTAAGGTTTGAGCATCCACACGAATATGTAAGCCCCAGGTTAACAAACCAGGGTCTGCTAATTTGACTTCTACTAACCCTGGGTTTACATTGTGGCATATACATCCCCAAATCTCGTATCGATACTTAATTTGTGAACACTGTTAAGATGAAACATTTAAGAGTGTGTGAGAAAACATAATCCTTAAATTGATTCTGTTCCATACATTCCACTCTTCATGATTTGTTGAGTTCATTTTCTTACATAAAGCATCTGGTTTTTGAGTGTGTTTTTAAAAAGACAAAATGTGGAGTGGGCAAATATCAGCTACAACTGATGGCCAAACTCACGTTCATTAATGTTAGAACAAATCTGAAAAAGTTTCCAAGGCCAAAAGGCTCATATGCTGAACCAGTACAGCACAGAGGCTCTACCACAGTGGAGTTCTCATGCTTTACTATAATATACATTAAAAAAATGCTAAAAATTTACTGTGACATATCAGGGCACAATCCAGGCTAGTGTGGGGGGAGGGGCATGTCACCCCTGCCCTGCAACCTTGGGTGCCTTACAATTAAGGGTAAAATTATGTCATAGGGGTTACGAAAGTCATGGAATCCATGACTTCCAGCGACCTCCGTGCTGCTGGCAGCAGGAGACCCCACAGCAGCCCATCCTCTTGAGCAGCAGAGGACCCTCTTGCAGCTGCCCAGCAGCTGTGGGTGGCGGGACTCACCACAACTGACCAACCGCTGCCATTGGCAGCAACCCCTGAGCTGCCCAGTTACCACTGTTAGCAGGGGTCCCCCCACAGCAGCTCAGCCACCGCGAGCAGCTGGAGCCCCCCCTGTAGCTTCCTGCCACTGGCAGCAGCGGAACCCTGGAGCTGATATGGGGCCACAGGCCGGGGGGGTGGAGGGAGGGCACGCAGCTCCCAGCCTCCAGCCGGCAGCAGCAGAGGGACCCCAGGGCTGCTCAGCCCACCCCCAAGGCTACTCAGCCTCCGTCGCTGGCAGGAACCCCCCTACCCGCCCCCCCCCCCCACAGCTCCTCTGCCACAGCGGGCAGCAGGGGAATTCCCCCTTCCCTACCCCGCAGCTCCCAGCACTGGGCAACGGAGTCCTTGCAGCTCTCAGGTGCTGCAGCGGGGAGGGGGCAGGGTGCTGGACCCTCCTCCCTCCCCATTTTGTCAGGGATGTTTTAGTAAAAGTCAGGGACAGGTCACAGCTCCTGTGATTTTTTGTTTATTGTCCGTGACCTGTCCCTGACTTTTACTAAAAATATCCATGACAAAAATCGTAGCCTTACTTACAATGCCTTGCTGTCGTAGCTCCCACCTGGGCCACTCAGCCATCCAGCAGGCAAGCTACATACTGAGTGTCTGTGCATAATTGAAGTCTGCCAGCTACACCCTGCCTCTCACCAGCCTTGGTTATACTGCAGGGTGACTCCAACACACCCACAGTCCCAGATCATCCCCCAGAAATGACTGTCCTGCATTGCCCCACCGTCTCCAGGACGGTACAAATATAGTTAATCTATTATTCCTTTAAAGGAATCATGTGCCATCTTATTACCTTAAATAGTTACCCAGACCCTCCAACCTAAACACACTGGATTATATTAAACAGTAAAACTACAAAGAAGTAATGAGGCATAAAAGTCAGTAATGGTTACAAGAAAAATAAAGATAAAATACTTACTTGCTCCTACTTAAGAAACTAACATAGTTGCAAAGAAAAAAAACTTTCTAACCACATGCTTCCAACAAGATTACTGACCAAATTCTTCAGGTCAGGACCACCACTACCACCCCACCCCTCACCCTCCAGAGTCCAATGGCTGTTTTCTTTTGCCTTTTTAGGTGTGGTGCCAGAGAATTACAGTGAAAGAGAGGAAGATGTCTTGGAGTGTCTGCCCCTTCTTTTATTGTCCTGTTCTCCTTTGAGAAGCATTTCCAGATGGAAGCAAGGTGACAGGCAATCCAGTGAAGAAAAGAATGCTTTTTTGCTAAGATGTAGATTTTTGTCCTTACCCCCTTCCTTGCCAAAGAAAGGTCACTTAGCAGGTAATGGTTCATCAGCCTTGATGACACCTGACTGGCATCCGCTTCCCTTTGTCTGTGAGGAATTGATTTAGCCACTCCCCAAACATTTGGGAAACATACTTCAGTCATGATTTCAGCTTATGTTCATAACTTCACATATAATGTTCCTATATGCATTTTGCCATATTATTGATCAGCAAGTTATGGATTTTTAAACAATACCTTATAAGGCATACCTTGCACAAACATTGTCCCAATAGTGTAGGGTGTATATAGGGATGTAGATGTACAGGGATATATTCAGTCACAGTTACCCTTACAGATTTCATGCAGCCAAAAAATGTTCTGCTCAGCTCTACTGGAAAAAGTGCAGAAAACAAGGCTGGGCCACCAATATGCTGATGACTCCTTTCCTATTGCGGGTGTCAGTATCACCACCACACTACTACTAGTCTTCTGTGATTCTTTTCAACCAAATGTTATCTGCGGTTTCTTGCTATCGAATTGACAGCCAAACAAGCAACACCAAGGTCTTTCCAACCATGGACAGGCATGACAAGGGCACATAATACTCACCCTCTGTCAACATCTGTTTCAAGAAAGATTGTTTAAAGAAGCTCCAAGTCAACCTAGCCTCTTTCCAGTCTACCACAGTCTGCAAGAAAGAAATACGTACTGTGATTTAACCATTGGAGTTGATTTTGAGAATCAGAATTGCAAGATAATATGTGAATACACTGCTTATTCCCCATTGGAGGGGGGCCATGCCGTGGCTTCCGGGAGCCGCGTACAGTGGCCCCGACCCTGTTCCCTGGTTGGAGCGCCGGAGTGGGGCAAGCTCCAGACACTGCTCCCCAGCAGGAGCTCGAGGGCCAGGTTAAGACAGCTGGCGGGCTGGATCCAGCCCACAGGCCATAGTTTGCCCACCCCTGGAGTAAGTCGTTCTCAATAAAGTTCTGCCTTGGATGCAACTGGGAAAGGCTGAAAGAAGGGAGAACACAGTGCTGCTGTAGAAGCATTAGTAAGCATGGAGAAAGTGATTTGATGTTCATGCTTCCCATATTTAGGAGTAGGAGAGAATAAGGTCTACATCGAATTGGAAAGGCATGCAAGTGCTCCAAGTCCTAGGAAGCAAACTATTAATATTTAAATGCCTCTCTAGTTAAGAAAGAGATGCCTAGTGCAGTAATTGTGAACAATGAAAGGTTTAATATATTGAGATTTGTGGCCAAATCATCCCTGGTTAACTAAATCACAGCCAAAAGACAAGTTGAAGCAAAGATTCCCACTCTGAGGTCTTATGTTGACAGAGCAGACAAACCCTCCTTTGGTTCCCTTTTGCTTAACTGTGAATGCATTTTTTAAAATAGTGATTTATTTAATTCTTGAGATGAGTAACACTATTTCTGTTAACGCTCTAGATTAGAGAGATACAGTGGGTGAAGTAATATCTTTTACTGGACCAACTTCTGTTGGTGAAAGAGCCAAGCTTTTGAGCTTACACAGAGCTCTTCTTCAGCCCAGAGCTGAACAGAAATTGCTCCAATAAAAGATATTACCTCATCCACCTTGTCTCTATAATATCCTGGGACCAACACAGCTACAGTAACATTGCGAACTGCGTTCTATATTGTTTACGAGCACTTTTTGTTAGCAATAACAGATTTAGCTGTGCCTTAGAGCTCATCAGGTGAAGCAGCATGAAATGGTTTGTAATAATCATGACTGACATGAAAAGTTTAGTTAGCATCTATAGCTCATACTACTGCTCAGATTTACTGGCAGTGCCATTTTAGGCTAAAAGTTAATGGGTGTTATTTTACATTCCATTGACTTCTTGAATACGTATGCAGGGTTTAAAGCAAACAAGGCTTTCTACAAAATTTTTCACAGGATGTGCACAAAGTGCAGTCAGCAAAAGGTCACTACTTCACCCTTTTGCATAAAACTGGATGCCAAAACCCCCCAAACCACTGCAACTTACTCTGGCAACTGTAGACTTTTTCCTCCTCCTCTTCCTTTCTTCTGCTTAGTGCCTGCCAAGTTGACTCATCTGCTTCAGACTCAGCTGCTGCTTTTATGCAAGGCCGTGCTGCCACCACCACTTGGAATATGAGCACCTGCAGCCTCACTGGGGAGACAGGAGCACACACCAACTGCTGAGTCCACCCTCTAAATTGTTGCGATTTTTTCTGACAGCAGGAAGATAGAAGCAGGCATCTGTACATGCAGGTCTCATGCATGGTGTGGCTAGTAATGGACAGCAGCATCATTTTGGACAGCATTTAGGGGGGTGGGGGGGGGGTGGGAGGGGAAGACCCAGCAGCTGGTGCAACTTCTGCCTCCCTGCTGAGTCTGCAGCTGTTCATATGCACCAAAGGACAGCAGTGCTGCCTCAGATAAAAACAGCCACTGAGCCTGTAGCAGGTAAGCCACCTTGGGGAGGCAGGTAGACACCGAGAAGGAGACAGGAAGAGAGCACGGAAGAAGTCTGCAGCAGCCAGAGTAAACTGCAGCAGTTCGGGAGTGGACTCAACAGCCAGTTTTATGAGAGGCAAGACTGCCACCACCGCACTGAGCACCAGACCAGTGAGCACATGTGTCCACTTCTGCCTCCCAGCTGTTGGAAAAATTTGGGCATTGGGCTAATTTTGCCCAGTCCATTAAATCACGATTTTCCTCAGGATCCTATCTATGAAGAGAATGGAACATTTTTTGCTGAATAAGGGATTCTGAAAATTTCAGAGTTCAGTATTTTCCAAAAAACATTGGGTAGAAAACTCCCACGGCATAATAGTGAGATTATCATTCCTTTAGGAGAGAAACTAACCTGCTTGGAATTCAATCACAAATGCTCATTCTATTCATTGTTACATGCAGCTACATTCTTATTAAAGGTCTATGCAAAAAACACTAGAAAATATATTTCAGTGAAACAATCCTGCATTGAAGAAATTAACTAATTAATAACTGATCTCATTTCTCACTTCAATAAATAGTGCTTAAGAAGCTTGGGGGAATCAGAGTGTTGACCACAGAGTGAGGTGGTGGCCATGTGTTAAATAGTAATAAAAGCTTTATTAATACAAAGAGAACCATTACAAGAATAATTTACCCAACTTGTTTGTTCTTGCTCAACTGTTTCCTCTGCAAGGAGGCTACATCCTGCAAAGTCACACTTAAGAGGGTATTAGTCAAGTAGTTTCTCCTTATTCAGCAAAACCAAATTTGAAATTCCCTCATTCATGAAAGACTACAATATTAAAAACTTTAAGCTCTGCAATTTACCTGATCTTCAGTCAAGTTGGGTAACAGATCTGTCATTCTAGAAACTGGAAAAGATTTCTTTGTTGATTCAGGAGAACCCAAAAACTTCATGAAATACATTACATAGCACAGCACCAGAATACTGGTGTATAAAAGCTGAAAGAAAAGATATGAAACATAATATAAACTACAGATTTAGAACTACATACTAGGATTCCCAGCTAAATAATAATTGAATACCTCACAATTATTCTGAATTGTCAAATAGTAGACTGAGTGAAGGAATAGTTTACAAACAAATGTTCTAAACCAAATTACTACTATCACTAGTCACCTTAACACAAAAATCCCATAACTTTTTTTTTTTTTTTTTTTAAATCAGCACATTTTAACATTACTGGCCCCAATCTGTGTCACTCCACCCTAAAATTGGTTATGTTTGCACTGCAACAAAATATTTTCAGCATGGCTGCAGCTGACCCAGGTCAATTGATTCAGGCTCGCAGGGTTCAGGCTGAAGGGCTAAAACAACGGTGGCCAACCTGTGGCTCCAGAGCCACATGCGGCTCTTCAGAAGTTAATATGTGGCTCCTTGTATAGGTACCGACTCCGGGGCTGGAGCTGCAGGCGCCAACTTTCCAATGTGCCGGGGGGTGCTCACTGCTCAACCCCTGGCTCTGCCACAGGCTCTGCCCCCACTCCACCCCTTCCCGCCCTCTCCCCTGAGCCTGCCATGCCCTTGCTCCTCCCCCTCCACCCCAGAGCCTCCTGCATGCCACGAAATAGCTGATCGGGAGGTGCAGGGAGGACAGGGGAGATGCTGATCAGCAGGGCTGCCGGTGGGTGGGAGGTGCTGGGAGCAGGGTGGGGGAGTTGGTGGGGGCTGCTGACGTATTACTGTGGCTCTTTGGCAATGTACATTGGTAAATTCTGGCTCCTTCTCAGGCTCAGGTTGGCCACCCCTGGGCTAAAAAGTGCAGTGTAGATGTTTGGAGCCAAGCTCTGAGATCCCAGAAGCTTTTCACTGCACTGTTTTCGTCTTCTGTTGTCCAATTCATTTGTCCTAGTTAGTAGATATCTAATTATAAAGCTTTAATTAATTCATAGAATATATTTTATTGATCTGTCCCACAAGCACTTACATAGGGAGAAGAGGTTTATAAATTATTCAAGACAGTTGAAATTTGCAGCCAAATTATACTAATGTCTGTAAAAGGGGGACCTAAATGGAAGGATTGATTGCAACTACAGTGACAGACAGCATTAATATTATGTAACACCACAGGTATGCACTACATTTTGCAGAAAAATTAAAGGCAGGGTATTTGCAATCTAAGGGCCTGATCTTACAAATTCTTACTGTGAAGTAGAGTTTTGCAGGTTTAGACCCTAAATTAAAACGGGTTATGAAGACAAAAATATGTAATTGCTTCAGTTTGTTATGCCCTAAAGTAAGGTGTTCAAGCATGTACTTAACAGAGGAACAGCTGTCTTTCAATCCTGATTCAGTCCATAGATTATTTCACCATCCACACAACTGCTATGATTATAAATCAGTCTGATGAAGTCTTGGGGGCAGGTCCGTTATGTTCCTACAGTGCCTAGCACAATAGGCTCAGGCCTTTAAATACTTGTTATTTTTCTGTAGTGTGGTAGCGTTTAGTCTGCACAAAGGCTCTCTTAGTTTGGAATATATTCTCAAATCTTAAATGCCAGTTATTACATATAAACATTGATCTATTTGGTCATATTTATCATTGAAATTCTTTGCTTAAGAACTCAAGATCTTATTTCCATATGCATTTCTCTTCTGATCTTTACTACAATAAGGGGGAAAAAATCAAAACATATTTGTTGAACTGGTGCACACATCGTCATCTCCTGTCGCAAACAGTAGGAATTCAAAGTAACAAATTCAATGATTAAGCATACCAATCATTAGCATGTATAAGTGAATTAGAAATAATAAGAGAATAATAAGTGTCCATATTTGGATAATGTGCATGCATACATAAAACCTGATGCGTGTTTCCGTTAGCACTAAACTGGGTCAGTCACAATGCTAAGTGTGTAGTAGACATCAATATACAAGAACAGTATTCTGTACAATATTGCAGAAGCATCTTCCTCTTACTTTCAGAATTAGTTAATTGGCTAAATCCAAGAGGCAGCAGCAAACAGACGTTTGGTGAATCACAAATATACAGTAGAGAACACAGAGAAAAAAAAACTTACCTGAGCCAAAGAAAAAATGTAAAGTCCCCATTGTGGATACAGAACTACTAAAATAACTGTCAAAATGCATTTGGAGATTATTGAAAGACTTTCAGCAATTACCTAAAGAAAAAAAAAGAACACATTCACTGCCAACTGCATCAGCCAGAAGATCTGAAGAGTACACAAACTGCATATTCACTTATTATGTATGTACATTTAAAAACATGTGTTAAATATTAGGTATCAGACTTTCAAGGCCAAAGGGATCTCATCACACTACTCTTTAACTTCATTCAGAGTTATGTGATTAAATACCCCAGTCATCTTTGACTACCTCAATCAAGACTTTCTCCATCATTGTCCAATATATGTATGTATAGTGCTCATTTTACTAACCTTAAGCCTTATAAACAAATGTGCTTGTGCCAAAACCCAGAATGGTTCTCCTAGAAGTTCAACCACTGCAGAAAGACCAAATGCAACTACTCCAATCTTATAGTAGGGAACTGCATTAGGATCAGGAACTTCAAGTAACCGTAGCCAGATCCAGCCCAGAAACAGTGACCAACAAACCCCCAAAGGAACTCTAAAATAAATAAAGTCAAATAAGTTGTTTTTCTGAGTTATAGGGGCGCTTGTCTAAATGGCAAAAAACAAATTAAATTAAGTGATCACATATTGCAAGCAAAAGAGGAAGGAAACATGCAGTTTTCACTTTGCTATATAAAATTAAAATATTTGAATTGATACTACAGGATACAAGTATTCATATTTAATTTCTTTGTGGTGATTATATTTACATAAATACTTTAAACATTCTAATAGAAAAAGTTCAAACCATTACCACCCACTTTTTAACTGCTCCCCCACCCCACCCCCAAAAAAAACCCCTGCCCACTGTTGCTGTTGTTTTAAAAAGATCTCTAACAAACTCCTTTAACTTCTTTTTATAGGCCTACCCCACTCAGTGCCTCTTCAAGTGCATCACATAAGAGGCTGCAGACAACTTCCTCACCTCTAGGGGACCAATTGCATGGTTGTAAGACAGACCCTTCTTTCTGAAAAGGCCAGTCTTCAGTAAGGATATAGAAAGACATACTAAATCTTTTAATAAGTTACAAAATACTAATGATGACTGCATTATGCTGCTAATAAAGTAACAGTATAGAAATAGGAGTTACTGTACAATTTATCTTGCCCTATGATAACCCAGACTGGAAACAAAGCCATAGCAAAAGCCCCTGGAACACACAAATAAGTAGGAAATACTGCTTTCTCTTGGAGATTTAGCACTAACAGTTACAACCACGGCAAATCATCATTACTAGCACAATTTCAATTATGGATGACTACACTAATTATTTATTTAATACAAATAGAAGCCTTTTTATTTATCTGCTTTACCATACCTGAAATAACTATTTGTAATTAAATTTAAGCAATATGGACAGTAACAAGATTTTTACATCACCTAGTACAACAGCGCCCTGACTGGCTGGTTTCAGCTACTACTGCTATGTAAGTTATACAATAATAAAATTAATACTAAATAAAGGCTTGTCTACAGGAACACTTTGTTCACAACAAGCTGGGGCACACTAAGTGTTCATGTGGACCCTGCTGACACACACTAACAGTTCCTTAGTGTGCTTTGATCTACTCCCATTTCAAAGCAGGGCCCATAAAGTACACTAAGGAACTGTCAGTGCATGTCAGCAAGGTTCACATGGACACTTTGTGCACAGCAGGCTCATGATCGGCTAGATTCACACCCCAGCTTGCCATGAACTAAATGTTTGCATAGACAAACCTGTAGAATCTAACACACTTTGGCTGCTAGGCATTTTGGCTAGACACCTAGTTTTGCGTCTTCCACAGCTGAAAACATAAGCAAACCTCTGATCTTATCTAAACATGGCAGTTTTGTGGGTGAGGGGAGGACAAAGTGTTTCTCTGATTTCTCATTCTCCTATTCACACTTCCACTCCAACGTCCTGTACCGGACCTACTAAGCAAAAGCTGTACTCTGCTTCCTCCAGGAGCAGGCAGTTCTAGTACTTAATTAGCCTCTAAAGTAACCGAAGATAGCCGTGCCCTCAGGGGCCACCCACAGTGCTTTTGCAGTGCTCCAAACCCCAAAGAGATTTGGAATCAAGCTCTAGATCCAAACTTGGATCTGCCACATAAATGAAAACCTTCATTTTCGGTTTTACTTCTCCCCACTGGGAGAAGATAGGCAAACACATATGACAGAAGTTAGTCACAAAGCTTAAGGCACTACGAGAAGGCGTTCAGGTACTATGGTGATGAATGCTGTATAAGAACCTCTAGTTCTAATACTTTTGAAGTACATGTTCCTAAATAATCAGATTTTCCCTTGTGTGTATCTTGACTATAGAATTTACTTCCCTAGTATAGCTCCAAAAGAGGCCAAGGCCATGGATACTAAGAGCATAGTATAAACAATAATACTTAACTCAACTCTCATACAGCACTTTTCGTCAGTAGATCTCAAAATACTTTTAACCCCATTTAATCTAATGCCTTGAAACTTTGTCTTGAGGCTGCAACTGAGGAGATCATAATTTGCTACTTCCTGGAACAGTAGTCTAGTTAGGTAAATACATATTTTCGTCTTTATATGTGCTCAGACATCTGGCAATGAATACTTTTATAAACATAGACTGGAATAAATAAGAATCTCAAAAGGAAACTTACGTTAGCCACAAAAGATTAATAGTTTTGGTCCAATTTCGCTTTGTGCTGCCACTCAAACAAGCCCTACGGAATGCCTCTCTGGCTAAGAAAACAACTGTAGAATAAAGCAGTGTTAGCCTAAAGAAAGGGGATAAAAAGATAAAGTGATTCTTTTGAGGGCTTGTCTTCATGTACAGCACTACAGCGGCTAAACTGACATTTAAAAACTAAACTGACAAAGCCACTTTACCTATAAACATAGTTTAAATACCATGAAGCAAAAACTTATTTCTAATAGATGATCTTATAATAAAAATCGTGCATAATAGAGGGTTGATGAATTTGTCCCCAACGGGGGAAGATGTGGTGTCATAAGGTTTAATACAGATAGAGGCAAATTGTATTTTTTTTCCCCTCACGTGGTAAATTGTTAACATACAGTTCTCCTGACGGGCAGGAAAAGAATAAGAGTACAGCAGCGTTTTTCAAATGGATGCTCCAACCTTTACCAGGTAAGGTTTAAGCAAGTCCCATGGAAGTTGGAAGGAATACTCTACCCAATTTGCTTAAGATTTGCAAAAACCCACACCAGGTATCTGTATGTTCAACATTGAATATTAAGAACCTAGTAGTCAGTTACTCATTCATAACTTCAAAACTGAACATTATCAAGCTACTCTTATCACAAATTACAGGCACACCATTGTACAGTTCAAAATTCAGACAGAAATGTTTCTAATGCCACTGGAAACAGTTCTAAACATTTCACTTAGTCATCCTGCTAGTCCATGAGGCAGAAAGCAAAATGGATTGATATACTTCCGTTGCTCAGATTTAGAGAATTCCAAAAAGCAAACAGCATAAAAAATCCAAGAAGTACTTTGTTAGAGGTTTTTTTCTGAAGTGTTACTCGCAACATGGGTAAGAATTTGTTTTTAAATACAAGGCATATAATCTTACTTCAAGCCTTTAAAGTGTACTGACATCAGCATCTTCATTATGCTACCATGCACCCACTTTTTAAAAATCTTGCATTATGGAAAGCCTGGGTACTTCATTTGTATTTAGAAAAGGAACAACATGACAAACTTCTATATTGGAATCATTCACCATCAATTCTATTCTTCATTACCTTACATTCACAAGGCCAATCATTTCTTTTGATACATAGCGGAGAGTAAATGCATTTAAGCCAAAAGTAATCACCCGAAACAATATCTGTGAAGAAAACACACAGAATAAGTTGCATTAGATACTTTCAAATATGGACCAATATCAATCTTAACAAGGAACCAGATCCTGTGCAGAGCCAAGCATCTTCTGAAAGGTACTGAATTCTTTCAGCTCCTACTGAAGTTGATGAGGATATGTGCTCAACTCAGATGAGACGTCCAGTATCTCACAGGATTAACCCCATGGACAATTATTTTTACTATTTGCTATCTAAATCAATGGGTCTCAACTAGGGTACGATACGTCAACTCATCTACATCATTGTTTCTCAACACGGGGGTTGTGACTCCACAATGGGATCACAGGACAGGTTTAGGGGCACCACAAGTGCAGTGCCAGTGTTAGAGGGTGGCAAGCAGGGCTCTTGCCCAGGGCCCTATGCCACAGGAGGCCTTGAGAAGCTAAATTACATGCTTCAGCCTGGGTGGCAGCACTTGGGCCTCAGACTCCTGAAAGGCACACAGTAGTCTGTAAAGGTTGAGAACCACCCATACAGCATCAATTTACCTAGAAATAATTGAAATTAGAAACAACTCACATGCCAAATGCATTGCTCGTCTGGAAAATAAAAATTACTTATAGGGAACATGGAGGTGCAATGGCACCTTAAGTATACTGTAAGCACAAACTTACTAACCAAGGAAGAAAACATTTTCTCTGCTTCACAGATGAAATGGATTGCATAAGATGACTACAGCAGGTCTGTGGCAGAGCTAAAAGACCCTAGTTCTCCTGACCAGTGACCATGATGCTATCTATTTAGCTTTTGTCTTATGTTGCTTAATTGTGTCCTCTCACCAGTAACCTATTATGGGACAGGGCACAAGCCTTGAGACTGCCTGCAGAACAGCTTTGTTTTCATCTGTAACAGACCCAGAAATAAGTAGGAACTCAAAACAGCAGCCAGTGGGCACTGCAGGAAGCCAAGCACAAATGACACAAGAGAGAACCTGCAAAACTCAAGAAGGCGAACCTCAGTTATGAAAATAACCGAGCCAGAGAAAGGGATGAGAATAGGAGAGGAAGACTGAACCTAGCTGGTCTCCGTGCGCGGTCAAGTGTCACGACACGCTATGGCGACACGCAGGAGGTTGGCCGCCGGCAGCCCCCGCTCGGAGGAGTTCGCTCTTACACCGCAGAGGAGATTCCCTCCTTCCACGACAAGGCGGGGAGTGGGAGCCGCGTCCGCCTGCTCTGGGAGGGGCACGCCGCGGGCGTGGGGGGGCACCCAGCAGAGGAGCCGTGAGGGGGACATAAAGCGTCCGGGTACCTGCAGCAAGGCGCTGGAGGAGGCCAGCCGGGTGGTCTCGCTCAGCACGTCCTGGGAGCCCATGGCTCGCGCCCCCGACGCACCAGGGGGAGACGAAGGCTCAGCACCCGGACCCCCGGCTGCCACGCGTGGGAGCCGCTCTCAGCCTCCGCTGCGGCTCCATCCCGCTCCCAGCCCGGCGTCGGTCTCCCCGGCCGAGAAGCAGGAAGTCATGGCACTGCCGAATTGTCGCGCATCGATCCCGTCAGCCGGGGCGGAGCGTGGGGCTCTGGCCGCGAGGCCGCTTCCTCAGGCCTCCCCCACCCCAACGCAAGGCGGGGGCAAGGCGAGGCGCCGAGCCACGTCCTCGTTCCAGCCCAAACCCTGACAAGGAGACATCTCCCCCGCCTCCACACACACACACACAGGCCCGCCCTTTAAGGGGACACGAAGACAAGCGCCCGCCCTAACCATGAGAAGAGACAAGGGGAGCCACACAACTGCCCCCCTGCATTACACGGGATAAGAGGGAAACCCTTATACACAACTCCCCATGACCCTTGTAGGGAACAAGAAAAAAACCTCCCAACACACGACCTAACTCTCAAAGAGAGATGCCAACTCACACCCAGCTCTTGCCCGAACTCTTCGGGCAGGGGTGGGCAAATTTTTTGGCTCACGAACGTAGTGTTGGGGTGCGGGAGGGAGTGCAGGGTGTTCGAGGGGGCTCAGGGCAGGGGGTTGGGGTGCAGGGTGTTCGAGGGGGCTCAGGGCAGAGGGTTGGGGTGCAGGGTGTTCGAGGGGGCTCAGGGCAGGGGGTTGGGGTGCAGGGTGTTCGAGGGGGCTCAGGGCAGAGGGTTGGGGTGCAGGGTGTTCGAGGGGGCTCAGGGCAGGGGGTTGGGGTGCAGGGTGTTCGAGGGGGCTCAGGGCAGAGGGTTGGGGTGCAAGGTGTTCGAGGGGGCTCAGGGCAGAGGGTGCAGCAGGGGGTTGGGGTGCTGGCTCCACCCCGGCATCGCTTATCTGGAGCGGCTCCTGGGTGGCAGTGGCACGCAGCAGGGCTAAGACAGGCTCCCTGTCTGCCCTAGCCCCGCACCACTCCGGGAAACAGCCGGCCCCTGGGGCAGGGCGGGCAAATGGCTCCACGCGCTGCCCTCGCCTGTGGGTACCTCCCCCGAAGCTCCCATTGGTCGCAGTTCCACGTTCCTGGCCAATGGGCGTGCGGGGGCGGTGCCTGCAGGCAACACAAGGAGCACTCTGAACCCCCGCTGCTCCAGGGGCCGCAGGGACAGGGGGCCAGCCGCTTCCGAGAGTGTCCCGCGGCCGCAGCTTGTCCTCCTCTGTCTTAAGGGGAAAGGAAAACATTCATATACGTCCCCCAACCCCTATGGAGTCAAGGCAAACCAGCGCTCCTCCAGACCTTCTAATGGACCAGGAGAGACATCCTTCACAGACATACAGCTCCCCCAAACTCTACCCTGCTCCCCCAAACTCTACCCTTATCTGGAAGAAGGAAAGGCAGCTCCCCAAACGCCAACTCTTAAAGGCAGCATAGAGACACCTTTCACACACACTCCTCTCCCTCTGGGTAGATTAGTGTTGTACTTTGATTCTATCCTGAAGTGAAGACTTTGGCTGTTTGATGAGACACATTCTCACTGATAACTATTTCTAACGTTTCCTCTTGCAGCTGTCTCTGTTAAGAGGTGCACCTGGCAACTATCCAAGAGCTCAGACCCACCAATGTATCACTCAGGTTGATCTCAAAACAGCTGGTTGCCAGTGTAAAGTTCTGAGTCACTTTCACTCAGACACTTAGTTTTTAGATGCCCATAATGTCATAATAGATAACTTTTGTGTACTTCACCAAAGCAACAAACAGCCATGGGTATAACTCAACACCTGCTAAGGCCCAAATGTAGAATGTAGTGTGACGCAAAGATCCAAAAAAATGAGGAACACACAAATCATGCATGCAGGAAAATTAATTATTTGGAGTGCATTCCTTTAGTGTAAATAGCAATTTGTGTTTATTATGTAAATAATTTTTTACAACAAAACTGAAGATACAGAAATTTGTATGGAACATAGGGAACTTTGGGAGTAAAATGAATCATGTTCCTCAAAATGATGGAGATTTGAGATGTATATGGCCACATGCAAATCAAGAGGCTATTCTTAACTGTTTGTGACTCTCCTGTTTCTGTAAACCTGCTGAAGAGAAGTTATTTGCAGTAAATTATATGAAATTACTTCTGTTAAGATGACACCAAAGATGATACAGTCAGCCACTGCGGTGGTTTTCTCTTGGGTTCCTAGCATTAAATGCACTTCCTATATTGCTATCTGTGTCTGCATTTTTAATGTACCTATGTGCATAATTTCTAGGCATTATGTTTCTGTTAATGTTACCTCTCATTCTAACAGCTCTGAGCAGACTCATTCTCTATTAAATTCTTTTATTGACACCCATCATTGTAGTATCTGAGTGCTTTGGTTATTTTCTGCAAGAATGTCTTTACATGAAGAGTTGGGTTTTGCTATGTGATAACAATGTGACAAGACCAGACTCTGGCTCATTATTATCACTGCAGTAAGCATGTACTGAATATGCTCCCTTTGCAGTGCCAATATTCCAATGGCATGTTCCTGTCACATTAACTGGATTGTGTCCAACCGTACATTGGCACTTCACTCTGTTGTGCTCTAACATTGCACAGGGGTAGCAGCAAAATGGTTAACAGTATTTAGGACTCCATTTCAGCCAGATACACATATATAGCCCCTAAGCCAATGAAAGGCTTATGGAGTGAAAAGCAGTCCACACCAATTACTAAGCTTAAGTAATTTAAAGCTTTAATAAGAAAATTTTATGCCATTATCAAGCATAAAGCATAAGTGAAACAGATAGCGCAAGATAGAATAACAATCAGTTACCAAGTCCTGGGCTGCACGTAGGCTGTTTCTGTCATCATCAGGTCCATGCTGGTCTGATCTGGTGGGTGTCCTGCATTGCTCTACCCTCCCTTTTATAAACACACATCCTCTATACCTTGTCTCATAATATCATGCAAGCACAAATTATTAAAACTACTTTATCTATAATCATTCTATTCCAAATATAATTGCATATACACATCATAATAGCTCTCATACATTTTTACTAAGCTTGCTAAAACTCTAATTGGTACCTCCTTATCTATCCTTTGTAATCATTGCTACCTTCCTCCTTACTCAGTCTAGCTGTCATTTCATTATTTTCATGTGTTCCATTGTCTTTTACAACAGTTGTCTTATTCTTACTTATTTGCTTCTTTTGGCCTTGGAGTTGCTGGCTGGTTAGTCCTGTCCAGTCAGTGTCCATCCTCCCTAATCTGTTTTACTAGGGAGAGCTGTACCTAGCTAGTAAATCACACATTTGTCTGGTTTTGCTCCATCATCTACACAGACCAAGAATCAACTGTAGATAAGACAGCTTTCTGGTTTTTTACAAGCTTTGAAGTTGTTTTACCAGAGTTTTGAGAGCTGTGTCAAAAAGACACACAGAGAGCAGAAAAATCTCTTCTATATTTTCTTATAACACTATTAAATATATAATCTCTACTTCTCTACCACTATTTAATATACATTTATCTAACAGTTCATTATATATTTCTTTACAGGCTAGTTGCATCTATGCTGTGTTAACTTTATGGATTATGGAGGGACAATTACATATGTCAAATGTATTGGTACTCAAATATCTTTAAATAAGCAACATTTCCCCAGCCTTTTAATCAGTTATTTATATATTCCAACCCTCCCCACAAATGTAATTGTGCCAAATTTCATGAGCATAAGATACTTCAAATGCTTCATAGAATAAAGGATCATCTGTATATGTGTTCTGCCTCCACACTCTGCTTTTTTCATGTTTTTTCTGACTGGCTGGAGCTCATGTATGTGTTCCCCACAAAAGACAGAATAATTGGCAAGTCAGTTTGGCAAGAGCATTCTGACCCTTTAAGGGCAGGTGCAGTCCAGCATTCCTGTTTTTGGCCTTAGTCTTTTAAGCATGGGCATTCTGGGAACACAGCAGAATATGAAAGCTGATCAGCTGTAAGTAAACAGGGTAGTTCTGAGGTCTGACTACTCAGGAAAGAATTTTTACTGCATTTTAAGTTGTTGAGCTAGTTAAGGACTGTGTGCATCTCTGCAGCTGAGAGAAGAAAGAATTATTCAAACTCTAGTTGAGAAGACTTTGAAGAACCCCTGTAGACCTGGTCAGGTACAACTTCCTATGAAGATTATTAATAGGTAACAATGATTGTAGCCTGAAAGGGAGCTAGCAACCAGGGGACCACAAACAGGGGAGTTTGAGACGGGGAGAAGGAGATCCCCCTGCTGAACGAACAAGGTGCAAATACTAATCTTGGGGTGAGTGAATTTGATTGGCTGTTTGTGGTTTTTCCTTCTCTTTCAGGTTATTTCAGTTACAGAATCAGTTGGGATTGTGTGTCTGGGGACTGTTTCAGCTTTTGTTCCCTGAATCATCCTTGATCATCTTTGATTAGCCTGAATCAGCCTTGTGATCACCCTCCCCCTGTGTGATTAACGAGAGGGTAGGGCTGACCTAGGAGAGAAAGCCTTAAATGCCAGGAGCTAAGCTACCAAGAGGAGCTAACAAACAGGGGAGTTTGGAAGAGGAAGATGTAATATAATTGCTATGGTTAGGAAAGGCCTCATTGCCAGTACCAATGCTGCTCCTGTCTCCTCCACCTGTGCCTGTATCCAGACAGACAACCATGGATACCTTTACCCAGATCCTGGTGTGGATTTTCAGAAACCATGGCCTACACTTCCCACTCACAGAAAGCCAGGCTGTGGGGACCATCCAGTGTGAAAGGTGCCTGTTGGTGGAATCTCTCAGGAAGCAGGTGGGAGAGCTACAGGAGGAGGTTGCTAGGCTGAGGAGCATCCATGCCCGTGAGGAATTCCTCCAGAGTATTCCTATGGAGACATCCAAGGCTGAGGAAGCTATCCAGCTACAAAGGGCTGCTGTCACACCACCAGGGGAGGAGGATATGGCTGCTGGTTACTACTTACTACCTACTAACAACCCACCCACCATGGTGATGGAAAACCGATATGCTGCCCTGGCAACAAGCGATGAGAAATCACTCCCCAGAGGTGGAGGAGGAGAAGCTATGTACTCCCAAGGCTGGGAGACTAGCAGCCACCACTCCCAGGAGGAAACGAAGGGTAGTGGTTCTTGGTGATTCTCTTCTGAGGGGGACAAAGGCACTTATCTGTCGCCTGACATGGCATCCTGGGAGGTATGCTGCCTACCTGGGGCCCATATCCGAGATGTTATGGAGGGATCGTCAAGGATAATCCAGCCCTCTCACTACCCCATACTACTCATCCATGTGGGTACTGATGATACTGCAAAGTACGATCCTCAGGAGATCAGAAGTGACTACAGGGCTCTGGGAGTAAGGGTGAAGGAGCTCGGAGTGCAGGTGGTGTTCTCTTCGATCCTTCCGGTCCAGGGTAGGGGCCCAGGCAGAGACGGATGCATCTTGGAGATGAATGCCTGGCTGTGAGGATGGTGTCGCTAGGAGGGCTTTGTCTTCCTTGACCATGGGATACTGTTCCAGGAAGAAGGACTGCTAGGCAGAAGGACTGCTAGGCAGAGATGAGGCCCACCTATTGAGGAAGGGGAAGAGCATATTTGGATACAGACTGGCTAACCCAGTGAGGAGGGCTTTAAACTAGTTTTGAAGGGGGCAGATGATCAAAGCCCACAGATAAGTCAAAAACATGGAGACCTCGGACAAGGATCAGAATTTGCGGGGAGTATGGGCTATTATAGCAGGGATAAAAGAGAGACAAGACCTAACTGGGGAGGGAAGGGAAATAAATCAGTATCTTAAATGCCTCTATACTAATGCGAGAAGTATGAGGAATAAGCAGGAAGAACTCAAAATTCTAGTAAATAAACACAACTATGACATAATTGGCATCACAGAGACTTGGTGGGATAATACACGACTGGACTATTGGTATAGAAGGGTACAGCTTGCTCAGGATGGACAGGCAGGGGGGAAAGGGAGGAGGTGTTGCCTTTATATAGTAAAAATGTATATACTTTGACTGAGGTTGAGATGGAAATAGGAGATAGACTTGTTTTTTACCCCTTTTATCCTTACCCAGAGACTTTCAACAAGTGTGATGCCCTGGTAGGGGTCTGCTACAAACCATCTAACCAGGAAGAAGAGGTGAATGAGGTTTTTTTTTTAAACAACTAACAAAATCATCCAAAGCCCAGGACTTGGTGGTGATGTGGGACTTCAACTACTTATACATCTGTTGGGAAAATAACATAGCAAGGCACAGATTATCCAACAAGTTCTTGGAATGTACTGGAGACAATTTTTTTTTTTATTTCAGAAGATTGAGACAGCTACTAGGGGAGAGGCTGTTCTAGATTTGATTTGGACAAATAGGGAGGAACTGGTTGAGAATTTGAAAGTGGAAGGCAGCTTGGGTGAAAGTGATCATGAAATGGTAGAGCTCATGATTTTAAGGAATGGTAGGAGGAAGAACAGCACAATAGACAATGGATTTCCAGAAGGCAGACTTTAGCAAACTCAGGAAGTTGGTAGGTAAGATCCCATGGGAAGCAAGCCTGAGGGGGGAAAAGCCATTGAAGACAGTTGGCAGTTTTTCAAAGAGACATTATTAAGGGCACAAGAGTAAACTATCCCATTGCATAGGAAAGAGAAGAAATATGGCAAGAGACCACCTTTGCTTACCCAGGAAATCTTCAATGATCTAAAAATCAAAAAACAGTCCTACAAAAAGTGTAAACTAGGTCAAATTACAAACAATGAATATAAACAAATAACACGAGTATGTAGGGACAAAATTAGAAAGGCCAAGGCACAAAACAAGATCAAACTAGCTAGAGACATAAAGGGTAACAACAAAACATTCTAATAAATTAGAAGCAAGAGGAAGACCAAGGGCAGAATAGGCCCATTACTCAGTGAGAAGGGGGGGAACAATAACAGAAAATATGGAAATGGCAGAGGTGCTTAATAATGACTTCAGTTTTCACCAAGAATGTTGGTGGTAATAGGACGTCTAACATAGTAAATGCCAGTGAAAATGAGATAGGATCCGAAGATAAAATAGGGAAAGAACAGGCTAAAAATTACTTAGACAAATTAGATGTCTTCAAGTCACCAGGGCCTGATGAAATGCATCCTAGAATACTCAAGGAGGTGACTGAGGAGATATCTGAGCCATTAGCAATTATCTTTGAAAAGTCATGGAAGACGGGAGAGATTCCAGAAGACTGGAAAATGGCAAATATAATGCCAATCTATAAAAAGGGAAATAAGGACAACCCGGGAAATTACAGACCAGTCATCTTAACTTCTGTACCTAGAAAGATAATGGAGCAAATAATTAAGCAATCAATTTGCAAACATCTAGAAGATAATAAGGTGATACATAACAGTAAGCATGGATTTGTTCAAAACAAATCGTGTCAAACCAACCTGATAGCTTTCTTTGACAGGGTAACGAGCCTTGTGGATGGGGGGAAGTGGTAGACATGATATATCTTGACTTTAGTAATGCTTTTGATACTGTCTTGCATGACCTTCTCATAAACAAACTAGGGAAATGCAACCTAGAAGGAGCTACTGTAAGATTGGTGCAAAACTGGTTGGAAAACCGATCCCAGAGAATAGTTATCAGTGGTCCACAGTCATGCTGGAAGGCCATAACAAGCGGGGTCCTGCACAGATCAGTTCTAGGTCTGGTTGTGTTCAATATCTTCATCAATGATTTAGGTAATGAAATAGAGTACACTTATAAAGTTTGCAGATGATACCAAGCTGGGAGGGGTTGCAAGTGCATTGGAGAATAGGATTAAAATTCAAAATGATCTGGACAAACTGGAGAAATGGTCTGAAGTAAGTAGGATGAAATTCAATAAGTACACATGCAAAGTACTCCATTTAGGAAGGAACAATCCATTGCACACACACAAAATGGGAAATGACTGCTTCAGAAGGAGTACTGTGGAAAGGGATCCGGGGGTCATAGTGGACCACAAGCTAAATCTGAGTCAACAGTGTAACACTGTTGCAAAAAAAGTGAACATGATTCTGGGACGTATTAACAGGAGAGTTGTAAGCAAGACATGAGAAGTAATTCTTCCGCTCTACTCTGCACTGATTAGTCTTTACCTGGAGTATTGTGTCCAGTTCTGGGTGCCACAATTCAGAAAAGATGTAGAAAAATTGGAGAAGAGGAACAAAAATTATTAAAGGTCAAGAAAACATAACCTATGTGGGAAGACTGAAAAAATTGGGTTTGTTTAGTCTGGAAAAGAGAAGATTGAGAGGGGACATGACAGTTTTCAAGTACATAAAAGGTTGTTAAAAGAAGGAGGGAGAAGAATTGTTCTCCTTAACTTCTGAGGATAGGACAAGAATCAATGAGCTTAAATTGCAGCAAGGGAGGTTTAGGTTGGACATTAGTGGTTAAGCACTGGAATAAATTGCCTGGGGAGGTTGTGGAATCCCCATCATTGGGGACTTTTAAGAGCAGCTTAGATGAACACCTGTCAGGAATGGTCTAGAACAGTGGTCACCAACTGGTCGATTGCGATCTCTGGTGGCACAGCAGGGCTGCCGGTAAGAGAGGTTCCCTGCCTACCCTGGCCCTACACCACTCCCAGAAGAGGCCAGCATGGCCCCGTGGTCCCAGGGGCAGGAGAGCAGGGGTCCTCTTCCGCACACTGCTCCTGCCTGCAAGCACCGCCCCCACAGCTCCCATTGGCCGGGAACCAATGGCAGCTGCGAGGGGGGGCGCTTGCACAGAGGGGCAGCATACAGAGCCACGTACTGCCTGCCTCCTCAGGAGCTGCAGGGGTGTGTTGGCCCCTTCTGGGAGTGGCGTGGGGCCAGGGTAGGCAGGGAGTCTGCCTTAGTGGCAGCCACACTCCATTACTGAATGGGAGTCGCTGGAGGTAAGTGCTGCCCGGCGAAAGGCTGCACTCCAACCCCCAGCCTTGAGCCCCCTCCTGGAGCCAGCACCCCAAACCCCTTCCTGCACCCCAAGCTCCAGCCCTGAGCCCTCCCCCAGAGCCAGCACCCCAAACCAGCCCTGAGCCCCCTCCCGGAGCCAGCACCCCCACCCCTTCCTGCATCCCAACACTCCACCCCAGCCCTGATCCCCCTCCCAGAGCCAGCAACCCATACCCCCTCCTGAACCCCAACACTCTGCCCCAGCCCAGAGCCCCCTCCTGCAGCCAAACTCCCTCCCAGAGGTTGCACCCCTCACCCCCTCCTGCACCCCAACCCTCTGCCCCAGGCTCAGCCCAGAGCCCCATACCACACTGCAAACCCCCCAGCCCAGAGCCCACACCCCCTCCCGAATCCCAACCTCCTACTCCAGCCCGGTGAAAGTGAGTGAGGGTGGGGGTAAGCGAGTGACGGGGGGGAGGATGGAGTGAGTGAGGCAGGGCTGGGCTTTGGGCAAGGGGCAGGGTAGATCTTGGGTTGCCCTTACATTCAAAAAGTGATCTTGGGCATAAAAAGGTTGGAGACCACTGGTCTTGACAATACTGAGTCCTGCCATGAGTGCAGGGGACTAGACTAGATGACCCCGAGAGGTCCCTTCCAGTCCCATGATTCTATGATTCAGTGTCTTTGCAGAGCTGAAATAGGCAGATGTATATCTGCATCTAATTTTATGGGTAACAGACTGCATTTGCATATGCACATGCATGCTTATTTTCTGGTATTTTACACACACATCAAGCACATGGCAATAAAAATAGAGCCCGAAGCCTTTTTTTTTTTTTAAGCGTATATTGAAATAACTCCTACAGTGTTGCACATTATTTAACACTCTAACAACAGTTAGTTAGGCACTATGGTAGATAAATGTGGCCTATCATTCTTGAGCATGGTGTTGTTTAATAAAATTAACTTAATGTGAGGAAGGAGCAAGTTTTTATGCAGGCAGTGACAGTTCCAGAGGGAAATTAATCAAATCCAGGGCTGGTTAAAAGCATAGATAACTGCTAGAAGAAAATATAAACCTAATACAGATAAGGATGAAAACTAAACAGCTGGATTTGGAGGAGTACTTGGCCAGGGAACAGCAACATTATCAATATCTTTATGCTAATATTTAAAGCAAAAATCTTGTAAAATCTTAAGCTATGGAGACTAAAGGATTCATATATGCCCATGTGACCACCCCAATACAGTTTGCTGTCATTTAATCATAGAATATCAGGTTTGGAAGGGACCTCAGGAGGTCATCTAGTCCAACCCCCTGCTCAAAGCAAGACCAATCCCCAACTAAAGCATCCCAGCCAGGGCTTTGTCAAGCCTGACCTTAAAAACTTCTAAAGAAGGAGATTCCACCACCTACCTAGGTAACACATTCCAGTGTTTCACCACCCTCCTAGTGAAAAAGTTTTTCCTAATTTCCAACCTAAACCTCCCCCACTGCAACTTCAGACCATTACTCCTTGTTCTGTCATCAGCTACCACTGAGAACAGTCTAGATCCATCCTCTTTGGAACCCCCTTTCAGGTAGTTGAAAGCAGCTATCAAATCCCCCCTCATTCTTCTCTTCCGCAGACTAAACAATCCCAGTTCCCTCAGCCTCTCCTCAGAAGTCATGTGTTCCAGTCCCCTAACCATTTTTGTTGCCCTCCGCTGGACTCTTCCCAATTTTTTCACATTCTTCTTGTAGTGTGGGGCCCAAAACTGGACACAGTATTCGAGATGAGGCCTCACGAATGTCGAATAGAGGGGAACAATCACGTCCCTGAATCTGCTGGCAATGCCCCTACATATACATCCCAAAATGCCATTGGCCTTCTTGGCAACAAGGGCACACTGTTGACTCATATCCAGCTTCTCGTCCACTGTAACCCCTAGATCCTTTTCTGCAGAACTGCTGCCGAGTCATTCGGTCCCTAGTCTGTAGCGGTGCATGGGATTCTTCCGTCCTAAGTGCAGGACTCTGCATTTGTCCTTGTTGAACCTCATCAGATTTCTTTTGGCCCAATCCTCTAATTTGTCTAGGGCCCTCTGTATCCTATCCCTACCCTCCAGCGTATTTATCAGTTGCCTTTGAATACCTGGCTTTCAGCAGAGATTTTTGAAGAGTGTTTTTGGAAGACAGCAGTGTAAACTCAAAAGGATATTAATTACTAGGATAAGAAATGTGATGTACATTATTAACTCCAAAAATTCTTAAACTCTATCTGAATAGTCCAATTTTCTACAGTCTAGGTATCTTGGGACTTGCACTCCCTACTGTAAGCAGGGATATGTTCAAAAGTTACTTTGCAATTCTCAACTTTGCCTGTCCTCAGGTGGCTCTTAACCTGACAGTACTCTAAATATTGTCCAGTAAATCAAGCTCTTACTAAAGTTACAATTGGCCCGTAATTTTGATTAAATATATAGCAGGACCAAGGAGTAATTGCTATGATGCCTGGCACATGATTCTGATCCTTATTAGGGTTTTCTGGGTGCTGCTAATGAGATAATTATGTGCAATAAATGATAGTTATGTACTGTACTATTCTTCTACAATATGAGAGGAGACAGAAGGTTGGTTAATGCTTTGAATTATGTCCTTTGACTTCTGGAGATCTGGATTCAAGCTACATGAAGATTGCCTTAAAAACTACTACAGTATTGCCCCTTTTCTCCTGAGCAATTAGCCAGTATTTGGGACCTTACTGGGTTGTTCCCTTTCAAGGAGAATCAAAGCCTAAATATGGATGATTTAGTTGGGGTTGGTCCTGCTTTGAGCAGGCGGTTGGACTAGATGACCTCCTGAGGTCTCTTCCAACTCTAAAGTTCTATGATTCTATGATATGGTAAGTCTCCTGAGCCCCTAAGACATGCTGTCTCCCTTTGCAGTATTCTCCCCTTTCACGGCTCTCCCACTAAGTCCTAGAAGGAAAGTACAATCAGAAGTGTCAAGACATGTCAGACTCATCAGATCTCAACTGGTGGAAGCTGTACTGTGGATGACAGTAATAAAAGCACTACCACCTCTGCTGTTCCTGCAATGATGGAGAATTATGCCGCTGAAATTTTCCATTATGGACAAAACCACGAATTATCAAGTATATCACGAAGGGAAAGAAAAGAGCACTTAATAAATGTCAAACAAGAAGCATCTACAAATAGAGTAGCAAGGATTTACATGCCCTCCACTTTTCTTTGCATATGTAAATGAAGTGGATGGCCTAGAATTAGGAGGGAGAGAAATTTGTGCTAATTGGGGGCCATTGTCTGGTCTTTTTCAGGCATGTGCTGTGAGCAGCAATAAGTGACAGCTGCTGATGACATGCTTGGGAGTTTGATTTGTCACCTGATAAATATGAAGCGGTAGAAGCTAGCGAAAGAAATTAGTAACTTCAACTGGTTTTAGTTGGAATTATCTCAGCCACCTGCTCCCTTTTTGTGTTAATGCATCTGAGCCACTAGATGGCAAGCCCTCCTTAAGGCAGCAAACAGGGAATACTGTTCAGTCCACAAAGCAGTATGTGGCACAGATGATACTTGAAATCCACAACTTTAGACCTTTAGCATCCTCACTGTTTCTGTTGCATGCCTATGTCTCAGCAACAATTAAAATAGGCCTGCTTGAACAGGCCCTGCTAGAACAGTGGAACAACGACAGCTGGTCAAATGCAGCACAAGAGTCTTCATGTTTGTAACTCCCTTCTATTCATGAAAACTTGGGAGAATAGGCTTCTTTACTTACAATACAATCGATAAATAAAATTAACAGACCTTATCAAGCATTTAATCTAGGACAAAGATACTGTACTGGAACTATGATCTGAAGAAGGCTTTGTCAGCCTAACCAACCTAAGCCTTTGAAGAGCAGTCTGTGTTAGTATGTAAGGCTAGTGTTGCCAATTCTTGTAATTTTTATTACAAGCTTTGATATTTGGAGCTTGTCTTAAAACCCCAGCTTCTGAAGTCAAGAGGTTACATAAGTATCTGTCTTCTTTAAAAGTGTCTTTAGCCCTCATGGTTGCAGAGAGAGTCTTTACATGTGACCCAGGTGTATTCTCACAGCTCCAACAGGAGGCAAAGAAAAAGAACGCCTAATTTATTATTTTGGGGCCAATTTTGTGATTTGCTTGAATACTTGGGATTGACAACACTGCATAAGGTAGTGTTACCCGGGGTTCTTTCAACCCAAAGCTTTTGGTAACTTTTACTCTGTGCGAGGTGCTGTCAGGAAATAAATCAAGGGAGACACGGCCGTCCAACTGATAGATGGCTGGCACAAACAGGGCAACACAAGAGTGCACTTCCACACATCCGCAACAGGTTAGTAAAACACCGCCGACCCTCGACAATTACCAAAGCTGAGTGTGGCTCTCGAGTGTCACCGTAACAGGCTTCTGCTGGCCATACTTCCATTTGCCGCTGGGAACCCCAAGATGCGTCCAGAGGGAGCATCCCTGAAGAGCCCCTTCTGAGCAGTCCAGCTACCTCAAACTTTTCCCCCTTATTTATACATTAGTAATACAGTGACATATCACTTAAAGAAAACTTGCTAAACAAGCAGTTTTTAAAGATCAAGCAAGAGGTTTCCTTATGGTCACCAATTAACCAGATATGGGTTTTTTTTTCAGAGTGTCCAGGCCTTGGGACCCTGACAGACACATTCCTAAGGGTACATTATAGACAAGGTTCCTGTTTTTTTAAAATGCATGTGTGATGTTGCACTCTATATGATTTTATGAAAATATGCTAATGAGCGTTAATATAATGTAACTGAAATATGCTTCATGCAAAAGGTCTCTTGTAAGGTATCATTACAAAGCTTATAATCTACTGAGTGTGGTCATCTTATTTGTATAAATGTATCGCTCTTGTATCTGAAACTAGAAATATGAAATATAACCCTGAGGTCCTATTGTACTTATGCAAAGTATGGGCCATTAATGGTGGTTTGGAATCTTGATGGCTCTCATCAACCAGGACAATTGACTGTGGATGGCTCTGTTTGCTTGCAGGCCTTCCTGTGAGTCAGGCTGGGAGGAATGAGGGCTTGGAGTCTTATAGTGACATGTGATCATGTCACCTGAACTAGAATCCATCTTTAACCTGGTGCTTTTCCATTTAGAAGGAGGGGTGGGAACCCAGAGAGGGACAAAGGATTCCCGCCTTGTGCAAAAGATATATAAGGGGGTGGAACAGAACAAAGGGGGCTGCAATCATGAGAAATCCCTTAGCTACCATCTGAGCTGGAACAAGGGCTATACCAGGGGAAAGGATTGTGCCCGGACTAGGAAGATGTCCAGTCTGTGATAGAAGCTTATTGAAACATCTCTGAAGGTGAGATTTTTGTCTGTATTCAGTTTTCTTACTGTATTAGGCTTAGACTTGCATGTTTTGTTTTATTTTGCTTGCACTTCGTAATTCACTTTGTTCTGTCTGTTATTACTTGGAACCACTTAAATCCTACTTTTTGTATTTAATAAAGTCACTTTTTACTTATTAATTAACCCAGAGTATGTATTAATACCTGGGGAGGGGCAAACAGCTGTGCATATCTCTCTATCGGTGTTATAGAGGGCAAACAATGTATGAATTTACCCTGTATAAGCTTTATACAGGGTAAAACAGACTTATTTAGGGTTTGGACCCCATTGGGAGCTGGGCATCTGAGTGTTGGAGACAGGAACACTTCTTAAGCTGTTTTCAGTTAAGCCTGCAGCTTTTAGAGGATGTGGTTCAGACCTGGGTCTGTATTTGTAGCAGGCTAGCATGTCTGGCTCAAACATGGCAGGGTTCTGAAGTGTCAAGCTGCCAGGGAAAACAGGCTCAGGGATAGTCTCAGCACATCAGTTGGCAGTCCTAAGGGGTTTTCTGTGATCCAACCCGTCACAGCATGTATCAGCAATTTCAACATTCTTAGCAGGAAGGCCATCAAGCTGCCCTGTCTGGCACCCAAAACCCCCTCCCTTCCTGCCTTGGTTATGCTAAGGCCACTGTATGTCCAATTTATGGCCTTCTGACTTGACTACTTTTAGCAAGAAGCAATAGTGGTTTAGTATGGCCTGCTGACTTGGCTACTGTTAGCAATGGGCAATAGTGATTCAGGCACTTTACTGGTTTGCCAAAATCTCCCCGTACAGTAGGATTTACCTTGCTTCGTCAGTCGCATATGAAACTTGGTAGGGTCAGCTCCTAACTTAATCCTCTCTTAGGGGAGGATCTATTAATGAAGATTTCCTATGTCCTAATAAGAAGGAGAGGATGGAAGATGATAAAATATGGGTACGATCTGATGAGAAACAGTTAAACGAAAAAGAGTCCTATTCAGTTACATCATGTAAGGGCAGACAGCTAAAAAGTGACAAGTTTTTAAAGTGCTTATATAGAAATGCTAGAAGTCTAAATAATAAGATGGGTGAACTAGAGTGCCTCGTATTAAATGAGGATATTGATATAATAGGCATCATAGAAACTTGATAGAATGAGGATAATCAATGGGACACAATAATACCAGGGTACAACATATATTGGAAGGACAGAACAGGTCATGCTGGTGGGGGAGTGGCACTATATGTGAAAGAAAACAGAATCAAATGAAGTAAAAATCTTAAGTGAATCTAACTGCTCCACAGAATCTCTATGGATAGTAATTCCATGCTCTAACAATAAGAATATAGCAATAGGGATATATTACCGACCACCTGACCAGGATGGTGATAGTGACTGTGAATGCTCAGAGTGATCAGAGAGGCTATAAAAACTCAATAATAATGGGGGATTTCAACTATCCCTTTATTGACTGGGTACATGTCACCTCAGTATGGGATGCAGAGATAGTTTCTTGACATCTTAAATGACTGCTTCTTGAAGCAGCTCGTCTTGGAACTCATAAGAGTAAATCAAGAATTGCCTTTCCTCTTAAGTGGAGTACAGGATCTGGTCCAAGAGGTGAAAATAGCTGAACCGTTTTGTAATAGTGACCATAATATAATTAAATTTAATATCCCTATGGTGGGGAAAACACCACAGCAGCCCAACACTGCGGCATTTAATTCAGAAAGGGGGACTACACAAAAATGAGGAAGTTAGTTAAACAGAAATTAAAAGGTACCGTGCCAAAAGTGAAATCCCTACAAGCTGCATGAAAAATTTTTAAAGACACCATAATAGAGGCTCAACTTAAATGTATACCCCAAATTAAAAAACATAATAAGAGAACCAAAAAAGTGTGACTGTGGCTAAACAACAAAGTAAAAGAAGTAGTGAGAGACAAAAAGGCATCCTTTAAAAAGTGGAAGTTAAATCCTAATGAGGAAAATAGAAAGGAGCATAAACTCTGGCAAATGAAATGTAAAAATATAATTAAGAAGGGCAAAAAACAATTTGAAGAACAGCTAGCCAAAGACTCAAAAAGTAATAGCAAAATAATTTTTAAGTACATCAAAAGTAGCAAGCCTGCTAAGCAACCAGTGGGCCCACTGGACAATCGAGATGCTAAAGGAGTACTCAAGGATGATAAGGATATCATGGAGAAACTAAATGAATTCTTTGCACCAGTCTTCATGGCTAAGAATGTGAGGGAGATTCCCAAACCTGAGCCATTCTTTTCAGGTAACAAATCTGAGGAACTGTCCCAGATTGTCATATCATTAGGAGGTTTGGGACAAATTGATAAACTAAACAGTAATAAATCACCAGGACCAGATAGTATTCATCCAAGAGTTCAGAAGGAACTCAAATGTGAAATTACAGAACTACTAACTGTAGTCTCTAACCTATCATTTAAATCAGCTTCTGTACCACATAACTGGAGGATTGCTAATGTGATGCCAAGTTTTTAAAAAGGCTCCAGAGATTATCCTGGCAATTACAGGCCAGTAAGCCTGACTTCAGTACCAGGCAAACTGGTTGAAACTATAGTAAAGAACAAAACTGTCAGACACATAGATGAACATAATTTGTTGGGGAAGAGTCAACATGGGTTTTGTAAAGGGAAATCATGCTTCACCAATCTTCTAGAATATTTTGAGGACGTCAACAAGCATGTGAACAAGGGGGATCTAATGGATAGAGTGTACTTAGATTTTCAGAAAGCCTTTGACAAAGTCCCTCACCAAAGGCTCTTAAGCAAAGTAAGCTGTCATGGGATAAGAGGGAAAATCCTCTCATGGACTGGTAACTGGTTAAAAGATAGGAAACAAAGGCTAGAAATAAATGTCAGTTTTCAGAATGGAGAGAGGTAAATACTGGTATCCCCCAGGAGTCTGTACTGGGACCAGTCCTATTTAACGTATTCATAAATGATCTGGAAAAGGGGTAAACAGTCAGATGGCAAAATTTGCAAATGATACAAACCTACTCAAGATAGTTAAGTCCCAGGCAGACTGTGAAGAGTTACAAAAGGATCTCTCAAACCTGGGTGACTGGGCAACAAAATGGCAGATGAAATTCAGTGTTGATAAATGCGAAGTAATGCATATTAGAAAACATAATCCCAACTGTACATATAAAATGATGGGGTCTAAATGAGCAGATACCATACAAGAAAGAGATCTTGGAGTCATTGTGGATAGTTCTCTGAAAATATCCATTCAATGTGCAGCGGCAGACAAAAAAGCTAACAGAATGTTGGGAATCATTAAGAAAGAAATAGAAAATGAGAAAGAAAATTTCATATTGCCTCTGTATAAATCCTTGGTATGCCCACATCTTGAATACTGCATGCAGATGTGGTCACTCCATCTCAAAAAAGATATATTGGAATTGGGAACAGTTCAAAAGGGGCAACAAAAGTTATTAGGGGTCTGGACTGGCTTCCGTAGGAGGAGAAATTAATAAGACTGGGACTTTTCAGCTTGGAAAAGAGATGACTAAGGGGGGAATATGATAGAGTCTATAAAATCATAACTGTTGTGGAGAAAGTAAACTAGGAAGTGTTATTTACTCCTTCTCGTAAACACAAGAACTAGGGGTCACCAAATGAAATTAAAAGGTAGCAGGTTTAAAACAAACAAAAGGAAGAATTTTTTCACACAACGCATAGTCAACCTGTGGAACTCCTTGTTATACTATAAGACTATAACAGGGTTCAAAAAAGAACTAGATAAATTCATGGAGGATAGGTCCATCAATGGCTATTAGCCAGGATGGGCAGGGATGGTGTCCCTAGACTCTGTTTGCTAGAAGCTGGGAGTGGACCACCGGGAATGGATCATTTGATGATTACCTGTTCTGTTCATTCCCTCTGGGGCACCTGGCCACTGTTGGAAGACAGGATGCTGGGCTAGATGGACCCTTGGTCTGACCCAGTATGACCACTCTTATGTTCTTCGAAGGCACCATCAGTCCATGGTCTGTTTGACTTATTTGCACTAGAGCTGAAACAGAGCTTCTCTGCTCTGTGGCTCCCACGGGCTTTTGTAAGAACTAGGGATTGTCCTAAGCCGCAATTTCTCTTTCCGTGTAGTGCTTTGTGGAGTTTAAAAGCTGTGAGATGACTGCAATTCAGTGCTACAGTTAGTGAAGTATTTCAGGATGAAAGGGGCATTATAAATGCAAATTATTATAACTCTTGCCAGCAGAATTATTCACGTATTAAAGCTTTTTTCTTTTATACTTATTTCTGGTTTCAGACTATTAAAGGAAAAGAGCATTTGGGGTTTAAATGGTTCAAATAACAAAGCACATGAAAAGTACTATAGAAAGTTTTAAAATGTGCTAAGTGCAGTTAAAGGTCTGTTCAATCATATCACTTCCTCAGAGGGGAAATCAGCTTCAACTAAAATATTACAGCTAATTTCCTAGGGTGTAAGCATTTGCAAATTAATGATAATGACATAGCAAGAATTGGGAAATAGGAATCTATTAAACCAGCATTGAGACAACATCTGAACAGTTGACATTTTTCATCTAGTCTAATATAAAGGTCTCTTCTCAGAATCAAAGTCAGGGCCAGTTTAATGAGCAATACCAGCTGAAACCTTAGTATTTTATTAACCCAAATTAATATTGTGCTTCACAATTCGCAAAAAAAGCCTACAAGCATGAAGAAAATGGAAAATTATATTTCCTTTACTTGAGGAGTCTTCAAGAAACTGAGGTTAGAGCTGAAACAGTTTTATTAAATCTAGTAGATTAATATGAGATAGCACAACATTAACTGAATTGACCATAAACCCAAGATTATGGATTTCCTGCAGGAGTTGAATGTGCCTCTAGCTTTGCAATACACACATTCTTTGTGTCGGGGTTACATTAGAATATGTAATTTTTTTTACACACATGAGGGAAATCCAGCCTCATTATCCATGGCTGTAGAGAACTTCATATTGGTTCCACTGCATGAGTAAGTGGTGGGAAGGCTGCAGATGGAAGGTTGTGTATATCCCCTAAACAGAGCAAAGCCTTTGTCCTACTGAACAGCTGCAGAAAGTAAAGGTGGGCAGACCATGGAAGAGTTAGGAGCAATTAGTTTGCCACTGCAGAAATATGTGTCATTGCCCTCAATATAGGGGCCATCCGGAGGATTTGTACAGGCCACTTCAGCCTGTAGTCCTGGAGTCACTCTGCAGCCTGGCAGGCATGGAGGATTATGTTTTTCCACAACAGACCGAAGCTCAACCCAGCAACTGTGGATTTGACCCTTGGTGTATTTCAGACCCCAGAACCTGCACCCCCAGCCAGAGCCCTCACCCCGTCCCACACCCCAACCCCTTTCCCAAGCCCTGTGAATATGAGTGAGGGTGGGGGACAGCAAGCAACAGAGAGAGAGGGGATGGAGAGAGTGGGGGTATGGCCTTGGAGAAGGGGAGGGGTAAGAGAGTTTGGTTTTCTGCAATCAACGTGGATGTACTATTTAAACTGCTCCTGACTCTCTGGTGTGCTTTGATACAATTCTAAGTGCTGTCCTGGTTTTAGTATTTCTTACTATTCCAGTGATGGACATATGTAACATCAACAGATCCCAGTCATGGACAGGTGAGATCAAACCTGGGGCTCTGGAGCTAAATGCATGAGCCTCTGCTACATGAGCTAAAAGTCACATGGCTGTTAGCTAAGGCTGTCACCGATTCATTAATCTCAAAGTGGTCTTGATCCCACTAGTGGGGACAGAACACCACACCCAGGAGATAGTAGCAGCAGAAAAAGCTACAGAAGTAGGTTCTGAAGTTGAGAGCATTTACACTCTGGTAGCCTGTCTGAGGTGTTTTTGGCATCTTTATACTACAAAAACATAAAGCAGTATTTTCTGATACTGAATATCAGGGCTTCTGGGTTTCAGATACCTCCAATGGAGAGAAATATACTACAGAGATGTGGAGAAACAGAAGGGCTGGAAAATGTTTAATCCAAACTAGTATTTGTTATATATCTTCAGTTAAGCTATTTCCAGTAATAATCACAAAAACAGAACTGGAGGCCTTAACTTACATTGTTCAGAATGCATCTGTTATGTTTGAGTTGTACCAAGAATGTTTTTAAAGACACTGTTGACATGAGCAAAAGTTACCCAAATGGGTTAGGTACGATTAATTTCAATTGAATGTTTATGATCAATAGCACACCAAACATGGTGGGAAATGAACAGTGAAAGGGTTAATCAAGAATGTGCTTCTGGATTACATACTGGAATTTGGCGCCCTGAAAATGGGTTTAATGTAAAATCTTGGGCTCATCCTAATTTCTCCTCTGTTTCTTCCTTTGAGTCACCTAAGATAATAAACGAGATGTATCTTTAAGTGGCTGAAGATCTGTCCAACTCACAGTTAAGAGCCATAAGGGACATCTGCTGTGAAACAATCAAATGTTTTTGCAACCGTATTTTTTTTAAAAAACAAACACTTGTCTGGAAACTCTGGACTCACTTAAATAGAATGATCATATTTTTTATAAACCAATGACCTTTTACATGGGAAACAGATTTCATGTTTTCCTGGTATATAATATTGTATGTGCCTGCCTGCAAAACAAAGTGAAATAGAAGTCAAGTATCCCGTCATGTCATAGTACTTACATTGACTACTGTTATTCTCTATTGGGATAGCTCCCCTTGTGGAAAGCAGTTATCAATCTGACAAATTAACTGAGTAAAATATCAACATTTCCCTGCTGGGACCCTCTGTTTTTAATCTAATCTGTTTGACAGTTCTGGCTACAAGTGAATTAGACTTTTTGGATTCCCTTTATTCCCTAGTCACAAGCAAATAATCTATTTCCCAAAGCAGTCACAACCTATGTTTGTCTAATCCAGGGGTAGGCAAACTTTTTGGCCCAAGGGCCACATCGGGGTTGAAAAACCTGTATGGAGGGCTGGGTAGGGAAGGCTGTGCCTCCTCAAACAGCCTGGAATCCATCCCCTATCCACCCCTCCACTTCCCGCCCTCTGACTGCCCCCCTCAGAACCGCCGACCCATCCAAACCCCTCTGCTCCTTGTCCCCTGACCGCCCCCTCCCAGGACCCCCTGCCCCTAACCGGCCCCTGGGACTCCACCCATATCCAACCCCCCTGCTCCCTGTCCCCTATCCACACCCCTGCCCCCAGGACTCCCACACCTATCCAATCTCCCCCGCTCCCTGTCCCCTGACTGCCCCCTGGGACTCCCTGCTCCTTATCCAACGCCCCCACTCCTCGTCCCCTTATCATGCTGCTCAGAGCAGCAGGAGCTCACAGCTTGGCCGGCGCCAGCCATGCCATGGTGCTGCCCGGTAGGAGCAGCAGGCCAGAGCACTGGCGGCACGGTGAGCTGAGGCTGCAGGAGAGGGAGGACAGCGGGGAAGGGGCCGGGCGCTAGCCTCCCCGGCCGGGAGCTCAAGGGCTGGGCAGGATGGTCCCATGGGCCAGATGTGGCCCACGAGCTGTAGTTTGCCCACCTCTGGTCTAATCTCTGCTCAGGAAAGGCCAGGGGTGAAAGTAAGCTGGTATGGGCCGGTAAGGCATACCAGGGAAAAAAGTGCAGCAGCATACCGGTAAGAAAGTGGCTGAAGCATTCAGTAGTGGCTTACTTTCACCTCTTTAGGCTGCATAATAGCTTAAACTCAGAGCCAATAAAAGCCTGGAAAGTGAAAACTCACTGTTTCTCTCCTCCCCCTGCCTCTGGCCAGGCTGCAGAAGGCGGCTAGGCTCTGCGCTTCACCCCCACCTCACATTCAGCAGTGGCTGCGGCTCCTCTCTAGCTTGCAGCCCAGCTTTTGGGTTTCTAGGAACTGCTTAATGGTGTCCTGCCCTGGGGGGCTGTTGGTCCTACAGTGAAAAGATATCTTTGAGAAATCCATTCATACTGTACATATACATTTAGAACATACATGTATCAGAGATATAGGTCTGTCAAGCAAGACAAAAAGATTTTGTTTTTACAGGAAGACATTCACGTGGTTGTTCCAAACGTTAGCTTTTGAGTGCTATACCGCCACATGGTAACCACACAAGCTTGCTTCTTATTGGTCAAGTCTTGTCAGGCACGCAATTAAGTGTAGGACAGCAAGTCATGGGGGAAAATGCAGCTTAAGACGATATACATTCAATAGACTCTAACAGGTATGTTTAAACATAAGTGAGGAAATGGGGGATTGTCAGTCAAAAAGAACAGAAACAAATGAAGAAGCTGAAACTAGTTATCCACAGGGAAAAAAACGCTGACACTTTTACAATCTTTGTCATGTGGTGAGCAGCAGCAACCACAAAGAGGAGACAAATGAAACTGCTGAATTGCCAGGTAAGAAAATTGATATTCCACCACCATACCTTGCTGAGTGGTCAAAAATGCAATTTGAGGAGTTCAAAAAGAAAAACTACTGGCTTTTTGCTTCAGGCGGTAAACTTGGGTGCACAGTATGTCACAACGTTTCCGATTTGAATCTGCATTCTGCAAGAGGGGTTAACTTCTCTGCAAACTGGGCCTCTTGTGAAATATCCTCGTACGGAGGGAACAAAGACAGAGCTGTCCTCCCTTCACAAAAAAAAAAAACAAAAAAAAGGAACATAAGAAATCTGCAGCTTCATATGGAGACTGAAAAAATTCAAGCCATGGCTAAAAAAGAAATTCTTAATCTGAATGCTAAAAGTGAAGCAGCATTTGAAACTACTGCTCATGCATTCTGAGCAGCCTACTACATTGCCAAAACAAATCGACCACTCAGTGACCACGAGAGCCTCACTGACCTACAGAAAATCAACGGAATTGAAATGGCACGTTTATTGCCGAATAGAACAGTTTGTGTAGATGTAATCAATCATATCCACTGAAATGAAAAAAGAATGGTCAGCAAAATCATTGACAATAAGTCAAAAATTATAGTACTTGTTGATGAATCGACTACTCTCGCTGGAAACTCGACTCATTTTTTTGAAAGCCAATACAGATGGAATTATGAGGCCACTTATGTTTCCCCTGGACTTGATTGAGCTGCAAAGCTCAACAGCAGCAGCCATTAAATGGGAAATTTTAAAATGCTTGCTGCGTTGTGAGTTCACTAAAGAACTATTATTGGAAGTGTTGATCAGCTTTTGTAGTGATGGTGCAAATGAGATGTTAGGAGTCAAAGCTGGTGTCGGGAAAACTACTACAAATGGACTTTCCTAATGTGATATTATGGCATTGTCTCAACCACAGACTGGAACTTGCTGTTGACGAAGCTTTAGAAGTCACCGTAGGTACAAATGACTTTGGCTTTTTTGGATGTATTATATTCCTTGCACAATCAATCACCAAAAAACGCTCGTGAACTGAGTGCTCATGTCAATAAATTACACATTGTACTTCAAAAAAAATCAGCAGTGTTCAATTTAAGGTGAGTGGTGTCAATGTGAAGAGCAGTCAGTGTAGTGTGGCAAACATACATTGCTTTGGCAAAACACTTTGAGGCAGCCTCACAAGACCGGTCAAGAGTCGGAAGCGAACGTATTAAATTTCAAGGACTACACTCAAAGTTGTGTTCTGTAAATTTCATCAGAAGCCTTTCTTTAATGCTGGATGTGCTGACAGAACTGAAGAACTTGTCTCATTCTTGTAACATCTCAGACAGGACCATTCCAAAAGGAGACAACCTAATGAAAATATACATCAAGAGAACCGAATGTCTAAAAACAGACCCAGGAGTTCACTCTATAGAAGTTCAGCAGGCTGAACAATCCATGATGTTCAAAACCAGCAAATTAAATGGTGCTGGAAAGCCCCAGAATCAACTCGTCTCAATTCATTCAAGCAGTCATTGACAACATGAGGACAAAACTATTCACAACTGCCTCAAACAAAGCCAATCAAAGCACATGCGAATAAAAGGCTTCCAATTATAAGAACTTAATTAACAATTTGTCGGTTTTGAACCCTGAAACATGGCAAGAGAATCCAAAGAATCCCCACTTTGGAGAAAAGGAAATAAGAGCATTGGCTGATCAACTGAGAATCAACCAACAGGAAACACACTTGGGATTTGTGGAATTCAAGGCTTCGGAAGGAAAAAAATATTCCTGGAAAACTTAAACTCATCCTTGCAGTGGACACCCTTGCTGCTAGCAACGCTGACTGCAAAAGGGGATTCAGTGCGATGAACATAATTACAATGAAACGGACCGTACTTACCACTAGTCATGTGGTGGACTTGCTATTAATTTCATGTGTGGGACCTCCTTATACTCAGTGGAATCCCATGCCATATATGAAATTGTGGCTTGGAAAGGGCTGACGTGCAGCACATTCATCTCAAGGCATGGCATGACAACAGAGAGAGAGCAGCGATGGCCCAATGTGGGAGTTTCTATAAGGATGCTTTGCTCCATCCAGTCCCTCCCATGGATGCCCCTTTCCTGCCCCTGCTGGCGCCTTCCACACGCCAGGACTGAGCTGGAGGCTGGGGCGGCTTTGCGGTGGGTAATGGTTCCCCTTGGAGCTGCAGCCCTCACCTGCCACGCCCCATCACTGTGTGTGTTGCTGCTGCATGCCCCCCTGGACCTCTGTCTCCTCCCCTGCCTCCCGGGCAGCTCCTGTGCATGGCTCCCTCCTGCAGCCTGGCAGAGCAGCAGCTGCTGAGGCTTAAAGTTTTCCTGGGGACACCATTAAGCAAAAAACAACCGAAAAGCTGGGTGCCCACAGATGTGCTGGCGGTGCCCAGCCCGACCTTCCTCCTGCAGAAGTTCCTGAGGTGTTAACTGCGGAAACACAGTCTCCCTCATCCCCCCCCACACCCCCGCCCTCAAAAGGGCTCTGCTGCCCACCGCACTCCAGAGTCCCAGGATGCGCACCTGAAGAATGCCCCCGGTCCCTGGAATGGGTGGTCGCTTGCTTGCACAAGGACAGTAAATATCAGTAATACTGTATGTATGTGTATGAATATGTCACAAACAATGCAGCTGCAGCCTGCAGCCAACTAGCAGCGAACCCTGCAAACAGCCCTTGCGGGCTGCTGCCTGCAGAGAGCTAGCAGATGCTGCTGCGCCGGGCGCTGGGCTGGACCCTCCAAGGAGCAAGTAACCAAGGTAAAAACCACAGCCAGCCAGCCAGGGGGCAGGGGGTAAGGAGCTGTGCTGCTCCATGCCCGCCAGTGCCCCACCTGCCCTAGACCCTCCCTATTTCCTAGCAAGTTAACAGATCTCAGGGATAGTTTAATCTCCCTCTCAGGCACATAAAAGAGTGCAGGGGGCACACCAATGGGTGGCTAGTAGTAGGGTGAAGGAGAATTGAATTAAGAACAACTAAAATAGCCTTCATTAAATGTACAAGGTGCTTAGAGAACATTTTGTCAGTTTCAGCCTCCGCACTCCTCAGGACACTGAAACAAAACAAAAAGATCTGAGATCCTTAGGACATTTCAGGTGTTTAAGTCAATATATAAATAGGTTGGAGTGGAAAATATTTTTTCTTTCAAAGGTGGCACAATAATTTCCCTGAATATCCAGTTTTCCCCACCAATCTTTGTGGTTTTGTCTATCAGGCTATTTGCTTTCCCTGTGATTCTTTAGTTGCTTTAGCAAAATTTCTTTGCCAAAAATAAGCCCCAATCATCATGATACATCTTCCCATCATGTTCTCCATGTTGTTGTTGTTTTTTTAAAGTAACATTTCAAGGAGGATCTGCAAGCAGTCTGGGCATCACAACCATCCTCTGATGGGGAGGGAATGGGATAGATTTGAACTTGGAAATGGTCCCTGATTCTAATTGTATTTGTTTATTATTGGTCCCCCCATCCAGGGCAGAAAAGAACTGCCCCTTGGTCACACCAACTGTGAAATAAACAAGGATGCCAGAAATGGCCCCTAATCCTGTGGGTTGAACCGCAAAGGGAGCAGCTGAGTTTAAGCTGTTATGCAGGCACCCTGGGCAAGCTTCTCCCTCAGCCAGTCCCTGTCCTCCCTGCCGCAAGCTGGAGAGGAGCCGCAGCAGCTGCTGCTGTGTGCAAGGCAGGGGTGAAGTGCGGAGCCTAGCCGCCTTCTGCAGCCTGGCCGGAGGAGGAGGAAGGGTGAGGGGAGAAATGGGACAGTGAGTTTTCACTTTTCAGGCTTATTCCAATATTAAAGTTTTATTAGAGACAGTATTGGTAGTAGTAGCTTTAATTTCTATATCTAAGTCATGCAAAGGGAGGTATCCATGAAGTATGTAGGAGAGGTGGGTTGCTTGTGATACAACCATACCAGTAAGAAATGTAAATTACTTTCACAGTTGGGAAAGGCCAACATTATCATTACATGGAAAGTGAGCAAACTTCACACCCAGTATAGAAAATCCTATTAGAAAAGTTACTAGCGTGAAGAGAGGCACAAGTAGCTAGCTGCACACAGCAGAGTTTCCCATCAGCTAAAAACAAAGGACAAGACAACTTCTCAAATGTACTGTCTACATTTTAGTGCAGTGGTCCTCAAACTTTTGAGAGTCGCACTCCCCTTTACCCTTGTCTATGCCACCTTGGAGCTGAGAACAGGGCTGCAGCTGCGGAGGTGGGGAAGGGAACGCATACAGAGGTATGGAGGCTGAGGTTGGGGCTGCAGCTGGGGGTAGGTCTGGGGCTAGGACAGAGCCGCGGCCAGGGCCCAAGGCTGGGGGAGGGCCATAAGCTTGAGGAGAGCTGCAGCCAGGCTGCTGAGAGGATCAGCAGCTGAGCCTGCGGCCAGGTGTGGCTCCGCTCCTAGGCCTGCCCCTGCTCCCAGCCTCAGGCCCGGGCCAAGAATGGAGCTGCAGCCAGCGGCTAAGACTGGGGGCAAGGCCAGCAGCAGACCCATGCTGAGGCTGGGGACAGGGAGATGGAGATGTGGCTGTGGGCAGGACCAAAGCAGAGCTGGGGGCAGAGTGGGGCTGGATGACACTTCCTCCTTACCCCCCCATGGGGGCTAGCCCAGGCCCCTGCACAGATTCCTCCGTGCCCCCCTTTAGGGGGGCATGTGCCACAGTTTGGGGACCTCTGTTCTAGAGGGAGCACCTCTAAAAACATTTATTCCTTGAGGAGCTGTGTTGTCTGGAGAAATGAGCAAAAGGTTTGGAGCCAGGATGTCTTGAGTTATAATCAGCTACTTGGACAAGGTACTTACCCATGTTGTCCATTTCCCATATTAAAATATCTACTTCTCAGAGATGCTGTTAACTTTTATAGAAGCTTACTATCCTCCTCAGTTGTATCTCGTAGTCAGCAGTGCTTAACTAAGAAAAAAAGAACCTTCTACTACTCAGAAATACAGTTGTACTGTAAAAATACTTTATCACTCAGTGTGACCAACTCTTGCCACTTTTTATTGCAAATCTTGTCATTTTTGGTGCTTTGCTTAAATCCCCAACTCCTGTAATCATGTGAAAATTTCAGCTTTTATTCTAAGAGTTGCTAGCCCTCACGGTTGTGGAGAAACATTCAAAAACATGAACTAAGTGCATCCTAAAGTCTCAAACTAGAAGGTGAATAAAAAGAATCTACAATGAATTCTAACATATTGATTTTTAGTCAGACTCAAGATATTTCTTAATGCTTGTCAGTATTGCACTTTTAAGTCATTCTCCTACCTTCACTCTATTCTGTTGCAGACTGACAGAGGGCAGCATTGTTACTTCATGAGCTGATGGCCAAATCATTCCAAGAGACAAGCAGGAAATTTTTGCAGAAACGTATTTATCTTCAAACCTTCTGTGTCATTAGCTCTTTTTAACCAGTTTGTTTTTCAAATTACTACTTGGGATCAACATTTTGTTACGGCTAGTGTGCCCAGTTAAATCATCTTTTAGTCTCTCCAATAGCATCCTGTACCACAGAATCATGTAATTGATCTATTCATTACTTCTCTGCTGTGACGTTACAAATGTGCTCTCGTCATGAAAGCATACAGACATAAACCCAGTTTCACTGTCCTAGGAGGTTTTCCCCCCTTCATGTTGGGGACTTGTCTACTGGGATAGGGCCACAGTGTGGCCCAGTCTCCTTCTCTCATAGGACACCTGTCTGTTGTTGATGGACCCAATGGCTGGATCCCATGTGCTTCTAAGCCCTTGGGGTTTGGGTACTGACTAGTCCACTCTTCCTCACTCTGCACCTCTCAGGTACACTTCCAGGTCCAGCCCCAGTGTCTGACACTTTTCTTGGGCAGTGGGAACCCACAGTCTGGCTCCAGAACCTTAGACTCCAGAACGAATGCCCCAGCCCTCCTGAGCCTCCATTTGCTTATAGAAGCTCCCTCAGAGTTCCACCTTGCTGTAGAGAACTCTGAGCTTCTTGATTAACCCCTCCAGACATCATTTGCTTCCAGAATTCCACTGAAAAGGTGTTCACTTCAGACTATGATTGACAGCTGTACTGTACAGCCACACCAGAAAAGTGGTGTGTAATATGCAATAGTGCATGGTAACCTTGGAGGTTCTGCCATATTGCAATAGCACCTTTCACCTAGGAAGATCTCACAGTACTTAATCTATTTAAAATGATACAAACTGTAGACAAGTTTTTTTGTCATTACTGAAATGAAGACTCACTCACCAAAGAGTGAGACATGTTACCTATTTAACAGCATGCAGTAATATTACAGATGGCCTACAAAAAAACTGCACCTCCTCAGTACAATGCAGATGTATTAATATTTCAGACATTGTCACGTGTTGTATTACTAATACTCCTGTACTGCTCAGGTGTTATTTGGAAGACACTTACCCAAATACTGACTACCCATCCCACCTTGTTTATCTTGTGAGATCAAAGGGAACAGCACTGCATTGTATGGGGTGAGGCAAGTGTAATGCCATCTGCCTGAATCACAAAGAGTTACATAATGCTGGTAGAAAAACAAAAACAAACGAGAGCAGTGCTCATGTGAACCACCTTTCTGAAAGTCTTAAGGCAAACATGAGATCTTCTTTCACATCAACATTATTATGGGATTTCCCCAGGCCTGTCCCTTATTTACTTAAAGGCTTCAAGTAAAGTTCCCCCTCTTGCTTCCCCATAACATAATCTATTATGGTATGTCTCCTTTCAAACTCACACTTCCTTTCTTCAGCTTTACCCGCTCACTTGAAAGAGTTTGTGCTACATCAAGGCAGTTAAAGCAACCAAGTAGAAAGACACTTCCCTTTCTGCAACCAAACATGATTAAACTACAAATGAACCACAGTGTCAAAATGCTAAGGGTCTAGCTATAACTGACAAAGCAAGAATGTTCACTCCTTCCTCGTCTACCTCACTAACACAGATCCCATTCAGAGCAATAGGTATATTGGGCCAATATTATCCCTGGGGTAAGCCTCTTGAAGGTTAGAGAATTACAGCAGGGATGGATTTGGCTTAGTCGATACTAATGGCTGGCTGTTCCACTTTTCACTTCCCTCTTCTCTTCCTGCGAGCTAGGGAGTTTCAGGGCAAAATTCTCCTGTAGCAACAGATTTTTATCAATGTGTTATTATACTCCTTGCCATTCCTGCTTCTTGTTGTAGACAGAGAACTGGCTGTATTGTAGCTGAATGCTGTCCTGCATTGCTGAGCACTAGCAGCCCCTCCAGATTAACAGACATTGGTTTGTGGCTTTGCTGTACCTGTATAGGAGTAAGGGCTCTATCCCTTTTCTTGGGACCTCGCCTCTCCCTCAAGCTAATCCTAGGTCCACATTGGCACCTCATTGCCAATAAGTCTTCATTCTGTACACTCCCATATCACCTTGTCTGGGAGCTTATGCTGTTTGAAAACATAACTGCATCCTAGTGATTGAATATCCCTATTGTATTAGATGAGGCCCTGTTGTGACTTCCCACTGCCTTTTCTATTCCCTGGTGACAGCACTCCCAACCCTCTTGGCCCAGTGAACTAGAGGGACTCCCTACAACAAGGTAGTCAACTCTACCAGACACTAGAGGTATCCTTTCTCTGATTCCTTTTGGATCATGGCCCGTTCTACCTGTGCTAGGTACACAAAACTTCTGAGAGCTGACATACATGCATGATCTCAGCACAGCCTACTTTTGCAAACTGACTAGAAGGGATGAATATAGATGGGTTAGCGTGAGAGAATCTATTTAAACTTTTCCTTAAACATGCAGAAAAATAAGACGCACCAAATATTGAAAAAATCATAATTTAAGGTGGCCTTACTATAGAAGGGAGACCTACCAAAGAAAAGTCTGGGTGGTGTGACAAAGTTCCTCCTCTGCCTTGGTGGGTCCAGCGCTTATTGGCGAATTTGCTTGCCGCAAAGGTTCACGGCAGCCCTCAGCTTGGCCACTTTTGCTCGTGGCTCAAACCTGCCGGTCACTCAGCTAACCTCATCACTGGCCAGCATGGGGAAAAGAAAGGAGAACAATCCCCATGGTCTCTGCTGATCCATCATGTGCGTCAGGGAACAGCCCAGAGACCTTCCCCTCTGGTGGAACCCACAGTCCAGGTCCTACCCTCTACTCCGGGTTCCAGCCCAGGGCCCTGTGGACTACAGCTGTCAAGAGTGCCTGCTGGAACTCCTGGGGCTACTTCCCCATAGCCTCCTCCCAACACCTTCTTTATCCTCACCTAAGGCTCTTCCTCCTGGTATCTGATCATGCTTGTACTCCTCAGTCCTCCAACAGTACTCCTTCTCACTCCTAACACCTCTTACTCCCAGCTCCTCACATGCACACCACAAACTGAAGTGAGGTCCTTTTTAAACTCAGGTGCCCTGATTAGCCAGCCTGCCCTAATTGCTTCTAGCAGCTCCTTAATTGGCTCCAGGTGTCCTAATTAGGCTGCTTGACCGAATTTGTTTCAGCAAGTTCCTTCTTGTTCTGGAACTGCCCCTGTTACCTTACCCAGGGAAAATGGACCTGCTTAATCTGGGACTAATATATCTGCCTTCTAAGGTGAGCGGCGGGGCAGGGCTTGCTCTCCTGTCTCAAAGGCTGCAGCTCAGGGGCTTGCGTGGGGGTGACCGTCCGCAGATCAGTCAAAATGCAGACTCCAGTGGCTCTCCTTGCTTCTCCAGCTCTGTTCCGCTGCTGTTCCAGGGCTCTGCAAAGGCCAGTTTCCATATCTGTACTGAGCAGGCCTGAGACTCAGACTGTACAGCTTTCTGGTGGTACCCATCTACAGCTGGCTCACCGGGAGTTCCAACCGAGCACTACCTCTAGGGATATTGATATTGCTCTAAGTTCATTGGTGCAGGTGCTGCCACAGTTGGGGTGGCTGGTTCAGGAGCAGGTATTGGAACAGTGTTTGGCAGCTTGATCATCGGCTATGCCAGGAATCCCTCTCTCAAGCAGCAGCTCTTCTCCTATGTCACCCTGGGCTTTGCCCTGTCCAAGGCCATGGTACTCTTCTGTTTGATGGTGGCATTCCTCATCCTGTTTCCTATGTGACAGCCTCTGGGCCAACCCATGGCTTCCATCACTCTGTGTCCTCTCCGGTTTGAGTCTGCCTCCTTTACCAGAGCATTCCAGATTTATAATTGAACAAAAGCTTCCCTCCTAAACAAACAAAAAAAACCCAACACTCTCCTGTAGCCATCTGGCCTGACCCTGTCACAGTGAACATTGTTGTCATTAACTCTTGCTCTTCCGAGGCCAGAGGAATTGCACTATTTTTTCCATTAGAATTGGTGTCCAGACACTGCTTAGAGACTGTGAGGGGCATAAGCTCCAATTGAGATCTTATACTGAAGAGAAAACTAACAGGCTGTGTTTAGGGCCCTCCAGAATTCTTCCACTGTCTCTAAGCCACTGTTTGTGTCCAAAGGAAGGCTTGATTCATTGAAAGAAATTTCATACTCACAATTTGACACCCCATTGGTTCACTCTTCGGGTTGCCATCAGAGGTGAAAGTAAGCCGGTATGGTATGGTACGGCGTACTGGCAAGAGCCAGGACACGGCTGACCGTACTGGCAGGGAGCAGCTTCCCCAGGCCAGCAATTTAAAGGCCCAGGGCTCCAAGCAGTGGCTAGAGCCCCGGGCCTTTAAATCGCCACCAGAGCCCCGCTGCAGGAGCCCTGGGGTAGCGGTGGCAGCAGCCGGGAGCCCCAGGGCTCAGGCAGAAAATTAAAGGGCCCAGGGCTCCCAGCAGTGGCTGGAGCCCTGAGCCCTTTAAATCACCACCTGAGTCCCAGGGCTCCCGGCAGCTACCATGGGGCTCTGGCAGTAATTTTAAGGGCCCAGGGTTCCCAGCCGCTGCTACAGCAGCCGGAGCCCCGGGCCCTTTAAATTGAGATTTAAAGGGCTCGTGGATTTAAAGGCCACACCTCTTCTGGTTGAGGCCCCGACCCCTGCTCACGACTCCAGCATACCGGTAAATCCTTTAAGTTACTTTCACCTCTGGTTGCCATGGACCTAAGCCCCGCAGTGATGTATGCACTATTAACACTTCTCTTCAGCATGGCATTGCTAGAAATCTAGAAACTCAGACCATTCTCTGCCTCACCCTCACTGTGAGAGTGTACTCCTTCTCTTTCCTAGACCAAAACTCATACTCAGCTGTGATATCAACTAACATTCTGATCCTATCTAATCATGTACCTGTTCTTGTAGGCTTACTGTATATTTCAGTACATTGCTAAGCCTAGACTTTCCACTTCCTTCCTACCTAAAACAGGACCTCTCAAAGGGCTTGTCTACACTGGTGCTTTACAGCGCTGAAACTTGCTGTGCTCAGGGGGAGTGTTTTTTCACACCCCGGAGTGAGAAAGTTGCAGCACTGTAAAGTGCCAGTGTAGACAAGCCCTAGTCTCTTCCTGGAGACCAATGAAGCCACAGCCCCTTCCAGGACATCTTGTGGAAGTCACTAAAGTTCTTGCACAACAAAATAATGTCATTCACATCTAAGAGAATCTGGAACGATTGAAACAATAGGATTTGACCAAATGCCTAAGAGTAGATCAGTAGTGTGTATACCAACCTAACCCCCCGTGTAGACAGCACTATAATTGTGGCAGAGCTTCTCCTGTCAAGAAAGCCACTGCCTCTCGGGGAAGTGGATTAATTACGCCGACAGCTGTGCTAATGTACTGCTGTATGTGAAGAGAAGCCCCTAGCTTACAGCCCCAAGACTCTTTAGCCAATGGACCTAAAAGCTTGTGCACTCTCTCTCTCTCAATCTTTTTTTGCCTCTGCACTTCTATTCTTGTCTATCCTCAGGTTTCTCTGTGTTCCCTCTCACACCCACACACCTGGTCACAATACGCAATCGAACCCTCAGCCCCCATAGTGCTAGTCTTTGGGCAGACTCTATTAGGCTTTGTTTTAGGTGTGGTCCCTTAACTGTCTCTTACATCTGTCTTAAATAGAGGACTTGTTCTCACATCAGTTTGAATGAGGTTTTAACTCAACCAATAACAACATTTCACCCTAGCTCATAACAACTTTCTGCTTGCTCCAGGCATTTTGGGAACCTAACATAAAAGCAGGCAGATTGCTTGTTGTCTGCTGCAGCAAACTAGCTCTTCAAATCTTTGCCAGCAGGGACCCAAAGGAGAAGTATCACACTTCACAATTTAGCTCATACCCATTTCTTCTGCTTCTGACCCACCATATTCCACTGACACCACTCACTCTACCAAGGACTTTCATATTTTTTTAATTGCCTCACCCTTCCTCAGATACTGCAGTGGCCTCAAGCTCCTTGTGTCTGCCCATCATCCTGGAAGAAGCTTAGGGAGCAATCCAGAGCATGAAGTCCAGGACAACTCTTGGTTTCTCAGTGTGCTTTAATCCATAAGGTTGTTGGTTATTTGCCCTCATTACTGTGCATGTTTACAGGAGGCTTAAGAAGGATGTGTTGTACCTCTCACCCAGCAAGTCACCCTTAGCTTGATACTGCTAGTCTGGCAATAGCCTGGATAGTTTATTCATTTAGTGCCCAATATTCTTTTTTCAATGCTAGCTATGAGATGCTGGCAAAATTATTTATGAAGAGACAAGAACCTTCTCCCGAGTCCCAGCCATTATCCAAAACAACCAAATTGGCTAGAGCTAGAACACTCTTTTTGTTCCCTAAAGGTTTGGACCAGACTCCAAAGTCTGCCCCTCAGTGCATCATCTTAATGCAGAGGTCTCTGCCTTCATACACTGGGATTCTGGATAGTTCTTGGTCAGGCCACAGATTGGTGATACTTTTTACATAATTTAGCCTACAGTAATCTGCTTTCACCAGCCTACAGACATGTATGGCACTAAAGTGAGACAGTGAGCATAAATTACCATAATGTACTAATGGCCTCCTAGCAGGAGGCACAGCCTCTATGGAGTTGATCTTCATGTGGCTTTACTGCACTGTTTGTTACATAACCTTCTGTGAAACTGTATTTATATCTAGTTATCTTCTATTTAGTTATCGGAAGAAAAGATAGGGATAGGGAGGAGAAAACAAGATTCTCTTGTGAAGTACATGATCAGGATGGAATCTGTTATTAAATCTGACTTACTGTGGGCAACTTTAAAATAGCTTGAAACTCTTTACACCTTACTTTTCTTTTCTTCCAAGAAAGAAACTGTCTGCTCTTTTAAGAATGCCATCAATTGTGACTACTAATTACAGGTTTGTGTAATTGCCTTTCCTTATGAATAAAGTTATTTGCTTTTAAAGTGCCACTTACATGGTGTGTTTTCTTAATGTTCTACTGACATTCGATATACTGCCATTTGCAAAAAGAATTAGAGCAGTTTGGAGAAGTTACAGGTCTCTAAATCTGATATCTACAGGGGCAGAATTGCTACCGAACAGTTATGTAATCGATAATTATAAAGTTGATGATCGAAAACACTACCATATGAAAGTGGATAAAAAATAGTATTTTGTCCTAGGCATATATTAACAAATAAGCATATACTGTGTTCTGCTTCTTATTTAAATAATACGAACACTTAATGGATGGTCAAAACCAAACTACATTTCACTAAATTTGTTCATAGTGTCTTCTCTGAACCAGCATTATATTCAGTCATTTTTTTCACGTCTATGCTAGAAACAAACATCCTTAAAGACAAGCGATCTTAAGACATCCTGTTAAAAATTAACTCAGGTAACTGTATGCATGGGCAACTTGGAATGATTTACAGGGCTCTATCATGTAATCAGGTGGAAGAGAATAAAATTTCCAAATAACTCAACTCAAGTACAAGTTAAATAAGTCTGACACAGCAACAGCTGTTAGTGCTGTTTTTAGTTTATAAACAACTAGTAAACAGACAGAAATATTTGCAGGAAAAGCAACTTTTAAGCTACTATTGGAGCATACTCATGGATACTCTTATACCGGTAAATGAAAATAATCCCACTTCAAACCAGATAGTAAGAGTGTGTTTATCTAATGGGGGAAGAGAGAATATCATCAGACCTGTGAACAATCAAAATGTACCAATATAGCTCAAATTTTGCATATTGAAAACTGTTACAAGCTTAACTACCACCCTGCATTTAAAACAAGTTAATCAAAAACTCTCACCTAAGACAAAGGGTATGTGAGCCCACACAGAAACTTGTAGAATAAATTAATTAAAAATTAGTGTCAATTCTGCTCCCATTTAACCTTTCTTGAAATCCCCATCCTTCTGAAAGGCAGCATAGGTAGAGCAATGGATTAGGACTCAAAAGAACAGCATTGTATTCCTAGCTGTCCCACTGATTTGCTGTGAGACCTTAAAATCACTTAATTGCCCTGTGCCTCAATTGCCTCCTCTGTAAAATGGGGATAATAAAACTTTGCTCTTTTTGTAAAGTGATATGAGACTTAGCGACAAAAAGTGCTATTGAAGTGGCAGGTGGTGTTCTGTGCTGTTCTTTTGGAAAGATAAAATTGATGTTGTAGCCTGACAATGCTTTTGTCTATGCTTTTTTGCTTAAAAATTGAACTAAAGGAGATACTGACTGGTATATTAAACCAACAAAAAATAAAATGAATTCTAAAAGTGACTCTGAGTGAAATAGAAAAATGTGCACTAGTGTAGCGAGGCGGTGTGGTGCCCCACCACCCCGCAGAGGGAAGAACCTCCCCAGACACCAAAATGGGTGGAGCCAGTGGATCCTGTGGCCACAACCCAGAGGTCAAGGCGCAGAACAGGAAGTATAAAAGCCCAACCCCAGAGCTTACTTGGGCTGCTGCTGCCAGAGAAGCCAGATGCCTGTGGCCTGACTCCAGCTTGGGAGACCCCGGCAATCCGCGGCTGACCCAAGGACTGGCCGACCCGGCCAATGCCGACCCGGCCACGGAGGAGCTGCCAAGCCTACCCGTCGCCAGCTACCCAGAGGAGCTGCTGAGCCTACCCCTTGCCAGCTACCTGGAGGAACCCATGGTGCTGGAACCTTCCGAGGACGCCACCCTGACCCAGGTACCCTACAAGGAAGCGTCCGGAAGTAGCCTGGGGACAGCCGACCTTAGTCTGGCTACAGCACTGCCAGAGCCAATGTCAGTGTGTTGCGGCCAGGATCCCCACTGACGCAGCAGCGTGTCTTCTGCCAATGCTACGGCCCCAGGCTGGGACGCAGTGGAGTGGGAGGGCCTGTGTCGCCCCTGCCACCCACCTCACGGGTGGTAGTCTCCCCCTCTCCCTGGTTGCTCAAAGCCAGGGCCCGGGCTTATATTGAACTATTTGCTTAGTCCCTGCCTGAGGGCCTGAGCTTCTGGCTGTTTGTTTGCTGCCCTGCCCTGACCCAGGGCCCGGGCTTATATTGAACTATTTGCTCAGTCCGTCTGAGGGCCTGAGCCTGTGACGATTTGTTTGCTGCCTGCCCTGACCCAGGGCCTGGGCTTAAATTGTAGTGCTTGCGGAGCCCTGCCTGAAGGTCTGGGCCATAGACTGGGTATTCCCCAACCCAGCAGAGAGGGTATAGTGAGGCGATGTGGTGCCCCACCACTCCGCAGAGGGACAAGCCCCGGCCGAGTCCCCTTACAACTAGCCACAGTACTTCATTCATATTGCAGAAGGAAAAACTGAAGTACATTTCTTGAACATGTGGACAACTAATCATAGGAAGGAAGGTCCTGACTTTTTGTAACCATCATTTTAAACATAATGTTTCTGTCTTAGGAAGTTAGTCTGTGGATTCCATATCCATATTTGGAAAACATCATAGGGGGTCCAGGATGGGATTGACAAAGTGATATGGGGCCAAACTTTTCTTTTCCAGTCATTATTTCAAATCCACTAGGGAAAAGATCCATATTACAAAAGCATCCACTACAACTGTTGCTAAGCAAAGAGGGCGAGGATTGTGTGGACCTGGAAACTAGAGTTGCTTTTAGGCATATGCTATTTTGGGGTAGTTTCCCATGTTATTGCCCATATATTACTGGTACCATTGTATTAATAACTAGAGAATTTCAGTCTGTCTCTCTAGCCCAATTCATGAACTCTACATTTACTTTGTTATAACAATGTCAGCTTTGAGACTGAGATAAGAAAATAATAGGTGGAGTGGCAAAACATTTCAGTCCTTTTATGGGAGAGCGTGAACACATGGGAGGAACAGCATTTTTACAATCAATAGGCATCATATGGCAAGTGCCACAGCATCTTACCATGAATATCAGAAAACTTGGGAGTTTGATTTATTATAAAATGACATTGATTATTGTCACCTTGCCTTTCTTCTGAACATTTGCAGTGAGGGTGGCAGAAAGTGTGTACTGCCTCCATTCCCATCTGAAAAAGCACTACTTCATTATATGTCTTTCTTTGATTGAGGCTGTAGGCTTTTGTCTAATGAAAATGTATGTATACCTTTTCAAAACTAAAATGCAAACTTTCCTGATTTGTTAAACCAATGTGACTCTACCAGAAGGATTATAATCATTCTTGACACTTACTGTGTTCAGAATATTGTACCAATATCCACTAATCTCTACAACCTATGTGATAAGTAACTAGCATTATCCCTGTTTGGGAATGGGAAAACTACTGAGGCACAGAGAGAATGAGTGATAGTCTCAAAAATGCATAATGTCTTTGGATTCAATCAGAGCTGGGATCATGCCAGTCCTGTGATCAGATCCCTTTGGCTTATATGCATGATGACATAAAAGTACAGCTGGGATTTTCAAAAGTTCCTAAAGGAATTAGGCACACAACTAGCATTCATATCCCACTGAATTAGAATGCTAACTCCATTAGGCTCCTTTGAAAATCCCAGCCAATGTTCATAAGAACATTTCAGCTACAAGGCTTTCAGGAAATCTTCTTTAGGCATTTCTCATGACAGGCCTTTAGACTGAAAAATCCTTGCAGCATAAATTTAAGAAAAATCCCTTTTATGCAACCAAGACTCTAACTTAACATAATTGTTTACTTCAGCTACTTTACAGGGTTCTTCTAGTAACTAGGACAGGGGGATGAAGACTTGCAGTGAGAGACTCAGAGCATTTGTACCTACATTTCACATATTCCAGGAGTGGAGTTTCATATAAATCTTTATATTCTTAAACTGCCCTTGAGTTGCAGGGATATATGCTACTAATTGAAGTGTTGTATGCATATTGGTTCTGACATTAATGCATTGAAAGCAGTACACTGCACTACTTTTAGCGACTGCCACAGTACTGTGCAGAACATTGGCCTTCTGCTGAATTACAAAGCAGTTTTGGGGGGAGTTGTTGCTGTAACTCTGACTAAGCCAAACTATGTCAAATTTGGCAATAAAGAGTGATTCAACCTAAAAGATTACATTTTTCCAAAGTTATGAGTAACTGAAAAGAGAGGCTTTGCCTCTGATTCAGCAAAGCACTTAAACATATGCTTAAATCCATCCCTATTCAGCAACGTTGTTAATTACATGCTTAACTTGAAATAATTGCTTAAGTCCCATGGACCTCAACACCATTGTAGTTAAAAGTGCATGCAAGTGCTTTGCTGAGTGAGAACCTTTGTGCAGAAATGCCTCCTTTACTGCATGTCACTATTCAGTCTTGATGTCCTAGCTGTCACTTTTTTAAAATAGTATTTTCAGTCTGGATGTTTTCACAGGAGTTATAAAACTTCCTAAGCACTACACAGTATATTGATGGCAACTGACAAGTAGAAAACACTAGTTCTTTACCATATCTAATATTTTTGGATTAGATTTGTATATCAAAGTTTTATGTCCTGTCTTTCATAAACCACTCTTTCATCCCAAAGACCCTTTCTTTTTATGTAGAGTCTTAAATCATTTTGTTCTCTGCCACAGGAGCTGGCCCCAGCAAGGCATTAGGCATCCAGCCCACCTGGGACAGGGCTAGTTAAGGAGAATGAGCCAACCCAGATCCAAAGTGGATAGTTAATTCAATAGGTAAGATACACCTGCGCCTAATGTGTAGGCTCATTCTCCTTAACTGAGCCTATCACAGGTGGGCTGGGTGCCTGATGCCCACTGGGGCCAGCCTTATGACATCCTCCAATGAATAGTAACAGCCTTGGGGTGGACCACTGCTGTTTCACAGTGCAAGTAATACTGCCTACAGGTTAGGACAGGAAATGAAGAATATTTATTCAAATTAAACTGCTGGTTGAACTGAGACTAAAATACAGATAAGCACAAGGGTTAACTCCCTAATCTTGCAAAAGTGGCATGGTATCTTTAATCACAGATGGTCAGGTCCCCTCCATGACATGACTGTAACCGAGCAAGCTGACCCTTAAAGAGAGAGGTGCTGCCTTCCCCCATAACTGGAAGCATGGGCCCTACTAAAACCTGACCACAGGGTCAAGTGACTGAATATGGATTGAGTGATGACAGGGTTACAAGACTCCTTCAGTAAGATCACCAGAAGCAGTACATGCTTGGGAATCTCTCAAGAGTAACTAAGGAAGAAGCCTGGAAAGAAGACCTGAAGAACAGCAGTGGCTATTTCTTTTCTCAAGAAAGAGGCTGAAAGGGTTTAGAACCTGGAAAGAGGCCTAAGAAAATGCCTGGTAAAAATCCCTTTAGGAAGGGGTGGTGTCCAGGTTAGAAATCTACAGGTTTCTAGTAGAAGCCGGGTAACCAAGGACTATATCTAAGCTCTGATGCCATGGAGAATTAAAAGCTTGCATTTGGGAAAAGGACTGTCCGGCCTAGCACGCTTGCAGTGGTGTGGCCTGGTATATACAGCTGCTCTTTGTCCTAGAAGCCCTGGGGAGGGTCCTAGGAAATCCACTCTTTCATCTGCCACAAAGTGAAAGGGCTCAGCTCAAGAGTGTGTGGGATTTTTAGTCTGGTTTGAACTCTCATTTATCCCAGAAGGGAACGCTTTTCATGTAGGTAGAGGGTGAAATCAAGCAAAGCATTTAACTGGCCTGAGGGAGACTGTGTACCACGAGGGAAAACTGAGGTAGAGAAGGGGAGACTGAGGCATGGCAACTGAAAAGAGTTGGAGTGAGATGACCTTGTAACAAGGTCTCCTCAAATATTAGCCAGCAGCCATTTGAGCATCATAATTGATGTGACAGAGGCAATGTAACAACCCCTTTTCATGTCATAGACAAGGCAGAAATCAATCAGTCCTGTTTAAAAGTTTCCAATAGCTGCAATGGGAGTCTCTTACCTTGTCCTCACATACTGGAGGAGTGATCCCGGCATGCAGAAAACATCTATTCAATCTACTGGTCTGCCTATTTGAAACAGTTGCTGAACTGCCTACACCAGACAGTCCTTTTTGCCATTGTCCTAGTCCTCTTATCTGGACAAAGGGAATCATTGCTAATGGGTCTCCTATCCATGTATTGTTTGAGAAATAAGTGGGAACAAATCTAAATGTGCCAGATCAACATGAGTGATTTCCTGAGTGGTATCTTTAGTTTGCTGTTCATGAAACTAGCCAGGGATGGTTTCATTTCAAAGAAGACAGCTGTCTTGACTGACTCAGATTGTTACTCTTAACCCACGCACAATGATTCTTTAGCTCTTTTCTATCATGTGTCTTACAGCTGCAACCATGAGATTTCATGCATGCCTGCAAAGAGTGAGGTACCTCCAGCTATAATTTAAATCTGGTCACAAGTAATATAGTCTGTTGCTACACCATGTGATATTTTCATCACTTCTGAAAGTAGTAGCTCTAGAATATTATGTAACAATCTTAAGGTTACATATGTAGTTATGTCATTTATCTGTGTACTGGATTTACATTCTAGGAACTGCTGTTTATAGGGGCAGCTATGACTTTGTGGGACAGTTGATGCAAAATCTTTCAGAGGAGGCACGCTTTTCCAGTTGCTGCATCTGTAAAATGCAGCTAATGCTCATTTCCAGAGGGTTTTTTGAGACTTGGTTTAGTAATGATTATAAAGCACTTTGAGATCCTAGGATGGAAGGACTGTAGAAAGGCAAAGAATTGTAACACAGAAGAGTTACTATACTGGAAATGCTTTTTCACTCTCTTGCTCCTTCTGCTTTTCTGTACTTTCATTTTCAGTAGATGATTTTCAACTGCAGTGTAGAAAATCCAACAGTTCTTGCATACAACCAGCACTCTTGTGCTCTGCTTTTTCACGTCTACCTATCTCTGATACACATAGTATGTAACATCCTATTCTCTACTCTTGATTGGGATATCAGTGGCTTGCTGACATTGAGTCAGATGCCCATGGCTGCTTACAGTTTCAGTGTGCACTAATGTTTGACAGGCAGAGGTTTCCATTTCACAACTAATCACACAAGCTGACTGCATCAGTGTATTGCACAAAGGTCCAATTTCAAGTTGGCAGACGGAATGACAGTACTAGTAAATTCAGCTCCATCTCAAGTGCCTGTAATTTTGTCATGAACCACCACATTTCCCAGGAGACATTTGTCAGGATTAACTTTTACATTGAGTTGGAGGCACCAATCGACTCTCTCTTCAGGGATTCTTATATCCTCTGCAACTGTGGAAGAGGATGCTGTTAAATTACGGAATCTGTGCTTCGCTTGGTCTTTGGGTTTCTTAGCCTTACAAAACTGGAATATCTTGTCTAGAGAAGCAGTGACTGTTTGTGTATTTGAACATAAAAGTAGACTAGGGTTTAGTGCAGTAATATGTCTTCAGCTGTGCTGCTGATATTGTCAAAAATTGGCCCCCAAGTATGTCTGAAGATATCAAAAACAGAAGGTAGGTGAGGTACTATTTTTTTTTTTTTATTGGACCAACTTCTCTTGGTGAAAGGAATAAGTTTTTGAGATCCCTGTGAAAGCTTGTCTGTTTTAGCAACAGAAGTTGGTTCAATAAAAGATATTACTTCACACACTTTGCCTCTCTAATATCCTGGGACCAACATGGCTACAACACTGCAAACAAGAAATGAAGAGACCAAATGCAGTTAAGCTCTCCTCTTATGAGAGCTTTTTTTAGATGAAAATAAAAGGCCAGCTATGCCTTCCCTGGGAATAAGTGTCTGCCTGTGTTCACCTTTAACACACACTCAGAAATGGGTTAGTTCTCCTCCCCACCCCCCGGCCATGCCAGTCCACAGAGAATGAGTTAGTAGAGCCCCCACCTACAGAGTTTTAGCTCAAGATGTAGCAGCTCATGCTTTTAGCTTTGGATGTCCCTAGCTCATTGCCCAGTTTGTCTGCCAAGATGGTGTCCATCACACCTGTCCTGCCTTTATTTGATAAGAGGCAAAGCTACAGGGAAGCTTTCGCCTTCATCTGGCTACAGACTGCTGGCATGCTGAGCTCTTTCTGAAAATCTGACAACTTAATTTCCTATCTGAATAGGAGCCGCACTCCTTAGAAAACCTGGCCTATGTTTGCCCAGAATAACTTCAGAAAGTTGGTGGTAGAGCCAGGAATGAAATCCAGATCTTCTGACTCCAGTTACATGCTCTCCCCACTAGGTCATATCTCACCCCTTTGGTGGGGTTGGAGGAAATCAGTTACAGGGCAGTGGCTGGGAGAACTTATTATTTTCTAGCTTGTATTTTTTGTGGGGAAAGAAGCATTTAGTTCTCATGTAATGAGTTGACTGGCCAAGCAAACTGCATCATAAAAGGTTTCAGCGTAACAGCCGTGTTAGTCTGTATTCGCAAAAAGAAAAGGAGTACTTGTGGCACCTTAGAGACTAACCAATTTATTTGAGCATAAGCTTTCGTGAGCTACAGCTCACTTCATCGGATGCATACTGTGGAAAGTGTAGAAGACCTTTTTATACACACAAAGCATGAAAAAATACCTCCCCCCACCCCACTCTCCTGCTGGTAATAGCTTATCTAAAGTGATCACTCTCCTTACAATGTGTATGATAATCAAGTTGGGCCATTTCCAGCACAAATCCAGGTTTTCTCACCCCCGCCCCCCCCCCCCCACAAACCCACTCTCCTGCTGGTAATAGCTTATCTAAAGTGATCACTCTCCTTACAATGTGTATGATAATCAAGTTGGGCCATTTCCAGCACAAATCCAGGTTTTCTCACCCCCCCCCCCCCACAAACCCACTCTCCTGCTGGTAATAGCTTATCTAAAGTGACCACTCTCCTTACAATGTGCATGATAATCAAGGTGGGCCATTTCCAGCACAAATCCAGGGTTTAACAAGAACGTCTGATAGTGTGGCTGATGTTATTAGGCCCTGTGATGGTGTCCCCTGAATAGATATGTGGCCACAGTTGGCAACGGGCTTTGTTGCAACGAATGCCACTAGCCGTCACCTTCAGCCCCCAACTAAAACCCCTCCAACGCATTATTAAGGATCTACAACCTACCCTGAAGGATGACCCAACACTCTCACAAATCTTGGGAGACAGGCCAGTCCTTGCCTACAGACAGCCCCCCAGCCTGAAGCAAATACTTACCAGCATCCACATACCACACAACAGAACCACTAACCCAGGAACCTATCCTTGCAACAAAGCCCGTTGCCAACTGTGCCCACATATCTATTCAGGGGACACCATCACAGGGCCTAATAACATCAGCCACACTATCAGAGGCTTGTTCACTTACACATCCACCAATGTGATATATGCCATCATGTGCCAGCAATGCCCCTCTGCCATGTACATTGGTCAAACTGGACAGTCTACGTAAAAGAATAAATGGACACAAATCAGATGTCAAGAATTATAACATTCATAAACCAGTCGGAGAACACTTCAATCTCTCTGGTCACGTGATTAAAGACATGAAAGTTGCAATATTACAACAAAAAAACTTCAAATCCAGACTCCAGCGAGAAACTGTTGAATTGGAATTCATTTGCAAATTGGATACAACTAACTTAGGCGTGAATAGAAACTGGGAGTGGCTAAGTCATTATGGAAGGTAACCTATTTCCCCTTGTTTTTTCCTACCCCTTCCCCCGCCCCCCCCCCCCCCGACATTCTTCTTAAACCCTGGATTTGTGCTGGAAATGGCCCACCTTGATTATCATACACATTGTAAGGAGAGTGATCACTTTAGATAAGCTATTACCAGCAGGAGAGTGGGGTGGCGGGAGGTATTTTTTCATGCTTTGTGTGTATAAAAAGATCTTCTACACTTTCCACAGTATGCATCCGATGAAGTGAGCTGTAGCTCATGAAAGCTTATGCTCAAATAAATTGGTTAGTCTCTAAGGTGCCACAAGTACTCCTTTTCTTTTTGCATCATAAAAGTAACAAGCAATCTTACGTGGCTCTCTGCTAAAGTTTGTTTATCATGTCTTGATTCACACATCAGTTTTGACAGCTGAGGCTAATGCATTGTGACCTATATGTCCACAGGATAGCAAATTATGTAGTTGTTGCTGGTAAAAGCATCTACATTTTAATCCTAAATGGAGACTAAATATACTGAAGACTCCACTTACTGCACAGCTGTTTGTGGAATTCCACTTTCCACTCAGTAGGTGGATACTAAAACTACTTGACCTCTTCAACTGGCTCAAGCTCCAGGTGCAATGCATGCTGTGTGAGACGGCATTCACAGGTAAAATTGGATATCAAAAAATGGTTTTCAAGAAGTACAAATTAACTTTTAAGCTGGAGCACACAGTGTAGTAAATATGTTCAGACACATGTTTGATTAACATATACATTACTAAAACATTATTCACTTTCAATATTTAAGGTAGCAGCCCTTGTATGTACTTCAGCATGCAATTAAAACAAGTAATACATGTCCTCCACTACATCTGTTGCCTCCAGCCTTAAAAGCTAAGGGCCAGATCCTTCTTCCAGTGAAGTCCATGTCAAGGCTCTCATTGACTTTGATGTAAGCAGAATTAGGCCCTCACTATTTGTCCTCTTCACTGAGGCCTCTTCATTGGATTACCTCTCATCCCTATTCAAAAGAATTTTGGATTGAGGGCTCAATCCGATGACATGCTGAGCATTCTTAGCTCACATTTATTTAGGGGTGAGGTTGCTCTTCCCATCATAGAGACCCTTAACCATTTTAATAGTAATGCTGTTATCCTGGGAGCTGCAGGAAGGTCCGCATATTACTGGACATAACCACAAAGTATTTATGGGAGGGAGGCACTGTCAGCCCTTGGATAGGTACAGAAGCTTCTGCGTGCCATGTGCCAGCATAGATGAACAGCACTGTGATTCAGGAACAGTTTCAAAAACTTTCTGAATGCATCTGTAAACTGATGGAGTGAGTATGAAAAATAAAACAGCTGTAAGTGTTCTTCAGTAGGACCAAGTCTCTACCAGCCTAAAACAAAACAAGTTCCTACGAACCCGGGAGGCTTACACAGACTACTGGGTGTAGATGCCGGGAGGCTTACTACTACTACTGGGTGTAGATGCCTGCCCTCAAAGACATTCTCTTTCCAACTTCACAGTAGGTATTCTTAAAGCTCATGATTGGGGGAAAAGTGTGGGGGAGAGGGAAGGGAAAGAGTTAGCTTTTGCTCCTTGCACCCTATACTAGCTAAGGAGGATCTGAAATCTTCCATAGAAATAGAAACGGAACCAGCGTAAGATTGGGAGAAGAACACTAACTAAGCATCACTAAACCAGAAATAGCACTACTGACCCCATTCAATAATTATCATTTTTGATTAAATCTACAGCCTAATTAAGTGGCTATACTAACACTTCAGTGTGTATTACTTTATCCTGTGAATGGATAAAGGCTTGGTTGTGCTGTTAATCCAATAATGTTCTTGGAAGCAGTATGCACAAATTGATTGATTTAGGAATTAGAGGTGAAAAGCAGAATTGTGCACCACTTGGCATAGCTGCATAATTTAATCTTTTCTTTTAGGCTTTTACTTCACTGAAAAAGGTGTTTGTTTTTGTTGTTGTACCATGGGATAACTAAAGTGCATTAGCTGCCCCACTGTAAAATCCTGATTGGAAACTAAGCACCTGTAGTTTTTACTGCAAGGTGAGATCAGCTACAGGCAGGAGATATAGTGTTGACTTGACCCCTAGCTACCTCACAGTAAAATCTACAAATGCCTTGTCTCCACTAGGATTTTGCAGGGAGATAGCTGATGTACATTAGTTATCCTCCTATTAAAAAACACACACCTTTTTTTTCGTGAAAACATAACCTTAGATATTTTAGAAACTACTGCAGTTTTTCATTTGCATAATGCCAGAGCACTCTCCTAAACCTTTATTTACTTTGAGTGATTTGACACTGTCAGAAGGATTTCTCACAATTTTTTTTTTTTTACTGAGTATGACCATGAAACTCCATTTCTTTTGGAGTGTGCTCACCAACATCAAATGGGCAGTGCAAAGCAAGTTTGTTTGTTTTTCAATGCAGCTGTGCAAACTGACTGGATTCTAGACTTGCAGCTCTCCAGCTATTTCAGTATTCTGTGTCTGCAAAGCAGAAATTAGTGTTTAAAATGGAATTTGATCTAATGGTTAAAACGGGATTGAGAGCTAGGACTTCCATATTCTGTTTTCAGCTCTGCCAGTGAGTTTTGACCTTGGGAAATTCATCTAACTTCTCTGTGCCTCATTTTCAACCATATGTAAAATAATTCCTTACCTCATAGGGATGTGATATCACAAGATGAAAAATGCTGCATAAATGCAAAGTACAGTAGAAAGTTTTAATAGTCACTAAAAGACCTATTGTGAAATACTGAGACAAATAGTACAGCTATGCTTACACTTCGTAAAACACTAGTAAATAACCTGCAGTTTGTTTTGTGAAAGTAATGAGCACCCAGCTCTTAAAACCTTACTGAAAAGTAGGAAGAGGTTGTCACTATTCTGTAGGCAAATTATGAATTATGCAGATTGCAATCTTACTAATTCCTAGTTCACTAATATATTGTACTTTTACCCATTTGCTAAATCTTTCAGCAGGAACTCTTCATATCTGGATCCTAATTTTTTCAAAATTAAATGTAACCTATAAACTGCTTCCAGATTATATTTTTGAATGGTGTCTGCTGGATTAAAATAACTGTGGCTCTTGCTGTTGAGATTGATTTAGCAACTAGAGGGTCAAGCACTTAGAACAACTTTGTAATAATACACATACCTTCCCAGGCACAGCAATAGTACTTTCCCATGAGATCTGCTTGGCAACATGCCTCATACAATGTTTCACACACTATACTGAAGGGGTATAGGTATAGCAACCTGTAGGTGATGCAGAACAAACAGAAAAGTTTGTATTAATAGCCTCTTCAAACAAAAGCCTCCTAAGGTCCACAGACAGTAAATTAACAGTCTTGCGCAAAAGACTGCAAGAATCAATACAAGATGTAAAACATGAATACAATTAAATGCCAGTCACTGTAGTGAGGCATTGATTATCTTGTCAAACTATATTAATTTCTGAGGAACATCCACTGCTGACTTGTGGAGTGTCCAAATTTTGTTGTGTACTTTAGCTTTCAAAAGTACTTCTGTATTTTCTTCACTTGTGTATCCCTATTTACTTTGTAACTGCCTCACACAAAAATTTCATAAAGCATAACTGGGACAATGTCTGTGTACTTTCTTTACTATCACATTCACTCATTAGTAATAACACATCTAGAACTGCTGTGTGCAAAGTGTTAGGATCAATCAGTCTAATTTTCTCACCCATAGATTTTTCTGCATGTCTTTGTCTACACTAGCCGCTGGATTGGCGGGCAGCAATTGATCCAGTGGGGATTGATTTTCACATCTAGGCTAGATGCGATAAATCGATCCCCAAGCGCTCTCCCATCAACTCCTGTACTCCAGCGCTGTGAGAGGTGCAGGCTGGGTAGATGGGGGAGCAGCAGCAGTCGACTCACCACAGTGGAAACACCACGGTAAGTCGATCTAAGTACGTCTACTTCAGCTACGTTATTCACGTAGCTGAAGTTGCATAACTTAGATTTCCCACCCCCCTAGTGTAGACTAGGGCTTAGATCTCGTCTCCGCTGCTTAGCATCATTCAACTGTCATGAAAGACAAATTGAAATCCCTCAGTCACACAGCAGTCTACCTGTCAGGTTGACCTTACTACATGGGCTGTGATTAAGATGCATTTGCCTCCTAGGAGTATGACCACTTCTGCCTCTTGTTAGACGATTGAAGATACCACATCTTTTTTGTTGACTTATGGATCTATTTAATATACACAACTGAAATATATATTCTGCCTTTGTCAAGGAGGGGAAGTCAGGAAAAACAAGACTGAGAGCAAGCTGACTAGTGGCCATGAGGCAAGCATTGAACAATTGAACAAAAAATTCAGTTTTATTAAATACGTTCATATTCATGCCTAACCAAAACACTTAGAATGCCTTTCAGCTGTAGATCTCAAAGTGTTCATAAAGAAAGATGAAAATTGTCCGCATTTTATGGATGAAGAAACTGAAACAATTTACTAATGTCATGGAGCAGGTTGGAAGCACAGCCATGGCTAGAACCCATGTCACAAAAATAATGGTGGCCAGCCAACTGTTAATCTATGTGGAATTACCATAAAACTATACACTGCTCTTAATTCTGCATGCACCCTTTTGTACATGAAATTACACACTTTAAACCTTCTGGGCTGATTCTACTTCAGTACCCTCTTCATGACAAAAACTGTCTTGATTAAAATCACTGCGTACTACCATAGCATAAATATAACTGAGTAATAGGGAAACCAGTACCAATGTTCATGAACTAGCTTAATTCAATATAAAGATGAATAGTTATACAGAATAGAATAGTTTGAGAGTGTTAGATTTGAAGAAAATGTTTGTCAGTAAGAAACTTAGTGGGTAGGGTACTATAGGAGGAATTATTAAAATCTATTTGTGTGGAAAAATAAGATGTAGAATGGTGAGAAAACTGAAACATTACTTCCTCCAAAGGAGGAAAAAAGAAGAGGGGGGGAAAAAAACCATGAAGCAGTTAGTTAATAAGGCTCCATGAAGAACCACAAAACAATTTGAGAGTAAATAACACCATGCAATTAAATTGGAAAGGGGGAGAGAAATAAAAGTTTTCAGACAGATGATGGCAGTAAACATGTGTAGTGATTTAGTGCTGAAGAGTTGAAAGGAATAAGATGAACTTTAAGATGACTATCAAATGGAAAATATTACTAGAGCAAGAAAGTAGCTCTAATAATACGTGGTGAGGGGAATGAAGAATAACTAAATTGATGAGGTGGGAATATCACTTCATTATTTCTTAATAAAAGAGAATTGGGAGGTAATGAAGACCTTGTAAAAAATAGCTATTGATAAAATCCAGATATAGAGACACTGGGAAAAATTTGAAAATACATTGGGAGGTCTGGATGGCATGTGTCTGATCACATTAAGAGAATATCAACCTGATAAAAGTAATTTAACAAAAAAACAAGGAAGACCTATTGAGATGCCAGAGGACTGTGGGGGGAACAGAGGAAGCAAATCCTACCACTCAACAGAAGAGGAAACCGTGATCTTGCCAACTAACATCCAGCAGAATATTAAAATAATTCTTAAATCTGGAGGATTAGAGCCATAAGCAATAAACAGCCCAGAGTTTTATACAGTAAATATACCAAATAAAGTTGGTGTCTTTTTTTGATGCTACTGGAAAATTAGGAAAGATCGTATATTATCTGTAAATCAAATTAATTTTAGAAACAAACCTAAGACACTGTTTCCCAAAACTTGTGAAATGATTGATTTTTTTTTTTCCTCTGAGAGGAATAGTCTGCACAATATATGTAATAAAGTATTTTTTTAAAATGTAGGTGTTGCAGGAGTGATACATAAAAACAGGACATGTTTATGCTGCTAGTGAAAGAAGGCTGAGGTAGAGGCAAGCTCTAACGCCATTTGATTACTCTGTGATAAGTCAGTTTCTGGTAGTAAATTTAGTCCTAATATTTTGTGATAAATGAAGGGGGGTAGCTCCCTTTTATGGACCCCCAGCAGTTAGCTATAAAATTCCTCTTAGTAGCTGTTCTCTACTTGCTTTACCTGTAACGGGTTAAAAAATCCACAGGTAAAAGGAAAGGAGTGGGCACCTGACCAAAAGAGCCAATGGGAAAGCTAGAACTTTTAAAATTGGGGAAAAATCTTCCCTTTGTCTGTGCTGTTGTCATTCTCCAGGAAAGAGGGGAACAGGGAGCAGTTATACTGTGAGAAGCTGAAGGCCAGATATGAAAATCATCAGATCATATCTAGAACTACTTATTTAACAATCCAGATATGTAAGTAGATCAGGAATGTTTAGAAAGACGCGATTAGGTTTATTTCTGTTATTTCTTATTGACTTGTGGACTCCTGTGTGCTAACCCCAAATGCTTTTTGTTTTGCTTGTAACATTTAAGATGGACCTCAAGAAGGTACTCTTGATTATAATTTTTGTAAATGGTTTTTTTAAATCTAGCAAAAGCCTAAGTTACAGATGTATTATCTTTCTTTTTGTTTTAATAAATTTACCTTTTTTAAGAACAGGTTTGGATTTTTGGTGTCCCAAGAGGTTTGTGTCCCAAGAGGTTTGTGCATATATTGTTTAAATTAGCTTGGGGCAACCGCTAATTTCTTTTGTTTTCTTTCTCCGCTCTTCCTCAGAGGTGGGGTGAAAGGGCTTGAGGGTACCCCACAGGAAGGAATTCCCAAGTGTGCCTTTCTGGGTTCTCAAAGGGGGGATTTTTTTGCATTTGGATGGTGGCAGCATCTACCCATCCAAGGTCAGAGAGAAGCTGTAACCTTGGGAGTTGATACAAGTCTGGAGTGGCCAGTATTAATTTTTAGAATCCTTGCGGGCCCCCCATCTTCTGCACTCAAAGTGCCAGAGTGTGGAATCAGCCTTGACATGCTTAAAGGACCACATTCATTCCTGGATTACTCCACTGAAACAATTGTCAAGGTACTGAAACCGGGGGGAAAATGCTCAAAGAATGAGGCTTGTAAAATAAGGAGTGTATATTCCTGGGGAAAAACAGAAGAGATACTATTAACTTATATTACTGCTACTTAAAGACCTTACCATTGATAATAAACAATGCTACCAGAAGAATCTAACTGCAGCACAGAAGAGATCAGATATTCCAGAAATGCAGTGTGATTTGGATTCAATTGAGCCAATGTCTGTTTGACTTCCAGTTTCTTCTTGAGGTCACAAGTTGTTTTGGGATGGGGTGTTGCCGACTCAGAGCTTAGTAAAAAGCACTGTGTGCTAATTTATGCAATATGAGTTGCCATTATTCAGATGACTGACATAGGAGTGATTAGGGGAAACTTTATAAATTCACTTTGATAGTAATGTAGATTGGATGGTTTCACAAATGTATGTTACAGATGAAAGGCACTAGGTCACTAATTGAAATCTGAACCAGATTGGGAACTGGTAGGACCATGACTTGGGTGGTCTCCTACTAGTTCCTCATGAACAGACAGGTATATTGGAAACAATATGACTCTTGGCTTCCTTTTTGGCAGGTTCAGCTGCCCTGAGTGTTGGCCACAGTGATCAGAAGCATGTGGTATTACAGCTGTTTAACTGGAGGTGACATAGTGCATTTAAAGTGGAGATATTGATTAAATTGTTAACAAGAGCCTATGAATGTGGTGCAAAGAAATAGCCATACAGTGAACTAACCAAGCATGCTTTTGTAAGAATAATGGAGGCTTTTCATCAAGCATCTAAGGAGAAAGAAGCCAGGTGACTGTCTTTCTTGATAAACTGTTCAGTAAAGCAGAATGGATTTTGCTCAACTAGTGCAAACTACACAGAATTGATTGATTCCTTGCCTCAGGCTCACTACAAACCTTATTTGCATTAATAAACTAACATTTTCTGAATGCTACCATTTTTCAGGCCCTGACAACAGCTCCACAGTAGCCTCCTTTTTACCTCAGATAGAAAGCAACTCTGGTTTTCATAGATATTTTTGAATTTAAAGAAAAAGATCCTAAATTACTTTGTTTCGGTATATGCACCAATAAGAGAAACATGACTCAAATTTTTTTTGACTAGCCCAATAATGATGCATAGCTAATTTCAAGGTTAATGAGTAACTCAAGCAAAAGTTAATTGTGTATTTTGCACAGAAGCTCATCAGGACTAGAAATATCTGAGCACATATATGATAGGATTTGTATTTGAAGGGGATGAGAAGAAGAATTGTTCAATGTGGCAGAATGGGTATAATATAGTTAAACTGGTGGAAATTTACACTAACTAACCCATGAGCCTTGGAAAGATAGATGAGTCTAGTGGGAAGAAGAAAATATTTTGAAAAATTGGCCAAAATCATTAAATTTTCAACAGATGGTATTGGTTTCTGCTGTTCTTAATGTGAGCCTTTAAGGGTCCTTCTCCAACCTTACCTGCCCCTAAATCCCAAATGGTGACGGTAATCAAAAATGCTTTTTGCAGCTTTAGCTGACTAGGAAGCTTTGCACTTTCTTGTTGAATGACCAGCTAGCCATGATGATTCAGACTGCTAATCTACAGGGTCAGTTACTGCAGTGCACTCTCTGGGGATGGGGGTGAATTCCTTCAAGAAGTTTAGATCTCTAACACATGGTGACCCAGCAACACAAGCTGATAAAAATGGATGTTACAAACATTCCACTGGTTTCTGGCCTAAAACTGTGATCCTCTTAGCCAGGTCCCAGACCAGAGAGGGCTTTGACAATCTCAGGGACAACTTCTCTGCAGGACAGTGACCTGTTACACTAGCTGTAGTCATCAGGAACAAAGGCACTTACAGCATCAGGACTCACTGAAGTGAGTTCAGTGGCTGGACCTAGCAGGGGAATTCCCTTCCAGCAGACTTCTGAATGACTGTGGACCTCAATACATTTAGTGACAGATGTATGAATCATCTCTTTGCAACCGCATACCTTTTATATCCATCTAAGAAGTGCTATGTGTAGACACACAGTGGGAGAAAAGAGGGAGGGAAGCAGAACAAAAAATAAAAGTATATCCCAATGGAATTTAATAGGGTCTGCCTACTTCATATGCTGATATAATTTGTGCATTATAAACATGTGGCTAAATTGATCAAATTGAATATACCAGCCACACTGTAGATCAGGGATCTCAAACTCAATTTACATTAGGGCCAGTGCCAGTTCTCAAATCCTCCCAGCAGGCCAATAATGTCACGGAAGATGGAGTTCAGAAAAGAAACACTTTTTTTTTTATTTCGAATTTCTTAGAAATAATAAAAACTGTCCCTACAACCTTTATACAATTCTTTGCCTGTGTAGGGGCAAGGTTGCGGAAGATTGGCGAGGAGCTAAGTGATGGACTGAGTACGTGACTGCACGTAAGCGGAGGATGCAGGCAGTTTCAATGAACTTTGTCCGACAGACCCTGCCAAAAGATATTGTAGCATAGCTCAGCATATTTTTGCCTGTAAACAAGTTAGTTTACGTAATAAGCATAAATCATACATTATAAGAGTGTAACCAGCTGTTGACCCCACGTAACCCTGAGATAAGAGCGGAGAATATAGCGCCGCAGAGGACTCCCCCTCTGCCCCCCAACGCAGATTGGAGTGTAAGTTCTTCCTTGCTTCCTTCAGTAAAGCATAGTTTACTATTCTTAGACCTGAGTGTCCTCCTTTCGCTGGTATCTTCCCCCCCGCCACCCTTCCCTGCCCTTGCGGGCACAGCCTGCCAGAGTTTTTTAGCGTTTGCCAGACCCCTTGCAACGCTTTAGTTCTGTCAGTTTGTTCATGTTTGGCCTCAGTGACTGAGCAGTTGAAACCTTCAGGATTACAGCAAGGTGGGCATCAGATATTTGTGTTCGGTATTTTGACTTGTTTATATTCATTGTGGGGAAAAGTGACGCTGCCTCCATGGCTGACTCTGCCTGGCAACTAGTGATGGCATCTCTGTCCCTCTACCCCAGCCAATAGGAGCTGCGTTGGGCGGCGCCTGCAGCAGACATTGGGCAGCATGTCAGCATGCGTCTTGCCTCCACAGGCTGCAGTGGGGAGGTTCTCGGGCTGCAGATGGCCCATGGGCCGGGACTTCGAGACTCCTGCTGTAGATGGTGGGAGAAAAGCTTTCACTCTGCTCATCCCAAGAAAGTGCCTCAACTTTGACTTAAAAGGACCACTTCTAAGGGCAAGAGTAATGCATTTTTCATGTTCATTCAGTACTTGGTGTGAGGACTGGGATATGGGTGGTCTGACATGATCATCAGGCCTAGTGGTCAGAACCAGAGTCCAAGCCAGGAGCCAGAGCCAGAATGAGGGATCAAATAAGAGTCAGTTCTGGTACAGAAGCTAGTCACATTATCTCTTTCTTACTCAGGCAACTTCATGTTTCTTTTGGCTTAAAAAGTAGGGTCTGCCCCACTGGTGGGGCTGGTTATTGTCCCCAGTCAGGGTCCTTATGGGCAGTGCCTCTGAGAGGGGTCAGAGTGCTGCTAACCTCTCACTTCCAGTATTTCTGGGTGGGCTGCCTGGGAACCCATGGGTCTAGATTTGAAGCCCACAGGCTCTTACACTTGGTCTAGCTGGCATCCAGGATGCCAAATTTATGATGCAGGGACTGTCCTTTAGAAACTAGAAACGAGATGACTAGCTCAGAGGGTAATGACTAAAACTTACCAGGGACAAATTCAGACTGCATGTTCCATTGTCAAACCCTGAGTCCTCTAGGTGTGGTGGTTTGTTTGTTTGTTTGTTTTTACTGGCATAAAAAGCATTATTAAAATTGTCAGGTGGCATAACTCACACTAGTTTTAATTATCTGGTGCACCTGCTCAGCCTAATATTATCAAGTCTTCTTAATTCTAGGTGGTAAAAGCTGGATTTTTCTAACATCTGATGTTGTGCCTGGCACACCTGAGTTTCCTAACCTAGACTGCAAAAGCAAATGTGAAATACAGTGCTACTAGAGAGCAGTACTGGCACAGCATGTTGAGTCAAATGGCTATGTTAAAAGGAAAAACAAAATCATTTGTCTTTCCTGAATAGTTTCCTCTGCAGGGATAAATATTTCTACATTTTTAATAAAATGTTAACACTAGACTGGCACATAACCCTTGGTGAACTAAACAGTGTGTGAATGGAATCTGACACAGCAGTCATGATGATCAAAGAAAGCACTAGTGGAAACAGAAGCAGCACAGGATTCTACTTACTGTTCGGGAGATAAGCAATTTATTTTTAGGGGAAATGAATTTAATGATAGGCTTTGGCAGATGAGCAAGTCTGATCTATCTACGAAAGGCTAGAAAAAAGCACTGAAGTCAGTAGGACGGAAAGGAAAACAAGACTGCCTTTCTGAAAGACAGATATAAATGATTGCAGCATCTGCAGAAAAAGCAGACTGATATCGGCAGCCCTTTCAGATGCATTCCATGTCCTTTTATCTTAACAGAGCTCTGCTCAGTTAGCCATGGAGAAAAGTCTCTCCATTTGCCTAAAGTGGAGACAAATGTACTGAGATTCTAGACTAATCTGAATCTCATAAGTAAGCAGCCTTCAGAAACACAGGATTGAAATCCTCCCATCCCTCAAGTTCACTCAATCCGTTGTCAGCTAAGATCAAAATGCTATCGCAGAAGAGGGCTAGAGCTTATAACTTTCTAAGGGAGCATTTACTTGCTGCAAGTTTCTCCCCGCCCCAGAATAATAAATAACATGTCGGAAGGCCCTTTCTAACAATGAGGGAATCCTAACAAAAGTAATTTTTATTTTCAACTTAGCTGACGGAATCTCAAAGGTCATAGTGAAGCAACTATGACTGAGAGGCTCCAGTCACCAAAGTGTGGATTTTGCATTCTTTTTTGCTGTAGTGATGATGGTACAGTCTGCAATTAATCTCCTTGTTCTGTTAAACAAATTGTGCCTGTTTTTTCAAATGAAAATATAGGCTAAGAACACACAAGACTTGTCTGTGTTCCCTGATTCTAGTGTAAATAATACTTTGCAATAACAACGGTAATTGCACAAAAGCAAAGCACATGATGTCCAAATGTGTACTTTCACTAAAGGAACCAGGAGGTCTGCACTAAATTTCTAATCCTTCGTGAGGTTCAAAGTTTTTTTTCATTTTTTTGAAAATGGGAGGTCCTTCCCTGCTGCTCAGCAAGTGGTTTACTGCAGATTTTTTGCTTATGAACCATGAGAACAGGTTTGTTAGAAGCCACTAAAAATCCAAGAGTTACTGAGCTTTGAGAACATGGGCATATGACGCCCAATCTCCCACAACAGAGAACCTCATACCCCCAACTTGTGCAGAAAGGACTTTCTGCACATAAGGGGCGGGGGGGGAAGTCTTTCTGCCTTCCCCTGAACTCTGTGGAGGCCTCTCCACTGGTCCAGGGGTCTGTCAAAGGGGAAAAGACATCCCATCAGAGCTTTTCAAAGAAAAGAGGAACTTTTCCAGAGTGCCCGCTGTAGTGAATCTCTCCCTGTAAGAAGACAGGAGCAGCTGGGGGCCACCAAGACCAGAGCTGATGCAAAGGCACATAACTTCTGCAGGGATGGCCTTAGTCCCCTGTGGATCTCAGGAGATCTGTGAGATGTCTGTGATGGGGACATCAGATTTTCCACCCTAAGCTGCTGGATGTAACCATCGGATGAGATGGTCCAGCCCTGAGGAAATATTCATTTTAACAAATGAGGATTAGACATGCTTTGTGAGGACGAAGTAAAAGTGTTGAAGCAACTTTTAAAAAAACTAATGAAGACTCTAGGTGTCCCGGTCATGCTAGAAAATGAGCCATGTTGTTGAAACATTTTGAAATGTGGCTGTTTCCCCACCCAACTGGTGGAAGCACTAATGTAGACAGGGCTGCAGGTGGACATTTTAGTGTATAAAGAACTGTGTTAACTAAACCTGCTCAGAATTACATGGTGGTAAAAGGTCTGATGGACCTGAGAGTTCTACAAGGGAAGTTGAAAAATGAGCAGATTCTCCCTGGCACAAGAGAGCACTGATATGCTCTAGCTGTAGGCAGCCTTTGTTGTCTTTGAATGTTTGTTGTGGGAAGCTTGCTTATTAATCTTTGGCCACAAGAGGCCTGTCTTGAACCTTCAGCAGCTGGATTGTAACCATGGGTCAATTAATTTCTGCAGCAAATGGGTATCAGCCTGGTGTTGCTACTAGTGTTCCAAAAGGGTAAGATGTGGTGATGTCCTTAAGTTAACATTTATCCAGGATGTGAGAAAGCACCAACAGTGCTTTACACTGCTAGTATGGACATCAGTGGGGTTACTCATTTATGACCAGGAATCAGGCCCATAGTGTCTAGAGGCCATGTGATATGCAAAATATAGCTAATCAAATGCATTCTCCATCAGTCAACCTGAATGATCCATCTTAAGTAACAGAAACTGTCACTCAGGATGAAAATCTCTCTCATAGACTCAATCATTCTACTGCAGCCTCCCTAGCTTACTGACAGTATGTAGCAGATTGACTGTATCCATGTAACTTTGTGTAAAATGCCTAACTTATAAAACACCTCCTACCTACCATATGTATCTCTGCTCTACCTATCACTACCATCTAGATGCCAAATGAATTAAGGCACCTGTTTTCCAAAAAGTAAATGACATATTCATGGCATCCCTACAACTACACAGATCAAGTCACTGGAATTTAATGTTGCCATTTTGCTAACTCAAGGGGACATCAGTGCAAGCATTGCAAATATTGAGGCACACATACTGCTCCTAGCAGCCAGGAATGTCTTACTTTGTGGTCCCTGCATGGTTGTATATTAAACCTACACAATAACATATTAAAACTTTAGTAGTTCACAATGCTCTCAAAAAATATTGCTGACTGTACACTAAGGTAATGGTGACATTAATATAATTGGTCCCCCCATTTCAAAGGCCACTGCCTTGACCTATCCTTCTCTTACAACATGGTCCAGTAAGCTTAGGAAATATGAGCCAATGCACCCTGGGTATGTTTCTAATATTTTAGCCTAGTGTGACAGAATTGGGACTGAACTGAATTTTACATATAGGGCCAAATGTGTTCAATTTCACACATTGAGTTTGGCTCCTTGAGTTACCCCATTATCTTAAACATTGATGTAGCAATTGACAGCAAGTTGCTTATGTCACACAGACGGGCTCAGAACTAAATATGTGCAAAAAAGCTTTTGTGCAAATATAGTCAGTTTCATTCTTGGCTTTTCACAATATAAAACTTTTCATCTTTGAAATGTTCACAAAGTGGTCACTTATACCAAGACAATTGCGTATGTTGAAAGTGAAAAATTGTTCTTTCCTAAAAAGGCATGTTAGAACTACTGAAAGGGAATGAATACTTGACTGGTTGCCAGTTGTCTAGGCTCTCAGATGGAATACTGTTCAACAGGGCACCAAGGAATGAGCTCACCATCCTAGAAGTTTTTTATAAATCTGACAGTACATTTTCTAACTTTTATTAGTACTTTCTTATTTTGACTATTGCGCCTTGATATTTTTTTCTTAAGTGAGATCTATCTCCTAATAGCCTTGTACATTTTGTGACTGTTGCATTTTATAGCATTATGTTGAGTGTCTCTATACTTGAGCATGCACACCCTTATTGTCTGTGCCACTAATCAGGTATATTTCTGGTTCATAGTTCATCAATTTCTTAAAACATTTCAGTGATTTTTTTTTATTTATTTATTTGCATAGAATTATGGATCATGAATGGAGGCCTTTAAACTTGTTTAACCTCTTTCAGCAGTAAATAAAACAACAAAAAAGATGCCATGGGGCTCATTCCTGTATTCCTAGTGCACTCAAAACTTACATTAGCTTCAAAAGGAGTAGTAGGTGTGCCTGGAATACAAGCTCCTGTCTCCAGTGAACGCCATATACTTCAGGTCCCCACAATAAGCTGCTGCCTCCATGTATGCGCTTGCAGTTGGAAGACTGAGTTAATACTTTGACTGTGGCAATTCAGAGCCTACATGATTTCTAAAATTAGTTAAAAATCACAGCTTAGCAAATAAGCCAGCTTTCTTCAATAAAGACCTCACCCACCTTTTGTCTGCAAATATCTGATTAAAAGCAGGCAGTGGGTGTCCTCCTTTTACATTTGTCTTCTCTGGTGTTAGGTGGTAATTTAAACCTCTTAGGGCGGGTCTACACCAGAAAGTTTTAACTGACATAACTGTCAGTTAAGTGTGTGTGACTGATGTTGCTATATTGAGATAAATCCTCGAGTAAACACAGTTATACCAGTATTAAAAGGTGTCTTATACTGGTATAATTTACTCAGCTTCCAAAAATGGAATACCAGAATAGTTGAAGTGGCACCACTTACTTTGTGAATGGGGAAAGGAATTGGTTGGATTAACTCTTAACTCTTATCAAACAGCAGACAATGTTAATACCAAGCATTCATTTTGCTGGCAGTTTGGAAGCTGCTAGTGCCATAAAGATTTACACTATGGCCTGGTTTATGCTGAGTAGTTACATCTATCCATAGCTACATCTATCAGGGAGGTGAAAAATCCAAATCCCTGAGAAATGTCTTAAGCCAAGCTAACCCCCAGTGTAGACGACATTAGGCCGATGGAAGAATTCTTTCATCTACCACCTCTCGGGGAGGTGGATTATGTATAGCATTCTGTAGTAAGTGTCTACACGGAAGTACTGCAGCTGTGCTACTGTTGCATTTTAAATGTAGACATAGATTAAGTAGAAAGGGACTTCCAGAATCATAGAGAGTTCCAGCCAAATATGTATATGACAGTAATACAACATAAATAGGATCAATATGAATAAGCAACAGCTTCACTGACTAGATGGAATATTTTCATGAACAAAGTGAGGCCCCTCCTACATGAAGGGAATCACCATCTTCACACTATACAAATACTCCTCTTCCTTCTTTTCTGTATCTCCTAAGGATTATCCCTGTTTTACTGACAGAAGAAAGAGAGGCACAGAATGGTTTCAGGACTTGTTCAATTTGTAGTGAGCCAATTGGAGGAAATATTAGATTCCCTCCTCACTTCTGATTCCAGGTCACATGCTAACCACCAGAATAAGGTTGTACCTGACCTGCATAAACTAATTCCATAGCTCAGTGTAGTTGATAGTGTATTACATTTTCCAACTGTTTTAGAATTCCCTATCTGCTCTCCATGTTAGTCACAGCAGTTACCAGTCTCCACCAAAGCAGTAATTGACCCTCTTGTTGCCCCTCTATTTTTTTTAGTTGGAAGAGTACAGGGAATACTCTTTGACCACCCATAGTTAGGAATAAATTAATTCCTTTCTTTATCACTCTTGGAGTGCTATAAAATGTCAGGTATACTGTGGAATAGTTTTAAAAAATTTCTATGCCATAAATATTGAATGCTTCCTACAAAACATTTTATATGATGTCTTCCTATTTATTTTTCTCCATTTGTGATATCACTACATGTGACTTGAATAATTCCCATCTTTTTTCTTTATCTGAGCTGGTGCCCAGATCTGCTGGTGTTGAAATCAAGGGCAAAACATCCAGTGTCATAAATGGGAGCATTTTAGTGCCCAAAGACTAAGTTATTCAGAGCAAGGACCTTGGGCTTGAACCTGCTCCTATTGAATTAACTGGGAGTTCAGATGCTCATGTCAGTGGGAGCAGGATTAGGCCCTCTCTTACAAATGCATCCAGTGCCATGTACTCTATTGGTAAACACACAAAAAGAAATAGTACAGGCAGCTGCTAGCTGCTCCTTTGATTCTTTGAGCTAACTGATGCAGAAAGAAACTAGATGTGGGCTGGAGTAAGAAATCCACCTCCCCGGGACAAGCCTCATCCCTGTCCCCCCTTCCCAATCAACTTCCAAGGATGGATTTTAGGTTTCCACAGACCATGTATTAAACTCTTAAATTTGTGCTGTAATGAAGCCTGCAACATTAGACTCTATCCTGGACCTTGTCCACTGGGAGTGCGAGGACTCAGGATTCTTCCTAGACCCTGCTTCACAGAAATGCATGAAGGCTTCTTACAGCCTCTCTCATCCTAACCTCCCTGACTGGGGTACTCTGCTCAGGAATAACCAAATTCTTGATGCCAAATGTACAGCTTAAAAATCTTCCAAGGTTTGCCTGTCACCTCATCTTGCACTGGTGCTGTGGAATGCTGCTGTGTGATCTTCCTCAGCCCCCATACAGGAAATGCTGCTGCGCTTCTAATGTTACAAGGAGAATGTCGAAAAGTGTTATGCTAAATGGTGAGTGTGGGTGGGAACCTAGGGCTCTTCCCTTAGGCTCCAAAGACGTGGTCCAAAAATGTACCCAGCCCCCAAAATTAAAAACATATTTTATTGTTTGTAGGCTGTAGCTGCTCTTACTACAGATAATCTTGTCCTCACCTTGATACTGCAGCCTGTCTTGTAAGTATTTCAATTCCAGATAGCAAACTTTAAATTTGAGGAGAGGGGAAAGATTTATTTTGAGAAGAGTTGGTATTAATGACTTTGTAGTTATGGGCCTTGTGTGTAAACAGCAGAGAGTATAAATGTGTGTCAAAATGTATTGTTAACAAAATTCAGACTTAGTTTGTGATTGTGATCTGCTTAACCAGTGGAAGTGTTACTTTCCCTACTTTCCTCAAGAAGGCATCTAGAATCAGCAAACTAGTGACTGTTAGGTGTGTGACCTACTATAACAAATAGCCGGGGGGGCGAGTCAGACAAGTTCCTTTCCCTGCATCCCAACCCTGAAGAGAAAAGTTGAATGAAGTAATATTCAGTTAAGAATTAAGGCAAACTTTTTCTGTGAAGGTGGCAAACAATGGCTTTTAGTATCTTGTTGAGGGTTTCACATAGCTTTATGGAGTCAAACCTTACAAAATAAGTTAGAGACTGAGGCAAAGAAGTCAGTTATCTAGGGATTCTGTTCCTAGCTCTGCCATATTTCCTGCGTGACATTGTACAATGCATGAACCTTTCATTGCCTCAGTTATCCCATGTTCAAATAGGGATGTTTCACTACCCAATAGAAGAATTGTAAAGAGTGCTTACTTACTGCTCAAAAACTTTATACTGTACTACCTTCCATATCAGGGAGAACTTGGCACAAGCATTAATTTTTGTCTATTATGTGTTGGAGTAACTTTGATGTTGAACAAGTTCTAACCTTTTTACATCATGGTGTGGTAAAATGAGAGCAAAAAAACTCTGAAATAATGAGAAAGTACTTGTGCAAATCTGATTTTTGGATACATTCCACTGGCAGACTGAACATACCAGTTTTATATTATCCAGTTGCCCAGGCAGTTGTAAGATCATTGGAGAGTTAAACTGAGGACAGTTGTGATGTACTGTTTATAAAACCTTTTTTTAAAAAAAACAAAACCCTAACCCATGTAAACTTGCATAGTCATGGTGGTTTCCTTCAGGTAGTGAATATTCATTTTTCTATTCAAGAGTTATTGCAGTTATTACCCAAGACCATGTTTTTACCTTAACACTCATTGTCGTTTTATCTGAAGTCTACATTATATCAGAATGTTAGTTTTGTAAAGATTTTAATCTTTCTGAGTCATTGTGCTTACTTCTAGGAAAATTACGACATCTGGTTTCTTGTTTGCTTTGAATTGTATTAAAACCTGTCCCTACATTCTCTGGTCTGAACTTGTGAGCATAAAGTTTTTAGTCAAAAGCCCCATCACGAACAATTTTTATCACTGCAAAAATGGTAAATGTGAAAAAATTCTGTGAGTTGTAACACTTGTTGTTGTTGCAGTACAAGGAAGTAAGTGACTTTTGGAAGATGTCGACAACAGGAGACATAATACTAGAATCCTCTAAATTCTTGCCATTGTGTGGAACCCACAGCAATTAGAAGACCAATCTGAAGAAGACAATGTTGACCATGACATAAAATATTATGCTGGGGAACTGAAAAGGAAAGAGTTCTTTCACAAAAATAGTTTCATTTTATGCTTTATCGACTTTGCAAAGTGTTCAAGGAAAAGTTATTGTTTTGTCTTTAATTCACAATTCATGCAGGATATGTGCAAGTGTATTGGCCTAACTGTACACGTCTCAAAAGCATCCCCAGATTCATGGAGTAATTCTTCTAACAAATCTAAGCACAGCTTGAAGGTGGCTGGAAAATGTGAGCAGAAGGGGAGAAGAGATCTGAAAGTGTATTTCATGCAGGAAAGAGTTCTTTCCCCAGGTGTGTGATACACTATTCAAGATGAAACTATCAGAATGCCTGCTTCCTGCTAACAAAGACGGAAGTGTGCTAGGCAATCTTTGAATGATCTGTTTCTCAAGGGCAATTCTATTTCTACCCTTTAGGAGGGCACAGTCAAATATGAGGGACCTGGCGGCTGCTTCTGGGAGCTGCACAGAGCTAGGTCAGGCAGGAAGCCTGCCTTAGTCCCAGGCCCGTGCTGCGTTGCCAACCGGACTTTTAACAGCCCGGTCGGCAGTGCTGACCGGAACCGCCAGGGTCCCTTTTCGATCAGATGTTCTGGTCCAAAACCAGGGGCCTGGCAACCCTATGTTTGTCTAATCTTAGTCTCCAATAATGTAGATTCCACACCCTCCCTAGGCAATTTATTCCAATGCTTACCCACCCTGACAGTTAGGAAGTTTTTCCTAAAGTCTCCCTTGCTGTAATTTAAGCCCATTGCTTCTTGTCCTATCCTCAAAAGTTAAGGAGAAAAATTTTTCTTCCTCCTCCTTGTAACAACCTTTTATGTACTTAAACTGTTACCGTGTCCCCTCTCAGTCTTCTCTTCTCCAGACTAAATAAACCCAACTTTTTTTTTTTTTTTTCAATCTTGCCTCATAGGTCATATTTTCTAGACCTTTAGTCATTTTTGTTGCTCTTCTCTGGACTTTCTCCAGTTTGTCCACACCTTTCCTGAAATGTGACACTCAGAACTAGACACAATTCTCCAATTGGGGACTAATCAACTCAGATTAGAGCGGGAGAATTACTTCTCATGTCTTGCTTACAACACTCCTGCTAATACATCCCAGAATCATGTTCACCTTTTTGCAGCAGTGTCACACTGACTCATATTTAGCTTGTGATCCACTATGACCCCCAGATCCCTTTCCGCAGTACTTCTTTTTAGGTAGTCATTTCCCATTTTGTATGTGTGCAATTGACTGATTGTTCCAAAGTGGAGTACTTTGCATATGTCCTTACTGAATTTCATCCTATTTACTGAAAACCATTTTTCCAGTTTGTCCAGATCATTTTGAATTTCAATCCTATCCTCCAAAGCACTCACAACCCCTCCCAGCATGGTATTGTCTGCAAACTTCATAAGTGTACTCTGACATAATCAAAATAATTGATGACGATATTGAACAGAACCAGACCCAGAACTCAACCCACTCAATATGCCATTACCAAACCTGAACCATTGTTTGGTAACAGCCATCTTAGACAGAAAATGCCAGAATAAACAGATTCTTGCTGAAAAACTTTGCCAAAGATCATGCTGTCAACAAAGGAAACGGAATGGAGCTAATAATAAATAATTTATAGTCTGTGATGCGTGCTTTACTTATTAATGACCCTATCCCTTTACAATGAAGGAGCACTTGAGGCATGCTAGCCCGTCTCAAAAGCTCTGTAGCATTTCCAGCAGTAATGGGACTCTGGTGCTCACAATGGACATCAGTATAAATTCAGAAAGAAACCTCCTGTTAAACTGAGAACATGATACTGGCAAGGAAAGGGCAACTTCATTTGTGACTTATCATTTTAATAAAAGCTTGGTAACTTGATAGAACTGTAACATGTCATATCTCTTGCTCTCCTTGTAGCAAGCTTGTAGAACCTGGAGACAAGCCCAAAGAAGCTTTAGCGCTGGATAAGTCTTGAAGATTCTCTCCACCTAAACATGCTATATGAGTTCTCCTAGCTCACAGGATTCATCCCGTGGTTTCAGACTCATTGGTAGGGCCATCTCTGTGTTGACATAGAGCAGCTGTTCAATCTTGCTGTGCTGTTAAACAATTTATGTCCAGAAAAGAATGCTGTCACCAACTGAATTTAAATGTGGCAGAAAGTAATGATCTAGCAGTTAAAACTTGGTCAAAATCTTGGTTTAACACATGTCCTCTTGTGCAAAGTACCATGGATCCATGACGATTATAAGTGGTCAGAACCTTGATTTTGTTCGTTCTGAAATACAGCACCTTCAACAGCTGTGTCTCTAACACAAAGCTGGAGCATTGGTTCAGTACGGATTCAGGGCTTATGCCATATAAGGAATCACCAGCATTTTGTGTGTCTGCTTTGAAAGGCTCCCTCATATATACTGACCTGGCCCTTTGCCATGTATTTTGAAATCTAACCTTTTGTTGCAAACATACACAAATAGCAATTATAAAAATGAATCTGTGTAGGAAAGTCCTGAAATAATTCTTAACATCCAAAAGGCTTTGGACTACAGTGATCCCAAACTAGGCACGCACAAAGGGGGAGTGAACCTGCCCCTTATGAGCCAGATCAGGGTGACCCAACTCAAAACAAAAGCAGATGTAAGTGCAATCTCTTCATTTTTGGGAAAGTCGGGCTACAAATTGAATTACAATGAACGGATAAGTTGTTTGCAGTTTAAACCAGGGTTGTTATAGCTCTACTAACATTTCCAAGAAAGTCAATATCTGAGCTCAGAAACAGAAAGTGTAAAGCCTGTGCTTCAGAGATGGACATGATGAGTGTCCTGGGAAATAACTCACTTAAGAGCTAAAATAGACCATTCCTCTGACAAATATGGAATTCCTGTTAATGTGTTGGAGTTCATCTTTAATGAAGCATAGCTAGAATGGATAAACAGCATTTCTGGCCATAAAAGCCAAAGTCTTGTGTAAGAATGAAGAGGGTGACAAGAGATAAGAATACAGCAGAGCTCAAGCACTTGAGGCTGAGTTAGAGTAAGTACAGACATTGGTGTTGCATTTCATCTCATTTGGCCCACTTCTCATAAGAAGTTCAGTTCTATTAAAACTGTAGTCCTTGATCTCTCAATTCTAACTCTGATCAGCCACATTTCTATAAATAGTATTTGTTTTTGAAACCATAGTGGTGCAATACATATATTGGTTACGGTTACAAGTTTTCTCAGTGAGTATGTTTAAGTTTCACCAGTTGGGATGCTTCCACCATAGCAGTGAAAGTTTGGGAATTCGTAATGGAGTCAAACCAAGTTTCAGGTCCAAAACAAGGTTTTGAGGAATGCTAAAGTTTTTGAAGTCTTTGTTTTAGTGCCTTATAAAGAAACAGCAAGGGCCACTTGCAGTTTCAAACACAATATTTTGGATCTGGGGATTTGGTTCAGGGACATCAGTGTCTTTATTAAGGATAAGTAAATAAGATAAGAATTTACCTGACCCTTCATCTCAAACTGAACCAAATCTAAGCTTTGTTTTTTGTAAATTTGAAAGTAAGCTTCACATTTTTTTTTCCTTTTTTTGTTCCTCCAAAGATGTCTGAATAAACATCTGAACATTGGATGTTTAACAGAACCACCAAACCTACTGAGGTTTGCTCATCACTAATTCTTAAACTCTTATGGGGGAGCTGAAATTCTCTTGAGATTTTTTAAATTTAATTAAAGGTGGTTTTCAATAGCCTGATTAAAATGCATCACTGAAAGTAAGATTGCTAAGAGGATCTTGCTGCCTAGGGAGGATTTGGAAAAGAGAAACAGAAGATGAAACGAGAGAAGTAGACTGGCTTAATCATAAGCAGACAGCAAGGCAAAAAGCAGCCTATCAGCAGTGTTAGAGCTGAATACTGTTTCAGGCATCCGTTGGAAGTCTTGATGCCATTGAGTGCTGTCTGAAGAGATGAAGTGGAGTATAAGAACGTGGCCTTTAGGAAACATAATGACCCAGACAACTATTGTGGGGGAACAGAATAGTATACATAAGTTTAAAAGCTAAGACCTATTTTAATACATTTTTAGCTAAGGAAAGTCATTATTACATATGCCTATTAGTAGTTAATGTTAGGTGGAAAAACTAAGCACACCTATGGTTCTATAAAATATTCGTTGCTAGGGATTTTTAATGTTTGAATCCATTCCTCTCCGGTTCTCTCTCCACTTTCATCCAATTCTTAGATGATACCTTTGAATAAAGGCAGGTGGGTTAGTAACTCTCAGCTCCGAACCATAACTATTTTGAGCTGTGCTGCACAAGGTTTTATGTCTGAATTGGTACTTCATGGAACAAAAGGTTGAAATTATAAGGCTTCCACACTTCAGTCTTACCTGCCAAATGGACCAAATTCTGTTACACATATCCAGTGCTGATCAAGTCCATGATGTTCCATACATAGTATGAAGCTAAACAAAACCAGAAGAGAGTCCATATGAAAATGACTCCACAAAAAGGCTTTGCAAAGCTCAGTGTGTATTGTCGTACAGATTTCCTAGTCAAATTTGCTGATAACAAAAAGTGACTTATCTACCTGTCAGTCTTGCAAACTCAGTCTGGAAAAAGTTCAGCTGGATTCTCTTCCCACGTTGGCTTATAGATTCTTCACTGGTAAGAGTGCCCAGGTTCTCCCATCACTTACACGCTGCAGCTTTTGAGGCTTCAGTGGAGTTTCGCTGGCGTAAATTAAAGTTACTGAACTCTGCATTTACAATGATTTGTTGCACAAACCAGAATAGACTTTCTTCCATAGCCATGCTGGTTCTACAAGGTGTGATAGACCCAGGCCAGTTGGGTACAGCCGAGTAGCCTTATTAGGATCCAGGAAGTGGGTGGGGTTCACAGGACCTGGAAAACCAATTAATTACGGGGGACAACTAATGAACAACAGGGACAGGAGTGCGGTCAAAGGGTCAAATGAAGGGAACCTGACGGGGACACCAAGCAGAGGACCCCGGACAGCGCCCACTGCTCCTCAAAGGCGTCAAGGGAGTCAGTGGACGCCGCCCAGAGGAACTCTGCCCGGAGATGTGAACGGACAGAGGATCGGAAATAGGCCCCACAGTCACAGGAGATTCCATCAGCCAACCTCCTCACCCTGGTTTTATAGATGGCCACTTTGGCCAGGGCCAGGAGGAGGATGACTAGGAGGTCCCGCGACTTAGTGGGGCCACGGACAGGGAGTGCATAGATAGGGAGGTGAGGGGAAAAGTGCAACCAAATATAGCCGAGTAGCCCTTACTGGGATCCAGGAAGTGGGCGGGCAAAGCTCGCCCACTGCTAAAGGATCCCCCCCCAGCCTAAGGGGGAGATCCACAGGACCTGGGAAACCAAATAATTACGGGGGACAACTAATGAACAACAGGGACGGGAGTGCGGTCAAAGGGTCAAAAGAAGGGAACCGGACGGGGACACCGAGCAGAGAACCCCGGACAGCGCCCGCCACTCCTCAAAGGCATCAAGGGAGTCAGTGGATGCCGCCCAGAGGAACTCTGCCTGGAGGCGTGAATGGACAGAGGATCGGAAATAGGCCCCGCAGTCGCAGGAGACTCCATCGGCCAACCTCCTCACCCTGGTTTTATCGATGGCCACTTTAGCCAGGGCCAGGAGGAGGTTGACTAGGAGGTCCCGCGACTTAGTGGGGCCACGGACAGGGAGTGCATAGATAAGGAGGTGAGGGGAAAAGTGCAACCAAATACAGCCGAGTAGCCCTATTGGGATCCAGGAAGTGGGCGGGCAAAGCTCGCCCACCGCTAAAGGATCCCCCCCCAGCCTAAGGGGGAGATCCACAGGACCTGGAGGCCAAAAAATTACGGGGGACAACTAATGAAAAACAGGGACGGGAGTGCGGTCAAAGGGTCAAAAGAAGGGAACCGGACGGGGACACCGAGCAGAGAACCCCAGACAGCGCCCACTGCTCCTCAAAGGCCTCAAGGGAGTCGGTGGACGCCGCCCAGAGGAACTCTGCCTGGAGGCGTGAACGGACGGAGGATCGGAAATAGGCCCCGCAGTCGCAGGAGACTCCATCGGCCAACCTCCTCACCCTGGTTTTATCGATGGCCACTTTAGCCAGGGCCAGGAGGAGGTTGACTAGGAGGTCCCGCGACTTAGTGGGGCCACGGACAGGGAGTGCATAGATAAGGAGGTGAGGGGAAAAGTGCAACCAAATACAGCCGAGTAGCCCTATTGGGATCCAGGAAGTGGGCGGGCAAAGCTCGCCCACCGCTAAAGGATCCCCCCCCAGCCTAAGGGGGAGATCCACAGGACCTGGAGGCCAAAAAATTACGGGGGACAACTAATGAAAAACAGGGACGGGAGTGCGGTCAAAGGGTCAAAAGAAGGGAACCGGACGGGGACACCGAGCAGAGAACCCCAGACAGCGCCCACTGCTCCTCAAAGGCCTCAAGGGAGTCGGTGGACGCCGCCCAGAGGAACTCTGCCTGGAGGCGTGAACGGACGGAGGATCGGAAATAGGCCCCGCAGTCGCAGGAGACTCCATCGGCCAACCTCCTCACCCTGGTTTTATCGATGGCCACTTTAGCCAGGGCCAGGAGGAGGTTGACTAGGAGGTCCCGCGACTTAGTGGGGCCACGGACAGGGAGTGCATAGATAAGGAGGTGAGGGGAAAAGTGCAACCAAATACAGCCGAGTAGCAGAGGGCAGATATATTGGCCACTGGATTAACAGTTTTCTGTTCCCTGACTGACTCCAATTAACCTGCAAAGAGTCAGGTGAGGCCATTAAGCTAATGTGACCACCTGACTCTAATTAAGGCCCCTCTGATAATATAAAAGGGCTCACTCCAGTCAGGCAGAGGGGAGCCAGAGGAGAGGAAGTGCAGCTGAAGGGCTGGTTAATGAAGACACTCTCAAGTCATTGGTAAGGGAGCCCTAAGGTAAGGGTAAAGAAGCGAGAAGCAGGAGAGCTGTTGGGAAGTGGCCCAGGGAAATGTAACAACTCTGGCAGTGAAAGGTTGGCTGCCAACAGCTGCTACCATTAGGCTTCCTGGGCTGGAACCCAGAATAGGGTGTGGACCTGGGTTCCCCCCCAACCCACCACTACAGAAACACCTCCTGGGAGGGGGAAACAGGCCCCTGTCAGGACAGGAGGCTAAACTGTTTTGGCATGATGGCTATAGGAGCAACGGAGACTGGGAATTCTCTCACCAACCTCCATTGCTGGCTTATGATGAAAAGGGCTCAGTAGACTGTATCCCTGGCCCTAGAGAGAGAAGGGCTATGTGCAGGGTTGCAGTGAGCCTCTGAAGCTAGCATAAACCGCCTGGAAGTGCAGGACCCACGGGGACAAGGTCGGAGCTCTGCCACAAAGGCTAACAGCAGTAATCACTGTTGTTTAATGTAAAATAGATCTAGGGAATTAGCTGCACTGTTTTAGAAAGGTGCTATTTTTTTACAATGTGAACTTTCAGAGTAGAACTACACCTCAGGGTGAACTATAAAAAGTTCTTCCTTTCAGGTGCATCACCTGCAGGAATTCATCATCTAACAATCCAGAAATGCATGGATCAGAGATTATAATTGTAAGAAATCCCCATCTTGGTTACTATCACTGAAAATAACTATTCTCCACTATTGGAGTTCATGTATTAAAGCACTGACAATGTGCTCTGAGTTGTAAAAGTCATAAAAATAGTTCCTGCTCTAACAAGCTTGCAATCTAAAACCGGAAACACTTGTGGGGGAGACCCAAAGGAAGGAGTATGTTGGATTCAAATTTTTTGTTGCAATCTGACTCACTTTGCCTCTAATGTAACAATAGGGTGGTAGTGGTAAAGTTCCAGGCTTCAAAACATTAATAATTCTTGCTTGTTTTATTAGTAGCCACATATCTTTGCATCGGATCCTTCTTATTTACAGTAGTGTTAAACTATTGTGTTGCTATACTGACTTTAATGGATTTATGTCTGATATATTCACTGGTGTAAGAGGAAAATCAGACCCTCTGTGTTTAACTCTGGGGTCAGAAGAAGAAAATCCCATCTTCTCCTACTTAAACTAGTTGTAGGACAACAAAGGTTACAAAGCTTTTGGCTTAGATTCCCTGCTGAGTCTTTACTGCTTAGATTCTTGATGGCATAAAGTCCACTAGTACCAAGAAGGATCAGGTAGGGTAAACACCCAGGCTTTATTTTAAGGAACCATCCCTTATTTCATTGATTTGTCCCTTAGGATGACCACCTGTCCCTTTATTCTGAGATGTATTAAAGCTCCTAAATACCATTTTAAACATCAAATTGAAGCTTATGGTAATTGCTTTGTCTACTTGAGGGCAGTAGAAATGTATACTGGAGAGAAAAATACATGATATGTTTAGGAAAATTGTGTTTCCCTAAAAAGTCCCTTAAAATAAAGCATTGCCCCTTATTTCCATACAGGAAGAGTGGTCACCCTAGGATCATGACTACTACCATCAAGCAAGAACACTTGGTTTGCTGCTACATAAAATTGCTTTTGTGGGACCTGCTTTCTTGCCCTGCCAAGAAAAAACTGAAGTGCAGCAGAGCAATATTTGGACACAGTACCTGTCAATACCATGGTAAGGCAGGAACTGAGAGAAGACAACCAGATTTTTCAGCAGGGGATGTAAATGTTTTTAATCAGGAGATTGACATGGTCACTTATGGAGGCACAACACATAAATATTACTGTTCTATGACAATTGCTAAGAATAAGAACATTTTTTACAGTGTTACTCAAATCACAATTTACATTGGCAATTGCACTGCATAATCCAACTGGCCAGAGATCAAGGATTAACTGGTAACAAATGGACTTTAAATTCCATCTCATTCTCTGGTCCAGATTAATCCATTCACAGACACTGGGGTGGACTAAGGGGAGGTGGCTTGCAACTCCTTTATTTAGGGCCTTCTGGGGACTAGTGTGGCCTCTGGCTAGGGCAGGTCTGAGGGCTACCCAGACTTGCACATCTATAGTAATGCTCCCCCCATGGAGCACTGCAGGGACAAAGAATCACTATGGACATTCAGTGCACATGGGGATTCTAGCAAGACTGAAGTTATTCCTGTCCTTTCTCTGGATCAGCCAGTGTAGATTCAGCCTAAAGGTCCTGTGGCATTCTTTGCAAGAGTAGGGTGTTCTTGTGTCCTGCCCAAACTCCAGCTCTGATCCTTATGTTCTGTCTCCCTATATTCACCCTGCAGTTTCAGTTGCATAGGGGACTTCTCACACCCTGCCTGAACTGTTGTTATTAGCACTGCTATGTTGCCAAGTTACTCTCTGGTGAGTTGTTTCATGGGTGGTTGCTGTGATGTGTAGTCTATGTATAGTTTCAGTTTCATAGGGCTTTTCTTCCTAAAATATTCTATCTAAGCATGAGGTATCTTATTTGACACTTGAACATTCCCTGAATATCCAGCTGCCTTTTGTCACATGATTAAAATTGTAAGGCTATAATAAACAGCAAGGCCCTGGATCAAGATACTGATACACAGAGTTAGTCTGTAATTTGTATTGTCGCGCTGTTACTCCAGGATGACAGCATAGCTATTTGCAATGCCATAAAAAGGACCAAAAAACCAAGCCCTGCCCATCTTGGTCAGTTGGGACCCTGTAATTTGTGGTAGCGGCAATGCAAGTATTTGTAGGAGGGGTGTCATGGCACTATGCTAAGGTGTTTCATGTATGGTACTAAAATGGAGCTGGTGCAAACATTAACCTCAGAGTTCAAGGGAGAGAGAGGGTTGTATTTCCAACTCATATCTGCCAGTATGCTGCCTATTTACTCACCTCTGCACTAGGGTCACCCCCAACCATAGGATTTTAAATATTCATGAAATCTATATTAAGGTGCATTGTCCATATTCAGTCATGTAATATGCTACGCAAGTATGAGTATGAGACAGGTTTAAATCTGAGGTTTGGGAGGTGTCCTAAGGAATGGTTAGCCTCAATGAATGTTAGCATGATTGCTAGCAAAAAATATTTTGATTTGAAATGTAACTAAAATCCTTTTCTCCTCACCAATGAATGACTCTTCTTTCAAGAGAGTGATAGAAATAAGATGATGAAGAGCAATTTGAATGTATCCGGGGGCCATTTCTGTCTCATACCAGGAATTAATGTATTTTTATTGATTAGCCTGCTTATCTCCTCTTGTACCTTTCTTCTTCTTTCTTAACTGTATTGTATCTCTTTAGATTTAGAAAGTTAGATTGAAGATGCTTTTGGCTATTACCATAAATGTATATAATTTATGGTTAAATAAACACATACTAGACACATGAGGGTCAAACTGAACCATGGACTAAATAGACCAACTTAACTGGATTCGATGGAGCTACACCATAGCTACATTTGGCTCATCAAGTTTACTTTTATTTTGTTTTTTCCTCTGTTTTCTGACTTTCCTGAACAAATCAAAATAGTGTGCTAGCTATGTAGTTTTTACAAGGAAAAGATTACATTTCTAAAAGAAAGCAGGGCAGTTATAACACTGAAAATAATTAGGAAAGCAGAATTGTTGGGGGCGGGTGTTTAAATTGTGACAAAAACAATTTTGACTGCATGGCCAAGAGGTATAAATAGGTACATATAGTTTAAAAAAAAAAACTGGAAAAAAGCTTATGTAACAGTCTTACCGTAAGTATACTATATTCATGGTACTAGAATTGAACTATATGCTCCTTCACCATGATTTTCAGTCCACGGATGTGGAGGGTATCAGATAAGTCTCTTGACAGATTCAGATGTATTGCAAACCTAGGTGTTAGATAACTTAGATTGACAGCATCAGCAATTGTTGGTTTCCTTGTGGCTGCCTATGTAAACTCCACATATACAGGGTAGAGTGGTGGATTAGGAGAGGCCAGGACCAGACAAAACTCAAGTTCTGAAAATATGACTTACTGTTTTTACTGAAGGAAAAAAAAATCTTAACTAGAGGTGGGTTTCAGTCCTAGCTAAAGGACCAAGAGTTGCATTCAAATGTGAACTTGCCTGAAGTTGAGGGAGGATCACATCTGATGTGTTGGTGCCCATCTTGAAACTTCAACTTCAAGCAACAGTATAATAGGTACTCAGCTCTGTATTTATAGTTTCAAGGCTAGAATTTAATTAGATGTTCAATTTAAGGTTTGTACAGTCTCCACATCCTGCAGTCTCTCCAGTCTTCAAGGCAATTGTGTTGTCCATTTGTATAGAACATAGGAATTTTGAGGTATTGAAACTTGAAGTTTCATGGGGCCTGCCCTCAGCAGGGACAGAGAGGTAGGTACTATGCTTTCTCAGTGAGACTTTACTTTTGTTCGTTTCTAGGTTTTTATCTATCCTTAAATTAAACCATTCTCAAAGTACTCGCTCTGTGTGACAAGCCTACTAGGGACAGCTTCCTCTATGCACAATACCTCACCAAATGTTTCTCACCTGGGTTTGCCTTTCAAGAGTTCACAAAGCAATGTTTGTGACATTCTAGAGGCACCATTGTTACACTTTAATATTATAGCAGTGACTTCGGGGGGCAGGGATGTTCTTCCTAATGGAGTGCAGGAGGTTTACAATTAACAGAGGCCCTTGTGTATGGGTAAAACATCAGACACAAACATAAAATCATTTATTGGACAGTGGAGTTTACTTTGACTGTTTTTTTTAATCCCAGATCCCTTTCGCAAAATTTGTTTAGCAAGGTACACATCTGAAGGACAGTTGAGTTGTCTTTGGCATATTAAATACTTAATATCCGTTATTCAGAAGGCACTAATGCCCAAAGATACCACTCAGAATTAGGCCCCCATTGTGGTAGGTGCTGTTCAAGGAAGATGTGGTATCTGGGATACACTATACCAACAAAATGACCAGGGAGACAATAGGCATATGCCTTGTGATATACATTCTCCTTGGCTGCCTTTTCATTTAGGCATTATTTGCACCTCTTGTGTAAAAACACATGAACTATCATCTGCCCTTTGAGTTAGTTTCTGGTCCCAGAAACAGACATTATACTAACAATTTATCTTGGTTGCTTTATCACCTCTTGTCCACCTTTCTTCTTACTCATCAAATGTAGAATAAGATTCCATTGCCTTAGAACCTTGAGCCGTGTGTGGGGAGAGCGGCAAGAGGGCCACAAGCGCACCCAGTCAAAAAAACTCTCAATTGTCAAGACTCAAAATTCTTGACCATCTTCTCCATCAGTTTGAGGGTGGTAGGATTCTTCTATGCTTGGCCAGTTTCCGCACACTCTAAACAGTTCCAATCCCTTACCTTGCTGTGGGGATGTGAAAGAATAAAGGGTCTTGTCTTACTATCTTCAGTAGGAGACAGGAAACCAATGTTCATTTATGCAGAAAATAATACTAAAAGACAATGTGCTAATAATAAAGGCAAAAGTGTAACTCGAAAGTAACTCTCCTCATATAGATTAGCATTAGCAGCAACTGCTGTACCAAAAAGAAAAGGAGGACTTGTGGCACCTTAGAGACTAACAAATTTATTTGAGCATAAGCTTTCATGAGCTACAGCTCACTTCTAGCTCACGAAAGCTTATGCTCAAATAAATTTGTTAGTCTCTAAGGTGCCACAAGTACTCCTTTTCTTTTTGTGGATACAGACTAACATGGCTGCTACTCTGAAACCTGCTGTACCAAAGCTCATATAGGCTCCAGTCCATCCCTGCCCCTTGCCAGCTGCACTCTATTAGTCTCTGATGCAGTAATAAGTTGTACCTGAACTAACCAGGACAAAGTGACTCTATAATACAATATCTTTTCCTTCCCCCCTACCCCAACACTACTCCTGCTGCAATAATGCCTAATAGTTTTTATTATCTTTGTATCAGCTTGTTTGCCCAGGCATTGGAGCCCAGTGGCAGTAATAGCCCATATGAAGCTTGTAATATGAATTCTCTTTTGTTAAGGAGTTCCATTAGAGTTTTGGTATCGCTGCAGCATTAGGCAGTTTTCTCAGCACTGATGTTCTAGTGTAACATATCAGCTTTTCCAGTGACACGCCTGGTATATTGGGCAACAGCTGCTAGCAGTTCAGAGGCATCCAAAGTGTTGCCAAATCTTGCAGTTTTGTTGGGAGTCTTTTGGTGATTGGTGTTTTTCTTAAAGGCCCAGCTGCTAGTCATGTGAATACATCCCACTGTCAGCTTTCATTTAAAAAGTAAGTTTCTAGCCCTCACACTTTCAGAGAAAAGTTTGAAAACATGACCCAAGTGCATCCTAAAACTCACAAACCAGAAGATAAATACAATTTTTTAAAAACCACTTGGAGTTGGCAGAACTGCACCTACTAACTGTCTAATATTATGAAGACACTTTCCCTAAGGATAGGGTATTCCGTAATTGTCCATGAAGCTTCCTTGAAGTATCTGGTACTGACTACTATTTAAAACAAGGTATCAGATTCTATGAACCAAATGTCAGATATGGTATAGCATTCCGTACACTATTATGATCATGCTGCCTTATGTAGAGGGGATACATGCAGCACAGCAGCATGAGAGCATCTGAAAAACAATATAGAGCCACCACCCCCTTCACCCCATGTTTTAAAAGTAATAAAAAAGCCAAAAGCATTCATGCTGTCAAAGTATCCTTTTAATCTCATCTAGTAGGTGTATAAAAGAGCCAATAATAATGTAAATCTCTTCAGCAATTTATCTCGGGAAATAGATGCGTGGTTAAGGCTTTGTGGGTGGTTGCTGTTCTCTATTTGTATAACAAGTATCCCTTTTTTCTTTAATATAAGCATTTGATATACTTTGCAAAGGTATTCAACTTCCAATAATCTCAAAAGCTGAGATGCATGCTCCCTAGTATTCTATTAATGTGTACGACCAAACTTACTGCATGACAGGAAAATTAAAGTTTGTACAATACTTGAAAAATTTAGAAGTCAGGCTTTTTTTTTTTCTCCCATGACCCCTTAATCAGGCCCTTGCAACAGGTCCTCCCCAAATGCTGCCCAGAATCCATTGTGCTAGTCCTCATGGTATGTCAAAGAAAAGTTCAGTTCTTCAGAGGAAACATCCCAGCTGCAAGTGGCTGAGAAATCAACATTAGTTCCAGATCAGACACCGGGAACAAAAGCAGACCATCTCCCTAGGCAGCTTCCCTAGACAATGGCTGGCATCCCCATTGTGGGTCATACACTGAGAACTGCTGCTATGATATCTCTGTTTTTATCAGAGCTGGATGCCAAGATTGTGAAGCAAATATAAATCTGCCTGTGGGTGGAGGTAATTTCAGTGCCACAAAAGCAGCTGCATATAGTTTATACTGACAACATCTCATACTGTGTCGTGGGTGGGATCAGAGACTATGCTCATCTGAAATAAACATTTCAGAATAGTGTAAAAAAAATAATAAAGCTACAGGCAATTCCAGTGAAAGTTTAACTGTGCCACAGAAAAGGAACAGTAGGAATTCTGTTAATTTTTAGTTGGAGAAGTGAGCCCTGATACTCCCGACACCCCCAAACTGTGGTTTGTATCTTCTGCATGATTAACAATGGGTCTTGTCACGACCAGCAGAACCCTATTTCCTTAAGCCTGTGGACTAAAACAAGCTCTCGAATAGCAAAGTGTTGATAAATGGTATAGCCAGTTGCTTGACCATGCTTTAGTTCATTATGACATATGAGACCAAATAACCAATATCAGTAAAGTTTATTGCTATAAGCCAATAATAATGTAGTGCAGGGAAAAGGTGCAATACAATATCAGTCTCTGGGAAGCTGTCTCATGCAGCATTGTTCCATGTACCTTACACAGCTATGCTCCCAGAGATATACAGCTCAAGCCTGTTTACAAGTAAAAGATACTGTGTACACATCATCCAAAACTAGATTTAAGCAATCAGTTTTCTACTTTGTTTTTCTGGTACCATGGTATTCCTCTTATCTTTGTTCTGAACATATGCATTCCAGATACAAAAGGGCATGAAAGCACCTCATAGGTTTGTAGTAGGGTAGAACAATCATATATGTCTTATCCTCATTCTTTGAGACAGTCCAGTACAGGCCTGCGAGAATAACTGGATTGTCTCAAAGAAAGAGGATAAGACATATATGATTGTTCTATCCTACTACAAACCTATGAGGTAGCCCTGTTGCTATAGTAAAATACTCATCTGTCCTGATCCTGAACACTTTCCATTCTACTTAAGACAAAGCTTACTTCAGCTGATGCAAGGTGTTATGGGATACTTGCCATAAGTGAACAGGATTATTGTAAAGGTAAAGGCCAATTTAGGCTAAATCATTGTTATAGTATTTGTGCTTTATATATTAGTATGCATTTATGCTGCAGATACAACATAGTATTAGTATGATATATATGCTAGCTAGCATATATTGGTCAACCAAACTGAATGCAGCAATAGGGATAGCTCAGTGGTTTGAGCATTGGCCTACTAAACCCAGGATTGTGAGTTCAATGCTTGAGGGGGCCATTTAGGGATCTGGAGCGAAAATTTGGAGATTGGTCCTGTTTTTTTGAGCGGGGGTTGGACTAGATGACCTCCTGAAGTCCCTTCCAACCCTGATATTCTATGAATAGTGTTGGGGATGGGAAGGGTTTGTCTAGGATATGACTGCAGGGCTAATGCTATATAGCTGACCAAGCTTAGTTCTTCAGCCAATCTGCAGTATAGTCATGTTTGAAGTCTACATTTCGCCCCCTCCTTTTTTTTTCCTTAAAAAAAAAAAAAAAGGCTTCACTTTCTCCACTGTCTTAGTGTTTCTTCTTTGAAAGTCATTGCATCTTAAACAGCTATACGCTACGAGATATACAGTAGGTGGTGAAATGGCAAGTATTGTGAAATGCTCTTCCTACATATGAAGAAATGCTGTACTGATGCAGCCTTGAAAACTTGAAACAGATCCTGAAAATTGGTAAAAACTTGAAACAGATCCAGAAAATAGTTAGGCACAATTAAAATGAATTTCTTACTTGGAATTAACTTCCTTTTCCAAACACTCCCGGTTTTAGTCCCACGATGTCTCTTGGATCAATGGAAATCCATGATAAACATATTCGTTTGGGAAAATAAGATACTCAGGGTTTAGCAATCTACTTTACAAAGGCCATTGCAAAAGGGAGGATTGGCTTCACCAAACACCAAGCACTATTATCAAGCTAGTCAGATCAGAAATCTAATGTACTGGATAACATCAACCCTAATAAGCACTGGGTACAGATTGAACAATCTCACTGTTTGTGCAATCAAACTCCATATGATCCCCTGGTTTAAGAAATCCTATAAGCCAAAATCAATATATAACCACCTGTTTATGAAGGCAAGAGTAGAAACTTGGGATAGAAGGGATGGGTATGGAATTTAGCTTTCTAAATAAACTAAAGCCCATCGTAGATAATATAAAATTTAACCCCAATAAAAGTCTGGGAAGTTTTGACAGGTATATCAAAATTCAGCCAACTGTTTAGAGACAATACATTTAGATCACTTGATTAAATACAACTTGCAAAAGACAACAACATTTCAATATATCAATACCTACAATTGAGACATTTTGCAATCTAACCCCATTAAAAAGCAAACTGAAGCAGAAAATTATAAAAGAATGGATCTGTTAATAATTTTTTAAAAATAGGTTCACTGTTAATCATAGAGAAACCAGCCCCTGGTGGGGACATTGGTATTAGGGAAAAATCCCAATGCCATAAAATAATTTCTTAATCCCTACCTTTAAAAACCCCAAACCAACTGTTTCAATAATTCTGTGGTCTGATGGGTAATATTCAATGTACTTCCCTTTTGTTTTGCTTTTAGTCTGCTGTTCCAGCTAATGATATTGAGTGTGGTTGTGTCACTGGCACTTTACTTCAAAGCACTATATAATTTATGAGTATGCTTGTGTTTTCAATTATCTTTCCTCCTCTAGGAATGGATTTTTTTTTTCCTCTGTGGATGGCAATTATAGATGGAACTGACTGAAAATTGCTTTAATTAAATGTGAAGTCAAGAAAACACGGGTTTCCTGGTAGAAAAGATTCAGGGTCCACGTTAATGGGAAGGAGGGCTTAAGGCACTTGACTAAATCTGTCAGACATTGAAACATTTTTGCAGGTAGGTGTCAAATCTCAGTGAGTGTGCTTGGCTCTCGTACAAAGGAAGCAGCACCTTGTAATGGGGCGGTGCAGGGTTTGAGGGGTGTGCATCTGAAACCCATCTGCACTGGTGGTTTCGAATCACAGTGCTCCTCAGAAGGAAATGACTGTTGGAGCTGTAGCTAACTAAGGCCATGTCTACACTACAGGCTAAATCGTCACTGCTGCGTTCAATGCAGCAGTGTCAATTTAGTGGGTCTGGTGAAGACACGCTAAGTCGATGGCAGAGCGCTGTCCCATCAATGTCTGTATTCTACCTCCCCGAGAGGCAGAAGCTATATCGACGGGAGAGTGTCTATAAGTCAACCTAAGTTACATCAACTTCAGTTACGTAATTTATGTAACTGAAATAGCATAACTTAGATCGACTTACAGCAGAACTAAAATTCATTTGCAAATTTAACACCATTAATTTGGGCTTGAATAGGGACTGGGAGTGGCTGGCTCATTACAGAAGCAGCTTTGCCTCTCCTGGAATTGACACCTCCTCATCTATTGTTGGGAGTGGACTACATCCACCTTGATCGAATTGGCCCTGTCAACACTGGTTCTCCACTTGAAGAGAATGGAGTTACCTCACATGTGTCAGTATATTTATGTCTGCATCTGTAACTTTCACTCCATGCATCTGAAGAAGTGAGGTTTTTACTCACGAAAGCTTATGCTCAAATAAATCTGTTAATCTTTAAGGTACCACCAGAATTCTTGTTGTTTTTGTGGATACAGACTAACACGGCTACCCCCTGATACTTTACAGCGATAGTGTAGACCAGCCCTAAATTAGTCTTGGGCTTTACAGCTTCTCCACTCCCCATTGAGAGTAGGGGAAATTACAGATGCAAAGGCTACTGTAGCTGGAACAGTGGCGGGGGGGGGGGGAGGAGCAATCCTCGACACTGTTTGTATTTTTCAAGCCCAGCTACTCCGAGTGTTGGAGTGAGGAACTAGTCTGTGTGCAATTTTATTTTATTTATGGACTTCTCTATGGTGTTCATCACCATAGAAGCAGAGCATGTCAGTCCTCTATTACCTGACCTCAAATGCTCCTATTGGGTTAGAAATTATTATCCTTATTTTACAGATGGGGAACTAAGAAGCAAGGATTAAAGTCAAAATATTCAAAAGCAAACTCTGATGTTCAGTGCTTCTACTTTTGATTGCCCAATCTGAAACACCTTGTGCTGGATTTCTTTTCAGAAGCAGAGGACAATAATTCCAGGAGTATATAGTTTGGGACCTGAAACCAGTGGCTGTTTCAGAAAGTTTTGGCCTAGGTGACTTGCTCAAGGTGGCACAGGAAGTAAGGAAAAGCTGGTAATAGTAAAACATGACAGAATCAAGATATCTGGAATCTGAGATTCATAGGCACTGTCTCACACAATGCACTAAGTGTTATAAAGAAAATAAAAGCACTGTGTATAGATACTGTAGCACAGAGTGCACTTGAGTCTCTTGTGCACCACATCAACTAGCTGTCCCCTTAAAGCAGTTCCTTTATTCAGGGAACTTGGAATTTTGAAGCTGCACAGGGGCTGAGACCCTTAGACAGCTGCAGAGACTCTAAGGCATTCAAGAGGGGAGGTCTTTCCTGTACAGCGTAGGAGAGTAGCAAGAGTTCTAATTTCTAGAATAATCATTTTTTGTTTCATATAGCTGCTGTGGACCACAAGAGACAAAAATTCAACCGTCCTGGCTTAACGGACTCCACGTAGAAAATAAAGAGAATAAATGTGTTGTTGTTTTTTTAAAATACGGTTAACATTGCATAATTCACAGGCAGCCACAAATGTGTCCCTCCGAAAAGTATTCTTGGGAAGGGAAGGTGCTCCCTTGAATGTCTTTTTCAATTTGCAAATTATAAGCTTTGCTTTGAGAAGAAATGTAAATTTTTCCCCTGAATCTTCAGGGAGACATAGCTTCATGTTTTTGCAGCTGTATGTGCCAGAGTGCAGTTCCCAGCAGTCCCTCGAATATCCTGTAATTCACATTCCTCAAAGAATAATGGCTGAATCCTAGTCAAACCCAGCAGGTCACACAGTTGTATTTAAACCAGCATTAGACTTCCAGTGATTCTCCTGTCTTGCAATTGCTATCATCCCTTGTAATACAACACAGCAGAAAAGCACCCTACACAACATAGTGACTAGAAACAAACACAAGTCTTTCTAATTCACACTTCAGAAGTCTGATAGAGGCACAGACAAGGGACTCAAAACCATGTTTGGGTGCAGATGATTTTGTGTTGGAAGTATTGCTCCCATGGTTCTATTTTGGGCAGTTCCCTCCCTAAATTCTGGATGTTATCTGCACAAGGCTGAGAGAACAAATAAGAGTCTGTCTATGAAAAAACACAGTAGAGGAGCTCTCCTTGTTCTTCCTGGCTTCATCGAGCCGTCTCCACATGGCGATAGGAAGAACCTCTCTCTCTAATCAGGATGACAAGTCTGAGTAGCTTTGCGGCCCAATTATCCTGACCACAGGGCTCTGCCTCCCTCTCTGCAATGGTCTCCCTCATGCAGTGCAAAGGGGAAGCCCCAGCAAGCACTCAGCTGACACTCACACAGGCAGAGTAAAAGCACTGAGCAGCAACCTCAGTGACTCCTCTTCCTTAGAATCATAGAATATCAGGGTTGGAAGGGACGTCATGAGGTCATCTAGTCCAACCCCCTGCTCAAAGCAGGACCAATCCCCAACTAAATCATCCCAGCCAGGGCTTTGTCAAGCCTGACCTTAAAAACCTCTAAGGAAGGAGATTCCACCACCTCCCTAGGTAACCCATTCCAGTGCTTCACCACCCTCCTAATGAAAAAGTTTTCCTAACATCCAACCTAAACCTCCCCCACTGCAACTTGAGATCATTACTCCTTGTTCTCTCATCTGGTACCACTGAGAACAGTCTAGATCCATCATCTTTGGAACCCCCCTTCAGGTAGTTGAAAGCAGCTATCAAATCCCCCCTCATTCTTCTCTTCTTCAGGCTAAACAATCCCAGTTCCCTCAGCCTCGCCTCATAAATCGAGTGCTCCAGCCCCCGAAATCATTTTTGTTGCCCTCCACTGGACTCTTCCCAATTTTTCCACATCCTTCTTATAGTGTAAAAAGAAAAGGAGTACTTGTGGCACCTTAGAGACTAACCAATTTATTTGAGCATAAGCTTTTGTGAGCTACAGCTCACTTCATCGGATGTATACTGTGGAAACTGCAGAAGACATTATATACACAGAGACCATGAAACAATACCTCCTCCCACCCCACTCTCCTGCTGGTAATAGCTTATCTAAAGTGATCACTCTCCTTACAATGTGTATGATAATCAAGTTGGGCCATTTCCAGCACAAATCCAGGTTTTCTCACCCTCCGCCCCCCCCCCACAAACTCACTCTCATGCTGGTAATAGCCCATCCAAAGTGACCACTCTCCTTACAATGTGTATGAAAATCAAGGTGGGCCATTTCCAGCACAAATCCAGGTTTTCTCACCCCCCTGCAAAACACACACACACAAACTCACTCTCCTGCTGGTAATAGCTTATCCAAAGTGACCACTCTCCCTACAATGTGCATGATAATCAAGGTGAGCCATTTCCAGCACAAATCCAGGTTTTCTCACCCCCCCACCCCCATACACACACAAACTCACTCTCCTGCTGGTAATAGCTCATCCAAAGTGACCACTCTCCCTACAATGTGCATGATAATCAAGGTGGGCCATTTCCAGCACAAATCCAGGTTTTCTCACCCCCCTCCCCCCCCCCGACACACAAACTCACTCTCCTGCTGGTAATAGCTCATCCAAACTGACCACTCTCCTTACAATGTGTGTGATAATCAAGGTGGGCCATTTCCAGCATAAATCCAAGTTTAACCAGAACGTCTGGGGGGGGAGGTAGGAAAAAACAAGGGGAAATAGGCTACCTTGCATAATGACTTAGCCACTCCCAGTCTCTATTTAAGCCTAAATTAATAGTATCCAATTTGCAAATGAATTCCAATTCAGCAGTTTCTCGCTGGAGTCTGGATTTGAAGTTTTTTTGTTGTAAGATAGCGACCTTCATGTCTGTAATTGCATGACCAGAGAGATTGAAGTGTTCTCCGACTGGTTTATGAATGTTATAATTCTTGACATCTGATTTGTGTCCATTTATTCTTTTATGTAGAGACTGTCCAGTTTGACCAATGTACATGGCAGAGGGGCATTGCTGGCACATGATGGCATATATCACATTGGTGGATGTGCAGGTGAACGAGCCTCTGATAGTGTGGCTGATGTGATTAGGCCCTGTGATGGTGTCCCCTGAATAGATACGTGGGCACAGTTGGCAACGGGCTTTGTTGCAAGGATAGGTTCCTGGGTTAGTGGTTCTGTTGTGTGGTATGTGGTTCTTGGTGAGTATTTGCTTCAGGTTGGGGGGCTGTCTGTAGGCAAGGACTGGCCTGTCTCCCAAGATTGTGAGAGTGTTGGGTCATCCTTCAGGATAAGTTGTAGATCCTTAATAATGCGTTGGAGGGGTTTTAGTTGGGGGCTGAAGGTGACGGCTAGTGGCGTTCTGTTATTTTCTTTGTTAGGCCTGTCCTGTAGTAGGTGACTTCTGGGAACTCTTCTGGCTCTATCAATCTGTTTCTTCACTTCCGCAAGTGGGTATTGTAGTTGTAAGAATGCTTGATAGAGATCTTGTAGGTGTTTGTCTCTGTCTGAGGGGTTGGAGCAAATGCAGTTGTATCGCAGAGCTTGGCTGTAGATGATGGATTGTGTGGTGTGGTCAGGGTGAAAGCTGGAGGCATGTAGGTAGGAATAGCGGTCAGAAGGTTTCCGGTATAGAGTGGTGTTTATGTGACCATTGTTTATTAGCACTGTAGTGTCCAGGAAGTGGATCTCTTGTGTGGACTGGACCAGGCTGAGGTTGACGGTGGGATGGAAATTGTTGAAATCATGGTGGAATTCCTCAAGGGCTTCTTTTCCATGGGTCCAGATGATGAAGATGTCATCAATATAGTGCAAGTAGAGTAGGGGAGTTAGGGGACGAGAGCTGAGGAAGCGTTGTTCTAAATCAGCCATAAAAATGTTGGCATACTGTGGGGCCATGCGGGTACCCATAGCAGTGCCGCTGATCTGAAGGTAGACATTGTCCCCAAATGTAAAATAGTTATGGGTAAGGACAAAGTCACAAAGTTCAGCCACCAGGTTAGCTGTGACATTATCGGGGATAGTGTTCTTGACGGCTTATAGTCCACCTTTGTGTGGAATGTTGGTGTAGAGGGCTTCTACATCCATAGTGGCCAGGATGGTGTTATCAGGAAGATCACCGATGGATTGTAGTTTCCTCAGGAAGTCAGTGGTGTCTCGAAGGTAGCTGGGAGTGCTGGTAGCATAGGGCCTGAGGAGGGAATCTACATAGCCAGACAATCCTGCTGTCAGGGTGCCAATGCCTGAGATGATGGGGCGTCCAGGATTTCCAGGTTTATGGATCTTGGGTAGTAGATAGAATATCCCAGGTCGGGGTTCCAGGGGTGTGTCTGTGCGGATTTGATCTTGTGCTTTTTCAGGAAGTTTCTTGAGCAAATGCTGTAGTTGCTTTTGGTAACTCTCAGTGGGATCATAGGGTAATGGCTTGTAGAAAGTGGTGTTGGAGAGCTGCCGAGCAGCCTCTTGTTCATATTCCGACCTATTCATGATGACAACAGCACCTCCTTTGTCAGCCTTTTTGATTATGATGTCATAGTTGTTTCTGAGGCTGTGGATGGCATTGTGTTCTGCACGGCTGAGGTTATGGGGCAAGTGATGCTGCTTTTCCACAATTTCAGCCCGTGCACGTCAGCGGAAGCACTCTATGTAGAAGTCCAGTCTGCTGTTTCGACCTTCAGGAGGAGTCCACCTAGAATCCTTCTTTTTGTAAGGTTGGTAGGGAGGCCTCTGTGGATTAGTATGTTGTTCAGAGGTATTTTGGAAATATTCTTTGAGTCGGAGACATTGAAAATAGGATTCTAGGTCACCACAGATCTGTATCATGTTCGAGGGGGTGGAGGGGCAGAAGGAGAGGCCCCGAGATAGGACAGCTGCTTCTGCTAGGCTGAGAGTATAGTTGGATAGGTTAACAATATTGCTGGGTGGGTTGAGGGAACCATTTTGGACACAGTACTCCAGATGAGGCCTCACCAATGTCAAATAGAGGGGAATGATCACATCCTCCATCTGCTGGCAATGCCCCTACTTATACAGCCCAAAATGCCATTAGCCTTCTTGGCAACAAGGGCACGCTGTTGACTCATATCTGGCTTCTCATCCAATATAACCCCTAGGTCCTTTTCTGCCCCTTGATGGCCTTTGGGGCAGAGAGAATCGCCAGTGTCTTACGGGTGTTTCCCTTTGCTTCAAGAAACAGGAGAAAATCCCTAGAGAAGACTCTCCCCGTCTGGCCTTTGGGGGATGGTGGGTCAGAAGAACAAGAGCCCCCCCCCCCCCCCCACCCATCCTCTTACCCCCCTCCCCCAATGGTTTCCCATCACCACATAAAAGGGCAGAAAAAAGGCCCTTGCTTAATCTCAAAGACAGATGAGGCCATAACGAGTGAGCTCAGAAGCAGTCTCTCTCTTCCAGTTAATTTCTAGCATCAATTCAGCTGCCTACATTGCTGAAATCCATTGCCAGCAATGACTAAAATTCCTAGTGTAGACAAAGCTGCCATGATAGCAAATGGGGTCCTATTGTTTGTACACTTGTCAATGGTGGCAGTTAAAGAATCTAACAAACCCAGCAGCAGACTCCCTCCCCCACATCCTAATTATTATGAGTTAGATTGTTCCCGATAGACACTAGCTGCATTTGGGGCCTGGTCAGAACTGCACTACTCAGAACTGCCTTGAGGAGAGATTGTGCTCAATCCTTCCCAAAGCTCCCTCTGCACACAGGGACCATTCATGCTGCCTACACCCTTTCACGGTGGGGACCACGTGCTTCACCCTATGCATCTGCTCAGTTCTGCTGGCACAGGCAGAGGTGTGGGAGGATGTTTTGCCTCCATAGTGTATAGGGGAAGGTGATAGCAAAGAGCAGTCCTTGAATACAGGAGAGCACAGGGACCATACCTATACCCCACTCATAAGTATAAGGCCGGATGAATACACTTGTCCCCCTCTCTTCCCCTTGTCTCCTGCATAGGGATGAGCCAGCTTGTAACCCTGTATTCCCAATGAGCTATTGTACTGTGTGACAGAACAGCTATCACTGGGGGAAAGGTATAAGGAAGAACAGAGCTGGGTTAAAAGTCTTTTCCCCAATATGTGTTTTGTCAAGGCCCTGAGAGTAGGGTGACTAGATGTCCCGATTTTATAGGAACAGTCCCGATATTTGGGGCTTTGTTTTATATAAGTGCCTATTACCCCGCACTCCCTTTCCCAATTTTTCACCCTACCTGAGAGGAGTAGGCTATACTTCCCTTTGCCCCAAGTGTTAGAAAGCTGAAGAAGGGAATAGACTTAGAGCAGGTACCAGTTTAAGTTGTCACTTTTTTTTTTTTTAAAACCTGAAATTGGGGACATGCTGTTCATAGAGCAATGTGGACTAGAGAGCTTTCGGAGAGTGGGTTAAGTATCAAACCTCAGAGTATTGAGGCAAAGAAAGGAAAGTTCTGCAATGATGCAGATGGAGACCGTTTTAGGGATATACCTTCTTCCTTTCTCTAATACAGTTCTTTATTCAGTGACAGAAGAAAGTGACTCATTCAATGATTCTTTAACATTGTCACAAAACTCTTAGGCCACAAACCATCATGTCTTTACCAAAGGATACAGAGGCCTGCAGAAACTATGGAAGCTCTTATAGGAACTCATGAAAACAGAGCACGTGGAATCAGTAAGGAACTCAACTAGAGAATGGAAAATTGTATCTTAGAAACAAACAAATCATATTTTCGAGGGGTGAACCTTTCTTCTCTAAGAAACAATTTCACCAACCTCTTCATACTCCTTGTGCCAGAGGTGCCATCCCTGCACACCTCTTTGTGGCATAGCAGAGCACTACAACAGCTCTGCCTCAGTTTCCTCAACAGACATCAGCACACTCCAGTTAAGGGGGTGGCAAAGCCCCCTAGCCCAGTCAGAGAATTCAGCCCCTTCCATGGAAACAAAGTCTAAGTCCAACATAAACACAAACCAAAAGAATCTTCAGCTCCACTGGGCTCAGCATTCGATCCCTTTCCTTTCAGGCAGCCCCCAGCTCCAGCAGCTTGTTTTAACAGTGTTGTATTATTTTAGATGGAATATAGGGGCGCAAAGCACAGAGATACCAAGGGTTGGCTGTCCTTAAGAGTGAGATTTACAGCCCCAAAGAGTGAGATTCAAGCAAAGAGTGATACTTCCCAAGTGGCATGTTAGGTCACTGCTTAAGACAGGGACTCTCATCTTTGGTTCTTGGCGACCAATAGTCCAGGTTTTTAATCCACCTAGCACTTAATAGTTTGTTTTAAAATGTACATTGCTTAATAATGCATATGAAACACTTAAATGTCCTAATTCATACTGAGGTCTAGGGCATGTGAGAATTCTATATACAGTGCAAACCAGTGGATTTTAATAAAAATCAATTATTTGCTGTTTGGAACAAAAATCTGGGTGGTTGGAGATCTCGGTGGACCAGAGTTAATAACCCCTGGTTTAGACATACTGTTAGTGGACAGAACAAGAGAAATATTCAACAATGAACTGTTTTTATATAAACCCAACACAAAAGAAAACTTTTATCAATACATGTTTATTTTGCATATTACCTTGTCCGAGTGATCATCCATTTGAAAAAACACTTCCCAGTACAAATATTTGGTTTGTATATTATTGCTAATTTTACATGTACAGCAAACTAAAATAATCAGATTCCAAAATAAATGCAAAATAAGTTAAAATTAAATAATTAAAATAAAATGCAACCAAACAATACATTAAATTAATATAAAAATAAAGTAACTACATTGAATTTAATTAATTTGAAGCTAACAAACCATAGATAAAGGATTCAAATTCCACATTTCTTTTAATATCTAATTTGGTTTCACATTTTATTCATGTACTTTGTTATATTGCCATGAGGCTCCCTTTGCTGTTTTTATAACTTCTTTTGGTGGCTCAAACGTGTAACATGGCTCAGAATTGGCCAGCTTCACTTGGATAATAGACGACTGTGTCCCGTCTAGTCCAAGGTTTGGTCTGAATGGTGTCTTATTCTTTCGAACAAGACCGAACGCTCTCTCTTCTCCTGCATTTGAGTGGGAATAAAACTAAGACAAGCCTGGCAACCACGGACAGAAAGGGAACTTGAGAATACCCCATTTAAAAAAAGAAGTCTTGCCTGCTACCAGGACAGTGAAAGGCCATGGATTTGTCCAGTGTGGTTTAAATTTTGAACTGTATTTTGCAGAACCTGCAAACTTTTGATTAAGTTCTGGTTGTTTTTTGGGCAACTGCATGCATCCAATGAAGTGAGCCGTAGCTCACGAAAGCTTATGCTCAAATAAATTTGTTAGTCTCTAAGGTGCCACAAGTACTCCTTTTCTTTTTGCGGATACAGACTAACACGGCTGCTACTCTGAAACCTGTCATTTTTTTGACCAAGTATTCACACACACACAAAAACCCTATGTAGCGTCCTCTCTCCTGGCATGGGCTTGTAGTCTCTATGGTTACCACAGCACACAAGCTTGGAAAGTGGCTTTCCAAGCTTCAAGCCCTATGCCTGAGGCCCTGGGTGTATTGTTGTCTCTTTCAGCCCCTGAGTAAAAGTATTTTTAATCTTTATATATTTACTCACAATGAATGAGATAATTTTAGGAATGTGTGTGAGAGTGAGATAGTGTGCTAATGAGTGAGACTTGACATGTCTGAAAGCATCAAAGCAGTTAACATGATCCTAAAAGTGTCTAACATTAAACAGGGTTAAACAAGGATCAGAATTTGCTATACAGGCATCGCAGCCAGCTTAGTGCCATGGCCAACTTAGGTTAAAAGGATTTTTAATGGTTTCATTAAAAGACACAGGAAAAGAAAGAAAAACAGTCAAAGCACTTGAAACATAAAGTATTAAGTAAGAATTCCATTTCAACAACATTTCTTGTTCCTTTTCTCTTTTGCTGAAGAGGTTTTAGAAGGAAAAAAAATCACTTGTTTGACAGTCTCTTAGATGGTATCAAAGATGAGAACTGTCTTTTTGAGGAAAAGAGAAGAAGTTAGTCAAAACGGGATGCAGCTGTTGTTAAAGTCTGGTCTGGTTTCCTAGAAGACAAAAGAGAACACACACACAAAAAAGGGGAGAGAAAAGAATAGCGAAGAAGATAGAAAATGCAGCCTGTCTCTGGTGTTGGCTCTCACTTGCAACCTCCCTGCTGGGAAAACACAGGCACAGCAAGGGGTCTTATCAATGAGACCTGGCAAACCTGTACCAACATTGGCCTGTTTAGGGCATTACTTTTAGCTGTCTCTCTGGTTACGGGCACAGTTTCAAAATATGCAGTCTTGGCCAGATAAGCCAGAATCTTGTTAGACAGAAGGAAAAAGGAGAGAGATGGAAAACAGAAGAAATATGGTGGGGAAGGAAAAGGATGCATTAGAGGGTGGGGGAGGGGAGAGAAACAGTCTCACATACCAGGTAGTGTTTGGGATTTAGCCAGTGGAGGTGGCAATGTCATCTGGCTCCCCCTCTCTCTGGTCCAATCTTGTCAGGACATCTCTCAGGATTAGGATGAAGAAGATCTGGGGTCCCCAGGTGGCGGTGGGGATGGCAGCCATGATGGTGAAGCTTGCTCCAGTAGCCAGTTTTTCTCCCCAAAAATCTCTTTAAGGACCCAAAAAGGGAGTGACAAGTGGAATAGCCCACCCGCTCATTTATTTTGTCCACTGATTAGGCCTAATTTCCAACAAACCTTTTTTGATTCACTGATTTCTGGTTCCACACTTTTCTTGTTTACAAAGCATGATCTTAACACAGTCTTTGAGTTAAACCCTGCTGATATAAAATTATATCAGTCTTTTTTTTTGTTCAGACTAATTCAGTCTCTCTCTCTTTTTTGCACCTTTTCTCATCAACATTTGCTGTAATAGGTCACCGTGCTGTCTTATTAAGAACGCACACTCACTTTTTACAGTTGAGCTCACAAACAGGATAAATCTGTAAGTCCAGTTATCACAACGCCACCCGTCCAGGCCTGTGGACAGCACATCCAGGCCCCAGGGCAGAACAGTCAGTGGGTCAAAGGCTGTGCCCGCCCGGCTGCCTTTGCTGCCTCCAGTACCGCCACCCGTGCACCTAGGAGCCAGGGCTGGATTAGCCTTTTGTGGGCCCGGTGCCAAACATATTTGTGGGCCCCCCCAGGGGCAGTGGAGCCTGGTGTGGGGCGGTCAGTACCCGGAGTGAGGGGCCGGCCGGGGCAATGGGGCAAGGCATGGAGGGGGCAGCCCAACTGTGCCCAGCTCAAGGGCTCTGTTTACAAACCAGCAGCCAGCAGACACACACTGGCCCGCCCAGCCCTGTGCTACCAGCATGCCCCTTCCCCTCTGGGGTGGGTCCATGCTGTGCCACACAGCCCCTCCACCCAACTCCCCGTGCCCAGCCTCCCCCAGACCCGCTATGCCCAGCACCCCACACAGACCTCCCACTGCGTAGCACCCCAATTCACACAGACTGTCCCCACTGCCCAGCACTCCCCTACAGACCCACTCTCCCATGCCCTGCACCCCTGGCAGCACTCACAGGCCCTGCAGAGCCAGCACAGAGCAGGGATCCCCCATCCCAGCACAGTCCTAGGGGGGCAGGACATTTGAAGCTTGGGAACGCAGAGCAGTCCCATCCCCCGGGCCCCCATCCAGCCCTACTTGCCTAGCACTGGTGCTCATGGTGGAGAGGAGGCGTTTCCTTGCAGGGGCAGCAACCAACTTCCCCAGCCCGCCATTTCTACAGAGCAGGCCCTGCAGCCTGCCCAGGCAATTTAAAAGGGCCCAGCGCTCCCAGCCACTGCTACAGCAGTGGCCGGGGGCCCTCGGGCCCTTTTAAATTGCCCAGGCCCCTGGGCAATTGCCTCCTTTGCCCCCCAGCCCAGCCCCCATTGGCAGGCCTGCACCCATCAGTGGGTTCCTGGTACCAAATCAAACTAACAGTCTGTGATTATAGGACAGTAAATATCATAATACCCCAATGTAAATGCATGGTACACCCACACCCTGAATACTGCATACAGCTCTTGTTGCCCCATCTTAAAAAAGAAAATTAGAATTTGAAAATGTACAGAGAAGGGCAGCAAAAATGATTATTGATAAGGAACAGCTTCCATATGAGGAGAGATTTAAAAGACTGTGACTGCTCAGCTTGGAAAAGAGATGACTAAGGGAGGATATGATAGAGATGTATAAAATCCATGAATGGCTTGGAGAAAGTGAAAAAGGAAATGTTATTTACCCCTTCACATAAAACAAGAACTAGGGGTCACCCAATGAAATTAATAGGTAGCAGGTTTAAAACAAACAAAAGGAAGTACTTCTTCACACAGCGTAGAATCAGCCTTTGGAACTTGTTGCCAAGGGATGTTGGGAAGGCCAAAAAGTATAACTGGGTTCAAAAAATAATTAGATATGGTCAGGGTGGATAGGTCCATCAATAGCTATTAGCCGACATGGTCAGGGATGCAATCCCATGCTCTGGGTGTCCCTAAGACTGCCAGATGCTGGGCGGGATGACAGAGGATGGATCATTCAAAATTGCCTGACCCAGTATGGCCGTTCTGATATTTGCATGTTTTTATTCCACTGTCTCAACACAAATTTGAAACTTAAATTGTGTTGACTTGCTGTGACTGGTTAGGTGTTGTTTCGGTTCCCTAACTGAATGAGTGCGCAAGCACTTGTGCACCAAAACTTGGTTTCTGCAACTAATTGTACCTAGGACTCTGAAATTCACCTCTCACTAATATTTTGCCAGTCAGTCAAACTCAACTGTTTCTGGAAATCAGAAACAAACTAGAAAGTGTGCATAGGCAAGGTACATTTATTTAAAAATTCAAATTAATATTCATGAACACTAACTGTTAGCGTTATTCTCCCAGCTCTAACTGGCACTACTGAATGTGCTCTGCTGCTAACTTCATAAACCTGAAGCCCCACTGGATGCTTCAGAGTAAGATACAAAGCACACACCACCCTTCCATAATGAATCTAATTTTACAGAAAATTGGACCATAACGGGGGAGATGAAGTCTAATTATATCCAGAAAGAAGTGTCTCAGAATAGCAGGCAATGAACTTGGAAGGTGCTGGTAGGGAAGCCACTGAAAAGGAGAGTTCAAGTAGTAGAACATGAGGATGCATTCCTTTCACTGAAGTGTTTTGCCCCTTGAGCTGAAATGGTAAATCAAAGCTCAAGCAAGCAAGCGAGACACTACTACACCTTAACTTCTTTTCCTTACAGCTATTCCAATTAAATAAAATAATTAAACATAAAAGGACTGGTGGGCAAATTAACCATAACAGCCATGTAGAAAGCTATCCCTACACCTGGAGTTAAGCAAATTTATTCCAATATGTAACATTTGTTTAGCATTTTCAGATCTGTTAAGAGACTCCTCTGGCACCTCAAGAAACTCAGTTTCCCTCTCTGTTCTCAAATTCTGCATGCTGCAAGCATGGGAAAAGTAACTGATATTTATAGCTGTTAAAAAGGCAATACAGACCATGCAAATATAGTACAGTATGAAGAATGGCGACATTTTTAGTTGCAGGGCTGCTCCATTTGAAGCAAGACTGGTTATAAACCCTCTGGCTCCAGGCTCCAATGAAGTCCTTTAGAAACTCTCACTGACTAACATTTGCCTTAGAAGTAACAATTTAAAAATTAAAATAACCTTGGCTGCTTTTGAGAGAGCACACTGTAATTAAATACAGTCCAGTAACGTATTTCACAAAGCATCCAAGCAAGTTAGAAAGTTCTTTCACAGGTACCTAACTGAAGCACTACTCTTACTGGCAGCCTTTTTCTTTCTCGTTCTCTCTCTCTCTCTCTCTCAAATTCATTGGACAGGTACTGCTACTGAAATAGTGCACACTGTATTTATGGCGCCACAAAACACACTATAAGTTTTAGTCATCAGTATGTGACTGTAGCCACACCCCTGAGGGCTAAAAATAGGACTTGGTTAAGCACACTGAAACCAGATATACTGAATGAGGTAATAAATACTACTCCTGTTGTCAGAGAAACTTTATTGGCTCAGTTTTCCCAGTTATTATTTACTCAGCAATAAGCGGATAACTGACTATCTCCCTTGCAAGCTACCTTGATCATAGCAAATTACTACATGATTAATGTATATAACCCTTGACTTTTGAGATTACCAAACTGTTTTCCCAGCCCCTCAATGACACAGTTTTTCCACATAAAACTCTCTTGTAAGGAAGGCAGTGGCAGGTCAGTTTCATTTTTCCATACTGTAATGCAGAGGTTACAGCAGCAGAATTACATAAATTCAGGTCACCTGACTTCTGACGTGGCAATGTTTCAGTTGATCAGGCATATCCTCTCTGCGTAAACAGAAAATGGCCATATATGGGTTTCTGTGAAAAACAAAAGTCCAGCAGTCTCCCTGAAATATGGCACTGGTGGCTAATTAGGGTGTAGCTTTATTTTTCTGGCAAGTGGGAGTGAATTACACACCTGAAAAAGGAGAACTAGAAAAAAAAAAGAATTAATCCCAGACTTTAGGCTGAATGATTCACTAATGAGGCCGTATGGGAAATTTTATCAAAACTAAGTTTTAACTCTAATTTCTTGTGAAATTCACCTAGTGCTTCCTAGTTTCTTGATATCCCATAATGCATTATTCTGGGGCTTCAGTAATATCTTAGAATGCATCTTCTGAGACATTCAGATAAAACACAGTATGATGTAAGCTGGCACGTCTTCGGCTAAGTGGAAAGGACCAGAAGAATTTAAGCAGGGGAAGTCATTTTTAAGATATTTCTGTGCTAAATGCCCCTCTCCTTTGCAGCTAATGAGGAACATGATGCACTGGCCTCAGTTTGCGTTGTAAAATTTCACAGTTCAGATGTCCCAGGCTCCCAGCTTTAGCTGCCAATTTGCTGTGGCGTCAACCTTCTCAAGGGAGTTAGGCTTGAGTCTGAGTTCAAACTCAAGGCTTACCCTCAGTGATTTAGTAATAAGGAGAAATGGATGTAAGGCACAGAGAGCTTTAAAAATTCAGAGAGATAGTGGGAAGTGTGCCCACTGCAGCAGGAATTGAATGGAATAAGTTACTTTCCATTATATACAAAAGCACCAGAGTAATGGTAAAAATTCTCCCACTCACAGCTGAAGTGTTTTGGACCAGTACTGTGGAATACTGAATTATGTATTTTAAGTAAGGGTTTCTTTACAAATGCAAGCATCTCAACAGTCTCTGAATTATTCTCATAGGCATTATTTCCATCATTTAATGTTAAAGAAAATCTTTGGGAAAACATCCAAGATGAGGGGTTATATATTTAACCTCTCTTACATTAATAAGGTAAGATGTAGCTGTAAAACACTACAAAGAGCCTAAATAGCATCCTAAAAGGCCTTTCTCTCTGACAAGTCACCTGAAGTGTGAAGGGGACAGGAAGAAAGAGTCTGAGTGGGGAGCAAGGCCTTGTCTGTTCTAGTGATCAGCTCTAGGGTGACCAGACAGCAAATGTGAAAAATTGGGACAGGAGGTGGGGGGTAATAGGAGCCTATATAAGAAAAAGACCCAAAAATCGGGACTGACCCTATAAAATTGGGACATCTGCTCACCCTAATCAGCTCTGATGTCAGCCATCAGGGGCAACAAACTGTATAGCTGCACGGGATCAAACTTCTAGTGCGGATAAGGAAAAGGGTGATTTCTACTCACGGGCAAGGTCTAAGCATTCAGTTGTGGGTATCCAACATTACAGGAAGATCTGGTGGAGCAGACAAGCAGACTCTAAAAAGCATCTAGAAGTTTGATCCAGTGCAGCTACACAGGGGGCCTGGAACCAGTGTGATGGGTCTCTGACAGACTGAGAGAACCTCAGGACAGAATAAGGAAAATGCAATGGAGAACTGGAAATTGTTTAGGAATTGCCATACTGGATCAGACCAGAGGTCCGTCTAGTTCTGTATTCCTTGTTAGTATTCACCTGACTAGATGAACTTTGCAAAGTATTTATTTTGTTTTCATCCGATTTTCTCTCTATCGTTAATTCAACTGCTTGAGTCTTAGATGATGGTTTGGGAATTTTATATAGAATCTCCCAGAGAGAAACCATTTTCTCCAAATGGAGATTTTCTGGAGCCTAGCATTCTGTCCGAAGGACACAAGATGCGTCCCTTCCAGGGCCGTGGTCAGACAGACAGACAGGAAATGCCTACAGACCACAGAAGAGAACAGTTTAAGGGACACAAAGTGACAGCTGAGTAAACACATTTTTGATACCAGGCTTATGAGAAAGCAAAACATTTTGGTTCTTGACATTCTCAAATCATTGTTATGTGCAGTAGAGTAAATGGTAAGTTTTCCTATTATGAATTGGCTCCAATTTCTAATAAAACACAAAAGACAGCTTTCATCAAACTCATACTTTGTAGAAAAGCCCCAAATCTTCTAAAATAAAGAAGTCAGATTCTGGTGGTGGCAAATTTTACCTTTGACACTGCTCCTCTCCTTCCTGGCTCCAGTTTTCAAACACTTGGGCAAATCTCACTTTTAGCATTCAAATTACAAACTACATGTGGTTTGCTTGACACAGCTCCAGAAGACCAGTGGCATGAAAGCTTCTTCTATGCTGCAGAAGGGTGCAGTTACCAGAGTACACATCAGGAAGGAACCAGAGTCCACTGTGTATGGTGTAGAATGAGAAAAACTATCCCACTAAACAAAATAAATGGAGATGTTAGGAAAACATTTATCCAGGTAATGGTGTTTCTCTTCAGTTCCCAGCCATCCTTAATCAAGGGCATACAGAATTGATGAGTTAGTGTCAACGAAATATGCGATGAAGGAGTCCTTGACAAGCTTGAATACCTAGCTGATAGTAGGTATTACTGATAGTTGCAGATAAATCCTAGGCTGAATTGTTGATTGCTGGAAAAGATTCTCTCTCCAAAGGGAGAGAAGGGATTTTCCTGTATCTAAAAGCATTCTGTCTTGTTTTACCCTTATCTCTGTTATATCAAAAATGTATAGATTCCCCATGGATCAGTCTAGAGATAAACTGACTGGAAATGGAGCAAAACTGTTCTCTTCCACTTGTGTAAATCCAGAACAACACAGTTGACTCCATTAATTATATTAGACTTAGGCTGGTTCAGATGAGAAGAGTCTAGCTTCTGCAGTCCAGCTGTTACAGCCTGGGAGTTGGGACCCTAAGGTTCTCTTTCAGGTTCACCTCTGAGTCACGGTTTGACTGAGAGTAAGTCACTTCAAATAACAAGGTGTCCAGCTGGGGCATAACTTCAGCAGCATGGGTATTTTCAAAGCTGGGATTTGGGTTAGCTGAAGATATCCAAGAAGCACACCGGAAACTATGCACTACAAGGAAGCAAGTGTTCTGAGGGATGCAGGTCTTCACACAGCATTTTCAAAACAACACAAAGACAGCTTGAGGTGCTTGGAACTTAGATAACACCCTCAGGGGGCATGAGCAAAGGTGCTTTGGCAGCATCATCTCATTGGGTCTCCTGCAGCCCTGTGCCCCTAAACAGAGCAAGCAGACGGATATCCATAATCCCAGAGAGCAGCCTTTCACTCCACTGAGAGACAGGTTGTATGACACCAACTTGACTCTTAAACTAGAAGGGGAACATGCTTAGAAGACAGAATAAACATGGTTATCGGTAAAATGTACTTTTTTAATCAATACAGTTAGTGAGGGGCATTTGACAACAAGGAGACCAAAGGAAAAAGGTCCAATGATAAAGTGCCAACTGAGGCTACTGTTTGAGGGCTTTTCTATTTGCTCTTAAACTCTTTGGGTAATGGCTTTGGAGTAATATTAAAAATTGGCATTCATTACCAGGCATTGTAGAGTGGGCTGGTGGCACCTGCAAATGCTGCTTGCATCACCCACCCAAGACTAGTGATGAAATTTCAGTGGGAGTTAGTATTAAGGGGTTCAGCCTTTGGGGGGGGGGGGGGAGAGACGTAAGAGGCTTGTGTAGCAGAGATGCTGTAGGCTGCTGCAACATTGGGTTGGACTGAGGACATATCATCAGCACCCATAGCTACGTTATTCCACACAACATGAGTGGATGCAGACAAGTGGGACCAAGGGGAGGAGAGTGCTGCAGGTACAAGTCTTGCAGCTGCCATGAGGCCTCCACAAAGGCTACTATGGGCTGTGCCTGCCACTTCTCCCCAGATGCTATAAATGTTAGGCTGTGCCTTGTTTCTTGGGTGTTTCCTAACTGAGCAATTGCCCCTGGTAAGTTCAAGGAAGATTGTGCTGGGAGAATGCCAGCTGCTCATGGTGCATGATCTCTTCTCATTTCCATTAAGGTCTCCAGGAAGCAATCAAGAGGAGCACCCACAATGAGACCTACTGAAGATTCCCCTGCTAACTTTATGCTCAGTTTACTTTTCAGAGTAGTCTCTCATGTGTGCTGAGGCTTAATGCTTGAGAAATGTTTATCTATATTTATATTGCTCACATTATGCTGAACAACACAGAAACCTACTACTGAATAATCCCCTTCAGTAACATTACACACACAGAAAAATCAAGGACCTTTCAAGTTATGCAAGGTGACAAGAAAAACAAGAAAACAGGGAGCTCAGGCTGAGCTGGCAAAATCCTGCATGCTGAGTCATTGCTAGACAAACAAGGAAGTCAAAGAAGAAACACTGTATAATTGGTATACATCACCTCAGACTGGGAATTTCCTCATTTGCATTAACTTGGAATATTTCCAGTAATTTCCTTTGCTGCTTAAGTCAATTAAAAAAAACTTAATGAAATCTTTATTTATGTAACAAATTTAATATAATTCTGTGGGAAATGTATGCTGCTAGGTCAACATCACACACTCTACCCCCATCTTTCAGCTACTGAAATATGCAGTAATGCATTGTCACATCTACCTTTAGCAATACAGTTCAATCTGTAATTAATAATATGGTTGGATACATTTTATGGGTAAATATGGCGGGGATTCTTTGCCCAATACTTATGAAAATGTATGAAAAGCATATACTGTGCAGGGGCAACTACTTCAAGCTGTCAAAGTTGGTTCTTTGTTCAGATTCTGACACATTAAAGTTCCTCTACACTAGTTTTACATCAGAGGCTACAGAGCAGCTTTACTTAAACATAATAGTAGTAATATTATCACCTTTCATCCTAGAGGGTCTGAAATTGATGATGAATAAAATATACAGAGAGCTACATTTCACTGGTAGTTGAAGTGACCTATCTGCTATACAGCCCACAGCAATGTTGTACAACTGTTGAAATTGGAGACCTGAACAATAACACCCAAGTGAAACTGCAAGGGAAGGAATTTAGGAAAGCAGTACTGTATGTAACTATCTGCAGTGAGATTTGGTGTTGACTTCTACCTCTTACTTTTAAAAGGCCCTGGAATTTTACTCAGAGTGCCATAGTCATACAGCATTTATCTGATTTTGCTGTAGGCAGAGGGTTCACCTTTTGTCTTCATTCTCATAGAAATATTTGTTACAGACTAGGCTGCCTGTAACCTGTGCTAAACTCTAGTGACATTCACCAAACTTCACCCATTAGGTCATCCACTTGGCTCAACATTCTTGCCCTTTGTAAATCTATCTTGATCTCACCTTCTTGCTTTTTTCAGGACGTTAGCTTGCACTGCTGAAATCAAAGGAAAGGAGTTTTGCCATTGACTTCAGTGAAGTCAAATCAGGCCCTACATCTCCTCCTCTTTAATTCAGTAAACTTAGATCCCAGTAACCCACACAAGTTATTTTCTAGTCACTGTACAGGGTTATAGCCTCACAATTCCAATTCAATCTGATGGGAAAGGAGTACCTAAAACTTCACTGGACTCTATGACTGCCATAAAGGTTTAGTAGCAGTAGTATAAAGTTATTTTGCCCGAGTTGTCTACCATGCTCCTGAGTTTGTTTCATTCAGTTTAAGTCCCCTGTTTTTTAAATTCCTCACAGAATTAAAAAAAACAAAACAACCAAACTCTCAAACTATTGCAAAATATTGCACGTGTGCCGTCCCTTACTTCTGCAGGAGTATAAAACAGGAATGAAAGGTTTGTTTGTTTAAATTGTTGGTCACTTCACAAACGGATTCTACTGGAAAACTTTGTGGTAACTAGCTCTTCACAAAATAATTGATTGAAAGCTGAGTAACTGTGAATGGTCACTTCACAAACGGATTCTGCTGGAAAACTCTGTGGTAACTAATTCTTCACAAAATAATTGATTGAAAGCTGAGTAACTGTGAATGGAAGAGATTTTTAGTCACTATTTTAAATACTTCAGAAAACACCTGGTCAGCTTTGTTGAGTGAACACACTGGAGAAAGGATGTCTTTGTTGAAAGTTCTATACCCACTCTTTCAATTAAAGTATGAGAAATAACAATTGGCATCTTCTAGAACATTCAGTTCATTCTCCAGGAAGGTCAGAGTTGATATTGTTGGTACTACCAAGGGGAAAAAAAACTGCAGAAAAATATTTAAACCATCTATCCAACATCAAGAAGCAGAAAAGGACACAAGCCCCATTCTTTTAAAAAAATCCTTAGCAAGTCACCATTAAAGAACACAAATACTCTTATGAATGTTGCCAACTCTTGTGGCTCTTATAACAAAATTCAAATTTCTTAGATTTTTTTAAGCCCCACCTCCAAGATTCATGTGATTACATGACAATGTCACCTTCTGTTTAAAAAAAAAAATTCTTGGCCTCATGGCTGTATGGGAAAACATGATTTAAGTACACCCTAAAAGCTCAGAAACCAGCAGTCAAATAAAAAGCAACCCTGTGGACCAGTACCATCCCTGAACACTTCCTCATGGCCTGAGATAGCCTTGAAGGCACCGTGCTCCAAGTTTTCTTTTAGTTCCTTGCAATGACTTACTCTCAGACCACAATTTTTGGAACAAGAGTCCCTGTTTGTGGGGTTTTGTGGTATTAGATGTTTTCCAAAACACAGTCTTTTAACCCTCAGGCCTGCTCCTTCTCCTTTATTCAGGAGTCCCCCAGCCCTTCATGGATTCTGCAACGATTCACTCAGGCTTCCCTTCCTGGAGTCCCACAGTGCTCTTTCTTAGGGCTTGGCTAATTCAGGCTCCTTGCAACCCTAAACTAGCTTCCTTCCCAGTTAGCCTCCTTTGTAACTCACTACTTTTCCTCACTGAACTGAACAAGGATAGCAGTTCTTCACCCCTGCTGCTATCTCCTCTGTTAAAAGGGAGAAGATAGCATACACGCTGCCCTTCTTCTCAGGGCTCCTCCCACTTGGCTGGGACAGAAAGGAGCATTGCTCTACCTACACTGCAAGGCACCAGGACCTAGCCCCTTAAAGAAACAGTAGCCTGTGTTGCCCTCCAAGCACCAACTATTCCCCCAGGGACCATCTCCTGGGAGCGGCACAAGGCCAGGGCAGGCAGGGAACCTGCCTTAGCCCCACTGTGCCACCGGACTTTTAGCGGTTAAAAATCTCCCGGATTGGCTTCAGTAGCCTCCGGGAGATAGAGCTCTATTCTGGGAGTCTCCCGGCAAAACCAGGAACGTTGGCAACCCTATGTACTAGGCTTGAATGTAACATTCCAAAGAAACTTGCTTTACTTTCTCTCCCCACCCAGATTCACAGCTTTTTCTTCTGTTTTACAATAAAGCCTACAGAATATAAATATATTTAAAAAAAATAAAGGATGCACATGGAAGACCCAATGAGCACTTTGGAAAACTGAGCGTACTTTACAAAGAACATAATAGGATTGAGGGGAACAGTAGCACTCGTTGTTAAACATTCACTATGCTCCCAACTTATGGGGATTTTAGTTTTCAATAACTGATTCAGGAAAGCATCTTATGCAACAACTACCAATCACTAGTGGGTCAGAGAAAGAATGGGACATGAGGCTATGTAAGCTAGTTCTTAACTGTATGCAGGACAAATAGCAAACTCCCTGTTTTCTTTTTTTCTACCCATCATAGAAAGAAACTAACTATAGCTCACTAAGAAAAAAATATATCTTCCCCTATCACCTCAAAATAACCCGTTTCAATAGTAAAAAAATCACACAGCCACAGAAGGAATCAAATTTAAAAAGCAAGTTTCACATGGAAACTGGCAACCTTTGTTGGTCCACATCTCTGCCAAAACTGTAACAAAAATTCTCAGTGTGTGGAAAAGCCCTGCCAAAAGGCTGGAACAAGAAAACCTAGAAAGGGGAAATGGCAAGGAGAAGAGGCAGAACTCTTTCATTGTGGTAGACGGTTCACACATTTAAGAGATTTAAGGTCAGGATTCAGCAAGGTTTCAATCACATGCTTAACTGCAAGCATGTGAGTCCTCTTCAATGGGACTACAAAGTGCACAATTACCCTGATAGGGGCCTAAGTGCCGTTCCTTCTATTATATTGCTGTGAACAGTTGCTCCCAAAGACAAACTAGGAAGCATTTTTCTGCAGCCTTATACGCAACCTCTACAGTCAACACTGTTTCCCTTGAAGGGATGAAAACAGAACCATGTGCTTGAGTCATTTCTTGGGACATAAAGACTAACAGCTGTTTTCCTAGGGGGAGGTCATCTTTATTTTTCAAGAAAATAAATCTAGGGAGCTGTGAACAACATATAAAGTGCCTTTACCAGTTTAGGGCCTAGTGGTATGAGAACAACAGGAAATAATGACACTCAACTCTTTACAGGATCAGACACTGAATGAGAGAAGTGACCAGATTTTGTAGTCTATTTCCATTTTACTTGCTTCAGATTTTCCTGTGGATAGATGTATGAAGTGATATTTGGGTCTGTTCACACACCTCTCCTTCCCCTATCTTGCAAAAGTGTGCTCATCTAGAGTGAGTAATTTTTTATATTGGTCCTTTTTACAGGAATGTAAACAACAACCACCACCAAAAATCTCAAGCGCAGTAGCCTGAAGTTACAGTTTAAAAAAAGGGAAAGTATAAGGATCTGTCGGTGAATACTAGGTATCCAAAGTATGAAAGGATATTGAATTAAAAAATTTGAAGAAAACCACTTGGATGATGACTATGCTTCTGTACAAAAGCTGGTTTTAGAGACAAAAGCTTCACCAGGCACAGAGTGCATGTTCCCTTGTGTTCATTGGCCTCAGTTTAGATGAATTAATTTGCTTCAGGTTCCTTGAACATAAGTGTATCTCAGGTCTCATTATCAAAACAATAGTTTAGGCAATTGCTCTGCCCTTGTTCACTGAATGTAGACTCTTTGAAATGAAGTTTTCAAAAGAACTGTGAGAACTGATACAGCTCAATGTCCTCCACCCTGAACTATTCTTTACAATATGTTGTGCTGGGTAACAAAGACACTGAAAGGTAAACCTGATCAAGCGCCTTATCATGTGTTTCATCTGAGTACTTTGCATTGTTGTCTGCAGCTTGTTAGTATACTAATATAATACTAAAATCTATTCCTGAAGGTGTGCTTTTCAAACCTTGTCCTGTATCTTGCAGCTTTCAGGCTTAAAACCTGGAAAACCTGTTATTCCAGGACCACACCTGAAACTGGCTGTATTTTATTATAATTTGTTTTGGAAAATCAGCAGTTGAAAGCAGAGTCTTAAATTACTACAGTTATGAATGACAACAGACCATATAATGGGAACAAGTGAAAATCAAGGACATTTGTATGCAGCCAGCTAGAGAGAGTGCAGAGTGTACAACACCTGTATCACTTTAGTCTACATGTAATACGCTTCACTACCTAAAACAGATTGCAATGCCTTAAAAACAGATAAACAGATAGAACTAATCTGAAAATGCCAAATTACTTCATCATATAGGCAAAGTCAAAGGGTTCCTTTACCAGGCAACCATTTCAGGTATAAGTTGATGGAGTAAATGTGCCCCACCTGCTCTGTAGAGTAAGCTCTTCAGAACAGCACTAGATCACAATCAATAATGGTGGGTCAAATTCAGATATTGGAGATGTGGGCTTGGCTCCTCTGTCATCAGTGTGGTGTTCACTTACTGAGCTGTTGAACTTAGTCCATTACCTTGACTAGAGTTTTTCCATTGAGAGACCTTAATACACATTACAAAGAGGGATAACTTTTATTATTCCCATTTTACAGTGAGGCACACTGAGGTGACATGAATTCCCAAAGTCACATAAAGCAACTCTTCCAACTTTCAGTTCTGTGCTCTGTCCATCACAACACACTGTGCTCATAAAAATTGGAAGAGGCACCTATAGTTACCCATCCCCAAGCCATCTGTAACAGAAGGAGCAACCAATTTCTGCTATACCATCAGTATTAAAGAAAATCTGGATTGAAGGCTGAACTAACCCTTGTTGACAAATAAATGTATATGTCTTCCCCTAGCTCTGTTTTGCACTACCCGTAATTCCTAAAAGCCAGTATAGACCATGACATGGGAGAATAGGAGACTGACCCACAAATCTTAATTGATCTCCTTCCTTAGTTAATCTCATTATTAGACTCTTCATACTAGTGAGCTCAACCTATTAAATAGTGATACTAGTGAGCTCAGCCTATTAAATGTCTCTGACCCCTGGGTCAGAATAGCTTAGTTCTATTGGTAACATACAAACCTGGATACATTGGCTTAGTCTGTACTGGGAAAAAAGCATTGGGTTAGTGTGTGTGTCTGCAAGTTTTCCAACAAAGCTGAACAGTATTTTGCCCTTAGCATGGATGTGTTAGCGGATTGTCAGAGCTAACCATAGAGAGTAAACAGAGAAAGCATGGTAGCGCAAGTCATTTTTCACACCAGTGTAGCATGTCTACACTAGGGGTTTGCACCAGTTCAGTTGTGCAAAAAAACCCAAAGTAGACAAGGCTGAAGGTGCATTTGGGAAACCTCAACAGTCAAAGTACCAGACTGGACCACCCATGCTGCTTCTGGCAGTGGTCAATATCTAATGCTTCAGAGAAAGGTGAAGCCACCCTCATGTTCCACTTAGCCCTTGATATAGTGCAGAAGATGGAAGAAGGAATTCTTTTCTGACTCTGCAGGGCATCAGCTTATGCCTGAAACGTGAGCATTCATTATATGCATCAATGTCTTATCTTGCCTAACTACAAATGCTAACTACAGCTGCATGGCAAAACAAATTTAGGCTCAATGTAAAGTAGCTTTGAAATTCTGGGTGGGGGCCATGCTTAAGTGCTTTGCTGAATCAGGGTCAATGTGTTCAGAAACTCGCAGGATCAAGCTTTAAGTTGGGACAATGATACATACTTTAAAATTACGTGTATATAGGCAGATAGTTCCCGGTCATCAATGACCATTCAAAAGTAACCCCAGTTAAGACAAAAGGTAAATTCAGCAGCCACATTCAAAGTGCATCTGGGAAACTGCAGTGCAGTGGTGCAGCATGGCCCTCAGTGCCCACTGATTGGAACATTCTCAGCATCCTACCCACTAGGATACGGGGTTCTCTCCTTACAGCAGCACGACATCATCATCATGCTAATTTGACCACTCTTAGGTTTGTCATAACACATCTATTATAAATTTCATTATTCTGGCTTTATATAAGTGTGCTGCAGAAGCATACTCTGCTCTGAAACTTGGGTTCAGGCCTGTAGCTCAACTCCTTTTTTACAGGTTTTTAAAACAATGGATGTTTTTTTAAGTTAAAAGGGCAAAAACCGAAATCACATCGGAATGACTTTTTTCCACTTTGATCAAACAATTTGAGTTCTAAAAATTTTAATTCCCAATCCCTGTCATGGAATTATAAAGTCTGTTGCGCTTTTTTTTAAAAAAAAGTTTTTAAAAAATGCCTGAGTAATTAAAATTTGCAGGGAAACATTTTCACAACTTGTTATACTTAAGCAGTAAAGACAAACACAGGGCATTTCCTGGCAACAAATGACTGGAGCTAAGGCTTTGCCAAGCACCATAACTCCTAGTGGGCATAAATCCTCAGGATGTACATGCCATAAAGAGATTGTTATTGCTGTTATAAAATGAAAATGATTAAATTCAAGTAATCAATATTTTTAATGGGTGGAAAAGTTTCAATTGATCTGTAAAAGAGAGTTGTTTCCCTGTACAACAGCCAATCAGACTATCTGAATTGTTTTCAATATTCCATTCACCTTCTAACATACATAATTAAAGCTTTTATTTTGCCAAGGAAAAAACATGGAAAACAAGCTCTTTTGCGGTGCTGAACTATCCAGGCTGTAGACTGACATGGTGCTAAATGTGGATTTATGGAGCAGGTTCACATTTTGTGCAATTCCTTGAAACTCCTTTAAAAAGAGAAGTCTGTGGTTTAAAACAACAGTGTTAAGGTTACCAAAAAGAAAAGCAGGATTTTAAAGCTGTCTCTCTTCCCTTAATTCAGATCATTGGCTTTCTTGTTTTCCATAGTAGTTTGAATTAGGTCTGGTCATATTCTGTCAACTCTTCTTTATAAAGGTTTTTGTTTTCAATTTTGTTATTGCTTAGGAATGAACAAGTAGGCAAACTGATTTTCCTTCCAACCACCTGCAGTTAATGCATTTGTACATTCACCAAAATGTAAATGTTTTAATGGATATTTGTGGGGATATTTGCAGCCTCATTCTTTTTGACATTCATACATGTCCTGCTGAAATAAATAAGCTACTGCTAATAAATTGTCATGTGCTTAAAAATAAATAAGCTACTGCTAATAACTTGTGTTAGCTAATGAAATGCTTTCAACCAGCCAATAAAATAGTGTTATCCAAAACTATATCCACATAGTGGCCCTCATACTGGAGTGCTAAGTGCCTTTAGCCCTCAAGTCAATGGAAGTTGAGAGAATTTAACAACTTGCAGGCTCAGGCACAACAACATCTTAGATGTATTCATTATTAGTTATATCAAGCACTAAAATGTTACACCTTTATGTGCTCATTATTAGTTATACTGTATCCAGTAACCATGCTGGATAAATGTGTTATATTGTATCCAGTAACCATGCTGTAAAATATGTACCCAATTTCTGTAAAGCAGATGCCATACAGAATACAATTGAAACTATAAAGTAAAATTCTACTTTAATTTCTTTGTATAATTCCCATTAATAATGGGAATTGTGTTCATGCACTGATGGCCAAATAGACATCCAAAATCATTAGGCAACTTTTGAAAATCTCATCCTAACTTCCATTTTAAAATGAATGGAGAGTAAGTATCCAAATCTCTTAGGTGGCTTTGAAATTTTTCACTCCGAATATGTGTGTGTGTGTGTGTGTGTGTGTGTGTGTCTCTTTCAATCCCTCTCTGGCTATATGGAGGGAGATTTTATTTATTCAATATTTGGGGTCTTTTACAATAAGACATTAAAATTACATTGTATTGACATGTATAGGTACATATCATAATACAGAATTAACAATATTAAGCAAGATATTGCATATTGACCATATATTGTTCTATCATTAACATTTTCTTTTCTTTTCCCCAAAAAATTATTTAAGCACAACCTTTACGTGGTGTGTGGGTATGGGTGGGTGTATATATATTGTTAAGCTTATATATATTGTGACAGACCCAGACCAGTGGAGTACAGGAGTCTGGTAGAAGACAAATATACTGGCCACTGGATGAATAGTTTTCTGTTCCCTAAGTGACCGGAGCAGGGGCTGCTCTAGAGCAATCAGGAACTTGCTAGAACCAATTAAGACAGGCAAACTAATTAAGACACATGGAGCCAATTAAGAACTTACTAGACTCAATTATGGCAGGCAGGCTAATCAGGACACCTGGTTTAAAAAGGACCTCCCATCAGTTAGTGGGGGGTGCACGTACGCACACAAGAAGTGAGAAGGCGTGCTGCTGGAGGATTGAAGAGTACAAACATGATCAGGCTTCAGGAGGAAGATTCTGCATTGAGGCTAAAGAAGGTGCTAGGGGGAGGCCATGGGGAAGTAGCCCGGGGAGTTGTAGCTGTCATGCAGCTGGTACAGGGGACATTGTAAACAGCTGCTATCCACAGGACCCTGGGCTGGAATCTGGTGTAGAGGGTGGGCCTGGGGTTCCCCCCCCCCATCCCCCCCGACACAGGAGGAGTTGACCTGGCCTGTGAGAAATGCCGAAAGGGAAGGCCTAATTTGGAAAGGGATCTGGCCTGTCCCCGACCCACTAGGTAGGACACCGACTGTGGGGATTGTTCTCCACTTCCCCCATGCTGGCCAGTGAAGAGGTTAGCTGAGTGAATGGCAGGTTTGAGCCTCTAGCAGAAGCGGCCAAAGTGAGGGCTGCCGTGAACCTCTGAGGCAAGCAAATCTGCCAAAAAGTGCAGGACCCACCAAGGCAGAGGAGGAACTTTGTCACAATATATTTATAGGAAAGTAGAAAGAAGGAAGAAAAAGATTTCTTTCATTTTCTGTAAAGAACAAGAATAGAAGCAGCTTTCTTATTCTTGGTTTGAATCTTTTTTTTTTAACCGGCCAACTCCCAATATACATCTCTTTCAGTCCTGGTCGACGTCTAGCTCTATTTTTAATTTATTTTTCTTATTTCTTTCAGGATGGTTTTTCAAAAAAATTGTTACCATCCAGTAGTCACATATCATGTACATGAAAGATGGCCTGGCTGTGTTGCATTTCACACAGATATCTTGGGCAACATTATGTATTTTATTCCATAGAAATAGTGACACATACTTTCTGTAAACTAAATAGTAGTGAACTTGCACTATTTGGTTAGTATTAGATTCAATATTTGTCTTTGCATTCTCTCATTCCATTCTTTTGCTGTTACTTCATATTTATATTCTGCACTCCATAAATTAATAGTTTATGCAATTTGGATTTTAAAAACAATCCTGAGATTATATACTCTGGACATAATTTTGGTTGCTGAAGCTTCAAGTCCATGTGTAAAATTTTCTAATACAGAGAGTTTCATTCATTACTGTCTTCACTAAAAGTATTTTTAATAAATTAAGCAATCTCTATAAACTCATATTGCACATTCATTATTTACTATATCAGCTACATCTGTTTGTGTTTAGGTTTTTCCATCCCTAAAGAATTGCTTCCCCTTATCATAGTGACATTTAGATTTTGGAGCAAAAACTTTCTTTTTCAGAGTGGATTTGAAAGCCCTATTTTTTATTTTTGATATTAGCTTGAGCTGCTCTTTTTGTTTGATCAGGTGCTTCACATATGCCCAGTTAGTAAGTGCACTTTTAAGTAGCAGTTAAAGTTGACAACATTGTTTTTTTAAAAAATACAGGACAGACCTCGAATGTTCCCAATCATGACTCGAACTTCTGGTCAAGTCCCTTTCCCCTCACCCCCATGCTTCAAAGGGTTTCTCTCTCTCCAGCTCTGGATGCTGTAGAGAACTCAGGTGCTGGGCCAGCAGATTCTGAAACTCTTGTTCAGGTTCTGCCTGGGCATCAGGAGCCAGGTTGGAGGCTGCACTTGAGGTCTTTGCCTGCTGCAGCATTATGCAGCCTCCTGGGGACACTGGCAGAGACTCTGCAAGCGGGAAGCCTACACCCCAAGAGTACTGACCCCCTGCCAGACAGAACCCTTTCCTGACCCTGGCCCTTCAGTGCAGCTCCAAGGCCCGCAGCCCCATCCACTTGCCCTGCTGGACAGAGCCTGTGTAGGGAAAGCAGACAGGGATGCACTTAGGACTGGAATCAGCAGGGGGCCAGTACTCACGGGTGCATCTTGCTACTCTCCTCCCGAGTCCCGACCCTAGTCCTTGAGCACAGCTCCGTCTCCTTTCCCTGTGCAACACAGAAGGGCCAGGGTCAGGAGGGGAGTGGAAAGATGCACCCATGAGTATTGGCCCCTGCTGTTGAAATTCAGAATAAAGGGTGTCCCAAACTAAATTATTATGGGACAGGAAATTTTCTATTTAAATAAGGGGCATCCTTATAATATAGGACTGATGACAAGCCTAGTAGCAGGTGATATTTCATGGATGTTGGAGTTTTGGGATTTGAGTCCAGTGCATTATTTTATAAGTCTCTCCTGAAGTCTGGTAGCACCATGCCTCCAATCTCAATTGGATGTTCTGTTTTGATTTGACCATATGCAATTTTGAATATGTTTTTATTTAAAATGAAACTTTGTTTTTTTTTCCCAACATTTATTCCCTGAATTTCTTCAGTATTCCTGAACTTTTGTGCTAATAATTCAAAAATCAAATCCTGTTATAGGGGTAATAAGGAACACCCCGGTCTTGTTCCTCTGTATAATGTGACATATCCACAAATACGTGACACATCCACAAATACATGACACAGGACCTCTGCCGATTATTTTAATTCTACTTCTGAAGGTGTTCCTCAAAACCATATTTCTCCAACATTCTGAGAAAAAAATGGGCATTCTATGGTGTCAAAAGCCCTTTTTTGCATCCACAGTTAGAATGCAGGCCTCTTTACTAGCACTCTTGGAACTCTGTACCAAATATAGGAGATTTTGTTTGTATGTTAAGGAGCTTCTTCCTTTTATGAAGCCAGATTGGCTCTGGGGCACTAATTTAGGCATTACTGTCTCTAATTTGGATACTACTGTTTTAGTTAAAATCTTCTCATCTATATTTATTAATGAGATGCACCTATAAGACACTGGAACGGGTAAGTCCATATTTAGTTTAGGTTGGGGTTCTCAAACTTCACTGCACCATGACCCCCTTCTGACAACAAAAATCACCACATGACCTCATGATGGGGGACCAAAGTCTGAGCCCTGGTGCCCTGGCAGGGGAGGGAGCTAAAACCTGAGCCCTGTCACCCTGGGCAGAGAGTGGGCAAAGTCAAAGCCAGAGGGCTTCAGCCCCATGCAGGGGGCCTGTAACCTGAGCCCTGCTATCCAGAGCTGAAGCCCTCAGGCTTCAGCTTTGGCCATGTGCAGCAGAGCTGGGGCTTTGGCCCTCGGCCCCAGCAAGTCTAACGCCAGCCCTGGCGACCCCATTAAAAAGTGATCACGACCCACTTTGGGGTCCCAACCAACAATTTGAGAACCGCTGGTTTAGGTATCAAAACTATATCTGCTTGATATAATGTATTTGGTAAGCACTCCATTGCTGAGAATTGAATTACCTGTGTTTTAAACATTTTATAGAATTCAGAGCTGTAGCCATCTGATCCAGGACTTTTCCCTGATTTTTAGCAATGGGATTATCATTATTTTTTCCTGTGTTATAGGGCTATGTAACACACCAGCTAACCCACCAAATGAGCACTCAGCACTCCTGTTTCAATCCAGATGCTCCCACTTGGGCCAATAAAGAGGGCAGGGCAGCATATGGGGGCTATAAGAGGCCTGGTGAAACGGCAAGCCAGAGAGTCTGAGCAGACTGGTTCAGTTAGGCAAAGCAGGAGATAAGAGCTACGAGAGAGAGAGAGAGAAGGTGGCTTCTGGGAGAGGGCTGAAGGCAGGAAAGTAGCAAGAGCAGTTTGTTAGCTGGGGTCCCAAGCTAGACCGCATGGCTGAAGGCAGCAGCAGGTGATGTCTAGTGACTAAATTGCAGAGTAGGAACCAAGGCTGAAGGAAGGTGGAGCTATGGAGGGGCTTACCTTCTGATATCTCCTTGCTGGAGAGCTGGACTCTGAGGAACCATGAGAGGGCCAGAGGGAGTGAGGGATGTGTCCCTGGCAAGAATGCTCCTAGCAAAGAGGCTGTGTGGGAGTTTCCACTGGGGCGGAAGAGTGGTGTTGCACCCCAGAAGGAAGGACTGGGGTGTTGGTCCTGGCAGAGGGACTGAGGAAGACTGACATAGAGCTCAAGTATGGTGAGAGCAAAGTTGGGTAAATAAACAAAGGTTATGGACTAGACAGTAAACCTGAATGCCGTTATTGTGGACTTAAAAGGGAAACGGGTGAGAGGGCCACTTGCCAGGCTGCCCTGAGGCTGTCTAATCATTGGTTGATCCCACATCAGGTCAAAACAACAGTCACCTGTTGCTATTACCTGTGAATTCTGGACTGGTGAAATCATTCTAAAAATACTAGTTAAAAATGAGACATTACATATTGTAACAAGTTGACCCTCTGCACATCCCTTCACCAAAACCAATCTGACCTCCGGGTCTATTTTGATCCTTTCACATTCCCAAGCTGTCTTATGGGAACTGAAAAGTTCCATACACATGGGATCCCCATTCCCTTTTAAGTTTTTGATTACTGTTTTTGTTTTATGATAAGCTTATTGTGGCATTGTGACCAATATATTCTCCTTTGTCAAAGCAGAAAGTCTTTTTTTCCCCCTTCATTTTATTGGGTGGCTTAGTCCCCTAACATTCAAGAAGCACCATATTGTTCCTGATTTTACTTTTTTTTTTTTTCCTCAGAATATTCAATCTTGTCATTTACCATGCAAAAGGTACTACATGGTATACATTGATCATACACAATTAATGTGATACATTTAATATCTACATATGCTTCATGATATAATGAGTTTTCCCTTGTACACAGACCACATACTCTAACTGAAATACTTCTAGACTAGATACTCGGGGTAATTAAAGCCTTTTAAATGGCTAGCTACTCAACAGCTGGTACACCAGACCATAATGCTTAATAAAACCACAAAGGACTATTTAGAGATGGTGGTTTAGGCATATATTTAACAAGTAATACTTTTAAAAAAAAATTGCAGATTGTTCTTACTACTTTTCATATTTGCTGCAATGCTGGGAATCCTTTTGAAGTATTTTTCATTCATGTGGTGGAATATAAGCTTGCAGAGGAATTCCATTATAATTTAGCATCAGTTGATACAGCAGGTGGCATACATTGAGTTTCTATAGTGCTTACACTCTTGCTGCACTGTCAGTATTTGACTAATACTTAATAAAGCATTTCAAGATAGAAAACCCAAATTCTATACCATTCCATAAGTCTTTAAAAGGAATTGTTCTTTTTATAAATGCTAAATTGCTACCAATATTTATATAAAATTTCTTGACTGTCTAAATTGAAATTAAGACTAAACACAATATTTAATCAAAAAAATCATAATTTAAGTATCGGGGAAAAACATTCTTTGCTAGAGCCACTTGCACAAATGATGTAATTGCTCTCAAACAATATTACTCTGCAACAAAACCTATTTTCCCCCTTTGAATGTCTTGATGATTCACAATTGATTTTCATGTTAGCTTTTATTGAGTGGAAGCAGAAATCAATGACACCTTATTTATGGATTAAACTCTAATTAATCCAAACCTAGCTAAAGATCACCTACTATGGAAGAGCCAGAATAATTTAACATAGTCCTCCCATCTCGGGCATGTATGTTGAGAAAACAGGCTTTGCCTGTTTATCTGTAGCTTACATATTATCCATATTACCATGTTAAACTAGGTTTTTCTTTGGTAGACTTTCTTTTCATGACACCTTCAATGAGGAATAAATAAGTCTCCTTCCCACTGAGTAGGTACCCTTTACGAAGCAGCAGTGCAAGCTTCCCCTGCACCATCCTGCTAATGTGTTAACCCTGACCCGGAGTGACCATCTCTAGAGATAAGAGAACGGTTAAGCCTTTGGCCTCTCCTGAATGAGGGAGGCAACCTAGTGACAGAGGATGTGGAAAAAGCTAATGTACTCAATGCTTTTTTTGCCTCTGTCTTCACGAACAAGGTCAGCTCCCAGATTGCTGCACTGGGCAGCAAGGCATGGGGAGGAGGTGACCAGCCCTCTGTGGAGAAAGACTATTTAGAAAAGCTGGACGAGCACAAGTCCATGGGGCTGGATACGCTGCATCCAAGAGTGCTAAAGGAGTTGGCGGATGTGATTGCAGAGCCATTAGCCATTATCTTTGAAAACTCATGGCGATTGGGGGAGATCCCAGATGACTGGAAAAAGGCTAATGTAGTGCCCATCTTTAAAAAAGGGAAGGATGATAATCCGGGGAACTACAGGCCAGTCAGCCTCACCTCAGTCCCTGGAAAAATCATGGAGCAGGTCCGTAAGGAATCAATTCTAAAGCACTTAGAGGAGAAGAAAGTGATCAGGAACAGTCAGCATGGATTCACCAAGGGCAAGTTATGCCTGACTAACCTAATTGCCTTCTATGCCGAGATAACTGGCTCTATGGATGAGGGGAAAGCAGTGGACGTGTTGTTCCTTGACTTTAACAAAGCTTTTGATACGGTCTCCCACAGTAATCTTGCCAGTAAGTTAAAGAAGCATGGGCTGGATGAATGGATGATAAGGTGGATAGAAAGCTGGCTAGATTGTTGGGCTCAATGGGTAGTGATCAATGGCTCCATGTCTAGTTGGCAGCCGGTATCAAGTGGAGTGCCCCAAGGGTCGGTCCTCGGGCCAGTTTTGTTCAATATCTTCATTTTATGATCTGGAGGATGGTGTGGATTGCACCCTCAGCAAGCTTGCAGATGACACTAAACTGGGAGGAGAGGTAGATACACTGGAGGGTAGGGATAGGATACAGAGGGCCCTAGACAAATTAGAGGATTGGGCCAAAAGAAAACTGATGAGGTTCAACAAGGACAAGTGCAGAGTCCTGCACTCAGGATGGAAGAATCTCATGCACCGCTACAGATTAGGGACCGAATGGCTAGGCAGCAGTTCTGCAGAAAAGGACCTAGAGGTTACAGTGGACGAGAAGCTGGATATGAGTCAACTGTGTGCCGTTGTTGCCAAGAAGGCCAATGGCATTTTGGGACGTATAAGTAGGGGCATTGCCAGCAGATCGAGGGACGTGATCGTTCCCTTCTATTTGACATTGGTTAGGCCTCATCTGGAGTACTGTGTCCAGTTTTGGGCCCCACACTACAAGAAGGATGTGGAAAAATTGGAAAGCATCAAGCGGAGGGCAACAAAAATGATTAGGGGACTGGAACACATGACTTATGAGGAGAGGCTGAGGGAACTTGGATTGTTTAGTCTGCGGAAGAGAAGAATGAGGGGGGATTTGATAGCTGCTTTCAACTACCTGAAAGGGGGTTCAAAGAGGATGGATCTAGACTGTTCTCAGCGGTACCAGATGTCAGAACAAGGAGCAATGGTCTCAAGTTGCAGTGGGGGAGGTTTAGGTTGGATATTAGGAAACACTTTCACTAGGAGGGTGGTGAAACACTGGAATGCATTACCTAGGGAGGTGGTGGAATCTCCTTCCTTAGAAGTTTTTAAGGTCAGGCTTGACAAAGCCCTGGCTGGGATGATTTAGTTGGGGACTCGTCCTGCTTTGAGCAGGGGTTTGGACTAGATGACCTCCTGAGGTCCCTTCCAACCCTGAGATTCTATGATTCTGTTTGTTCAGACTGCTGATATGAATGCCTGCTAGGGCCACTAGTGGGAGTGGTTGTGTGATATGGGTACTTGTCCACTAGAAACTGGACTGAAATGAGCCGCTTATTGCGCATGTAGTAATACGGAGTGGAGAGGAGGAAGAGGGAACAGAGTTAAAAGGGAGAACAAGGAAGGAGAAGTGGGATAAGAGTGTGGAGGAGAGGAGGGAGGTACAGGGAATTGTAAGGGAAGAGATGCGACAAAAGGAAAGATAAAGGACAAATTATTGAGAAGACTGAAGCCATGAGGAAATGTCTCATGACTGACTAGATAGATCAAAAATGGATCAGCCTAGGCTGTGAAGTTTGGATCCAAATGCATGAGGGACTTCGGCCTGGAACAGAAAACTGGATGCAAGTCTAGTTAAGAGAAACTGCCCCAACCCTAGCTCAGTGCCACTGCTGATCTGTACATTTTAAAATTGTATTACTGGAAACTCAACAGGAGCTTAGACTGAAGTTTACAGCTTTTCTGCTATAATGTTATTCTTACCTTATGCATTGTAATATCATGCATCTATTAAATAAGTCCTCAGCCTCCAGAGACTGCCCCATTAACACATTCAGTAATGGAATGGTGAGCTCAGGGAGTAAATTATTGCTCATGAGATACAATGCATCTATGTTTTCTGCTTCCAACAGAACTGTCTGGAAAATAAACAGTGTTGGCAACAGGTTTCCCACCCCCAAATGTCAAGGTATCTGAAAGTGAAGGGCTGAAAGCATTTTAAAATCCCCTCCAGTCCACTTAATTACATTACTGACTAGATTCTTGGATGTATAGGGACTGCTTGGTCCTACAAACACCGACAGCCAAGCATGGGACTTATTGCTTAGTAGTCCTATTGGAGTCAATAGGACTGTTCAGAGCAGTGAGCCCTTTGATTGACACAAAGGCCCAGACCCAGCAAAACAACTTAAACATATGCTTAGCTTCATGCAAGCAATTATTCCCCTTGAAATAAATGATACTACGTGCAAGCTTAGAGTTAAGTACATTCTTAAATATTTTTCTAGACTGGATCCTAGGGCCCGCTCTAAATAGAAGTTGCGCCAGTTGAATTAAAGGCGTGATTTCAAACAGACTTAATTAGAACAGTACAACTTAATGAATGGACACATCAGTTTGGCTTTCCCCTATAATCTAAAAGTGTTTGCTTAAACCAGTATAAACCAGGTTTAAACTGTTATAAAAAAGTGTCCACACCAGAGATTTCCACCTGTTTAATTACAGGGGTTTAAATTGACACCTTTAAACTAGTTTACACCTTTAAACTATGTGCAGACAAGCTCTTTGTGTTTACAGAACTGGACCCTCAGTTCTGTTTAGCCTGCCCAGTAGGCTGGAACTTCATAGCTATTCCTGAGTCATCAAACTAGATGCATTGATACCAAATATGCGTAAGATCAAATAACTAACTTTAATTTCACTCTTGCATAGTTCAAGATACAGTAGCTGTTCCCTTCTAAGAAATACAGGCTTTTGGTTCTCTCCATTTGCTCTTTGGGGCTCTTTGGACTAAACACTGTTGCAGCCTTAAAACAGTAGTGACTATACAGCTGGCTGAAAAGATGGTCATTGTCTTCAAAATCCTGTAGGACTTCCCAGTACTAACTCAATTGGATTGGTTATAGTGCAGAGGGGAAAGGTTTCCCCTTAGTGTAAGTGTTTTATGTGACATGAATTCAGTGGGGAAAAAATATGGCACTTTCCTGGCTTGGATGAGTCAGCCTGTCACAGTTAGTGAGCTTTTTAATCCCTCTCAAGGGCACATCTCTGGTGATAGGCTCTGGTATTTTCACCCCTCTCCGAGTAGAACCAGGCAGTCCTACCACGCTTAGACTTGGTCTCTGGGCTGTCTGCCAACCATGATAACACAACAGGCCAAACTGTTTGGTACCTATAATTCCTCTTCCTCCAGGAGCTTGTACTCAACAGCTGATAAAAATGACTTGGCTTCTTCAAATCACAGCATTATCTTTTAATTCACTCAAAGGTACTGTGGCAAATTGCCAGCACTACTATGATGGGTCTCACGCTTTCTCTTCTTGGGTGGGGGTACAGGGCACCGTTTCTTGCCCCTGAACTGGGGTATTAACTGCCCCACCAGTGTCCTAGAGGAAGGGAGTGGAGAGGGCGGGACCTGGCCCCGCCCTCTACTCCGGGTCCCAGCCCAGGGGCCCTAGGGATAGTGGTAAACCACTAGAACTAGTGGTTCCTTCCCCTGGGCTACTTCCCTCTCCTGCCCTTCAGCTTGTGGGGCTTCCTGCCCTCTCTCTGCACAAACCAGGTGTCCCTTTACTTAGGGTCTTGGTCTTCTTAGCCCACCGAAGCACTTCTCCAAACTCTCCTCTTTTCAGAGTAACAGCCGTGTTAGTCTGTATTCACAAAAAGAAAAGGAGTACTTGTGGCACCTTAGAGACTAACCAATTTATTTGAGCATAAGCTTTCGTGAGCTACAGCTCACTGCATGCTGTGGAAAGAGCACAGCATGCATCCGATGAAGTGAGCTGTAGCTCACGAAAGCTTATGCTCAAATAAATTGGTTAGTCTCTAAGGTGCCACAAGTACTCCTTTTCTTTTTGCGAAACTCTCCTCTGCTTCCCTCCAAACTGCTCTGTACTCCAACACCAATCCACTCTGCTTCAACTCCTCCTCTTGTCTGATTGAAGCAGGGGGGTTTTATCACGTGACTGGCTTCAGGTGCTTTAATTAATTTATAGCAAACTTTCTTTCCTCTACAGGGAATGAGGCTCCCTTCTAACACTCTCCTGCTGCCCTCTGGCCATGCTGCATCACAGTACATAGCACACAGATCAAAGGGATAAGACAACAAAAGGCCTCTGCCTGGGTCTTACCCAAAACTTGCAAGGGAAAAATATCAATTTTAGGTAAATTCTACTGAGTCTAGACCCTCTGCTCCTGGCCTGGGAGAGATAGCCCCTAGAGCATTCTTTTAGTGCCTGTGTCAGACATTCAACCTCTAGGCTGGGGTCATTAATGATTTGGTGTCTCTTAGATCCTAGGCTCAGACCTGGGAAAAATCAACCTGCTGGCCTGGTTGGAGCCAGGCAGGTGGGCATTTCCTGATTAATAGCTTCCCCCATTGTTACCATAAAGACCCTTAGCCCTGGTCAACACTAGGAGTTGAGGTCGAATTTAGCAGCGTTAAATCGATTTAACCCTGCACCCGTCCACACGACAAAGCCCTTTTTTTCGACTTAAAGGGCTCTTAAAATCGATTTCCTTACTCCACCCCCGACAAGGGGATTAACGCTGAAATCGGCCTTGCCGGGTCGAATTTGGGGTAGTGTGGACGCAATTAGACGGTATTGGCCCCCGGGAGCTATCCCAGCGTGCTCCATTGTGACCGCTCTGGACAGCGCTCTCAACTCAGATGCACTGGCCAGGTAGACAGGAAAAGGCCCGCGAACTTTTGCATTTCATTTCCTGTTTGGCCAGCATGGCAAGCTGCAGGTGAGTGCAGAGCTCATTAGCAGAGGTGACCATGATGGAGTCCCAGAATCACAAAAGATCTCCAGCATGGACCAAACAGGAGGTAGGGGATCTGATCGCTGTATGGGGAGAGGAATCTGTGCTATCAGAACTCCGTTCCAGTTTTCGAAAATGCCAAAACATTTGTCAAAATCTTCCAGGGCATGAAGGACAGAGGCCATAACAGGGACCCGAAGCAGTGCCGCGTGAAACTTAAGGAGCTGAGGCAAGCCTGCCAGAGAGGTGAACGGCCGCTCTGGGTCAGAGCCCCAAACGTGCCGCTTCTATGATGAGCTGCCTGCCATTTTAGGGGGTTCAGCCACCATTACCCCAACCGTGTTGTTTGACTCCTTCAGTGGAGATGGAGGCAACACGGAAGCTGGTTTTGAGGATGAGGAAGATGATGATGATGATGATGATGAGCTCACAGCAAGCAAGTGGAGAAACCAGTTTTCCCGACAGCCAGGAACTGTTTCTCACCCTGGACCTGGAGCCGGTACCCCCCGAACCCACCCAAGGCTGCCTCCTGGACCCGCCAGGCGAAGAAGGGACCTCTGATGAGTGTACCTTTTTAAAAGTATACATCGTTTAAAAGCAAGCATGTTTAATGATTAATTTGCCCCGGCATTTGCGTCTCTCCTGGATGTACTCCCAAAGCCTTTGCAAAAGGTTTCTGGGCAGGGCAGCCTTATTCCGTCCACCACGGGAGGACACTTTACCACTCCAGGCCAGTAGCACGTACTCGGGAATCATTGAAGAACAAAGTATTGCAGGGTATGTTTGCTGGCATTCAAACAACATCCATTCTTTATCTCTCTGTGTTATCCTCAGGAGAGTGATATCATTCATGGTCACCTGGCTGAAATAGGGTGCTTTTCTTTAGGGGACATTCAGAGGTGGCCGTTTCTGCTGGGCTGTTTGCCTGTGGCTGAACAGAAACATTCCCTGCTGTTAGCCACGGGGAGGGGGGAGGCAAAATGCGACCTTGGAACGAAAGCACATGTGCTATGTATGTAATGTTAACAGCAGGGTTTACCTTGAAAGAGTGTACCCATTGTTCTATAAAATGTCTTTTTAAATGCCACTTTCCCTTTTTTTTTTCCCCCTCCACCAGCTGCATGTGTTTCAAGGATCACAGGATCTTCTCCTTCCCAGAGGCTAGTGAAGATTAGAAGGCGAAAAAAACGCACTCGCAATGAAATGTTCTCTGAGCTCACGCTGTCCTCCCACACTGACAGAGCACAGACGAATGCGTGGAGGCAGACAATGTCAGAGTGCAGGAAAGCACAAAATGACCGGGAGGAGAGGTGGTGGGCTGAAGAGAGGGGTGAAGCTGAAAGGTGGCAGCAGCGTGATGAGAGGAGGCAGGATTCAATGCTGAAGCTGCTGGAGGATCAAACTAGTATGCTCCAGCATATGGTTGAACTACAAGAAAGGCAGCAGGAGCACAGACCGCCGCTACAGCCCCTGTGTAACCAACTGCCCCCCTCCCCAAGTTCCAAAGCCGCCTCACCCAGATGCCCAAGAACGTGGTGGGGGGGCCTCCCGCCACCCAGCCACTCCACCCCAGAGGATTGCCCAAGCAACAGAAGGCTGGCACTCAATAAGTTTTAAACTTTTAAAGTGCTGTGTGGCCTTGTCCTTCCCTCCTCCACCACCCCTCCCAGGCTACCTTGGCAGTTATCCCCCTATTTGTGTGATGAATTAATAAAGAATGCATGAATGTGAAGCAACAATGACTTTATTACCTCTGCAAGTGGCAATTGAAGGGAGGAGGGGAGGGTGGTTAGCTTACAGGGAAGTAGAATGAACCAAGTGGGGGGGAGGGGTTCATCAAGGAGAAAAACAGAACTTTCACACCGTAGCCTGGCCAGTCATGAAACTGGTTTTCAAAGCTTCTCTGATGCGCACCGCGCCCTCCTGTGCTCTTCTAACCACCCTAGTGTCTGACTGTGCATAACCAGCGGCCAGGCGATTTGCCTTAACCTCACCCTGCCATAAACGTCTCCCCCTTACTCTCACAGATATTGTGGAGCGCACAGCAAGCAGTAACAACAGTGGGAATATTGGTTTCGCTGAGGTCTAACTGAGTCAGTAAACTCTGCCAGGGCGCTTTTAAACGTCCAAATGCACATTTTACCACCATTCTGCACTTGCTCAGCCTGTAGTTGAACAGCTCCTGACTACTGTCCAGGCTGCCTGTGTATGGCTTCATGAGCCATGGCATTAAGGGGTACGCTGGGTCCCCAAGGATAACTATAGGCATTTCAACATCCCCAACGGTTATTTTCTGGTCTGGGAATAAAGTCCCTTCCTGCAGCTTTTGAAACAGACCAGAGTTCCTGAAGATGCGAGCGTCATGTACCTTTCCCGGCCATCCCACGTTGATGTTGGTGAAACGTCCCTTGTGATCCACCAGTGCTTGCAGCACCACTGAAAAGCACCCCTTGCAGTTTATGTACTCGCCGGCTTGGTGCTCCGGTGCCAAGATAGGGATATGGGTTCCATCTATGGCCCCACCACAGTTAGGGAATCCCATTGCAGCAAAGCCATCCACTATGAGCTGCTCATTTCCCAGGGTCACTACCCTTGATATCAGCAGATCTTTGATTGCATTGGCTACTTGCATCACAGCAGCCCCCACAGTAGATTTTCCCAATCCAAATTGATTCTCGACTGACCGGTAGCTGTCTGGTATTGCAAGCTTCCACAGGGCTATTGCCACTCGCTTCTCAACTGTGAGGGCTGCTCTCATTTTGGTATTCTTGCACCTCAGGACAGGGAAAAGCAAGTCACAAAGTTCCATGAAAGTGCCCTTACGCATGCAAAAGTTTTGCAGCCACTGGGAATCGTCCCAGACCTGCAACACTATGCAGTCTCACCAGTCTGTGCTTGTTTCCCGGGCCCAGAATCTGCGTTCCACAGCATGAACCTGCCCCATTAGCACCATGATGCCCACATTGCCAGGGCCTGTGTTTCGAGAGACGTCTATGTCCTCATCACTCTCGTCATCGCGCTGATGTCGCCTACTCACCCGGTTTTGCTTTGCCAGGTTCTGGTGCTGCATATACTGCTGGATAATGCGTGTGGTGTTTAATGTGCTCCTAATTGCCAAAGTGATCTGATCAGGCTCCATGCTTGCTGTGGTATGGCGTCTGCACAGAAAAAAGGCGCAGAACAATTGTCTGCCGTTGCTCTGACGGAGGGAGGGGCAACTGACGACTGATGACATGGCTTACAGGGTTGGCTTTCAGGGAATTAACAAAGGGGGTGGCTTTACATCAAGGAGAAACAAAAACAACTGTCACACAGAATGGCCCCCTCAAGGATTGAACTCAAAACCCTGGGTTTAGCAGGCCAACGCTCAACCCAATGCTCAACTCACTGAGCTATCCCTCTCCCCGGTATTTCAGGCAGGACTGAATCTCCATTAAACTTTTCAAGGTGCCCCGAGAGACCTCACCGAAACGATTGTTGGCCGTTGATTTCATGGAGGGAGGGAGAGAAGGAGGGGGGGAGCAAATGAATACAAAACAAATCTGGTGTATTTCTTGCTTTGATCCACTCCATCTATCTTTTACATCTTTGGCTGGCAGCAGATGGTGCAGTAGGACTATTAGCCATCCTCATCTCCTGCTTGCCCGGCAGAAGATGGTACAATAGGACTGCTGGCAGGACTAAAGAGAATGACCTGGTCGAGTCACTCCTAATTTAGTCCCTGCGCCCATGTCTATCCAGGTGCTCCTGACCGACCTTACCGAGGCGGCCAGGAGCACCTCGGACATGATGACGATGGTTATCAGGCCTATTGCACTGTCTGCTGCCACAAGGCAATGGGTTGCTACTGCTGTGTAGCAATGCAGTACTGCGTCTGCCAGCACCCAGGAGACATATGGTGACAGTGAGCTGAGCGGGCTCCATGCTTGCCATGGTATGGCATCTGCACAGGTAACTCAGGAAAAAAGGCACGAAACGATTGTCTGCCGTTGCTTTCATGGATGGAGGGAGGGAGGGAGGGCCTGATGACATGTGCCCAGAACCACCCGCGACAATGTTTTTTGCCCCATCAGGCATTGGGATCTCAACCCAGAATTCCAATGAGCTGCGGAAACTACGGGAACTGTGGGATACCTACCCACAGTGCAACACTCTGGAAGTCGACGCTAGCCTCGGTACTGTACAAGTACTCCGCCGAGTTAATGCACTTAATGCACTTAGAGCATTTTGTGTGGGGACACACACAATCGACTATATAAAAACGATTTCTAAAAACCGACTTCTATAAATTCGACCTAATTTCGTAGTGTAGACATACCCTTAGTAGTGTCTCCAGTAGGATTTTATCTTTGCAATTGTCTTGTTTCCTGGTTGTTGCTTCCTAACAGCCTCCTTTGATTTAATGCCATGCAGTCATGTGAAACAAGTAAAACAAGGTGCTAATGATGATCATAAAAATAATACAGATAACATCTTCATTCTCCACAGCATGAAATTTTATTCACACTAATTTGACACCTGGGAGGCATGACATTTTAGGGACATAGGACTGGAAGGGACTTCCTGGTTCACTAAGGCCAGATCCCTGCTATGACAGGCAACCCTGTCATGCAATCCTGTTCATGAACTTATCTAATTTCCTCATAAAACTAGTTAGGTTGTTTGCCCCCACTACTCCTATTGGGATGCTGCTCCCACTCTTCTGATGCTTAGAAACCTTCATATAATTTCCAGTATAAATGTGTTCACGGCCAGTTTTTATCCATTTGTTCTTGTTCCATTATTGTCCTGTAACTTAAATAGTTCTTTTTCTCTCCTTGGATTTTACCCCTGCATTATGTTCATAGAAATTATCTACTTCAGTCTTGCTCCTCTGTTCTGTAAACAAATATAAAGCTCATTTTCCTCGATTATTTTTAGGATCCTCTGATGCATTTCCTCCTGCACTGCTCTGTATGGTGGCCTGTCCATGTAGTTACAAAATAAACTAATTAACAAATAGAGTCAAAGTAGCCTCTGCCTTTACTGTCTTTTTTTTTTTTTTAAATGGTCACCTTGGTTTGACATTGATCAGAAAAGAATGGGAGAAGTCACGTGGTACCAAATGAAGTGGCTGTAAACAGAGTGCCTGAGTGCGAGTAAACTTCCAGCCTGAGTGCGATTTTCAAAAGTGACTTAGGCACTGAAAAGCCTATGTCTCATTGAAAGTCAATGGGACTTAGGTGTTTTGAAAATTCTACCCAGGATTAGTCACTCATGTAGCCACTCCATTCCTAAACTGAAATAATTGGGCATAATGACTGAATTGTACAATGATCCAGAAATAAAGATCTCTTTTCTCTAAACTCTGTGTTCCAGTGCTATCTGCTTCAGAACCACTAGTTTACAAGTATGCTGTACACTAACCCTTAATTGCTTCATTTGCCTGGATTTAAAGTTTGTGGAAGGGAAAATAGCACTTCACAGGGAGAAGTAAACATGGGTAATTTTGTATCTTTTCTGAGAATTAATATTGGAATGTCTGGAAATGCTGTTAAGGCTCCACTATAAAGCAATCTTTTAAAATGTGTGGGAGTGCAGAGTTCAAGTCACACAAGCAATTTTTACAGAAGAAATTGAAACTTGTGTTTTGTTTTGAGTGGTAATCTGCTCTCGAGAAGACAAGGGGGAAAATCTGCTTTTTATTCATTATAAACTATAGCTTTTATTTTGAAAAGACAAGAGAGCAGGACCATACAATTATATTACAGAAAATAAGGGCTGTGGAACACCTATATTCCTACTCTACAAAATGTTTACTCTCCTGTTTCAGAGGCATGCTGTATAATGGACTAAATGAGGTGCAATCTCTTTGTGAGTGATCTAATCAAGCATTTACGAGAAGAAATCAAGTGTGACAACTCTGCACACATTTTTTTTTTTCAGTTTCCTTTTGCCTACACTGAGGCTGTATCTTTTTTCTTAGTAAAAGGCCAAATGCAAAAGCTTTGAGAGCAAGTCAATTTCAGATAAGTGCTCCAAAATGCTGTTTATCAGATGTTCAGTCAGCAATGTCAAATTGGGCTGGAAATCTCACCATAACTACCTTTGGGTGGTGTCTTAGTACATCTCCTTGACTATAACCAGGCACCACAAAAAGAAAAAATGTTTTACAGTGATCCTAATCTACAATCAAAAAGTAGATATGAAAAACATGCAGTGTAGATGGTGACTATGGGCAACTTTTAAAAGGAGTCACTAAAGCAATACATGTTAACTTTCATCTGCTCAGTCACTTTTTTCAGTTGCACATTGACTAAACCAGTACCATTTGGATTTTGTGCTGGATTTCCTCAAAATGGAGAAGAGGATGGACACAGAATTTTGGTGCAGAACCATCACTAATTGTACTTGGTTTACATCATACTTCCAGTCAATTGATAATATTTAGTGCTTCCTTTGTATATTGACCTGTTTGCTCTATCTGTAAGCACAGAATGTGGTCACAGGAAGGTAACAGTCAACACAGTCCTACTGGATTCTTTTTTTCAAGGATTGTTTAAAAAAAAAAATCTACAGCTAATAATGGAAAGGAAAAATAAAATTCTTTTTGTGGGAAAATAAATGTGAATGGGCTGTGACTGCAACTCCTTTCCAGCTGCTTTTGCAGTAGTTAGAAGTTTGAAAGAAAAAAGCAGTCTTGCTCTGAACTGCCACTCTTCCCCCACACCCGCCGGAGCTGGAATAGGAGCTATACCTCCTTAGAGCAAGAATGACTTTCTCACTTCCAGTACACTAGAAAACCATTGCTCCTTTCCCATTTCCCAACATCTTGAGTCACTCCTATTCTCTAAAATTGGCTACTTCCATCTTTCCAGCAGTGCTGTGGTCATAAATCTATAGGTTGGGAACACATTGTTTTCTACAGCCGCCAGTTATGATGATGCCAGGGCAATAAACTCTGCCTGCCAGATACATATGCTCAAGTCCCATTGCATTCAAAGGGAGTTGCACATGCATAACCAAGCAGAGGTCCTGCTTCTCTTGCCTTGGTCCTTCTGCACACCTGTGCAAAATGCTACCCAAACAATGATACTGATTTTTATAACCAGGTTAGATGGGTATAAATGACTACACAAGGTGCCAGCCAGTGGAGAATTAGACTCAGTGACTTCAGATACATCTTTTGCATAGCTTTATATTTGAACTCATAAGTCAAAATTGCTAGTAATTTAAAGAACAAGAAGGAAGAAGTCAGAAACACAGAAAACTCCACCATCTAAAATTCTGTTCTGGTTTTTTAAAACACATTTGAGAAGAGGTGGAGCATTAAAATATAAGCTCAAGTATTTTGTCTGTAGGAATACATTGTTTGCTGTGTGGCTGGGTGAAAAGAGCAACACCTTAGCTAATATTTGGTAATCTGATCAGTTCTTCCATTCTCTGTCTATACCAACAGTGCCTGGGTAAGTTTCTATCATGGGAGTGTTCAAAGCTGAATGGTGAAACTGAAGACTGGTACTTATGCATACGAAAGAGTGGTGGTCTGTGATGCCCTTACCTATTGGAGAGGTGGGGGAACACTTTTCTTCTAAATCATATTTAAAAGACCAGTTTTGTTGTAAGCATTAAATGCAATGTTTAATAATGCACAAAGGCAATTGGCTTCTGTATTTCAAAGTCTTGACGCAAAAGACTTAATGCTACCTAAAGTATATGTATTCTGTTTAATGGAGTTGGACTTTCAAAAAGTGTTTATAACAGGTGGTCCACGATTCAGGGTTTGACCCTGTCATGCCCCAATCCCACAAAGTGGAGAAATATATGCCATGCTCAAAACAGTGAAGTTACACCCTTTTGTGCATAGATGTATGTTACATGCAAAATTAGTTACTTTTGGGGATGGTGGCCGTAAAGGGTGGCCAACACCATAGGACCCTCATTTATAAAGTGGGAATAAGAAACACCATCTATAAATATGTTCTGCTGTTAGGAGCATTATAGACAGTATTTACAGTGATCTATCTGCAAGTGGGCAAAGTAGCTCTGCTCTGAGGTGAGCAGATCTCCTTAGTTCTTCTGCTACTAACCTCCTTTCATCCCTATCCATAACTGAGTCTTTAGAAAGAGAGTTTCTTCCTTTTATCTACTTTCTCAAAGCAAGTCTGAATTTTCTCAGTTATTATAATTATCTTAGTTATTATAATGTGTTCTAAAGGATGGTCCAAATCCTGTGCTTCACCTAATTACAAGTAGCACTGGGAAAGCAAAGGCAATGCAAGTTCAAGCTTCTGCTGTTCATGACAAAGTTTAGAGATCTCAGCCCTGAACTACTATCTCTTCTCCACTGCTCAGATCCCTGATCAGAGCAATCTTTGGGGAAGAGAAGCAGTTTACCCTCTTTGCCTTAGTGTAGCATGATATAATATTTGTGTCATGGCTCCAGACATTTTGAAGGCATAAATCCATCTGCTAAGCTGAACTTGCTGGGTTCAGTTCAGCAAACTCAAACATGACCACTGCAGGCTGTTTCAGCTTTCTGCCCCACCCTTCTTACTGTGCAAACTTACACAGAATGGAGTTTCAAAGCTAGTGTTCTTGCTGACTAATAGGCTGATTGAAGTGTACTTTGCATGTGTTACCTTGTTTTACTGATACTAAGCTTTTAATACCAGTAAATTTACTGCCAGTGGGAAAAAAAAAACCCTAATAAACTTTTCATGACTCAGCCTACCGCTGTCATAAACTAGTGAGTATTTACTAAGTGGCTAGACTACCACTGTGTTCCTGTCTGGGGAATGGGCTGAATGAGACAGCACAGAGAACATAAGATCAATATTATTAATCACAAATATGATATGAAAAAGATTCAGTTGCATCTAATCCCAGAAGCCTTTTAAGTCAGGCCTAGAGCCCAAAGTTGTAGCTAGAAAACAAACAGGACATAGAAGTGGCAACTGGAAGCATGTGATGCATAAGGCGAGCTGGGCATTACAGAGGGCCAGAACTATTTGTTAAGGTTACACAGCTGTGAACTGTTAACTTAAACAATCCCTTATTCCAACTGGGGCGTGTGACTGGTTCCTTATATTGTTTCCACATTCTGAGTGAATGGCTAAAACATTTTAAATGGGAGAAAAACTAAATAATGACTAATGCCCTTCTGGGATGGATATTCAGCTAAATAATTTGTGCTAAAATTAAGAGATTCCTCAAAATGTTCACGAACACCTAATAGTAGTCTGAATATTAATGAACAACAGCTATGGTACCATGAATCACAGTGAACTGAATACAACTCTTATCCATGAAAATAACTTGTGAATTAGATAGGTTTGGTATGTTGGGGTTTTTTTCCCCTCTCACTATTTGAACAGCCTTATTATTTAATCAGACACCATCAATCAGCAGCAGGCACCCTTGATGTGTGGCAGATCATACTTAGTCAGTAAATAAAAGGTATACATGGCAAGTGGGAATTGAATGGCTCAGGTGACTAGTACAGGCAATAGCACCTATCATGCCTCTCAGGTGAATAATAAGCAGAAAGTTGTTTTGTGGCCTTTATTAAGTTCTTTGGTGGTCTCAGTCAAGTTCCCAGTGAATATGCATCTAAATCATAACTGTCAACACTATCATAATTAGTGCTGATAGTCTCAGCAGCAATGACAAGTAGAGAATCAGTCCTTACCTCTAGCTAGGACAGGGGCACACTTCTGTTTCATATCCAGAAGTGTGAACTGCCACTGTATATGCTGTCCTTGTTCTGTAGATAAATAGGAATTCAATTTTCAGCTCCTTTTAGCAGAATTAAGATCAAAGAGAATTACTGCAAGACAAACAAAGCAAAAGAAGATTGCTCCATTCCTGCACACCATAGCTCCTCCTGCAGCAGTCATAGTAATGTAAAATCAACTAGGAATAGGACTGTGGTCAATTGCAGAACTGCACTGACACACACCCTTCCTTGTTGTGCTATAACCTTCACTACTTCATACTCTCTTTGCAAACTAGCATTGTAATAAGGGGAAGTGTCACAGCAATGCTGGTCAACACAGACACTAACAATTTGACAGAAGGCAGAGTGAGACCTAGTAGAAGGGTATGTGCACTGTGGAGTTTTAATGGTACCAGGAAGTCGGGGGGTGGGGGGGGTTAAGCTTTAACAACTCTTTTTAATGAACATGGATTAAACACAGGTAGCAGTATTGCCAGCCCCAACATTCAGCACTCATGAGAACCTAACAAAATAAGGAGCTTTTAAACAACCCAACATTTTAGGTTCTTTTTATTGTCATCCTGGATTTTGAGCCTTTAGGATCCACGTGGGTCTTGTTTTCAAGCTTTTTTCCCCCCCTCACAATTCTGAGGACTAGAAATGTACATTTTTAAAATAAAAAATTTGCTTATATAAAATATGGAGGAATTTATATGCTTGCATCTGAAACTGAGAATCTCTTACTTAACTCTTGACCTATATACCTCAACAGTCAAGGAAAATTAAAGCCACGGTGTTTTGTTTTTGTTTTTTAATTCCTAGTATCTACTGAACTCTATGCAATTGAAAAATGTGATGCAAACATACGCTAAAACATGAAGATTATGTCTCTGATCCTGCAACATGTAGCACATGAATGGAATGCCTCTACCTGTGGAGATCCCTGCTGAGATCAGTAGCCATCTGTACAGGCACAGCAGTCTACACATTGCAGAAGCAAGGCCTAAAAAGGTAGAAACAACTGAGTCAAGTACAGATCATGATCAAAGACATGCTGACTAATACAAAGAAAAACAACTTCACAAGTCAGTATCAAAATTAACATATTTTTTAAAAATTTCATATTGTTGTGGAAGGATCCCCTGAAGCAGAATTCAGCTTCACTCAATCTCTCAAATGGATGTGGCAGGCAGACTTTATTAAAGGGATGAATCCTGCCCACTACGCATCTAACTCTCTGTGCTAACCCGCAAACAGGTATGAGAAACTGAAGGAAAAGTCTGTGTGCGGTAAGTGAAGGTTCCTGGAGAAGACTCCAACATTCTAAAGCCAGTTAGTTAAAACTATAATCAATTTTCTGAATACTTCAGAAATAAATAGAGAGGATAGAAAACAACAGAGATTAGTTCAGGAAGTATTCAGCCTCCCTACTTTTGCTGTTCTCATTAATGGAAATCCCCATAATTTTTAGACAAGATTGTAGCAGGCTCCTCCCTCTGTCACTCCCTTCCCCTGCCTCTGTGAGCAAAGGGGAAGTGAGACTAGGCATTTGTTGCTTAGACTTGGGAAACAGAGATCAACAGAAGCTCACCCTCCAGCTGCATCATGGGGCTCAGCGAATAAAAGTACAACTGTAACTGTTGTGAATTGATGCTTGTCCCTACATAATCATGTGTGCATCAGTAAAACACCTTTCCTTAATTTGGAGTCCTTTAGGCCCTATGAAAAAGATATAGCATTAGTCCAACTCACAGGAGTTAATCACACAACCTTGGAAAAGTGCTGGGTATTAATAGTGGTTTGGTGTTTTCAGGAAGCTCATTTTTATTCTCATTCTCAGTTGTAAATCTTTTGCTGTCACTTCACTGTAGAAAATTTAATTTCACATTTCTTTCCATCTACTTGTAAAATAGCTTGTAGCCATACCACCTTCTATGGTGACCCTGTCAGATTTCACATGCTAAGCAGCCTCAGGCAAGGTGAGTGTTTGGGTTGTGAGATCTCTAAAGAAAACCCAAGTACTTTCAGTATTAAATCAATACCTCAGCATGGTGTGGGGGGCGGGGGGTGGCATTGTGCTACCTATAGTGCAGTCTGACAGATGCAATGTAAAACCACAATTGTCACCACTTAAGGTGATTAAAAAAAATCCCCTGGTACTTCACAAGAGTAGAGCTATTAGCCCCAGTGTCTTGACCAAATTCCAGCTTGTAGGATTACATTTTACCTCTCTGACCAATACAGCTTTCAGGTCAGCAGCCAAGTATGCTGTATGCTGTTCAACAATTGCTGGTTTTCACACTATTGTTTAATGACCATTTGTGGTCAGCAAAGTGACTGTACAAACATAAATATGTTAGTAACGCTAAGTTGCTTTGGAATCTACCCAGATGAGACACTATCACTCTGTCCTCTCCTGGTTCTCCCACCTCTTTAATCACTCCTAAAGCATGTACTTTGGAGGATTGTCCTCCTTTGCCCTTCAATTTTTGGTGGGGGTTCCACAGGACCCTGTTCTTGGTCCCCTTTCCGTCTCCCTCTATACTTTACTTGTGGGTAATCTCATTCACAACCACAAATTCAACAACTATCTCTATGCTGTGTTGACTCATAGGTCAACCTCTCCTCCAGACCTATCTCCTGTCCAAAGTAAAGTCTCTCCGTATCACCTTGCAGACACATAGCCATCAGCCCAAGAGCAACAGGGCTGAAATAATAGTTTTTGATCTGTCCTCCAAGCTCTCCCTGTTACCTCCTTTCTCTGTCACTGTAGACAACATCACCATGCTGCCTGTCACTCAGCCCCGTAACCTGGGCATACTCTTTCACTCACTCCTCTCTCTACGTCCTCACATCCAGGCTATGTCTAAATCTTGCTGGTTCTTTCTGCCTCACATCTCTAAGATATAGCATTTCCCATCCATCCATCCAGCTAAAACTCTCATCCACACTCTTATCATCTTGCATCTCAATTACTTCAAAATCCTTCTTGCTGGCTTTGGCAAGTGCAGTCTTGCCCTACTCACATCCATTCAGAATGCTGTTGCAAAGATGACTACATCCGATGAAGTGAGCTGTAGCTCATGAAAGCTCATGCTCAAATAAATTGGTTAGTCTCTAAGGTGCCATAAGTACTCCTTTTCTTTTTGCGAATACAGACTAACACGGCTGTTACTCTGAAACCTTTCCTACTCAGTCACTTTGACCATGTCACCCCACTCTTTGAACCCCTCCACTGACTCCTCCTCCTCTATCACATCAAACATAAGCTGCTTGTCTTCACTTTCAAAACCTTCACAGTCAATCCCCACACTATCATCAGTCATTTAACTATCAAACTGTCAACAAAAACCTTCAGTTGGCCCATGATTGCCAGCGTCTATTGCCTGTTTGTTAATTTTCAAACAAGCACCTTTGTGCTTGCTGCCCTACATGCTTGGGACGTGCTCCACGTAAACATCCACAAAGCAACCTCATTTACACCTTCAAATCCATAGACTGTCCTTTGTTATGATGCCTACAAAAAAAACAACAACTTGACAACAGGTAGGTTGTTGGTATACTGAGACCACTGCCTATCATGCTGACCAATACTGTCTCATTGTTTCCTTGTAGTCCTCCATAAGTTTGCCTGTATCCATCTGTTATCTCTTCTCTTATACTAAAGATTGTAAGCTCCTTGGAGTAGGGACCATATTTTTATTCTGTGTTTGTACAGCACCTAGTACAATGGAGTCCTGATCCATGAGTAGGGCTCCTATGTGCTATAGTAATACAAACAATATATAATAATAAATGTAAGAAAGTAATCATCAAAATCCATTGTTTAATTTTAAGGTGAATCTAGAGAAACAAACCAAAGTCACTAGGAAAAGGCAACTGAAAACATAATAAAACAAAACTAGAGTTTTAGAATCATTGTTGATTGGATTGGAAGGAACCTCAAATTGCTAAGGCCAAGAATTTGCTTTATTAAGTAGGAAAGATTCTACATTGTACTCTCCATGAGCCAAATCTTAAAGCCTTACTCGGTCCTGCCCTCAGTCAGTAGGCAAACTCCCCATTGACTTTAGAGAGCTCTGAGTAAAGTCTTCAGGATTTATATTCATAAAAATTAAAAATAGAGATTTTCAAGTCCTTATAAGCCTTGTGAAAATCTTACAGTCCAAAGATTAAGAAGCTATTTGTTTTAGAAAGGCTTATTTTAAATTAATAGATACCTAACAGAGCTAACAATGAAGTGCAACTATGTAGTGCAACCATAAAACAAAATGGATTCTCCCTGTGCATTTTGTATTGCTTTAAATACCAAATTAATAAGAAATGATCTGACATCCATTATAAAATGCTACCCATGTTGATGACGCTCATTGGAAGTACTGAAATCAGGAAACTATCATTTGGACAGACTTGAATCATGGCTCATGAATTTGTTTTCACTTTCACCTTTCATTTAATCCTTGTAATTTTAGTTTTGTTTTACAGAAAAGTATATCCATACATTGCTATCATATAGAAAGTTCCATCTTATAAATTGCTCTGGAATTCTATGTGATAGCAGTGAGCACTACAAGTTACTTTTTATTGAGGTTCCAGTGAGACATAATAGATTTTAAAATAGAATTAAAAATTATGGTCTGTGGTCTAGGTGAAGTTCCTAAGTGTGAAGTTCCTGTATCATAAACACAAACTCTTTGATTATACTTTAAAATCTCATCACAAGATATAAGAACATGTAACTGTATGAAGATATGTGCAGTTTAAGTAGATTTCATTTATGATCGAAAAGGGGTTTTTTCATTCCTTTTGTTCTGAGCATAGCTGTAACTATATTACATCTCCCCTAGTGCTCAGATAATCTTTCATATTTTTTCTTTTAAACTGTAAATTGAGATTTACTTTTGATCAAGCTCTTCATTTCAAAATGGAATTATGATACAGGTGGTCTCTGGAGTAGATTCAGAGGCCTTTAGACATTTTAGAAACTTGCAAGTTGTACCCTTTGTACTTTTGGTAGCTACAGACTGGGAAGGTGGATGGGTGACTGGGATAAAATATCAGAAATTCAGGAGGAGGTTGACTGGAGCCAGTGTACATTGGGTTTGACTTTCTGCTTGGACAGAACCTAATCTGCATGATTTTGATCACCCTCAGTTCCCAGAATCTAGCCCAAAGACAGCTGTAAATAAAGAAAATTAAAGATATGTACGTCCCATAGCTCCTGTACAGCCCTAGAGAGGTGAAAATACATTGGGTTTACTACTATTGAATTCAATGAAGTTTAACTGGAGAAAGATAAAGTAATTTAGGTGAAGATCTGACAAGGAAGTCCACTTTACTAATGAAAAAGCAGCTAAGTGCTAAAGAGGTTGTTAGGAAAGTTTCTCTCTTCCACACCAAGAGTAAATGTGTGTTTTATTTATCTGTTATTAATGGTTCTGGGCATATATGTTTAATGGTCCTTTTTTATAATTATAAATAAAGGTCTAATTTTATAACTGGAAATGCTGCTTTTCAACAAGGGAAGACAAACTCTAGATTGATTGATTTACCATCCTCATAGCCTATATTTTAAAAATAGACAACGGGAGGGAAATTGGGGAACTCCACTCAGAGGCATCAATCAAGGTCAGGCCTCCCAATGAGGGCACTGTATAAACATGCAGGAAGACACAGCTCCTGCCCTGAATTAATGTAACTCCCTGATCCTGCAAACATTTGATACACATGCTTAACATCATGTACATGAGTAGTCCCAATAACTACTCCCCAGCTCCCATGTGTAAAGTTAAACATGTGGAAAGTGTTTACAGGATTGGGGCCTACTGAATTTTTGCCATCCTTTAACAATACAACTCACATTTTAAAAGCCATCAAAAAATCTATTTTTCACCTTTAAAAAAACAACACTTTTTGTACACTTAAGACAATCTTTCCCAAAGGATTAGGCACGTATGCCAAGCATTAGCCCAGCAAAACTTTTACACAGATGGAATTCAAATGCCCATCACCAATGGCTGAAAATCATAAGCCACCTCAATTGAGTTTGGTATCTTCTGTCCACTTTCTGGTGGACAAATGCCACATCAAGAAAATCACTGTGGCCTTTCTGCCAAACCCCATAAGAGAGCCAAGATTACTAAATAGCTAGAGTGAACATTAAAAAAAACTTGTTCAGATAGAGTAAGCTGGCTTCCCTAAAGGACAAGCATCTCCCAAAGAAGAAGGGCTGCTGCAACTATCCTAATTGGAGTTTAAGATTGAATGAGTTTGGTGAGATTGGTCCCATGCTGGAACCTTTGCCTTTAATGCTGACCTAGAGCTGAACTCTTGGGACAAGAGGTCAGGGAAAGCTCCTTGCTGGTCTCAGAAGAACTCAAACATGAAGGGGAAGGGAGAAGAGAAAAAGAAGGGGAAGGCAACATGAGTGAGAGTAAAAGGGGAGGGAGAGGAGAGTAAAAGAGAGGGGGAAAGTACCATGAGGGAAGGAAGGTGAGTGAGAGACGGAAAGGGAGACAAGTAAAAGAGAGGGAAGGAGAGTGAGAACAGGAAAAGGACGGGAGGAGAGTAAGAGAGAGGGAAGGTAGCGTGAGGGAAGGGAGAAAGGAAAAGACGGGGGGAGCGCAAGGGAAGGAACGAAGGGAAGTGAGAAGAGGAGAAAACAAGAGAGGTGAAGAACCGAGCGGAGCAGGAGGGTGGCTCTGTCCCGCGCTCCGCCGCCGGAGGACGGGCTCTGGGGCTGGGTTTCCCGTACCTGGTTGGGCGGGAGGCGGTGCAGCAGGAGCCCACACACGCGTCCTGCGGCGGGGCGGAGCCGGCAGGGCAGGTGAGCGGGCCGGGGCAGAGGGAGGGCGCCGTGCCCCCGGGGGCGGAGCGCGGGGGGCGGGCCGAGCGCCGAGGGGGCGGGCCGGCCGGGCTGGGCTGGGCACTCGCTAGCTCTCGGACCGGGAGCTGCCGCAGCTCTGCGCCGTCTGGCCGGGACGCTGGCCCCGCTGTGCTCAGCTCCCCGGGAGGCGGTGAGTGCCTGGGGTCCGCGCGGGGGGCCCCGCCCGGGTACCTGCCGCCGGGGCCCCGGCTCGGGGAGTTCCCGCTTCGCACGGCAGTTCCTGCCCCGCCCGGCGCCAAGTGAATAAGGAAGCGGCACCGGCGCTGCCTCCCCCACCCCTCCCTCCGCAGGAGGCTCCTTGGTTGCGGGGGCTGTCCGGGGGGGCTCCTGTCCCTGTCCCCGCTCGGGGGGTGAGCATCTCCGGGAGGGCGGGGGGCAGCGCTCGGTCTGCTGCAGCCTGGGGCTCTCCCTTTAGCTGCCCCCGGGGGCTCAGGTTCCCCTTTCAGCACCGGCAGGGTGGCGGAGGCAGCTGCCTCTGGGCTCGGGACGGGGACACTCGTGTAAGTCAGTGCGGGAGCCTTGATCTGCTGGCGGCGCGAGGAGAGACGGTCGGGGCTGCTCCGCGGAGCTCGCACAGCAGTGGGGTAAGCAAGGGTTGCCTCTGCCATCCTTTGCCGAGGAGATAACTGCACCATAGCTTCCTGGCTCTGTGAGCCTCCATATTTTGTGTAATGACTCCGTGGTGAATGCACAGACATCGGGGAGCATATGCGATACCTGTAAGACCTTCTGTGGGCTCGGTCTGTCTTCTTGACAGTTTTGTTTGCTGACCTTGGATCCTGTTTTTCTTCTGGGTAAACTTGGTCCTAGGAGTTACGCTATTTACTTTAGTCCTTTACCTTCCCAGGGTCTTGCTGCAAATACCTTACTTGTTACATGCTAAACTTTGTTTGCGTCAGAGTTGGTCAGTGGTGGTTTGTAAATCAGCAAGTGATTTTTGTTAAATCACTTACTGAATATTTATGAGTCAGGTCAGTAAACATATTGAAACAGGGGACTCTGGCTAACTCTGAGCTAAGATAGTGACTATAGAAGTTGCTGCCAGTTAATATACATGATAATGGACTTGCGTAACAAACCCTGAATTTAGTACGTTTAGAAAGCAGATAAAAAAGTCTTCATAGCTGATTTGTGTTCCCTGTCTTCTTGAGAGGGTGGGAACTGGCAAGAACACATTGAATTTTTTAAAATTATTATTGTTGTTGAAATATAGCCAACATGACAATTGATTCTAATCAAATGGTCCTTGCAACAAATGATGGCAGTAATATAGTTTTTAGTTAGGCATTTTCTGTGATGCTCTTGCTTCAGAAGTGAGGGGCTAGGAAGTAAGGATGCTTATACTCTCCCTTAGCATGTCTTCTGGTTTCACTGTGATAATAGTGATCATTAGCTCCAGGAAGCACAGCTAACCTGAACAGGGAAACTTTGTGTTCAGGGAGGAGTTATAATTTAGCCCATACAACTCAAGGAGTGCTACAGAATAAAGTAATTTATTTATCCATCATATATCAGCTATACGTTTGATTATAAAACCGCCTTAGCGTCTGTTGATTTGGGAGATGAAACAGCATATCAGCAGAACAGACTTTAAAAATATATATACGCCAAAAACAAATGGGAGCAAAGTTGAGTTTTCAGTGAGTTAAGCGAATTGTAACTGTATGACAAGATAATGGAATTCTTATGTCTTCAATCCCTGTTCAAATATCTGGAGCTTGTATAATTTAGGGTTGCCAATTTTGGTTGGCCGTATTCCTGGAGGTTTTATCATGTGACATAATCTTTAATTCCTGGAGATTTGAGGACAATCCTGAAGGGTTGGCAACCCTACACTCTGTGTGTGCATGTATGCACATGTGCATGCATTTGTTTATTTTACAAGCCCCTCTGTGCTGATCCATGGAGGATGTGAGTTATTACAGGTGTCCAGTTACCAAGCCTTGTCTCTTTCACTCAGACTCATGCTGTTAGTTTTTGAGGTCCTGGGTTCAAATCCTCTCATGTCAGCTAAGATGGTATCTGTCACATTTGCGCTTAATATAGATCCTAAGTATGGTAATATTAGTCTTTTTAGCCCAGACACATGTATCATCAGTTTTTTATTTCTCAAGGATCGCTATTGGTTATGCAGCACATTTGAACCATAAGTATAAATGCTCAGCATGTCAAGCTATAAAATCCCTCACTATGTGATCAAATATGAAGCTTTTGAAAGCAGTTGGAAAACAGAGTAAAATTTAAGGCATTATCCTTTCTGGTCTGCCCTTTTTGTATGCATACAATATATGCACACACATACCCCCTATTAGATGTTCATAGAAGTTCATAGAGGAAACTTCAGAATTCTCCAGTGAGAATACTACATTGGAGTTTGAACCATTAACATTATTGAAATATAGCATTTTATGTTCATATCTGTAGTCTTAATTTACATGTGGTAGTTGGATATTGTGCTATCTCTTGCCTAAAATACCTAGGTAGCACAGAGGAGGTAATATTAGTTTGCACATAGGAACTGCCAGGCCCAAAAGTCCATCTTGTCCAATATCCTCTGAGTTGATGGTTGGCAATACCAGGGGAAGTTGTAAGAACCCCACTGAAGACAAATGGGAGATCATCTACCTCCCACATTGTCTCACTCTGTTAATCTCAAATAGTTAGAGTTTGGTTTAACCTGAAACATTAGGTTTAAAATCTCTAACAAAATGTTGTTCACATTAACTTCTATAACTCTGAATATTCTTGTTATCCTTATAAATGTCCAATTTCTTTTGAATTTTGGTAATTTCTTGGCCTCACGCACATGTTTAGGGTATGTCTACACCAAGGGTCTCAAACACGCGGGCAGCATGTGGCCCGTGGAGCTATTTCCTGCGGCCACCAAGCTCCTCTCCCCTGCCGCCCCCCCACCAATGCACCTTGTCCCCACTCCTCTACCAACCTCCAGGCGCTTCCCGCCACCAAATAGCTGTTTAGTGGCACTTAGCAGTTTCCAGGAGGGAGGGGGGAGGAGCAGGGAGCCAAGTGCTCAGGGGAGGAGGCGGGGCAGGGGCGGTGATTTGGGGAAGGGGTTGGAATAGGGGCACGGAGGGGGCGGAGTTGGGGTGGGGACTTTGGGGAAGGGGTTGGAATAGGGGTGGGCAGGGGCGGGGCCTCATGGAAAGGGTGGATTGGGGGCGGGGCAGGGGCAGCGGGTGGGGGACAGTGTCCGTGATGTGGCCCTCGGGCCAACGTATTAGTCTTCATGCCGCCCTCCTGGTAATTTGAGTTTGAGATCCCTGGTCTACACTGCAATTAGAGGTGTGATTTGCAGTTTGTGTAGGCATACCCATGCTTGCTTTAGTTTAGCTAGCCCACTAAAATAGCAATGCAGATGTGGACTTCAGCATGGGCTTTCCAAGTCTGCCCAGTCCCCATAGATACGTATCGGGTTGCCATCCTGCACTGAAGTCTGTGCTGCTGCATCTTCACTGCCATTTTAGTGAGCTAGCTAGATTCAAGCTACCATAGGTATGCCTAGCCACGATGCAACCACACCTCCAGTTGCAGTGGAGGCATACCCCAAGTGCTTCTTTCACTTGGTACGCTAGCTACTGTTAAATGCACCGGCAAGTGAGGCATACCGTGCTCAGCACCAAAGAAGCAACCAGAGAAAGCAATGCCGTTGAGTTTTGAGGTGACTGCAGTTTGTCAAGCTGAAGCAGCAACACTGCAGTTTTCCTGAAATGTTCCTTAACTGCTCAACAGCTACTTCAGTCATTTAAAAAAATGTTGAGCATTTCCTGTTTAGAGCAGTTCCTGAAAACGTCTGTTACAAAAATGTATGAGCCAATATCTAATATTCTGACTGATGGATTATCAGTTACCCAAAGCCACAGTGGAAAGTCTGCAAACTTTGGGGAAAGAGTTAAACACTGCAGATTGCAACATGCAGCTTCAGAACATTATCTTCTTTTTCAGCTTCTACTTCCTACCTCAAGTCATATGTTAAAATACAATCACTAGGTTCCACAAATGCATTCCCATGCATATACCCTTTATCTTATTCTTTTTATAATAGGCTTCTTGACTTAAGGTTCTTTGACTGTCTTCTTTATAAAACCTTCTTCTAATGGCCCTTAATTAAGCATTATCTCTTCATAAAATTTAAAATATTGTTATTTCTAAAGGGGCTGAGAGACAGAGAGGGCAAAAACTGTACATTTTGGAATTACATTTTTAAACCAAAATTTCTACTACATGAGAAATATTACTTTATTAAGCACAAATTAAATGGTTTTGTGTAATGATAAATGAAATGGAGTTAAAAACTTCCAGTACTTTAGCAATCTAATTCTAGGAATTCAAACTTAGCCGTCAAGTTATTACTGCTGCTCAGTGGCAATGAATGGCTCAATATGAGAGCATAGGCAATTGTCATCTATTACAAGGCTCTGTTGATGTAAGGCCAATATAAGTTGTTAAATGCAGCATAGAGTCACTATTTGTCTGATGTGAAGTAGAATTCATAGAAAGTAGTCTGAGTTCTGTCTCCCCAGTAACTGAGTCAAGAAGACACCACTTTGTTTAAAACTGACTCCTATGCTGAGACAAACCTGATAAAAAGAGATCTTAAATATAGGAAGCAATTTACTTTGTCTGGTATCTTGCCTGTGCCATAATTATTTGTGAATATATTTGGTGTTTGTTTGTTTTTTTAATAACTTACAGCCTGCCTTTTCCTTGTGCTTGAACATACTGTGCAATCATAATTCTGTCACTCTGCCATTGGTCTGGTGAGCCTGAAATACTGAGATATAATAAATTCCGATTTCTGACCTCACACCACAGTGAAGAGAAGATGGGCTACGAGGAAGGAGGCTCTGCTTAAACATATTTACTTTTGCTAGCTTGCAAATTTTGGAAGGATACTTAAACAAAAACATATGTATTTACTTATCAAAATAATATATTAAGTACATATCATTATTAAGAACAACGTTTTTGTATTAAAGCCACTCTCTAAATTGGCCCTAGGCCTAAAATTAGACCTGCCACTCTCGTTTCTGGTTCAAGGACATGCATATCATGCTGTCTCTCTGCTTTGCTTGTCTACTTAATTTTTGGGAGTAGGCAAGAGACTTACATGTTCCAGATCTCAGCTCTCTAATGAGTTGGAGTTCAGATCTTAGACCTCAGATTTGATGAAGAGATAAAAAAAAACTCTTCCTCCTTCAGCACCAAGATCAGAAAGATCACTTTAAAAAAAAAAAAAAAAAAAAAGTTGAGTAGACCAGGGCTTGAAACGTCAGACACTAGTCAAAGGCAGATAGAAAAGGAGGGAACCACCAATGAAATTCCAGAGTAACCCACTTGTTATTAGAAACCCAACTCCCCCACTATCCTTGGCTGCTGAGAAGAGTGTTGGGATTCCTACCAGAATGCTCTTCTTGACTTTACTCTGGCCTCCATCTTGCATATGTGGCTTCTGGCTAGTAGGTGCCTAATAAACATGAAGGCTCTTTCCTCTTCCATTCAGCCTTGTAACTATTTGTGGAGCTCCACTACTGTACCTCTCGACAGCTTCCTTTGAGTCCTCCTCTCCCTGAGTAGCCTCAGTGCCTGAGTTGGTTCCTGATATTTTCATGCTGTGCAAGGGGTCCTAAATGCCAGCAGAGAAAGGAACCTGAGCCTTGCAGAAGGATAAAATTAACATATGCTGGTCATTTTCACTGTTGCTATTCAGAACCCCCTGGACAGCAGTGGAAAATATCAAGAATCATGCCAATTTGAATCTGTTGTATTTGGCAAAGCTATGAGCAATAGAGACAGGCACCAGAGCTCTCTTTTTGCAAACTCAGAAAGAAAACACTACATTAGTTTACATTGTGTCCTATGTAGAAGGTTATCTTAGCCGCCATAAGAACTAGAGCGTGATAGTCTGACATATTTATTTTTTCCCCATAGGTACTGATCACCTGTGTAATGGGAACTGTGGGTGCTCTCAGGACTCATGACAATCAGGCGATTTAATTTTTTAAAATATGTGTTAGTTTATGCAGAAATAGAGGTATTGAAGCCCACTTGCCAGGAAGAGCTTCCACCTGTCAGAGGCAAGAAGATTTATTTTTTCACTAGACTGAATTAGATTTCGGACCTGTCAAACTTGCTCTCACTTATTTTTTTTTTTTTTTCAGTTGACAAAAATTCAGTTAGAATTGATGCTGTTCTAGCTACTAGGAGGGGGGAGGAGCAGGGGAAAATCCAAAGGCATAAGCTGAGGTGCCAGACTGTAATATTAGTATTTTATAAATGTTTTTTTTTCAATTAAAGGGGAGGGCAACTGCACAAAATTAATAAAAAGCTACAGAATATGCGTTGCTGTATCCCAGCCCAGTATCTTTCAGTAACTGTGTTGATGGAAACAAGGAACAAAGCAGTAGCTTGGCACTCAGTTTACTGGAGAGAATGCCCCATGCCACTCCACCAGCAACCTCAGAAGAGAGCCATCCATTCCTCCTTTGTCAGCAGGACCATGATGATGGGATGCAAGTCCTTTGGGATGATGGGAGGGGTTAAAAGTTCAGGCAACTTGGGAACATCCTTGATCCATCTGAGAAATAGAGGGCCTTTACAAATTGTTACAGTGTTGTTGCTGAGTGATTTGAAGGGCTGGAGAGTATGTGTGTGTATTTCTGATTATGGGTTTGTTAAGCCTTTCAAATAAATGCATAGTTTATTTTCACTTAATGCTTAAGGCTGAAGCTGTCAAAAGATTGAGACTCAATGGGAGTTGGGTACTTAACGTTTAAAAATCCCAGCATAAATATTTAAACACATTTTGATGTAAAAACACATTCACCCTTGGAAATGATGATGCTGTATCAATATGGCTGCTGCACATGATCACACACTAAAATCATTTTCATGTGACTGATATCTGACATTATAAAAAAAATCCAGTTTCTATAAACAGAATTTCAGAACAAATCTACATAAATAGAAAATAATTTTAGGTATTTCGGTTCCCATGTTAACATGCAGTTAGTTTGCCATTGTGTGCAGTGCTGAGTGTTGAAAAGTTTATTTAAGGGTGTTTTCTCAAGCACATTCAATTGGTATTCATGTAGTGATAACTGCTTAATAAACTGCTCAGTGTGTTTCTATGTGGCTGTCACAGATAATTTCACAGAACTGCAGCATGAGTAAATGCACCTTTGAGTGTGTCCCTTTCCAGGTAAAACCATTAAGTTGCTAGGCCTTAAATTATACATGTTCAACTATGTTTTGGGGGGGGGGGTGTGGTTGGGGGTGCTTCTTGTCACCTGTCTTTCTGAGCGGGCAGAGAATCAAAACTTACAAAAATTTGGCTCAGAAAAGGATTCTTGTGGATTCCAATATGTTACCTGCTTACAAGAACAGGGCAGATAGGCAAATTACCGAGGAGAACAAGAGATAATTTGGGTAGTATTACAGTCATGGGCAAAGTATGATTAGGTTGTTTGCTTAGTTGGTATGTCATCCAATAATGTATTTTCACACTTCATTGACAGTATTATTTTTATTCGTGTGGTGGTGGTTCCTGTGAGCCTCCGCAATCCTAGACCAATGCTTGTTTATGCACAGGCCATGTTTTTTCGTTTTTTGTTGTTTTTTTTTTTTTGTCATAGGAAGTATCATCCTTCTTTGGTTTGCAGAGGTTATTTAGAGATCACAGACCTGGTTCCAACATTGGCTGTGTAACCATAAACACTTGTATATCTTGACCTCTCAAGGTCTTTTCCATTCCTATGATTCTATGAAACATGCCCAGCAAGAATAATAGATGCCCCCTCCCCCCCTCCGCCCCCACACAACATAAAAAGTTATACATGTTCGGGGATGAAAATCTGGTCCTGCCCTGGCTTAACCTAGTTTTTTATTATGTGGTGTTTTCATGAGATGCAAGATAGGGAAAAGCTGAAACTTACTCTTAGGCCTCTTAAGTTAAAGGTCAAGTAATGTAATAAGCCATTTAGAACCTCATTTTCCTGAGTACCTTTGTACTGCAAAGCTGTTAAAAGAAATGTTTGTGACTGTTCATTTTTGCACCTCTTATTACTTTATAGTCCATGGTTTCTTGAGGAAGTAGAGTTTATCTTCGCCACCAATTTTTTTTGCCTGACTAAGAAACTTGCTAAACCTGAACACTGTAATCACTGAGTTTGGTCTTCATCATGCCTGTGGCAGCTCGTATATGTCAATGCACCAGATTTATTTTGTGTCAGCACGTAATATGGGCAGAGTTATAGAGAGGAGGAAGTGTTGTTTGTTGTGCTATCAGACCTGTCATTTTGTTTGCCTGCTGATTGAAATACATTTCTGGAAACTTGTGGCCAGATATTTAAATGTATTTAGGTGTCTAAAGATGCAGCTGGGTGCCTAATGGGATTTTTAAAGGCACCTAATTCCCACTGAAACCAGTGGGACTTAGGCACCTAAATGCTTCTGAAAATCCCAGTTGGGGCCTAAATACCTTTAAAAATCTGGCTCTTAGTAAAATATTATGGACTAGACCCTGCAAGCCTCTGATTCGTTCAAAACTCCCGCTTACTTCAATGCAGCTTAGTTAATCTATTGCTAACAGAGCCATTTGGTGAGATTTTTTAAAACTAAATTACCAGGCAGTGTGCATATTTGCCAAAAACTTCTGTTTGGGAATTGCTTCGGACTGGGTGGGAAGCAGGGTGAGGCATTTGGATTTTTCATTTCAAGAAAACTTGCTGCATGAGAAATTAATAACAATTGAGAAACTCCAGGTCAAATCCTTCCATAGTACCATCTTAGTGAAATACAGGTAGCAAGATTCACCCCTTGCCTTTCATTTGCTGTTGTCAGAAGAAAGTCCATGATGGAGCTGAATGAGCATCATTCAATTACTCTGAAAGATTTTTATGTTAAAATGAAACTAGCTTTTTTAATTGTGAGAATCTCATGATAAAATGATAGCTTTTATAATGCCCCCTGGGTGACTTTACATTTGGTTGGCTCAGCTAAAGAAGGGAGTGTTTTGTATCTAATTTTTTTTTAGCGTTACTTGGATTACGCTGGTGTAAATGCTAATTTGTGGCAATAATATTTTAATGGAAAACCTTTTGTCTAGGTAGGATTTATTGCTTATTTTTTAAGTTTCTGAATCACTTAAATACATGTAAGAAAAGAACACAGATGATGTATTTATTTCAGGGTGGGTGGGTGTTTTCTTCTTGTTAAGAGCTCATGCTTTTGACAGCAAACTTTGCTTCCTTTATAGATTCATGTTGTGATTCCTACAATAAGATTTAAAACCCCATACAGTCATACAAGTATGTGTGCATGTGGTGGAGTAGGAGTTGATTTGACTAAAGATGCTTTTAGTATTGACAGAAGACTCTTCAAAAGTACCTGGAGATCTTTGCTTCAAAAATACCACATTTCTCATACTCTCTAGTTCAGTGATACTCAGACCTCAGTATTCAGCATTATGGATCAGCATTACCCAAAAGAGCCAGAGTAGTGTGAATTAATTTTCCTTTACTGTAGTACTATATACTCCTATTTAAACAGCATGACAGAGGAAATATATATACACAATATTCTCACAGTAAAATGACTGACCAATTATTATTATTTTATCAACTACAATTGGTTAATAACATAGTAAAAGCTTCCTAATTGGTTAAAACTTAGATTGGCTAATAATTAAATCAGTGTTTTAATATCAAGTGCTGCAAAGAGCTGCAGGAGAAACATTAAAGCACCCCTTGGGACTTGCGAGCCTGAGTCTGAGTATCACTGCTCTAGATTTTAGATGTGCAGTGTGATCACAGAGTGACTTAATTCTTTATCATTCAGTTTGCTGATACATTAGAGCTCTGTTAATGCAGAATTTCCAGAGGCTCCATAAAAGTTTCACTGTGCTCTTATGCATTTGTTGGCTAAGGTCTGTGGCTTTTCAGTGAACTAAAAAAATTCATACTAAGGCCTGGTCTACACTGGGGGAGGGTGGATCGATCTAAGATATGCAACTTCAGCTACGAGAATAGCGTAGCTGAAGTTGACATATCTTAGATCGACTTAGAATCACTTACTTCCCATCCTCATGGTGCGGGATTGATGGCTGCCGCTCCCGCGTTGACTTCCCTTCCGCCTCTCACCCTGGTGGAGTTCCGGAGTCGACAGCAGAGCAATCGGGGATCGATTTATTGCGTCTACAGTAGACGCGATAAATCAATCCCCAATAGATCGATCACTACCCGCCGATCCGGCGGGTAGTGTAGGCATGGCCTAAGATAAGCTCTCATCAGGAGATCTTGTGTTCCTTGGCAGCTGTCTGAAGCTGACTCTTGTCATTTCAATTCAGTAAATTTATCCTGGTTCACCTGTGGATTATGTGGCTCAGGTACATAAGAGCACAGCTGAATTCATTTTGATAAACTAAGAACTGACCCAAACTTGGAAGTCAGCTGATGGCCCCAGTTGTATATGGATCAGAGGGGGGAAGTAGCCTCAGTGCTGGGATCTCCCCACTCCCAGTCATACCACTACAGAAAGGGGGACTTCATCTCACCACTTCTACAAACCCAGCGCAGGGGGAAGGGGTGGAGAATGACAGGCTGATAGGCAAGGCTGATAGGCAAGGCTGATAGGCAAGGCTTATCATGCCTCCTCTGACCTAGCAGAAGTTCAGCAGAAAAAAAAATACAGCCTGAATCTGTGTTATCTCATCCTGAGATATCCCTGCCCAGGGAGACCACCCCGGCCATAAAGACTCCCTGATGATGTAGCTCCAATGGAGAAGCTCTGCTATGGAACTGGGGGCTACTGGAGGCCAGAGCCACTGTGAAGAAATGGGGCCTGCTACAGATCCCCAGGAGCTTGCTAGGTTAAGGGAGAGTCTGTAGTTTATTCCACAGTGGGCAGGGAGGCTTCCCCTGCACTTCCAGCCAATTGGAATACTAGAAGAGGAGCTTTTAGAGGGATCCTTGTAGAAACTTCCTTCTTCAAGGGACTCCTTCTGCAGGCTTTTCTGACGGAGGGGATGGTTTGGGCCAAAGTGTTTGTAGGGCATTCCTGTTGACTTCCTCTGGGCTTGGAGATTTGGCCTGGAATCGTCTTTATTTAAAAACAAAATACCAACAACAGCCTAGTTTCTACAGAATAAGCATTAAAACTGGAATCTGCAGTCTGCTTGTGCCCTACCCCTCCACCTCTAGTTGAACCAGACTGTTAACTTAGTTCATGAGGACTACTCCCTTTGCCTGCAGTAGGCTGAACTGGTTCTTTGTGTAAGCACTTTAGGGATCTCTTGAAATTGGAAGGTGTTTATGAACCCACATTTCACTCATTCATTTAATCAGGAATGAATCTCATTGTAACAAAAGTTGTTTTTTCAAAGAGAATATCTGGCAAGTGAGGGCATAGTTTCATTTTACCTCAAGTGAAGGTCCTTGGCTAGAAAAAAAATGACTCCAGGCTCTGCTGTTTGCTTTGTATGGTACTTTTTAATGATTATTTCCAGACTTCTCTGGTTTCCAAATCAGTAGTCCTCTGGGTCCCAAATGGTCAGCTGCCAACCATCCCAACATTGATCTTACCAGCAGAGCCATTGTACCACAACTTGCTTGTACACCAGAGACTGAACTCATTGCATTGCGGGGGCTTGTGAACATGGCCACTGGCTGTTGTTAGGCCAGCCCATGGCTCTTGCATTACACTGGAAAGAAAAGGGGAAACTTTGGTTCATTCTGACCTCAGCTCCCCTCCTTTTCTCCCTCTGGTGAGGAGCAGAATGCACAGAGTGGACTTAACGCCTCTCATTGTAGGGAGCTAGCAGTCACGTATACAGGGTCTCAAGCTACAATGAACAGGAATGCTGCTTGTGCTCTGGAAAATGGGAGAGTCAAATTTTTGCTCCTGGAGAGAGCCTAGGAGAACTGGGGGATGGGGCAGCATGCATTGAAGGGAATGGGGACTTGTGAATGAGGAAAAGCAGGAATGTGGAGGCTGAAACAGTGTGGGGTGTCATAATTGGGGAGGCTGGGATCATGAGGGATTATAGGATCATAGAATCATAGGACTGGAGGTCATCCAGTCCTGTCCCCTGCACTCATGGCCGGATTGAGTATTATGAGCATCCCAGACAGGCGTTTGTCTAACCTGCTCTTAAAAATCTCCAATGATGGGGATTCGACAACCTCCTTAGGCAATTTATTCCAGTGCTTAACCACCTGACAGTTAGGAAGATTTTCCTAATGTCCAACTTAAACTTCCCTTGTTGTAATTTAAGCCCATTGCGTCTTGTTATATCCTCAGAGGTTAAGGAGAACAACTTTTCTCCCTCCTGTTTGTAACAACCTTTTATGTGCTTGAAAACTGTTATCCTGTCCCCTCTCTGTCTTGTCTTTTTCCAGACTAGACAAACCCAGTTTTTTCAATCTTGTCTCATAGGTCATGTTTTCTAGACCTTTGATCATTTTTGTTGCTTTTCTCCAATTTGTCTACATCTTTTCTGAAATGTGGCTCCCAGAACTGGATACAATACTCCAGTTGAGACCTAATCAGTGCGAAGTAGAGCGGAAGAATTACTTCTTGTATCTTGCTTACAACACGCCTGCTAATACATCCCAGAATGATGTTTGCCTTTTTTGCAACAGTGTTACACTGTTGACTCATATTTAGCTTGTGATCCATTATGACCCCCAGATCCCTTTCTGCAGTACTCCTTCCTAGCCAGTCATTTCCCATTTTGTACGTGTGCAACTGATTGTTCCTTCCTAAGTGGGGTACTTTGCATTTGTCCTTATTGAATTTCATCCTATTTACTTCAGACTGTTTCACCAGTTTGTCCAGATTATTTTGAATTTTAATCCTATCCTCCAAAGCACTTGCAACCCCTCCCAGCTTGGTATCATCCACAAACTTTATAAGTGTGCTCTCTATGCCAGGGATCGACAGCCCCTGGCAGGCTGGGACAGTTTGTTTACCTGCAGCATCCGCAGGTTCGGCCGATCGTGGCTTCCACTGGCCGCAGTTCGCTGTTCCAGGCCAATGGGGGCTGCGGGAAGCGGCTTGGGCCGAGGGATGTTCTGGCTGCCCTTCCTGCAGCCCCCATTGGCCTGGTATGGTGAAACGTGGCCAATGGGAGCTGCGATCACTCAAACCTGCAGACGCTGCAGGTAAAGAAACCATCCTGGCCCACCAGGGGCTTACCCAGATGGTTCGCCTGCCAAAGGTTGCTGATCCTTTCTCTATGCCATTATCTAAATCATTGATGGAGATATTGAACAGAACTGGACCCAGAACTGATTCCTGTGGGACCCCACTTGATGTGCCCTTCCAGCTTGACTGCGAACCACTGATGATTACTCTCTGGGAACAGTTTTTCAGCCATTTATGCACCCACCTTATAGGAGCTCCCATATAATGGGATGCTGAGCTAAAGGAGAGAACAGAACTGGGAGAGCAAGGTAATGGGGGAAGCTGAACTAGGCTAATGAGGAGCCTGGGATATAGGGGGAGCAACCTAGTGCAGAATATGGGAAATCGTAATTATCCTGAAAAACCACGGAAGACCCAAGTTTTCAAGCCATATGATGCTGCTTATAGTTGCTGATCCAGGTTTATCTGGGATGCAGCATACCAACGTTATACTCTCGTGCTTTCTGGTGGTTTCACGAAGTATCTGGGAACTCTGGTTTTTATTATAAGGTTCTGGGGAAGAGCTGAAAGAGAGCACACTGGGATGGGGGTTGGGGGGAAGTCAAGCACTGCTACTTTGTAAATTCTATCCTCTATTTCGCAGTAATGTATAAACTGTTTTTCTTCAGGAAATGGCCCCTGATGTCCTTAACAGTCTCCAAAGGCAATCCTAGAGCTTTAATGAAATATGTCTGTTGGACTGATCTTCTGACCTATGTTGGGTATTGTAGGTTGGATCTATCTACTTTCCTTTTCCAGTGGGTAAAGATAAGCAAATGTAGCTTTGCTTGAGAGAAGCATTTCTTTAAAAAAGAGAAAACGTTATGAAATATTTGTTCCCACAGATTTAATATTTTATGGCTGTTGTACCTCATTATGTTAAGACTTGGAATTTACCCTCGTGTCCTAGCTGGGGAAGGACAGAGACAGTGTGGACTTGCTGTGGATGAAAACTGTTATAATTTAGAAGCTTCCCCCATGCTTTCTTGTGGTGTTTTGTGTCTCATTGTCTTTCTTTATTCTCTTATTTATTAGCAACTGTGGGCCTGATCTTATTTTATTAAAGTTAGTGATAAAAATTTCACTGACTCTAATAAGAGTAAGATCTAGCCCCAAATTCTTAGTTAGTCAACAGATGGTAACTGTTTGCAGTTGTGTATTAAGCTCATCAGGCGTGTAACTGGATTTTGGAAGTGCATTGTGTTGCTCGTCCATTATTCACTTAACTCCCAGCCAGAATAAAAATATGTTGCAAATCTTCTTATACGGTTTTTCTCATTTCAAAAGCTGCTGACACTATGACAGGCTGCAGCAGTACTGGCTTAACCGGTTGCATTTTTCTTTCACATAGGTGCTGTGGAGTTACTAACGTGCTAGATCAGGTTACATGCTAGATCAGATTGCCTTTGCCACCGGAGTGGCGCTCGTGTTTGAGAAAATTTATGTCTATAAGTAGGTGGACTTTATTGTTTGCCCAGGGATCCTGGATGGATTTTCCAGATATGGCAGTCATGAGTGCTGAAGCCTTTTAAGAAGGATATTGTTACTCAATGTTTGCAGTGTTGTAATCGTGCTGGTCCCAGGATATTAGAGAGACAAGGTGGGTGAGGTAATATCATTTATTGGACCAACTTCTGTTGGTGAGAAACAAAAGCTTTCAAGCTTACCTAGGATCCTTCTTCAGGTCTGAGAAAGGTGTTCAGAATGTCACAGCTAAATACAATGTGGAACAGATTGTTTAGCAGAAGTAGTTAACATGTATTGTAAGATTATGACCTGAAGAAGACTCTGTGTAAGCTTGAAAGCTTGTTTCTTTCACCAACAGAAGCTGATACAATAAAAGATATTACCTTATCCACCTTGTGTCTCTCATATTGTAAGAGTCCCCATTCAAGGTGAAGTGGCCAGGTAACCCCTCTGCAGTCATAGGACAAAAAAAGAGGGGTTAGTGGGGATTCTTGTAAAAAGCCATAAATCCAGTGTCTTTATCAAGTCCATGATTTTTCATTATGAATTTAAGCTTCCAGGCTCATCTTTTGAAGGTGTTGGGCAGGTTTCCTTTGAGGACAAGGACTGAGAGGTCAGATGTGGAGTGGCTGCATTGTGTAAAGCGTTCACCAATGGGAGATACGGTGTTTTTCTCTTTATCAGTTTTCTGTGCGAGTTCATTTGAGAACGTATATAGTTGTTGTTGGGACATTTAGTGCACTGGATGAGGTACACTACGTATTGTGATAGGCATCTATGATGCAAAAACTCAGAGCTGTGTGAAGTATTTGTATTGATCCTGAAACTGTAAATGAATGTGGGTGTAGTGGTAGGGATCAGGGAGCATGGATTGAGTTACTTGAACCAGGAACAGAGAGAGATGCTTTTGCGAGCACCTTCCAAATTTAAATGTGTTTTCAGAGCACACAATTTGCTGCTAGTAGATCAGAACTGCAGGCTAGGTCATTGCTTATATTTCTGGTTAACTCTTAAAACGGCTCAAGTGTATCGATAAGTCTTTGCAGTATTCCATTTTGATGGAGATGTTGGATAAATATTTAACCCTTAAGACACATGGAGGGAGCCTGTCTATTTTTGTGAATACATTTTACAAAACTAGAGTTCCATCTTGTGACCATACCTTGTTATAGCTAATTTCTGGATATGCCTAGTTCTTTTTCTCACTCAGGCCTTATCTATATTAAAAAAAACTGCATTTGTGTAACTAAGGCAATTTAAAAATTGATCTAGGTAAGCTGGTGGAAGCCTCTAGCATAAATACACTTAAGTTTCAGCCTTATTTAAATTGGTCCAGCTATTTTTGATGATGCCCTGTCTGCCGACACAAGTCCCATTGGCTTAGATAAAAATCAGCTTTATGTTGATTTAGTGAAATCAGAGGAAAGTGGACGTCCATCAGTTCACACACTTGTAAACTGATTTGCCACAATTACTGGTACTGAATTAAGCAAAATTGACACAAGTCTCTTGTAAACTGATCAGAGTGTAACTGCAGGAGTATCCAGGAAAAATCTGTCCCTTCTCCTTTTGGCCACTTTGAATAAATAAGAAAATCATAAAGGAATAGCATGGGACATAGTTCTGTCCTCTGTAGAATTTGCAATTTTTACTCATTGATAAGGTTGGTTAGTTGTCATGGCAGAAATGTAAACATTAGAATTTTAGCTAAAAATAGTCTAAAAATCATGATGCACAATCCATTCAGTTTTGTCAGAGAGACAGTCCATTTGAAAATCACTTTGTTTTTGTGCCAGAAAATGTTATAACTACAAGAACACTCTTGACATTTCTTAAACATTAAATACCACTTTGCCTGTTTAGTTTGTGTTAAAGAGAAGACTTTACAAAACTCAAAATGATGCATGCTATTAAATACCCCTATACTTGGATGAGCAAGTATAAAAATATGTTGACTGGCTCTAATGCTATAAATACCATGTCAGCAATGGAAGAGAAAACAAACTGAAGTAGGATCCAGGGAGAAAAAGGGATATAATGAGAGACAGAGTGATGTAATGGATAGGGTGCTGGGCAGGGAGTCAGGAGATGTGGATACTATTCCCAGCTTCACCATTGAATTGCTGTGTGATCTTGGGAAAGTCAATTTTTCTATGCTTCAGTTCCTCCTTGTGTGAAATAATTGTCGTCCTCTTCTCCTACCCTTTGACTGTATTGTTTGCCTAGATTGTAAACTCTTCAGGGTGGGAACTATCTTTAGCCTACAATAAACTGATCGTCATCTGAGTTGGGCCTCTGGGTGCTACTGTCTTAAAAATAACAATTCAGCATTAAGAGAGATTGCTGCCTGACTAATTTGTCTGAAATACAGTACTGTGTCAACACTTCTAATGAAATGAACACAAGGTAAACAATTCTGCAGACATGCAAGGTTGTAATTTAAAGATGACATTTAAAGGCAAAACAGATAATGCTCTTGTACCTTTTTTTTTTCCTTTTTTGCTGCTTTATGGTGCATAAAGAGGATCCTGAAAGTGTTTTTTTAAAAGTTTTTTTTTTCAACTTGTTTTATACTTACAGTATAGTTTCTCTTTTTGTATGTGCATGAACTGGTAGATAAGATCTGCTCAAGGAATTATTTTGGGGAAGTTCTATGGCCTGTGCTATACAAAGGGCTGACTAGATGATCGCAGTGGTCCCTTCTGGCCTTGGAATCCGAGTCATTTAAGGTCTCCATTGAAAACCTATGTCACACATTTACAGAGATACAATTTATGTGCAATATGAACTGTGTAGTGTGACAAAGTTCCTCCTCTGCCTTGGTGGGTCCTGCGCTTATTGGCGGATTTTCTCGCCTCAGAGGTTCACGGCAGCCCTCAGTTTGGCCACTTTCGTGGCTCAAACCTGCCGTTCACTCAGTTAGCCTCATCACTGGCCAGCATGGGGAAAAGAAGAAGAAGAATCCCCACAGTCTCTGCTGATCCACCTAGTGGATCGGGGAACAGGCCAGAGACCTTTCCTTCTGGTGGAACCCACAGTCCAGCCCAACTCCTCCGGAATCAAGTAGGGAGTTGGGGGGATGGAGGGAACTCAGGCCCGCCCTCTATTCCAGGTTCCAGCCCAGGGCCCTGTGGTCTGCAGCTGTCTACAGTGGCTCCTGGAACAGCTGTGTGACAGCTACAACTCCCTGGGCTACTTCCCCATGGCCTCCTCACAGCACCTTCTTTATTCTCACTACAGGACCTTCCTCCTGATGTCTGATAATGCTTGTACTTCTCAGTCTTCCAGTAGTACGCCTTCTCACTTTCAGCTTCTTGCACCTCTTGCTCCCAGCTCCTCACACGCACGCCACAAACTGAAGTGAGCTCCTTTTTAAACCCAGGTGCCCTGATTAGCCTGCCTTAATTGATTCTAGCAGCTTCTTGATTGGCTGCAGGTGTTCTAATCAGCCTGTTCTGCCGTAATTGTTTCCAGAAAGTTCCTGATTGTTCTGGAACCTTCCCTGTTACCTTACCCAGGGAAAAGGGACCTACTTAACCTGGGACTAATATATCTGCCTTCTATCACTCTTCTGTAGCTGGGGGGGATCCTTTAGTGAAGCCTGTCCACTTCCCGGATCCTATTAGGATCACTCTCCTGTAGCAGTCTGGCCCGACCCTGTCACAATAGTTAGAAATCCAGTATGCGGACCAAAGAACAATGTTCTTTATACTACATGTATAATAGTCACACTTCCCCACAACCTCACCCATTCTTCTTCATTACAAACTTCTTGTAATGTATATCATTCCAGGAAACAGAGAATGTTCTTTAAATTTGCCTTGGATGAAAATTTGTTCATTTTAATAACTAATAACTCTTGTGGGTAAGTAATTCCTTTTCTTAATGAGGAGTTTGTTAGAACAGGAGTATGTTTGCCACTTTTATTCCTTTTATGTAGGCCCTAGAATTTAGGTGCTGATTGAATTTGACAGAATAATACGTGGTGGTTTCAAAATGCATCTAACATTATCTGTGCTGTAATTGTCAAATTGGACATTGAATTGACTATATTGAGCAGAATGCTGGCAATGTGTGAAGACTGTTTACAGGCTTTCCACAGATGTTGCTGAATAGCCAAGAATATAAACTTTGTTTTAAAATTTTTAGATGTTTTGGTTACAAATGTTCAGAGTCCAGCAGAAGAGGCTGACTCAGTAGCCGTGACATCATGTTGCATAGTGGGACACTGCAGACCAGCAAGATGCATCGAGTAGCAATGGGGATGGATGTCATGGGATATAAGGAGGAGTCGAAGAGACTTTTTTCCTTAAGTTTCACATTTTTGCTACCACCAGTTCAGATCCACTAATCCTTTAATGAGGTAGGAGTGCTAGTGTAGACAAGGCATTGGTGTCTTAAGTACTATTGTCTAACTTCAAAGCACAGCCAAAACCAGTTACCTCTGTCCTTCAGTTAAGCTTTAGACCCTATTTATGCTGCAAATGCAACCAAATTTGTTTTTGCCCAAATGTGTTCTAATGCTTGGTTAGTCCAGCCTCTCTGGATGGAGGCAGATAATGGTGTAACCCAAATGATTCAATCAGGGCTGAACAGTCCTTTAATAGCTTTTAGCAAAACCAGAGTTTAATAATGTTTAATTTTGTTTTCTACTACTGTAGATGGACACACAAAGGAATCAGTCTGGGCATGTTGCTTAATCAAATATTGTAGCTTGTTAATAGTACTAGCGTTTCAGTGATCACAGCTAACCTCTGATGTTAACACCCAGTGGTAGAAGTTTTTACACCTCGGGGACTAAGTTCTGCTTGCCTTTCCAAGACAAGTAGTCCTGTTGACTTCAATGGTTAGGCTGTTCACATAAGCAAGGCAAGCAGGATTTGGTCCTTGGTTTTGCTGCTGCTGCTTCTTCAATCTGGAATGGCTCAATACGCACGCCATCCTAAGAAAAACTTCCATTTGAAGTTGAGGACTTTTGCCACAGTAAGGAGTGTGGCCTTAAACCAGGGCCTAATCCTGTTGGGCTCCTGTAACCCCCAGTGAAGTGAGGAAAAGGGTCCTAAAACTGTGTTTACACCGAGGCCTTGTCTACACACACATCTGCACCGGTTTAGTTTAACCAGTTCAAACCCGTGTGTAGGCTCAATCTTATTTAGATTTGAGTTTGGTTTAGCATTTTGGTTTAGCCTAAAACTGTTCCTAACTGACACTCTAAACTGAAATGAACCTGGTTCAAACCAAATAAGTGTGTCCACACAGCCTTTTTGCAAGGGTTTAACTAAATTGTTTTGAAATCAAAGCTTAAGGTAAACTGGTGTAAATCTGTGCTTAGACAAGCCAGAAGGCTGTATTTCACTAAAACTTTTCAGGCATGTAATTCCCAATAGGTGCACTCCATGGCAGCACTGTAGTGGAAACTGTAGTATAGGCAGGGCTTGTATTTTCAATCACCAGAATTAAAGCAGAGCTAGACTCCATGGCAACTTGATGCTAAATACACCTGAGGTTTTCCTACACTGCAGTGTCTTCCGTCAGTGGAACGGCACCTGTTTGGCGTTACGGGTCTGAAAATCCTTGTGTACAAAAAGCCTCAGAGAGGAGGAAACCACAATTCTGAGTATGTCTTAATTTAAGAAAGATATGTAAACCTACAGGTGTAATTGCTTGTATAGTTCTGCTATTTCTATTTTCCACATGAGTAACATCATAAATTGGTGAGAAGCTGAGTTTAAGTTTATGATTTTAGGAAATTAATTGTTTTAAACCCTGCTCTAATTTTCCTACTGTTTACTGCACTCCAACTTTGTTTTCTAAACCTTGTGTTCTTATGCTTGAACTGGCTCCAAAGTTTCTTAGATCAGCCCTTTTGCCTCTAAATGACTTCTCGTAGAAAGAGTTGTATTTAATCTTTAAATCAAGGCATTCTAAACTGTTTTTCTGCTGTATAAAATAATCTTTCCCAGAGTCATTTGGCATTAGTTTCTGTGCACTGCACAAGATATAAGAAGCAACTAGTCAATAGCTGCTTTAAGAAGCTTTCCTGGATTTCATCCATTTTGACCTTTTCCCAGAAGGTTGATAAGTGTTCAAACTGTATATGATCCAGACACACATTGTTCATGTATTTTACTTCCCTTTTTTTTCCAGCATATTCTTTTCCATTATGTGTGTTCTGCTTTATTAAAACTCCCCGTTTGTTAAAGGAAATGCTAGCAGAAAGCTGTTCTAAGAATTGTTTGCAGAAGTTTATATAAAATGCACTAAATCAATCATCTTGGTGATCTACTTCTGAAGCTGATGTTCCTGCTATATCTGAACTGCTGATTGTGAACCTTTCTACTGTCCGCATCTTGACTTCAGGGGACAGGTTGCCTTGAATTCAGTTTCAGAGTAGCAGCCGTGTTAGTCTGTATCCGCAGAAAGAAAAGGAGTACTTGTGGCACCTTAGAGACTAACAAATTTATTAGAGCATAAGCTTTCATGAGCTACAGCTCACTTTTTTAATTCAGTGTAATTCCTTAACATCAATACATAACCAGTGCAGAAATTATCAGTGATACTCACAAGAAAAATCACTGGTAGGCTTGTAATCTTCAAAGAAACTCATCTATAGTGTGATAAGGCATCTCTCATAACACCAAAGCTACCTATATTTTTCCTCTTTATGTTACAGAATCCTTTGTATACCATTCCAAAGTCCTTTGCCGTTTTTCAGCCCAAATTTTCCAAAAATCTGTAATGTCTAATTCACTTATGTTTGTTGTGCTTAAGACAGCAACATGTACTGTGCATTGAACTGGATAATTTCACTTTAAAAAAATACGGTGTTTACATTTTTGTCACCCATTTCTTGTATTAATTGCACATTCCCAATTACTGTGTCTCCAATAAAACTAATTGCTGTTAGCATCGCTTGAGATGAAGTGAGCTGTAGCTCACGAAAGCTTATGCTCAAATAAATTGGTTAGTCTCTAAGGTGCCACAAGTACTCCTTTTCTTTTTGAGATACACAATGATCTAACGCTCATTAAAGTGTGAACATTTCCTTTTCTGACTTTCTTGAAGTGAAGTCAACGAAGATGTGGATACTCAGCATAAAATTCTAGGGAACAATACCATAACTTATTAAACTCATTCTACAAGTATGTATAGTTCTTAATTTAATTAATTAAACTTGTCATCACTTAAATTGTTTAGGAAAATGCATTACAAAACTGATATTTTATCAGTGCCAGATTTGTGGAGGAAAAATACATGACTGCAATGCATTCCTGTACAATCTCACCCTTTAAAATATATTAGGGTATGTAAGTAGTGGTTCTTTTACAGAATCTGTTTTGTCCTTATAGCTAAATTTTCCTCTGTATGAAGGGGTCTTTGTTGTGTTCTGTGGCTCTTTCTGCAGTTGATACACAGAGCTAGGGTTTTCCTGTTAAGGGGAAGTTGGCTAGACTGGATTTGCTTGATGTAATAAAATTCTGAGCTAGAACAGAGCCCAGTCATGAAAAATGTATCAGATTGGATTTTGTTCAGCTGGTAAATTTGGACCTTTAACATGTTCTTGCTTATCTCTCTCACTCACCCTGACTGAAATGCTGCGCAAGCAGGAATCAGTTAACGGTTCTGAGAGAGATTACAGAGCCAGTGTTATGGCTGCAACTTCACTGTATGCTCTAAGCCCTGGCTTTTTTGTGGTGTTTTCCCTGCCTGTGGAAGAGGCACAGTTAAACTTCTTGTGGCCTGAACGTTCTCAGGAGAGAAAGTGACTTAAATCTTGCAAAAAGCTGTCTGGGTTACAGTGTAGTGAAAATGTAACTTGTTTCTAACTTTTGCAAAAGAGATCTAATATTTTTTGCTCACTCCTAACTCCATCAATGGTTTGATTTATTACAGTAGAACCTCAGAAGTACGAACACCTTGGGAATGGAGATTGTTCGTAACTCTGAAATTTTCGTAACTTTGAACAAAATGTTATGGTGGTTCTTTCAAAAGTTTACAGCTGAACATTGATGGCATACAGCTTTGAAACTTAGTATGCAGAAGAAAAATACTGCTTTCCCTTTATTTTTTTAGTATTTACATTTAACACAGTACTGTACTGTTTGTTCACTTTTTTTTTTTTGTCTTTGTCTCTACTGCTGCCTGATTGCATACATCCGGTTCCAAATGAGGTGTGTGGCTGACTGGTCAGTTCATAACTCTGGCGTTTGTAACTCTGAGGTTCTACTGTGCAACCTGGTCATAAACTTAAGTCTTCTATCACCTAGTGCCTGAAGGGTACTCTGAATAAATTTTTTTTCTCAAAATGGGAACCACAGATTTAAGTTTCAATGGCTCCAGTGACTAACAGAAGAGGTGTCAACAACGTGTCAATTAATTGGACCACGTACACTTAACAGTTCAGATTTTTGTTGGTAAATACAAAGGGATGCTATCAGGATAAAAAAATTTAAAAAACCATTTCCATATGTGGTGTTAATACAGTATTTTAAATTATTGAAGGTCCCTTTATTTTTTTAAAAAAACTTTTTTTAAAATTTGTGCTATTTGTTTTTCATAGTTTGAAAAAAGTGCAAAAAATTAAATGGACTAGTAATCCTACTTTGTTTTTTGTGCAAGATGTAAGTGCTGTAGTATTTGGGTTGCAATCAGTGGGGGAATATTAAGGTCAAAACGAAATACAGTTCTCATGGGAACTTTGGGAAAAAATTTTTTAAAAAATGTATGGATACTAAATTTTGCAAAAGCTTGGAAACACAAGAAGACTAAATTTTAGCTTAATCTGTCAGGCTCTCTTTTCATGCTGGTATAAGAGGTAGCTGCAAACAAACCTTTAATCTACGTATTGGTAGAGAACCAGTGAGAAAAACCATCGGACCTAGTGCTGAGCAGCGACGATGGGTGCTTGTACTTGGAACCCCTCCCAGAGCACATACCTACAGCTAAATCATCATTGTGACAGGTGGCTTCAAGAAGAAATATTGCCCAACCTTTTTATGATGTAACTCTTACTGGCAACTTGTCAGGATTGGAGAATTGCTCCTAGTTTGCATGTAACTTTGCATGGTCGTACACAAAATAAATGCACACAACCATCTTTGACAGGTGAATAGAAATTGCTTGTTCTAATGTTCACAACCAATAAAATAAACTTCTGATAATTGATCAGCTAGGTCCTCCCCTGCACTTACAAAAGAGAGACAAGTCAAAGTTCTCTTTTTGACTGCATTTCAGTAAAATCTTTCAGGTTAGGTACAATTGTACTATGATGCTGCTTGCACGGGGACCACAAAGAAAATCCAGGTGCAGTAGAAAATAAGTACTGATGACACAGCTCTCTCCTATTGAGAACACTGAAGGTTGCAAAAGGATCAGAGATAACCTGCCCTTTACGTAGTAACACAACTTTTAGGTGTTTGTTTATTCTGTACCTTGCTGTCTCTCTCAGCCTCACTGAGTGAGAAAATCAACTCCCCTTTACACCACTGCTATTTCTGTCCTTTATTTCTCTTCCTTCCCCCATCCTCCTTTCTTTTTTTTCCTCCTTCTTCCATGTTTGCCTCTCCTCTGTTCTTTCTCCTGCATTTCCTTTCCTATAGAAGCTCCAAATTCCCACCTCCCCATGAGCTTTACTCTTCTTTGATTTCCCAGTTCATCTGCTAAATGATCAGCAATGAAATGGCTAATGTTGACACTGAAGCAACATCCCTGGGCTTTAGAGCTGACAGTCCAATGAAATTAATGGGGTAAGGGATTTCACACCTCTGAGTTATTGCCTGCAGACTCAGACATCACTGTCTGCTTGGAAGGTTTTCTTTGCAACCATGAGGGCTAGAAAGTCACTTCAAAAAAAAATGTAAAATGAAATCTGATTCAGTCCAATCTTATGTCCCACATGCAACATAAATACATAAAGCAGGAAAAATATTTGATAGCTCTGGCCTAAGGGTTATAGCCACAGTGCCCTGATCACATTCTAATTATATGTTGTTCTGCCTCCCTAAAGACCCCCAATAGTTTACAGTATAGTCTTAATTTCCTGTCCTAAAACAGCATTTGATTATCTGTTCCTGCGTTCCACCTCAGAGGTGGCTCCTTTTCTGTGTGGATAAGAATTCCTGAGGATGTAATATTGCAATATTCATATTTTTGCACTTTTTAAACTTGTTTTTGAAATTTTTTGAACAATTTCATTTGGGTATACTGTAGGAAACACTTAGCTTAATTGTCTGTCTGTCAAGGAAAGGGACTTGAAAGAATTGTACAGTCTCCCTTAGAATACACAAAAAAAGTCGTCATTCTCTGAGAACAAATTATGCTATTTTTCATGTTCTAGCTCATAACAGTGATGTTGCGCCAGTTGCGAGTAGATAACTGTTGTAATATTCTGGGAAAGTTTTTTAATCATTCCATTTGGAACTCTCTCATTATCTTTGTTATGAACCGTATGTACTAATTCAAATCAAGTTGTTCTTGACCTTCAATGTGAATGCACAAGAGAATGAGGAATATGCATTTCAGCTTGCATTCCCTGTTTATGATGCAGAAAACTTCTCTCTCCCTGTTTGTTACACCTAATTTATCAGGAAAACTAAGAAAGGGTTTCAAGCTGACACCAGTACCTGGCTCACTAAGTGGGATTCTGATCAGTTTCACTCACCTGCCAGTTGTGGTGTATGCAGAGAGGCATGTGCTGCACCCAACACTGGGAATTTGGTGTGTTGCAGCTAAGAAGCTGTGATTTTAACATTGCAGCTGCTTTTGTTTTGCAGGGATGGTAACTTTAAAAAAAAAAAAAAACTGGATGGAGAAAAAGATACTTAAATGTAAACTTTAAAAGGACATGTCAGATTTGGGCCTGTAAAGGCTGAATTGTATTCCTTGATGTTTGAACTGCATATCCTGATATTTTTCTGTAGTCAGGCTGCAACAGAAACAGATAATTGTTTTGAAGGGGTGGGTTGTTGTGCGATACTTCCTGAGAAAATGCAAACCTGATGAGAGAGGTTCAGACATCATATTTTTCACATGGTATCTGTCGACTTCAAGGGAATGGCAAAGATGCTTTTGTGGTACTATGGACATGCTCTACATCCTAAGTAAATATAGCTAAATGCTGAAAGCTAACATAGTGCTACCTGTGTGGGACTTCAGAGAGCTAAAGGCATAGTAGGTGAAAAGTCCTGTCATGTGAACCATCTCACTTATAACTGCAGCTGTACCAAGTGGCAGGCATTCAAACCTCCATGTAAAAGGTACGATAATTGCTTATTATTGTGTCTGACCGTGGAGGAAAAGAATAAATTGCAATATAGGCTATATAATCATGGGCCATTTCTACAAAATGCAAGGAGTACCAAGAGGGCGAAATTCATCCCTGGTGTTATCTCCATTGAAATAATTTCTCTCTCACCTGGTGTTTTCTCCATTGAAGTAATTTATCTCTCTCATACACTCACACACTGTTAGGCTTGCAGAATCAAGCACTCAAAAGTTATGAATACCAGAATTAAGGTTGCTTGTGCAACCTTACGTTAGCTCTCTTGTGAATATGCATTATATGCAGTTTTTAATTCCATTATTGCCTATAATTTTTTTCCATAGGACCGCTGCCTTATTCAATGCACAGGGCAGAATGTACTCGCTGCATGAGCAGCTACTGCATATTTTGTTTTTTATCCTCATTGTTTAGCATGTGGCTCCAAGTCTTGTTTACTGCAAACTGTTCAAACTCGGCTCTGAACAAAGAATTATTAATTTCTTCATGAGCTTTTCTAGAATACTAGAAAAGTGCTTCATAAACATTAATATTCCCAACAAACCTGTGTGGTGATGTGAGGGCATATTCCTATTCTATAGATGGCAAACTGAGTCACAGGGAAATTGAAGCAAAATTTCCACTAGTTTGGGGTGCTCAATTTTAGCTGCTAAAATCAGTCTCTACTGAGCTTGTGCAAACTGTGATTGTTTTTTTCTTCAAAAGCCTATAACTTGGGCAGATTTGGACAGACTCTCATGGGGAAAGCAAAGGGCATATCCCTGACACACAGTCCATACCTCTGCCAAATTTCAAGTCCCTGTTCCAAAGCATAGAGGTGCTAGAGCTGTTCAGAGAAAGGTCACCAGAATTTCTTCTTGGGGGCAAACTGTAATTTTACCTAGCCTCATTCTCAAAAATGGTTTGAACTGAGATTTTCCACACACAAATGCAGCTTGAGGCAACACCTGGTAAGTAAAATTTCAGCTCAAATGGTTGAAGTTTGACCAAGTTTATAAATAAGTGAAAACTGTTCTTAGAACAGGAAGTGTGCTACCCTACCTATAATATGTGGGCAACTGGGGCAGCTGCTAGTTCTAATGAGTCAGTTGAGTAAGAAAGAGATTATAACTTCTTGTGCAGTTTATAAGATTAGTAATTATTTTTATTACCTAAATCTGTAGAGAAGATCATTAAGCACATTTTAAAAATGTGTGTTAACTATGTACCCTGTGATTCAGAAAATATGTCTTTAGAAAATAAGAGGAGAGAAGCAGCCTCAAACTTTTCATGCTTGGGTATAATATAAATTAATTGCATACACATTCAGATAATGTGTTAATGATGTACGACTGATGTATAATGCATATTTGGTGCCACAGTGAAATACTTGTATATAGATAATATTGAAGAAATATGCATGGGTAGATTTCACCAAAGTGTGGAATGACTCCAAAAGGTAAACTCGACATTCTCTCTCAATGCACCCCCCTTGGTTTCCCTGGCAAAAAGAACTGCCATACTAGAATAGACAAACGGTCCATCTGCTTCGGTATCCTGTCTCAAATGGTGACCAGTACCAGCTGCTTCAGGGCAAAGTGTACAAATCCCCGTGATGGGCAACCAAGGAATAACCTGTCTGGTTCGCTGGTCTGTTCACAACAAAAAGCCCTAACAATAATGTGGAAGAAATAAAAGTAATGGTGGGCATCAGTTTCGAGCAGCAAATTGCAGAACGTCTTTAAGCAGAGAATTTCTGAGAGAACAGCACTTAGCAACTGGAAAAGCAGGTACTGACCTCTTGCCCTGCTCAACCCCCAAAAACTTTCACTTCACCCTCTGGCTGATAAAAGTAACTAGAATCACAGTACTTCTGCCCGTGAGACAGTCAGCACAACCCAGAAAGCACTGGGAGTTTTCTAGCCTGATTTTATCTTTTTAAGAAGTAAATTGCCATAAATAAATTGTACCATGTCCAGTGATGTAGGCACTGCATTATGAGAAATTGTCACCTATGGCTTGGAAAAAATTTAATCATTCACCTGCCTGTGGGGAATGGAAAATTTTCCCACGGCAGTGCCATAATCTTGTGTAGCATCTAAGCATCTAGTCTTTACGGTTGGAAAGAAAATGTTTCCAACATGAACTAAATGTAAACTGATGCAGTGATGTCTGCAGATGGACAGTTCCAGGGCCTTTGATGCTACTTACAACATTCCAAAGCTACAGCAGAGTGAAAGCTAGTCTTGCCAAGTCTTTTCTTTTTAAAACTTTGTTGGCAGCAGTGAAAGAATTGAATCAATTTGGTGCTACGCTACTTAAGAAAGCTCTGAAAAGCAACAGAGGCAGGTGTTAGAGCTACTTACCGAGGAGAACTCAAAAACATAAGCTGGGAGGAGTAGAACAAAATAGACAAGGTAAGTGAGGGCCAACTTCTGTTGGTGAAAGAGACGAGCTTTGGAGCTTACACAGAGTGCTCTTTCAGGTTAGAGAAAGGAACTCAATGTGCTACAGCTAGATACAAGTAGGCAGCTCACACTAGCCAAATGCATTAGGCAGGAAACTTGAGTTAGGTGGGGGAAGCAAAGATAATACATTTCTTTTGTTTCAGCAGCCACCAGGATTTGGATATGTGGAAGGGGGCTTCACATTTATCTAATGTTTGGGTTTATTGTGAAAAGTGGTCCAGGGACTGCATCCTGGTAGGAATCCCAGCACCTCTCCCCAGTGTTGAAAAGAAAGTAAAACTGAGACTTGCTTACATTTAACTACCTTACACAACAAACAGCACGCAACTTAATTCCTTTACATTGTGGAGTCCCTGGCTGTTGAGGTTCTGGTGCCATAGTTATTTTTTTCACCCTATATAGGGGGCTTAGTGCTTGGACTAGTAGGTTTCAGGTAAATGTTTTTCAAGCCCTGATATCAGCCCACTTGTGGCCTTATTTTTCTTCATTCCGCATAAAATTTTTGTATTGCATTTCCGGCTTCCATGTGTTCTGATAATTAGTTTGAGTAACAATCTTGATCTTTGAAAGACTTGCAGGAATTCATTTGCTCACATAAGCAGAGAAATATCATGATATCCTTTTGCACTCAGAATATCTCTCCAAGGGAGCGAATCCCGTTATTAGGCAGAGACAGGTAATAGTAATGTGGGACTCTATCATTAGGAATATAGATAGCTGGGTTTGTGATGACTGGGAGAAATGCATGGTGAATTGCCTGCAGGATGTGAAGTTTGCAGATCTCTCAAAATATCGACATAGACTTTTGTGGAGAGGAGCCAATGATCATGGTACCTGTAGGTACCAGTTACATAGGGAAAAGTAGGCAAGAAATCCTGGAGGCCAAATTTAGGCTGCTAGGTAAGAGATTGAAATTCAGGACCGCCATGGTAGCATTTTCTGAAATGCTGCCAGTTAGACAGAACTGCAGGGTCTCAATGTGTGGATGAGACAGTGGTGTAGGAGGAGGGATTTAGGTTTATTAGTTGCTGGGGAACCTTTTGAAAAAGGAGGAGCCTATACAGAAAGGATGGGATCCACCTAAACCAAAAGGGAACCAGATTTCTGGCATGTAAAATTAAAAAGAGGAGTTTTTCAGCTAAGGGCTGGGGGAAAGCCAGCAGGTATGGAGGAGCACACAGCTGGGACAGAGACATCCCTTAGGGGAGCATCTATTATCGTGGATTCTCTATATCCTAATAAGGAGGAGAGGATAGGAGTTGATGAAGTACTGGTAAGAACCAAAGAGAAACAGTCAAATGAAAAAAGAGTCCCATTCAGTTACATCACATAATAGCAGACAGCTGAAAAAAGTGACACATTTTATTGTTATGCTAGAAGTCTAAATACTAAGGTGGATGAACTTGAGTGTCTGGAATTAAATGAGGATATTGATACAATAGGCATTGCAGAAACTTGGTGGAATGATGATAATCAGTGAGGCATTGTAATACCAGGGTACAAAAAATACAGGGGTGACAGAGTACATCGTGCTGGTGGGGGAGTGGTACTATCTGTGAAAGAAAGCATAGAGTCAAATATAGTAAAAATCTTAAATGAATCTAACTGTACCATAGAATTTATATGGATAGAAATTCCATGCTTGAATAATAAGAATATAGCAGTAGGAATACGCTACCGACCACCTGACCAGGATAGTGACTCTGAAATGCTCCAGGAGATTAGTGAGGCTATAAAAATAGAAAACTCAGTACTAATAGGGGATTTCAAATATCCCCATATTGACTGGGTACATGTCACCTCAGGATGGGATGCAGACAAAGTTTCTAGATGCCATAAATGACTGCTGCTTGGTGCAGCTAGTCCTGGAACCCACAAGGGGAGAGGCAATTCTTGATTTAGTCTTAAGTGGATCACAGGATCTGGTCCAAGAGGTGAATACAGCTGAATCGCTCAGCGACCATAATATAATTAAATTTAACATGCTTCTGGGGGGAGGGGAATAACAAAGTAGCATTTAACTTCAGAAAGGGGAACTACACAGAAATGAGGAAGCTAGTTAAATGGAAATTAAAAGGTACAGTCAGAAAAGTGAAATACCTGCAGGCTGCATGGAATTTTTTTAAAAAACACTCATAATAGAGGCTCAAATTAAATGTTATACCCCAAATTAAAAAAACGTCGTAAAAGGACCAAAAAATCCTATTGATGAAAATAGAAAGGAGCATAAACTCTGGCAAATCAAGTGTAAAAGTATAATTAGGCAAGCCAAAAAAGAATTTGAATAGCAACTTGTAAAAGACTAGAAAACTAACAGCAAAATATTTAAGTACATCAGAAGCAAGAAGCCTGCCAAACAATCAATGGAACCACTGGACAATTGGGGTGCTAAAGTAGCACTCAAGGAAATTGCGGAGAAGCTAACTGAATTCTTTGCCTTTGTCTTCGCTACAGAGGATGTGAGGGAGATTTTCACACCTGACCCATTCTTTTTAGGTGACAAATCTGAGAAACTGTCCCAGAATGAGAGGGTTGAGGAGGTTTTGGAACAAATTGATTAATTAAATAGTAAGTAAGTCACTAGGACCAGATGGTATTCAGATGAGTCTGAAGGAACTTAAATATGAAATTGCAGAACTACTAATTGCTGTATGTAATCTAGCACTTAAATCAGCTTCTGTATGAGATGACTGAAGGGTAGCTAATATGAGGCCAATTTTTAAAAAAAAGGCTCCAGAGGCAATTCTGGCAATGACAGGCCTAACGTTAGTACCAGTCAAATTGGTTGAAACTATAGTAAAGAACAGAATTATCAGACACATAGATGAACATAATTTCTTGGGGAAGAGTCAACATCGCTTTTGTAAAGGGAAAGCATGCCTCACCAATCTATTAGAATTCTTTGAGGGTGTCAACAAACATGCACAAGAGTGATCCAGTGGTCATGGTGTACCTGGACTTTCAGAAAGCCTTTGACAAAGTCTCTCACCAAAGGTTTTAAGCAAAGTAAACAGTCATGGGATAAGAGGGAAGGTCCTCTCATGGATTGGGAACTGATTAAAAGACAGGAAACAAAGGGTAGGAATACATGATCAGTTTTCAGAATGGAGAGAGGTAAATAGTGGTGTCCCCAAGGGAGCTGTACTGGGGCCAGTGCTGTTCAACATATTCATAAATGATCTGGAAAAAGGGGTGAACAGTGAGGTGGCAAAATTTGCAGACAATACAGAATTACTCAAGATAGTTAAGTCCAAAGCTGACTGCGAAGAGTTACAGAGGTCTTACAAAATGGGCAACAAAATGGTGGATGAAATTCAATGTTGATAAATGCAAAGTAATGCACACTGGAAGACATCCCAACAATACATACAAAATGATATGATCAAAATTAGCTGCTACCACTCAACAAAAAGGTCTTGGAATCATTGTGGATAGTTGTCTGAAAAATTTGCTCAATGTGCAGTCCAAAAAGCTTAACAGAATGTTAGGACCCGTTAGGAAAGGGATAGATCATTAGACAAAAAATATCATGACACTATGTAGATCCATAGTACGCCCACATCTTGAATACTGTGTACAGTTTTGGTCATTCCATCTCAAAAAAGAGATATTAGAATTGGAAAAGGTACAGAGAAGGGCAACAAAAGTATGGAAGGATATGGAACAGCTTTCATAGGTGGAGAGATTAAAAGGACTGGGACTTTTCAGCTTGGAAAAGAGACGACGGGGGGTGGGGGAAAATATGATCCAGGTCTATAAAATCATGAACGGTCCGAAGAAAGTGAATAAGAAAGCATTATTTATTCCTTCACATAACAAAAGAACCACGGGTCACCCAATGAAATTAATAGGCATCAGGCTTAAAACAAAAGGAAGTACTTCTTCACACAATGCCCAGGCAACATATGGACCTCATTGCCAGGGAATGTTGTGAAGGCCAAAACTAAAACAGGGTTTAAAAAAGATTCATGGAGGATAGGTCCATCAATGGCTCTGAGCCAAGATAGGGATCCAACCCCTTGATCTGGGTGTCCCTAACCTCTGATTGCCAGAAACTGGGAGTGGATGACAGGGGATGGATCACTCGATGATTGCCTGTTCTTTTCATTCTCTCTGAAGCACCTGGTATTGGCCACCGTCAGAAGACAGGATACTGGGCTAGATGGACCATTGGTCTGACCCAGTATGGCTGTTCTTATGAAATAATAGAGGTGTGATGACAGCAGGATTTTTAAAAAAATGTGAGTTGCTCTGTGGTAGCAGACACTGGAAAACTTCTGAAAGGGCAGTGCACTGCTGTTCTCTCTTAGAGTTCAGAAATGTTAGTTTGTTAGAATTGGGAACTGGGATGCTATCATTGTTGCATCTGCAGTAGATCTCAAAATTACAAGAGGTTTATAACCTACATTTATTTGCAAAATGAGAGCTGTTGATACTTGTCCAGTTGACAAAATCCTGATCATCCCCTAGAAAAGGCACTGGCAGTTTCTGGATGCTGGTAGAGGACAGATTTAGCTTAAATTGTTTAGTTTGTTTACTTAGAAATAAAAAAAAGAAAGAAAGCTACAAAAGTCATGATTTTTAGAGTCCCTCTCTACCTTCCCTTCCCTCCCCTGCCTTTCTTCTAGATAACTGCAGTCTGAAAAATTTTGCCCAGGTTTAATAGGCAATACAATTTCTGTCACTAATATAACAGTTATTCCTGCCTTTATTATTTTTAATGTTGAAAAGGAGAATTTGTCATTCATATCATAGTCAAAAAGAATTATTCTCATCTTATGGACACTAAAATCTTAAAGGACACTATTGTATTATTTTTCCCCTTTACAAGTGCTTGTGACTCTTTAGTGATGCTGCACACTTGTATCAGGGTAAGAATAGAGGACATTAACTTGTGCATTTCCTGACTCTTACTTACTTTTTTCCACCTTTATTTCTTCATTAAAAAGGTTTTTGCAGAGAGAAGGAGGAAGATTGATACTGTGCCAGAGAAAGGTGTTTGTGTTCTTGTGTTGGAAATAATTCTCCTCCCTTATTGGATTAAAATGCTTTCTCATTGTTTTCCTATCTTGCAGTCTCTCTGTGTAGAATCTGCCTTTGAGATAAGTTCTGCTAGTCATCCAGTCAGGAGGTATCACTCCTGTCATAACATTCAGTCAGGTTTTTAGGAAAATAGAGTGAATTAATTACAATTTTTATAAGGTTGTTTATGTTGGCTGGTAAATCTAGAGGAGTCTGCTTTAAATATCTTACAAGTACTTTTAATCCTTTTATTTCTACCTCCCTGTTCCATCCAGCCTGCATCATTCAGCAGGTTTAGCTATTTTTATGTGGTCTGCGTCAACTATATACTGTAATAGTTTTTTTGTGAAGGAGTTTATACAACAAACTTACACTTGATTGACCTCAACTGTATTACTTATCAGCGCAATCACTAAAAGTCAAGGAAATCACCAATTAAGGCAACAAGGCCTTGTCTACGCTACAGGGGGAGATGGATCTAAGTTACGGAACTTCAGCTACATGAATAACATAGCTGAAGTCAAACTTAGATCTACTTACCGTGGGGTCCACACTACGTCGATGGGAGAGGCTCACCCATCGACTCCCCTTGTGCTTCTCGTTCACGTGGAGAACAGGAGTTGATGGGAGAGTGATCTGCGGTCAATTTAGCAGGTCTTCACTCAACCCGCTAAATCGATTGCTGATGCATCTATCGCTGTATGTCGATCCCCCGATAAGTGTAGACAAGCCCTTTACATCCAGGCCAATCTGAGCTTGCATACCTTCTCACTCAAACATGATGTGTGCAAGTTCAAACTCTTCTGCTCCACAGCAAATTCCCCTTCAGTTCCAATATACAACTGCCCACAAAGCACACATCCAGCTCCTCGCAATCACGCTCAAGCATGCAATCTGTTTTCCTGGTCTCCCCAATACGAAACCAATGGAACCACTGGATTTCTAGACTGCATTACTACAGTGTGCTCTATTTTGGGGTATACTTTAAACCTATTAGAAAATTGAATATGAGGCAGAATGCAGCAGCTCACTTGTTTATTGGAGTAAATCATTATGAGTAATATTGCATTAGTACTGTACTTGGGATCTACATTGGTTTGCAGGGGGTTTCAGAGTGGTGACTGTGGTGTTGGTTTGACCTATAGTGTTCTAAGTAGCCTGGAATCTGTCTGTCTGGGAGACTGGCCTGGGCCTGGGCCAAAGTCGTGTAATCAATGTCAATTTTAAGGATTGTTTAGAGCCACTTGGCCACTAGCCCTTGAAAGGAACAATGTCCCTAAATATTTGTTAAATCAAGTTTAAGCTGGAGAAGATTCTTGCATATTAAATGTTATAGTTGAAAGGTTTGATGTAGAAATTCTAGCTGCCGTTAAAAATAATCTTCAGAATAATAAACTAACCTGATCAGTACTTTCAGATATGAGTCTCAGTCTGTGGATTATGAGTGACCAAGGAAGTCACGAGTTTCCAGGGAGAGGAGAGGGTAGTGTGCGAGGGGAATCCCATCCCTTTCCATGTCTCCGATCTGCCAAAGCAGAGTCGTTCAGTTGCTTGCATATTGGTTCCTCCCATAATTACTAAATGCTTGTGTTGATTCCAGCTGTGCCTCCTCCTAAAAGGCTCTGAGAACCACTATGAAGGATTCTGCTGGTGCATCTAAGGAGGGTGTGGTTCTGAGGGTCTTGAATGATAAGTTTGGTGATCCAGGGTTTTAAAAAAGATTAAGGAAAATCCTTTTTGAGGAGGGTATTTTTAATGAATACTAAAATAAGCTAAGCTCTCCTTTAAAAAGCGCAATGTTCAGTCATTTAAATGACTAGCAATAGATTTGATGAAATAATCAAAAAGAATATGAAATAAAATGTCAAGAGCTTGTCAGCAGCAGGGTTTATAATGTGTTGATAGCATCTTCTCTTGGTACTTCACAATCTTACATCAGTTAATTCTTGTAACTTCCCTCTAAGGTAGATGAGTGTTATTGCCATTTCACAGGTGGGGAAACTGAGACACCAAGTTTAGACCGCAAATCAGTCACAGATCTGGGCACTGAACCCAGGTCCGCTGACTCTTACCACATGCCTTAATCATAAGTCTATCCTTCCGCTCCTTTTTCTGTGTGTATTTGTTGTTGATTATTTGCATTACTGCAAGGCTTCGGGGCCCTAATCATAGACCAGTAACCCATTGAGCGGACTCTATACAACAACCCATTTATCTTGGAGTTGTCTTTTTATTTTGTAACTCAGCTAGGTAACATCTGTTCATGAAGGCACAGAGACTTGAAAAAGAGTTAAAGGTACCTGTTTTAAAACATGCTCTTCTGCATTGCGGCTATGAAACTTTCAAGCAAGAAACTAGTCATTTAACACGAAGTTCCTTCTACCCCACTGTAAATCATAATTCTCGTGCCAGGGAGCTATGAAAAATGGATGAGAACCTGCTACCCTGCTGTCATCTCTTCTAATGTTAGTATACTTCAAGTGGGCTTTTTTTTTTTATCTAATGTACTTGACATGAGATAACGGAGAGAGTTCCGTTTGGAGAACACAGTAATTGATGCTTGAGTTGCATAGCATGCAGAGAGTTTATTTTGTTTCAACCAATAGGTAGTGGTGGTGGTAGTAGTAATAATAAACTGAAATGAAAAACAAAACTAAAAATACCAGTCAGTCTCCCACAAGCAATCACAATCCAATGCATTATGTGCTGTTCCTTGATAAGCTTTCAACATGGCTGTGGGGTATATAAATTGTAATTGTGGAACCCATCCTGTCCTGTTTTTGACTGCTTCATCATTTTCAGTTGGTCTTTTAATACTCCAGCAATATTTAACTCTTGCTTAAGGTTCCACTCTGGATCATGTGTATCAAAAGGAGGACTCCAGAGCCTGTCAGCTCCACTGCTAATTTAGAAGTAAGGTCATTCTTGGGACATGTTCTACACTAGGCATCATTGGGGGCTGTGGCGAGGAGAGATGCCTCTCCCCCAACACGGACCTGCCACGGTGCAGAAAGGTGTCCCTCCCCGCCTGCCACAGCACGGACCTGCCCCGGACTTGCTGGGGGTGAGGCGCCCCGGCCCCAACCCGTACCTGCCCTGGACTTTCCGTGGCTGGGGGTGAAGCACTCCTGCCCCCACCCCAGCCCAGGTGCTGGGGCAGGGTCAGAGAACCAGGGGGAATCCTCTCTCCCCACTGTAGTTCCTAGGCAGCCTGCACCCCAAACCCCTCATCCTGCCCCCCCAGAGCCTGCACCCTCAGCTGGAGCCCTCACCCCTCCTGCACTTTAATCCCCTGATCCCCAGCCCCCTCCAGAGCCCCCACCCCCAACTGGAGCCCTCACCCCCGCACCCTAACCCTCTACCCCAGCCCTGAGCCCCTCATCCCCGATCTTGCCCCGAAGCCCTCACCCCCACCCCCGCTCCTCCCACACGCCGAACCCCCTCAGCCCCATCCCCACCACATGAATTTTATGTCTACCAATATGGACGTGATGTGTCATACATCACCTCCATATTGGTGCACATAACAAAATTTATTCCGCACATAGGTGGGAAAAATTAGAGGGAACACTGCCCATCGCTCCTGCTAGTTCAATTCCACTGCAGGTAGCAGCAGAGTAAATTTTAGGAAGGCCTTGAGTAATCCAGGGTCTTAATCTCTTGTAACCTTAGTGTACCAATTTGTGTGGGTCTAATCAGGGCCAGCCCTAGACTAAGGGCGCCGTAGGCAAGGAGCATCTTCCATGTTCTCCTCCCTCCCCACCCCCATTTGTTAAGCTTCTAAATATCTCATTTTTTATTGCATTTGTAGCCCATTTCATGACTTTGATGCACGATTTGCATGCCTGATTTATCCCTCTCATATAAGACAATCAATTGCATGCTAGGATCTGTAAATCTGTATTTATTCATGCCATATATAAGTAAATAAAAAAAATCCATTTCAGCTAAGCTGATATAATATTCTAGGAGGTTAGTGAAAAATGAATCCACATATGGAATAACTGAAATATTTTACTTCAAACATTCTGTTTTCCTTTTTGTCACTAACAACAAAAGCAGCCCCCCAAACCTGGGATCACCCAAGTCTGGCACCCCAGGTAGTCACCTGGGTCACCTGACCCTAAACTGGCCCTGGGTCTGAGTAATACTTATGTGCTTTATAGTGAGCTTCATTAGTTAATATCTGTAAAGCATTTTGCAGAAAGCCATTGTGCTAATACATAGTACTGTGACTATGGTCAGTGTAATGAATTTAATGTGAGGCCTTGGAGAATGTGCTTTGAGCCAGTTTAAAAAAATAGTTATCAACTGATTCCAATCTGCACATGTCAGATAACTTATCTCCTTGTCCTCCCTTTTCTGCTTATCAAACACCTGACTCGTCTTTCCATTTTAAAAAATGTAAAATGCTGTTGTGGAGAGATAGAGACATCTCCCAGTGACAGGAACTGTGGAGAAGAATTTGTCTGACTGACTGTGCATATGTTTTCAGATATTGCTGGGAAAACCTTTTTTAATCTCTAAATTTATATTTCCTTCATAAATACCGACAGAATCAGTGCAAGCTTTCATCTTGCTGCAACTGATAAATTGCTCCAAAAAAACCCAGCGGCATATAGCAGAACACATTTGTTTCTATGAAACTTGCAAACTGAGAGAATACCTCCTAAACAGGAAGTTGCTTCTAATCCTTGTGCCAGACATGTAGACACAGCAAGATATATAGCACTTTCTGACTTGATTTAATCACCATCTAAAAGTACCCACATGGGGAGAACATATCCAGTAGTAGAGGGCTCCTTAATCTAGTAGAAAAAAGCATAACGAGGTCCAATGACTGGAAGCTGAAGCTAGACAAATTCAGACTAGAAATAAGGGGGAACATTTTAACAGTGAAGATAATTAACCATTGGAACAATTTACCTAGAGATATGATGGATTCTGTGCCATTTGAAGACTTTAAACCAAGATAGCATGTCTTTCTAAAAGATATTCTCCAGGTCAACCAGAAATCATGCGTCTGATACAGGAATCTGTTGGTAAAATTCTGTGCCCTGCATTATGCAGGGAGGACAGACTACATGATTATAATGATCCCTTCTGGCCTTAATATCTATAATTCAAGACCCTTTTGCTAGTACTACGGAGCATGTGCTGTCACTTGCCATTCCTGGGTTTCAGTGATATTTTATGAATACATAATTTCATGTGTTTGCATTTTGTGTGGAGAGGTGTGGGTGGGGAACTTGCAGTGCTTTGGGATGAAAAGCACTCAGATGTGAAGTAATATTTTTATTTAACTTTGTACATTTATTTTTAAACTTGAGTGGTAACATAGTACATCTCATTTATCTCCACCTTCTGATTTTTATCATAGCAAGGACTTTTCAGACATACAGTATTCCTACAAGTAGTTGTCGAAAGGTCCCTTCCTGTGTCCTTTGCATAGCATAAATACAAAAGTTAATTTCTCTCTCCTCCCCCCACTTTGTTCAGGAAGCTGTTCTACATTTCTATATGATCTCAGTAGTGAAGATCGTGTTGCAAATATATTTTTATGCAAATATTTTGTCATGACGTGCTTAAAATGGAAAGGAACTTGATTCCCTGAAGAACAAAAAATCTTGGTGTGGTCAAATACTTGTGAAAATGGCTATTCTTATTCAGCATATCGGCTGCTTGTGCATATCAGTCATATCTACTTATTTTACTGACACCTATAAGTGTCTCAGTATTTCTGTTATTTCCTTTTTCTTCTGTTAGCCCCAACTGCAATGTAAGAGGGTGATGTGGATTCTACTCTTTGTTGTACTGTAAGCTAAATTTTGAGTTCTGAGACTCTCTCTCTTTTTTCGCTCTTGGTGTTTTGTGTAAGAAGTGAAGACCCCAGCTGCTATTTTTTTTAAAAAAGAGTTCAGTTTGTTTCCAGGGTGGCCAATAAGAAAATTACTGTTTCTTTTGGACATCTGGATTATGGAAATCCATTATGATGTCACGTTTACGAAGTCACATTTCCAATTACAGCCCCACTTTTTAGGGAACTAAGTACAAATAGCACAAGCAAGTAAATTGCTTCAGCATAGTCTTGTTGCAGCCCAGAGTAAATATTTAGATTTTAAGTTTTAAAACCCGCCATAACTAACATTGTGTAGTAGAAACTGATGAAAGAATTAAATGCAACAGTACAAAATACAGACCATTCCTACAGAGTTAGTTTTCAGTGGAAAAAAGTTATTTCCTTATTGTGCACTTAAAGAAGGGATTCCAAAACTTTTTCATAGTGTAGACCACAACTTAATAGAGTGTCTCTCTTGGACACTTTCCCACCAAATTTTGATCATGTGAACTGCCTCTAGTTCCTGATTACATAACATCTCTGTGGCTATTACAGTAATTGCTTACATGGGAAAAGAATATTAGGGTAGTATTTATGTGCTGACAGCGGAGTAGTGCAATCAAGCAGCTGGAGACATGGAGGAGAGCCAACACCACGTGGCAGGGACCATAGCCTGCCCTGGGGGATCACTATGAACTACAGGGAAGCCCTGTTAAGCTTCCTGGATCAAATGGATGTTAAATGCTGTGGTGATGGTATGGTTTTACATGGGCAGACTGAGAGCTACCTGAGCAACATACAAAGATCTAATTTGAGAGGTGATGATGTATGAAACAAAAAGAAAGACATGGTCCTTGCCCCATGGAGCTTACAGTATAAAAAATAAGGCAATTCAAATATACAAAGCACTGGGTGGACCGGAAATGGACTCATTGCAATGTGAGGGGACACCAAATAATTGGCTGCATGGAGGAAGGAGGGATTTGAAAAAGTTGCTTAGCTTGCCCGCAGAGGAAGGGAGCGTCACCCATAAAGCACAGCGTGGAGTTAATTGTCAAGGCAAGAAGGAGGAAGATAAAAAGGGAACAGTTTTGGGAATTGCTGTAGTAATTGGAGACAGTTGGGTGGAGAGTTGAGAAGAGCCTTAAAATACACTTCTATTCTGAAAAGTTACTTTGTAAAAATGGCACCTTCAGCTCTGCTCACTGTGCATATTCAAAGTCATACAGATCTGGCAATTTTTTATTTTAAAAATCATCTTTACTTGAAAAGTTGACACATTTGATCTGGAGTCACTGAGAGAGAATCAACAGGGAAATTCACTGTGTTATAAAAACCCTTTTAAGAATAGAATTGCACTTTAAAGATCAGGAGGAGAAGTTTATTCTTGATGTAAAAGGATTGGAGTAGGGTGAACAAGATCAAAGTCAAGGGAAGGAGTAGCAACATTTTTGATGGACTGAAGAGGAGTGATGTGAGAAGTGAGGGGCCGAAGGGCTGGAGAAAGTGCCTTGAGTGAGACTTAAATTAAAGATATTTGGGTTCTTTATCAAAAAAGATGAAGAAATGACTTAATGATGACGTTATAAATAGGTTCACCAGGCTCTTTAATTTAGCAGGGAAGGGAATAACAAGGACTAATGACCGGAAATTAAAAATTTCAAATGAGAAATAAGATGCAAATTTTTACCAGTAAGGGTGATTAACCATTGGAACAAACCACAGAGGAGAGTGACAGATTCTTTGTCCCTTCAAGTCTTCGAATAAAGACTGATGGATGCCTTTCTGGAAGATATGTTCAGTCAAACTCAAGTTAGTGAGCTGAATACAGGAGTAAGTGGGTGAAATTCTACAGTCTGACTTCTGGTATATCATAGACTAGATGTTATAACAGTACTTTCTGGCCTTAAAATCTATGCAAAACATTATTTAGAAGTTGTAGAGGAAGAACTAACAGGCACTGATGACAGCCTGAATGTGGGGATGGGGAAGTAGGGAGAGAGAATTGTAGGATGCTAAATATAAACTAGTGCAAACTAAGCAACAAGAACCACAATCATGAAAACGTTCAACTTAAAAAAATTCTTCTTGTGTTTAAATCAGAGAGAATGGGGGATCTGGACTGCTCTTTAGCTTAGTACCTTGTGGTAGAAAACTGTCTACCAGTGGTGCAAGTAGAAATCATTTCTTGCTGGTATGCTGCACGCATGGGAGGGACACAAAGAGGCGGCATGTGACTTCCCCACATGATCCCCCCACGTGACTCCTCCCCGCCTGGGGCCCCCGCACTCTCCCCATCCTCTCCCGATGATCCACATCCATCCCATGTTACCTGGGGAGGAGGGGCTCTGTCCTCCTCCCGCTGTGCCAGAGACTTCTGCTGTACAGACTCCAGGCAAGAGGACTCAGGAGATGCAGCTGCGTGGAAGGGCTGGGGGCTGGGCTGGGGGTGGTACAACTGGGCCGGATGAGCTGCCGGCGTGCGGCCGCCCATCACCCCACATTCTGCTCCTTTCACCACTGCGGTTCCCCAGTGATCAGGGCTCTAAGGAATTGCAGCGGGGAAAGGAGCAGAATGTGGGGCTGGCAGGCAGCCCCATGCCGACAGCACCTCCAGCACTGTGGCTGTACCGCCCCCAGCTCCGCCCTAACCCCCTCCCCCAGTCCTGTCCTCCGGCAGGGCTGCTGTACACACCCTAGGCAGGAAGACTCAGGAGATGCAGCTGCATGGAAGGGCTGGGGCAGGGCTGGAGGCAGGCTCCTCCTATGTCTTTCCGGTACGCTGTACTGGCTATAAATATCTTACTGGTATGGCATACCAGACCTTACCACCGTGCTTGCACCATGCTGTCTATTCAAGGGAGACCAGTGCTTATAAGCAGTATTGCGTATTAGGACTGTTGAATGGTAGTTGATTTGCACGTGAAACCTGCTTAGGGGCAGTTTTTGGGTTTTTTTTACCCATAAGCCATTTCTTCCTCCCTTTCTCAGCCACACTAGAAAACTTGTGAAACTTCCCTATACCAGGGTCCAAAGCATGAAAGCTGAGGAGAGACAGAGAAGTAAAAAAGGATGAGGAAAAGTGGTAATAACTGGGGGAATGAAGGAGTCCCAAAATGCACTGATTAAACAGTGGCTTGAAGAAGTGTGGTATGTGAATGCACCAAAAAAGTTTGTCAAAGGCAGTGTTACTGCAAAGACCCACTAAACCATTGCATTGGCAAATACTGCATCCAGTCATTCCTGTATGGATCTTCCTGCAGTCTTTTCCTGAGGTAAAAGTTACAAGTACTGCTTTCAAGAAGTGATTGGTAGTATCACTTGCCCTTACGTCGGCTAAGAGGGTCCATGCAATAGCGCTGCTTTTCTCAGAATCATTTTGGTGCATCTGTACATACCCAACATGGGTGTCTGGAATGGACATGAGCATTAAATTCACATGTGAGAACTAAATTAAAAGGTTGTGGGTTTGAAACTTGGGAAGTATGGAACAAGGATGCTGCTGTTGACCTGTTTAATCTTTTATGGTACCCATCCTGTTACAGCTGGCTTCACATGTAATCATTATCATTTCACACTATCACAACAAGCTTCTTCAACATTTAACCATATTGCAGCACAAACACCTCATTTCAGTTCTCCAGTTGCTATAGTGAGTAGGACTTTTTGGTATCTATATAGAGTGGGTTAGTACAGTTCTTATAATGTAAAATTTATACTTTCAGAGTTGGAATATTGGTTTCTGGTAGATGTATGAGGAAAAGTGATATAACTGAGATGTTTTTATATAGTACCTTCCATTAAAAGATAGTATAAAATGCTTCCATACTGTAGTCATTTGTCTAAAAAGCACTTGGCTAACATTAATCAAACTAATTACAGATCTTTTAGCATTTTAACACTATATACTGTATGTTACACATATTAGTTTGTATGAAAGAGGTTATACAGAATATGTCCGAATACTGGAAAAGGAAAAATTAATAGCTAGAGAGAACTGTGTATAATATAACACTAAATGCAGCTGCCTTCTGGGCTGAAGCAATGCACTTGTTTCATAGTGCAGTGCTACACAACACTGCAGGGCAAAAAAAAATAAATGAATTCTTCACTCAATTGAAAGTATGGGGAAGTTTTGAAAGGATTATTTGAGCCAGAATTTGCCTGGGACACAGGAGCCAAGCACCTTATTCTTACTGATTTGCAAGAAAAATCACAGGAACAACAGTAGTAGCACTACTGTGCTCATTTGCTCCCGTAGGGGTTCAAATACTGATTCACAGGGAAGGGTGCCGTCTATTGATTTGCCAGCACTGTTGCTTACAGCTTCTATGTTTTCCTGTAAAGTCTCTCTTATGCCAGTACTAACTGTGGCTGATCCTTCTTGCCTTAAAATCCAATAAAATCACAGTTTATGATGATATGGCTGAAGGCCAGGACAAGATACATAAGTGAATATAAAACAAATTGCTGTGGATCATTACAAAATAACACTGTAGCAAAGGAAACAGAAGTACTTTAAAAAAGCTGTAGTGAAACTAGCCAGACTTTCAGTCCATTTATCAAAGGGCTTGTGGTTAACATTTTATGGCAGATCAAACTAAAGGAAATATTGAGCAAGGAAAGTTGATTTGTAGCTAAACCATTCAATGCTGTACTGCTTTTGTGGGCATGGTGGCAGTGATGCTGAATTGTAGTGGAGTAATACTAGTTTACAGACTTCAAAGAGAAACAGCAGAATTAAATTCATTTGCAAATGTAACACCATTAATTTGGGCTTAAATAGGGACTGGAAGTGGCTGGCTCATTACAGAAGTAGCTTTGCCTCTCCTGGAATTGACACCTCCTCATCTATTGTTGGGAGTGGACTACATCCACCCTGATCAAATTGGCCCTGTCATCACTGGTTCTCCACTTGTGAGGTGGTAACTCCCTTTTCTTCATGTGTCAGTATATTTATGTCTGCCTCTGTAATTTTCACTCCATGCACCTGAAGAAGTGGGGTTTTTACCCACGAAAGCTTACGCTCAAATAAATCTGTTAGTCCTTAAGGTGCCACCAGGCTCCTTGTTGTTTTTGTGAATGCTAGTTTAGTTACTTCTAGGAAAGGTGCAAGTACTTGGGCAAGTTGGTTATTTTACTCTTATTCCCTCTCTAACCATCCATTTTATGTGGATACTGCAATCTATGCCTTCTTTTTCAGACAAACTATATTCAGTACAAAGATGACCAAGTAGAGCAACAGAACGGATCGTGATTGGCAAGGCTTTTAAATGGAATTCTTATGTATACATTTTATTTTTCCTATATATTTCTATAACTGATTGTGTGTGTTTGTTCCTGTATGTTATGCACATATACCTATTCTATAGTTTTCCTGTTGCAATGGGTACTGTGGTGGTATGCCTGCTGGAAAAGGTCATGCTATATTCCTGATTTCCAGAAGCCTGGGGACTTCAGAAGGACATTCTTGTTGGAGTCCCAGACTGTGGGATTAGCTCAATCCATCAAATTTTAATTCGTTAATATTCAGGGCATGTTGCAGGCTTATTTTTTTCAGCCAAGTCTTTGGCTATCTGAGGCATTATTTTTTTCCCTTGTTTATTGTACCCTGCCATAAGTATGTGGATACAGTGTTGAGTCCTGGTCTTGGGCAGGAGTTCAAGCTCTGGGACCCTGCAAGGCGGAGTGCCAGCCACTGCCATACCGCACCTCTCTTAACCCCGTGTAGACATACCCAAAAAGAGTCACTTAGGCTGGATTGTCTCCAGATGTTTTGGAAAGTACATTGCAGAACTGCTTTCTAATTCCAGCAGTTTAGAAGGCATCTGTTATGTTTTTTAGCTTTGTTGATTTGATGCAAGTTTGTTCTTTTTCCATTTTTTTTAATTCCTTCATAGCGATGTGTGACACTAGCCAGCTAAAACTGAAATGAAAGCGGTTTCCAGTTGCATTCACTATTAAAACAATTCGCACCTAAGTTCTGTGGTGTGCAAGTGCTGCAGTTTTAAGGGGAGATGTGTTTAGGGTGACCAGATGTCCTGATGTTATAGGGACAGTCCGATATTTGGGGCTTTTCCTTGTACAGACAGCCCCACTGCCATCCCAAGTTTTCACATTTTCTAACTGGTCACCCTAAATGTGTTTGGTTTTTTTTCTTCTCAACAAAATACTAAAAATCAGCAGTTCTCCAAAGAAAGAGACGGAGATCAATGTCTGATTTTTAAATATTTACACTGAAATGCTCTCATGTTGTGTTTGCGTAAGTCTGGTGTCAACATGTCCATATTATAGACTTACATTTTTTGTGGGGAACAGAAGTTTTAATCAATCCCCTGAGAAATATGTTCCAATGAAAACATATAAAATAAAAGTCTGGAATTGTGTACTGGATCCTGAATATCCAGATATTCAACCTAAAATATTGAGTGAGGGTAGAGTTCAAGGGGTGGGATAGACTTTCCTAAATATACCTGTATCAAAAACTCTCTATGATAGGTTCAGCCTTTGATTCATGAAGAGCCCAGGAGCTCCTTTTTTCATCTGACTGTTCCCTCCTTAGTTCTTTGGCTTTTAATTGTCTTTTTTAATGGTAAAGGTTGTTAAATATTATTTTTAAGCTACTTAAAAATAGAGCAAATTCATCTTGCTGCATTCTCAAACCCTAGAACTATAGGGTGCTGAGAAACATTGTGAAACACTCAATTTCTCAGCAAGCATTCTGCCTTGTGCCTAGCGATAGACAGAGGCTGATGAAAATGCAGAGACAGCAAGGGACAAATAGTGATAGAAGCTTGTAGGGGTTACTCAAGGGAAGTAAATGAGCTGTTTCTTGTTACCTCATTTATTAAAATGAGGAACAGAACAGAGGAATGTACAGCTGACCTACTTATTTGTGTTTACTCTGACGTTTTAAATAACTGAATTACAAGGATGAGTTTAAAGGAATCGGCTCCCTACAGTATCTTTACTTTTAATTAATCCAGGCACCCAAACAACTGGAGGATGGTACAGCTCATAACTGGTGGAATACATGCTTGTTTCCAAAGAATAGTATTTTCATGACCTTCTTGGGAAAAGGGTTATGTGCCTCATTTATAGGGGACATTGAACTGCGGTTATCACTGAGTTCTGCCCTGAAAAAGAGCGGAAAGAATCTGAATACTGGTCCCAAATCTATAATCATATAGATCTTAGGCTGGCAACTCTATTAATTATCTTCCTTATAGCCAGAGCTGGATGTGAAGAATATAATTGTTTTGCTGTAGAAGGCAGGAGTCCTATGCATATGCTCGCTTCCCACCCTTCCTTTGTTCGAACACACTGTGCTTTTCTGCCTCACACTTAATGTTTAAATAAATAGAAATCGTACTCTTCAAAGTTCCTGTCATCCTTTACAGCTGACAACCCTTTTTTGTATTTTTGGTGGGTGTGCATTTTTAATTAGCAATTTTGTAATGAAAAAGCTGTTTTATACTTCAGCATCTCGTTGGATTGAAACTTTTTTTGAGAGAGAGAGAGGTGACCAAAGACTGCTCATGTACGTAAAGGAATAACAGCCAGTAGAATTTCCTTCTTTTTCTTTAAAAAGAGAAGTCATGTTTTTTTAGTCCCAGCACTGAGCGTGGAATGGTAGGAGCATTGAAATCCACAGATGATCTTCTCTTTCTTCTCCCCTTATTCTTAAATTGTTACAAAGTAAAATGGCCACATTATAAAATCAAAGAAACAAAATGTTTCTGCTGCTGCCTTGTGTGCCAGGTTACATGTCTGGGTGTTCTTTTGTTCTTCTGTTTTTGTTTTTCTTCTCCTATCTGACTTATGGATCTGTGAAGTATGCGTTTCTTACAATGGGAACACTGTTTCAGAAACTGAACTGCAGAGAGCTGAATCCTGCCAGGAGGTGCTGGTGCAGAGGAGGCAGGCTGGGGATGGGTTCTATCACACAGGAATGAACCTCAGAGTTGGGATAGGTGGCAACCCAACTATGACCGTTCTGATGCTGAGCACAGATCCATATCCTAAATTGTGGAACAATTGTTCCAATTGTTGTTTTAGCTCGTGGCTACATTTATTGATACCCATCCCATTTGTGGCCATGGGGTTGAGTAAATCATACCTGAAACTGCAGGGCATTAAAAATTTGTAAAATGTAGAAAATATTTTAAATATGTCATTTGGGAAATTGTTTTTCAGGTCATTTGGGGGCCAAATCTTAATTCATTTAAAAACAAGTCCTGTTCTGAATTGTTAAAAAACAGAGTTACATCTAGATCCTCCCAAACTAGACATTTTAATCTTTCCATGTTGCTGTTTTTACTCAAGTGAGATTGACTTACACTATCTCCAATAAAATAATGAGCGAATTCTGTCGGCTGCAGGCAACTTTTTTATTTTTTTCTTCCTTTTTTTTTTTTTTTTAATATCTGGAATTTTGCTTGAAGTTATTAAGCAGAATTTCATTCTATGTCTGCTTCAAACATGGTTTTAGTAACAGAGGTGGAAAATGGAATAGTTCTGAATTGTTTCTATCTACCAGTTAGTCTTGTGCTTTCAAAACAAAAAAGAGACTGCACTAGGCCCAAAAATGTGGAAAACTCCTTTTTCCTCAAAACAAAACAAATACCTTATTGAAGAACTCTTGTGTTCAACTGTGGCAAAGCAATTGAGAAAAATAACTTTGTTGGCAAATTAAATTTTCATTTACACCTTCCTGAAGTACAGTCATTCAATTTACAAGGTACTTTTCTGCCTTATGCCTATAATATCTCTTACATACCCAGCCTACTCAGAGATTCAGTTGTTACTCTCGCTCAAAAGTTCGATACTTTCAGGACTAAAATCCCTATATGCCTTATTTGCCACACGCTTGCATTCAGACAATTTAAGAATAGCTAAATGTGATTATTAGACTAATCACGTCATCAGATGGTCATTCAAATTTGACTTAATATTTAAAAAACAACTTGGAAGATTTATTGCTTGCGGTGATTTTGTGTGTGTGTGTTTGTTTAGACAAGGGCTTTTGACACTCAGCATTTGTGAGACATTTCACAATAACGGTGGGGGGGAATGAATGATTTGAAGAGGCAGCCATCATTTTGGGTGGTTCTTACAATGTCTTGGATCTTCAAAATAGACATGGCAATCTGGGGGCATTTCCAATGCTTCTGGTCAGACTAGAAATAGTATGGCAAGAATATCTTTGGAGCAAGGACTGTCTCTTGCTATATATTTGTATTCATGCAGTGGGTGGTTGTTTCAGCTTGTCAATTTCTAAAATATTATTTCTATAATAATAAATATCTGTTCAAGGATACAGTGGGTTTGCATGAGTATTTAACAGCTCTTATTTTTGTATCTCCAATTCTGAAAAGCTTCTTATTACTTTGTTCTTTATAATAGCTACTCCATGTGGCATTTTATCAAAACTATTATTGGAAACCTTCATATTTCTGATTGTCAGTTCAGGATCTGTTTATAGGTGCAAATGAATCAAATAAATAATTGCAGCAAACAAATACTTGTCTATGGAAGGCAGTCATACCCTTTTTATTGTATTCTGCATTGACATCCTTGTCTTACCTCTTCGTATGATTCTTTTGTAGTTTCAAATTTAATGTATATCATAAACTTTTATTTAAACATTGTAGCCAGAGTTCCTATGAGCCAGTAGGATCAAGTCCAAAGTAAACATTGTGTGTTCAGATAATTCAAGTATATGTGAGACCACCTGTAAATATTGTATCCTGGAAAATCTCATGTCATGGGCATTAATATGGACTTTAATTCATTGTGATATTCTGTTTTCATTGAAAAACACATGCAAGATGCTGACTTCTAATTGATGAGATAGCATAAGGCAGAATCAGAAGAGAAAATTACCTTCCTTCACCCTGAATCTGTCATTGGATCAGATCCATGTCCCATTAAAGTCAATGGGAGTTTTACTATTGACTTCAAAACGACAAGGAGTAGGTCCATTTGGAAGAATGGATCCTCTGGTCAGGGGGCTAGTAATGGGATATGGAGTTTTTTATTTCTCTGTTGCCAGTTGAAATGCAGCCCAATTTGGCAATGACCAGAAGTTTTCATCTCATGACAGTTCGGTGGTCTGAGAGAAAGGAGTGGATAGTTTCACTCCAGTTTCTAGAGGGCAGGTTTCCATATCAGTAAAGCACTCCCACAAATGGCACAACTGTAATCCTTGTTGGCCGTCCTACAGCTCCCTATGGGATGCCCCTCTACCCACGCCCAGGTGCTGGTGTCCTGTCCTGACCCTGTCCCACCCTGGTGGCTGGTGCACATGTTCCTTCCCCTTTCCTGGGTCATGCATCTCTGCTAGAACTCTCAGTGACTGGAAAGCTGGACCAGGAAGTCCTACCTGCTCCCAGGTGGCTGGCCAGATCTCATACACTGGCGGCCACTTCAGCCCCTCCTCCAGTTCCTGCTCTTATCTCCATGAGGCGTTATGGGGGTGGAAAATATCGGGGATGGGGGCCAGAAACATAGATCCATCCCCCCCGATATTTCCATTGTGGGGGCACTAGCCCTAACCCCCTCTCCACCTCTGTTCTGCCACCCCTGGATAAACAAAGACCACCCCTGGTCTCCAGAGATTCATTTAGCACCTTTCAAGTGGAGGATGTTTTGGTATCTCTGTGGAAATTATGGTAGCAATTCACTCTAGGAAAATGACCTAGTGAAACAAACTTTTGTTTAAAATTTATCTTCTATAATGTCACCATGGTACAATAACTCTTAGCTCAAGTGTCTGTTTTTACCTGTAAAAAGAACGAGGCGTCCTTGTGGCACCTTACGTTCTTTTTACCAATACAGACTAACACGGCTACCACTCTGAAACCAGTTTTTACCTGTGTTAATCTATATTGATCTGCATTGCTGTGCAGGAGACTGATATTGTCTTGGGTCAGTCTGTGCCTCACCTGTTTGGCAGGACTGTGAAGGAACTGCTTTCAAATCATTCGGCTGCAATTTCCAAAGGGGGCTTAGGGGAATTAGGAGTCAAATGCTCATTGAAAATCCTTATATCCCTTTGAAAATCCCATGTAAACTGTGAGCTCTTCAGCTGATTAAGGAGCAGCACTGTCAGGCTTCCAATGGAGTCCCAGGCAGTGGCTGCAATGCAAATTTGAGGGTGTCGAGTAATGATCCTGGGATTGGGAAGGGTATGAAAGATCTTTTCAGGAAATGGGAGGAAGAAAGAAAACATTTTAATCTGTTAGGGTATTACAAGAGGTATTTTATACTGTACAACAGATGATTCCAGATCTTTTGGAATATCAAAATCCTGCTCCGTAATTAACATAATAAAATAAATCTGTTTTGTCAGGCAAACAGATGTTGTAGCTGATCTCTTGGAGCCATTATGTTGCATGCAGTGAATATAGGGATATAAAAACAAAAGCACATGTGAAATTTCTGTATGTACTAAAAGCCCTACACGGGTAGTTACTCTGTATGTACCACTAACTCAACTACTTAGGGATTTTAATATTAATAGGATCCATTCATTATTATCAGTAGACATAAACAGTCTTTCTGACTTTTTTATTCTCCACAGCTAAGGTAAAGTTTATGGGCTGGTTCCAAGCTATGTTGTGTACCTCCAGTAATTCCCATTGATGTAGGAGGAAGCTATAGATTTTCAGTACCGCTGAAAATCAGATTGTAGGAGACAAAAGTAGCAAAGTCTAAGTCTGCTGAATTCCTATTAACTTTAACTGTAGTTTCTTTAAATCACATGAGTCAAACTAAAATTTTTTTTTACACTTGCAGTGACAAATTCTCTTTCTTTCAGCCTAGAGTGAATTTTTTTCTTCTGAGTAATAAACCCATAAAAGTCAGAGGCTCTGATGGAAAAGCTGACTGACACAATGAAGTACAGTATTCCTGAGTCTGGTTGGGAAAAACAAGCTTAAAAAAACAAGTTGAAAAATGGAGAAATGCAGAGAGAACTCTAACGAGTAAAATAAATGTCTGTATATAAGGAACCGTTTCAGGGAAGCCTGTGTAATTTCCCTAAAACTTAGCTGCCATGAAGTGGTTTCATATATATATATATATATATATATATATATATATATATATATATATATATATATATATATATATATATATTTATATTTATATTTATGTGGAGGAGCAAAATGCTTTTGTTTAAATTGAATCATAGTCTTTAAAAACATCATAATTTGTAACAAAAATACGTTGGAAAACTTGAACGAATATTTTAAAATATTTTTAAATGAAAAGTCATTCAGGTAGTTTTGCAAAAGCCCTCAAACTCCACAAAGGTCACCTGCATCACTATCCTTTTATGTGCAGACACATTGGTGGCCCTGTACTTCACCAGAAATGGAGAAATTAAACACTGAAACTTGCTGTAGCAAACTTCAAGTGAGGGGTATAAGGGTGGAATACAGTTTCCCATCATTAGTCTTCTTGGGGGCATCCCTCTAGGAACTACTCAAACCATTTTAATGCATTCCCCTGAATTCCTACCACCTCTCTCTGGCAAGACAGCAGTGTGTCATGGTCAGTAGTGTCTAGAAGGATGAGAATGGTTGTCTGTCCTCTATCCATTGACAGAAGGAGATCATTCATCAATGCCACTACAGTATTTTCAGTTCCAAGTCCTGGCCTGAATCCAGATTGTGCTAGGTCTGGATTGTTGGGTTGAGGCAGAGTAACTTGTAGTTGACCTTCTGCTAGCTTCTCTCTGAGGTTGCTCGGGAATGGGAGGTTTGACACTGGGTAATAGTTGGCTATGACTGACATATCCAGAGCAGGTTTCTTCAATGTTGGTCAGACTATTGCATGTTTGAAGGAGGAAGGAAGGATTCCTTCTCTGAATGAGGCATTGGCTGTTTTGGTCAGGGCTGGCACTAGTTGTTCATGACTCTCTTTAACAAGCCAGGAAGGCCCTGGGTCAGGTTCACAAGTCTTGGGTCACGACTCCTATAGGGTATCCAGAACTTCTTGATGAGTGAATGTACTGAACTCTGGGAATGCAGGTGGGCTGTTGGCTGGTAGGTGCAGGAGGAGCTGCTTGCAGTGAAAATAATTCTTCATGGTGTTTGGTGCTGAGCTCCAATGCAGGTTGTACAAGAATTCAGGATTGTTCCCTGGGGGTGGAATTTAGCAGACTTTTTGGAGGGACCTGTAATACAGCCTCAGTACAGGCTTTGGGGAATTTGTTTCATCCTGTCTAAATCAGCCTTTGTTTTCCATCATTGGCACTTGTTTCTGCCCCTCTCTCTTCATCCAGGACGGGGTGTCAGAAAACGAGGGAGATCTGGGTGGGCAGCGGGGAGGAAGGTGCCTTTTTTGGGTCAACTTATCAGTGGTTAAGGCTTGTGTATAATGCTAATGATTTAACATGGCCTTGACTTCTTGTCTTGTAGGAGGGGTGCTACTGTCCTTTAATGGGTTTTGGAATTTGTTGGAGTCTTGGTCTATGGTGTAACATAGGGGAGATGATGTGGGCTAGCACAGGGCTTGTGGTGTTACCCAGCCAGGTCTCCGTGATGCATGCTGAGGCTGTGGAGAAGAGAAACAGCATGGCACTTATTGAAAGTTTACCTACTACCTGTCTTTCACCACATACAGCCATCCTAGGACCACGAAGATGGCCCAGAGCTTGGACAAGATCAGCTCATGGATGGGAAGAGCTGGTTGAAGCTAAACCAGAGTAAAGCAGAGGTTATGCTATTGGGCATTTTGTGTAGTTTCTTTTTGGTTGAAGGTATTGGTCAATTGACTCAATAAGAGTGCTTCTGGATTCCTCACTGATGATACGATCTCACATTACAGCATCCACAAGTAACATTTTCTACCAGCCGGGTTGGTTAGGAGACTCTGTCCCATCTTGGCATATGATGTGGTCACATTTACTCAAGCCTTCCTCACCTCTCGGCTGGACTACAATATATCTGGGAATGAAGCCTTCAGCACCTAGAAAACTCCAACTGTTACAGAATGCGTCATCTTGCCAATATTGGCTACCGTGAGCACATCAGATCTGTCCTCTGCTCCCTACACTGGCTTCTCACAGAATATCAAATCAGGTTCAAGGTCTTGGTCCTTACCTTCAGTGCACTCCATGGCCTTGTCCCAGGGTACCTAAAAGGTAGCCTAACGCTCTGGGATGAAGACTGTGGTTGACAGCTTTGCACTGAGAGTAAAGCTCCTTTGTGCAGGAGACAGCTTTCTCAGAGCTGGCCTACTACTTTGGAAAGAACTCCCCCAGGAACTAATGACCATTACAAACCTCACCATCTTCCACTACAAGTGCACGGTGCATATTTTGACCTTGCCTTCTCCAAGAAACTTATAACTACGTGTGTGTATAATTTGTTACTATTAAAAAAAATTCCAAAACAAAACCCTCCACTGGGGAGAGGATGAGAGAACAAAAACATGGGAGATGATGTTCACATTGTTTAATATTCTGCTGGAAGATGCTTACCTACTATAGTGATAAATGCGTTTTAGAGAAAAGAAGTACTTTGGGAGGAAGGGAGGCCCTTGTCCAAGCATGCAAAAGATCCATGTTCACTTCTGGGGCAGGTGGGGTGGGATGGTGGTTCAGGCTGCTCTCTGAACCTATCCCCAGAAGGATTTTAAAAAGCCAATCTTAAGAAGAGGGACATTTTAAATTAAAGCAATTGTCTTATTTTAATTATCATTAATCTTGTTAGTGTCTTAAAAAAATGTTGCTAGATAGTTATTGCCTTATGGCTTTCAGATTTTTACATACAGTGGGGAAACAAAGCAATAATAAAACAGCTAAGTGCCAAAGGGGTTGTGCTGTTTGGCCTTTGGCTGCGTTTCAAGCACAGCATCAGCAAACAGCCATGGACATTCTTTGCTGTTGGAAGAAAACAGTTTTTGTATGCAGCTTCAAGCATTCCTGCCAGGCAGCATGGAAAAGATTCGCAAAAAGAAAAGGAGTACTTGTGGCACCTTAGAGACTAACCAATTTATTTGAGCATACGCTTTCGTGAGCTACAGCTCACTTCATCGGATGCATAAATTGGTTAGTCTCTAAGGTGCCACAAGTACTCTTTTTCTTTTTGCGAATACAGACTAACACGGCTGTTACTCTGAAACCATGGAAAAGATTGTGACTCTTTTAGTATGTGCAGCTCTATGTCCGTGTTGTAAAATGCAGAAACTTGGTTGCCTCTCTGTGGGCTGCTAAGAAATCGGAAACATGAACCAGCAGAAGCTTTTATTAAACATTGTGTCTGTCAGTGACTGAACAATGTGTCCACTACTTGGACCCATTGGTTTTCTAGCCCCCATGGCTCTGGGTTTCTGGCCTGTTGTAGAGTTGTCAATGTTTCTTCTGGACGGTGTAACTCAAAGCGTTGGTGTTACTTTGATGTAGAGGAGATGCAGCTATGTCTTTGTTTTTGGATCACTATAAAGGTGGACTAATTTTGCTGTTTTATTACAAGAAAGAATTACCTACACAGTAACAATGGAACTTTAACAAGTCTGTAGTGCTGAGTTGAGTGCTGCTGTTTGAGCTCCAGTTATCTGTTAAAGACTTTGGAGAATGGGAGAAGATACAACATTAACCCCTTGTCTTTCACACCACCAGCTGCTGTTAGTGAAGAGACTTCTTCTCTAGCCAAACTTTGTAATGGGGAACCTGGCAATATCTTATGGCTTGGAATGTTTGAGACTACACCGATGGATTTTTCTATGAGGATTTTCAAAGAAACACAAACAGCCCTCACTAGTGAGCAAATGTTGGACAAATTATGTGATCCCTCCTTAAGTTTAATAATTCAGAGGTGATTGTATGGATTAATTTGTTTTCCAATTTAATTCAGTAAAAACTTCCAATTTCCAGGGTGGATAAAAATCAATGATTTTTAAAAAAAATCAGATTTTTTTAAAATTTAAATTGAATTTTTTTGATAAAATGCTTTTTGAGGAAAAAACCTATCTAAAGATAGTTTTAATTAAGATACATTATAGCTCAAAGGTATCTCATCATGGAATAGGGATTATAAATTCTAATTCTATAGTATGAAACAATATATTCATGTAATGTTTTAAGAAAAGTTTTGTAAATGAGTTCCAGTAGTTCATGGATTAGGGACCCAATTTTATGAGGTTCCAGGGGCTTCTGTATAGATTATTTAGGTTATTCTTTCTGTCTACCCAATGGGACTCAGTGCTAAGTCTAGACAATACCATCAGAGTTGCTTAGTTTTGCAGTTCTAAAACTGTGGATTTGTGTCTCCAGAGATAATGTGCTTGTTAACAGCAAAAAATGTTTTAAATAAATAAATAATATATAGAGGTGAGAAATAACAGACCACAACCCGATTGTCCCTCTGCAAATTTGTGAACACAGAAACAGTCCCTTACTTCTCTCTAAAAGTGCAAAATTTCAAAAAGTTCAGTGAATAGAAGATGGTGGGGCGGAACAGATCTGGACAAGGAAAAGAAGTCTGGAGATAAATGTGAGAAGGGAGGGGGACAGGCAGTAGAAACAAAAGTGAAACTGTTTGAACAGCATATTCCAGAAGTCTTGAGGTCTTTCTGAGTAGCCTTCATTGATTTGAGATCTACCAGACCATTCTCTCACTAGAAGGGAAAACTTATAATGGCAGCAGGCCGTAAAAGAGACCCAGTTTGGGTCTCCTCTATCGCTGCATTGTGAAGAATATGTATTAAGGTTATAACAACAAACAAGAATGCACTTTTATGTAGAAATCCATGAAATCAAGTCTTCCTGACTAGTGATTTAAATCCATTTAATTTAAATCAAATCTACCCTGCCAACTTCTAAAACTGACCTGAAGCTGCTGGAGAATTTTCAGAATGTCTGCCAGAACACTGCAGAATCCGTAGACTTTTGCTGTAGAATTTTTCTCTAGCTTACCACAGAGCACATAAGTTGTTGCTTGTGGCACTCCTTTTGCAGTGAAATGTGGTACTGGCCACTGTCTGAGAATGGCTCTGTAGTCTGATGCAGCATGGCAGTTTCTGTGCAATTTTCTCTAGAGTAATGTTATGAAAGATTTTTCCCCTCTTTTTTTTATTTCAGATAAGAGACACATTGAGCTTTTAAATATTTGAGATATAGAACTTGCAACTTCCATTGGTCTCCTTAAGAGCTCACATCTCCAAAGGCTAAGTCAAGGGCTTAAGGGTAAGCCATTTGGCTGTCATATTTCATTGCAGCAATAAATTTCTCATGAGTTGAATGTGAATTCCCCTTTCTTATTTCATAAGTAGACTTTTTGAAGCACCTTTCGACGTCTTGTCAAATGCTGTAATTAAAAGCTTGAATCGGCATTCAGATGCTCATGATTCTTCCAGTGTGAAGTTGCGGGGGGTGGGGAGGATCTTAGTTCACAGAGAACACTGGGCAATAACTGTGTATATTGACTAGATGTGCATATGTTGGGTTTGCTTTTGTTTTGTTTTTTGAATGTGACTGAACTTTAGATGATTGGGTATTCTGCAGGGATTTTGAGAAATTTCTGTTGGTTAGAATGAGTCTCTGTGGCTATGTCTTTACTGCCAAAAAAGGTGGGTATTTTTACAGCAAGATACTTAATGCATGTTAGTTATCTCACTGTAAAATCCTAATGGAGACAAGTCTCTGTAGCTTTTACCATGATGTAGTTAGGTGAGGTCAGCTGTAGATGGGGGGGTAGAGGAAATAGTGTTGTCCTTGACTACCTACATTGTGGATAAAAACTACAGACCCTTGTGTGCACTTGGATTTCACAGCAAGATAGCTAATACATATTAGTTACCTGGCAGTAAACACACACCCTTTTTGGCACTGAAGACACAGCCTGTGTGTGTAAAGAAAACAGAGTTGCTTTTGGTTGCGAGAGCAAGTTTACTTCCCAGAGTAATTAATTTTTATTGGTAATAAAAGAGCAACGGTAGCCTCTGTTTTTGCCAGCAATCTTGAACTGACTTAGCTCATACCAGCACAATCAGAGTGCGGTGGATCTTGCTGTCCCCATGTGTATGTTTTTGTGTTTTGGCAAGCTGATTGTATGTAAGTAAGTGTTTGAGTTCACAGTGAAGCTGACTGTCACTCGGGGGGTGGGGAGGGGAGAAGAAAACATTTTTTCAGGAGACAACTAAATCTGGGGCTTGAAAGGTCAGTTTTGCATCTGACTATCAGGAAGGGGAAAGATCACTGGTTCACTTAGAAAACACATACTTCAATATATTTACATTGTACTTATGAATTTAATGCTCTAAAAGTTCATGCGATGGGGCTTATGTTCACTTTAGGGACTAACACTGGCTTGAACCAGACACAACATGGACAAGCACAGTGTAAACTTTCATCCAGCCTTGCCAATGCATCTCAATCTAAGCTCTTTGCTAGTCCCAGTCCTGGGTTTATTTGAATAGTGGTTTTCCAGCTGTGCTGAACTATGTGGGGACTTAATGATCTGATTAACTTTCCAAGAGGGACTAGGATCTAAACCATTCAACTCATTTTCACCTATGACCTAATCGGGACTTGAATCTCTCTCTCCAGAGGTGAAAGTCTACAGCATCTGGTTCCCAGTTATCCATGCATACTGCATGTTACTCACTATCTGTATAGTCTTGTATTGGCAGATGATTTGCACAGTCATTTAAGGTACCAATTCCTAGTCTAGCAGTTAGAACATATTCCTCATTAGAGATTTTGATTAGCATTATATTTACATTGATTTATCAGTGGACGGTGTGAGGTATAGCTGGGATTTGTTACTTTTACTGAAGCTGTTTTCCTTTCTTGAGGAGGTCATCTGAATCCCTAATCCTAACAAATGAAGCTCCAGCTACATCAGCTTGAGGTTCAGTGTGGCAGAGTTGTCTTCTTAGTGCCTGGATGACATACTGTGGAAATTTGCATTATAGCGGTGCTTTTCAGTTGTCCAATGGGATAAATAGTGTTGCCAGGTAATTGCAAAGCTGAATAAAACACAGCTTTTCAGCTTTTTTTGTTGTGGAGGAGAACAGGACATTGATCAAAATTAACATAGACTATTTTGTTTTAGGGATTTGTAAAATATTCCTGTTACAATTTTGTGGGAAGGTTTTGATTTATAGTAGCTGTATGGCACACAAAAAAGAGTATTAACAAATATATCCCTTGCAATGCACTGACTTTCTCAGAGTTCACAATCCTTTGTCTAAATCAGTGGTTCTCAAACTAAGGCCGCCGCTTGTTCAGGGAAAGCCCCTAGCAGGCATCCGCAGGTTTGGCCGGTCGCAGCTCCCACTGGCTGCAGTTCCCCCCCCTCTACTGAAAGCTCTAGTCTTCAGTGTTACCTTGCCAGCCTATCATTACAAGAGTAAACATTTTGCTTGTGCAAATTGTGATTCAGAAGATGTGATGGATCTTTTTTGATCTAATGAAGGAAAGATCATACATTTATTGACCATTTTGTACTTTTTGGACTATTATATTTCCCAGTAAATGTCAAATAAGGTACAGACAAACAAGTTTTCAGTTGAATTAGGCTAATTAATAAGCATAGGCTTCCTGTTAGAAATAAAAAATATAATAGCCTTTATGCCAAATCCAGAGATTCAGACCAAAACCAAGAGAGATGTAACATTTGGCTTCTCAAATGCATCAGCAAAATTTTCATTTTGGAAATGTGTTCTGCTGTAGGCTCAATGAGATAAAGGATTCTTCGGTCCTACTTAAACAGGATAGTTTGCAGAATTGGAGGGATTGCATTAATTGTGAAAGATAGCTTTTGTATATTCAGGATATCATTCCATGGTGGAAATGATCAGTGAGTGGAGTTTATTTGGTTACAAATTTAACTTAACTGAAATACTATCATAATTCAAAGAGGTATCCTGCAGACCCCCTGATTAGAATAGTGATCAAGATTTCTTAATACGGAAGTTGCAGTATTTTCTGGTAAAATAATACTGTAATGGGCAATATTAACTGCTCCATTATCAACTAACAGAACCATAAATTTAGGAGTTGTTTGGAGAAACATTATTGATACTGTGACTGATTGCATTTTAGAATACAGTATACTCCTGTTTGTTAGGGTTCCCAACTGTCTAATCCCAGAAAACCCAACACCCTTGCCCTGCCCCTTCCCTGAGGCCCCACCCCTCCCTCACTCCATCCCCCCTCCCTCTGTTGCTTGCTCTCCCCCACCCTCTCTCACATGCTCATTTTCACTGCAAGGCCCAAACAGGCATATTTACTGTTTTGACAGATGTATTATGCTCAGTTCAGGTTTTATTTGTTCCAGGATGCTGGAGCTGGCAGCAAAATAGTCAAAAAGGGTACTTTTAAAAAATGAAAGGTTTTCATAATTCTTTCCCTCCCCTCTTCCCATTTTTTATAGCCAGCTCCATGTTTTTTGTCCACTAAAGTTATTGTAATTTTATGTGTGGAATTAGGACCACACATTATCATAGCTGCAGTGGGTCCATTAAAGGCCCACTCCTGAAGCCCAAATACAAATCCATAGAGCACAACCACAGAAATGCCTATGATACCTATATAAATAAGTCTGTAGAAACTGACTCCCACACCTACATGCAGATACACATGTGTATTTGTGTGTGCACATCTAGCATGCACTAACACATATAATTCCACATTATTTAATATTACAATTGTTGTTTAGTGCCTAGAGACCCCAACTAAGATCAGGGCTCCAGGGTGGTAAGTGCTGGACATACACGTAAAAAGAGAGAGTCTGCAACAAAGAGTTTATAATGTCGCTCGACAAAGGTGGGGAGAAATGTATGATACACTGGCTCTTCTGCAATTACTAATCAACAACATTCATTTTTTAAGAAATAATACATTTCTTTTAGAGTTTAGACACACAGTCTCTTACACACATACCATGCATGCATGCACACACTTGCCTACACAGAGACACTTTTTCGTACACTTTTCCAGGGGCTGCCTAAATCACCCAGCTGGGAAGGGAGGAGGATGGACTGGAGGGGAAAAGATGGGGTAGGGTGGGGTGGAGGAGAGAGGATGGGGAGGGAAAGAGGCGAAGGATGAGAGCAGGGTGGAGGTGAGAGGGGGCAGTGAAGGAGAGAGGATTTTGTTAGGATAATTGGGAGTTCAGATAATCAAGAGAGTAGCCTCTTGCCCCAGTCCCCACCAGCACTCTCCTTTGCAGTCATAAACAGCTGGACAGGGTATAGACCAGTGATACTCAGATCTCTTGGTTCAAGAGTCAAATCAGTGATCAGTATTACCCAAAAGAGCCACAGGAGTGTGAATTCAGTGTTTCATTTACTATAGTACTATATATTCATATTTAAACAGTATGGTGGGAAATACTTAGTTTTTCTATATTATATTATACTATGTTACTAACCAATTCTAGTTGATAAAATAATACTTGGTTAGTCATATTGCTGTGAGAATAATATTTTACAACCAATATAATAATAACCAACTACAAATGGTTGTTAACATAGTAAAGGCATCCTGACTGGTTAATAATTAAATCACAGTGTTTCAATATTATATGCAGGAAAGAGCTGGAGGAAACGTATTAAAGAGCCACTTGCGGATTGTGAGCCTCAGTCTAAATTTCATGGTATAGACTTTCCTGTTGCCACTATGAAGTAATAGTAAGGCAGCAGACTCCCTATCTCACAGGCTCCTTCTGTGGCTGCTTGGGTCAGTGCATGCATACCCCAGCACTGGCTCCTGTAGGCTGCTGGGGACGGGGCATGGAGGTCACGCTGAAGGAGGAGTTGGGTGGGCACCTCAGTGCTGCAACAGCCAGAGCTATGACACAAATTCCACAGGGGACGAGGAGGTTGGGGGAGAGATGTGCATGCCGCAGGGTAGCTAACTGGGGCATTGCAGGCCGCCTGGGGTGTTGCATGTAGACAGTTGTTTTGGGGGTGGGGACAAAAAAACTTTGGATAATGTGGAGGTTTGGATGATAGGGTTTCAGGTAAATGGCAGTATGCTGTATCTTATTTTGGGGGTATGAGGAAGAATGTGGTTTTAAAAAAATGTACATCTTATTTCCAGTATGCATTTGTCTAGCTTCAACTTCAAGCAATTGGATCATGTTATACCTTTCTCTGGTTAAGCGACATGCACAGGCTGCTTAGAACTTAAAAATGTAGTTTAAAAATATTGAAAAATGGCCTGAAAAATACAAATGAAATGGAACACAAACAATGTCGAGTAAGGTACAATTTCAAGATAAAGGATAAAGACATGATATGATGATCAGATAGTAGTATTGCCAATTCTAACCAGTGAAAGTGGTGAGTCAGGCCCAAAAAATCATGAGTGACTTAAATTATGAATCTATTTCCACATGTTAAGTATCCTCACACCTTCTTGTCAACTGTCTAATTGGGCCATCTTGATTATCATTACAAAAGTTATTTTTTCTCCTGCTAATAATAGCTCATCTTAATTGATTAGCCTCTCACAGTTTGTATGGCAACTTCCAACTTATCTGTATATGTATGTGTGTGTGTGTATATATATCTTCTTCCTATATGTTCCATTCAGTGCATCTGATGAAGTGGGCTGTAGCTCACGAAAGCTTATGCTCTAATAAATTTGTTAGTCTCTAAGGTGCCACAAATCCTCTTGTTTGTGGATACAGACTAACACAGCTGCTACTCTGAAACCTTAAATTATGAGATATTTTTAAAATTTATTTTGGGTTCTTTTTATTTTCCCTCTGGTTTCTGAGCACATGCTTTACATTTTCAAGCTTTTTTCATAGATTCATCGATACTAAGGTTAGAAGGGACCATTATGATCATCTAGTCTGACATCCTGCAGAACGCAGGCCACAGAATTTCACCCACCCACTCCTGCGAAAAACCTCTCATCTATGTCTGAGCTATTGAAGTCCTCAAAGCTCCTTGCGTCTCCTTTCATAAGACAAGTTTTCCATTCCTCAGATCATCCTAGTAGCCCTTCTCTGAACCTGTTCCAGTTTGAATTCATCCTTCTTAAACATGGGAGACCAGAACTACACGCAGTATTCCAGGTGAGGTCTCACCAGTGCCTTGTATAACGGTACTAAAACCTCCTTATCCCTACTGGAAATATTTCTCCTGATGCACCTCAAGACCACATTCGCTTTTTTCACAGCCATATCACAATGGCGGCTCATAGTCATCCTATGATCAACCAATACTCCAAAGTCCTTCTCCTCCTCCGTTACTTCTAATTGATGCTTCCCCAGCTTATAACTAAAATTCTTGTTGTTAATCCCTAAATGCATGACCTTACATTTCTCACTAAATTTCATCCTATTACTATTACTCCAGTTTACAAGGTCATCCAGATCCTCCTGTATGATATTCCTGTCCTTTTCTAAATTGGCAATACCTCCCAGCTTTGTATCATCCACAGACTTTATTAGCACACTCCCACTTTTTGTGCCGAGGTCAGTAATAAAAAGATTAAATAAGATTGGTCCCAAAACCGATCCTTAAGGAACTCCACTGGTAAGTTCCCTCCAGCCTGACAGTTCACCTTTCAGTAGGACCCGTTGTAGTCTCCCTTTTAACCAATTCCTTATCCACCTTTCAGTTTTCATATTGATCCCCATCTTTTCCAATTTAACTAGTAATTCCCCATGTGGCACGGTATCAAACGCCTTACTGAAATCTAGGTAAATTAGATGCACTGCGTTTCCTTTGTTTAAAAAATCTGTTACTTTCTCAAAGAAGGAGATCAGGTTGGTTTGGCACGATCTACCTTTTGTAAAATCATATTGTATTTTGTCCCATTTACCATTGACTTCAATGTCCTTAACTACTTTCTCCTTCAAAATTTTTTACAAGACCTTGCATACTACAGATGTCAAACTAACAGGCCTATAGTTACCTGGATCACTTTTTTTCCCTTTCTTAAAAATAGGAACTCTGTCAGCAATTCTCCAATCATACGGTACAACCCCTGAGTTTACAGGTTCATTAAAAATTCTTGCTAATGGACTTGCAATTTCGGGTGCCAATTCCTTTAATATTCTTGGATGAAGATTATCTGGGCCCCCCGATTTAGTCCCATTAAGCTGTCTGAATTTCGCTTCTACCTCAGATATGGTAATATCTACCTCCATATCCTCATTCTCATTTGTCATGCTACCATTATCCCTAAGATCCTCTTTGGCCTTATTAAAGACTGAGGCAAAGTATTTGTTTAGATATTGGACCATGCCTAGATTATCCTTGACCTCCACTCCATCCTCAGTGTTTAGCGGTCCCACTTCTTCTTTCTTTGTTTTCTTCTTCTTTATGTGGCTATAGAACCTTTTACTATTGGTTTTAATTCCCTTTGCAAGGTCCAACTCTACTTGACTTTTAGCCTGTCTCACTTTATCCCTACATGTTCTGACCTCAGTAAGGTAGCTTTCCTTGCTGATCCCATGACTTTGAGGACTAGAACCCTATTTAACAAACCAAACGCTTACACTTCCATTGAGTCTCTTGAATCCAAGAGCCGGAGATTTAAGAAAACACCAAATACTGAAGGATTCACATTAACATTGTGAAAGCTGGCAACCCCAATGAGAGTCAGAGCAGGGAAAACCAATATTCTTCACACATAGGTGTATGAGAACCAAGAAGCCTAAAGATACCATAGGTCTTCTAGATTATCACAGGGAGTATAACAAAATAGTAGAAAAGTTAACTGAAATATTTTGCCTCATTCTTGACTGTCAGTGATGGGATAATGTCTTTCCCAAAGGCACCACTTATTGGAGAGCATTGTGTGGCCTTGACACACGTGTAAGTCTGGAAGAATATTGATTATGGAGCAATTTGAGAAACTCAAGTGTAATAAATCATCAGACCTTCTTGTTTCTGAAGGAAATAAAGTGCGACAAAGAAGTGGTAAAGAGATTCTCACACGGTTATGCAATGCAGCTTTGAAAATAGCAACTGTTCCTGAAGAATTTAGTGCCTGTGCAGGGGGGGGTGGGGAGGGACCAGAGCCAAGAGGAACCCTGGGAATTACAAATTAGTGAACCTCATTTGTTTTCCAGGGAAATGTATTATTTAGCAGCATTTATATTTTGCTAACAGTCAGCCAGTCACAACTATGTAGGAGTACAAATATGAAAACAAAGTGCTTGTCCTCAATAGCTTGCAATATAATTGATAGTGAATCTAACTAAAGGCAAAACACTACCACACTTGGAAAATTTAGTTTGATCGGATCAAACGGACACATTACTTGCAACTGAAAACTATGCCCCTCTCTCTAGTTAATAAAATTGTAAAGGTCCAAAGAAGGTCAACAGAGATAGAAGTACATATGAGACTGTAAAAAAACAGAATTAATTAGCATTGAAGGGAGAGGAGAGGGAAAGTAGTTGAGGTTCTTTAAAGAACGGTGTATGTATAGTTAAAATCTCATCCATACTCTCTTATGCTGGCACACTTGAACAAGGGGTCACTTGCTGAAATTAATGCTGGGTAAATTTAAAGCCAATAACAGGAAATAATTTTTCAGAGCTTGGAGTCAGCCTGTGGGATTCAGAGCTCCAGGAGATCAAACTGTCCTGCTGGAGCTGAATTTTAAAAGGAGCTGGATAATTTGATGAATGATAACTTTTATTAGGCTTGCTAGGACAAAAGTAATGAGCTCATAATTGCAGGGTTCAGGAAGAAATTCCTCCTCACCCATCACACACATACACAATTGGCTAAGTGCATTATGGCTTTTTTACACACGCACACCCCCCCCCTTTTTTTTTTTAACTGAAGCATCAAGTTGGTGGCCACTGCTTGAGGCAGGACATGAGACTTGAAGCACCAGTTGTTATATCTTGTCTGCAAATCCTATGTTGCTTAATTTTTTTAAATTGGATTGTTTTCCTAACCTAGAAAAATAAACCACTTTGACATTTAAGTTTATTTCTGAGGATTTGAAACCATGCAACATATAATGATGGTATGAATTGAACATATCACTGGATATCTGTTCAGTTACAATGACCTGTCAGAAAATGATAGCTCAGTGGAAGCCAAGTTTGATTTTCCAAGCTTTGCAAAATCCTAACCTAAATTTTCAAAAGTGACTTAATTTGGGGTGCCTCATTGTTTTAATTTATTTTTCAAAAAATAAATCTTAATGTGGTGTGACTTTTGCAGAAGTGCTGAGCAGCTAACCTCTGAAATTCAGGACCCTGAACACTTACCTCTTATGTAGCACTTTTCATCACTAGATCTCAAAGAGCTTTATAAAGGAAGTCAGTGTTGTTATTCCCATTTTACAGATGGGGAAACCGAGGCACGGCTAGGTGTAGTAACTTGCACAAGGTCACCAAACAGGTCAGCAGCAGAGTCATGAATAGAACACAGGTCTCCTGACCTAAAATCCGGATTACTGAAGAATCTTGTCTTAAGTTAAAACGTTCACTAGAGTGCACTGGTAAGTTCTAGATTTCAAACATGAAGGGTATGATTCTGATCTTGTTCACACCAGTTTTACACAATGGAGTTAGTGTAGATTTAGAATAGTGTAGGTGAGATCAGAATCAGGTCTCAATTCCCTAACAGAAGAAATGTAATGACAGACCAATAAATGGTTTTTCTTTTCACGGCAGCCTCCATGTCCTCCAATGTCCCTTTAGAAAGGAAACCTCATTTAACAATAAAACTAGGTAAGCAAACAAAACTTTTTCTATGATTACTGAGCGTGGTGTTCCATTGTATTATGAATTTTCAGACCTCAGGACCATAAATTAATTTTAGATTTATTTTCTTTATTCTTCCTGAATCAGAGGAGTGTTGACAGTTTCAGGTTCTTCGTCTCTCCATTATTTCAAAACAATTCATAGTTGTATTTAGTTTTTTTTTATCAGTGTCTCTGTGAAGGATAAAACAAACATTGAGTACTCAAGGTGTCAAGGTTCCTCCCCCACTCTGAACGCTAGGGTACAGATGTGGGGACCTGCATGAAAACCGCCTAAGCTTATCTTTACCAGTTTAGGTCAAAAACTTCCCCAAGGTACAAAATATTCCACCCTTTGTCCTTGGATTGGCCGCTACCACCACCAAACAAATACTGGTTACTGGGGAAGAGCTGTTTGGAAACGTCTTTCCCCCCAAAATACTTCCCAAAACCTTGCACCCCACTTCCTGGACAAGGTTTGGTAAAAAGCCTCACCAATTTGCCTAGGTGACTACAGACCCAGACCCTTGGATCTTAAGAACAATGAACAATCCTCCCAACACTTGCACCCCCCCTTTCCTGGGAAATGTTGGATAAAAAGCCTCACCAATTTGCATAGGTGACCACAGACCCAAACCCTTGGATCTGAGAACAATGAAAAAGCATTCAGTTTTCTTACAAGAAGACTTTTAATAGAAATAGGAGTAAATAGAAGTAAAGAAATTCCCTCTGTAAAATCAGGATGGTAGATACCTTACAGGGTAATTAGATTCAAAACACAGAGAATCCCTTTAGGCAAAACCTTAAGTTACAAAAAAGATACACAGACAGAAATAGTTATTCTATTCAGCACAATTCTTTTCTCAGCCATTTAAAGAAATCATAATCTAACACATACCTAGCTAGATTACTTACTAAAAGTTCTAAGACTCCATTCCTGGTCTATCCCCGGCAAAAGCAGCATATAGACAGACAGAGACCCTTTGTTTCTCTCCCTCCTACCAGCTTTTGAAAGTATCTTGTCTCCTCATTGGTCATTTTGGTCAGGTGCCAGCGAGGTTACCTTTAGCTTCTTAACCCTTTACAGGTGAGAGGATTTTTCCTCTGGCCAGGAGGGATTTTAAAGGGGTTTACCCTTCCCTTTATATTTATTACACAAGGTTTAGTTGTGAACTCGGTGGACAGAAAAAAGGATGTAGCAATAATTGAGACATGAGATAAGAGACTGTATGAGAGTTTTAACTGACTTAGATGGATAGGAAACTCTGTAATATACAGATGTTATGAAGAAAGAAACAGCAAGATTTAGAAATAGCCTGTATGTGAAGGCCTAGAGAGAGAGGTCCAAGTCAAGATGACACCCAAACTATGGGCCTGAGTGACAAGTAAATGGTGATGGTGTCCACGGTGATCGAGAGAGGAGATAGATTAAAACCCCTGTTTTAGTCATGTTGAGCTTGAGCTGATGGCTAGACCTCTACTGAAGTTGTAATGTTCTAAACTCCTCAGAACTAGCTTAAAGCCAAAGAAAATGATAGAAATGTATATATAGTCTGAAGTCTATATTTAAAGGTACCTTTTGCAAAGCTGCCGTAGTGATAACTGAATAGGCGAAAAGTCTTGGAGTAATAATGAATGAATCAGTGTTACTGGAAAAGATGAAAGCAAGAGTGTGAAGGAAATATTTCTGTACTAAGCATGTAGCAAAGTGCGAAAGTAAACATGGACTAGTGATGTATGGGCCACTTATTCAAACAGCATGTTTTTAATGTTGAAAAGGCACCTGTATTCAATGATTATTTAACACTGTTTGGCAGGAGGAATTATCCTGATTATTCAAGACAGATCTTTCCAAAACAATGTAGGAAATCTTACTGTAGATTCAGCAGTTCATCAGTACTTCTGCAAATGGAGGCAATGTATTAAATGATAGAAGTTATGTCCCTTTCTGCATTGACTATCTACCTCTTGAGGTTGCACAGAGAATTGGCAATGTAGCTGTGCCTTGGCAGGACCGCATAGCAACTAGAAGAGAAGACATCCTGTATTCCCATGATTAATGAAACAGTTATGTAAGACAAGGTTTGTCGCCTTCAGTCCTTGGATGTTTGGATTAAAGGGGTAGGTAGAGCACTACTCCTGGGGGCATGCTACACCAAAAAATTAAATTCTGCACCAAAAATAATAATAAATTCTGCACACAATATTTTAAAATTCTGCAAATTTTATTTGTCACATAAATGTGGAGGCTCCATCATGGCATTGGGGAACACAGGCCACTGGCTGCATGGAGGTGGGAGATCACTGTGCAGCTCCCCCTTCCCTCCCCCCAGACACTGACTCAGCAGTGAGGCTGCACCCAACCCTGACACAGAGCAAGGAGCGGGCAGCGGCCCTGCCCCAGAAGCATCCTAGGGCCTTGCCCCTCCATGCTAGGTGTACCAGGTGTGGGCAGGCAGGCTCAGCAAGGCAGGATCCAAGTGAGGACGGGCTTAGTGGGGGGGGAGGGATCCATGTGTGGGTTGATAGAGTTCTGTGTGGGGCAATCTGGATGTGTGCATCTCAGTGGGGGATCTGGGTGCTGGGGGGATCTGGATGCACAGAGGCTTGTTGGGGGTGTTCTGAATGCAATGGTAAGGGGACTCTGCAGGGGGGTCCAGGTGAATGTGGTTGGGGCTCAGCAGGATGAGGTCTGGGTGTGGGGGGGATAGAGCTCGGCAGGGGGAGTGTGGGTGTGGGGGGCTCAGTGGAGGGTCCAGACGCTGAGGAAGTGGGGCTCACTGAGGTGGGGATCCAGGTGCAGCTGGTTGGGGCTAGGTGAGGTGGGGATCCAGGTATGGGTGGCTCGTCAGGGTGGTCCAGGTGCAGAGGGAGTGGAGTTCATCGCGGGGGTTCTTAGTGCAGGTGGGGTGAGGCTCAGCAGGAGGGTCTAAGTATGAGGGTGTCTGGATGCATGGGGGTTGGGCAGATGGGGGAGCAGCTACCTGTACACGGATCCCTCCCCCTGGAGCTGAGGAGTGATGGGTGCAGGAAGCGGGTGTGGGGGGAGTGAGTTTGTAGAGCTTCCTGCATCTGGGAGAGAAATCTGGGGGTGGGTCTGACCCGGCTCTGGATGCTGTGCAGGGGAAGAGGAAGTCCTGTCCTGTCAAGACAGGACTAGCAGCTGGCCCTGGGTAGGAGCCACCAGCCAGGTCTTCCCCAGGCCCACCCTCTGCCCCACGGTGATTTTGTGTCTCTGCCGGCTGCCCTGGGCACTCGAAACATGCTGGTGGGGAGGGTCACATGTCTGCTCTTGTGGCTTCCCTTTGCTTCCCTATCAGAAAGACATTTTTCTGTGGGGAAGTAAAGAAATCTGCAGGGGACATAAATTCTGTGCATACACAGTGGCGCAGAATTCCCCCAGGAGTAGAGCAGGCAAACTTCTAAGAGAAACTTCCAACTGGAAGAAAGCACTTTTTAAAAAGTGAACATCTCTGATTATGCCAAGTGAGCCAACATGCCACACGATAGTTGGTCACATCCACTTTGTCGGATCACATAAGTGCTTCCAAAAAAAATCATAACTTTGTTAGTCTTAACAGATAAATGCATTCAAGGCAGTGGAAGCTCAACAAGTTTAATGCACATGTAAGGTCAATATATTTGGGTTACAGTTCAGTTTTGTAGCTCATAGAGGTCTACGTTGAGTGTTTCTGTAGCTTTGATGTTAAACTCCATACCAATAGAAGCGCTTAGTTAATTCATTATCTAAGCACTTCTGTTGGTATGGAGCTTATCAAAGTTAATCTATTAACAATATGCTGCACAGCCTTATGTATTCAAAGGGGCTGAAGAGGTTGTGACTGTGAATTGGACATATTGGGAAGGAGGTCTCTTCAAACTTGTGTCTGGTTAAAATATCCTCTTAGCAATATCTAATAATGTGGCTTTATTGTAATCTACTTCAGTTCTATGGTCGTGCTCTCAAAAAGTGCCCTTAAATTTTTACCATGCAAGTTTTGCACATTCAAATAGATGCATTAGCAAAAGTTGTAAGGGCAAATTTAGAGACTGGATTTGGGGTCACTTTGATTGAGGCACCTCATATTAGATTTTGGTTTTCTTATCTGCTTCAACCCAATTTTTTATTTTAGGATTTATATTTTCTTTTGTTCACCTAGGTTTGTGCCACTGTTGTGAGCAATGGCTCCCTTCTTAAGGATATCTTTCAACTCATTTGAGCTGGGACCAGTGCAGAATGAAGGGGAGCAGCTGCAGCCCTTCTGCGCTATAAAGATGAAAGAAGCCTTGACAACAGGTACAGTAATGACTGACACATTTCTAGACTTGAATATGCTTTAGAAATTACATACTCTACACACGTGCTGTGGCAGGGCTGCAGGACTCAAGACTCAGTCCTGCAAGGTGCTGAGCACTCTTGTCCTGATCCTGCAAAGCACTTAGGTGTGTTGGCTTCACTTAAAGAAAAGTGAGAAGTTCCATTGACTTCTGTGGAGTCCATGCTTTTGCTGGATGTGGCCCAGATTGCTCAGCACTTTGCAGGATCAAATCCTTCATTATTAATTTCCTATTTCTCTACAAAAAAGAAATGTATGTGCCAAAACTTTCTAATTGTCCTATTTGCATAGGTTGTTGTGGTGACTAGCTAATGAGCTAACATTTGCAAATCCGCTCTCTGCATGCTAATTGGTAAAATATGCTTACCTGAAAGTTTGGGGAGAACTGTGGTGTCCTGGAAGAACACTCTAAATTGCATTGGGATGAGAGCCCTTTTTCTCAAATGCAGGACAGTAAATGGCTGCAGTGTGTTAAATGAAATATATGTTAGTGGGAAATTTGGTTTATCATCATCACCAAAGGTTCTTGATAGGAATTAATTTGTTTGGAGCTAATTATACTCCATGTGAACATGTCCCTATGACAAGTTAATGCAACACAAACAATAATAATTACCTATGGGGTGGGGGAAGACAAGTTCTTTGACCTTCATTTCAGAATTAAATTAGTACAGTATGGCTGTACTAAACAAAAAAGAATTAACATTTTTGAAGGATTTAGAGGCCTGTAGAAACTGTCTTCCTATCACAAGAATTTAGGCCCATTTCTTCCTATGATATTTATCTAGTGGTTGCTCATAATAGCTGCATTGAGCGGGCAGTAAAATCATAGGAATTGCTATGCCATATCAGACCCAAGGGCCATTATTCTATCTCTGACAGTTGCCAGCACTAGATGCCTCAGAGAAATAACAAGAAACACCACAGTAGGCAGATGTGGGATAATCTTCTCCACAATTTATAATCGGTAGAGATTGTCTTAAGACCTGACAAATGAGGTTTTACATCTCTCCCAAAAAATTGTTAGAATTAACTATAACTGAATATTCTTGTTACCTGCATAAATATCCAATCCTTTTTTGAATCTTGCTAAATCCTTGGCCTCAGTGATTTCCTGTCACAGTAAATTCCACGTGCTGTGTGAAAGTGTTTCCTTCTCTCCGTTTTGAATGTCTTAACCATTCCAGTTCCTTGCACATCCCCTTGTTCCTGTTCTGTGACAGGAAGAACAGGCACTCCTGATTTTATGTACTTTTACCATGTCTCTTACTTGTCTCCTTTCTAAAATAAACAATCCCAATTTTTTCAATCTCTCTTCATGAGAGGTTTTTTTACAGGCCTTTGATCAGTCTCATTGCTCTTCTGTGAAGCCTCTTGAACCTTGTTGGGTTTTTTGGGGTTTTTTTTTTTGGAGATGCAGTGACTGGTTCTGCACAGAGTGTGGTCCTACACAGCTGCTCTGCTGTAGGGTCAAGTAACAACACACCAGGGTGGGGCAGTATGATGCTTTCTCGGGGTACCCAGAATTGTGAGTCACCTTGTTACCTTCCTGCCTCAGTAGAAGAGAGAGACTTCTTTGTGCTTAACTGGGTGTTAGCTACCCAAACAATCTCCTCAGGGCTCTGCCAGCCCTTGTGTGCCTAGAATCATAGAATATCAGAGTTGGAAGGGACCTCAGGAGGTCATCTAGTCCAACCCCCTGCTCAAAGCAGGACCAATCCCCAACTAAATCATCCCAGCCAGCGCTTTGTCAAGCCTGACCTTAAAAACCTCTAAGGAAGGAGATTCTACCACCTTCCTAGGTAACCCATTCCAGTGCTTCACCACCCTTCTAGTGAAAAAGTTTTCCTAACATCCAACCTCAACCTCCCCCATTGTAACTTGAGACCATTACTCCTTGTTCTATCATCTGGTACCACTGAGAACAGTCTAGATCCACCCTCTTTGGAACCCCCCTTCAGGTAGTTGAAAGCAGCTATCAAATCCCCCCTCATTCTTCTCTTCTGCAGACTAAATAATCCCAGATCCCTCAGCCTCTCATCATAAGTCATGTGCTCCAGCCCCCTAATCATTTTTGTTGCACTCCGCTGGACGTTTTCCAATTTTTCCACATCCTTCTTGTAGTGTGGAGCCCAAAACTGGACACAGTACTCCAGATGAGGCCTCACCAATGTCGAATAGAGGAGAACGATCACCTCCCTCGATCTGCTGGCAATGCCCCTACTTATACAGCCCAAAATGCCATTCGCCTTCTTGGCAACAAGGGCACACTGTTGACTCACATCCAGCTTCTCGTCTGCTGTAACCCCTAGGACCTTTTCTGCAGAACTGTTGCCTAGCCATTCGGTCCCTAGTCTGTAGCAGTGCATGGGATTCTTCCGTCCTAAGTTCAGGACTCTGCACTTGTCCTTGTTGAACCTCATCCGATTTCTTTTGGCCCAATCCTCTAATTTGTCGAGGTCCCTCTGTATCCTATCCCTACCCTCCAGCGTATCTACCACTCCTCCCAGTTTAGTGTCATCTGCAAACTTGCTGCGGGTGCAGTCCACGCCATCCTCCAGATCATTAATGAAGATATTGAACAAAACCAGCCCCAGGACCGACCCTTGGGGCACTCTGCTTGATACCGGCTGCCAACTAGACATGGAACCATTGATCACTACCCGTTGAGCCTGACAATCTAGCCAGTTTTCTATCCACCTTATAGTCCATTCATCCAGCCTATACTTCTTTAACTTGCTGGCAAGAATACTGTGGGAGACCGTATCAAAAGCTTTGTTAAAGTCAAGGAACAACACATCCACTGCTTTTCCCTCATCCACAGAGCCAGTTATCTTATCATAGAAGGCAATTAGGTTAGTCAGGCATGACTTGCCCTTGGTGAATCCATGCTGACTGTTCCTGATCACTTTCTTCTCCCCTAAGTGCTTCAGAATTGATTCCTTGAGGACCTGATCCATGATTTTTCCAGGGACTGAGATGAGGCTGACTGGCCTGCAGTCCCCCGGATCATCCTCCTTTCCTTTTTTAAAGATGGGCACTACATTAGCCTTTTTCCAGTCATCTGGGACCTCCCCCGATTGCCATGAGTTTTCAAAGATAATAGATCATGGCTCTGCAATCACATCCGCCAACTCCTTTAGCACCCTCGGATGCAGCGCATCCAGCCCCATGGACTTGTGCTCGTCCAGCTTTTCTAAATAGTCTTTCTCCACAGAGGGCTGGTCACCTCCTCCCCATGCCGTGCTGCCCAGTGCAGCAATCTGGGAGCTGACCTTGTTTGTGAAGGCAGAGGCAAAAAAAGCATTGAGTACATTAGCTTTTTCCACATCCTCTGTCACTAAGTTGCCTCCCTCATTCAGTAAGGGGCCCGCACTTTCCTTGACTGACTTCTTGTTGCCAACATACCTGAAGAAACCCTTCTTGTTACTCTTAACATCCCTTGCTAGCTGCAAATCCAAGTGTGATTTGGCCTTCCTGATTTCACTCCTGAATGCGTGAACAATATTTTTATACTCCTCCCGATCATTTGTCCAACCTTCCACTTCTTGTAAGCTTCTTTTTTGAGTTTAAGATCAGCAAGGATTTCACTGTTAAGCCAAGCTGGTCACCTGCCATATTTACTATTCTTTCTACACATCTGCAACCTCAATAAGGATTCTTTAAAATACAGCCAGCTCTCCTGGACTCCTTTCCCCCTCATGTTATTCTCCCAGGGGATCCTGCCCATCAGTTCCCTGAGGGAGTCAAAGTCTGCTTTTCTGAAGTCCAGGGTCCATATTCTGCTGCTCTCCTTTCTTCCTTGTGTCAGGATCCTGAACTCGACCATCTCATGGTCACTGCCTCCCAAGTTCCAATCCACTTTTGCTTCCCCTACTAATTCTTCCCGGTTTGTGAGCAGCAGGTCAAGAAGAGCTCTCCCCCAGTTGGTTCCTCCAGCACTTGCACCAGGAAATTGTCCCCTACACTTTCCAAAAACTTCCTGGATTGTCTGTGCACCGCTGTATTGCTCTCCCAGCAGATATCAGGGTGATTGAAGTCTCCCTTGACAACCAGGGCCTAGATGCATGCCAGTCCCCAAACCCTCTTGAAGCATTCGCCTGTATGGCCAGCACTTAGCCACTGGACACACTCAGAAATTCCCAGGTAAGCTGTCCTCCAAGGAAGCAGTACACACATGAGCTTCTTTGATTCAACTATAATATTACACCATAGAGAGATACTTATAGTGAAAACAATCATAAGTTTATTATCAAAAGGCTAACATTTAGTGAGTAAGGATAATGATGGAAACAGAAACACACTTCATAGAGTCCCAACTTAACTTCATCAGGCTAAAACCTTTGTCTAAAGTAGTTTTTCAGCTAAAGTAATCTCTCAACGTCTCCAGCCAACATGGCTGGGATCCCTCTCTCATGAATTGAAAAAGCACTGACCTTTTTGCTTTCTCAGTGAAGGACAAAAAGGTGTCCTTTTTGCCTTCCCCTTGTATCCCGAAAGTTCATTGTTTTGTCCCCAGAGTCAGAACGACAATTGTGGTTTATTCCCATGTGTGCTGACTCCATGTTGCCTTCACATCCTCATGTTGCTGTTCCCATCCACTCCATGTCATATGCAAACAGGCTTCCATTCTATTAGCTTACAAGGCAGACGTACACATCCTTTGTCGGGTCAAAACCTCTTGTTAAGCCTGTATTGATTCAGTCTTTCAAACATATTTGTGTGTGTGTGTGTACACACACACATATACACAGCTCTGTAAATATCAATGCTACATACATCTCTCAATGATTATGAGGATCAGTATGACATAAGCTTTTAGTAGAGACCTCATTTGATGGTCTTTGCTTTCATAGTATTTGTGCAATGTGGTGGATGTAGTGAGTTTGTCAAGCCAGTCAGAAGTTACTGTTACAGAACAATGAGCCCTTTTGTCAGTTGGCATTGAGTGGTTCTTAGGGTCACAGGCAGTAAGGTGACTCAGAACAAGATCCAGCAACCTCCCTTTGAAAATCCGGTTTTAATGGGGTTGGAAAAAAGAGGCTCACCAGGGGGGTTGAGAGCCTCCTGTCAGGTGGGTGCGAACCTGCACACCCTCTCTTCATGGTGTGCCCCCACCCCCCCACCCCATGTCAGCTGTAGCCCTTGTCAGGTGGGTCTTCAGTGGCTCAGCCCTCCGGCCGAGTCACACAGAGTCAGTATGCATGAACACGAAAACTTTGCCTTGTCCTTGAATCCTGTGCTGCCACCACCAAGCGTGTTAAACAAAGAACAGGGAAAGAGCCCACTTGGAGACATCTTCCCCCCAAAATATCCCCTCAAGCCTTACGCCCCCTTTCCTGGGGAAGGCTTGATAAAAATCCTCACCAATTTGCATAGGTGAACACAGACCCAAACCCTTGGATCTTAAGAACAATGAAAAAGCAATCAGGATCTTAGAAGAAGAATTTTAATTAAAGAAAAAGTAAAAGAATCACCTCTGTAAAATCAGGAAGGTAAATACCTTACAGGGTAATCAGATTCAAAACAGAGAGAATCCCTCTAGGCAAAACCTTAAGTTACAAAAAGACACAGAAACAGGAATTTACATTCCATTCAGCACAGCTTATTTACCAGCCATTTGAACAAAAGGAAATCTAACGCGTTTCTAGCTAGATTACTTACTAACTGAACAGAAGTTCTGAAGAGCATTCCTGACCAGGTCCCAGCAAAAGCATCACACAGACAGACAGACCCTTTGTTTCCCCCACAACCTCCAGCTTTGAAAGTAACTTGTCTCCTCATTGGTCATTTTGGTCAGGTGCCAGTAAGGTTATCCTAGCTTCTTAAACCTTTACAGGTGAAAGGGTTTTGTCTCTGGCCAGGAGGGATTTTATAGTTCTGTATACAGAAAGGTGGTTACCCGTCCCTTTATATTTATGACAGGTGCATATATTTCTCTTTATATTGAATCACAGAATCATAGAATATCAGGGTTGGAAGGGACCCCAGGAGGTCATCTAGTCCAACCCCCTGCTCAAAGCAGGACCAATCCCCAACTAAATCATCCCAGCCAGGGCTTCGTGAAGCCTGACCTTAAAAACTTCTAAGGAAGGAGATTCCACCACCTCCCTAGGTAATGCGTTCCAGTGCTTCACCACCCTCCTAGTGAAAAAGTTTTTCCTAATATCCAACCTAAACCTCCCCCACTGCAACTTCAGACCATTACTTCTTGTTCTGTCATCTGCTACCACTGAGAACAGTCTAGATCCATCCTCTTCGGAATCCCCTTTCAGGTAGTTGAAAGCAGCTATCAAATCCCCCCTTATTCTTCTCTTCCGCAGACTAAACAATCCCAGTTCCCTCAGCCTCTCCTCATAAGTCATGTGTTCCAGTCCCCTAATCATTTTTGTTGCTCTCTGCTGGATGCTTTCCAATTTTTCCACATCCTTCTTGTAGTGTGGGGCCCAAAACTGGACACAGTTCTCCAGATGAGGCCTCAACAACGTTGAATAGAGGGGAACGATCACGTCCCTTGATCTGCTGGCAATGCCCCTACTTGCACAGCCCAAAATGCCATTGGCCTTCTTGGCAACAAGGGCACGCTGTTGACTCATATCCAGCTTCTCATCCACTGTAACCCCTACCGCGTTGAAGGTTCTCTCCATTAATGTACTTTTTCTGATGTTCCAGGGGCAACATTCTATAGTACTGTGCTTTCTGATGACAACATTCAGTTTTTAACAATCAGATGACTAGGCCGGTCTACTGGATGTGCCATGTAGAAGACCTGGTCTTGATGGCCAGTTTCTTATTGCCCAGTGCAGCAGAAACTTCAAGCAATGGTGAGATAGCATGCTCATCCCATAGACTATAGGGAGTGTCTTATGGTTGAACAGAAACCCTTACAACTAATTAGTACAACCATGTATATCGCCAGTTAGTCATTCCTGTCTTTTGTTTGAAAGATGATAGTGATGTTGGAGAAGAAAAACATGGGTATGAGAAGATCCTTTAGGATTATAATAAAAGTTCTGTCTAACTTAGGGCTTTCTATAGTTACTCTCACCATCTGTTTATCTAAAAACCTTCATAGTAGCTATAGAGAGTGCAGAGTTCTGGAAAGAACTTTTGATTAATTGAAACCTTTGCTGTGATTAGCTGTCTACAAGACTCTTCAAATTCCAGGTAAAAGCTTTTGAATACAAGTAAAGGGAGAAAAAACAGAAGGTCATAACAAAATGCAGGAGATATTCAGGTGGCTGTTTGTGAACATTTTGAGAATGCCTTTTGGCAAGCAGACTTAAGCTTACTTGTCAAAGCTGTAATTTGTAATGCTGTTCTTGGCAGGCATTCCCTAATAAAGAAATACTAAGGTGTTATTCTTTACTGCTGTTTGGACAGCTCATCACAATGAGCAGAGTGCATCAAACTAACTGTTATTGAATTAATATAAACTTAACTTGGAATTCATGCTTCAGAAAGGTGTTTAGATAATAAGGGCACAATCCTTCCCTCGGGGTAAACAGGACTTCTACCAGTTACTTTGATGGGAGGAAGATCATGGCCTAACTTCTTTGGGTAGGGGATGTGCTCTTGTTCTGGTTTGTACAGCATTAGCACAGGAGAATCCCAGTCGGTGACTAAGGCTTCTCTGCACCATGATAATACAAATAATAATAATAATTGAAGTCCATGCATGCTGTACAGGAGGAGGGAGGACTTGCAATACTTTGAAAGCTGTAGAAATCATGACTGGATCAGACCACAGTACTGTTAAGGGTGACTTTTCCCTATGCTGCTTCTGAATAGAACTGTGAGAAGAATATCAGAATAGGTTAGGAAACTAGTTAATGAGATTTTTCAGCTTCAGGCCACCAGCTGGAATTCAAACTAGGCCAGCATTAAACATCTCTTAATTTGTCATCTAGTGGTGGATGCCTGACATGAGAAGCTTGTGATCTAATCCCCATCACACAATAAACTAACGCCTTCTGGGCATTTTCAGCAAACAGTCTAAAGACTGAACTGAATGTCCATGGACACTGAACTACCATCTGATATAGCTCGTCCTTCTAGATCCAAGTTGATGCGCGTTAGCACTTTCACTGCTGGTGCCTGTGCTATAACTGATATGTGGATAAACATAACTCTCAAGGATCAGAGAGTTTACCAATGTTGGAATATTTTGGTGCTTTCCTGGGTGGCAACCAGAACCTCATGCTTTCTGAGGTTCTCTCCTGCTTATGATTTCATAGTGAGGGTCATCTCAATGTTATTGTTTTTCCATTTAAAGTCAAATCAGATATTGTCCTTTGTAGAGCCATCACTTATCACTTACCCCACTTTCTGTGCCGTTTTCAGAGAGGGGGAAAACTTTGGTTCAGAGGAAACCCACCATGTACCCAGAATGGAAATCTTCCTTTGATGCCCACATCTATGAAGGACGTGTCATTCAAATTGTTCTCATGAAGGCAGCAGAAGACCCACTGTCCGAGGTGACTGTAGGGGTATCAGTCTTGGCAGAGAGATGCAAGAAGGGCAACGGCAAAGCAGAGTTCTGGGTAAGTGTGAAGATGAATCCATTCAAAATCACTCATTTGTGTTTTTTGTCTTGTTTGATTTCACTCAAGCTGAACAGACATGCCATTTCACTTTTAAAATAAGAGTGTTTGCTCCCTTTTGACATGCATGGCAGTCTAAGTAAGACAGTTATTTTAGAATTGCTAATGATGTAAATAATGGAATATCAGTGTCCGTGAAGTTGATAGTAAAATCCTAGGCTTCAGTGTCTGAAAATAATGACCCATATCACACTCAGAATTTATCTTAAAAAGTACCACAGACTATGAGTGTGATCAGCATATATGTTAATAGAGTTGGATTATCACAATTAACCTGTATATGATAAAAAGTGAAGCTAATTCTAAGTCTCTTTAATTTCGTATTTTGCTTTTCAAAAATAATGTCTACTTGTGCTGGAACAAGTTGTTTCCTTCCTTCCTGACCCCCTGCTATTCTATCATCCTTTATTGCCCTCATGTCCTGTGACATATGTGAAGAGTTCTGTTTACAAATGCAATTTTGAATGCCTTGTTTCTAAATAAAAGCTCACTGTTGCAATGATTATCATTTTGTCTCTGCTATTTACATGGCAAATGATTTGTAAACTTGTTAAAACTTCCCCATTAAATAAACAAATTAAATTTTTGAAAAGTCTTTGGATTCACTGTCTCATCTTGCCCTTGAGTGAAGAGCAGCTGTGTCTTATGGGATGAGGGTCTGGTTTATCTCAAAAGGTTGAATGTTTTCTCAGTAGTCCTGAGGTCTCCATATATATTATTTTACTAAATGAGTTCTCCCATAAAACTTTAACTCAAGCATAGAAAAATAACAAAGTAGGGGAGTCTTGTGTTTAAAATGGCTTCAAGTTAGGCAATATAAAATTTATCAAAACTTTCATAGTTGCTTCATGACATTTAACAAATTTCCTAAGCACAGTTCTGAGTCTGAGTTAATCATTTTGGAAATGATTCTGGGTAGACACTGAAAACCTCAAGTGACAAAAAGATGGAAACATTCAAAATTATGTTTTCAATAGAAATGGGATCAGAACCCTGGATATGAACATCCAAAACTCTGGTGAAGTTCAGATCAGAATTCAAACTTTGCAGCCTGGGTCCATCTCTAATATTTAATATATTGATGCTTTCATTTGATTAATTTGACTTAATTGATTTTTCATTAAGTAAAATCCCAACTATGTCATATTACAAAACCGCTTCCCCTTCTACATTTTCATAGCTTCATATATTGGAAGTGAACAAGGAAATATTTTAAATGCATTTGTGATTTCCCCTTTTTCCTCATTCACTGAGGTAGACCAGACCCTAGTCCCATAATACATTGTTTCTGTATCTCTCAAGGTCAAGATGAGTGAGCGGCATCCAACAGAATTTTTTGGTATTTTAAAGAGCTTGTTCTCATTACTTACAGCAGTGGCATATAATCCATGTTTAAAACATTAGAGGGTCTCCGCATATTAAATCAGTCGTTCAGAAATACATGCTTAATAATGCAGAGTCTATAAGCAGAGGGAAATGCTTATGCTTGCCATAATTTGGATGGGAACTCTCCATTTATATGGTTGGGGGCACCCAATTATGATCGTACCCAGTAAGAAAGTATAGATATATATAGTCTCACCCAATATGCATGTGAGTGTAGAAGTGGACCTCAGAGAGCTCTACCGGAAGGCTGCTGTGTCTGATAAAACAGGAACCTGTCTCTCTCTGCCTGTGAGAGAGACAAGATACGTGAGGTAAGCTTTTATTGGCCCAACTTTTGGTGGTGGAAGGGACAAGCTTTTATGCTTCACACAGCTCTCCTTCAGGTCTGAGGAAGGTAACCAGTTCGTCTAAGCTAATTACAAAGTGGGACAGATAGTTAAGCATAAGGGGTGCACACATGCGTAGGAGTCCACTTAAAATGAAGTGGGCAATTAAGGGTTAACAGGCAGTAGAGTGTGTTACAAATTGTGTTAAAGAGCCATAAAACCAGTGTCTTTAAGTCTGTGGTTTTTAGTTTCTAGCAGAGTTATGAATTTAAGTTCCAATGCTTGTCTTTTGAAGGTATTACGCAGGTTTCGTTTGAGGAAAAGGACTGAGAGGTCAGTATGTTGCATTGTGAAAAGAGTTTGTCCATGGATGATATTGTGTTTTTGTCTTTTATCATTTCTCTGTGTGAGTTTATTCAAGAGCATAGTGATTGTCCGCTTTCATCCACTTAGTTGTCATGGGAGCCTTTGATGCACTGGATGAGGTACACCACAGGTTGCAATAGGTATGTGTGGGGCCTGTTGATCTTGAAAGATGTGCTGTGGCGCGTATTGATCATCGTAGCAGTGGAGAGATGTCTACAGGTTTTGTATCTGCTGCTCTGGCAGGCTCTCGTGCCACTTTTAGTTAGTGTGTCCTGTTCTGCCGGTAGCTTTCTTGTAATGATGACCTTGGTGAGGTTGGGGGATTGTTTGAAGTCCAGAAGTGTGAGAAGTGGGATATGGTCCCCATCAGGTATGGGTTGTAATTGTTTGATGTTACCCCATATGGATTCTAGTGTGGGGTGGTAGGTGACAAATAGGAGTTTGCAATCAATGAGGTTTTTTTTATTTATTGAAGCAGGTTCTCTCAGGGCATTTGGATGATCTGTTCCATGATGCGATCTACTTCTCTGTGGAGAGAAGTGAAGGCAGTTTTAGTGTTCAGTGAAGGCAGTTTTAAGTGCATTTAGTGTATCCCAGACTTCCTCTTTGGAGCAAATTCTGCAGTATCTGAGTGCCTGGCTGTAGATAACCATTTTCTTGGTGTGTCTGGGGTGGTTACTGGATCTGAGGGGGGAAGTGTGGTGATCCATGAGTTTCTTGTATATAGTCAATTATAGGGTTCCATTTTTGAAGCTGCTGTTGGTGTCCAGGATGTCAATACTAGTGTGGGAGTGTTCTAGAGTGAGTTTGATGGATGCATGGTGGTTGTTAGATTTCCATCACAACTTCATGAGGGAGCTTAGGCCATCTGTCCAGAGGATGAAGAAACCATTAATGTATCTCAGGCATATCTTTGTTTCTGTGGTGCGTTTTTCCAGAAATTCTTCCTTGAGGTGGCCATTGAAGAGGTTGGCAGACTGGGGAGCCATCCTAATACCCATGGCTCTTCGCGTGGTTTGGACAAACTGGTGTTAAATGTGAAGGATGAAATGGATGAGTTTGGTGATGTTTGTTGAGAGTGGATTTCTGAGCAGTGTACATTATCTTTTAGGTATTTGAGGCAGGCAGTGATACCAGCATGGTGAGGGATACTGGTGAATAGGGAGATGGCATCTATGTTGGCAAGGATGGTGTTCTGGGGGAGGTTGATGGAGTTTCTGGAGGAAGTTGATAGTGTCTTGGAGGAAGCTGGCCTTTTGTGGTGAGTGGTTTGAGGATGGTTTTGTGTATCCTGATATTTCTTCAGTAAGAGTGCCATTGCGAGATATGGGTCTACCTGGTTTCCCTTGTTTGTGTATCTTGGAACGCAAGTAGAATGATCCTTAGGTGGATCATGGGGGATGAGATGGTAGTTTTTCTGAGAGATGTTTGGGGAAGGATTTGATGGTGTCTTTAAATTCCTGTGTAAATTGTGGTGTGGGGTGGTCTTTGAGTTCTTTATAGAAGGTGGGGTCAGAGAGTGTCTGTTGGCCTCATTGGCATAGCCATCTGATTAAGGACTACAGTGGTGCCCAAGCTGTGTGCTGATTAGATCACTATCTGCTGGTTGAATTTCAGGGATGGTGTAGCTGTTCTTTGAGTGGTGGAGAGATGGTGGTGAATGTGATGTTCTCTTGAGGATTTCAGTCGATTTTTTTTGTTCCTGAAGCAGTCAGTGTAATGATCCAGTCTGTGCTTTCGTCCGCTGTGGGAGGGTCCAGTCAGATTATTCTTTTTTCTTGTGACTGTCTGTGGGGATGTGGTAGTTGTGGGGGGGTGTTGTCTTTGTTCTGAAAGAAGTCCTTGAGGCAGAGCCGGCAGAGGAATGTCTGTAGTTCTCCACGTTAGTATGGTATCCAGTTCAGAAGACGTTCAGTTCCTTGGAGAGTACGGATAGTTCAGTTCCAGTTCGGGGTAGTCTTGATAGATTGATGATGTGGGGGTGGAGTGTGGTATCCATGTGGCAGGTCTCTGCCTTTCACAACATGTTATTCTGACGTTTAAAGCTTGCATCAAAGCAGTTAGGTTTTCCCAGAACTCAAATACTCAAGGAGGGAGCGTACCACTGGGTGTCTTTGGGAGGGGACAAACAAGTGCCAGCTTGCACAGTGAGTTCCAGAGCCCTCCTGCCAGTGCATGGCAGGATGGCTCAGGACAGTTGGTGGAGAACAATAGTGGGGAGTGTTCTTGTTGCTGCTCTGAAGAGGAGTGAGTGGTGTGCATCATTTCTTAGTTTGTGCAACACACTGCAGTATGTGCGCTTAAAGGCAGAGGGTTGTGAAGGTGGTCTGGTTACATCCATAAGCAACAAACCATTCCCCCTTTGGGAAGCAGATGTGGTGGCTTCATGGGCCCCTCTTAGCCCTTTCTGAATGCTATTTATATAGGCCCAGGGGGTTGTTACATGTATCTGTTGGGTACAGGAAGGCCTTTTGCAGCTTTTACAAGTACGTTTCTGTAGCACAGAGCAGGATTTGGCTCTCAGCAGATTCCAATCAGTGTGGCAACAAGTATTTTAACTGCACCCAGTAATACAGGCACAGCAAAATCTAAATGGTGCAACACAGGATATTTCACCACTGGCTGAGGCTTGATTGTATTGCTCCACTAATGTTCTGAAAATGGATGCTGCTGCACTCAGCGGCCTCTCCTCACCTTGCTGAAGGAGAGAGAGAGAGAGCCTTAACCATTAGGTTCTTCCCCAACCCAGACTGACCATCCAGAAAAACAGTAGAGGCCAGTGAAGAGCAATGAAAAGGAAAATGACATTCCTGACCGTGTCTTCGTGTGTGTTTGCACTGTACCGAGCACTGTTCAGGCCCTGATATTGGTTGTGGATTTTGGACACTACCATACTATAAGTAGTAGTAAATGATAACATGGGAAATGGGGTGAGGAGAGAGAGAGTTATCTAGAGTGTGAGTCCAAGATGGCATGTCAATCCATTGATGCAAGATACACAGTGCTATACACCCAATATGGTAGCAGTATGCACTTTAAACTTACAGAGGTATATAAGATAATGGGCCAAACAGGTTTTAGAGGACAACTTTATTAAAACATGCTTAATTCTAATTTCATTTACATATATTGCTGGGATACAATATTAGAGGATTTGTTCATCCTTTGTATTCCAATGTAACACTTTCAAACTTTGCACAGTGACCTTGGGTTCCCTGCAGTTCTTCAGACCTGCATGTTTTGTTTTTTGGAAGTTAAAAATAAAAGGGTGAATTTGAGCGCAGGTGAATGGTGCTTTATAGACAGCATTGTAGACTGAAGTCCTCTATTACCCTGCAACAGGTACAGTGCAGGCAGCAGCTGTGCAAGCTTCCTCCGTATTGCTTCAATCCTGACCTGAAGGGACCATATCTAGGGATGAGAAGGTAGTTCAGTCTCCATAGATCTGTCTTAGGTCTCCTGCAGAGACTGCCAACTAACAGGAGTTGCCATGTGAATCCTTGTCCACCACTAACTTTACATAGACCACCAAACATTCATCACATGGTAATGACTTTTGGTCATTAACAACCATCGTCTGACTTTAACCAGTGACCTAGGCATGAAAAACTCTATTCTCCCACTACATTTCCTTCTACCATCCAGCTCCCTAGTGATCCTTATGTGATGCCTGGCCCTGACATAACAGGAGAAAGTCAGAAATGCAATCCAGGAAATGAAGAGTGGTAAGATAGTGGGACCTGATGAAGTGATGGTGGGCTTGATGAAAGTCTTGGGCAAGAGAGAGAGAAAATGGATGAACAGAGTGGTTAAAATCATATGGCAAGACAAGAGAATTCCTGAAGACAGGCGCCAGGTTATGCTGGTCCTAATACATAAGAAGGGAAGCATCCATGAACATAGAAACTGTTGATGGATAAAGCTGTTGTTGCATGGGATGAAGATACTGGAAGGTATCCTGGACGCGAGGGATAGGAGAATGATGGAACCCCTCATTGAACAAAAAAAGTTCAGCTTTAGGAAAGGACGAGGTACCATCTTTGTAATTCAGCAAGGGAAGAAAAGCAGTTAGAGTACCAACAGGATGGACTTTTATTGACCCAGAAGAATGCTCACACCAGCCTTAGGTTTAATAACTATGGTGCATGCTCTGTATAGATGACTTAAAAGAGTGATCTGAACATGTTTTGGAAAAACAAGTCTCTGAAGTTTCACACTGCACCAGGGGTTGGCCCTAACTCCTCTGCTGTTTATCGTATTGGTGGCCTATGTCAGCAGGAAGATCAGTGTAAATCAAAATTAAGAAAATAAAAAAGTAACCACTCAGTCAGTTGTCTTGATTACAGCAGAAACAAAATAAAAAAACTCAACAACACTTTGACCATATTGCATGGTCTGGCTGACACTGGTTCATCAAAGCAATGAAAGAGGCAAGAAGAGATAAAAAGAAATAAAGTTGGCATTGTCACTGCAATGAAATACAAGGGGTATGGAGAAATATCCCTGTTTCCAAAGTCATTATCCTGTAATTTTACTTAAATGACACTTTCTAATTCTATTGAGAAATATCAATTAAACTAAATCACTGCAATTATCTTGTCAACCCAATAATTCACTGTTGGTATCTTTCCTCTCACAGCTTGACTTACAACCTCAAGGGAAGGTATTGATGGCTGTGCAATATCTTCTAGAAGATGCAGGTAAAGTAAACTTTTTATTTTTGTCAAGTACCAACATTTGTAACATTTTTCTTATATTTTGTTTTCTACAAATGAAATTACATTGTGGAAAGTGCATTCTTCCAGAAAAATTGTACTCTGTGGAATTTTCTAATGTATGAAGTTATGCCTTTGTAATTCCATCACTTTATGCAAAACCAATCTTGGGTGCATATCTAATGTATCTATCTCAGATACTTATATAGCCTCCACTGCTGTAGCATTTAAGCACCTCACAATCTTTAATGTATCTTGGCTGACAACACCCCTGTGAGGTAAGGAAGTGCTATTCTCTCCATTTTATAGTCGGGGAATTGAAGTACAGAGAGGTTAAGTGACTTGTCCACAGTCACACAGGAAGTTTGTGGTGGAACAAGGAATTGGACACGCATCTTCCAAGTCCCAGGCTAGTGTCCTAACCACTGAAGCTAAAAACTGTATGACTGAATGAAATAATTAAATGTGTGTCAGCAAGTGAATAATGTCAGTGCTGTACCATTTTATTTTAAATGCTGTAAATTTTGTATATATTGAGAAGGAATGAATATAGTGTATGGAGGAAAACTAGGGGTCATGGGATACAATTAAGAAAGGGGACATTTAAGCTGAATAATGGAGAAAATGTCTTGACAGCCTGTAGAATAACTTCCTAGAGGAAGTGGTAGAAACCCCATCTGAGTTTTAAACTCAGACTGAACAGTGGGCTTTTAAGTATGCTCAGGGAACAGTCCTGCACTGTCAGAGAGATGAACTGAATTACTTACCACTGACAGCTCTCGTCTGTCTCTGTCTTCTATGGTTTTATACTGTGTGTCCAGTAAATTAGAAGCCATAGCACTATGACCACTCTGTCTCCAAAATAATTGTGCCTATTCGGAAATGGCAAAAAGATTCATGTCATGGTTGGAATGAAACTCTGCTTGTTTAATTTTTACCCACACACCTAAGACTAGAAGAGTTTAATATCGTTTGAATTTCATTTCAAAATATTTGCACAACACTAATTAGTACTCTTTCGCCTCCAGATCACCAGTTCATATCCAGTCTAGTTTGGAAATACTTTGCCACCTGCTGATTGTTTAGTCTATACAAATTGAGCTGATGGACTCAGCCCAGATCTGTTGCTATTAGACAAGTGTTGACATTTAAAAAATCAGTCCCCTAGTTAGCAGTAACGCTTGTTGGCATTTCCAACAGAGGAACAAAGAACTAAACGGACTATAAAGACTGGGTTGAAACACATTCATGGGGGAATGATGGGGCAGGAAGACTGTACTCTTGTTACATGTGGTGTAACTATTCTATGGATAAGACGTACAAGCTTCTTTCTCCAGGGCTCCCCATCTGGCAGTTCTCCCTGCACTTGTGACTCTATGCACTCCCCGCTCGTGGCCCCATAAAGTCCAAATATCTCTTTATCAACTTCCTCCTGGAACTGGAATCTGGACTGGAGGGTGGGTGGTATCTCCACAAGTGTTGGGTCTTTTTCTGGTCTCTCAACAATGCATTCATTCAGCCAGAGTTCTTCTAGGCAGCATTCACTGATTTCTTGGTCTGTTCATATAAATGGGGATTGTCTAGAGTTCTCCATCTCTGAATCCTTTGTTTCGACCCCAATACCTGCACCCTCATCCCTGTTTTTTTCATTCTTTGTCCCCCATATTTAGTTAATTCCTGGGCTGTATAGCCCCTCCTTTACTTGAGGGATAGGACTTTTGTTCTTTGGTGGGCTCCACCTACTTACCCAAGATTCAAATAGGCTGACACCTTTGACAAGCACTACATTTGCACAGAAAAAAAAAAAAGGAAAAATATTTTTATTGGAAAAGAATCTGCTGCAGATAATCCTTTTATATTCTAGTTATACATAAAGGATATTTAAAAAGAATGTCAAGGAAATGGGACATTAAAAACATCAAGCTAAAATGATTCTATTGTCGTGAAACTCTTCAACATGAAGTCCTATTGCACCACCTGTACCATCTGTGTGAAACCTACTGTATGGTTACTAAAGATAAAATGTGGTGGGATATGTGTGATCACAGAGTTCTCGTTTGGACATACCATTAATGATTGTTCTCTTAAGTAATAAAACTTGGTAAAGCAACAAAATTTGTGTGACTCTGAAGACTTATTAACAGAAATCTCTCTTTAAAATCTGAATGTTTTAAAATAGTGGTTAGTACTATTCCAGTCTGTGTTCAAACTGGCATCAGGGAAGTGTGTTAGGAAACATTTATCTCGGTCCCCACACACCGCTGGTTCACATGCAAGATTGCTGCAGATTAGAGTTAGTACTATGACAGCATATGTATTGACAAACACAGGGATAATGCATAGAAATCTGATTGTCAAAAGCTTGCAAAGTTCTGGGCTGAGAGTGAGCAAAGTGAACTTTTCTAAATATGTTATGATGGTTCATTTAACAAGACTGAGGCCTGTCTTTGTCTCACTCAGGAGTATGAAATATAGTCATAGTTTGCACTGAAAATACCATAGAATTTTGCAAATTATCACACACAAGCCTATAGTCTTTTCTCAAAGATGTACTCTAGTAGCGAGGTGCTGTTATGAAAATTCTAATATACTATACAGCATGCTATGAGAATTATTATAAATAATTAAAACTAAACAGCAATTATCAAAACAAATGGAGAAAATAGATGTAATATCCTTGTGCTTTTTTGCCTACTTCTTTGTTAAATCATAAGTCTCTCAGTTGTTGTGAATTCATGAAATCATCCTATAATTAACACTGAGAGAGTGTTAATCTATAGTGTTGTTAAACCTTTGGATAAAGTCAGTATCCAAGACAGTTAGCTCTTCAGTCTCGTCAATCTAAATCTAAATTCTAAAGCTTTCTTTCTCTTTTTGTCCGTCATTTTGTGATCAGGCAAGTTTGGCAGTTTCAGTAAAACAAAAAAGAAGATATTTGGAATGGCCATTTTGTGTGTTATATCTAGGGAGTGTTACATATTTTTCAGCATTAATCTTGCCTTTATTATTGCTGACATGACTTCTAACTGAGAAATTAAAAAGGAACAATAGAAAACTAGGGAGAGCAGAGTGCTAATATTCTTATACTATAGGGGAAAGGCTTGTAGGGGGAAACTGATTTTCCCTGAGGCTTTCTATTTTTTTCAGTTTACACCAGAAAACTAAGGGTAAGATTTGTAAAAGTACTTAGATGTACAAGTCCCCTTGCAAGACTTGTGCTCCTAAGTCACTTAGGTGTCTCCAAAAATTTCACCTTGTTTCTTATACTGTGTAGGGCTTTGTTTTTATAAGATAAATATTATTCCACTAACATAACATATGAGGTGATTGCTTAATGACCATTAGAAATACATTTAGAAGTTGAGACCAATTAACACTCTACAGGGCGGACACTGCTATGTATTAGACCTCTTCAATATCTAAGGGTATCTATACACTACCTGCCGCATCGGCGGGCAGCAATTTATCACATCTAGTCTAGACACGATAAATCGACCCCCAAGTGCTCTCCTGTCCACTCATGTACTCCACTGCCGCGAGAGAGAGAGGCGGAGTCGACGGGGGAGCGGCAGCAGTCGACTTACCGTGGTGAAGACACCATGGTAAGTCAATCTAAAACATAGATCGATATCCCCCTCCCCTCTCCCCCCCCCCCCCGCCAGTGTAGACCAGGGCTAAGAAGGAAAATGAGGAAGCTGTTCGGAGGGAGAAGATAGAAGGCTGGAGCTCATGAGAGAACTGGCAAAGGAAGAAAAGCTGACAGTACAGTACTTTATGGGGAGGTTTTTAGAGTCAGGTAAGAAAACTGTAAGGAGTAGAGTGGAAAGTTAGGCACCCATGATCTATATATCACTGAAAGTTGAAATGTTTAAATCTAGGACAAACTACTACCATCATTGCCTATCCTGCTGCGCATGCCTTAGGCTGTTTGACCAGTTTGAGAGTGCTGGCAAAACAGGATCTTATTTTGGATGCTTCCCTGGCTATAAGTATATGACCAGAATGGGAACAGCTTTTATAAAGATAAGAAAAATCATGTGAAATTAATAATTATTGACCATTTTAGATGTAGGCCAGAAGGCCCTGAGCAGTGGTAATTGGCCTCCTGAATTATTCAGTCCTATGGTCTCCTATCGCGAACCGTAAAGTATAGGTGCAAATGCCAACTATCCCTTGTGCCCCCACATATCAAAACAACAACAAATCCCTAAAACCTCTAGTGAGACAGGAATGTATCTTAATAGGATCATCAGTTTATAGTGCTTAATTTGAACTACTGCAGAAGTTTCTTTTAAATGTTTCTCACTCATGTAAATGGAATAATACTGATGACTTGTCAACATGGAAAATTATTCCAGAACAGCTATTCCTGATTAACTTCATGTGTGGATGCTCTTAGTCTTGAATAAGAATGTCTTACTCCAAATTACCTTAATCCACATATGAAGTTAATCAGGAATAGTTAATCCACTTTCAGTTCACACCCTCCTGTATTGTGTAGGCAAACCCTAAAAAAGGATAAGATTTACTGTCAGTAAAGCAGAAGGTTGCTGTGCTCTGAAGTTACCTTGGTGCAGTGCATGAGAGTTGTTTAATACTTTTTCAAGATTGCTTCTTCAGGTACTTTTGAGGGCGTTGAATAAGAATATGCACCCTACCAAAAAGGCCAAAATTAGAATGTAAATTGCAGAACCATAATTTCAGAAAGACTAACATTTAAATATTTGAAAGCTGAGAGCAGATGGCTTTGCACAGTAAGAACTATGGCTAAATGCCCTAATAGATGGCAGGAGTTTTAATTAAAAGCAAAGCATCTAATTATCACAACTCAGAGAATTTTGTGAGGTATTTACCATCTAGCCAGAGTATGTTTCTAAAAAGGGACAGCTAAATATTGTTTTTCTTGATGAGTTTAACTCCGTGTCACAACAGAAAATCAGAGGTTCTAGTTATTGATAACTAAAAAAGAGTAGATACATAAAGACATCACGTAAGGGGTTTAGGTGTTCTACATAGGCAATGTTTTGTTCTAACCAACATTAATACAGTGCTACAATAATCTATGCTACTTTTTATAAAAAGGTGTATATGCCCAGTGGGTGTGTTGAGAGAGGGCAACATCTCTTTGTGAGAATGCGGGGTTACATCTTGCTGCTTGATCGCAAAAAATGTATATATGAACTAAGACATTCAAAATTTAAATAGGTTCGTTTTTTAAAAAAGCCTAAACACTGAGCTGAACATAAAAAGAGATCACCATGTAGGACATCTTGACTGGCCTAGATTTGTATTTTAATTTTCCTGTTAGTAAAAAGAAAAATTCAGCAAGAACTTCTGTGTGGGAAGTATGAGCCTTTCCTAGCTTTCAGAGCAATTACAAGCTAACCCCCTGTTCTGGTGCAGGCTGTTCAGTCAGTGAAGATTCCCCCTCAAGACTTGCACTTAAGTGCCTTTTTAAATGCAAATTTTACAAAAGGAATCGGCCATTCATGCACTGACAGTTCAACACTCATTTCCAATATCAACTTAAAAAGTGTTCAGTAAGCAGCAATAATGGATTTGGGGGCGGGGGGAGGGGATCAACCTGAAAAATAATCAGAAGAAAACAAACCATTTTGTCATCTTTATGGATAAATAGCCCAACAATTTGGGTTCTGCAGAACAAATATTTTGACTGCATTGCACTATCATATACTAATGCAATAGGTAGAATTCCAATTAACTGTTAAAGTAGAAAAGTTTGGTGCATTTGAGGAATGTCTGCACACTGATCTTTACTTTTCATATTGGCACTACAACAATTGGCTAACAATAAAAGCTACAGTTGTTATAAAGGGGAACTGAGATTACATTTTGCTGCGTCTCTGTGCAGACAAGGTTTTCTTTTTATCTCGCAGGCTTATATAATTCCATGAAAAATCTCCTAAATGTATTTGCTGATTTTTCTAAAATATTATAAAACAAGATTATTTTAGAGCCAGTATTTCAGGTTTCTGACTGTTTATTTTAGGATATTGCTGATATTACTAATGACATTTTACCTTAATATATTACCTTGCTTTTGAGGGTTTCAGAACACTTTGCAAATGTGTATAATTGTCCCCATTTTCAAGATGGGGAAAACGAGACCATGACTTGCCCAAGGCAATGCATCAAACCAGTCTACCTGAGTCCCAGTTTCTTGTTTTAATTACTAGACACACACTATTGCCTCCTTGGCAATACTACCTTTCCTTACTTCTGTCTGAAATTTTTGTTTATATGGTGTTTGTGACGCGTTTAACCCCCCTTCTGGGATGCCACCTAATATACTGGGATTTCACTGAGCCTGCCTGCTCCACTAGCCTGGGCTCCCGCTCCTTTTTTCTGAATTACGCTCTCCGGCCTCTGGCAGCACACACACACAGGTCGGGGTGCACCAGCTGTAGAATTACACAGAATCTGCAAACAGCTGTCTATGAGAAGACTCAGCTAGAAAATCACCCAGCACTCAAGTGCAACTCCCTTCTGGAAAATACACCCAAAATAATATTGTTTTGTGCTGTAGAGAAATCTATACAACATAAGCTCATAAATTCGCCTTCTCCCTCAATGTGGAGGAAGATATGCACAACTTCTTGCTGCCCCCCTCAGTTAGAAATTGCACAAACTGGATGTAATAATAAACAAATCAAGTTTATTAACTAGAAAAGGCAGATTTTAAGTGATTATAAGGGATAACAAACAGAACAAAGCATATTACCAAGCAAATAAAACAAAACACACATACTAAGCTTAAGATCTTACAGAGACTGGTTTCCAGCAGTAATTTCTCACCCTAAATGTTGTTTTAGGCAAGTTTCAGAGTTTCTGTAGCTTAGAGTTCCAGTTATTTCTCTTTACAGACTAGACTTCTGTCTTAGTCTGAACTCAGCCCTTGCCCTTCCCTCAGCTTAGTCCCTTTGTCTCTTCAAGTACTTTCAGCAGTCTTTCTTCTTGGGCAGGAAGGCAATGAAGAAGATTCCTGTTTGCCTTATTTCCCAGCCTTAAATAAGATTTACATAAGGTGAGAATCTTTTCTTTCCCAGTGTTGACCTCCCTCCTTCTAGTAATTTTCCACTAAAAGTCCAAGATGGTGTTTAGTACCAGGTGACAGGACCACTTGACCTAGTAGTGTCACAGCTAGGATCCTTCTCAGGAAGGAGAGAGATTAGTATCTTCAAAAAGTTACTGTTTCTTCCTAATGGCCCATCAAGGCTGATGACCTGTTGTCTGGTGGGTGTCTCCCAAATACAAACACAGTTGTAATTGTTACATGGTCCATATTCCTAACTTTAGATACAGAAATGATAAATGCATACAAATTGGATAATCACAGTCAGTAAATTATAACCTTTCTGATGATACCTTACAAGACCCATCTTGCATAACATACATCAGTTATGCCATATTTATAACATAAGCATATTTCCATAAAGAATATGGGGTGTAACATCACAGTGTTTAATATTGAACCATCAAATATGTTATTACAAAATAGCTTCTTTGGAATAAATTGCTGTTAAAATGGTAAACAAAGAAGGCTGCCTTGAGATATTGAAGTAGCACTTAACTCATGTTCCTTTGTTGCAGATTAGGGTCTGACAGGAAGGCTGCTAGACAATTTGGTGACAGAAGGAGGTCTCCTTCCCAGTCCTTGAAGTTCCTTTCTCAAGGACTCTTTAAAACAGTGGCTACAGAGCCCTGACTTTCAGGTACCAGAACTCAAGGCCCCCAAATTGTCCCGTCCTGAGAATTTTTTCTTGCCTTCCATATTACCTTTCCTTTAAAGAGAGAATGTTGCAGATGGGACTCAGGTGACTTTTTTCATGCAACAGAAAATGGGAATGGGGAGTAAGGCATGTGACCCCTCACAATGTATAATGTTATGTACTTTCCTCCCCCACCCTCATATTGTGTAATTGGAAATAAAGTGATGCTCCTGAAAAGCAGCTGCAGCTTAATAGTGTGCAGATGCAATACATTTTATGCCTTGCTTGACCTTGTTTATTCAAATGTAGTTAATGACCTTATCCAGTAAGAAAACCCAGCATCACAGTGCATGGTTTAAGACTGAGCCTCTCACTCTGTGTGTGAGCAGCTTGGAAGCAGCTGGAATATATTTTGTTTTGTTTTGTTTATTTCTGGACTTTGAATTGCCATGCTGCTTGCTTCAGCTTCTAGGAGAAAGGGTTAGTGAATTATCTTTCTTTTCAGAGTTATCACTTATATCAGAAAGCAAATGCTTCACAAGTTACTTCCAGGATATTAGCTGGTCCTGTTGGGAGGAGGGAATATGAATTGCTCAAAGATGTGTGTACGCTGCTTTAAATGTAATGTGTCGTCTTTGCGTGTTGTGTGGAGAGTGTTGAGTAACTGAATATGAGATTTGAAGAGAGGGAGATATAATTTAGCTCATTATTTTTCATGCTAAGAAACAGATTTATAGGTGTTCTGCTAACACCATCTACATGCTGGGTAGGGCTAAATTACAATACAGTACAATCTCTGGTGCGCAAAGCACGTTTGGCATTCTTGTCTCCTTTTAAAAATAATAATAAACCATAATGATGATAAACTAAAAGTCAGAAGATGGCCCTATAATTTGTAAGATGTGAGGGAGAGCAAATGTATCTGTGAACTAGGGGGGAGAATAATATCCCGAAGAGATGCCATATTCGGCATATTGTGATCTGTCTAGTACTAAACTGAACCTTGAGTTCTCTCCCTTAAGTAAATTGATGGTTTACATACATGAACATAAATGGACTTCATGAAAATCATACCTCTTAAAGGTGAGATTTTTTAAAAAATAAAATAAAATACTAAATTTATTTTATTCTGTCGTAGCCACATATTATACTGTAGACAATAAGCCAGCAATGTACATTATCAGCCAAGTACCATAAACCACAAGGCAGAGGGAACTGAACTTAGTTTTCCCAGTGCACAGGAGGTAGATAATGTATTTTCAGATGTTAGGATGGACTGGTTCTCCTTGTGCTTTAAAATAGGGTTCCTGTGTTTACAGAGAGCAAGAACTATCAAGCATTTCTGTGCAGACACGTTAACTCTATGAAAACATTTAGGGTGAAATGTTGGCTCCATTGAAGTCAGTGGCAAAATTCCCTTTGAGATCAATGGGATCAGGATTTCACCCTTAGAATTCTCCTCACTTCCTACCCCGTAGCACCTTGCTATGGCAGTAGGTGGGTGGACTGGAAAGGTGAAAACTTTAACATTGCAACAGTGTTGCCTCTTGCCATTCAACCATTATTCACACGCAAACCACCATAGCTGGAAATCTTGAGTTCCTCGCTTGCCTTGCATCTGATGTAGGTGGTATGTCAGGCAGAGGAGAATAGCAGGTTGGTGACAGTAGGATTTAAGGATTTCATCCTGTTCCCTTTGAAGTCCATGGAAAAACTTCTGTTAATTCTAATGGTGAGGATCAAGCCCTAAACTACTAAGCTGGTGGGGAAGACATAGCATGATGAGAAAAGGACCAGTAGCACCTCTGAAGAATGAGCATTAGCTGTAATTTTTAAAATGAGAAGTAACTTTTCTATTTACTCCTTTACTCAGTGTGATCCCATACCATTTGCGTGTTAGAAACTTGTGCTGGCTGTGGTGTTCAATACATGGACTGCAGATTTGTCCATTTTAATCTGTCCCCCCCCACCCCTTGTTTAAACGGCAGTTTGCTAAAATACTGGTGTCCTTACTTTGTCTTTTTTCTGAGTGCTTTGGCATCATTAACTTTCATCAAAGTCCAAGACCTTTAGATCACACTCAAAGGTAGATATAAGTGCAGTATTCCTGTGATACTATGCTGCAGTATCTGAGTTGAAGCAATGGGATGTCAGCTCAGTTCTTGGTGTGGAGTTTATTTACTTACAACTCACACACACACACACAAGAAGAATGTGTCATCTAGAGGGCAAGGTGCCCTGGCAGTCTAAGAAAACAGCTATTACAACTAACTCATTCAGTTACCCTTGCAATGGAAGTGCAGCAACTTCTAAATATATGTCCTGTTAAAAGGTTCTGTGGAAAAAAGAGTAATTGATTAGTTACTCATATAAAAGGTTTTAACATAACTGCCATGGGCTGGTGTAGATTTAGATTGAATACTATATGCCAGATCACTATAGAAAGGGTACTGCTCATGTCAGTAAACAAATGCATAATTATATTGGTATTGAAACCTAAAATATGTCATCAAAGCCAAACCCACAAGTACTCTCAGAACAAAGAAGTCGATACAGATAAAATAAACATTAAAATACATAGAACGAGAATATACATGATGGTGAAAAAGTAAATGAACAAAATATACTGTTTTAGGAACAAACATAGTAAACAAAAAAACAATTAAAAATAATCAAGAGTAGCAGATGTATATTTAGATTTATTATTTTATTCAAATGTAGAGTTCTGGAAAGTTTTCCCTTTTAAAGTAGTTTTTGTAAAGGTAATTCATTCATGTGTGTGTAGCATGCGTGCAGATTGTAGGGCCAGGTTGAAGAACTGCTTTCTCTGAGCTGAAAGAGCCTGTGCAAGGCAAGAAATCTAGTTTGGGGGAAATGTGTATTGCTGTGCAAAGGTTCTAGATAGATGTTTTTATTGAATTTGGCCCGGAGGGCTTTGTTAACATTCAAACGAACCAATGGCAATGCAACAGAATAGTTAAAGGGACACTGTGAACTTCGGCTTTAGTAAGTTTTAAATTGAAGGTGGTATTATTAGCATGGGGGAAAATGTGTTTGCAATATGTTCTTTTTACATTGGCAGTGCTCCTTTAACTGGTCAGTCATTTAGCACAAAACTGGATTTCACCTATCCATACAAATCCACCACTATGAAACATTCATGGCAAGCTCTCTTTTTTTTCAAATCCCACCATTTGCTTTCCCATTTCTAAGCTTTCAAAAAAAACCCCAAACCCATATTGTATACTGAATAAATTAATATCTTGAGAGCTCAGCTCTCTGTCTCTCTCTCTGTGAATATTGGTTTATTAGCTTCTGGCAAAGATTTTTTTTCCTTGGGCATTTGGAAATGAATGGGCTGATTGGGCTGAGATAGTGCTCTTGGTATGGGGGTTATTGTCATTGTGGTTAGGTTAACTCTAGTAATATTGTTTGGGTAGCTCAATAAAATATATTCTAGATTGTTAAAAGTATGAAATACTACTTGTTTCAGTTACTGTGATTTACCTAGAAGCAAGAATAGGCACTGAAGATTTTAAATAAAAACTGTATGTTCACATAGATACAGTGCTTCTGGCGTGATTGCAGTGTCATGATTGGGGGCTGATTTTATCCCCTAGCTCAATGTATAAATGCTGGGAGGAGGTTTAAGATATATTGAAAGAGCTGGTTTGAGAAAAGGATCTGAATTTTAAGAAGAGAAAAGGAGATATTTGAATAATAAGTGATTGTTAAATATTTTTCATATTTTCTCATTATTTACTAGGCAGGAAACATTTAGAAAAGCTAAATGTAATGGTGTTTTCTGGGGCTAAAATGATTCATTACAAATCTAGATAGTAACTACAATTGTTGTGGGGGATTTTCTGACACCAATCAGCAGCATATTTGTTGATTATGCAGTTGGTATGTTACCATTTCTGAGTGTGTTGAGCATGCATAGCATAAGGATCTAGTCTGTGAAAATCCTGCCAATCTCTGTTGCACTTCCCATGACTTCATGCTTTTGGGGAAGGGCAAAGTTTCCCATTCTTGTGTGTTGCCCCCCAACTATGTGGAATTCTGACTCATTTCCTCAACCTGCTCCTCCCAGCCACTACTGCTATCTGAATCTCAGCCCACAAATAAAATTTTTCTTCCCATTTGACTTTACGATAGCTCCGCTTTTTGAAGTGGTTTCTGGCAATATATACTACGAGGCATTTATATAAAGAATTGATAGGGACTATACTGTAATCTTACTGTAATTCACTTTAGATATCATTTTAAAGCCGTCTTAGCTTTTCAGATGCAGTCTAGCAACAGCTGCTGTCCGAACGTCCCCATTTGCTCTGGAGCAGAGATGAAAATGTTCTTTTCAATAATAGTTTGATATATTGGTTGGTTTCGGCTAAAGCAGTGCAGATATGTAATTTAATAAGGCAGTCAGTTGTAGAAGCAGGTTGTTTTGGAATACAGATTTTGATACCATGTGCAAAGATTCTTGAGATAAAATTGGGATGTGATGGTTAAGGACAGTTACTGTTTTACTAGCTTTAAATTATGTATCCCACTGCACTGTATGCATCGACTTCTGAAGCTTAGAGGCCAGCCTAATGCTTTTCTTTGGAGTTCATTGTCCGTTTTACCTCAAGTGCAGGGAAACATATTGCGATTTTGTCCCATGTACTGATCAGCAGCTGGCTAGGAATTGTGGGCCACAGTATTAGATTGCTATAGTAACTTCAGCATGAAGAGATCTATTTCCCATTTTCATGGTGAACTCTTCTGTTAGGTTCACAGCTTGCAGGTTTTCCTGAAGCTATATTTTCATTCGACTCCCCACTGGAGAAGCTTTAATTTATTAAATGTTTTCCATCTGCATTGGGCTAAATTATAAAAATGTAGGCCTGAAAAGAGAGGCTGTTGGGGCACAATTACGCAAGAAACAGCTTTTCTCCCCCTTTGGCTATAATGCTGGTTAAATCACCCTCCCAGACACATCTGTTTTATGCATCTGATAATCCAAAATATTACTAACATTTGGCAGAATTACTATTATGTTCCTTTCTTCAGCCTATAAACTTGCACACATTTTTCAGTGTGGGATTTTTCTGAAGCATTCAAAGATTTGGTGTCTGTATATATCAAAATACTGCTTGCTCAGCAGAATTAAGAAGTGGGGTAATATGGCTTGCAAGTGAAATATTGCTGTTAGTCTTTGGTTGGCTATCTCAATAAGATAAGTTGAAACAGCAAAACTGAACTATTTTTAATCTTGTTCCTGAAGCAGAGATGTGATTTACTAGATGTATCATTATCATCACCATAATTATTTAGTATTAGAGTATGAGTTCTGGAGTAAGTTCTCCTGTGCATTAAGATCAAACATCAATAGTTTTAAGCCAATGGCTTCGAAATTTGTCAGGAAACTCTATTTGCCTTTAGCAGCACCAGCCATTGACCTCTTCTCACAGTTAATTGTCTCGTCCTCGCCTGGCCTCATAAAACTGGGTCTATCCTTTATTCTAAGATTTCATGGATCACTGGTTCTTTCTTCCCATTCCAGTGAAACCAGAAAACCAGTTCAGGGTGCTCTTAAATCCTGATGTATGATTGATTGCACGCCAAGCTTGGTTGTAGATGTGAATGCAGTTATTAGGCAGGGATACAGCACCAGGACTCAGGACAGCGACTCTCCCAAGTTCTCTCATTTGTTGATTCCTTTTTAAGTGTGATGGAGACAGCCATCTGATCTAATGGCAAAAGCAACATCATGCTGGAGGGGAATACATACGTCACCAGTGTTTGAGAAATGTTATCATAGGTCATGGTTTGGAGTATTCATCGATTTGTTGTTTTGTCCATGCTGGCTGTAAAATTTTATTTTCCAATAGCTCTGTTTACTCCTCAATTCAGTTTCATTAATGGTGCTGAAGGTAAATTTAGGATAACCACCACTAAGAGGCTGCATACAGTGTGTGTTCAAACAATACCTCAGAATGGAAAATAAAACTATCACTCAGATCAGTGGGCATGTCTGAGACAGAAATCCATGGGAAAGTAGGAGAATGGGAAGGTTGTTGGATGCAGTAAGTTTGAATATTGTAGTATTGTTCTAATACATAGAATGAATATCTGAGTATTTGTTGATGGAGGGGCCAACTTGGCTCCAACTGAAGACTTTTTGGCAAAACACCCTTTGATTTCCAGGAGAACATGCTTCAAGGCAGGCCGCTAACTGCAGTGCTGTATTATCACAGTGCTGAAATCTACTTAGGCTATATCTGTACTGCAAGCGAGGGGTGCTCATACTCATGCTAGCTCTCATCAGAGCTAGTGCACTAAAAATAGAAGCATAGATGTGGTAGCATGGGCAGAAGCAGCAATGGCATGGGCTAGGCATACTAAGCATGTACCCGTGGGGTTCAGGCAGCTCGCATGTGCACCACTGCCCGTGCTACTGTGACAACACTACTATTTCTAGCATGCTAGCTCAGATGATCGCTGTCTCAAGTGTGTCTGCTTAACTTGGGAATCAGACACCTAGCTCGCAGTGTAGGCGTAGCCTTAGGTGTATTAAAAAAGAATTATTCTTACAAGGGATATGGTGCTTACCCCTTGTCTGTTCCTACCTGACTTTCTCCTCCCTCCATCACCATGGAATTCTCTACATCCCAAACTACCACCTCTCACTACTATAAATTTTTCAGCCACCTCAGACAAAGAGCAGTGGATGAGCGTTTCTGAATGCATTGAATAACTGATCTGGTCTCCATAGTTGACTTTTGCTTTTCCTTAACTGGCTAGATGGGGTCATTCTTGAGCAGCTTTTCCTTATCCCCTACTCTGAAAAAAACACATCTCCTTTTTTGGGGCTTTGTGCACTGCTATACCAGTGATTCCAGTCTTTTTTTACTTTCTCTTAAACAGTTTAAAATGTCTGTTAGGACCATCCCATTCCAATATCTTTTCTTGCCTTTACATTTTGAAAAAAAAAGTTAGTTGAATGTGAACAAGTGTCACTTAAGGAATTAATAAGAGAATTTCTTTACTTGGAATTCTGTTATCGCCTTAATGAAAATGAAAGATTAGTAATAAGGTCGCTCCAAGACCTGTATGATCCACTTATTTTAGCAACTTGGGATTTTGTGTGATACTCCTCACCAAGGTAGTGTAGGATCCTTGTCTCAAAGCTGCACCATAGGGTTGTCTCCTCTTTGGCAACTGCAGAAGTATTGAAAAATATCTTATGTTTATTAGAAGAGGGAATATTGGAAGCGTCTGAGAAAGTTACTTCCTCTTATGTGTTTCTGAAGCTGCAAGGGCCCTGATTTCCTGGCCCCTGCCCCCTCCTCTGTTTAACTTGAAACATCAGCATGGCCTGTTCTTGGTTCAGCTTGTCTTACATCATTTCACTTTCATTTCATTTAAATTATGCAGCAAGAAAATGCCACTGAATGCATTCAATAGTAGGAAAAAGTGTTTAAGGTTACTGCCTAAATAAATAAATAAATGAATAAAGCTTGACATTGACAAGGAAAGAGTATTGAATATAGACCTTCTTTTACACATAATTTTTATAATATGTCTGGGTCTAAAACGTGATAAGGGTAATTTTGTTATTTCAGTGTGTGTGTGTGTGTGTGTGTGTGTGTGTGAGAGAGAGAGAGAGAGAGAGTGAGAGAGAGAGAATTAAAAAAAATATATCTAAATTATAATACTAAATTATAACTTTTGGGAAAGTAATATTGATTCATTTTCGTTACAACTTGGTATAATTTTAAAACAGTTTCTTCTTTTATTTTTCTCCCCAGATTGCAAGCAGTCAATGAGGGAAGATGAGGGGATTGTGACTATCAATAGGAGAGGAGCTATCAAGCAAGCCAAAATCCACTACATCAAAAATCATGAGTTTATTGCCACCTTCTTTGGACAGCCCACATTTTGCTCTGTCTGTAAAGACTTTGTCTGGTAAGAAGGAAACAATATATATAAGCTCAGGTTTATTCTTGGGAGTGAAATGATTAAAAAACAACTAGCTTCAGATGTACTGAGAAATGATGGAAAATGTTGTAAATCACTCAGTAGCCCTTGATGTTACACGTCATGCATCACATTGGATGGGAACAATATATTATGTTTTGTAGTACTGTAGCACTTAGAAGCCCAACTCATACATTTTCCCCACATTATGCCATGGTAATAATTTAAGTATGGATCCTGAGCCCACTGAAGTAATTGGCAAAACTTCCATCAACTTCAGTGGGAGCAAAATCTGGCCCTTAACTGGCAAAACCTTCGCAAAGGAATAAGTCTGATAATTCCCTTGGGTATAAGGCAGTGATGTTCAAACCTTTCATGGAAGGGTTGGTGGAATGATAAAAATGTTTCCTTAGAGAGAAAGAAGCAGGAATCTTTTGACATGCTTCACTGAGAAACATTTATAATAGCAGGACCTAGACTGATAGAATCATCATAAATGTTGTGATTTAAACCTTGAATCTCTGGCATGTGAAAGCAACTAAAAAAAATCTGTTTTGAACAAGACAAACATCTAGAGCTACACTTTCTACCCTTGTGACTTTCTTTTTGTATTGTTTGTTTTTCAGGGGACTTAACAAGCAGGGATACAAATGTAGACGTGAGTTGACTATATGAATTTTGTAACTATGACAAACTTTTTAATATTACTCTGTAGATAGGTATATGTCGCATTTATAATATACGGTGTAAACATTTATCATACAGAGTGCGTAATCACTCTCTCAATGATACGGATGTTAATTATAAAGTGTTCGGTGCTAACACAAGGCTCTGTACTTCAGTGTCAAATGATTGACCCTTCCATCGAGCCTTGAGTAATAAGGTTAATGGGCCAAATTATCTGCTGGTGTAAATGGGTGAAATGTCATTGAAAATAACAGCTGTGCCCACTTACATCATCAAAAAATTGGGCCCAGTAATTCCATTTTGGTGTTTAGTAAATATTGGAACATATGGGAAATCTTCTAAATAGAAAAGGAAACCCTGAATAGAAAAGGAAACTCTGAAACCCTTCTAAATAGAGTTTAAGAATTGCAATTTTTCCAACCAGAAGAAAACCTTGATTCATTTCTTATGTAGTTAGTGATAGCAGTACCTTTCAGTCATAGTAGATCTTGATGTATCCTATATGGTAGCATCAGCCGATGCCAAAGTACTTTTGTTTCCAAAATTTGCAAATGTAGTAATGTTTTCTCCCCCACATACCTCACCCTCAAATGCTGGTGGTATCACCTACAGGAGAGACTGGTGGTTCAGAAATAAAGACATATAATCCCAAACTAGAGACAATAATCTCCTACAGATACCTCTCTTGCTTACAGAGAGGGGCGCTTTCACTTGAGAAATACGGATTAACACTTGTAGATTTTAGGGAAGGCATATTTCATATTAGACTTGTTTCCAAAGAGGAACACCTAATCATCTGTATCAGTTAACTGATGGGTTATTTTCTTTTTCATTTCTCTCTTGAAGAATGCAATGCTGCTATTCATAAGAAATGTATTGATAAAATCATTGGGAGATGTACTGGTACTGCAGCCAACAGCAGAGACACAATGGTAAGAGATGAAAAAATTTCTTTACGAATGTAGGTTTCAGAGTAACATGATGGCATATATCACATTGGTGGATGTGCAGGTGAATGAGCCTCTGATAGTGTGGCTGATGTTATTAGGCCCTGTGATGGTGTCCCCTGAATAGATATGTGGGCACAGTTGGCAACGGGCTTTGTTGCAAGGATAGGTTCCTGGGTTAGTGGTTCTGTTGTGTGGTAGTGGTTGCTGGTGAGTATTTGCTTCAGGTTGGGGGGCTGTCTGTAGGCAAGGACTGGCCTGTCTCCCAAGATTTGTGAGAGTGTTGGGTCATCCTTCAGGATAGATTGTAGATCCTTAATAATGCGTTGGAGGGGTTTTAGTTGGGGGCTGAAGGTGACGGCTAGTGGCGTTCCTTGCAACAAAGCCCGTTGCCAACTGTGCCCACGTATCTATTCAGGGGACACCATCACAGGGCCTAATAACATCAGCCACACTATCAGAGGCTCGTTCACCTGCACATCCACCAATGTGATATATGCCATCATGTGCCAGCAATGCCCCTCTGCCATGTACATTGGTCAAACTGACAGTCTCTATGTAAAAGAATAAATGGACACAAATCAGATGTCAAGAATTATAGCATTCATAAACCAGTCGGAGAACACTTCAATCTCTCTGGTCACGCGATTACAGACATGAAAGTTGCGATATTACAACAAAAAAACTTCAAATCCAGACTCCAGCGAGAGACTGCTGAATTGCAATTCATTTGCAAATTGGATACAATTAACTTAGGCTTGACTAGAGACTGGGAGTGGCTAAGTCATTATGCAAGGTAACCTATTTCCCCTTGTTTTTTCCTCCCCCCCCCCCCCCCCCCCCCCCGATGTTCTTGTTAAACCCTGGATTTGTGCTGGAAATGGCCCACCTTGATTATCATACACATTGTAAGGAGAGTGATCACTTTACATAAGCTATTACCAGCAGGAGAGTGGGGTTGGGGGAGAGAAAACCTTTTGTAGTGGTAAACACCCATTTTTTCATGCTTTGTGTGTATAAAAAGATCTTCTACACTTTCCACAGTATGCATCTGATGAAGTGAGCTGTAGCTCACGAAAGCTTATGCTCAAATAAATTGGTTAGTCTCTAAGGTGCCACAAGTACTCCTTTTCTTTTTACGAATGTATGATTGTAAATGTGGCAAGATCCACTTGGAAAGTACTTTGCTGCATAACAATGGCTGTTTACTGCTTCCTTTCGATACTAGACATTCTATGGAGATGGAGCATGGGTGAAACTCTGGAGAAGGCAGAGTAGTTACAATCCCTTGACAGAAACTTTTTTTTCCAAGTAAAGATTTAATTCTTTAAGCGTTGAATAAATTATGCAGTAACAGATATGGGTTTGGGGAGGTTTAAAATAGAAAACAGCTCAGATTTGTTGATCTTAAAGTTTTTGCAGCATGGCTTATCTCTTCAGGAGTTTTGAGGGTCAGGGATTTCAGGACAAGCAAGAAAGGGGGGTATATTTCCCTGCAGTTCATGCTGTGTGAAGTGTCCCTGTTGTATTATGCTGCTGGGCAATATTCTTAGTGACTAAATTTTTCACTGTTGTCAGGGCACCAAGGCCTCCACATGCAGGCATTTTGAAAACAAAATAAATACATATATCTCTAACAATGGCTTCACATCCATAATAAAATTTAAATATGTGACCCACAAGAGATACTTTTGCTGAGAGGTAGACGAGTGCATTGTAATAAGTCAACTTTTGACTGAAACAATTTTAATTTGCCAGTAGGCATCTAGTTTCCCCTTGATATAGACACATTTCACTCAAACTCAGCATGTTAAGTTTCTTCAGAGATTGTACACTTAAAGTACTCAGTGTTGGATCATTTGTGAATGCTTTTTAAATGTGGTTTTTAAATTATAAACATACGTGTGTGTGTGTGTGTGTGTGTGTGTGTGTGTGTGAGAGAGAGAGATCAGTCCCCTCATGTCTGAAAAAGTGATTTATTTGTGTAAATATGCCTTCAGTTTCAGAAGGAGCGCTTCAACATTGATATGCCTCATCGATTTAAAGTTTACAACTACATGAGTCCCAACTTTTGCGATCATTGCGGCAGTCTTCTCTGGGGATTAGTTAAACAAGGATTAAAGTGCGAAGGTACTCTAGGGGCTTCTGTGCTATTTGAGTCTCAGCTTTTATGGAGGATGGGGAAAAGAGCATTGCCATAGCATTTTCCATGGGAAAAACTAATTTTTGGTGAAGTGTGTCCAAGTCTCTTGTTTGTGGATGTTCTTGAGTTTGTATGACATCTTGTGTTTCACAAAAAGCTCTCTTAAAAACAACACTTGGCTCTGTCAATTAAAGAGCATTTTGATTATTGCAGTGTTACAGAGGAGACAAGAGCAAGAAAAATTGTCTCTTTGGTACCATTAGGGACAAGCAGCCCCCAGATGCAATGCAGTTGAGTATATTTGTCATATAGTATCTGAGTACATAGTCCCAAACTGAAGATGCATTTTCTGACTGTTAACTATAAATCCCTCTCTTGTCATAATTCTCCAACAAGAAAGACAAAATTTAATGAATCAAAAGTATTATTTCTAGTTTGTAAGATAATGGGCCAAAATTGCAGCTAATTAAACAGGCATAACTCCAGATCAGCAGAGCTTTAACTCTCTATTCCTGTGGTGATTTTGGCAACTTCCATTTTAAATGAGTTTGGGAGTGGGAGGGAGAGGTAAAATTTGAATTGCCGTTTTATTAAAGGCTGTAATCAATTAAAAGAGCAAGTTGTTCATATCGCAAATCCGAACTATGAAAACGTTTCTGAACAGAAGTATTGAATACAAAAAAAATCTTTCCTATGAATCTACTGTTTAACAATATTTTGCATGAAGTTCACATTACTGTCCTTTCCTTTCCTTTAGAGTGTGGGATGAATGTGCACCACAAATGTCAAAAGAAAGTGGCAAATCTATGTGGAATCAACCAGAAACTATTAGCAGAAGCTTTAAATCAAGTTAGCCAGGTATGTTGCATTGTTGTTTGTCATGCAACTAGTTGTATTACAAGCCCGGGAGGGAGGCTTTTCCTTCCCTTACCATTTTGGTCATTAAGTGACATATGCTGCTGGGGGGCCTTAGTGTAAGTGACGAAGGCCCTTTCCAGGCTTTAAAGTGAAACTGCAGATTTCAAAACAAAACAAAAAACCACCCCTCAGATAATTGGAAACTTTCTGCTGGAATGTTTTTTTTTTAATCCCAACAAGAACAAGGTTTGTTTGTTTTTCTTTTTTGTTGTCTTAAACGTTCTTTTGCAGTGTTTGGTATAAATGGTGACAAATCAGATTTTGCAAAATTTTGTTTTTAGTAATCTCTCTACTTTTTCACATGTTGAAAACACAGATGTTGTACTCCATGATTTTAGCTTATCAGAGGTTATGTATGCTGGAACTAACACATCTCCACTATTAACTTCTTGATCTCCTGAGCCTGGTAGTTGCTTCTTTTACAGCTGGGTAGCACTGGCTTTCATTTACAAGCAGAAAACTGTATACTGGCTGTGAAATAACAGCATAACTGAAAAACATGGAGCCACATGCTTAACGAAGTGAAGTACATCTCAAGCTACCTTTCTTAAGCTTTTGTGTGATATTTACTTTTTAAAAAACCTTAGGGCTGATAGAACAGTATTTTCACTACATGAAAATCTAAAGAGGTTAACTACTCAAGTAAAATTAAACAGTGCAGTTACGTAAAGAACAGCAATACGGACAAGTTGCTTACATGTGCTCAGTACCAATAACCTTGTGATTCTTTTCTCTGTCTAGGACATGATGACTCCTCCTGTATATTATTTAAACTTTAAAGTAATACACACTTTTGTGAAGACTGTTCCCCTACTACTATTCCTGCCCTGGTTTTTGTTTGTCGCACCTTCCCTATCATTAAAGCTATGATATTTTGAACCCAGAATTCTCAATGGATAGCAGTGGCAGAGGTTGTAGAATAGAGTGCTCAAACATTTTTAACACCATTTTTATTGTTATTTTCTTACAACATATGACAGTGGACAGTGTGGATGCTATAAAAGGGATTATAGTAAATAAAGTGTGTGTATTATAATTCTTCAGCTTTCCATTACCAAAGGTTTCTAGACAAAGTAGTAAATACATATTTTGCGTGAGAGTGAGATTTGCTTATAATAAAGGCAAAGCAACAAATAAAACTGTCTCAGTTACCATTACATACCACTTACATTACTTACCATTACTAATTACTATATACTAATTACAGTGCAAGAATAACCTCAAATGCCTTCTGTTCCTGTACAGAAATCGACCAGAAAATCTGATTCTGGGTCACTAGAAAATGTTGGTATTTACCAGGATTTTGATAAGAAATCTAAAGCTTTGGGTGGAGATACAACAGGTAAGAAATGAAATTTACTGCATTTTCTCTTATGTATAGGTAATTACCAGACTGGCACATATATTGAAATGTTAATAGCTGTTGTTTGTTATTACCATACACTGAAAACAATGTTTTATTATTTTTCTAACAAAAAGGCAGTTTTAATATACAAAGATATTTACAGTCTCTGCACAACTCTTGTGAGTAATTTATGTTCTGAAAAGTAATATTTAGAGCTTTGCAAGCATCAGCTTGAACATGAAATATCAGTAACACATCAATGCTGTTCTAATAATTTAGACATACAATTAATTTAATACATTAATTTAAATTATTAAAAATAAGTAATTAATTTATACTTAAAAGGTTGCTGACAAACTCCCCCAGAACACTGAAAATATTAACTAAGGTTTTATTCCTCTGACACTTTTTTCTTCAAAAACACAGAGAACATTGTGAAACGATAGAGCATTTATAAAGATCTGTGGATTGCTTTGCCCAAGAATAACCAGAGATGTACTGAGATAAATGAGAGCGGGCTCAAATTCCTGGAGATTTTGCTATATTCTCATTCTAGCATAATTTCTCTGACAGAATTTGGGAAAGGAACATTAATTGGAGAGGTGCACATATAAATATTCAGCATATTGTAATTGAAATATATACAGTACATATTCTTAAGATCTTGACTGACTCACAGCATGTAGAAATCTTTGTGAAATGACAAGCATGCTGTTGATCTGAAAAACTGGAGTCAACTAAAATGTATTAGTTGGGACTAAATAGAAGTACTTTAAAAAAAAAAAAAAAAAAAAAAACAACCCACAAACACTAATTCCATGTTACAGTTCTGTTCAAAAATAGAGAATTGGATGTAGTTTTTGTAACATGATTAATGTAATCTTACTGTCAGAGTTGTATCATTCCTCTCAATGTAATTATTATTCTACTAATGTGATGATTAAAATATTTTAGATAGCGAGAACAGATAGGGTAATCAGGGGAGGAAATCCTCAGTAACACAGATCAGAATATTGGAGTTAAAATTCAAAATGACTTATTACCAATGTGGATGGTCCCATGAAGTCTGATAGAACTACTAGGATCAGGTAAGAGATGGTAACTGAAGGTTCGGAGGTGGTATTTTTTTCTGCTGTTCTCTACTCCTTGTGTATTGAGCTGATTTTATTGAATTGCTCAGTAAATGATCCCTCTTAATGCATCTTTCCAATTTGCCACACTAATTTCTGGCAAGAAAGGCCTGAAGAAAGTATAGTATAGGCATATTGGACCAAATTCTTTCCTGCAGTACCCCGACTTTGACATGCTGCCAGTGCAAAGCAGCTTTAAAACTGGCATAGCCCTCAATGGGAGAATCAACTCACCATATGAGGATCCTCTGGCGGCATAACAATTCCTGTGCTTATACCCCTAAGTTTGAGTACATGGCTGGTAAAAAGGGGCGTAGCCAAGGTTTCCCTGCCTCGCGGCAGTCTGTAGCTGTTACAATGGGCCATTGCCACCCTACATAAATTAGAGAAGTTTAGTCCCCCAGTGCTGTAATCTGGTACACAACGAACCCAGGATCAGAGAAGATGGTTTAAAGCGGCCGTTAACAAACACCCTCCCCCTAAACAAGAATACCTTGCATTCTTTGGGCAGAGCGGATGCTCAGGGCCTTTGAGCATAATATGGATTTAGTAAAATGTCAGGTTTTTAGTAAAATCCCAGACTTAGACCAAAAATTTTAACTCCATTTGAATGATTTAGCTTCTTTGTAAGGTCCTCATGTTTATGGTCACCAGAGTCAGCAGCAGATTTGATGAACTATTGGCAGTCAAAAGTCAGAAACTATAGGAATCTCTGTCATGAAAATTGCCTATGCTGAATTTAAAAATCATGGTTTGCATTAGCAGATAACAGCGAGTATGATAAGCTCTGGGAGGGAAATACACCAAGACCAGCTTCACGAACCAGGAGAAAATTCACCATAGACAGCTTTATCTTTCACAAAGTACTAGGGAAAGGAAGCTTTGGAAAGGTGCGTAACAAGTGGGAAGCACTTAAGTTGATTTGCCTTTTATTCTGAAGTGTTATGGGCTAATTTCACTTAAGCAAACAATCTTCATTTTGTGGGGAGAGAATTTTATTAACCCTTTGTTGTGAAACTATTACTGCTAAAGGAATGGATTGTGATCATCTGAGCCTCAGGCATAAGAAGTCCCAACCCTGTAAAATTGCAACCAACCAAGAGCAGTGCTGGAACTTAAAAAAGGATCTACGATGCACTACCTCCCATCCCTTTGTTTCTTGATTTCTTCCTTTAATATCCAAAAAGATGCATATGCCTTTATGCTCTACAGTATGAAACAATGCCATGCACTCATATGCACAACATAGCTGTGGCTACAGAGCACCCCAGTGCAGTGGAACCACCATGGTTGAGTTGGACAGAAGCAGGGTTGCTGCAGAGCAGGAGTGACTCCATGTCCTCTGTCTATGGTGGAGCTGAGTTCTATGCTTGCCTTACATAGGCCCACAAGGAGGGGGATTTTGGACATGGTCGTTTGCCTCATCTGTGAAATAACCCAACTAAGAAAAATCTCAAAGGGATGAACAGGGTTCATGTCCTTTCTTCTAATCCATGAGCTCAAGTGATTGCAACAGAGGAGCTGCACAGATGTCCTACATTTTGCCACCTGTTTGGGCTGGTACACCACAATTTCTGTGATGCACCCCATCATAGAATCCTAGAATATCAGGGTTGGAAGGGACCTCAGGAGGTCATCTAGTCCAACCCCCAATAAAACCATAAAATCCATTAGCTTTGCCTTTGGGCTGAGGGGCTATAGAGGGGTGGTGTGAATCTCCCTATTTTTTAATAACTTTTTTGTAGTGCTTTGCAACCTTCTTTAAATGCCTGGTCCTAAAATCCTCCTCTGCTGATTAGCAGCATTAGCTAAATCAACTTTTCTTACATATGCCCTGAAGTCTTCCTATGTTTGCAGGTTCTGCTTGCTGAACTGAAAGGGAAGAATGAATTCTTTGCTATTAAAGCTCTGAAAAAGGATGTGGTGCTAATCGATGATGACGTGGAATGTACCATGGTGGAAAAGCGGGTCCTAGCACTTGCATGGGAAAACCCATTTCTTACTCACCTCTACTGCACATTTCAGACTAAGGTATAATACAGATTTAACTTTTGCCTTTATGGGAATACTGGTATCAGTAACAAAGCAAAATGGATTAGTGACCAATCTGTTTCTCTGCATGAGTGAAATATGTTTTAATTGACTGGAGGTATTGGCTCTGATTCTTCCCTGCCTTCCACTTTGGGTAGGAGTTTGTGCAAAGTGGGTATAAAATAATACTAAGTCAGACTGGCACAGAACAACATTTACAAAGTCTACAGCCAGAGAGAGGAGTTTTAATTTAAACACTTCAATTACTGGTTTCATCCTGGATTACATGATCTAAGATGATGACTCACATAAGTTAAGGGAAGCACAAATGGAAGATTCATTAAAATGTACATTCATATCTGACCTGTAAGCACATGAACTCTGAAAATAAGACGCATAGGAAGTCTTTGAGCTAATGAAATCTGTAGCAGTGGGACTCTTGATTTTTGTGGGGGTGTGAGCAGGAGGGAAAAGCTTGTGCATGCTGGGAAAGTCAAAGACCATTCCGTAAAAGCCATTTGCCAACTTCCTCTCTCCCTCACCACTTCTTAGTCCTTTTCTTGGTCAGAGGGAAGCAGCACCTCCATGCTGGGTCACAATTGCATAAGCAAGTTAATTTTGTGTTCTCTCCTGCTTTGTAAATAGGATCATCTGTTTTTTGTTATGGAGTTCTTGAACGGAGGGGACCTGATGTTCCACATACAGGACAAGGGGCGCTTTGATCTCTTCAGAGCAACGTAAGTCCCAAATAAGTGAGCTACTTTGCTACTTGCTTTTCTTGGAGTTTTTAAAATAAGATTTAAACAAAAAAATGCATCTTGGACAAGCTGTGCTGAGAGAACAGTTCATGGTTTTTGTTTGTTGTTTTGTTAGTTTTTACTGCTTATAGTTCTAAAGGACCTAGCGATTTCAGCCAATCTATTTAATTGGGTGAATAGTCAAGACATATTTGGAAGAGTTTATTCCATACACTGAATGACCTTCTGTAATAATGGACTGGTGGTGCGTGGTGGCACAGGAAAATGTTCTCTTATCCTTCTTTTAATTTCCTTTGTAGAGTTGGATTTGATTACATCAAATAGTCAGAGGAACTTAATAAGCCATTTCTAGACCAGAAAGAAGCTGCAGAATGTGAATTATGTTTCTTAGCAGTGCTTCAGATGCAATTTTCCTATTAGGATAGTGTCTTGTGCTAGACTCTGGGCCTACATCCTTATATATTGAACTCCTGCGTGTGAGAAAAATATGTTTCCCCCACGCCCTTCAATTTTCTATTTGATTGGCATAGTAAAAACAAGTAACCATTGATGAATTAGGGTGCCTTGTGTTGCAAACTTGATATGGTACATGGAGACTCTCTTCTTACTTGGCAGATTAGAATCCAAACATTTTCTGCCTTCCCGTCAAGCATTTCCATTGGGAAAATCAAAATGAAATCTTTCAGAATTCAAACGTTCTGTTTTATTAAACTGACCTGTAATGGTTCATTTTTAGATTCAGTTCAATAAAAAAAAATTCTGAAATTTCTGTTCTGAAATATTTTTTCTTCATAAATTTCAACTTCTTGTCCTGATTTGGAGTGAAAAGAGATGTCAAAATTTCCCACAGCTCTACCTCATGCTCCAAGCCAAATTTAAAGTGCAAACTTCGTTTATTATCTTAAGGTCCAAAAATTAGCAGAATAAAAACACCAAGCTAACTGGCTGGCGCATCAGAGTACGGTATCCACTTATTCTTTGTTTAAACTTCAAAAAAATGTAATTTCTCTTCTGAGTGTTTAGCAAAAGGAGACTGATTAGGTACAAATGCTTCCTGTGCTCTTAGCTGAGACTAGCAATGAAAAGAAAAATCACAAAAGAACTCATTCATATTTTAGTAGTAATGATTATGGATCATTTGTGGGCACATTGAGCAACTGATCATATGAAACTTCAGGCAGCAGGGTTGGTAGATATTAGACACCTTCTGCAAAACAGGTTTAAAAAGGCACTTGTCCTTTTATTGTCTTCATTAAATTTAGGGTGTGCAAAAATTTTAACAGGGAAGGGCATTGGGTAAACGTTTAATCTGTGTGTGACACTGTAAAAATTAAAAAAGCCTAGCAATGGACTTGATTATATGCAGTTTGGGATTACATGTAAATTATTATGTGCTGTATTAACAAATATCAAGTTTCATTTCATCACAGAGTTTTGGCATAAAAGACTGTGGGGCAAAGTCCAAGATGGATTTACAACAGAGGGACCCCACCTTGAAGCATTCACTCTCATGCCTAGCTATCCAGTCATATTACTTGTATTGCTTTCCATAAGAGAGCTTCTCAAATTACTTTTACTTGAACAGTAGGTTAGTGTGCAGGATATGGAGAGTATCTTTTTCCACAGTGTGTTTTTCAGAAGCTCTGGGTTGGTTGCCAGATGCATCTTGTTTCAGGAATGAAAACAAGTTGGCAGCTGGGTTTTAAAATTATTCAGTATAGCTCTTCGCAAAAGGGAGGGAGTATTGGAAGCTTGAAGGGATCCTTTTATTCTCTTCCTCCCCCCTTCAAAAACTCCATGTTAAACTTGGCACATCCTACTTTTAGGACTGCCAGCGGGGGGCCACATAGACAACAGAGACAGAGCTCCCTCCTGTCCAGATTCTGAGTGCACTGCTAGGATCAGAGTTTGATCCGACTCCAGTTTCCCCAAACAGCAGTGAGACCTCCCAACAAACTTTACAGGAGGCCACTTTCATTAAGAGACACCCTAGGGTATCCCCAAACTGTCTACAGTTCTGTTTCGTCTGTCTTACAAGACCAACCTCTGTTAAACCACAGCCTCTTGTGTAATGTCTTAAGGCTGGTTTTCTCCGCAGTTTAAACTCAGGTTCATCAGACATCGTCTTTCCATTCAAAATCTAAGTAAAATTCAACAAAAATCCCATGCACAGATATTTTGGTGAATGCTGAAGGAAGGTGTTTGGCTTTGTTCAGCTCTACCTTTATTTCACTGACTTCTTTTATAGTCAGGTTTACTATTGAAGGATGGGGTGTAATGTTCTCTCGCATGAAGAACCTCATCCATTTTAAGGTGATCCCATGAGATTCCTGGACTCTCACTTTTTATTCTTTACTGTTGCCTCTTGAAGCTCAGCTATGCACCTCTCCAAGTGTGTAAAGGAAGATTAAAGGTTAGATCAGGAACAGTGTTCCATGGTGGAAACAAAGCATCAAGAAAAGGAAGTTGCTATCTTCCATAATGTTTGGAGTTGTGTGTATAGAACTGAACAGTAGTGTTATAATAAAAACCTTGTAGCTTTCAGGAGAGATACCAAAGTGATATTGTAAACTGTCAGGCCCCATTCCTTGAAAGATATGGCAGATATGAGAGATTAATTTTAACTGCAGTTTTATTACATACAGTAATTCACAAGTAACAGTATTCAATACTGCATTACGTCCATATTGCAAGCTATACAGGGTAATGATGCAAAAACTAAATACATGGGATTCCCCCCCCGCCCCATAATGGTTATGTAAACTTACAGTACTATTCATCTTTCATAAAAAAACTGGTTTTCTTAGTTGTGTTCACAATGTAGTAAATGTCTTGTTTAACTAAGGAAGCCAGTTTGAAGTGTTGTTGCTCTATTTCAGGTTTTATGGAGCTGAAATAGTATGCGGTTTACAATTTCTTCACAGCAAAGGCATTATTTATAGGTGAGTAGTGAGCGCCTCTGATATGGGGCCCTTGACACTTGGTATATTTCTTGTGATGTATTAGTGGATTCTGTGATTAACCTACAACCAGGACATATACAAGGAACAGTTCTTTATTAATACCCTTGGAATAAAATCAAATGTTTAAGATGGAATTCAGCAAGTACTTGAGATGAATCTATAATTGTTTTCTCGTGTTTTCTCCTTGGCAACAAGAATAATGAAATAATTATTTACATTACACAGAAGTGTCTTTGTTTCACATTAGTTATTGCCAAGCACCGTATTCAGACTGAGACAGTTTGACTTTATGTTGGTGGTAATGGAGATTTAGAGGTTCCTTGAGGCTGTGTTTATTTCTGTTGACTTCTTTGTGAAAAGCACTGCAGCTAAAGCTCTCTGCTGCTGCCGTCTCTAGGAAATAAGGAGAGAGACACTGCTTCCTGGGCTGTAACTTCAAGTCAGAAATGAGCTTGCAGATGTCCAATTCTTCACACTGTGTTTAGACCTTGTGGGCTACATTCTGATCTCAAGTGCAATTGGGTAAATATGGTGTAACTCCATTGCCTGGTACTGCTGAGATCAAACTGTCACCTCTTTCCCCTATTGAAACATAAAAGTAAGAGGCAGCAAAGGTTAAGACTTAAGTTACTATGTAATACCCTGGTTCAGCATATATGTACACTTGCCTATATTTAGTCGTGTACCTAGGAGAAAAAAAGACTAGCTGTATGCTGTGATGCTGGTGCTAGTTCTGATAACACTAGCCTTTATGTGCTAAACTTAAAGGGTGAGGATGGGCCCCCTCTTTTTAAAGAGGCAGAGGGGAGAAAATGTTCCACTGTATGTTTTCTGTGGATATTTGGGATGCATCTCCTGTATACATTCAGAAATTTGCTAGTAGTTGATGGAAGTGGGTGATGGTTAAGGCAGCCCACAACAGTGCATCTTCACAGAAGGGCTGTAATGTGCAGGTGGCATGGGAAAAGGCAATGGAAGGAGACCCCAAGGCACTTGACAATCAAATGAAAAACCCTTATTTAACTGCCTAAGGATTTATCTATATGAGGACATCTACCAGCAAAACAAATGGTGGAAACACACTCTTATTCTAGAAGAGGTGCCCCCACCCGAAACGAAGTTCTGTTGGTAAATTTTCCCCTGTAGACAAGCCCTAAAAATCAATACAAACTTAAAATATTTGTGATGCTGGAATGAACACATTCCAGGTGAATTTTCAAAGGTTATTTGATTTTAATGGAGTAAACTAACAATCATTTAAATGAGAATGATGTTTCTGTCTATGTATCAACAGCCATAATCCAATGGGACAGGTAGGGGGTCATGTCCAGTCTTGGAGAGAAGGATTAATGGTGCAGCCTGTCACACCATGTGCTTCTGGAGTGGTCAGGGACAGTTCTGACATTTGTTTCATGATCTTGAGCAGTAGATCACCCTCTCTTGACAATCTTAGCAGCTGCTTTGGGGAACTCACCAAGGGAGAAAAAGAATTTCCAGTCATCTTGTGAAACATCTGCTCTAATCATGTCCGTATAGGTCAGTAACAGGGTTGTTGGCAGCTGTTCAGTGCGCCTTCCTTGGTATGTGGTGTTGCACAAAAAAATGCGTAACACTTCAAAGAAAATGTAAATGCTTTTCCTGAAGACCTGGAGATACTGCATCAATAATGTTCACACCATTAAGAGTTAAATGATTTAACAAGACTTCAGAAAAACGGCATGAACACAGTGTTTAACATTAATTTACAGTGGTCACAGTGAAGTGTAGGGCAACCCCCTGCTGCTGTACAGTCATCTCTGACTAGACGCCAAGTATAAGCTGGTTGGACTTTGGATGAAATCTCATTCTGGTCATACCAAACTTCCAAAAACAAAATTTAGTACAAATGAATCTGAGTGAGTTTCTGGGCACACAGATTATTGCCCTAAGAGACTTCAAAGCAAGTATCTAGAATTATAGAACAGAATTAGCAATAATGCTATGGTCTATAATCTTCACAACTGAACAAAACTAGGCTGACATTTCAGGATATGTCAGGGCTATTGCTATTTCTATTGGCAGCATACAAGTGGTGACAAGGTAGTTGGAACTATTTTTTAACCCTGGAGGAAATAACTGAAGGCAAGAATTCAACTTTCATAGGGAGCTGTGTTCCCAACTCACCTAACCACTTTTGAAAATCCCAGCCACAAACAAGAATCCGTGCATTTGCTACAAAACAGAGATGTAGAGTCCAAACTGAGCTGCTGTAAAGCAGAACACAAGTCTGTTCTGTGGTTCATTAGCGTCCCAAGGATTTCCACAGAGGATACTAATACATGAAGTCTGAAAAACTGAACAAGGCTAATCACTAAGATAAATGCCATCTTTGCAACATGGGTAGGGAAGAGCTGGGATGTTTCAGTTAATCATTGTGCAGGCATCTGTTCAATGGCAATAGATTCTCATGTGGAGTAGCTTCAGAACAGTTGTTGGAAGGTAGACATTGCTGTTCCAAAATCCTCAGACACTTTGCCTATGATTTGTTCCCTTCATGCTATGGCAGGGACCCTTACAAAATATTTGTGAGCCATTTGTAAAAGGTAGCTGTTTTCAGGTCTTTTAGTTCTTGCAAATTGTGGGTTAGTAAGTCTCTGGAATTAATAAGTTTCAGAGCAGCAGCCGAGTTAGTCTGTATTCGCAAAAAGAAAAGGAGGACTTGTGGCACCTTAGAGACTAACCAATTTATTTGAACATAAGCTTTCGTGAGCTACAGCTCACTTCATCGGATGCAACTGTAGCTGTAGCTCACGAAAGCTTATGCGCAAATAAAATTTGTTAGTCTCTGGAATAAATAAGTAATTCTGTACCAAACATTTAACTTCTTCCCTTCAACCACCAATGCAAACAGGGACTAGGAGAGATTGTCCTGAACATAAGTCTATTTCCTTCTAGGTAATAATATCACAATGGATTTTGGCAAAAGGCAAACTTGGTAAAGATAAAAAAATAGATTATAGTAATTTACCATGTGTTTACAGGGAAAGGGAAGAACTCATAGTTATAATAGATGCAAGTAATGGTAGGAGTGCTGCACCTAGCCGTGGCTCCTGTGGTTATGTTTGCAGAAACTTCAGTTTTACCTCGCTCGCTTCTTAGGTATTGTCTTAATGTGGAAATAGTTGAAACATGGAGGGGAGGGGAGGGGACACAACAAAATTGTTTTTTGGATTCACATTTACAGCCAGGTGAAATTTTTTCTGCAAAGACTGCAGATACAGCAACACTGAAATATTTCAGAGATTTGCATAGATCTTGATGAATTATTACAGTAAAAATCAAGACATTTGTTTAAGTTTCCTAAAATATAAATGAAAACTTTTCTCTGATTTGCTGAAAGTTTTGGAAATAAATTTTTGGTTCCATCCAAATAAAAAAAATCTGTTATTTGCCCAGATCTACTAACAATATAAATAACTTGCACTGAGAAATATGGGGAAAACATACTTTCAAAATTACTAAAATAAGTATGTTCACCCGGTGAGAGGCAGTAATGTGCTTTTCTGGCAGTAATGTGTCACTTGTTTTCAACAAAGCAGCATACTGAAATTTTGTTTTGTTTTTTTTTTTTAACCTTTCCCTCTAGAGACCTCAAACTGGACAATGTGATGCTTGATAAAGAAGGCCACATCAAAATAGCTGACTTTGGGATGTGCAAAGAGAACATGGTTGGAGAGAACAGAGCAAGTACTTTCTGTGGTACCCCAGACTACATAGCACCTGAGGTAAGCACAGAACCAGTCAAGTGCTTAGAAGAGCAAAGTTCCGATACTGACAATGGTAATGCGGAATTTGTTTAGCAAGCCTCCTTTGGCACTCACCAACATGTAATTATATTTCCTTTCACAGAATAATGGGAATGTCTTATTTTAAAAATATTTATTCCTAAATGCTAGTAATCCAATTAGAAAGAAATTAATCCAGATGCTGTCCTAAAAATACTGCAGAACTCTCAAGCATGCACTGGGGTTTTGAAATATCAATTCATTTTTTATATTAAATCTATCCAGCTAGTGAAGTTTTAAGCAGCCGTTATCCATTCTGCCTTATTGCCCAATGAACACTGGATTAATTCCACCATGAATACTGTAGTTCTTCTCCATGATTGTGAGGCACCTTGCCACTTACCTGCCCTTAGTGTGAGGAAGTCTTGTCTCTGTCTGCTGTGGATCAGCTCCCGAAAACCATTACCCTCTGGCAACACAAGCACTGCCTTCTAGGCCTCCCACTCTCTGTACAGGTAGCAACAGGCCCATGCCATCCACTGGGCTGTCAGAGTGTCCCTCAGGAATGCTCAGCCTCTGTTCCCCTGAACACTCACAGAACTTAAATCTGCTCTTCCCAAAGGAATAGTACACACCAAGTTGTAAGATTCAACTCACAATCAACACTTTTCATGAGTGCTGTGGGTGAAGCAAACAACCATGGGTTTACTATCAAACAAAGGAGGTTCACATGATAGAAAATGAGAATACTAGAAAAATGGTTACATATAAAACAAAATCAATGCACTTTCTAGAGACTAAAACTTAATTACAAGGCATTCCCCTATTTCCTACAAGATCGTTTACCTCAAATCCTTTCCCCAGCATTTTCAAGCAGAGTGACTGAGACCCTGTCTCATGAGGACAAGCTTGCTAGCAGCTTGGCCACACAGATGGAAAGAATGAGGATGTACCTGTGTCCCATAGTTATACCACCAAAAGTTCATTGTCCTTTTTATAAAGTGCTAGTTCACGTCTTCCTGTATATTTCCTCTCTGAAGATTTCACAATCCTTCCTCAGCATTGAGCTCAGAGAGTAAATGGAGGTCCATTATGAACCATATGATTCTTAATTTACAGTGTAAGCAGACATTTTGTGCCTGAAAGAAAACCTGCTTTTTACGTGTGACCAGTTGCTAGTCACAGACCTTAAGAACATAATTTTCAGTGTGTGTGTCTGAGCTCTTTGAGTCCATCACATTCTTCTGGTGATCCCTGCCAGCTGGAATCCAGACGTTCTAGTGTTACACATACAGCGCTACCTGCATAATGATGCCCTTCATCTAAAATGTTAACTTGGTCAAAATTCAGAGCTGGTCTTTGCTGGCTCCTTCTCCCGCATCATGAAATTCAAAATCAAACCAACTTGTAGGTTAAAAAAAACATTTTGATTTTGATTTTTGGCAGGGGGGGGGGGGGTGCGGCTTTGGAATTCAATGGGACTTGTGCTCTTGAAATCTCACCTGTACTATAGTCCAGAATGAGATAATTGAAATCCTAGTTACAGCTGTGAGAGCTCCGTCACAGCAAACGTCCATTTGTTAGTAAATCATTTTCTTTTATCATAATCAGTCTTGTTTCCTCCAGTCATACAGTTCCTCATCGTGCACAGGAGTGGCAGTGACTTACACGAGGGCAAGTGGGAAGAGAATTAAGTCCACTCTCTTCTAATGATTGAAAAACTAAGTTGTCAGGTGCCCAACAATATTTCTGCCTAGGAAGTCCATGTTACAAGTGAACAACCAATACATTTACAAAACTGGACAAAAGTTTAGCTACTCAATTTCCATATCCAGCTAGCTACAATCTAAATTGTAGCCACTTAAGTAGGACATAGCTCCTTTTTCGGAGGTCAAAAACTTAATTAATTTTCTCTTCCGTGGCTTCTTGATTTGTGAAGATTTTGCTGTTTGAAAATGCCTCTCATTCTTTTTGCTGTAGTTGACATGCAGGTCTACATTGTGTATGAAAAGAAGCTATAAATCCCTAATCAGATAAATGGATTACTGGTAGAAAACTAAGTACTTATGACTTAGTATCCAAGCTGATTTAACCTGTTAAGATGCAGACTGTGATTTTGGACATGACCAAAAAATTATTTTTAAGTCTTTGCGGGCCTAGTTAAGTGAGCCTCTGGAGGTAGCATTTCCTTATTAAAATTTGTGTTACTCTCCCCTGCACATGTCTTGTCATGGCAACAGATTCTTCAGGGCTTGAAGTACACATTTTCTGTGGATTGGTGGTCATTTGGAGTCTTGCTGTATGAGATGCTTATTGGACAATCTCCTTTCCATGGCGATGATGAGGATGAGTTGTTCGAGTCAATCCGAGTGGACACGCCTCACTACCCGCGGTGGATTACCAAGGAATCAAAGGGCCTACTAGAGAAGGTAGGTGTTGGCTGTGACACAGTCGGTAGATCCTACTGTTACATTTGTATTAAGGGAAGGGAAGCTGGCACTAACTTCACCAAATTGCACTTTCAGGAAAATATCTCCTCATTAATAAAAATATTTCACTTCTGTGAAAGGTTTAAAATTGACTAGCCTTAGTCCTAAATCTGCTTTGGTTTCAGTTTAAGCCTATATCTATACTATGTTAGAGGGGACAGGGAAACCCTTAAGGTATGTCTGATCTGCAGTCACAGTGCATGCTCAGGTACTGGAACAGTGAAGCTGCAGGAGCATGCACTTCAGCCCAGGCTACCCCAGGGATAGTTAAACAGGGACTTAGATGGGTTTATACTGCCTATGTTGAAGCCCATGCTGCCACAGCTTCATTGCTTGAGTACCGGAGCTAGCTTGATTCAAGTTAGCTAAGGTATGTCTACGTGAACTGCAATCACTCTGTGTGATTGCTGCACAGACATACTTTGTTTTCACTGTCAGTGGACTACCTGTTCCTGTCAACCATATATACAATTCAATTCCACTGTCTGTGTTAGTGCCCATGTACCCCCAGCACCAGCTAAAGCCCTGTGTTCCCTTTCCCACTGAGGAGGTGTAAGGATACAGAACTCAATCTTATACACATTTTATTTCAAAGCTCTTTGAAAGGGATCCAACAAAGAGACTAGGAATTACTGGGAACATCAAGGAGCATTCTTTCTTCAAAACAATCAACTGGACAGCACTAGAGAAGAGGGAGATAGAGCCTCCTTTCAAACCAAAAGTGGTATGTATCATTCTGACACTTACTGTACTCTACATGGTGGTTTTGCACTGTTGTCACAGAGCTGGTTACCCCGATGATTCATATTGACTGTAAGAGCCAGAGCTGCTGCTGTCATTCTGAGTTTCCCAATTCTCATTCCTGAAACTAGAACGACAGGTGGTGACTTAAACAAAAACTGTTAGATAGTATGGCTATGAGGATGCCACTAGTAAAGATGCTTGTTGAAGAAACACGAAACCTTCAAGCTTTTTTTTTTTTTTTTTTAATAATAACAGATGGAAAGGAATGTGAACAGTCCATTAGTTAAAGCTGAATGGGGGAAATGAACTACAGGTGGATATAAGGATTTTTCAGTGAAATAAATAGTTGGACCAGCTGTAGATTTTTCCATTGCAGAGCATCCTGTACTTACATGTTATCAAGCATAGTGTGGGATTGCTCACATAATAAAAGATTATTAATTAATAATCTCATACTACCATTTGAGATGACACTTTAAAATAAGTATAAATTGTATATAAATAGTATATTCTATTATAAAGAATCAATCATTACCACTGCCACTCATACCAAAACATCTGAACAATGATTGCATTTCTCAATATATGTTTAATCCTTCCTGATATAAACGGATTAGGAATCTTCCATAGGCATACGTAAAACACTTCATTTAGCACCATGTGGAACAGTAACCAAAACCTGAGGCAATAGTCTATCTAATAGCAGTCTAGGAAATGCAAGTGTTCCACACCAGCTCAAATCAGTTTTCTTTTAATATCCAGGGGGAAGAAAGGATTTCTATTCTCCATCATAGGCACAGTTTAACTGTTAAGTTCTTTGGTGTCCATTTTATTGATTATGTTCCAGTAGTAATACCTGAGCTATCTACACACAAGCGTGTTGTAGCCCATATTAAGTTGGCTAGTACTCATTTTCAGCTGTAGCTTTTTCTTTGTTTGGTATTTACATGGCTCTTTCCCTCTATGTACACACCAGAAGGAGCTATCTAAGCCTAATTATTTGCCTTTATCTCCTCCCCTATAGAGAGCATCTAAGCCATGATGGAGTTCTGGCAATACCACTTTTAAAAAAGCACATCTCAGAACATGTCTAAACCTCTTAGTGATAATCATGGAATCTTTTGATTGATGGAGAATGAACAACTCAACAGATGAGTGTTCTGGTTTTCTCCATTGGGATCATGTTAGGTAATATCTCCATCATCCGCTAGCACAGTGGTAAGATCGTTAGTTAAAACGGTAACTGATAGGCCAACAAGTATGACTAAAATGAACTGCCTTTTCCTGTTGAAATGCTGGATGTGTTCATCTGCCTCAAAGTGAGCTTCCCATAAAGTAAATGTAGAAAGATTGACACTTTGAGCTTTCAGGAACGTCTACAGACTTCTAACCTTTTCAGGCTTCTACAAAGCATTACTTAACATCCTTCTCACTAGTTTGGCTTGAGTTTTCATCAGTAAAAGAGTGTGATTTAATACTCTTCCAATGATTAGAACTACTGGGGTGATAACTCTGAAAATATGCTTCGGTAATGTTCTGGGGGGATTCAAGATCTTACATATAGTAAATGAAGCATTGTAACGTTGTGCTCACAGTTACAGGTTTTTAAACTTTTTCTCTTTGCTCTTCTGCACAGCTTTGCTAAAGAAGCCACTAACTATTTCCACCCTCTTTGTTTAACACAGAAATCAGCAAGTGACTACAACAACTTTGACCGAGAGTTTCTGAGTGAGAAGGCACGGTTATCTTACAGTGACAAAAACTTGATCGAATCTATGGATCAGTCTGCATTTGCAGGATTCTCTTTTATTAACCCTAAATTTGAACAGATCCTGGCTAAATAGTCTCTGAACATTTGGGGTTAAATATTGTAAACAGAGGCTTCCAAACGCTAAGTGACATGTCTCTATACCTTTCCTTGAAAATAATATACGGTAGCATGAAAAATGTCTTACTGCTGATTAACTGGCAGTGGTTTTTTGCATGGTCAGGTTTAAGAAATGAAGAATTGTGTGCATTAATTGGCAAAATGTAAATTTTGTGTTTGGTTACTTAAATGTAATTGTGTATATATATATATATGCTGTATATTTTGCTCTGGAAACAAGACTTTAGAAAACTGTCTTTTTTTAAATATGGTTGAGGCCCTTTTATTCATCTTCAGTAAAATTATTTGAAGTTATATTAAACTTTTTGTGATTTTAGCAATTACACTTTTTTCTCCAAAATGACTATCTATTGTAAAAGGTAAACTGAGATTATAGAAACATTCCTGATTTAAAAAGCAAAGATTTTTTTTTAAGGATACTCTACCCAACACTAGTTTCTCTTTGTGTCAGATGTTAGCTCATTACGAACTAATACTCTTAAACTATTGTAAGACACCATCCAATATTTTAAGAACTCATGTAACTGTGGGACCTCCAGAGTATTCTGTGCCGAACAATTTCATAGCACAGTTAAGTAACAAATGTGTGTGTTGTCTGTGGCTATTCTCTAAGTTTAGCCTCTGTGTGTGTCTACTTTTTGAAACATAAGAATGATTAAATACTGCTGAATATAACTAATTTATCTCCTCCAACCAATATTACATCTCCTTTCTATCCTGCATCATTACAGTAGTTACGAGATTAACTGCTACAACCTTCCACCTGCAATGTAACTCAAAAGGATGGGTTACATTAGGAAAAAAGAAAGTAGTTCCCATTCATTATATGACATCTTTTTTCCATGTGCTAGATTTCATTGGTTACTCTAAATATTTATCCTTGGCAAACATACACATCAGATGTTCTGGCCCAAGTATCTGGCAGCAACCCACTTCCTAGAAGTAAATTTTTAGAGACTGAAGTACAAGTTTCCACTGCTATAAGTATAATGTATTAAAGTGCATTTATTAATAGACATGAGCAATAAGATCACTGCCTCTTACAAAAAAGCCCTGGTTCAGCTATTATATGGAATATTGGGTCCACTTACCTGGCCTTTCAGAGATGGAACATTTCCACTGAACTGCCAGCTGGTGATTTATATGGAATAGCAACCTATGTCCTTCAAATAGAATATCTGTGGCTCCATGTGTTTCAGCACAACTGATGTTAAAGCAAAGCCATGCTTCCACTTAGTAGGTTATAACCACATGTGAACTTTCCACAGTTCAATAACATCTGTACATGATGGGGGGAAAAGAATTCACCTGGGTTAAACCACTTACAAAACTAGTTCACACAGGTCTACTTCCAAGTAAACAGAAAGTTGAATATCATTTGGATCATAACCAACGTTAATGATAGAGCAAGATATACACCACTTGCTCTACTACATAAAATAACTGGGCCCGTAGCATGCTATGGACCTTAAACTAGTGGACAGATCAAATACTGAAGTGCTGCTGTCTAAGTTTATTGCATAAAAGAGGGCCCTGATTTGCTAACTGGTAAGAAAATTCCACAGCTATGTAACCGCTATTAGCCTAGCAAATAGTGCTTGCTACACAGCAAGAATAAAAACAGTTACCTATCAGATTGTCACAGAAGACAGCATACGCGTATGTGAGAGAGACAACCATTAAGTGTAGGTGCTTCAGCATATTTATTAGCCTCATGTCCATTAAGTTTAGAAAATCCTCTTCTGCACAGAAGCAATATAAATGTTAATTTCATAATCAAAACTGCTCATTAGTTCAACAATCAAATGTACCTAAGTGCACATAAATAGCTACAAGCCCCTATGCTGAGATCAAAAGGGAATCATTTCCTCCTTTGCATTTCTTTATCCAAGATGCACCCAAAAAATTGAGGGGGGTCCTCTAAGGATTTAGAACTATTGTTATTGAACATGAGAATATCCTATTGAAAACCTTCCTGAGGTACTGTGATAAACTGCAGAACTATGTTAAGAAAAGTCCTGTTAGTTTCAGAAGAACTTTCTAGTGAGTCCAGTGCTTAAACATGGAATATTTGGCAGAAGGTGAGTATGGTTCATTTAACTACAATAAAACCTTTCTGCACTAGATTTGCCAGAGATAGCAAGATTTAATTTTGCAAATCAGTGAGTAAGCAGACAATCACAAAATATAGTTTTGTTAATTATAATACTTCACACTATGCTACAGTATTTTACAGAACATATAGTGAAAGAATAGCAAAACCTGAAGTATGTCTACACTTGGAGCTGGAAGTGTAAATTCCAGCTCAAGGCGACATACCCGCACTAGTGCTGGTCAAGGAAGCATGCTAAAAAAAAAAAAAGTGTAGCCACAGCAGCAGGAGGGGCTAGCTGCCCCAAGTATATATGTAGCAGCTCAAACACATATGTACTTGGTGCTGCTAGCCCCTCCTGCCGCTACTATGCTATTTTTGAGCCCACTAGCTTGGGTATGTCTCTTCAAGCTGGAATTTACAGCTTCAGCTCAAAGTGCAAATATATCTTCAGTCTCAGGCAGATGAAACCTCCGTAGCACTGTACTACTGAAACAGGAAGACTGCTCGGGCCTTTTAAGTGAGGCTCCACTGTGGACTCAATCATGTAATACATTCTTGGTTTTGTTTTTATAAAAGCAGTGCTACTTTATAAAGTTGGGACCTACAGCTGGAACTTCAGTGTTCTCATAATAAATTCAGGTTAATAGAGGCAGACCCAGATTGGCATTTTATTTCATATAGAAGGGTTTGCCTACACACTGGGGATTTGCACTAATATCAGCTGCATAAGTGCAAACCCTCAGTGTAGGAAGAACAAAAATAAATGTAAAGTGCCATTTGTGGTTTCAAGCAGAGGTGACGGAACCATGGCTGCTAACCAATGGCTGAAAAGGGGGCAAATCACCAGAACAGAGAAGGCTTAGGTATGTTTTACCTGGCTACACTCTTGTTCTTTATATTTGAGATTGGTGGGCCTATGGATGCTTCAGAATGGTAGAGATGCATGCTAACAAATACAGTTTTAAATCAGGTTCTCAACACAATGCAACATCCTTTGGGGGTAGGCCTTCAAGAAGGGAAAATGTGTATCTGCTTTAACCAAGGAAAGAAGGAATTTTAAAGTTTGTCCAAAGAAAATAGAATTTTAACTGGTTAGATTTACCCATGCTCCTCTTTCAAAATGACCCTGCTCTACAAAGCTCTCTTTTCTTGCACATCATTCTAGTTAGTAGGAGATGCTGAAATGACTTGCTGGGAGTGCCTGCCTCAGCCAGTTGGTGTCCACACATGCATATCAATGTATCAGGAGGCTTAACGGACCAGTTCATGCAAGGGGAGCTAACATACCCTCCAACAAGTAACCAGACACTCATTGCAATCTTTATCTGCATCAGCACAATAAATATTTCAGGTTTAAGTCATTATAGATATTTGATGTATTGCTACTTAAGTGACAGTCTAATTCCCCACTGATAAATGGAAATGACTAAGGTGTTAGATCACTATCAGCGTCAGCCAATAATTAAATACAGAGATTTACAATCTTTATTACATACCTTCTTTCCTGTAATCACTGTGCATGACGGCCCCCTTATGGAAGATAGAAAATAACTGCAATCTACTATCTGGTTCCCAAACTGGTCTGGAGAGATGACTGGTGTTCTTAGTTCCAGCTGCTGCTAAAAGTGTCCATACAATTCACTGCAAAGAGGAGTCTCAAGGCCTTTTTAAAAAAGGCACCTGGAAATGAGTTACCTCTAATAAAGAATGTTACTACATTTGAGGAGAAGGGTATAGCAATTGCTGTGGTAGATAATACGCCACCAAGAGGGACTAAAGCTAGTAGCAATCAGTACTTTCCAAAGAGGAGGTGTGAATGGGAGAGGTGGTCACAACACAGTAAGCTGTGCTTCTCGATATGAACAAGTTTGAGAACCCCCAGTCTAGACAAATGACTACTGTTAAGTTTTGCCTTCTCATATACTGCAACAGAAATAGAAAAAGCATCTCAATGCAATTTATACATGCATAATGGACTATTTTAATCCAAATGCTACAGCAGAGTAACATTTTACTAACTAATTTGCAGCTACTGGTACTGAAGACTATCAGGTAGATGAAAATTAATCTTTTTTAAAAAGAAACCAAAGTTGTCCTGTTTTAGAATGTCACAAATCCTAAACATTTAGAATGACAACACATAACAGTTAATTTTCATTGAAATTCACAAAGCCTCAATTTACAATCATAATTTCACATGAATTTTGACTTGCTCTTCTATTTTAAATCTGAACTATTGCTATTGCAGAAGATTTTTGCCAATCTGAGCGGTTCTCAGCTTGTCTCACATATTGTAGGTAGTATAATCAGCACCTCTCACCTCTTTTTGCAGCAGATGATGATGATGAAATGAACTTAACCTTTACTCTCACACCTCTCTCCACCTGAGATACTTTTCACAAAATGTATTTCACAGCCTTCCACAGTGGACAAATTCATAAAGTGTGTTGACCTGAGGAGATATTTACACAACTCTAAATGTTACTGTAGCATAACTGGTTTAAGGGGACGAGGAAAGAAACACATATCTTGAGTTTTAATGTTTGATCTTTATTACTTGGCTCAAAGATCACACGAGATTCATTTTGCCTAGAAGATTAAGCTGAAGGCCAGTCATGTCAGAAAGGTTAGTTTAATCCCATCCAATCACTGCAACATAAAACAAACATACTAGGCCATGCTTAGAAATTAACCCCTCTGGATGATGACTCACTTTTCCAAACCAGATGGGAATATGTATACCGCTTTTAGATAGTAAGGAGTAATTCTTGCAATATATTTCCAGAACTCTCAATTTTTACAGGCGAGATAGGGGTGATCATTTACTTATTTTTACATTCTGATATTTTTTGTCTTTTACTAACTAAGATGCAGTCAATGACATTATTTGTAAATTAAAATAGAACTGACAGCTTCAGATTCTCCTTTTTATTTTCAAGTACTGACATACAATTTATTCACACTTGTGTACAATGATTTTTTAATATACAGTACATCCATCCTGCAAATGAGCAACCACTCTGATCACAGTATATTTAAAAGCAGTCTATAAAAATATCTACTATACGTAAAACATTTAGCCAAATAGAATTTTACAGCACCTTTGAAAGTTCTGAGATTAAAAACTCATATAGGAAAACATTTCCCTTTTATAACCATGCTTCCTTTGCTAGAACCAAGCTCAAAACTACAGTAGTCCAAACTCTGTCTTGGTAAACCTCTGCTTTTCAAAGCACATTAAGAAAATAATATTTGGGAATCTGCCTTGGATAACTATGGATAAAAGCTAGGCTTCCTCAATTTACCATCATTAAACATAAATAATCCCTACTGTAGATTATATGGCCCAGATCCAGAGGAAACAGGGCACATTAGAGGATAGGGCTGTTCTTCTGAACTATGAACAAATAGGTGATCAGAAGGGAACCCACTATATAGCAACTCTTCCCTCTCCAATATAAGCATCTTTAGGGTTTGTTTTGCTGTGCATCAATAAAGTCTTAGCAGTGCTTTGTGCTCTAACCTTAGACAACAACAATTAATACATCTAAATAAATATATTATTTACTTTTAAATGCATATTACTGGTTGCATGGATTACAGACAAAAAGCTTTTGATGCTAAGGTTTCAAGCAAGTGTTTTTGATATCCTATGCATTTGTTTTCTGAAATGAAATCTAGCTATATGGCTTACTTCCAGTACATTGACTATATTGCTAAGACTAGCTTAATAAAACAAATCACAACAGCAGCACGTATTAGAGTCCCCTGCCCTGCATAAAACAAAAAACAATTTAGCTCCTGCCTGCAAGCTACTTTGACAGAACCCAGTTCTCTACACTGAAATTCAACTAAACGTATTAACGGATAAATGCAAGAGTTGAATTAACCACCAAATAATACAAACATCAAAAAGATACTCCAATAACTAATGGCAGCTTTCTTCATTTCATTAACAATTAGGTATTGCTAACTATATCCTATCATCCAGCAACACATGTACACTATATATATATTGGTTTGGAACAAGGAAGGTAGTGAGTGGCCTTGACATGCATAGAAAATTCTACCACTTTTTAGCATTGGACGTAAATGCACTTGCAATTTCACAGAAAGTTAAAAAAGATTTTAAAAACAAAATACAGAGATGACATTTTAAAAAAAATCAATTTCCAAATTCACTCAAGGGTTTTTGTACTTATACAATTCTCCGGAGGCTAAAATTCTATTTTAACATTCTTCTCCTCTATTTACTTAATGCTCCCACATAGAAAACCTTATACTTTTAGGGTGAAATTCACTCTATTAGAGCCCATTTAGGGTTTACATTGAAGTTTTACTGCATTAAAGTGATGCATTGGGTCTTCTGAGGGCCCACTGAATGGGAGTATATTTCACCCTGAATGTGGAAGATGTGTCCTCTCCTGGAAAGGCTGCTTAACCTGGATAGTACAGATATTCTGAAAGATATCTGTCATCTTACCCTTTATAATCTCTTTCTAGGGTAATTAGACTATTAACAAGCCAGCTATCTGTACTTAAAACCATCCTTCCATAACGATCAACTGTATAATAGTGTACCCTCACCATGGTACAAAATGCCATTTTGCATGGAGAAGATAAACTTACTGTGATAGCAAAGCCTCTCTTGCTGTCAATATAATATAATTTAATATATATAATCAAATATTTTTCTTGGCAAAGGGGAAAGCATCCCCATTTCAAAAGACACACATACATGGTGCTTTGCAACACCTGAACTATGCTCAAACATCGATAGGGGACGAAAAAAGAGTACTTGAGAAACTTTTTCGGAGCAAGCCTCCAGTATAAAGTGGTTTTGTATCAAATGGAGCCTCCAATGCATTAAATGCAGAATTTCACATTAAAAAAAAAATACACACACACTAAAAAAAAGTCATGTAACTCTAGGCAGTCATTCACAGTAAAAATAAGAGGTACTCTTAGAAAAGCCATTATTGAAAAAAGTAAAAGTTCAGTTAAAACTTGACAGTAAGCTGAGAAGAGCAATTAACAATCTTGCATGATCCACAGGTGAAGAATAAAAACAGCTGAAAAACTGCATATTCACAGAAGAAAAATTAATAGCAACTTCACTGGGTTTCCCATAAATATTTCCAGTCTTGCACATTTCAACTTTCAGTATTAAGAGTCCTCCAGAATCGTGGGTTTTCCCACAAGTCATTGAATCACATTCTAAAAGCCTTACAGTCAGAGGGAGTGCGTGCATATGACATTGCTTGACCTCCTTGGATGTCTTCTCCAGTCTCATGTACCTGAGCTATTTCCTTAGTGCTTCTGTAGCAGGCAGGGGATGTTGTCATGGTCCACGGCAGTTACAGATGATTAGGTACTGTCCTCAAGGCTTCCTCTCTCGAGCGATCCACACCTACATTCTGCAAGCCAAAGACAGAAAGAAGATTTAAGCAAAGTTTCTCCCTGCTTTGCAGTAGGTTTTTACTCAGTCTATGGCACATCACAAAGGGCAAAAGACAGACAGAATTTGGTTTTTTTACACAACACTTTGGACACATTTTCTCAGAAGACTTAATAAAATGAGACATAAGGCCCAGCCTACACCAGCCAGTATATAGAGTTCAAAAACCATGATTAAAACTTCATGCTAGCTATTAAGTTCTCTATAAAGCCAACTCTCTAATACCAGACCACAGACCTTCTTTGCTGCCAAAAAAAAGCATCTGTTAGGACATCTGTTAAAACACCATTACACCAACTGTTAAAACACTCTCATGCTGTCCACTGAGCATGTGTCTTATTAAGTTTATCTTTAAAGATGTGGTTCCTTGTCCACACTGTGCACTATGTCAGTTTACCTGGACCTGCACTCCTTGTACGAGCATAACCTCAGATACAGCCTTGCAAAGACTCCCAAGGAAAATGAGGTAGCACTATGCACTTAGCGATAACTGTCACACACCTCTGGGATTAGGTCCTGCTTGACTAAGATGGGGAAAATGGGTCAGGTCCCCGAGTTACTCACTTACTCATCCCCAAAATAGTAACTGTTCATAGTTCAAGTTTTATTAGCTAGTAGCGGATTTTATATTAACTGAAATGGAGTGAATTCATTTTTGTTGGTTTCTGCAGTCTTAGAGAAAGTGTTTTTTAATTAACTATCTTCTCTGGTCTCACAAAACCAAGGTTACATTCAAGGTTATTTGCTGGATAAGCAAAATGTAAATAAAACTGAAGGGTCTATTCTCCCCTCCCCACAAGCATACAATTACTGTTAGGGCATTAGATACTATCATTCATATTATGGGCCTATGAGCCACTGCGTGGCATTTAGATGTGATTTTAAAACCACTTTTTCTACCATCTGACTCCAGTACTGTCCCCAAAGCTGTTTGGATAGCATATGAAGTTTCTATACCACTCTAGTTTCACTCTGAAACCATATAAATTTTAACTGAGAAGTAACAAGTCTACAGAACTTGGGGAAGAAGATGGCAGAGAAGTTTTGCAAAGCGTTCTCTAATGTAAAGCCCTTTCTTTCAAGAACTCATCCTGTTTAAAAGAAAGAGGAAACCCCAGCTGCAAAGACCAGTGATGCCACAGGAAAAACTCCCGCTGGCTTTCCATCAGGCCTGTTATCAATGGATGGGAAACATAGCAGCTATTGTTGACTTTGCCACAGACCATCTCCCAGTTCTGTGTTTTAACCACAAAGCCACTCTCCTATTATAAACATTATAAATTACCTTTACTGCACATTCTATCTGAATTTGCTTTTATTACTGCACCTCAGATTTTCATGAATTGCACAAATTTCACCAGGAAAAAAAACGATCTTTCTATGTAGTCTAAAAAGATATTTGAACTTCTTTTTTGATTTTGTTTTGGTCTAAAGGGCAATGAGGGGGCAAAGCTATTGCAGTACAACTGTTAAATAATAAGAGCTGGCACTTTTAGTGGATTTATCAAGCTCCTCCTCTACAGCACACACCCAGTCAATGACTTGATTTAATAAAAAAAATTAAAAATTGAGTTGAAAATTAATTTTGGGATGATTAGTTGCAAGCAACTCAGGTCTTTATTATACTTAATGGGATACTATCAAGTTACTGGAAAACAATTCATTTTCCAAAATAAGTTTAAACGTGTTTCAGGGTTCTACACCTGCCAATATGCCCAACAACCATAACTGCTAGTCAATTTTTGTGGTTTTAAACTCATATTTGCCTTTAAAAAATATTCTTGTTGATCTGTAAAAACCTACATTAATAAGAAGATATACAGTGACTTATACACAGAGGAAACAGCTAAACTGACTACACATAGAGTGCGGTCAAAAGCGCACACAGAAAAGTAATTGAAAAACAGATACATCCGTTTTTTCCTCTACCCTATTTCAGCAACAGAAATCTAGCTCTTACTTGTGAAAATGGTATGTAGAAAAAAAGCCTGATTTTTTCTCAAGTTGAGGGCACCCCCACTTTTTCTTTTTTAAAACCTCTCTATTTTAATTCATTCCCTTTATTTCAAATCAGCATTTATAGCATTGGATAGACATGGAGAATATTTTCTCACACACTCTGAAGTAGCTAAGGTTTCTGAAAAGACTACTGCCGGAGCCCTGATGACTTGTTGCAGGGTTTTTGACCTCCAGGCAGTGAATCTGTTCCTCTGCCCAGCAGAGAATCAAGAACAAGATCACCTTTCATTTCCATAAAATTGGGTAACATCCTGTACCTGGAAGATGTTTCAGTAAGGAATACCATCTTAAAACTGAGGAAGACAATGTGTGAGAGTGTGGTAAGTGAGGCCTGTTAGCTCACTGACTCTCCTTGCTGAAACAGTAAGCAAGCAGAACCTGAAGAGTTTACAGTCTAATCAGAGATGTGCCTGTAGGCTCAAGGGACTGGTTCCAATAATGTTATTAAAACTTTGGTTAAGGCTCAAGACTAGGGCAACGTATCTTAGAGGAGATTTGAGTCTCGTGAGAGAATTATGGAAACATCACTCTGTGAAAGTTAAGTTACTGGCAAGCCTGAAACCAAACCTTGAAACCCAACTAAGCCCATAAGGAATCCCTCCAGAGGAAATTCAATAGGTCATTCTGAAGACACTGAAAGCTGAACTCTTAATGGGATCAGGGGGTTCCAGGAGTTGAAGTAAGCATTTATGATCTTTTCAGAGACTCCTTTTTATTGAGGCAATAATCTCTTGTGCAACAAGCCAGCAGAGGCCAAATTCTGGAGAGAAGAGTGACTGCCCTGTTCTGTTTCTGAGAGACTACAAGGGATTTGGAGTCAACACCTGTCTATGGATATTTGGCCTTTAGCAAGCCAATCCTTGAATGGTCACAAACGAGCAATGATGATGGTATTTGTTCAATCTGTCCATATTTTTCAGAATAACTTGAGCAACACTTGGATCAAAATGACACATCCACCAGGCTCTTGGGACTAAGTTATTGAAGGATTGTCTGTGTGGGTTGCCTGAGAGCCCCCCAGTATTGGCTGCAATATCTTGATGGCTGGGCATTTGCTATTGATTCAAAGAGATGGTAGGCAAGAAGACAAATTCCAGGAAATCCCAGGGAAAATAAGAGGAGATCAAGAAGTTGTGGGAGTAGACTATATGCTGTACTAGATGGAGGCCTAAGAGAAAAAAGAGGAAGACATCTCTATCAGAAAGAGTGCAATGAGGGAGAAAGGATTTGGGCAGGGAGAGGAAGGATAGCGTAGCTACACTGTCTGGTAATGAGAAGTTCTGGCCATAGTCCTAAATCTTCTAGGGATTCATCTCGGCTACCTATGGCAACCGTATCTGTGAGAGTAGATGGAACCAGGATGGGAGCGAGCTTAATAGTGTCTTTTTACTGGCAGGAATTGTGCAACTATTGAGACTGCCAAGATGGGCTTATGCCTGTCTCCGTATATACTTGGTTTGCAAGAAAAACAAGTCTGGAAGGAATGAAGTAGGGAGGACAGTATTTTTCAGAAAGAAGCCAGACAAGGAGTTGTTACATACACTGAATGCACACATGGCCAGTTTACCACACACACAAAATAAAAATAAAAAAATACCAGACTAAATTTGTTAAAAGCATTCACATCCAAAACCCAAAAGGTAAAATAATACATAAAAATAAATGAAGAGTTCTTTTAAATCAGTGTACTGTAGCAGCTTAGGCACTATAACTAGCTGATTTCCCTTGGAGCTCTGTACAATCAGCCCTGGGTTAAAAATCCATTCTGTCCTCTACTAGGGCTTTCTCTAATGCTACAATAACTGTAAACTGTTATTGAACCACTTACTCCATTGCCACATCCAGGCAGTTATACAAACTGAAAAACTCCTCTTAGAACTACTTACTGACTCATACCTACACCTGCAGGATAGAAGTATTACAGGCATTAGACAGCAGAAGCAGCTTTAAGTTAACTTTGAATATATATTTACAATTGTATGGGATTCTCCTTAGTAATGGGCCACACTCTCTCTCATAGAATCATAGAATATCAGGGTTGGAAGGGACCTCAGGAGGTCATCTAGTCCAACTCCCTGCTCAAAGCAGGACCAATCCCCAACTAAATCATCTCTCTGATTTACTCACTATCTTGTTACTTTTCCACATCTCTGTTTTACATATCTAACTTCCCTGCAAACCTCTCAAGGATACCCATGGCAGCGACAGGAACAGAACCCAGGTCACTTGACTCCCACTCTAATGTCCTATCCAGTGATACATGTTATCACCTGAAACTTCAAATTCTACACTAGGATTTTATCTGTACAATAGGTTATTTGCAGGAGCCAGCTATGCACTTAATCCGTATCACTATCGTATTTAGGAGTTCATAATGGGGTACATGACCTCAACAGTAAACATCAAAAAAAGCAAACAGTTAATTTCACCAAAATGCAAAATTTTTGTAAAAAATGTACAAGCTGGAGAAATAGACCTATTAACTGCACAAACAATTTACACATCAAGGGATTTCTGATATTCTTTTAGATGAAAAGCAATTGCTTAGAAAACAGCCTATTTTCCAAGATTCGATGCTATGAAAACAAAGCAGCCCCTGTTACTCAGACACTTCTAATTTAAGTTAATTTGGTCTCTATCACCAAAAAACAGCAAGGTCACGCTGCTACTCAAACTTTCAAATGAGCTACAGTCTCCTTTTGTACAGTGTGTAAAGGATTTTAGACACTGGCATGTTGCACTCTCTTGGTGAATGACTGCTTGACAATCAGTAGTAAATATGCCATCTTTCACACAAATGTTCTATTAATGCTTCGGGAGGTGTGTGCACCCATTTTGACCAGGACAACCTCCAGCCAACCTTTTTTTCTTTTTTTTAAAAGTATAAATTAAAATCTAGGTACAAACTAATCTGAAATGGCCATTGCCCTTTGTATTGTAATGTACCCAAGGAAAGCTCTGACAAGATGTATGCACTATTGCCATGAAGACTCAAACGTCACCCACATATGTGCTAGGAGCAGCATACTACTAAGAATAAGTGTGGCTGCTGCTTGCCAGACCATGAATAGGGAACTTTAAGATTCTGTGTTTCTATATTAATTCCTAAACAAAAGAAACCAAATGAAAATTGTTACTATGTGCACAGAGAACTCTGCCATCCACCCAATGCAGAAATATATTTTAAGAAAAACCACACACATGAAACTACTCATATACTTCCCCTCATTATGTTTGAAGTCTGGAATAAAATAAGCTTCAACTTGCTCACCTCCTCTCCAAATATAGATCATTAAAGAGTTTGGTAATCTAGCAGATCTACCACACTAGCACTATGGAACAGTAGAACTAAATTTTTTGCTAACTATGGAAATGTTATTTTCTGCTACATTTAACAGTCCAATCACTCCCAAGGTCAGGGAAACAAGTACTACTTGTGCCCAGCTTGTGCTTATCACACACAGTATGTTATGCATCGTAGCTTTCATACTTCATCTAAAGTCCAACAGTTACTGGACCTAAAAAAAATCAATTTAAAAAATAAAGCTGCAAGATCACAGGATTATAGAAATCTTAAAAAAAATAAAAAGGCAAACAACAGCCAATTAAGATTCAACAATTTATCCACAGTGAATTAGTATAATACAGTTTCACTTTGCCTGGACAATTTTAGACGTTATGTGCTGTACAATGATTTAAATATTATTTTTGTAATTGATTTCAAAGTGATTGGAATGATTTTTTTTTAAGATGTATTTTAAAGTAATATGATGAAAACAGCACCACACATTTGATAGCTGATCTGGACACAGGTTCACTGGTGAGCAGGGACTGTTACAAGGGCTTCCTCAGGAGGTCTGGAAATGTCTACATTCTGCATAATAATAAAAATACAGAGGAGAATATTTATCATGCAGCAATAAGCAGCAGTAAAATATCAATCAGCTTCCTTCACAAGTACACAGCTGCCCTTCAACAAAAGATTTTTCACTCAGAAAATTCAGTGAAGTAACAGCTTTTTAATGCATTAGTACATACAACAGTACAACTTATATAAAATAACTATCAATCCTACATAAATCTTATTGCTAACATTTCAGTTATTCACATGTAGAGGATTCCTATTATAGTCCCCAGTCAGGAAAACTCTTAAGCATGTGCTTAAATCTATTCCTACCCAGGAAAACCACTGAGCACATACTTGATTTCAATAGGAGTTGAGTGTGTAAACTGCTTTCCCTGAATAGCAATACTTTCCTGAACTGGAGCCATACACTGCATTTCCATAGCATGATCTTCACTTTACTTGTAATATAGCTAGTTTAGAATACAAAAACTACACCTGATGCAGTGAGTTATGACAAAATCCCTCCAAGACTAAAATGGTAAGTTTGCAACCTATGGGTAGACATCTGATTATTTTGCAGAAGTTACACAGCATTGCCCATGTTCAATGCAGCACGCGTTCAAAGGGTAGACAGTTTAGCTGATAAGCTTGATGTTGGCTGCACCCATGCAGCTCAAGTTGGGAGCTTACAACAGTATCACCAAATTCAAACATAAAGTACCTGCTAACCTAGTACCCTCCCTACTGCTTTAAATAAAAACCAAGTGATGTGCATTCAGGTTCAGTTTGAAAGATCAATTCATTCTTCAAACCAAAGAAAATTCAATTCCAAAAATATTTTTTCCATTTAAAAAAAAAAAAAAAGCCTTTGGGCAGTTGGGTTACATGTTTCTTTCTTTGTTCACCTCCCTGATTCTGTGTTAGGTGGAGCAAATTTCTCTTTTCTTTTTACGATAAAAACTGAATTAACTCAGCCTAAAATGAGTTTTTGCAATGAATCACCATCCTATCTCTAATTTATGGACTAAGACGTAGCAAAGGAAACAGATTTTACTGCCAGACAAAAGGCATTAAACTTGCTTTCTGAAATAAAATCCAAAACATCAGAGAGAGAACTCAAATGATTGTTGAAGTAGTTCCATAAGATTTATTATGGGAAAAAACAAAGATCACTCCTCCTTCATCCTACCCAGATAGAGACTGAAGTCATTACAAATCTGATGCTACTGTACATGGTCAGATCTGCAGTCCAGATTCAGATAGATTATCTTTATTATAGAAAACATAGGAAAGTCAGTTATTCTACTCCTTTATACGTATTTGTGCAATGTAAAAATGACAGTCTTGAATTCTTCTTAGAGTACATAAAGTATTTTAAAACAGTTTTTTCAACATCTGCTATGCACTGTAGCATGCCTTATGTATTGATATGGAATTTATATCTAAGAGGCGCACACAGTACAATTATTAGGAAAGCAGTTTGTTTTATATTTTATTACATGTAATGGTAATTTTTTAAAATTAAATACTGCAGCTGTTCAGGTTTAATAAAGAGCTAATACATTTAATAAAATTAGATTTTACGTAGCAGTTACCATTTACACAGACAGCATAAAGGAAATATTGTATTCTCTAATACCACACTTTAATCCTGACCTAATCAACTTACCCCTTCATCCTTCCTAGTTAGTTTAACTGTATATTATGAAGTTTACTCAGTGTGGGTCTTTCAGAAGACATCTCAAGTACAGGTCCCGCCTGTGACTCTCTATGGGTAATAAAATCCACATGGGTCTTCCCTGAAAAAAACCTCAGGTTTACCCTGCTATCCTTTGCCAAACTTTTCCACTAGTCTCACTACTGTACAGTTGTTGCCTGACTTCTGCCCTTCTCCCCAAACATGATTACATTTCAGCAGTACCAGATGTGTAGTTTGTGAAGCATTTCAGGTCAAAGGGTGCTAAGTAACAGCATTTGGTGCTCAGGTACACCTATTTATAACATTCAGAACTAATGCAGTGACTCAACAGGTTCTCTTCCCAAATAAACATTTTTAATAAGCTAACATCATAATGAATATTCCCAATAGCAATTTCCTGGAAATACGTGGCAAGCTGTAAGACACTGCGGCAAACTGAGGTTAATCAGCAGCTCCTCATCTGAACTGCAGGAGACAGTCATTTGGATCATCACTGAAAAAAAGTCATGGCTTGAAAATAAGGATATTCACAAAGACGCACATAGGGATGTCATTTTGGCGGTAAACAACATGTTCAATTCGTCAGAATTGTTTAATATTCCATCTGATGGGTGAGGTGAAGTGTTTACCAGAAAGCATCCCACTATTTACACTGTTCCTATTAAGTGGCTTTCAGCATAATATGCAAGCTGCGCCAAGAGGAATAGATTAAAATCTGGCAAAATGTAACACATGAAGGGAAAGAAGAAATGAAAGCGGTGAAGCATAAACATGGTAAAAAACATACATAATGAAAGCACTTGACAAGAATCGCTATTAAAGCCAATGTTCTGTCAACTCAGTGTAACCAAGACCATAAAACTTCTTACATACAAAAACTCGTATCTTCACACACACAAGGCCCTGATCACCACCACAAATCTCAACTTCTCACTATAATATAAATTGACTATACTGCACTAATGGATTCGCCTCAACTCTGCCCATATCATTCCTTGCAATGGTAGCCAATTTACTTCAAGGGAGACTTTAGGAGTAGACACAAAAGCTAGTAGCATAAGCACCATGCTCATCAAGTTTGGGTAAACTTTTATAATCCATCAATGGCAGAGCCTTTTGGGAGTAATATGGTCAACCCAAACTCATGTCACTACAGAATACTATGGCACCACACAGCATCTCATACTCTGATACAGCAAGAATGCAATAAGTTACCACAAACCTGACTTCCTAACTCTGCTGACACATTACACACATACAAGCCACTGGGGGGGTATACGGGTTGACCTTGACTAGCTACATCCAAACTAAGAATTTTACACTGAGATATCTCAAGTTAGGTATCTCAGTGAAAAAACACCCCTATCTTCTGCAGTGAAAAAATGAAGTCTGAGTTGGCTGGGCTTGCTTTGAGGTGGTCAAGATGATAGATATAAAAACACCCATTCCTTCTCTGTGCTAGTGTTCCCACCGTTGGCTAGCATTGCTAAAAATTCTCAGTATAGACAAAGCCCTGTAATTGCAGTCAGCCTAAAGCAAGACAGGCTTCATTAATCCCTACTACCACCAGCTCTTGCACATTTTAGAAATGCCTGGGGGACTGTGCCAATTCCAAAGTGGAAAAAGAGCTCAATCAAAATTTTCCTCTAATGTTTAAAATACATTATCATGCACTTGTAAGTGAAATAGATACATGATAAGCTAGTTCATAACAGATTGAATAGCTTATACATTGCTTTGATCATTACTAAGTCTTTGGCATTTGTCTTTTCTAACATAAAAATATAAAAGGCATTGACTTAAAAGCATTATGTACACACAGTTGATATTTCTGAATGCAAGAGCCAGAGTTTACCTTTATGTCTGAAATGTAAAATTTATTTTCACAAACTTATCTAGCAAACAATACCCAGATGAGTAACGTACTGGTTACACAAAGTTGGTGTGCAAAGTTAAATATGCTCAGCAACTGTAGCAAATTAATTCTAAATGTGGGTAATAGACTTTTTTTTTATGATAATCATCTCAGAAAATGCAACGCATTAAGGTATTTGTATTGAACACTTGTCCTACCTCTGGTTTATCTCTGTGTGTGTTTACAGCTTCAATGTTCAGGAATATAGATTCCACCTTACAACCTGTTGACAAAAATTAACCCGATAAGCACTCAATGTTTCTAAAACTGTGTTGCCTTTTTAAAAAAGTTACAGTAAATATGTGATCTAACTTTAAAAGATTATTCCCTGTCCTTCCCTCCACCTCTTGGCTTTCACTTGGAATTCCTTTGCTAAGTTCTGATTGTCCTTGGCCTCACAATGAACCAACCCCAGTGGATTTAGTATTTATCCCAGTTTGGTGATTAATCCAGTTCTCACTCTCTTCAACCTCACATTCTTCTTATTACTTTTAACAAGACAGGGAAACTAAGTAATTCGCTTTGTTCAAAAACCCTCAAAAATGATGCTAGGCATACACACAATCATAAAATTTCACATCCACTTCTGTTTTCTGGGATATTTTTAGCCTTAGCATCACACTGTAATGCAGAAGATAAATACTGACCTCAAACTTTTAATAACAGTGAATGTGACCGAATGCATGTATATTACAGATATTTAAAAGCCTACATTACTAAGGCTGGCACAGGCAAGTCTATTAAATTATTACTAAATTTACCTAACATTTTAACATTTATATAAATGGAAATCTAAAGCTAACCTCTGGGGAGAAGCCAATTTTTTTTTCCATTGGATGAGCCAGCAAGTTCAGAGAAAGTAGGAAAGCCATATTTGTCTCTCATGCTGGATTGGTTTTAACAGAAGCCTCCAGCAAAAACTGATCCATTTACAGACTAGTGACTATCCTGTGCATTAAAAATAAAATGATTGTTTGCAGACAGCAAAGCTGATATGGCCCAGAATGGAGTGAATTTACCCACCTGTCCTTATGTCGAAGACACAGAAGAAACTCACTAAATCACTTGCCACTAATCTGCACTCTCCGTAATTTGGTGGTCTGTTCTCACTCCTCAGCAATGTTTAATAACCAAGGGCTGTAGTTCAGGTCTCATATTACTAAGACACCATTATTTTTATGAAATACACTACAAAATATCTATTAGTATATGCTCTGAAACCTCACACAACATTAAAGCAAAGTACCATCTGTGATGCATTATTATATGTTTCTAATTAGTCTGTTCACTTACTAATTACAGTGAATCAGATAAGTTATAATGTATTCTTTCCCCAAATGCAAGTCAAGCAGAAATCCACTTTACTTCCAAAAATTAAAGCTACATCCACAGTCAGGATGGTACAAATTTGTACCATTCCTTAGAGGAGGATCTTTTTTTACTAATATTGAGAAACCCATTTACAACTAGCAATGAGAGAAAAAACTGGGCCAGATGGCTATATCCTGCAGAAAAGCCCATTAAAAGGGGCTGCGGTGAAACTCTGTTCCTCAAGGGAGAACCTTACTAGTTTTTCCACTGGCACGCTCGTCCCCACACACAACCAACAAAGGGTTCAAACCCCTGAGATTTACTCCTGTGGGAATTCTGCACCACTGTGCACATGTTGAATACATGTTCCCTGCAGAAAATACATTCTGCTGGAGAGGTGCTGCAGTTACACATTTTTCCCACCAAGGGCTGCTCTGGCACCCGAACAGAAGGCAACTGCTTCTGGGTGGGAGCAGCCCTGTGCCAATAGGGAGGAGAAAAGGCTGTGTTCCACACAGCGCCCTACCCCTGGGACCAGGTGAGGAGGCACAGAACATGGGGGTGGATGGACAGAGCGGGGCACATGGGGCTGCTGACAGACTGGGGTTCAGAAGGGCTATTACGGGGACAGACTGGGGCAGGGGCTGAATGGGAGTGAGGATGCAGGGGTACATGGGGATGGGAAAGGAGTGGTGGCTGAGTGAGGGCGCAAGGACACATGGAGATGGGGGAAGATGGTGGCTGAGTAGGGGTGCAGGGCCACATGAGGACAGGGGGAGGAGGGGTGGCTGAGTGAGGGTGCAGGGACACATGCGGACGGGGCAGATGTGCCTGATTGAATGGGAGAGGCTAGGAGTCAGCCAGGGTCTGCATAGGTGAGGCTCCCCAACAATCCCTCCCCCCAAAAAACAAACTGTTCCATACTTCTCCCACCCACACCCAACAGCCCTCCAGGTTCACTCCCAGGCCTCTTTCCAGCAATTACTTCCCTCTCCCTTAGCTCCTCCATTACTCCTGACTCCCCCAAGCCTTTGCATTGCTTCTGAGGGGTGCAGGAAATACATTTCAGTGTGGTAGTTTAAATGAATTATTATTTAAAGTTCTGTATCAATATAACTAGTAAGGAATCTATTTGTCAAAAAACATTTTCTGAATTTTTGTTGTCTGTATTGTTACAGACATACTTATTGACAGGTATTTTTAAATAAATTACCAAAATAATTGAAACTGGTGTGATTATATTGTGCTCTGTTCACAAATAAAAAAATGCAGAATTTTAAAATATTGTGCACAAAATTTTTAATGGTTTGGCACAAAATCCCCTCAGGAGTAATATGTGCAGCTGTTGGGGAACTGTTCGATTCCAAAACTATTTCCACAGAGATTTCTGAACCGTCTGTCCCCTTGCCATTAACTGAGAGATTCTCTCAGGGCCACAGGGCCCCTACCTTGTCTCCTTAAGGGGGGTTCCAAAAGCACAGAGTTTTGTATATAAGTTAATATAGCATCAGATGGTTAACTTTTAAGCAGATGGCTCAGAGTGGGTGGTAGGGGAGTGTTAAGATAATAAGCATAGCCCATCTGTCCATCCCCACCAGTCACTAGGGATGAACACACTGCCAAGTAGGATTCTTGGGGAATGATCTGACACATAGCAAGTAATTATGGGAACATAGTACATACATAACATAGTACAACTACACTTGTAAGAAAGGGACTAAGACAGTAAGTTCAAAGCACTAGGTAATGGCAACTTACTAGGGGACAAAGGTTTCCCAAACACATGAAACACACATGGGTATTACATATCTCATGCTTTTTCATATCTTGTCTCATAGAATCCAAGTGACATATCAATATTAGATTCCCAGAAACATTAGCGAATGAAAATATTTATATATTTTAACTTCTGAAGACAAATTTCTTGAGAACAATTACAAATTTGCCAAATTTCATGGTTTCAGTTGGTGAAAATACTAAAAAAATAGGTTATGCTGCACCTATCAATCTCACAAATACAAAAATTCCTCTTCATAAGCACAGCCTTCCTCCTATTTTAGTCAGTAGGAGCTGAAGTGGGGTCTCACTGTTAATTCTGTTTTCATATCTGGTATCTTAAAACACTGTTAATAACATTCAGGTCCAATGTCCAAATACAGACTACAAAGTACCCAAAATCACATAACAGTTCAGTACAATTTCTATATGAAACACTAGAATAGTTTGGGACTGGTAACTTGTACAAGATGCCTTCCTTCTCCGTTAAAATATTTTTAAATACCAGAACTCCCAGCACATCTGCCTTGCAACTTGTTATAAATGATTTTGGACACCAGGTGTCACTAAAGTGAAGGTTTCAGAGTAACAGCCGTGTTAGTCTGTATTCGCAAAAAGAAAAGGAGTACTTGTGGCACCTTAGAGACTAACCAATTTATTTGAGCATAAGCTTTCGTGAGCTACAAGTGAGCTGTAGCTCACGAAAGCTTATGCTCAAATAAATTGGTTAGTCTCTAAGGTGCCACAAGTACTCCTTTTCTTTTTACTAAAGTGAAGAGTTCTCTTAGCTTGTTTAAAAAGCAAGAATATTTTAGATCATTGTTATGAAATCTGTAAAAATCTCTTTTTATTTTTTCAGATATGAATTCCCCTAATTTTTAAACAGCTATTTCCTTAATCTTACTTAGACCTGAACGGAAGCTAATTTGGATTTGTTTTTGTTTAAATTGGTATAAACCACAATGTATATATATATATATATTGTTTAGCCTTTGCCATTTGAATTCCATTGTGTAGCTAAACTGGCAAATGATTTTTTGGTAACTCGTTCCCAGATAAATCATGAGAAATTTCTCTCCATCTACAATTAACCTTCTGAACAGTGGATTAGCCATCACAGTGTACAATTAAACAATTATTCTAAGGACAATGTAATGAAGCACATTAAAATAAGACGTGCTGAATTAGGGTTGAGATGCACTTCAGAATCTAAGTAGTGATGAGTTTCTGAAAAGCCACTCTAATTAGAAATTATTGAATTTTATTTCTTGTATTCTGCAGACTTCTGGTAAATCTAAGAGTTTAGATTTGCTGAAATACAATCTAACAGTAATAATTGTTAATGAAGAGTTTTACAGAAAGTGGGGATACAGCCAGGAAAAAAGAAAAAAAATATTTTTCTTTAAAAGGAGGGACCACAAATAAATATCTCAGAAAAAACAAACCACCAGCAGACTCTTTGCGGGTAAAAGTTTGACAATTACCAAACTCCCATTTTATAAGCAACCTTCAGAATTTCACTTGCTTATTTTTAATTAGCAGTGGTATTAAATCAGTGCCCAGAGGACCCAACCAGCATTGGGGTCCCCTAGAGCTGTGTAGAACTGATCAATGAAATTGTTTTTAATTGTTCACTTTATTAATATAACTTCGTAAGCAAAGTTTTATGAATGAAACAACATTCATTCATAAAACCAGTTACCACAATAACTGGCTAATTGAGTTTCACTTTCAATCCAATTGCTGCTTAACTCGCTGAAACTTACATTGTTTCAACATTGTAACTTCTGTTCACTGTTTGCCATTCCTTACACTTGTCCATACTGTAACTCAAACTCCATCTTAACTTGTCCCAAACTCCATTTTAAAATGCTCTCTTTATTTTGTAAAAGCTTGCTGCAACCTTCATTTTTGCAAAACCCTGCTGTAATCTTATTAGTTTAGTTTAGATGTGTGAATGAGGTATGTATGGACGATGGAATCAACCTCCAGCCCCAGCCTGTCCTGACGAAATAAAGTGTAAACACCCAACAGCTGAAGATGCAGACAACAGCCCTGACAAAGTAAGAGGAGTCCACCCTCAAAAGAAAAGAACAAAAGTACAATTGAAGAAACATCAAAGCCAGGTTCTCAGCTGAAAATCACGTCTGCAATTGACAGGTGATCAATCACACCGAACCCAGAGGCAGCGTGACACAGCAAGACCTATAGACTCTGGATTCAAACTAAAGCCTACAAAAAGGATGAGGGAGATGGAAGACTTTGAAGGGTAACATTCTGCTGCCAACATGGAAGGGCATCGGTGCATGCCCAACAGAGACCCAGCTCTTCCTTGTGCCCGGCTTTCCTGGCCAGTTAGCCGCCACAAGCTACGAACCCAAGCCACGAACTCAAGCTACATTCAGGACTGGTAACTATACAGCAGCTGCAGAACCTGTGTGTGTGTATGAACGAACGTGTGAATGAATGTGAAACTGATTGAAATGTTATAGCTATAACTGACTGCCTACTATGATTCTTTTCGTATTCACAATAAATGTGACATTTTGTCTTATCCCCTCTAATAAGATCCTGCTGGTTTTCATTTTATTGGTATAACAGCTGGCACAGTACAAACATAGTCAAGGTGTGCTTGCTGGTGAAGTTGGTGAAATATCATCTGGACTAAATTAATGAATACACAAGAAAGTGTCCACCCCTACACACACTAATTGGTATTTTCATATCTCCGTTATTATACACTTTTCTGCTGTAATCAAAACCCACAAATACATATATGCACACTCCCATTAATTTGGAAGGGAGTTATATATGCATATATAAGGGCAGAATTTGGCCTTCAGCATTTATACATTTAACTGTTTATTTTTCCAGTAAAGGAAATTTGTAAATATGTTTTATGAAAAAGTGTTTTGACTAAATAATTTTATTGATATTGGGAAAGAAAATTAAATAAGGACTTCTCCCTAAACTTATACTGGAAAGGACTTCACTTTATGTATCTTTACTTTAATAAAATCAAGGGTGGAATTTGATAATAGCATGTTTACAAAAAAAAAAATGTTTTAACTTACCATAAGCCACTGGGGTTAGCTTTAAGACACTATGGAGTGGGCACTTGAGATAAGGCAGTTGTTCTGAGAAATTGAAAAACAAAAATACATATGAAACACTGGGAACAAGAAAATTCACTGAGCTGTAGTGTTTGTTATTTTAAAACTATTTAAAAAGCTTTTCTTCCTAAGTGACACTGAGACCTGTTTTTTGGTGGGGCAGAAAAACATTTGTGTATTCAAAGACAGAAACTGTTAAATATAAATCACACACCAGGCATGCAGAAATATAGGTAGGTCATCCATGAAAAAAAATTCCACTTGCCCATTCACCCAGGGGAAGTAACCTTTAATGGGCAAGTGAATTATCACGTTAGAATTTGCTATGACATTAACATGGCATCAAGGGAAGGGTGAGCTTTGTGCCTGGGCTGCATAAGTTGCCAAGACCATTTGCAAGGCTAAGGTGGACCCATTGTATTAAAACATCAATATTGATTAAGGGCATATACCTGCAGTCTTGTCCAGAAAGTAAGCAAGCAGACAGCGCATAACTGCTTGGTGACATATAACAAGCACATTTTCCTGCCTTTCCAGCTCCATAATTACGGGCTCCAATCTCTGAACAAGATCTTCATATGACTGGAAAACAAAAGCATATTGAGCAGTCAGAGGCTCACTTAGGCAGGAATTACTGCACAGTCAGAAGAAACAAGTAATGCTAGTTGTCTTATAAACATTTTATTAAGACAGGATATTGACCAGAAAGGAGGTCTACATCTATAAAGTGCACTCTGCGAAAGAAAAATAAAAAAGTTTACAATTTTTTACGCTGTAGAGGAAGTGGTTTACTCATTAGCCATTATCTCTGGAGCCAAATTATCCCTCAACCCTCTCAAATATAGAATTTTACCATTTATCTTAATATTCCCTCCATTTGCATGAACGTCTATACTTTGATGTACTCTTACTCATACTTTTTTTGGTTAGTTTGTTTTTTAAATTCAGTTTCCCATTCATGGGTTATCCTGTGCTGGTAATTTATGGCCTGATCCTTCCAATGGGAAAGTACCAAACCTTTCATTATTAATTTGGTTCCTAAGTTCTCTTCCATCTTAAATTTTTTTACTCCAATTCAGAAAAGCATCTTTCTTCAGGAAAGCATTTAAGCATGCCAACTTGAAGTCAATGCAACTTTAGCATGTGTTCAAAGTGGTTAAATGCTGTATTAACTGAAGCACACACTAAGGAAGATGAACAAAAGTCAAGGGTGTTTTCGCAAAAAGAAAAGGAGTACTTGTGGCACCTTAGAGACTAACCAATTTATTTGAGCATAAGCTTTCGTGAGCTACAGCTCACTTCATCGGGTGCATACTGTGGAAACTGCAGAAGACATTATATACACAGAGACCATGAAACAATACCTCCTCCCACCCCACTCTCCTGCTGGTAATAGCTTTGCGAATACAGACTAACACGGCTGTTACTCTGACGGGTGTTTTCGTTTCTTTGTTATTTTCCAAGTTTCTGGATTACGCCAGCTCAATAAAACTAAAAATTAAAAAACCCTAAGCTTTGCCTCAACTTCGGCAATCTCTACACTAGCACTTTTGTCGGGAAAACTTTTGTTGGTCGGGGTGTGAAAACACACACACACACACACCGCCCCCCCCAGGCCCTGACCAATATAAGTTTCAGTGACAGAAGCGCCGACATAGCTACTACTGCTTGTTTTGGGTGGTTTAATTATCGTCAGCACAGAGCAGCTACACGGGAGATCTTACAGTGATGCAGCTGCAGCGGTATAGCTTGTGCTACTGTTAAGGTCTCTAGTGTAGACATAGCATAGTCAGTTAACACCATAACCCTTCCTGTTTGGGTCATCTTATCCACAATTATTTAACTTCCACAAGAAGATCATGCGGATGATAATATTTAGGTAGCTGCACTATATTGGCCTTTAAATAAATAAATAAAAAGTTTAGAGTCTGACCTAGATACAAAAGTGCCCCATGCCTAGATGACTAATTAAACAAAAACATATACCTTTTAACCTGTAAGTTACCAGTGAGTAGTGACTAAAACTTGTTTTCATCTGATGTCCATTTGTTGATCTTCTACCCATATTACACACAAAAATAAATAATAATAAAAACAATTAAAAATAGTAAATTTACTCTTAAAACAACTCCCACTCTACTAAGACAATCGAAGAGCCTGGGTACTGTACAGCAAAGGAGACAACTCTCAAAGAATAGCATTTTAGATTAATTTCTAAAAAACCTCCAATTTCACAGAGAATGACAGCCCTAATTGCGATTGTTGATTTGAACACTCTATAGAAAAGATAACATTCTCTATCAAACTCTATACACCTTTTTCACAGAAGCTACCCTGTCACCTCTAAAAGGCTGTCTCTCAAGTTGACTGTTACAAGCACACTGACAAGACACTATAAGGAAACTTTGATTGCCACCACCCACTCTGTACCTGCTGCTTTCTCAAGCAATGAATTCACACACATAAATATCTTTAATAGTTCTTGTGTGTATGATAAAGCTAAAATATAAACGGCATGAACTGTCTACCACTTCATATATTTTGATTTTGGCAACAGTAATACTGAATATATTCCAACCTGGTAATATTGAATGACTCAGCTTTGCTGTTATCACCAACAAATACATTTATTTTGAGAAATTAACAAAATAGATTAATCACTAAGAGCAATCAGACAGTTTGAAATGTTTGTTAATCTTTCAGAGGAAGCACTGATGTAAAAAACCAACAGTCCTTGTTTGAGCAGATTAAAAACTTTTCAGTTCTGTGACTGTGTCATTACTAAATGGATTACTCACATCTAGAAGAAAACACTTTATCACAAATCTATTCTGGGCATGATGATCACTCAGACTATCGATGGAAGAGAGCATCAAAGCTTCATTTATGTACCAATGAAGTCCACTGCACTCTTCACAAATGTCAGAACAGGCGTTCTAATTGCTGCCATGAATCCTAATCTTTAGCATACAAAGACAGACCATATGACTATCCATTAATTGCTTCAGTTTAATTATATTAGTCTCCTTATAAAACTGCTAGCAGGTTCATTTTTGTTTCTGAAGTGCAAGACTTTTGCTAGATTACAAGGGAAGCCAATGTGTCTACAGATTTACACAATATTGAACCAAAAATGCATGTTTTATGTGACATTTACACACACAAAGATGACAACTGTAAATAGCAGTCTTGACAGCATATACCTGCATCTCTAATAATAATAAAACCTGCTCAGTCACCTTGTGAAACAACCAGACTATCAATATAAAAATAATGGTAACATACAAAAATCCTTCCAGGCATATTTCCAAATATGGTATTTATTTTAAAACCAAAAAAAACCATAAATCTTCACAAAGGGTGTATTCAACTAAAAAGTTTTGGCTAAATAAGATCTACAAGCTCCTATAGTCCTTCCACTGGCAAGGAAAACAACGTACTACTCAATTTTCTTCAAGATACCTAGCATCTTAAGAAAACATGATGCTCTCTTAACTTAAAAAAAAAAAAAAAAAGAAAAAAGAAAAAAACCAGCAGCATACCTCCCCCTTAGGGTATCTGTATCTGTATTTGTCTTGGTCTCTCAAGGCAAATTCAAGAGGATAGTTTTCCTGTATTTCTTCATATGTCATTTCTTCACAGACTCCCTAAGGGTAACAAAAACAAAAGGCATTCAATATGCATCCAATGAAGTGAGCTGTAGCTCACGAAAGCTTATGCTCAAATAAATTGGTTAGCCTCTAAGGTGCCATTAGTACGCCTTTTTACAATATGCATGAGTCTCATCAGGCCCATGGGCACAATAGTAGATCTTTATCTCCCATACCCACAGTGGCAGACTTGGAGCTTCTGTGTAATAATTTATTAATCCTGTAGGCGACCTAGTCATTGACATAGACTGTGTCAATTTCACAGTCATACTTGAGGTAGAAGAAAATTTATTATCCACATATATTGCTTTTATTCAATGCAGGATGTCCTCAGAATGACGACAGTAACCCCCAGATAAGAACATCCCAGCACACACTTGACAGACAACGGGGAAAGCTACTAGTTTCAAAGATCCTACATGTGGTCTCCAAAGAAGCTTCAAAACTTGTAAGTATAAGCGCCTTACAACTTTAAACAAGTGATAAGTGCCAAATATTAACAATTTTTTTCTCTCTCCTAAGAACACGCCTGAAGTTTTGGACCTAGAATTATACTTAGCGTCCTTTTTATCAGCTAGGTGCAACACACAACTTGATGGCATTTCTCTGCTTGCCTACAATGCGATAACCTTTGAATGTTGCGTATGATCCACTGCAAAATTTCAGGGAACATTCTAGATATCAATGGGCAGAATGCGATTGATTTTGTGAAGTCAGAAAACCAGATGGGTGAAATGAGGGAACATGCAGAGCTACTAGCTTCAACCAAATCTGCAATTGTCTACATATCAAAGAACTGGTTGATAGCCATTAACACCTTTAACCTAACAATACTCTCCCTTCCCCATCTCAGCTCTGCTCATGGCCCCAATGGAGTTTTAAATGCAGACACTTAGTCAAAATGACTTATCTTCCAGAAAGGGGAAGGGGAGGAAGACTTAATAATGGTGAGGAGGAAGAAGGGATTTGAGTGGGGTGGAAGAGAGGAAAGAAAACCAGAGAGCCCCTAGCAGCAGAGAGGGAGCTTGTGAGGGTGATGAAGGTGCACATGCTCAGGCTACAGAAGAAATGAAATGTGTGACTGTTACGGGGTGCTCACAAAACCCCGCTGGGTTCAGCCCCCTAGCCCCACTCCCCAATGAGTCAGGACCACTTCAAGCTGGTGCAACATCCATGCTCTTTAATCCTGTGTCACCACCACCAAGCTCCAACTAAGAAAAGGAGTATTTACAGGTTTGGCCTTGCACAGGCCTCAGTGGCAACAGAGTAGTAGGCTCCTGGCTCCTTCTGAGCCTACTCTCCCCTCCTGCTCTCTGCCCCCTCCCCTCCAATTCACTTCCCCCCTAGCTTTTAGCCCCTGCTAATGAGGCTGGCAGCTGTGGCCAGTTTACTGGCCAGTCGTAGCTAGTGGCCCAGCCACGGTGGATTTGATTTAAATCAAATTGATTTAAATCACTAGTCAGGAAGACTTGATTTAATCATGGATTTCTACATAAAGTGCGTTCTTGTTGGTTGTTATAACCTTAAGACATATTCTTCACAACTCAGAGATAGATGAGACCCAAACTGGGTCTCTTTTACGGCCTGCTGCCATTATAGGTTTTCCCTTCTAGTGAGAGAATGGTATGGTAGATCTCAAATCAATGAAGGCTACACACTCAGAAAGACCTCAAGACTTCTGGAATATGCTGCTCAAACAGTTTCACTTTTGTTTCTACTGCTGTCCCTCTCTTCTCACATTTATCTCCAGACTTCTTCTCTATTCCGCCCCCAACCATCTTCTTATTCACTGAACCTTTTGAAACTTTGCACTTTTAGAGAGAGGTAAGGGACTGATTCTATGTATACAAATTTGTAGAGGGACAATAGGGTTGAGGTCTGTTACTTCTTACCTCTATACATTATTTCTTTATTTTAAAACATTTTTGCTATTAACAAGCATGCTATCTCTGGAGACACAAATCCACAGTTTGAGAACTGCAAAACTTAGCATCTCTGATGGTATCTTCTAGACTGAGCACTGAGTCCCATTGGGTAGATAGAAAGATTAACCTAAATAATCTATACAGAAGCCCCTGGAACCTCATAAAATTGTGTCCCTAATCCATGAACTATTGGAACTCATTTACAAAACTTTTCTTAATCATTACATGAATATATTGTCTCATACTATAGAATTAGAATTTATAATCCCTATTCCATGATGAGATATCTTTGAGCTATAATATGTCCTAATTAAAACGATCTTTAGATAGGTTTTTTCTCAAAAAGCATTTTATCAAAAAAATCCAATTTAAATTTAAAAAATCCAATTTTTTTTATTTTTTAAAAAAATCATTGATTTTTATCCACCCTGGGCCCAGCACTAACCCATTTCCCCTGATTGGGGCTGAAGTGGCAGGAGCTGATTAGGGCTTCCCATGCAGCGCCCTGCCATAGTGACACTTTAAGTTGCATATCGTTTAACCAAGACCAAGTCTAAATTCATTAGGGCACCATTTACTAAAACGTAACACTGTTAATGAGGAAAGGCCATAAACCTTCTGATCTTCAAAACCATAATACTAATCACCTTCTAATCCACACAAGCCCTATTACTGCACAATAAAATGCTCACCATCCCCCATCCGAAACAGAACCACTTTCTTGAATAGTTACAAAAAAAGGGAACCCAGGAGAACTTACTGCATCTATTTCATTCAAAACCTTCCACTGTTCATAAGGCACTCCCAAAGCCTCTGCAGTCTGAATTGTCCTTTTCATCTGACTGGTCCAAACTTTCAGATCCTTGATGTTTTGCTCATTAATGAACTGCGCCAAGCTCTTGGCAAACTGAAAAAGACATTAGAGATTGGATGAGGGATCAGTGCCAATATACTGTGGTCGAGTTGGAACCCAATCGGTTCTTGTCCCTCACTGCAAGTTCATTATGTTCCTTTAAAAAGGCTCTTTAGACTTTTCCTAAGAATATGACAGTTCCTGTTCGGCAACAAAAAGATAATACAAAGATGATGACAGTCCTCTCTGGTACCCCACTCCAGCCCCAAAACAACTTCCTCTTCCATCCTCACCTTACAAAGATTCACAGGTGCCCACCAACTAAGGAGCGCCACAAGTTTAAAAATCAAAACCCAACTTAAAATAAGGACTCCTTGAAAAGTGCTTTGAGCTCAAGGTTAAACACAAGTGTATCAGAGAAGAATTAAAAGAGAAGTCATATATAAAGAGCTAACAGCAAACTACAACGCAATTTGCCCACTCAAACCTCTTACCCACTTGCATGACATTACAGTCAAGGTAAAAGAAATATTTATGTTTGTTATAAGGAAAGAACAGAGGAAGAAAGGAAGCTGTAAGAGATGGTGTCATAAACATACAGCTAAGGGTAGCATAAAATCTCTCCTTTACCTGTAAAGGGTTAAGAAGCTTAGACAATCTGGTTGGCACCTGACCAAAAGGTCCAATAAGGGGAGAAGATACTTTCAAACCTGTGGTGGAAGGTTTTTGTTTTGGGCTTTTGTGTTCTCTCCGGAGACAAAGAGAGACCAAGCAAGTAATCCAGCTCCTACTGAATAATACATCTAAACTTACAGAAATAGTAAGTAATAGCAAGGAAATGCATTAGAGTATCTTTTGTTTTAGCTTGTGAATTTTCCCTGTGATAAGAGGGAGGTTTATCCCTGGTTTTTGTAACTTTGAAGTTTTGCCTAGAGGGGAATCCTCTGTGTTTTAAATCTTATTACCCTGTAAAATTACCTTCCATCCTGATTTTACAGAGGTGCTTCTTTACTTTTTTTTCTTTATAATAAAGTTCTGTTTTTTAAGAATCTGATTGGTTTTTAGTGTCCTAAAAACCCAAGGATCTGGTCTGTGCTCATCTGGTTTACCTATTTGGTTGGTAGATTATTCTCAAGCCTCCCCAGGAAAGGGGGTGAAGGGACTTGGGGGGATATTTTGGGGAAACAGGAACTCCAAGTGGTCTTTTTTCTGAATCTTTGTCTAACTCACTTGGTGGTGGCAGCAGTATCCATCCAAGGACAAGGAAGGATTTGTGCCCTGGGGAAGTTTTTAACCTAAGCTGGCAGAAATAAGCTTAGGGGGTCTTTCACGCGGGTCCCCACATCTGTACCCCCGAATTCAGAGTGGGGAGGGAACCCTGACAGATGGTCAACAACATAAGAACACCCATATTGGGTCAGACTAATGGTCCATTTAACCCAGTATCCTGTCTCTGACAGTGGACAGTACCAGATGCATTTAGAGGGAATGAATAGAACAGGGCAATTTCAAGTAATCCATCCTGTCATCCGGTCCTAGCTTCTGGAATTTGGAGGTTTAGGGACATCTGGAGCACAGGGTGACAACAGCCATTGATGGACCAATCCTCCATGAACAACAATGTCAACACCACCCACACAAGGCAACCATTTGTTTGAAGACACTTAATAAAAATGATCTTACCTCTTTCCCCCTAAAGGACAGCCCAGTGTCTCCTCCTATCCTCCCTTTCAGATTCAGCTCACTTTCTCCATGTCGACAGAGGTAGATGGAGCGAGGAGTTACATGGATATTCATGAGGTAGTAGACGATCCGGCTTTGAATATGGTCCATTACTCTATTCACAAGGTAACTCCTTCCAACATCCATGATTTTAATATAGGAAAGATCCCTTTCATGGTAAACAAATGAGTCATAAATCATCATTTGGTTTCTTTTCTCCTCTAACTTATACCAAGGTCCACCAACAAACATCACCACTCAAAAACAAAAAGGCAACTGCCAAAGAGACCACAAATTGAATAAATGTTCAGATATATGAAAATATATAATATCAGTTCATAAGGGCTAATCTTCATTATAAATCCTCAGCCTTGATACATGGCAGTGAAGTATTGTAAATGGAGATGCAATGAACTCATGCAAACAATTAATTTTACCCTCACACGGAAAGCTCTTCTCACTCTCATGTCACTCCATTCTGTACCACTTCACTTGTGCACTCCCCCCAGCTAGATCCTGCCTCAAAGGCACAGCCCTTCATTGAAAGGAAGATTCAGGAGCAGTCTCAGGAGAAATTCTGACTTGCTCACATAAGCCTGACACCATTCTGTAAATTGCAGCTGTTGCTCCCCACAGCTAATAGATGTCTGGTGGTACAGAAAGGGATTGGAGTCATGGTCACATCCACATGCCTCACTGACCCCTTCTAAAAAGGCTAAGGTCACCAGAAGAGATAGTAAATCCAGCCACCCTGTGGATGTCTCCTTGGCCAACCCCACTCCCACCCAAGCTCTACCCACTCACATTGGGTAAGGTGCAATCTGGCTAATATTGTCTATTTGTTTTCCTCTCCACCCCCATTTCCACCAACTTATATAGCTGAGCTAACAATTTTGAGCAACATTCCACTTAGCGAAAAAGTGTGTCAAGATTGGTGAGCCTAAAATTAGCCTTGTTGTGTTTTGCACATTCAGTTGAGAAACCACATGATAAAAAAAAAATAAGACGACCTATTATTAAATGCAGTAAGGGACAACCATCATCACTTAATCTCTGAAAGCATTCACTGATGTTAATCATTACTGATCTGCACAGGCACAAATATCATGGCTCTTAAAGACATGATATGCACAGATAGGTCTGACAGAAGCAGCTTGTCACTGCTCACGGTCAATTACACCAAAATGATTTTTCAGCATGGCAACAGCCTCAAAACAAACTGAGAAATGTACCCAGAGGATAAGTACAGCATAAAACCCTAGGAAAACAGACTGAGTGCTGGTGCTGGGATGTACCATGACAAAGGAAGAGTTATTCCCACAGTTTCCAGCCTCTACCTTAATCTCAAAGTGCACATCATTTAAAACATTGACCAAATGATTCTGGAGGTCAAATTTACTAAGGCTGAGGCATTCAAAGTTGCCACAGGGATTTAGGAGTCAATGTGGCTTGTGCTCTTAAATCACTTAGGCCTTGTCTACCTAGAGGAAACAGACCAGCAAAGATATTCCAGAATAACAATTCCACTATAGCTATCCTGGAATAATATAGCTATGCAGGAATAATTCCCCCACGTGAACAATATTCTGAAATAAAAGTGACTTTATTCTGATTATACCAAATTGTGAGTGGAGTAATTATTCTGGAATAAAGCACAGGGACAGCTATGGTGGAATAGTTATGCCAGTCAATTTCCCCATGTAGGCAAGCTGTTAGGGCCTTTGAAAATCTCTCTCTAAATTGCCAACAGATTGAGATAGTAAAAAAAAAAAATGGTGACATATTTCCATGACAATGAGATTGAGTACACATTCTCTAATGTAATGTCATGAAATAAAGTGGCTGTGACCACAGTATTATTCTGCCACTTACTTGTCCAGAGTTTCATCTAGCATCTCATATGTGTTCTTGTAGCACTCTATTCTTTTCATGAAGTCTTCTGTAGCTTCATCATTACTACAATCAACATAATCAGGACTGCCAAGTTTCACTTGCTATTTAAAGATAAAAGAGCACACGCATTTTCTTTCCCATTTTCAGAAAAGTTTAAAAAATTTTAACCAAATTTAAATTTCTGGAAATTAAAAATGTGTGTAGCAATGGATGGCTGTTTTAAATCAAAACTAAATTCCGTACTAACTATATAAATGGGTGGGAAAACAAACCAAAAGGAAAAGGAGCTGATGTTTCTTTTCTTTTAGGAGTCCTGCTAAAATAAGCCACTCAAAGCACAGCCTGTTTAAAGGTAGATTAAAGAAAAAACAGAACCCATGTGAAGGGTGACCCAACTGCCAAATCATTTTTCCTCTTAAAATGAAATGGGCACAGTTTTATATTACTGCCATGAAAGGACATTCTTGTTCTGTACTTCAGCAAGACCATTGTGAAAGGAGAGGGAAAATGAGACTAAATGAAAGGTAACATTAAAAGAAGTCATCATCATATGGCTGATTTTAGACAAGCTACAATGTCTCCCACTTCAAGCAATTTAAGAAAACCTTTCTATAACTCACGACAATGTTTGCAGCAATGACCTCTGGATCTACGCATACTGATTCGACAAAGAAGGTCTTTAATCCAAACAGGAAATCACATGTAAGGAAGGAGGAAAGAAAGGAGAGACATTAGAACTGCTCCAGTAATTTGACAACACAAACACACAGTTTCCACCAGTTCATCTATCGAGTCTTGCTAATTACGCCATGCTTCAAACATTCCTATGTAGATTTAGGATTGGTCATACAGGATACTCAATGCCCCATTAAAAGTTGAGGACGCTCTCCACTTTGCGGCATTAGGCTCTCTATTTTTCCCAAGCACCTTTCAGTAACAGAGAGCTTCCGTGGCAAGAAAATTCAGATTGGCAAAGAAGCAGAAATGGAGGGTGGAAGGAAGTGAATTCAGCATTCCTAAAGGTAATTGATACCTTTGAAACAAAAGCATTTTGGTGTTAAAAGGCTCTCTAATTAATAGAGCAGCTCTTACATATGAGATATACATAACATGCTTTTCCAAAGATCTACGAAGAAGCTAGATCAGGAAAAAAAAAACAAAAACTACTAGGAAAATGCTGAATGCCAAAAAATCCTATGCCTAAATAACACAGTCTGCTAAATATAAACTTATCTGTATAAAACTGTAAACAAAAAAGAAACCCTCTCTCCATTTATCAAGGATTACTTGTGGCACCTTAGAGACTAACAAATTATTTGAGCATAAGCTTTCGTGAGCTACAGCTCACTTTGCTGTAGCTCACGAAAGCTTATGCTCAAATAAATTTGTTAGTCTCTAAGGTGCCACAAGTAATCCTTTTTGCGAATACAGACTAACACGGCTGCTACTCTGAAACCTCTCCATTTATCAAAGTTACTAAAGTAAGGCAGTGATAGGACCTTGTTCAGAACACAATCAGAACTGGGCTAATGACAACCATGTTTGAAACAGTTATTGCTAACATTTATCTGTTATAGGGAGCCATAACATAAAACTGATTAATTTACCAGGATGCAAACTGCATTGGGGGGGGGGGGGGGGGCGACGAGACACCTTTCTAAACTTGTCAGAAAAAATGTGCTAGATTTCTACTGGCCAACACCATTTAAAAACTTAGTTGATGTTAGCATAATTCTGATCAGAATGTCGCTAGAGCATAAGACAAAATCATGCATCCACATTAGTTAGATTCATATCCCAAGCATCTTAGTTATTGACTCACCTTATAGCCATTCTCCTCACCAAATCTGAAGATTGTTTCTCTGCGTTCTCGTGTTGTGTTTGTAGCATCAAAAACCTAAGACAAATGACAGAGAAAACTATCATAGTAGAGCTGAAATATTGCCACATCTTGACAAGAGCACTAAACGATCAATAAAAATTTCCAAGTCCTTCAACTTAAAAAAAACAAACAAACAAAACCCCATAAATAGGAATAAGTCACTCCCAGGAACAATGTCAAAAACTTTGCTGGCACTAGATTATGGTCTTAAGAATTCTGAACAAATAAGATAGCACCTGGGTTGAGAACCCACTTTTCTGAAGCATCTCTACCTGTCCTAGTAGTGAAAATATCAAGTTACATTTCTAAAGTGGTCTCCACTTTCAAAAAGTAAATGCCACAGAGAGAGAGAGACACAATCTAGTTCAATACTGCTGATGATTAAAGCTGGAATTTTTCAAAGGTGCCTAATTTAACACACCACGCCATTAGAAAATAAAAAGCCTCACAATATTATTCACTTCAATAACAAACATGATGAGCATGATCTCATGGGATCCTGTTCTGCTCTCCTGTACTTATGCCATGTACCTCCCATACATTTTAATAGCTGCATATACTCCTACTCGTTTCAACTGTATAAAAGAGGTAAACTTATTGGATTTCCCTGTAGAAGTTTTCCAGCTGTCAAAAGCTTTCAGAAACTAGATAAGATGGGAAAACCTCCATAACAGAATGTGATTATCCATATAAAAACTGAAAAGCAAGTCTGATGTAAAGAGAGGTTTTGACTATAATAAATGGCAAGAATTATAGTCCATTTCTGACTTTAGAAATCATATTAATAATTTTCCTATTCATAAGCAGAATGTACAAGGTGAACATTATTGAGAAATAACTGCACAGCTTGGGTATATCGCAAAACAGGTGACTAAATGCAAAATATCTTCAGCCACATAAATTCTATTATGCAAACTTTCATGTTTGTGGAGAGTTCTATGAAATGGGTTGCATTTTACAATTTATTTTGATTTTTATAATTAAGCATAAAAAGTAAAAAAGGTCCTTTAAATAGCATGTCCTTATTTTTCAACACTCCAAATCATGGCTTAAACTTACAAAAAAATGCTAGTTTGACTAACTCACTGAACACTGAGTGACAGCACCACATGTCAACAGTCTCAAAAACAGAGTTCAAATTATGCAGAAAACTTAACGCCCCAGAGGAAACAGAATTAAAATGTCATTTCAACGAACAGTCAATGTTTTGAATCCATTGCATATCACTGGATTTAGATTAGCAGAGATTCTAACAGACCATTTTTACACTGAAGATTCAAATCTCAAAAACAAAGCCAATAAGTTATAACTTAGTAGAAAGTAAAAGTGTGTGTGCATGTGCATTCCAAAGTAGTTTCCCATTAACAGTTATATTAATTGTGTTCCAACAGGAGTTTGTGCCATCACTGACCAAAACTGCCAGCAAAATTAAAAACACTGATGTACAAGACTGGTGGCATTACCTTTAATTGACAACCCATTGAATGTGGCCTACTGGGTTTTCTTTTCACAAGGAAAGAAAATGTTCAGCAGGTTAAATGTAATTTTGTTCTACTTCTTCTCAGATGCATTTTTAGAGTGGCAATAACACTAGTATTAAGGCACTTTTTAAAGGAAAATTTTTAAAACATTTTTACCTTTGATTTAAACATTGGAGTAGGATACCAAATGGTTCTGGATGCATCTACATGATGATTAAACAGGATATCTTACCATATAAAAGCATAGGCACTTTCCTCAGCACTAGCACAGCTTGGTAGCATTAGACATCACCCACACATTTCTAAGGGAGGCTGTTTCAGGATTTAATTATGAAAATATCATGTTTTCCTTTCACAAAACGACCAATGCAGCAGCAACATAAATCCAGTTTCCATTTACAAAGAAAATGTAAGACACATAATGAAATGATTCTGGACTGAATCAGATTATGTATAATCCAGTACAGGTTGGTGATTTTTGCAGAGACCACACTCCAAGAATTTGCCTTCAAAAAAAGACAGAAAACTTACAGCCACATGCCCGTTTTCTTCACTGAGGTACTGCTGGACATCATTCAGCGCTGCTAAGGCACACTGTCTTAAAGGAAAAAGATACATGCTAGTTTAATTTAATTATCCATAATTATGCTTAGCATTACACAACTCTTTGCTTTCAAAGTGCTGAAGAAACATTAGTCAGTCGTCAATATATTTGATATATACTATCTCCACATTACAGGTGGGGAAATGGGCAGAGAGGTGAGCTGACTCACCCAAGGCCATAGATCACAGGCACGCAACTTTGGACAAAAATGAAAGCAGACCTCCTCTAACAATCTAACATGTTGCACAGATCAGCACATAACATACAGAATTTTCTACTGCCCAGTCTACAACCCTGGATGAATGTTCACAGCTTCATAAAATAATACTACAATATCACCACTTAAGCTGAAATATTCCCTGCCCCTCCATCCGCGAACACTTATCCATGGGCAGTTGACTCTTAATATGGTTTTCTAGTAGATGTGGTTGCTCGGTGTTTTGAGTTGTGGCCTCATTGTCTTAGGTTAAAATGAATAATTGTTGCAGCTATTTTGTCTCAAGATATTTCTCAGTAGTCTACTTGCTTTGGACTTCTATGCTGAGTTTCTTATGTTTTTTCTCTTGTTTTTAAGCATGCTCGACTCATTTTGTCTTAAATTTAGTGTGTATTTGTTTTAATGTAAATTAACACAACCACAGCCACTAGTCTGAAACTGAATCACAAATGGGACAATACAATATTTAGAGCTGGTTCGAAGAACATAGAAAACCCTGCAATTTTGATTTAAAATGGCTAACATTCAGATCAATTTCCTTCCACTCAGTTATTTGACCAGATCTAGTAATAATCTCAAAGTGAAATAAGATTTTCAATACCTAAATAATACTATGGATAATGTCTGTTTACTCTTTGTGAAATGGACAATTTATCTGCCAGGAAATGGTATTTCACATGAACCATCAGATAGCAACAATTTTTGCTAACAACCAACCTAAATGACATATGGTAGCTGCCAAACAGGCTGGATTTGGCTCAATATCCTACAATGGGTTTTACTGGCATTGCTATTCTATTTTAGGTTCTGGAGTGAAATGTCTTGTTTTCCAAGTGTAACTGATATTCTGTGCTCTTGATAAAAACTTTGTCATAAAAGAAAAAATGAATGCTTTTTAATTTCAACAACTTTTACATTGCAAACATTTCTATACCAACAGCTACTTGTTAATATTTAGAGTTTAGAAGTTAAGACGCATCAATCAAGCCTTCGATAACTAAATACATCTCCCGGTTCCCTTCACAGCAAACGGGTCTGATTTGATCACGTGGCTTACCAATTACTGTAATTCCAGCCATTTAGTCTAATAAGCGTCATGGAGGCACATTAAGCTAAATTTTAGCTATAAGTAAAAGATAGAGACTTAGGAGGCCAATGAAACACATCATCTATCTCGTGTCACAACCACACAGCAGGTTCTTCTGCAAATTGCCCTGTTCCTGGTATTAGTGATATTGCTTGTTGCAAGGGAAATACAGAATACTGAACGGAAGGACTCAGTGATGGTGGGAAAAAAACACAAATTTCAAATATTTGGTTTTGCATCACAATTCAGAGAGGATTTGGCTCCCTCTTGTCCTGCTGCACATCTGCCTCCCTTATCTCTGCTTCTGTGATAGAGAAACTCTCTCCCCACTCCACACCAGTGGTTCTCTCACCACGACCAACAGACTTCCCTCCTCACAGTTTGGAGGAGTTCCATTTGCTTTCTTTACCCACAGTATTTACCACTGGTGCTTCACTCCCTCCGGCCTCTGCCTAATTCCCAGGCATAGCAAACTGAAAGCTAATCAGTGTAATTCACCAGCAGACTTGACTGCATACGGAGTACAAAGCAGTTCTCCCGCTGTCAGATGAAGACTGTCAGTTCCAGCTCCCCTGAAGCACTGATTGGAATATATTCAAATACACTTTAGAATATCTATTCTAATTTAATATGACCAGCAAAAGGGGAAAGATAGGTATGCACCCTTTTTGGCAATGGGAAAAAGGGGACAAAGGGAGTCTACTTATTTATCGCCTTAGAAATACCAGGAATGTCAAGTCTCATTTACTCTGTTTTTATTGACGATCTATAAAAACAGAGTAGATGAGACTTGACATTCCTAGTATTTCTAAGGTGATAAATAAGTAGACTCCCTTTGTCCCCTGTAAAATGGAATGACGGCATTCACAGCCTGTTGAAGGGCCAGAGGTGACGAATCTTAAATAAATCCAACTGTTTAAGGTATTTGACTTAAAGGTTAACCAAAATTTTAAACAGTCCAAACAAAAGACACTGCTCCTGCTTCTCTAAGGTTTCGTTTCTTTGGTATCTGATATCATAGTTCTACAGAGGTTTCCAGGGCATACAAAATCAGAATTTTCAGCAGTTCCCAATAGTAAATTATAACATATCATTAGAATTAAACTGGCATTGTGTAAAGCCAAAAATATTCCAACTTACTTTCTGATTTTCAAGCCCTCTTCATTGTCTGGCAAGAAGAACTCAAAGGATTTGTATGTTTTTACCAAATCTCGACGGTACTGACCAACATTAAATTCTGTGGAGAAGAGTCACTATTAGTTGGGATTGATAATCCTGCAAGTAATTAGCATTAAAAAAAATCAGATTTAATGACAGTTCTGAAACAAATTCACCTCCAGGAACAGATCAGTCTAGTCTGTACCTGGACAACAAAACTAGTTATACTTCTCATTTCAGTAAAGAAAAGCCTTGTAGTTACTAGAACAGGACCAAATGTGAGAAAATGTGGGTTCTATTCAAAGGACAATTGTCTTGTGTCTGGACAAAAGTCTTTGCCAACAGGAGAGTCACAGCACAGGTGATCAAAGCAAGGCAGCAGTAACTTAGCAAACAAGGCAAATAGAATTGTACCATAATTAAGTTTATAAAATAGGGCTCTGGGTACAGCAACTCATGTTTAACTTCTTTTGTGTTTATAGGTTTTCTTTGCTGTACCTTGAGCATTTGTTTAAACTAATCTGGATTGAACATTCTGTTTGAGGAACTATTGTTACTTGCCAGTCTTCATTTCCAGGAGGAGGTAAAGAAATAGGGGAAATTAACTGCTGAGTTGTTGTTCAGACTCTCCTGACAACAGCACTGAAAACGGTCACAGACTAGGAAATTAATAGTTGTTTAATCCTGGACAAAACATACCACTGAACATTAGCAGTCATGACAATAAATTAGCTAGTACAGCCGATGAAAACTTTAGTAACCAACTGAATGGCATCTATGTCCTGAGTGGCATCAGGACAATTTCCCCACAAACAAGTCATGGTTTAAGAACCCAAGAGAAGAATATGCAGAAGAGGGAAAGGAACTTTGAGAATGATTATTTTTTAAGAAACAGACCTTTTCTTCATGTCAAAGCCCTTTAAAATTAAGGACTACTGAAAAGTACAGTTTGCAAAATTAGCCATACATGAAATTCTTTCTAAAAGAAAAAAGATTCTATATTGCTTCTCCCTAGGGCATCCTTTTCCTTATTAGTATCTATTCAATACAGAAATCTCACTGAAGAAACCCAATTTAATATAGCACCTTGTGGTCCAAATGTGGTACATAGTTTGGGATTATCCAAAGGAGCCTAAGGAAGCAGAATACCCAAATCTCACTGAAATTCAATTGAATTTGAGCACTTAGCTCCCTTAGGCTACTTGGATTTGATTTGATCAGAAAGGATAAAAGCAAGTGTCTAATTATTTTTTAAATAATTCTCATTGTGGGAGCCTCAGGCTAATTGATTCAATGTTCTTAGACCCTTTATTTCATTCAGCATGAGCTACGTGAGAAGATACCACTCATCTGACCTCTGGATTTTTGATAATCTAATAATTTTAATACCCACATTAAAGGCTATAAAATCTTACTGTACTGAGTACATTCTGTTATTTTTAAATGACATTAAGAAACCTCAGAGTGAGAGAGAGTACAAGACCAGACATTTATTACACAAAGATCATCCATCAAGTTAGCCTACGACAACAGAGTGATAGACAACGCATGAGCTATCTACTCGATCAGAGGAAAGGTATTTTAAACTGATTCAGCTCTGAAGAAATTGCATTCGTGATGACAGAATAACAAGTTGTTCACTCTGAAGCTAAAGATTAAATGCAAGATATATTTTCCAACAGCAGCAAGGAGGACTAGACTACAGGTCATATGACTGTAAATCCCCAGCAGCCATTATCAGGACAACCCTCACTGACGGTCTAGGCAGGAATTAGAAATAGCAATTGAACCATACAAGGTGCAAGGTTTGTAATGGAGATGATACGGAGGGATTCCCTTCCTGAATATCCAGTTCATTTTAAAATTTTAATTTTTAAAACACAAACATTTAAATTTACAGACTTGTTACTTAAGATAGTCTGTGGAACTTTTACCACAGTTCAAGCCAATCATCCCTGTCTACTGCAACTGATAAGCCAACCTCCCCTTTTCCCCCCGTAGTGCCTCCTGCCCACCAGCAGCCCTGCCAATCAACTCCTCCCCCTCCCTCCCAGGGCCTCCTGCACACCACAGAACAGCTCCGTGGCATGCAAGAGGCGCTGGGAGGGAGAGGGAGGAGCAGGGATTGGGACAGAAAGAGGCAGGTTGGGAAGAGGAGGGGCGGGGTGTGGCATTGGGGGAAGAGGTGGAGCAGGGGCGGGGATGGGGCAGGGACTTGCGGAAGGGGTGGAGTGGGGGCGGAGCCTGGGGCTGAGCTAGGGTTGAACACCCCCCAGGACAACTGGAAGCCAGCGCCTGTGGATGAGACCCACAGTCTACTCCCCCAGTCTTGGACATGGACAGTGTCTTATGTATTGTCCAACATAGGATTTTTGCTTCTCAAAAGTTGTGTGTGTAGTATTTACCTCTTTGAGCTCAATAACCATCCCCGATACGCACGATAAGGCAGCAGAGGAATCCTGGCTACTATAATAGCTTGCTGAATTCAAAAGCATATTACACTTAGATACTTTTTAAATAAAAAGTTTTGTTTTAAAAAGTCACTGTAATGGTTAAATTTGCCCCATCATTTGAATAGGAGATGTCACCAGCTGGCACTGTTACACAGCCTTCTAAGTTATTTTTCTTAATGTGCAAGCAAGTTTTGACTCCTGGAAGTCAAGTTGTGACTGTGTGGGGATGTTAATTTTTGTTAGCAGCAGCTTCCAGGGGCGATGGGGGGGGGGCGGGGGGACTGCGTGAGCAGCAGGAGAGTTTTCTCTCTGCCTTGGGCTCTGATTAGGAACATTTCTTGACATAGAGCTCCTCCCTGAGAACCAGACAGCAGTGATGGCCTGAGTTTCCTGTAGGAAGGCAATGGCCTGCATGACTGTCTCATTTCACGACTGAAACAGGTGTATAAAAAAAAGCAGGTTACACTTTAAAAGGTATCCTGAATCTGAATCAGTGATTTCTCCTTCACTAGAAAACAAACTGCAAGGCTCTGGATTTTTGCTACCACTCATCAGAGAGGACACTGGTGTCAGAACTGACAACAATATTTTGGAAATATTATATATACACCCAATTGTTCCACAAGAACACTGAGCATCTATCAACTACCAATAAGCTACATGCATCTCCATAATCATCTACCCAATGCAAATAATGTTAGAGATTTATAACATTATAAATAATTATTTTAAAAGCCCAATCCTAAACTTAATAGGAAGGTTCTGACAAAGTCAAATGGCAGTCTAAGTACATCCCAGAACACATTTTCCATTTTTTTTCCTTCAAAAGCAGTTAAGAAATGAGTGTCTGATCTCAATATACGCAGTCAGAAGTTTAACCTTTCACATTGGCTATGCTGTCTACCTGCGTTACAGGTAGATATCTACAGTATTCATATCGCCCCCATTACTGTAGTAATGTACTCAGTCTTCACACTTAGTAATGGGTTGGTTAAGTCTTCCAAACTTTAGATGTTTAAAAGAAAAGGAGTACTTGTGGCACCTTAGAGACTAACCAATTTATTTGAGCATAAGCTTTCGTGAGCTACAGCTCACTTCATCTGAAAGCTTATGCTCAAATAAATTGGTTAGTCTCTAAGGTGCCACAAGTACTCCTTTTCTTTTTGCGAATACAGACTAACACGGCTGCTACTCTGAAACCTTTAGATGTTTAGTCATCTCTAAAGATTCAGAGTCCCTGCCCCCTCCACAAATAAACTATTACTTTTTTTTTTTTTTTTTTTTACTTTGTGCCTTAATCAGGGCTCTCTAAGTGCTTTACCAACATTACCGAGTGAGCAACAATGAGATAGATACTATTACATCCATTTTATGTAATAAAGATAAAGAGTAGCATAGAGAAGTTCAGAGATTTGCTCAAAGGTCACATAGGAAGGCAATGGTGAAGTTAGCAACTGATTCCAGGAGTTCTAACTCAGACCCCATGCCTCCAATAAACAAGATCTCTTCTCAGATACCAAAACAAGTTAGTCAACTGTAAGAGTGAATACATGGAAGATAAATGCAGAGAGTTCATTCAGGAATCAGTCTAGAAAAAGGTAAAAACTGATCAGACAAGACAGCTGATACACAGAATGAAATTTAAATGGAATAAAGAAAGTAAGTATACACTGACTGAAGGACATTGACAAGAGTTTAAGAAGAAACAACAGCGAAATATATTAAAAAAGCTAACAGTCCCAAAAGAAACCTTGTGATGTAAACGAAAGCAGAACAGAACCTTTTGTAGGCACTCCAATCCAGTTTAAGTAGCGTGTCAGTTTCTTGGAGATGTATGTTTTCCCTCTGGCTGGGAGGCCCACCATGACAATCAGTGTAGGACAATTAGTCATACAGACTGAAAGAAAGAAAGAAAAAGAAATGTTTACAATTAACATGATGCCAAGCAAAGGCTCAAGTAACAGCAGGCAATTATGGAGTGTAAGCTCCTAAGGAAGTGGCTGGTCAGACAGGTCTGCACTCAGTGGTTATTCCATTACAGCATTCCACATTCAAAGTTTTCCCTAGCAAATGCAATGCAATGCAACTGGACTGTGTTCTAATTTGTGCACAGCTTTAGCAGAGCGATTCAGTGGAAGCAGTGCATCTCTGGACATTTATCAGTGCTATGTGGACAACGAACAATAAACTTACACATCTGCATTCATATTAAAAAACAACAGGCATAAATATATATGTTATGATGCCTTCTACTTCAGTTCTGCACTTACACTGAAAGGACACGGTTGTTTCTCTCATTTTTAAAACTTTCAAATTTGTAGTCTTCTTAAAATGCAAGATTTCAGCCCTATTAATCATCCCCTTTTCTGTTTTTCAAGTGGAGATGAAACAAACATGACTGCTGCTGTTTAATACATCATGGAGTTCCCTATCATACCAAAACAACACTCTCTTGTTCTTTCCAAACACTTTTGATGTCACAACAGCTCTAGAAACAGTGCTTGTGTTAACTACTGTTGTCCAGCCAGCAGAGGGTAAGATGATAAAACATCATCACTACAATTCTCAAAATACATGCTTAAAATTAGACAATTTCATGAAATTATACTTTAAAACAAGTTAAATTTGGGGTTTGAAAACCTTGGCAGTATTCCTTTCAAAGGGCAAGTGTTTCAAATACTTTCTGTGGTAAAACAGTATGGATTCAACTACCTTCCTTGAATCCGTCATGGCTACAAATGAAATTTTATAGTACAAGGCTGCCTAAAAAGAAAGAACATATGTAAAGAGTCCAGAGCCTTTTTAACAATAAAAAACAAACAGGCTAAAAAAACAGATAGTGTTTTTTTCCAACTTAATTCACAGGTATATGGTAACCCATCAGACATTAATTTCCTTTCTCTATAGAAAAAAACAATTTACTTAAAAAAAATATTCATTAGCACCCAGATGGAAACAAATACATTTATTCAGAGAGTAAATCACAGCATTACAATGAAAGGCAAAGGCCACATGACAGTCCCTTGTGCAGCACTGTCTTAATGTGTCTCTAAGTTTCAGCTAAAAGAAGCTGTTTTCTTTTCTCCAAGAACAGGCTTTTATAATTCCTCTGGAACCACCCTTTCTTTCAATTATCTTAACATGTAAAAACAGATTAGCATATGAGTAAAATATTTTAAAAATGGCAAAATTCTCCACTTTTTCCTGAAATGCCACAGCTAAATGCCACACACAAACCTTAACTGTGTAGATTTGTCATTATAATACTGTATCAAGCAAAGCAAACTATTTTTCCAGGAAAATGGATGAATCAGAATACAATCTACAAGGAGTTTAAATTTCTATGTCATTCTAAGACTCCAGAAAGACACGGGTAAAAACTTGTGCAGCTACCAAACCAAGCAGTACTCTGTGTATAGGCTCTGAAGTTCTTGTCAAGCCAGGACCACAATGTCTTCTGATACATTTTTCCTCTCTCTCAATTCCGCGAACTGTAATTCCAAATAGCAAGGAGGGGGGGATACAGGAAGTTTGTGAAATGGAAAAAGTACAAGTATTTATTCTCGTCAGCTTTTCTCACAAGTTCCCTGAAAATTCCAAGATAAGAGACATCATTGCCAGGAAAAATCAAAGTGACCCAAGAATGTCCAAGAGATGTATCATGATTTACATCTTGCAGATTTCATTTGAAATATCCAACTCGAATTTTGAACAGTTATCCAGAGAAAGCACTGGAATACAAGTTATAGAAACTGACAATAAGCAATTGATTTGTATGCAGCTGATGTGCTGAGAAAGCTCAAAGTGCTCGTTCGCTCAGTATACTCTATATGGGGCCTGTGTAAACCAAAAAGATTTTTTACTTTCTGAACAGAATTTCCAGACTTTAACATGGCATGTATGGCTAACATATATGACTTCAAAATTATTCTTACAATAAATTCTGACATTTGCCTAGGGCGAGCAATCCAAATTCAACCTTCTTCTCACAGCAGTCATCTCACAGAACAATGCCATGTTGCAAGTTACGATGGACAACACTTTCCATATTGCTGAACTAGCACAGATTCCTATGGCACATCTACACAAGCACACGCATGCCAAGCTAGGGTGTAAATCAACAGTGCTCCAGCATACTGTGCACTCTCCATGGGAACCCTGCTGAAGCACACTTGGGAACTTCTAGTGCACATTAGCAGGGTACCTAAGGGCAGTTAGTGCACAGCATGCTGGAACGCTGTACATTTAATCCCAGCTTGCCACACAGCAAGTGCTCATGTAAATATGCCTCTCGTCTTCATGTTGCAGATCTATGGACTGTTCAGAACCATGTAGCACTATTACCTCTTTTAAGATAATGTAATTCATTGACAAACATATGAATTGCCATTCTGATTAGACCAATGGCCCACATAATTCAGTGTCCCATCACAGACTAGTGCTAGATGCTGTAGAAGAAGCTGTGCTTAAGACTGAGAATAACTCCCACAAGTATAATTTCATGAGGCTCCCTTTATTAGGAACCTATGTTCCTATTGTTTAACATATTCACCAAATCTGATGCTCTAATCACTACGGGCACAATTCTTTGGATATGCCACCTTTACTATCAGAAAGCCAAGGGAATAATTTGCTGATCCCAATTACAACAGCAGCTCTGATTCCCACTCTTACTAAATACTTCAGTTATAAATGCCCATTTGGTTGGGGGGATGCCTTCCATCTACAAAGAGATTGTTACCAATAAGTAACAGCTACTACATATGCAGGGGAAGAGGAACAAAGCTAAATTCAGCCTTAGCCTTTAAGGCACTACAATCTCCAATACTATGTATTTACGTAACTCGACAGTCCTGCAACTAATACTGTAACTAACCTTAGAGGAAATACTATATTACGCTTGAAATATTTCAGTAGTAAGGTAGCTTGAAGACTGATGTGCCCTCAGCAAGCACTAGTCACCTGGAAAGTTTAAACTTATGAAGTTCAGACATTTGAGTTTAGCAGGAACAAATAAAGATTTTTTTACTTTTTCTCCCTGCAGCAATCACCTAACCAAAAAAACGGGTACACTGATTTTTCTCATTAGTTTCCAGGGGGGGAAAAAAGTCACGTTTGGCTAAGACCAAGTATTAAATGTCAGAAAAAATGGGAGAACTTTTTGGGAAGTTTCAAATATATAGAAAAAGGAGATAACAGAGATTTTCACATAATCTTAACTATAGCTTTCTCTCCTGACAAAGAACAACACATGTACAGAAACATTCCTGTATGTGTTCATTTAGTTCATAGCATGGAAAGTGCCAGTGTCCCAAGGGCTAAGGTGATGCAGCTTAAGAAATTCCACCATGCCAATGTAAACTGCTGAAAAATGTAAACCCTTTTAAAAAAAATAACTGAAACTTCCCTGTTTTCACATCCCCCGATGAACAATGCCATTTAGTACTGGAAGCTGAGCTTTGTTCCCTTCTCTGTTTCCTGACAACTAGATGAGATCTTCCCCCGTCGGCTTTAATGTCTTTCAATTTAATTAAGAGACAAGAAATAAAAATTTGATCTAATTAGTCTAGATGGCCTGTGCTCTTTAATTATCAGTGCACCCAATGAAAAGGAGGGAGGAAAGAGGGATAGGAAAAGGATAACACTGTTGTAAACCCTTAAACTATAAAATTAAGTTTACAACACAAAATGTTTAAAGAGAAAATTGTAATACTACCACTAAAACATAGTGCGAGCGTTACTTTAATACGATGGCAGTGATTAGCAGAATTGCCACCAATGCATTTAGGGTACGCAGGGTCTACAATAATTCTTGCTTTCCAAAGGAAAAAAAAAAAAAACTTCAAGAGTATTCTTAATAGAAACTGACATTTCAAAAACACTATAATACCTTACTATATTCACTACCATACAGAATGACAAAAGGAATCTGGACTGCTACAATCCAGTATTTGATGACTGTATTGCGTACTTTACTCAGTCTTGTTTTAGAAATATATGTAATGCATGCAAGCAAATAAGATTTTTTTTAACCAAACAGTCACAAACTTATAAAAGTAACCACACCAAGAAAGTTATTGTGTATTCTCCCCGTCAAATCATTTTCCGATTACCCAGCAGAAATTGTCATATGGCCACAAGTTATAATACAATTGGGAAAAACATATATAGTTTGTTATCCTGATGAAAATGTGACTATGTGAAAAAGCATTGTTTGTACCAACCTGGCACTCCATAGCAAATATTTGGTTTTAGATTCCATACGAATTTTGGAAAAGGAAAAGAAATAGGTTCCCCATAGTAAAGTTAGGATTGTCTAGTAGCCTTTTAAAAGCAACAGTGAGCATAAAGGAGTTAAAATTATTCACTTCTGAAGACTGAGGAAAACCAAGTGATGTTTTTATTTCCTCCTACTTGCACTATTTCACAATAGATGTGCACATGCTGCGTCAATGTTTTAAAATCAGACCGGAATATTTAACAAGTGATCTTGTGAAACTTATGTCTTACCTTATTTTTAAGTTTACATACTACCTAAAAATTACGTTTCACTTATGAGTGAAAATGTCTCTCCCATTCCACATACTTAAAACTGATGAATCATTTCTCATTTCTATTTGGTTCTTAAATCAACTTTTATGGTCAGCAGAAGTATTAGGGTATCTATCACCCAAAGCACGTTGAAAACAACAAGAACCTTTCCATTAACTTCAATAGGCTTTGTATCAAGCCCTCCTTAGTCTCTGAAATTAAAGCAGTATTTAGGTCTTAGATAGGCGTACACCATCCTCTCTGACTAGAATACACAACAGAGGGCTGAAAATATTTGGGAGGGGGTAAGATGGTTCTATATTTTGTGTCCCATCCTATGTCCTGTCAAATTTAATTATTTTTGTTTCAGCATTTTGCAAACGCATGTTGATCTTGAAGACAAAGAAGAGCGCAGCAGTAACCCTGGCCTGATTCTCCTCCAACAACAGATAACAGCTACATCTCTTAGAAAGTGCTTAGAAAAGCAATTCAAAACTAGTAGTGCCCTACAGGTTGGAAGATGAGCCGGTGTTGCAGCAAATTTTATAAAACTGTACGTACACAAGTTGAAGCAGCATCCATTTATGTTAATTCTGCCAAGCATTTCTAATGTATACTTTGTCTTTGAAGCCATCCAGTTTGAACGGTAGAGTTACACTATGCTGCTCCTTCTCCTACTTTGCTCCCTCTCCCTTACCTATATCAGCTTCCCCACCCCCAATTCTTTCCAGTCATCACAGATACACACCTATGATGCACAGCCTGACAACTTCACTCAGCCCCATCTGTCTCTCCGATTGTCACCTTCTCTCCTCCCACCTTTCCCCTCCTGTTTGTCTCCAGAATTCTTGTGTGTGCTGTCTACTCCTGCTGCCAAGGCGGATTTCCCCTCCTATTTAGCTTCTGCCCTTTTCATTCCAACAAAAGTATCTTGACCAAGGAGACTAACAAAATAGTGAGGGGATGGAGCACTGCTCTGCCCCTGTTCTAGATCCATATGCAGTCTTTACACGGATGATTGTGGTCATCCTCCTTTATGCCTCTGGTTCTCCCCTTGCTTTTTTGATCTACTTGCTTTACTGTTTTACGCTCCTTATCTGTGGAAGCCTCTCAGGGTTCATTTGTGTGTTCTCTCCCTTTCACATCAAGTTCAATTACCACCTCCATATGGGTGATTCCTAATTTACCTCTGCTCTCCACCTGGTCTTACATTTCCAACTCTTTGTCAGATATCTATCTCCTGGACATCCCAAACGCACTATATGCAATATGGAGCATCCTTGCTCACAATTCCTCTCCACAGCATCTCTTTTCTGCCAGCATTGACTAACCCAGTACCCTCCTAGAAACAGCCCTGTAATCTTGGTACGATTTTCAACACACCCATTCATATTCCTATTCTTCTCAAATCCTGTTGCTTTTCCCTGTAAGACATCAGGGTCCATCTCATTATCCCTATCCCCAGTGCTAAACAGCTCATCTAAAGTCACTAGATTTATGGTTTATTACAACAATCTGTAACTCACTAACCATCCCTTTTTGTCTTATGACTACAGGAGTGTTAACGGGCCACTTCACCTTGAATTGTCCCTTAGAGTATGTGCTAACTAACTACTTATGCTAAACTATCTGTTCAATCTTGTATTTAGCTGTGACACTCTCAGTACCTTTCCCAGACCTGAAAAAGAGCTCTGTGTAACTCTAAAGCTTGTCTCTCTCACCAGCAGAAGTTGGTCCAATAAAGGAGATTACCTCACTTACCTTGCCTCATCTATAGCTTGGTCATCTAACATTTTATTACTGTAACCTTCCCTTCTCTGAGCTATCTGCCTTTCACTACTTTCTTTTCCCTCCTCTAACCTATCCAAAATACTGTTGTAGTCATCTTCTTCTACAGCTGCTCTACCCACCAGCATCCCCTTCTCCCCATTTAAAGTCCCTTCATGGTATTATACAGATAACTGTATATAAAGGCCCTACAAGCTCTTAAAGTAAGCTCTCCAGGCAGTGACCATGTCTGTCTTTACGTTTTTGAAAGTGACCTACTTTTACAGTGCTATATGAATCTCAAATAAAAAAAAAGTTACTCAACTTGTCAAATTCTGTCGTCATGAATAACTGATGTATACAGTTCCAGGAAAAACAGCTCCAGGAAAATCTAATTTTTAATTGCAGGAAATGCGGCCTTTATTTTTCAACTTTGTTCTATAACCTTCCCTCTCCCCACAAAGAAGTATTTAGCTTTAGTATATTTTACTGTTCTCAATTAAATCTCAGGCTTGGATTTGATTCCTAGATGCACAGAACTTAAAGCAACCTGACAGCTGAACCTGAAAGTAGCTTTGATCTAGACCAATTATAGACATACCCAGTTGCACCCAAATAACCAATTACAGAATGCTTTCAAGACAGACTACTGTAAAAATTAAGTGGGGATGTAAATAAAATTGACACACAGTTGACTTTTAGTGAGTTTTATTCCCTTACTTCAGCTAGTGTCATTTTGAACAATTTATTTTCACTTTACCTTAGTGAAGTCAACACACTTTTTAAAAGCCCTGTATTTTCACACCAAGCTGTCTCAGATAGTACTTTGTTGTGCTTTTTACTAGTCCAAAATTATACAGATTTTTATTCCTGTTGGATTATCATACTCAAGGCAAAATCTAAAAAGATTAGTGTTTCATGTGTTCTAATTTCTAATTGTCTACTGAGATACCTAATATGGTTTCTTCCAACCCAGATAAGATGACTAAAAGGTAACTGCATCCATGGGATCTACTACCTATTATCCAGTCTCAATGTTAAAGAAAGTCCAATTAACCACAGGTATGCCATCGGAAGAGACAAGCTATTTTAGAAATGTATCAGGAAAGAAACAGAAAGACAAGGAAAAGATAAACAGAAAATAATAAAAGTAATTTAAAGGGACATTATCAAGACAAAAGAACTAAATCCTTACCTCTTAACTGCCACTTTATATTAATTAAATTGAACACACTTTTAAAAAAAGTTTCCTTTCACCATTTATCTTGCTTTCTCTTTTTGCATTCTAAATAGCTTAGCCAATACCACCACACTGTTTGTAACCTTGATGTTAATCACTAGGTTTTGACACCCCTTCTCTGAATCATTTACTAACAAAGCCATGTGCCAACCATGCTGGTGTACCCACAACAGCCTCACTACTTACCCCCTATGCATAATGAGTGTATTCTATAAAAATCTGGGGAGGGATCCCATCCACACACACAGCAATACATACACTGTGTGAGCACAAAAAGTTAGGAGGAAGGAGGACTGGGCAGTTACACAGATATAGTTATAGTGTCCTGCCTACACCATAAAACACCTGATTTACAGCCTGTTTCTAGGAAAACAAAACCTGTTTCGGTCAAAGATGGTGGGACACGTGTAACACTCAGCATTATGATTCCTAACAGAGTATCAACAATGTTGCATGGAGACATAGATTACATTTAGACTCAGCTAAATCACTTACTAGTTTCAGACTCAGTTAAAAAACTGTAACGCAGACCTGGGCTAAAATAAACTAGTTAGTTTAATTTTCTGGTTCTGTGCCCCAGCACAGCATTAGCTTGGAGGTTACAACAATTAAAGGAGTGAAAGTTTTCATTGCAAACATACACTTTTTTAAATTAATGTAAACATTTATATGCATAATTAGGATTTATAAATACTTATTTTTAAAAATAAAACCTTAACTTACATCAGTTAAAAAAAGTTAAAAAAAGAATACTGTAACAAACATATCAAAGGTGAAAAAAAGTAGGCCAATCTGGAAAGATGTACGTGAGCAGAAAAAAATATTTTAAGAATTCAAATTTATTTCTATATTATTTAATGCTCTGTTGAAAACGCTTCTCCATTTACATAGGCCTTGCCTGTGGAAGAGTTACAGAACTTTACCAAGAAACAGAACAGTCTAATAACAGTTAAAAGTCTAAGCTCGTTACTTGTTATTTATAACCATCAGAAGCCACTTATTTTTGTTTGAGAAGATTCATGCAGATCATCAGTTCACAGATGTCTAATACACATTGCGTACATGAAATTTTAGTTTCTTCGGGCCTTCTTTTTAAGAAGCACTTTAACTGTCTAAAAGCTGCCACTCTAACAAATTATCATTTGTTGAAAACAGATATAAGTTAGGCTAAAGTAACTGTGTAAAGTCTTCCACAGTGTTTTTTGCAGTAGCAACTGATATTTAGGTACTTTTGCATTTTTTTCATATTCTATTGCTCTTACACAATTTTTTTTAATTGAGTGATTTATTTCACACTCAAAAATTAGTTTCACAGTCTATCTGATAAATCAATCTTTAGGAGCATTTTTTAATGGATGGATCAAACTGATACTTTAGATCATGTAAACATGATTGTGGATATTTGCCTTACAAGTCCACAATAACTGCAGTCCATCCACGACTGAATTCAGTACTATTGAAACCACTTGGCCCAATAAGGTTGTCATGACTTAAGCTTGGTAGGGTTTTAATTAAACTGAGATAAAAGTTTCTGTGATGAAACCTCTTACAAAATTGACTACAACGTTACAAAACTTGAAACCATAAGTCCTAATGCCCAATAACTCGGTTGGCTAGACCTCAAAAAAAAAAATCTATTAAGTGATGTAACAGATGGCCCAGTTAAACATTTCATTTTAAAAAATTAACTAACTTAGAATCATCTAAAAGCACATGTAAAACATGTAGTTAAACTCCTTAGGCCAGATTTAGCTTTGGCCCAATGAAGTGCAACTCCATTAACTTCATAGAATCAGATCTGCTTATACCAGGTCTGAGTTCAGCCCACTGTTTTAAGACATCTTGCAGTTAAAAACAAATAAATGAAAAAAACCCTATCAGGTGAAAATGTATACATTTTTTATTTAACAGATCTGTTTTTGATGCAAATACCCCACGCAGCCTTAACTACAGCTTTGTAAAAAGAGATGCATCCTGTGCTGAGCTAGAAATGATTTATGATATGGCAATACAAAGAGTAAGTTAAACAGAAAGGAACTAGAAGGGAAACCAAAAAGATTTACTGCAGTTCAGCAAAAAGTGGAAAGTTTCACATGAGAGGAAGGTCCTTTTACCATTTATGTTCCTGTCTCAGGGTTATTGAGATCCACTAGTCACTATAAGAAAATTAATTTTCTTAACATCTTAACTTTACTTGGTTAATATGAAGTAAAAGAGACCAACACCACTGAAGTGCCTTTCCAGCCAGCATTCATTTACAGTATTTTTGGGAGAGACACCTCAGAGGGTTTTTTGTATGTTTTAAATACAAACTATTTAGATCTGGCCTATATTATTAAAACTACCACATTGTAACATGGTAGTACCGTGTATGGTTCAATCTTGCAAGGGTAGATGGAACCAAACCAAATTTTAATTGAGTTACCAAGTCATGCTACAGAAGACATGTGAAGTTCAAATTTAAAGCAAGGTTCTGGAATGCAGTTTGGTCACATCTACACAAGATCAACAGTTGACAAGGACTATCATGTTGTAACCAAGTCCCAAAACTCACTAGTTTTTCTAGTATAGATGGGACCTTAATGCAAGCTGGAGAATTCCAAAGCCAACCAAATGTTCTTAAAATGTAAAAGGTGCGAGACACCTCTGTCATTCAGATTTAATTACTGATTCTATAAACACTAGCATAGCAAAAAGTGCAAAGTATAAGAGGCTCTGAGCAACTCAGAGAGGGCTTTACTCAAAGGGAAAGTTGTATTTCCCTTCAGACTCAGGATTTCTACCTCAAGCCCCACAACTTCACCTCAAGGAAATATCCATACCACAAAACAGAGAGAACTTCCAGATGAATCACCTTATGCTTCCTAAAAGAAGAAAAATTACAGGAATCAGAGATTTTTCTCCATTTCTCAACATGCCAAGTGTAGCTTACAATAAGAAACTTGACCATGCCATGCTGCCCCTCACCATTAAAATTATACACCCCCCTCCACAGCTCTTGCAACATCTCTCAGTCCATACATCTTAACTCCTTCTCTGCCTCCACTGCCAAATCCCTTGCCCAACACAACCCCTGTGTTGTCCCCCTTCCCCAGGCACCTAACCCACACTAGCCCTGTGCCCCAAATATTCACCCCAACAACTCATGCACTCCTCCCTCAATCTCATCTTCAGGGCAGGTCTTGTTCTGCCACCCAGTTCCACCACCTCACCTCTTCTATGCATCTTCCCCATCCAATTTCTTTACCCAGTCCTTTGCATCTCCCATGGCCCACCAATCCCATCTCCATCTATTACCACCTCACCTGCACTGCCCCAACTCCAGATTTGCTCAAGATACTGTTGTCCCCTCCCCCCGATTTGTCCCCTAAAATGACCTCCTCCACTGTCTCCTATGTCTTGAGTCACATCTTGCACAGTCTCCCTCTATTTTCCCCCCAAAAAACATGCACTTCTCCCCCAAGGTCTCTCAGTCCCTGTTACCCTAAATCCTGTACTGCTAGATATTATATTTTACACACTCACACCCCCCTTAGGTAAGTGGTTCCCTTTCCTGCCTTTCTGCTGCATACAACCTGCACTATCTCCCCCCAACTCTATCCTGCTCGCCCAATCCCCTATGCATCTGCTAAACCCGTGACCCCTTTGTGTCTCCTGCTCAGCTCCCCCAGCCCCTTTCTTTCTCCCGTTCCTAATTATAACGCAGCTCGCCAACTTCCCCTTGCAGATCCTGCCCCCCCCGCCCGAGTGCTCACCCCCGCGCTGGGCGCTGTGCTTGGCCGGGAGCCCGTTGTTGTAGGGCTCCCAGATCTTCTGCAGCGGGTTCTGCGTGAGCTCCCGGGCCGGCGACGCCGCCATCCTCGCAGGGGGCCCCGATCCGCCAGCAGCGGTAGCGGCGGTTGCCGGGGAAAAGCCGGGCGCTCTGCGGCGGCAGCGGGCGGGGTATAGCTGCAGCTCCGCCTCCTCGGCCCACGGAGGCCCGGAACAAGGAGCCGGGTAGGGACTGAGCAGACGCGCCCCCAGCGCTGGACTCGAACAGTGCAGGGGAGGCGAGGGGGCACCGTACCACCACCACACGCCGCCCCGGAGCTTGCACCAGGGAGGGGCGGCTAGCTCCGAAACCCCCACGAGCCAGGGCTACCCACCAACGCACACGAGGCGGAGGGGCGGGGAGGGGGGCTAGAAGCACCCTACTGCCCTTCAGTTCGCATGTGTCGGGGAGAGAGGGGAGGCCGAGAGGAACTAGAGTTCTTTGTTGCGGCACTTACAATGGTTCCAAGCGAGCAGCGAATATTTTGAGGCCAAAATTCAAACCCTCTCAAAAATGATCTTTAATGCATCATTGGGTCAAATGAACAAACAAACCAACGCTGTTGCTCAATCTACAGAAACGTCAATATCTTTTGCAATCCTTTTGCTGCTTACTACTTCCTATGGGTGTGCTAAAAATCACTTATTTTAGTTAACCACCCAAATAAATAAATACTTAAAAAAAAAGACAGACTGTACAGGGATCTCTAATTTTACTTCAGGTCTGCAGGCTGACAGTGTCTACGCTACATTCATGCAGTCAACTCAGTGCAGTTTTCCATAATATAAGGAAGCCTTGAGAAATTGTTGGAGCTTAAATTGTACAACACCTAAACTGTTGGCTGAATTTGATCAGACAGGATCCCCTATTATGCTATATAAATTCGACCAGAGAGTGTCTATATACATTTCTGCAGTTTGCAGGGGAAACTCTCTGCAAAGTTTTCCAAGGCAGGTACTCCACACTTTCTGAATAATCAAGCTTCTTAAACATGTCCCAAACTGGACATCCAAAAACAGAGGCACTGCAAACCTCTAGTCCCTTTTAAAAAATTAGGCAACAATTTAAAAAATATATATATATCTGTTTTTTATAGCTTGGGTAAGGGAGGAGCAAGCACTTATTCCAGGGCTAGTCAAGAGCTAATTCTCCACCACACTTTTTTACATTGATTACTCTGGTGAGGATACAAGTCTGTTAGCCTTTCGTGCTTGCGCCTATTCTGGAAAATGAGCCAGCTTTGAACCTCTATTCCAAAACATGCCTTCTCTGCAATGAGCTACCCCTGCACTGTAAATGACCTTTACTGATGGCATAAAGAGGGACAAGTCTTATTTGATTCCTGATGCACAGGGAGATGCCAACCACACTCAGCTCAGTTCTGGAGCACAGTTTGGCCTGTCTGTATCAACTGCCAAAGATTGTTTGGCCATAGTTATATCAGATATGGCTCCCCCTTAAAGAGTCAAAACGCTTATTTTCGAGGATCTCTACAGCTTCTTTTCAAACCTCGCATAAAAGGATTCAACATGACCCCTTTAGCAACTGGGATTTATTCTAAGATAAAATGGCTAATTTAAAAAAATATTTGCATACACATTTCCGTTTGCTTCTGAGGGGGTAATAGATTTCAATTACACTACATATGAAATTTGATTCTAGGAAGGAGGCTTTTGTTACAGTTTAATGCTCCTTATTACTCCATTATCACAGCCTCATGCTGTCCTGAGGCTGACCGGGGCTGAAGAGGCAATAAATATAATACATTTTTATGTAGCATCTTTCATCAAAACCTCCCTCTCCCTCACACAAACCACCCAAAGGAAAAGAAGGCTTGAACACTAGAGCATAGGTGCTGGAACAAGGAGTGCTGTTGCAACCCCCGGCTTGAAGTGGTTTCCATTATATACAGCATTTACAGTTTGGTTCAATGGCTCTCAGCACCCCCACTGTACAAATTGTTCCAGCACCCTTGCACTAAAGGGATAAAGATATAAACACAAAATTACTTTCTGTACCCTAAATAATATGGTAATTTGTAGTTACATTTGGCAGTCTGTACTCAATTAAAAAATAAGATTGCATTGTATTGCAGCCATTAACAATACACAAAATGTTATACACAAACACAGGGAGGTGTTCTCATTTTCTGCAAATGGACTTGTAAGTAGGTGCAATCAAACTCTTTTAAACTGTATATGAAGCTCTGTACCTCAGAATATTCTTTAAAACCATATTAAAAATAATGCACATCTGCAGTATACAATACTAAAACAGTAATGAAGTTATTTCTTATCCATATTTCTTCAAATATGTGAATGTCATCTTCTGCACTAAAGGCTAAAACCATGCCAAGAAGTTAGTCTTTAAACAGGACGTTACACAGTTAAGTTTTAATACACCTTGTTTTCATAAAACGTTACATTTTGGGTAAAATTTAAGGTCACACAATTGAGCACAAAATCAAGTGAATACAGTTGTGTTCAAACAAACATCTATCAAGGTTCTTATTCTGGTGCTAATCACCCTAGTACCCAAGCATCTTCAGCATTTGAAACTTAAATATTTCAAACAAACAGTTTAGGACCTGACAGTGAATCTGAATATAAACAAAAGTTAAGCTAATTTCATTGTCCAAACTGAGAAAAATTCTACAAAGTAAATAAGACACATTCAAAATTCACTTATAATAATGCATTTTATTGAATGTAGATTAAGTATTCATTCAATCATTTTAACCTTTTCAATTTCCAATAAGTGTTCAAATGTTATGGAGACTGACTTAAAAATTATGAGATTTAAAAATAAAAATAAATGGTGAGCCCTTTTTATTTGCCTTATGGGTTTTGAGCCTTTAGAGATTGTGTTTTCAAGCTTTTTTTCATAACCACAAGGGTTGGAAACTTACTTTTTTAAATGAAAGCTGAGATTCACACAACCACAAAACTGGGGCTGTATGAAAAACACTGTATATCACAAGACCCATGATACAACTGCAAGAGTTGGCAACACTGCGTATTTCTTTTCTCTCTCCTTAGCAATTCCATTTGCTTGGTTTCGCTCTCCCTTTCATCTCATTTCCCTCTCCTCTCCTTTAGTGTTCAGTGTTTCCCTTCAGGTCCATCGCATTCAGTATCATTCCCTCCCTGCAATTTTCTTTAACACTTGTCCTTGGTCTTGTCTATCCAGGAGACTTGATAGCAATGGGAGACTGAATTAAAATATGTCATGAGAGTCAAGAAACTTAAAGCTGAGCAAGTGAGAGAGAAAGGAATTTTTAGACTGCTCAAAACTCTTAATTTATTTGTTAATATCCATTTGATTCCAGTGAGTAATCAACATTTTGGAAAAAAATATACATCTTTGTGAAAGTTTCAGCACCTCACCCCTTCAACTGAGGTGCAAAATCTCACAATACACATCCTCCAAAACCGACAAATAGCCCTCCAGTAAAGCCAAGCATGTCCAGATTTGACATTCCTGATATCTCCAAGACTAAAATAAGCAGAAATAATATTTTTACTTACAAATAAAAACCACACCCACTTTTCAGGCCTTCTTGACACTTAAAAGTATGAAATAGCAAAAAGTCATTTTCTCCCCAGGCCTTTGCAATTCATCTCTGAAAACTGACTATGGAAAAGTAACACCTTCCCCTCAGCAGATTTGCTCCATGCATGCATCCAGAGACACAGCTTGTTTTAGTGACAAAGGGCCAGATTTACAAAGGTATATTTAGGTGACTAAAGATGCACGTAGGTGAGTGTACTTTTGAAAACCCCAGCAGGCATCTATCAGAATCTTTAATCTCCCACCTTTGTAAATGTGGCCCAAAAGCTAAATTTCACATTTTTTGCTTGTTATGCTGAGCCGATACTGTTAAGAAAGTGAGCTAGAATGTATTCCTTTTTGCACATTAGCAGATTCATTGATTAAATCCGTGCAGTTATGCCTATGAGTATGTATGGGGTGGAGGGGACGCTCAGGCTAAGGGACTTTTTAATGGTGGTGTAGACATTCAGGCTCAAGTTGGAGCCCAGGCTCTAGGACTCTGTGAAGCAGGAGGGTCACAGCCCGAACATCTACATAGCAATTAAACAGCCCCACAGCCAGCATTGGCCAGCCACAGATGTCTTACTGCAGTATAGATATACCCTATGTGAACCTAATGAAGGTAACAGGTTTGCACAGGTGTTATCAAGGTCATAATTAGAAGACAATAAGATGTCAGTGGGGACCTAATTTGGCCTGCAGAACCTTGATTACTGTTGATAACCAACAAAATGTAAAGAGAAAAAGAATACTTGTGGCACCTTAGAGACTAACAAATTTATTTGAGCATAAGCTTTCGTGAGCTACAGCTCACTTCATTGGATGCATGCAGTGGAAAACACAGTGGGCAGATTTTATTTACACAAATTTCAGAGTACACCAAGAACATGAAACAATGGGTGTTACCATACACACTGTAACGAGAGTGATGAGGTAAGGTGAGCTATTACCAGCGGGGGGCGGGGGGACCTTTTGTAGTGATAATCAAGGTGGGCCATTTCCAGCAGTTGACAAGAACGTGTGAGGAACAGTAGGGAAGGGAAACAAACATGGGGAAATAGTTTTACTTTGTGTATGACACATCCACTCCCAGTCTTTAGTCAAGCCTAATTTAATGGTGTCCATTTTGCAAATTAATTCCAATTCAGCAGTCTCTTGTTGGAGTCTGTTTTTGAAGTTTTTTTGTTGAAGAATTGCGACTTTTAGGTCTGTAATCGAGTGACCATCTCACTTCTTCACATCTAAATAGGATTTTAAAATAAAGGCTTTGAAACAACTGGAAGTGATAGATTAATATTTCCTTGAGGCACACAAATTCAAGCCTTCCAGCACAATACAACAAATGATTAACACATCTCAAAAAACTGAAGATGGAACACCTTTCTCCAACAGCATAGGAAAGATGACTACACACTCCTAATCCTGTGGGGCCTGGGTGGAACCCTACTGAAGTCAATGGGTCTCTGGTTCAGGCTCAGGGGTCCTCCCTAGTGGTGCCAGCTGCAAGAACGTGGCTCAAGTTGGGTGCATTGAAAAGGCACAATTATTTTAAACAACCAGCACACCCTGTTTTTAGCTCAGCCTATTTCATGGAGAATCTGAGCTAGAAAGAGTCAAGAAGCCGGGAAAGAGGATGACAGCTGGGGGAAAGGGAGGAGACACCATAATCAATAGTCTAAAGGGCAACAAAAATCTGTATCAATTTACTTTAAAATAAAGAGTTACAATAATACCTCGCTTTTATATAATGCTTTTCACCAGTAGATCTCAAGTTATTTCAGTACTACTTCTTCCCTCCTACCTCATGAACAACCAGCTATTTGACCAAAAGAACCAATAAGAGAAGATCCTTTCAAATCTGTGGGGGGAGGTTTTTTGTTGTGTGCTTCTTTGTTGTTCTCTCGGGACAAAGAGAGGGACCAGGCAGGGAAAAAAAAAAAAAAACCCTCTCCTAAAACCATACCTGAAATAAGCCTCTAAGATTACAAATTGTAAGTATAGCAAGAGAATGCGTTAGTTTATCTTTTGTTTTAGCTTGTGAATTTTCCCTGTGATAAGAGGGAGGTTTATCCCTGGTTTTTGTAACTGAAGTTTTGCCTAGAGGGGAATCCTCTGTGTTTTAAATCTTATTACCCTGTAAAATTACCTTCCATCCTGATTTTACAGAGGTGCTTCTTTTACCTTGTTTTTTTCTTTATAATAAAGTTCTGTTTTTTAAGAATCTGATTGGTTTTTAGTATACTAAAAACCCAAGGGTCTGGTCTGTGCTCACCTTGTTTACCTATCTGGTTGGTAGATTATTCTCAAGCCTCCCCAGGAAAGGGGGTGAAGGGACTTGGGGGGATACTTTGGGGAAACAGGAACTCCAAGTGGTCCTTTTCCTGAATCTTTGTCTAACTCACTTGGTGGTGGCAGCAGTACTAATCCAAGGACAGGGAAGGATTTGTGCCTTGGGGAAGTTTTTAATCTAAACTGGCAGAAATAAGCTTAGGGGGTCTTTCATGCGGGTCCCCACATCTGTACCCCAGAGTTCAGAGTGGGGAGGGAAGCCTGACATCCCTCATACCCAGACCCTCCTGCTGAGTCCCACCCCCTGCACCCAGACCCCCCCCCACAATGAGCCCCACTCCCCCTGCACAACCCCAACAAGCCACCCACACCCAGATTCCCACCCCAAACCCCAACCAGCTGCACCTGGATCCCAACCCCACTGAGTCCCCCACACCCAGCCCCCCTCACTGAGCTCTATCTCCTCCACACTCAGACCCCACCTGCTGAGCCCCAACCACTTTCACGTGGAACCTCCCCTGCAGAGTCCCATTACCATTGCACCCAGAACCCCCAAAACAAGCCCCTGCGCATCCAGATCCCTCCAGCACCTAGATTCCCCCAGAGCCGCCCCACTCCCAGATTGCCCCACACAGAACCCTCTCAACCCACACCTGGATTCCCACCCACACTAAGCCCCTCCAAACTTGGATCCTGCCTTGCTGAGCCCGTCTGCCCACATTTGGTGCACCTGGCATACAGGGGCAGGGCTCTGTGGTGTTTCTGGGGCAGGCCCAGGCCTTGAGCTGCGTCAGCCTCACCACTGAGTCCATGTCCCAGGATAGGGGAACTGCACAGTGATCTCTCACCTCTGTACAGCCAGTGGCCTGTGCTCCCTAGTGCCATGCTGGAGCCTCCACATTTTTTTTTTTTTTTTTTTAACAAATAACATTTGCAGAATTTTAAAATATTGTGCACAGAATTTTTAAATTTTTGGTGCAGAATGCTCTCAGGAGTAATTTAATGCACTGCCAGGAATGGTGGTTGTGATCTTCACCTTAACGTATGTTACACACACGCCACCTAGCAGCTGAACAGTATAATACAGGTTTCAGAGTAACAGCCGTGTTAGTCTGTATTCGCAAAAAAAGAAAGGAGTACTTGTGGCACCTTAGAGACTAACCAATTTATTTGAGCATAAGCTTTCGTGAGCTACAGCTCACTTCATCTCATGCATACTGTGGAAAAGTTTCTTCTGTATTTTCCACAGTATGCATCCGATGAAGTGAGCTGTAGCTCACGAAAGCTTATGCTCAAATAAATTGGTTAGTTCTTCTGTATTTTCCACAGTATGCATCCAATGAAGTGAGCTGTAGCTCACGAAAGCTTATGCTCAAATAAATTGGTTAGTCTCTAAGGTGCCACAAGTATAATACAGTTTAGCATTCCATTCGTTTTCTCACAAGTATCAGCATCAGCTGCTGTGACCATTGTCACATGCATGACACAAGTCAAAAGGAACTAACCATCTTATCCAGTACAGCAACTTCTAAGTCCCTGAAAATCCATCTCCCAAAAGAAGAGGGTAGCTACTCAAATTAAACATTTATACATCAGCACGTCTAGATAACTTGCACCCAAGAGTTTCAAAAGACCTGGCTGAGGAACTCACTGAATTGTTAATGTTGGTTTTCAGTAAGTCTTGGACCATGGCAAAATTCCAGGAGACTACAAAAAAAGGTAATGTTGTGCCAATATTTAAAAAGGGTAAACAGGATGACTGAGGTAATTATAGGCCTGTCAATCTGACATTGATCCCAGGAAAGGCAGTGGAACAGCTGATATGGGACTCGATCATTAAAGAATTAAGGAGGACAATATAATTAATTCAAGTCAATATGGGTTTATGGAAAATAGACCCAGTCTATAGATCTATTTTTGATTATATTACAGCTTTGGTCAATAAAAGTAATAGTGTTGATATTGCCTTCTGTAAGGTGTTTGACTTGGTACCACACATTTTGATAAAAAACAGAATTATATAAAATTAAAATGGCACACATTAAATGGATTAAGAACTGGCTAACTGACAGACCTCAAAAGGTAAGAGTAAACATAATCCTCAAGCCGGGTGTGTTTTTAGTGGGGCCCTGCAAGGATCAGTTGTTGGCCCTATGCTATTTAACATTTTTTATTAATGACCTAGAAGAAAACATGAAATCATCACTGACAAAGATTACAGATGATAAAAAAATTGGGGGACTGGTACATAATGAAGAGGATAGGTCACTGATACAGTGCGATCTAGATCTCTTGGTAAGCTGGGCACCAGCAAACAATAAGCATTTTAATATGGCCAAATGGAAAGTCATACAACTAGAAACAAAGAATGCTGGCCATACTTACAGAATGGGGGACTCTATCCTGGGAAGCAGCGACCGAAAAAGATTTGGGGGTCGTGGTGGGAACTCAGATGAACAGGAGCTCCCAGTGCAATGCTGTGGCCGAAAGGGCGAATGCGATCCTTGCATGTATAAACAAGGGAATCTTGAGTAGAAGTAGGGGTTATTTCACCTCTGTATTTGGCACTGGTGTGACTGTTGCTGGAATACTGTATCCAGTTCTGGTGTGCATAATCCAAAGATGTTGATAGAGGGTTAGGAGAAGAGCCACAACAATGATTAAAGGATTAGAAAACATGCCTTATAGTGACAGGCTCAAAGAGCTCAATCTATTTAGCTTAACAAGGAGAAGGTTAAGGGGTGAATTGATCATAGTCTACAAGTATCTACATGGGTAACAAAAAATTGATAATAGAGGGCCTTCAGTCTAGCAGCGAAAGGTATAACATGATCCAATGTTTGTAAAATTAAACTAGACAGTTTCAGACTGGAAATAAGGCTTTAATTTTTAAACAGTCAGGGTAATTAACCACTGGAACAATTTACCAAGGGTTGTGGTGGAGTTTCCATCACTGCATTTTTTAAACCAAAATTATTATTGTTTTTTTTTTAAAAGATATATGCTGTAGGAATTATTTTTGGAGACATTAAATGCTCTGTGTTATACAGGAGATTAGACTAGATGATCACAATTGTCCCTTCTGGCCTCAGAATCTATGAATCTGTGAAATTTTAGCCCTACTGAGGAGTAACAACAACATTCCCTGGATACCTGATTTATTCATGTATTATGTATGCGTGCAGCATGCACATAATCCAGGCACATACTCACATCATTACCTCCATTCTGCTGATCAGCTCCATATTTGTGAGTTTACAGTACTGGGCATTGAAAGGTACAAGAATCCAGATCCTTGGCAAGGAAAATTCTTGTACATATCAATACTGAAGGAGAGAGTGATGGTGCATGTACATGCCTACAGATCTAAAGAACCTCCTGACACAACCACAAGTTACACACAATTTCTATTAAAAGTCCCGCTTTACAAAATAAAAATGGAAGCATGGTACTTCTATCTTCACAGTAACTCAAAGCATTATGACAGGTTTCAGAGTAACAGCCGTGTTAGTCTGTATTCGTAAAAAGAAAAGGAGTACTTGTGGCACCTTAGAGACTAACCAATTTATTTGAGCATGAGCTTTCGTGAGCTACAGCTCACTTCATCGGATGCATGCTGTAGCTCACGAAAGCTCATGCTCAAATAAATTGGTTAGTCTCTAAGGTGCCACAAGTACTCCTTTTCTTTTTGCGAATACAGACTAACACGGCTGTTACTCTGAAACATTACAATAATTGCATCTCTGTACTGTTTCTACCAATACCTTCCTGCTAGCTCCTTCACATCAAATACCACCTAAAATACATACCATGCAATACTAGTTGCTCAAATGAAGCTGCAGAGAAGTAGGGAAAAGGAAAGCAGTGATTACACATACCAAAGGAAGAAGTAGAGGAGCAAAAACCCCATTAGCTATTCCAAATAGAGTCTCAGGACCAGCACAGTCAGTCCCTAGAGCTCAAAAATCAGGAGTTAGTGCCTCCTGCCCCCCCACCCTTCCCCCCAAAAGTTATCAATTGGCTTAAAAATCATGACTTTTTAAAAAGGCAATAAATTATGGGGTTTTGTTTGCCTTCAGGTTTTTAATTCTTTTTCACTTGCATTTTCAAGCTTTTCTCTGCAACCATGAGAGCCTAGAAACTTACTCTTATTTTTTTTTTTTCCAAGTGAAAGCTAAGATATTTGAATGACATAACATGAGTCCTGGAGCTAAGGCTTTAAGAAAAATACCACCAGAAACGGTGATAATTGTCAGCATTGAGCATCATATGAAGATACTATAGGAATGAGGAATTGTAACAAGGTTTTGCTGAGTTTAAAGAACTCATTTGTAGCAATACTATGGCATGTGGTGGTCTGACTTCGTATTTGCAAACAAGAACCACCTCTCAATTACAGAAAAGCTACATTAACAACTCTTTACAAAAGAACTCCAATTCAGCAGTTGCGTGTAAGGCAGTCAACTAATGCAAGTCATTCTTGTTATCATGGCACATGTTGAAATGCAGTTCTCATTTCTGTCTTAAGAAATATAATGGGAGTGCTGTAAGCTGTAAACATTCTTAAAAAGCTGAGGGGGAGGGTCATAGTACTACAGCCAATATGTCAATGCCGCTGCACATTGAAATGGTATCATTATAAATGGCTTACTCATATGAGCGATTACAATCATTTTTGTTTTTTACTGAGAGATATCAGCGTCCAGGACACTGGGGTTTTGCCGTGTCTTGCCACCCCGTCCCTTACAGCTGTGGGCTTTTTTCTTTGTTCTGTTTAAATTCAAAGAAAACATAGAATCTTAAAACTCCCACTCTCACCCAAATATGGGGCAAAGTCTATTTGGTTTTATGAAAGCTTGACTTCTCCCCCACTAATGGACTTCCCAAGTCTTGTGAACACTTGCATAAGTGCTTAACCAAGAAGCTTAGTAGCACATGCTTAAATATGGACATGTTTAAAGTGCATACAGGATTGGGACCTTGAAGTCCACCTTCTGGTCTAGAGGCAAGTTTAAAAATTAAAGTTATAAAGTCATAGTTATATGATCACACAGTAGTACCTAACAGTTAAATTGACAAGACTGCTGGAATGAAGATTTTTTTTTAAATTACACAAATGCACACACGCAGAGTGTGTGTATGGCAAGCAAATGTCTTAAGAATGACAAGGAGAATAAAAACCAAGATACAACCTATATGTTAGGGTGACACATTGCTAAGTAGATTACATCTACACTCACCCTCCCCCACACGAAAGATTATTAACTTTTAATCTTGTAAGGGAAGTGTTAAGATATCCAGATATAAAAATGATTTTTTTTTTAAACTGATCAGCTTGCATTGCAGTGTGAACAATTACTTGAGTTCTGAAAATGGGAAAACATATTATAAAAAAATGTTTTGGAAAGAACACTGCCCAGCAGATGGCACTAGTTCTACTTTTTCATTTTGCAAGAGTGCATAAGGAGCAGAACTTGACAAACCAAGCTATGTTACATTAGCACTCTATACTTTATTTAATAAACCCCCTCTATCCTGCAGAATATTTAAATCTTTCAATGCTTTACATTGAAGGCTGGACTATTTCTTTAAATATAAAATATAGCTGTATAATACACACACTTTAACAACAGTTGCAGACCAAAGGCTATATGTAAAGAAGCCTTTTGAAGGTTGTTAATATGTTGCCAACTGAGGATCAGAACACAAACCTGAACTGTAGAAAGAACGAGGAGTACTTGTGGCACCTTAGAGACTAACAAATTTATTTGAGCATAAGCTTTCGTGGGCTAAAGCCCACTTCAACACTGCATGCATCTGATGAAGTGGGCTTTAGCCCACGAAAGCTTATGCTCAAATAAATTTGTTAATCTCTAAGGTGCCACAAATACTCCTCATTCTTTCTGCTGATACAGACTAACACAGCTATCACTCCGAAACCTCAACTGCGTAATTATATTAGATTAACATATAGTCTGATGTTCTATGCACAACAGTTACAAAGTTTTAAGAAAAGTAGTTCCTAAGCATACAGACCAGTATCATGTGGATGCTGCACGAACACAGAGAGATTCAGAATCAAAGACACACAATTCACCATTATATAAAAACATCACCACATTAATAAACACGTTAATGCTCTACAAAAGACAGTCTCATCAGCAGATTTCTAATTGACCTGATTAGCTTTCTAAAGAAATATGTTAACTATGTAATTCCTACTGGTTGGTATCTTTACTTCCTTTCATGTTTTCACTTCACAAGTCACTTACAATTAGTTTCACTTAGGACAGAAAACTGGACACAAACCAAACCTGGGGCAATGATGAAGAGAGAGAGAGAGAGCGCATTTTATTTACTTAAGTCCCAATGCTGCAGACATTTGCATGTGAGTAACTTTAGAGGTTACTTGTGTGTAGCTGTTTACAGCATTGGAGCCAACAAGATACCAAGTTCAGCCCTTTTAAACCTTCACAAAAATGTTAGCATTAAAATGTAGCAGCCACGGATACTGGAACTTATTCCAAGTCTCCCATGACTGCCTAGTTCATACAGCATTGTGTGTTTAATACACACAGTTTCAAGTACAATAGACATGAGATTATACAAGTCTTGTTTCCTGGAAAACAAGACAAATCAATTCCTCTGGACTTTACCCAAGTAAGTCCCATAGACAATCTATTAATCCCATTCAATTTGCTAAACCATTCCATTGCAGTAGTAAACCCATGTAATAAAAAAAATGTTACCATTCTGTTCACTTTACTGACCAAAAGTAGATGATCACTGTTATACACACACATCCTGAGAGGGGCCAGTCTCTCAAAATGTCAAATACTAATTTATCAGGTTTATTCATTACATTTAGCCTGAGCAATTCTGTTTCTCTGAAGAAATTCATTTTCTGCTCTGTCACAAGATCAAATAAAAAATGAATCCCTGCAGTATCAACCATACCCTACGTAATTTGAAAAGGAGGTCAGAATGGCTGATGTCTTTAAATCTTGCAGTCCTCACACACAAACACACACACACTTGAGACAACAAACTAAGCGCGTGTATCTAGTGAAAATACAGACTCAAATCTCATTATTTTCCAAAGCAATGAAAGACAGATTTTTCACTTTCAAACCAGGGAATCACCAGTTAGTTTAAATAATCCTTTCCTGAAATGCACTTATTTCCATAGATTTCAACTGAAAAAGAGTCCAAGTTTCAGAACCTTTAAAATAAATACACTATACATCAGAAGAATAATTTTATATTAAAAAATTATATGAAACCAAATTCCAAAAGAGCCTCTTCAAACAGGTAAAATAATGCAAGGTGTTTTTTAAAGGATGTGAGAGGTATTAAATAAAAATACATCATTCATACATCCCATTAGAGATAATATGTTTGTATTCAAAGAAATTTACAAATATAAGCATGTTCTTCAATGCATGCTCTAACATACTACTTAGCTGATGATCTGCCCTACCTTTAAGCCACATTATTTGCATATAATGCCAAGGGAGCAAAGGAAATCTCTGATGGTTCCTCACTAGTAAAACAAAGCTCAAACAGCTCCTCAAAGCTGTGGCAGATCCTTAGATGGCCAGCTGACTGCCTTGTGTGTGCTAGCTGGCCAACACTCAGCATGAAAATATAAGTCACTAGCCTTCTGACTGGCCAATGCTACAACATTCTCAACAGACAAAGGAAGACTGTGATTGATAAGGTGGCAATTTTTTTTTTTTAAGTTTGCATCGAGAAAACCGCACTCTCTAAATTTCAAGATTTGGATCTAGGGATAGAATGACAATGTGCAAAAACCACTACACACAAAACAAACATAACAAAGCAGGTTACCCACCCCTCCATGTTTAACTTTAAAACACAATCTCTAGATATCCATCTGCCAGGTCCAACCGAGGTCAGCAGGGGCAGAGGAAAGACATGCTCCCCCTACCAGCATCTTTACATAAGGTTTGGTCATGGAAGAAACATTCTTGCCCATGTTTGTGGGAAATGGGGAGCACAGATTATGTTCCTTTCTCTCTCTCTCTCGTGTTTAAGAGATGCATGTGGCTGATGCATCACCACAAATGCACCTCACAAACACAGATGTAGAAGCAGCTGCAGATCAAGAACTGTGAACTGAACAACAACATTCCATCAAGGCAGGAGAATGCTAACCAAGCTAACAAAGGAGACAACCACAGAGAAAAGTGCTGATGCTGAAAAGACTGAACACAAAAGAGAGAATCCAACATGAAATGTCTATAGTAATAAACATGCAGCTACACTAAACCTTGCTATGTTGCCATATTTTATAAAGTAACAAGCCAGATTAGGGTTTGGAGGGAAAGTCCAAAGTAAATCCCAGGAACTGAAGGAAGGAAATGATATTGGTGATTCAACTGCTGGCTCTCTTCCCTGTCAGTTAGCACTGAACCAACACTCTTGCACAATGACAAAGCACACTGTACTTAAGGAAATACCATCTTTCAGATGATATAAAAAACAAAGATCCATTCATTCATTACCATATTAAAGAGATTCACACAGAGAATGAGACAGGTTCCGTGCCCTCAAGAGCTTCAAAAGAAAAGAATGAGGAATGAGAGAAATAGATGCAACAACCAGCGAAGTGACACAGTTTAAGTTCAGTCCATGTCGTCTTTGTTCCATTTCTGCAATCGTTTTGATTATATAACTATTTCTCTTCTTCCCAAATATTCTGCTGCCCTAATCTGCATCCCACCATTTGAAATGCCATCCTTTGTTCCTCCACTTATTTAGCCCAATCCCTACCCAATAGTCTCTCCACCGGAATTGAGAATACAGCAAAACAAAGTACCCCAACACTTTAAGCATCCAGAACTACCAACATGGCAAAATATAGGGGAATTCAGCCGGGTCACCTTATGACCTTTCCCCTGGTAGTTCCTTCAAACTTGGGGCCTTGTTTCAAAGCCAACTGAAGTTAATGGGAGTCATGCATCAGGCCCTTATTTACACTGAAGGCCGTGGAAACCTAGAATCCTGAGAACCTTTAACAATCAGACCCTTAATATAATATTCTGTTTTAAACAACGAGTGCAATATTGCTACCATTAGTTCTTTATTATGTATTTTATGATTATCCAGACAGAGAAACCTCCATGTGTTGGCAGCACAATTATCTTTATTTCAAAGGTTGGTTCATGTTAACACATGAACATCAAAAGCCATACATGAGTCAGTGTATGAAAAAATAAGCTTTTCGTAATTCATACTTTTTGAAAAAAACTGTTTCATTTTAAAAATGTACACATTATGGTTAGATTTCCTAGCTGTAGGCCAGACATTCACCATTGCAGAGGTGAATCAACACGACAAATTATCTGGGAACGAGCAACCATTAAAAAAAGAATTCTGTTCAGTGCTAAACAAATCAGAAATAAACTAGCAGCTTAGACCCTAAACTTAAACAAAGCTATGTAAATGCGTAATGTAAGGAGAGTTTCCCCAAGCTGTGTTATAATAGTACTGCTTCACTAAATCCCCTCAGTTTTCAGACAATTTGAAGGCAAGATAGTGCACTCTGAGGAGTAGAACACTGTTAGCAGTACATCAAGTGAGAAACTAATTCACATCCGTATTAATAAAACTCATCTCAACACATCTGATGAAGTAAAAGAATTGATAGGGTTTAGTCATCCAGTTACCTCATCCCAACACCTCTTTTGTGGGAGAGAAAGTAAATACCCAATGAATTTGCATTTATGTTGTTTCCCAGAATCATTCACTGAAACATCCCAACACATCTTGCCCAGACAATGAGTTACAAGCCATGGATATGTAGCCCTTAGAGGAGCATTTGTGAATGTCTGGGTTGATTCTCACCGTTTGGTGCAGAATAATAAATTACATAGTAATCATCTGAGCTAATGGTAACCAGATATTGGAATATTGACTGCGTCTACAGTTTTGAAGATTTGCTTAGTGTTATTACAGAAGAAAATTATGCTAATACACATTGGAAATGCACATTTGGAGCACATGCATCTCTCAGGAGCACACAGAATCTATAAGATTGCATTATAAATTAATTAATATGATTGGGGTACAACTTAACAGAGAAGAGTAATATCACAACAGCCTAGATACTATATGAGTAGGGCCCTACCAAATTCACGGCTGTGAAAAACGCATCACAGACCATGAAATCTGGTCTCCTCCGTGAAATCTGGTCTTTTGTGACTTTCCTCCGTGAAATCTGTATAGCATAGGGTAAGACCACCATTTCTCAAACAGGGGTCACCAGGATATTGTAGGGGGGTTGTGGTATTGCCACCCTTACTTCTGCGCTGCCTTCAGAGCTGGGTGGCTGGAGAGTAGCAGTGCAGGCCAGGCATCCAGCTCTGAAGGCAGTGCCCTGCCAGCAGTACAGAGGTATGGGTGAAAATATACCATGCCATCCTTACTTCTGCACTGCTGCTGGCAGCGGCGCTGCCTTAAGAGCTGGGTGCCCGGCCAGCAGCTGCTGCTCTCCAGCCATCCAGCTCTGAAGGCTGCGCAGAAGTAAGGGTGGCAATACCACGATCACCCCCCCTACAATAACTTTGCACTGTTCCCCACAACCACCTTTTGTATCTGGACCCCTACAGCTACAACATTGTGAAATTTCAGATTTAAATATCTGAAATAATGAAATATACTATTTTCAAAATCCTATGACCACGAAATTGACCAAAATGGACCGTGAATTTGGTAGGGCCCAATAATATGAGAATCCCAAGCACAGCCAAATGGTTGAAGCACAACACAGCAAAGAATATTTTCATTTGCTAAAGAGATGAACAGTCACTCATTGCTCTACTATCACAATCATTTCCTCCCTTGTTACCCTTATGTAAACCCAAACCCATTCTCAGATCCTTGATCTTAAGTGAAGCTTTACTCCCCCCTCTTTTAATATATGAAGTCAGTTAATCAGCACTATGATTAACCAGGTTCAGAGAGTTTATACAGAAACAGAACAAAAAAATAATATTGGGGGGCAGGGGGATGGGGAAGTACACCAATTAGCTGCTGATGCACTCATGTAAAAATACCCTAGTTTTAATGTTTACAGTGGCCTAAGATAGTGTACAGACCTATGCTGGTCCACTTTAGCTCACCTCCTCTTCCTTTAAAGTTGAAATATTGTGAGAACAACAGCTATTTTGCAAACTAGTCAGGCAACACCACCCCTCCAAAAAACCTGTACAACATTATATCATCTTCATACACAATGAGGAAACAATGGTCCAGATCCTCAACTGATTTCCATTTTCTCCAGATGAGCATCTGGCACAATATCTTTAACAATTTCTGCTTTAAACCTGCCAATTATAGGGTAAGGATAGACCAATGCACATGCTGATTAAAAGAATTTCATTGTGTACATTTCTGAGAACATAAGTGTTTAAATCCTGTAACTAACTTCGTACAGACTTGGGAATACAAACTAAATATGGGGGTAAGGGAGGTGTGTGCGTGCCTGTCTGTCTCTGGGGATATGCATACAGAGAAGTACCAACATACTGTATAGTAAAGAGAAATGACACAGCATCTACAAAAGTTATCCAATTTCTTTAAAGGACCCAGAGGTGTAACTGAAAACACCCTCCATTTCCAACATGGTAAATCTATTGAGGACTGTCATGCCTATGCCTTGTTCTGGTAGCAACCAATGAGGTTACTACAGCAACAGCACGTACTAAATTACGCAATCTCTAGGCTGGCTGTGGGTGTGTTGTGAAACATTTAAAACAGTCTTTGTCCTTCCTGGAATTATGATACAGCACTGTCAGTTTTACTTGCAAGTGGATTCAGCTGTTTGGAAATTGTGATGCAAGTCAGAAGGCCTGATGCTTAAAAGCATTCCGAATATTTGAGGAGGAAGAGGCAGGGGGAAAAGAGGAATCTCCCAGTCACTGTGATGTTTCCATAATCTTTTCTGGGCAGATTAAAATGACAACAGTGTTGACTCACATGACCTGGAAAATGCTCTTATTAATATTCCGTTCTGTTAAGGTAAGTTTGATACAACAGCTCTGCACAATTCACAGTTTGGTTTTGCTTGTGTGGAAACCAAGATACAGTTAAAGAAACACTGAAGGAAAAAAACGTACAGCATTTTAAACAAATCCTTACTTGTGTTAATACCACTTGACATTTTTTCAATTTAAAAATTATTTAATATTTTCAGCATATGCTCTGTTTACTCCTTACATTTACAGCATCTTGGCTGAATGAAAAGTAAGATGCCATCACAAAATAGTAGTAGTAATGGAGAGTCTTCAAGATGTAAAGTCCCTATCTGTTTTCCACCTGTGGGTACGTATGTGCATCACATGCCTGAGTCCTGACTGGAGGGGTGTGCTTGTTTTTCTTTTTGATTTTTACAAGCAGTGTCCATTGGCCCACACATGCACTGTAGCTCTCCTTGTACTCCAAACCGAGGGCATAAAGGGTGGTGCGGGTCAACGCCTCTACAATTTACCATTATTACCACAGCCCAAACAATCTGCAGCAGAGGGGATGAAGGGTGGGTAGAGGAATACAGATAGGACCACACATCTCGAAGAACTTCCAGGCAAGTAACCTCCATTTCTTCTTTTTCCAGTCATGGTCCCTATGTGTATTTCACACATGAGAGATTAACAAGCAGTAGTCAAACAGGCAGAGCCGACGTGGGGGGCCATGCAGGGTCACATGCCCCCCCTCCCCCGAATTTGCTACTCGGCTTACATGGGCTGAGCATGCTCAGTAACACTGCTAAAGCCGACCTCCCCCACCAAAATTGGCAAGCACAGGTCACCTCTGCAAACAGGAGCTGGGTGTGAGGATATTGAAGTGATAGCTAACTGTAGTACTGCTGTCTCCACAGCTGTAGCCATGGTGGATGACTGGACCAGAGTGCAATGTCTCATGAAGGTATGCAAAGAACTTCAAGCAGCTGCACGACTTATCTCTAATAGAGATATGTCTCTTAGAGATGAAGATGAAGCAGCTTGCCCTCTGGTGGGGGGAGATGCGAGCTACTTGGTAAAGGGTAATACAACTGAGATCCATTTAGGAAGTCTCTGCACCAATACAGCTTGACTTCTTAATCGCGTTGCTATGGAAACAAGTAGTTTAGGTATCTTTCTAATGTCCTTTGTAGATCAAAGGCCAAAGACCTTTGGATATCCAGAGAACACATCCTTCTCTCTACCTCCAAGGCATGCAGTTTAGAAAAAAAAAATACTGATAAGAAAAAAAAAATTACCTGACTCATATGAATCTCAGAAACTACTTTAGGGATTAATCTGGGGTGGGACCATAATGAGACCTTTTCTTATAGAAAGTAATATATAGCAGGTAAACCATGAGCACCCCCAGCTCACTGACTCTTCTGTTAGAAAGGCCACCTGCACAGACAGATGGACCATAGAACATGCGGTTAGAAGCTCAAAAGGGAAATTTAGAGAGAGACGACCAAACAAAACTGAGGTCCCACTGACATGCAAACTTCACCAATGGAGGAAACAATTTGAGAAGCACCTTCAGAAATCTAGTTGCAACAGGTGAGTGAAGAACATACAGTGATCCATCGGAGGATGGAAAGCACTGATTGTTGCTAAATGCACTAGCAAAGAACTGAGCGTGAGACCCAAAGACTTCAGATTAAGTACATATTCTAAAATAGCAGGGATCCTAGCAGATTCTGGAGACAAGTGGCAATGATGAGCCCAAGGGGAGAAATGTTTTCATTTTGCTGAGTAACAGCTCCTCATAGAATTCTTTCTGCTTTGGTTTGGAATGCATCCCTCTGGAACATGAGTGCTCGATTTCCAATGCCTACCCAAATAACAGGCTCTGAGTTGCAGCAGTCCTGGTCAAGGGTGCCTGAATCTGCCCCTGTGCTGTGTTAGAAGGACCAGAAATGGGGTGATGTTCATGGGTGGTCAAAGCGAGAGCTTAAGTAGATCTGCAAAACCAGAAGTATCTGGGCTAGTTGAACACAATCAGGATGACCCAAGCTCAGTCTTCGTGGATCTTCCATAGAACTTGTGGTATCAATAGATTGGGAGGGAAGGCATATGCCAGGTGATCCTTCCATGACATCAGGAGGGCATCTACCATTGAGCCTTACAGTACAAAGGAAATTTCCTGTTCACCCACAAGATGAAAATTTTCCAGCTCGGCATTCCCCATTGGGCAAAGATATTGTCAAGAACCAAATTGTGAATCCTCCACTTGTGATTTGTGGGAAAAAGTTTATTCAGGCTGTCCGCTAGGGAGTTTTGCACCCCTGGTAACTATGCTGTTGATGGTGCACCAGCCATCACATAACCCTAAGTCCAGAGAGTGACTTCCTCTATGCATAGAGGGAGAGATGTTGTCCCCTGCTTAATTATATATTATACTTTTTGTCATGTTGTCCAGCATTATTTGGACATGTCTGGATTGGATGAGTGGGAGGAAGGCACTGCAGGCACAACAGACCACTAGTAAACATATGTATTCTGGACTCCCACAGGGTCCAGGCACCTTGTACCATTTGTCTGAGTTAGGGCCCTCCAGTTTTTGGCAAATTGGGCAAGGTGTCCTTCAAATATCTGAAGAGGGGAATGAAGAAGCATCAATAAAAAGGGACGCATGTCTCTAAAGTCCCATCCAAAGAAACTCTGTCTGGAGGTTCAGAGTACGAATTGGTGGTGGATGTTGCAGAGGCTGGGTTCCTGGGTTTATAAATCCTCTCTCTCTTACATGTTGGCTCCTGGGGATATTGGTGATATAAAGGCTGAGGAGGCAGTCTTGTCCTACACCCTTGTCTATGGTGTTTTTTCTTCAGGGCAGGGGTATAGTTGCCCAGTGAGCGAAACATTGTCCAAGTCCTCAAGGGATTGGAGACACTCATCTGTCTTCTTGTGGAATAGCCTGACTGGATCAAAGGACCGATCTTGGATGGTATTCTACACCTCTCTAGGGAAACCTGAGGGTTGCAGCCATGAGTCTCTCCTCATAAAAATAGTTGTTGCATCCCACTAAATGCAGTATCTGCTGTGTCCACCACAGCCTGGAGGAAGTTTTGGCCACCAATCTGCCCTCATCCACCTTAGTGCAGGTTCTAGCCTCCTCAGGGAAAATGTCCTTAAAATCCATAAATTTAGCATAAGTGGCCAAATCAAATTTGGCCAAAAAGGCCTGATAGTTAAAAATCCTGAACTGGAGATGACGTGGAAGAGAAGACCTTTCTCCACAGGAGGTCGAACCACTTGAGTACCTTATCAGAGGGAGCAGACTTTGGGTGTTGTCGCTTAGATTGCTCTGCGGCCACCTGCACCACCAAGAAGTGAGGTGGTGAGTAACAGAACAAACACTCACCTCCTTTGGATGGAACAAAGTAACACTTCCCAGCTCTCTTAGAGCTGGGAACACAAGAAGCAGGAGTGTGCAAAACTGTCTTTGTTGGGACCAGATGGCCTTGATGGGGATGACTACTTAACTAGGCCCAGAAAGCTGCAGAATGTCCAGTAATCTGTGCTTAGCCTCCTGGTCTTCCTCAAGCTGAATCTGTAGTTCTGTCACCACCCTGCGCATGAGTTCTTTATATTGTTTTAAATCATCTAGCAGAGCCGGAGAAGAAGTAGTAATTGCTTCATCTGGTGATGACAAAGAAATTTCTCCTGAGACTGTCAGAACTTTTGGATCGGCTCAACCTCCTCCAAATACTCCAACAGGGCCAGCTGTGGATGGCCAGGCGATGGCAAACATGGCTCATGCACTGATTCTGGGTGTCTAGGGTTGGACTCTCCTCACCCCCAATATAGGCAGTAAGATGGATCAACTGGCAGAGGAGGACCATGTGGCACGGGGTACCATCTGTTTCTTGGCCAGTCATGTTTGGTTGGAAGTCAAAAGCCTAATCTTCTAGGGCTTGTCCCATGTCACCTCCACCTGGTACTGCAAAGACTTCTGTGGGGCCTCTGCCTCATCCAAAAAGAAAGTTGGATCCTATACTACCATCAGAACAGACAGTGCCGATGGCTGCATGTCGAGGTTGGCAGGTGAGACGGGAGAACAACGCTGCACCTTTGGAACAGTCTCTTCTTTAGTGTAACAATGGAACAGAGATGATCCCCATAGGAGGGATGAATGCAGATAGGGAAGGGCAAAGATGTCCTTCAGGGAGACATTGTTTTTAGACCGCTGTATGGTACAAGTCCATTGACGGGGCTGTCAGAAATGGATCTTCCTTGGCCACCATAGAAGTTGGCACCTTCTGGGACCCTATTGATATCAGTACTGCATCAGCTCTAGAAGTGGATGGGCACACCAGGAGCTGTTTATCCTGAGACTTCACCATCAAAGCTTACACCAGAACCATCAGATCCATACGCTGCTTCCTCCTGCCAAGGAGATTTACTCAAATGTAAGTTCCTAGTGCCCATGTGCCAGGCTCTCCCAACTTTGACGCGGTTGGTGAGGAATCCTCTCTCTTCGGGGAAGTTGTAGACAAAGATGATTTGTCCATATGCCTGTGAGAGTGCCCCTACTCTTCTGTAAAGCCTTTTGCTTGGGCTTACCAGTCTTAGCCTCCATTCCCAAACTAGTACTCGGAAAGGGACTGCTTACTTGCTGAAACTGATGTATGGAGGGAGACGGGGGTCCCCAACCCAGATATGATTGGGGTCTGATTGCCTTCTCCATCAGATATCTTCTAAGTCTCCGTTCCCAACTCTCAAGTTCTGGGAGGGAAGAGAGCAAAATGCGGCACTTGGCAGAGATGCAAGCTTCAGCCAGGCCGCAGAGGCAATGTTGATGTTCACGGCTGACAGAAAAGGAGCATGGGCATAATGCCAGACTTCTCAGCGGGGAAAAAAGTCACCGGGTATGGAAGAAAAGGGGGGAGGGGGGGGGGGAGAAACACCAGGGCTGGCCCACAACATTTTGGCACCTGAGGGGGGGAGCTTAAATGATGCCCCCATGCCCGGGCCAAAACTTTAAAGGTCTCAGTTCTGCCTTCTTCCTGTTCTACTCCTCTCATGGTACTGCTCTGTTACCTACCCCAGTAAAGGAGAACAACTTAAAATGCCTTGTTCAAAAATTTTAAGTAACACTTAACTTTCAAAACACCTGAACAGCAAATGTAACTTTTCTTGTCTGCATGGTAAACACTGGCATTTTTATCTGTTTGAATAATCAAAGTGGTGCTTTCCATGCCTTCTTGGTTGCAAAGATTTGAACTGCTTCCTGAAGGTCCACAGTCTGGGCCAGCTCATGCTCTATTGAGATGGATGCAAGGCTGACCAGCCTCTCCTGTGTCATTGTGGAGCGTAGATGTGTTTTTATTAACTTCAGCTTGGAGAAGCTGCATTCTCCACTGGCAACTGTTACAGGAAGTGTTAGAAGAAGTATGCACAGAGCAACAAAAGCATATGGAAAAAGAGTGGTCATCTAATTTGTGCACATATATTCCAGAGCAGCCTTTGGAGTTGATCCTGCTGAAATGTATCTTGAAAGGGATTTCAGTTCATCACCTAAAATCACTCGCATCAATATCGCGCATGTCATCATGTGTCAACACTGTCTCTAGTGCCCTGCATTGCTGGTGTAGGTCTTCTTCAGGAGGAGTTTTGGAATATCATACAACATCCCCAATATACTGCTAGGTTCCTTGAACTGCATGAAACTGACTGTATTGCACAATCTAGCACCTGGTTAAAGAATTCAACTTTGAATTGTTGTTTGGAGTCTCTTATGGGATTATCCCGTGCCTCGTAATCAAAATGTGTTCTTCTTCAGTGACTCTTGTATTCTTGAATGGGTGGGAAAATAGCTTCAGTGTCAAGTTCCTTTGCCAACTTCTGTGCACTCTTCAGAACGTTTTGAAATCCCCCATCTGACCGGTAAGACTGTAGGTACGACTTTGCTTTGTTGAGTTGTTCCATTGCTCCAGATATATCGAGGTCAACACCTTGGAGTCTCTTGCTTACAACATTTATTTCAAACAGTATGTCATGCCACAACACTAAGCCACACAGAAATTTGAAGTTATGTATGTTTCTGGTGATTCCATTTCCCTCTGCCACTGTTCTCCCACGAACAGTTCCTGTCATAGCATTATCCTCCATAATGGCAACTGTGGCATCATCTATCTTCCCAATTTGGTGTTTGACAGGCTTTATCGCCTCCACTCGACTTTCCTATCGTGTGGCACTCAGTGCTTTCAGTGTCAGAGTGGATGTTCCCAGATGTTGCTTCAAAATTTGTCATCAATGAGTTCATGCAGAGAAAAATACATAGATGTTTTGAATTATATTAAAAAATTAAGCAGCCTCACTAGAAGCTAATGCTGCATCACTGATCACCAAGTTCAATGAATGAAAACTGCCTGGGACAAAAAAAGCTCGAGGGTTTAACTCTCGGATCCGTGTCTGCACTCCTCTGTTCTTTCCTCTCATGTTGGCACCATTAACATAGCCCTGACCTCTCATGTTAGCTATCGCAATTCCCGTATTTTCAGCTTTTTAAGAAGCACATTTGTGATACCAGCTCCTGTAGTATCATCAATGTCAATAAATTCTAGAAAATGCTCTCTGACAGTCACCATTGCAGGGACATTTTCACTAGATTCTGTTATTACAAAACGCACCATTAAAGTCATTTGTTCCATATGGCTGTCAGGTGTGCAGTCCAGAAGAGAGTAATATCTTGCTGACTTCAGATCTGCCACAATCTTCTGTTTGACTTTTGTTGCCAGTAACTGTATGATCTCATTTTGAATTGTTTTTCCAAGGTAGTGGTGTGTGTGTACATTTCTTGGGTGGTGACTCTTCTTAGATGCTTCTGGAGTACAGCATCAAACTCAGCCATCAGCTCCACAATTTTAAGGAAGTTTCCATTGTTTGGCACATACAGTTAATCTGAAGTGCCACGCATTGCTAGGTTTTGCGTAGCAAGCACTCTCACAATGGCAATGAGCCTTTTCAGAACATTTTGCCAGTAAAGAGACTCTGATGCAATCTTCTCTTGATGCTGATCATCTATGGTGGCCTTTAACCTTAGTCTCATCTCAAGCTCTTTCCACCTATGGAATGCTCTCTGGTGATTTGCTGCCTTCTCATGGCATGCCATTTTCAAAGCTGGAGCAGAGGAAAAACAAAGGTTCTCTCTGTCTATGTGTTGTTTTTTGCCAGGAACAGAAAAGGAATGGAGTCTTAGAACTTAGTAAGTAATCTAGTTAGATATGCGTTAGATTCTGTTTTGTTTAAATGGCTGATAAAATAAGTTGTGCTGAATGGAATGTATATTCCTGTTTTTGTGTCTTTTTGTAACTTAAGGTTTTGCCTAGGGGGATTCTCTATGTTTTGAATCTGATTACCCTGTAAGGTATTTACCATCCTGATTTTACAGAGGTGATTCTTTTACTTTTTCTTCAATTAAAATTCTTCTTTTAAAGAACCTGATTGCTTTTTCATTGTTCTTAAGATCCAAGGGTTTGGGTCTGTGTTCACCTATGCAAATTGGTGAGGATTTTTATCAAACCTTCCCCAGGAAAGAGGGTGTAGGGCTTGGGAGGATTTGGGGGGGAAAGACGTTTCCAAGCAGGTTCTTTCCCTGTTATATATTTGTTAGACGCTTGGTGGTGGCAGCAATAAAGTCCAAGGGCAAAAGGTAAAATAGTTTGTATCTTGGGGAAGTTTTAACCTAAGCTGGTAAAAATAAACTTAGGGGATTTTTCATGCAGGTCCCCACATCTGTACCATAGAATTCAGAGTGGGGAAGGAGTGCTGTTGACACTCAGCAACAAGACAAAGCTGAGAAATTAGCTTTAGCTACACCACACTTTTTAGTCCCACAGATCATAGGGCAAAACATGTATGCTGCTAGTGGTGCACAGACCAGTCCAGAGTTAAGCCCAGCTGGCAGGGTGGGGGGCAGAGAGAGAAAGAGACCCCGACCTATTCAGGACATATGTGAAGATGTAATTAAATAACAAGCTCTTACCTGCAGGATAATATCAAAGACATGGCAGTCTACAGTACCAACCTGTGAAGTAGAAGGTCAGCACTAGAATGGAAGTAGATCTATTTTTTGTGGCAAGGCCCCAGATTTTATATCTAGGTGCTTTACAGACTGATATGAAGACAAGGTCCCTATACATACCCCAAACACAGCGGTTATTACTTCTAAAAATAAAATAAAACACTTCAAAAGGTGGAAAGGCATATGGAACTTGTAGAAAAATCAAATCTGAACTCTCAGACTCCATCTGGCTGGATTTCCTGCTGACCAGGAAGAAGAAAATTCATTTATTTTTCTGAAACAAAACAAAGAAATGCTGAGACTTAATTTAGCTGAGGAACTTTGTTTTGTTTATATAGAAAGGTTATTTTAACTTTGCATCTGACCCACTGGTAGAAAGATCTAGCATGAGCAGCATTTTGATTTTTCACACTGATGTCTGCTGCAGGGCTAAGATTTTTGCTTTGTCTTGAAAGAGGTATTTTGATGAGCCTTAATTTTTCTACCCTCTGGCCCCAACAAAAAAAAAATCTGGATCTCTGTCCAGTTGCTTAATATAAAAGAACAGGGTGGGTGGATCATCTATTTCTTCTGCATTTCATTGGCATTTACAAGGAAGTGAAGGTGAGAGGCTATTTTCAACCTTCTTTCAGTCACAGAAGTCAGTCAGCATTTATAAGCTAAGATCACCAGCTTTTGTGGAGGGCAGTGAAATAACTGCAGTTCACTTGCCGACACTCCCAGCCTGTTCAACAAGAAGGTTTTTCCTAGTTTGTCCAGAAGCAACAAGATATACAAAGAAAAAGAAATGGTAGAACTAGCTCACAGTTCATCCACTACAAATTAAGAGTGCAGCAACTATTAGAATATTATTGTACTGGTTACTATCCCAACTTCTCGCAGTTTAATACATGTCACTGACAAATATCTAGTCACAGAGTTCTCACTTGTGAACAAGGTATCTGAAAGTAATACCAAAAATGTGATAAGGAATCTCAGTTGAGGAAATCTCCAATTCCTGCTATTAATATTGAGCAAAATAACTTTTTCCCTTCCCCTTACCCCCCACCACAGCATAATTAAATGTTTTATTGATCAGATTCTGGTCCAGGTGTCCCCTCTAACTATTTCCATTGTAAGTGGACTGAACTCTGCAATTTAAAATTTAAATTCTGTCCCTGGATTTAACATAACAGAACTCTACTGTAAAAACAACAACTGGATGTGAGCAAGACTCCTCTCCAGCCCCCTTTGATAATTCTCACTGACAGAGCATTACCATCCAGATCCATAGACTAGTGGGTTCCCAAACCAGGCAAATGCAAATGGGGGACTAATTCTTTCAAAGATACAAAATAAGTTCTACTAGCCATATTAGCATCATTGTAGGCAATTTGTAGCCCTAATCAATTTTTCCATAACCTAACATACTTCACCTGCAAACCCAAAAGTTGTGAAATTATTTCCTATCTTTGGAAGTAATTGCTTAGATTTTTGTTGACAATCTGTTCCTAACAACTGAAGCTGGGATTTTCAAAGTAGCCTAAGAGAACTGGGTGCCTAACTCCTATTTAAACCGAATGGGACTGAGTATGTAACTCCCTTAGGCTCCTTTGAAAATCCAATGCTGAATGTACCACAGATTAGTATGAACAAGGGATAAACGTCAGCACCCACAAGAAATGGCATTCAAAAAGATTTGATCCATATATGTGAAAAATCCTAGAGTCAGACATCTTTGTACGTTCTATACAGAACCTTGATTGATGTGTCTGTTGTTTCCAGCACTCCACATGTGTTGTCGGAGGAGGTCATGATATCTTATGACAAGCTGTACTCGTAACACTTTGTATATTTTGTACCATTGCAAAAACAAGAGTTCTATTTTCTATTACACTCAGTTTTTTATTTTGATTAATCATTTTCTTCCAAATACACTTAGGATTTTACAATACAGGTTGTAAAAAGGAATGTGAAACTGTCAGTCTGAAAAACAAATTCAACATAAATATTTACACCTGGCACATAAGGCCAACACTAGTTTTCTGAACATCAACTGCTTTTATAGAAAAAGAATCAACGTCCAATTATATCAAGTTCACACTTCTAAGGTGAGCAGAGAAGAGGGCAGATCAGTTTTACTGCTGCTGCTGTTCAGTTGCACAGTTTTCAATCATATTGGGTCCCATCCTGCAAATGCTAGCCACTATATAGTCTGGATAGTATTTGCAAGATGGGACCTATATTTATAACTACTTAATGTAAATCATTTGTACATATCTATCATTTCTGTTAGTAACTTCTTTGGAGATCAAAATCTGTGAAAACACAAGTTAAAAAAATCACTCCCTCAAAGTTCTGACACAGCAAGAATCAGAGTGTTTTTTATATCCTGTTTTTTCTCCATTTGCGTCTTGGCAAGTATCACTCACTGAGATATTGTAGGCTGGCAGCACTTCATTCTACAGCCTATTCTTTGGACTTCTGTCCCTCCTTACTGAGGAAGGAGCATTGAGTCAATTAGTGATTGGGATTGTCTATACATGCCTTAGAGGATACACTTATACAGACTGATCAGGAAACCATCATTAACCATCAGGTCAAATATTATCCTGTACCTAAATCTTCTATTTCTGGACATTACTGTTGAAAAGGTTGTGATGCGAAAAATCCATCTTAAATGTAAACTGTGCTTAAAAATCACACATCAGCCAAAATTTTAATACTTTTTTCACTTTAGCTAGAATGGGGAAATTAGGATAGTTATTGAAATCTGCACTCTACATTCTGAATACACAGTGGGTTCTTCTACACATTTTTTTTTTTAAATATTTTTCTAACTTTCTACTGCTCAACCTGCTCAGCTCCACTGGCTTTACCAGCAATGAAAGTTTTAGGGTTGACAGGCCACAAGATTCATAAATTCATAGATTGCAAGGCCAGAAGGGACCATTGTTACCATCTAGTCTGACTTCCTGTATAACTCAGCCCATAGAACTTCCCCATAATTAGAAAAACATCCAACCTTGATTTAAAAATTATTAGTAATGGTGAATCCACCGCAACTCTTGGCAAATTGTTCCAATGGTTAATTACGCTCAACATAATAAATGTATGCATTATTTCTTGTCTGAATTTGTCTAGCTTCAACTTCCAGACTTTGAATAGTGTTATACCTTTCTCTGCTTGATTAAAGGTATGTTTACACAACAAAGAAAAACCTATCCCTTGCCAGCCAACTCAGGCTCACAGGGCTTGGGTTTCAGGGCAAGTTTTATGGATGTGTAGACTTCCACGCTTGGGCTTGAGCCCAAGCTCTAGGACCTTCCCACCCCACAGGGTCCTAGAGCTCAGACTCCAGCTCTAACCCAGAAGTCTATACAGCCATGAAACAGCCCTGCAGCCCAAATCCCAAGTCAGCTGGTACCGGCCTGCAAAGGGTTTTTCTTTGCCATGCAGACATACCCTTAAAGGCCCTTTATCATCAAATTTTTGTTCCCCATGCAGACATTTAAGGACTGTAATCAAGTCACTCCTTAAGATTTCTCTTTTTAAGATAAATAGATAGTCTCAAAGAGCTCAATCAGTATAAGGCATGTTTTCTAATCCTTTAATCATTGTTGTGATTCTTCACTGAACCCTCTCCAATTTATCAACATCTTTAGATTGTGCACACCAGAACTGCACACAGAATTCCAGCACAAGTCACAGCAGTGCCAAATACAGAGGTAAAATAACCCTTACTCCTACTTGAGATTCCCGTTTATACATGCAAGGATTGCATTAGCCCTTCAGCCACAGCATTGCACTGGGAACTCCTGTTCAGCTGACTGTCCACTACAACCCCCAAATCTTTTTCAAAGTAATTGCTTTCCAGGATAGTCCCCCATCCTGTAAGTATGGCCAACACCCTTTGTTTCTAGATGTATGACTTTCCATTTGGCCATATTATAATGCTTATTGTTTGCTTGTGCCCAGCTTACCATGTGATCCAGATCGCTCTGCATCAGTGATCTGTCCTCTTCATTGTTTTTCAGTTCCCCAATTTTTGCGTCATTGGCAAACTTTATTGGTGATGATTTTATGTTTTCTTCCAGGTCATTATTAAAAATGCTAAACAGCATTAGGCCAACAACTGATCCTTGCAAGACCCCACTAAAAACACACACCCTTGATGATTCCCCATTTACAATTATATTTTGAGGCCTAACAGCCAGTTTTTCATCCATTTAATGTGTGCTATGTTGATTTTATATCATTCTAGTTTCTTAATCAAAGTGTCATACAGTACCAAGTCAAGGGACAGGATTTCTAGAAATGATTCTCTTTAATCTCTGTTCAATTATACCTCTTCTGTGACATCACAAATAAACATCTCTGTAACAGTCTAAGACTTGCACCAGGCTTCAGTAAGATTCCTTCAAACCAGAAAAGCTGTTTGTGCAGAAAATATAAAACATTTCAGCATGTGCTTCTTGGCGTTATGATTTATGTCAAACAGTAGACTAACTTCCAAATATAACACACTTAACATACCTCCCAAACACTTGATTTTAGCTCACCTAGTAAATCTACTACTTATGGATTACTAAGACCAAAGTCAAATCCTAGCTCTGGGGTCATGCAACAGATACCTGAAGTCCTGATACCATAATATACACTCCAATTCTAGTCAACCAGTTCACAAAGGGTCATTTTGTTTTGTTCATTTGTTTTTACAATAAAAGATATGCTCTTTTATTAAAATGAATTGTGACTAATTAGGGAGGGAAAAAGCTTCAGGAGGAAGGAAACGTGGCCTAAGTGGCATTATGGTTCACCAAAAAAAATTAATTTAAGAGTGAACACATCTAAACCAAGAATACATACTGCATGCATGTCAAGAAGAAGGCATATATATTCCTCCTTTCATAGTAACATTCCATCTGTAGGTCTTTTCTGAATGAAACAAAGTTGATAAAGCATATCCATTTTCCAATTGCTATTAAATCCAATTTGAAAATGAAGAATTTTGCATTGCTTCCCAAGTTAGAATTCTAATTATTTATGGTGGTGGTGTGCTGTGTATTTGATATTTTCCAGACCAACAAGCTCCCCAAGGAGATGACAATCTACGAACATGCAGGCAAGTAAACTGAGCTGAGGGGAAACTGGAAGTAAAGTATGCTGCTTCTTTTTACTTAATATGTATGTCAAGATTTAATGTAGTCAGCATGGCATGGCATGGATCTTCAAGGAGGATGTTTAATATGAAGAGAGTAGAGCCTTGGGATACCATACCATACAAAGGGGGCAGCACTGAAAAAAGTATAGAAATGATTGAGGCAGTCAAGGGTGGACATACTGAAAGAGCAGAGTATGATGCACAACAGGACAAGCTCATATAAGGAGGAAGAGACAGAATTATATAAAGCTTTAAGGGTGACAAGAAGCTGAAACAGGATGCAATAGTTGATGAGGTGCAAGTGGAGAGATTCAGAAGGGGAGAGACATGACCAAAACAGAAGCAAGGAGGAGGACTTTTGCATGGACTGAAAATGATAATATGGGCTTTAAGGATGCTAGAAAGACTAGAACATGGGCCTAAGAATATGCTGGTGGGTGCAGGAAAAAGAACATGAGGAGGAGGAACAAGATGCAGGACATGGACATGGCCTGGGTGTGTGGAGCAAGCTAGAGGGAAGAATAACCCCCAGATGGGCGGATCGAATGCCAGAGAGAAGGAAGCAGAGTAGGGAGGATTTAGGAAGGAAGATAATATGTCTGAAACCAAACTCCTGAAGTTAAATCTGATGATGGGACATGCAAAAAAAGATGCTGAAGAGACAGAGCAAGATGCAGGACTGGATGGAAGGAGACAGACCAGGGTGGACTGTAAATCTGGGAGTCATTAGCATAGAATGAAAGTTGAAGCCATGTGAATGGATTTGATAGCCAGGAGATAAGATGTAAAGAGAACAGAAGGGGGACAAAGTCAAACAATGAGACAGTAGAGTAAGAAAGAGAGGATTGTATCATAAAAGCCCAATGACAGACTATCAAGGAGGAGAGGATGACTGACAGTGCAAAATGCAGTACGGAGAAGTGAAGGATAACAATGGAGCATACGTTTTTGTGAGAGCAGTTTCAGCAAGAGCAGGCTTCCTTGGAGATAATGGAAACCAAATCGGAAGGGATCCAAGACAGACTTGGAGGAAGAGAAACTGAGGTACACACTATATTCAATAAAGAAGAGGAAGGAGATGGAGAGGCAGGTGATGTCAAAGGAAGGGTGTTAGAAGGTAGAGTATACCATGACATATTGGTATTGTATGGGGAAGGAGCCAGAGGACAGTAAGAAGTTGAGGAAAGCAGTGAGCCTGGGACAATGGAAGTACAGAAGTATGAAAGGATCCAATCACTGGGATAGGTGATGATCAGTTCTAAGATCTTAGGTGCATACCTGTAGACTATTCTTGATGTAGAGCAAATATCATGTGTGCCCCCAAGAAGCTCAGACAGAAAGATGGCTTCTGTTTTCAAGGCTGACATTTTGTAGTCTGTTTCTTAGTTATTTTAATAATAGGTAAGCCATGAAAGAAAAGTCACAGGGAAAGTAACATGAGTGGGCTTCTGTGGACATATTTTGGAAAAAATAAGCAATCTATTCACATAGGAATAAGAAGTTCAAAAACGCTTATATTAAAAACACAGAAGTAGAAAACCATTTCTACAGAACCCCTGTCTAAAATCAGTAATTTCTGAAGAGAAGTTAAACTAATCTGAATTTAGAGAAGTGTAATGCTAACATGTATATTATGTTAACACCTAGTTCACAAGGAACAAGTATGACTGGACAGACAGCTGCTGATATGCCATGATCTGATATGGAATCTTGTTCCCATGGCCTTTAGGGTAGATTTTTCATCTTCCTGCATTTTGCAAGCGTGACTAGATAGTTTGTGGGCTGAGTATCTTCAAGAACAAAAACGGAGGTGGTGAATAAGTTTAATGAGGACAGATAATAAAATTACAACATCCAAAATAATCTAATTTATCAAACACAGATAAATAACATGAGCAATAACATGAGCAAAGAGAGCTGTGATAAATGCAAGCATTTACCCAATGAGATACTTGCATTAAAAAATAAACCTAAAACCAAAAAAAATTAGACAAAGGATTTTACTGGTAGTAATATCCCTGCATTTTTCTTGCTATTATTACTGAAGACATTTTTGTTTGAATAGATTTAGTCCTAGGAACCACATTTTCATTTTGCTTCTCCTGTTACAGAGGTCATAACCTTGCATGCCTCTATGGAACATGGAATGGACTGCAATATCACAAGTTATAATACACAAACACAAGGCAAGATAGAACAGCAGACCTATATGGCTCAGGTGACAAAGAAATGAGGAAGACAGTATTCTGGAAACAGTAGACGAACCATTATTTAATGCTATAATTAGAACAAGTTATTTTTGATGGTACGTTATTCAAGCAGAATGGAAAATGGTAGCTCGCTCACACACACACACCTGGTATAAAAGACTGCACTAACTCTACATAGGCTCCTTTGAGAACCCCAGCCTAAGAGGGTTAAGTGTCCATTATCCAATCTCAGCCACAGTGATTCTGACTACCCAAGAATGATGCTTATGTACAATATACACACACATACACTAGATGAGCATTTGCACCACTATGTGTAAATTGTCATAGGCTCATTGACTTCAAATTAACGGGCCTACAACAATTCACACAACCTTAAGATCTGCCCTAGTTTGTTTATATATACGCACATTACACACACACACCAGGTTCACAGTGTTGATGTCAGCTATGTGCTTTTCAAATAACTGGCTCCTTTCAATGAAACATGAGTTTATTGGGATGTTATTTAAATTTTCCTTCTCCAATACAAGAGAGGAAGTGTTTCTCAGCTGTATGAACAGCCACACTGCTCTACAGTGAAAAATGGGCACAGATGTGGGTCAGGGTAACTGCAAGTGCAAACAGGAATATTTCACTCAGACAGAGATGCGTTGCTATATTTTTCACCAGCCTGGTTCTCACGGGACTGCTCTTACAGGCCCACTTGGAACTTTTTAATTGAGAAAGGTCATGAACCCCTGTAAAACTCCCCATTGTCTTGGGAAGATTTGTTTCACACTAATGATGGAAAAACTGCAAACGCTCTTCTACTTTTTTTGTTTTCAAACAACACAGAAGAAAAATGCCATGAAATTCTCTGACTTCAAGGAATGGAAAGGACAAAAATCAGGATTCCCATGAACTACAAACTTAACATGTTTTACACTAACTAAGTCTTCAGGGAAATCTGACCATGAGAGAATTTAAGAGGAAGAGCGAGACAGTCCTAAATCCAAATATCATGTTGGGCAATGATAATTGATGGAAGTATATTTCAAGCCTATTAAAATCCTCCAATCATTTGAGCTCAATAGAGAATTAGTATGTAAGAAGAGTTCATGTACCATATGGAAGCTTGGCTTTAGCAACTAAAAATACATCACCACAAATATTCCATGTCTTGTGTCTTACACCTGATTTGAGCTACACATTCATAGACTGTATGTAATCCGCAGGAGGGCAGGAATTCTCTCATTACCTGATGGAAGTTAACCTGAACTAACTATCTAGACTACATCCCAGACCAAATCATTCCTGATGCAACTCAAATGAAATCAATGGAGTTACGTCAGTGATTAACCTAAACACAAAGTTTGTGATCATCTGCAAGCAGACACTGGCTCCAGCGAAACCGAAGGCCCGATCCCACTACATATTTTAACCCATTTCCAAGGAAAGTAATACCACTTTTAAAACAACTAATACGGCTGTGTCCACAGTATGCATCTCTAAATTGCTTTTCAATGACATTACAGAACTACGTACAAACACTGCAAGAAATTAGTAGCTAGCATCTGCTGTAACTATTTTAGTTACAAGAAGAGTTATGCATACTCAATTGTTGGGTTTCCCATGTAATCTGAAAATTTATTATGCCAACTATATAAGCAAAGAACAGTTACTTTCCAGAGTAGGAAATTAAGTGAAATGTATGATACTGTATCGTGAGTATGGAAAAAAATTTATCTTGAAAACAGTTTTTTAGAAATGGGTCAGCTAGCTAAACAGTCAGCTATCTAATGAGACCAGGAAATGGGAACCTGAGAAACCAGTCTAAAAACACCTCTTTTATGTACTACAGTTACATATGAAATGCCTGATCACCACACAAGGGCTTAGCATTTGTCTCTAGAAGAGTCAGGACGCTGTGTTGTCATCTCAACTGTATGATTCACCTGTAGCACCAAAAACTGAATACAGCTGTGCATATAACATAAAATTAAAAGCTGCTAACAAAAAATACAATATATTCCATGGGGGAAGCCATGTGGCATTCTTCCTACTGTGTAAATACAAACTAACAACATGAGAAAAACCACTTTAACCATCACACAATCCTATATGCTCCAGAAAACATCTGAACGGGTTCCTGGAAGAGTACTATGGAGGTTCTAGCAGCCATGTTAGAACAGCTTAGTACAGTTATGCAATTGAAACCATGTTAAAAAGTGTTCTCTAAAACAGTTACCATTTGTGTTTAGCATGCATAAGGCCTGCTAAGTTTGTAAAGGTTTTGATACTAATTTCAGTTTGCTGATTCAGATGCTTGGTCCTTTGAATTACTGAAGATATTATCAGGCGTTATTTTGAAACTTCTTAACTCAGACAGGGCTAATGGACTTAGCTGAAATTAAAACTCAAAGTCTGTCAATATTGGTGTTCCAGGACATGTGTAATTTGTAACTATAGAATTTGCAATACATTTGCCACCAAAAAAAATGAAATTAATTTCTTATTTTAGTATGATACACATTTACAAGCAAATCATGTTAAATTTTGTACAAGTTACTTCACTTTAAAAAAACAGCCACATATATCAGTTAAGGTACATACATATTCAATTACAAAAAAGTGATTAATATTCATCTGACTATGTATTTAACCAAATTTTAGTACGTGACAGAGACATTTAGGCCCAGGTTCTTGTAGGTGCCCAGAAACAACAATAGCACACCAACCAGGCAAAATGTCACCAAAGATTATCTGCAACTAGGCCCATGCACAGTCTACTCCTACTTTTTAAGAAGTTCACAATCTTCAAGAATAACATTATGATTTCCTTATGTTATAGGCTATTATATGGTGCTTATCACAGTAATATCCCAGCACTTCACAGAAATGGGCTAAAAACAAAATGTGAAAATGGCTAGTCTATTTTCATTGGCCAAATTGATGAAGGGTCCTGTTACACAACAAGCCCAACCAGCAGACTCTCAGAGTTTTAATTCCCCCAAGGGATAGTGAGACAACTATTATGTCTGTTCACTTTTATAAGTGTTTGTTACAATAATTTATCTGAAATGGGAAAAATTTTGTGATGAAAACAAAAGAAAAAATGAATGTCAGATTTGCCCCTTTTATTTCTTTAATCATATTTTCTTTTCATAATTTTTGATCTTTTCACAAGCAGCCTGTGAATTCTCCTAAGAAGCACTGAGTCATAGAGTTTAAGGCCAGAAGGGACCACCAGATCATCTAGTCTGACCTCCAGAACATCACACCACCACCACCACCACGCACCCACACACTAAACCCAACAACTGAAATTAGGCCAAAGTATTACAGTGCACAGGAGACTAAACTATTGTGCACCACAGGCAGAAAACAATAATGACCACAATGCACCAGTATCTGTGGCTCCCATAATAGCAGGGAAATGATTGAGTCCTTCCTGATCCCAGCAGATGGTCGGTGGAAACCCTAAACTATGAGCTTCTAGGAACACACGACAAGCCAGAAGTGAGCCCCAGAGGGGCCGAGCGCTGCTCCCTACCATCACAAGCAACCCCATCATAGAATCATACTCATATTTCCAGGTCTGAAAGCACAGGCTCACATTAGATTCCTCAATTGAAATCTCTCTTTTTCCCCCCCCACAAGTATCAAAATGAGGACCCTCCCATAGATGAAAATTGAAATACTCAAAAACAAACAAAAAAAAGAGTCCGAACTTTACAACCTCTTGATTTCTAAAAAGGGGAACAGAGTCAGCAGACAAAATGTTTTATTTTCATCCTGACCACAGAAGAGAAAAAAATACACACACACACACTATTACATATGGAAAATTTAAATCCCAAACAAACAGTAAATGTCAAAAGCAAGCCTTCACTGAAATATTAGTAAGTGGTTAGATACACACTTTTATTGCTTTGCCGACAATTACTGAATTACTTCAAGGTATTAATTCTGAAGTGGTCTTAGATTTATTATAAATAAATATAGGACCTGAGTCTTCAAACAGTTACACACATGACTAACTATCACTCCATGATTAGTCTTATTTGAGCATATGCCTCTTTACAGGATTGAGGCCTTATACAAATTGTGTGAATAAATAAATGCAGTAATAACTTTGTTTACATTAAATCAGTCATTTTAATTGCAGCTATAATCAAGGTAGCATCTAACAACCGAGTAAGACCACATTTGCAAATTTTTAGTGGAAAAAAATTGGAACTTCTCAATAGTATATTGAATTGTGATTTGAAGCTCGATAATCATTATTATTAAATTTCATTTTACATAATCATAGCACTGTAAAAACAAGTGATCATACCATGGGATGGATACCTCTCAAATTACCCTAATTTTGTCCCACACTAACTTGCTGTTATCTAGTATTTAATGCAAATTGTTCACATGCAATACACATGCAAAGAGCTAAAAACAAGGGTCACAGAAAATGTTTATATTAAAAAAGCATGAGTCTTTCATGACTATATTTCCTGCATTGTTATAATATCTACCTAGATCTTTACACCACCCTTATTATTAGGATATACAATCTCCTTGGGTCCCTCATTTGGGGTTGATGTCCAGTTAGGCCTTAACAGGTTGAGAATGATACAGGTGAACTGTCTATACTATTCAAATCTGTTCTCACCCTTCAATCAAAGTAAAAGATGATTTTCTGGGGTATCTATGACACACTTTTACTTAAAAAGGCTTAATCAGTTGGGCTGATTCATTGAACCAGCATTCAAAAAGTTCAGTATCTTTTAGAAAAATTACATTTCTGGGGCACCTTTCATTCTGAATTGTTACTCAAAATACTTTATCAATACACTCAGCACTTAATGCATTAGTGAACTTCAGCCCTTTCTGGGGAAGACCACCACCTAGTAGCACTACATAACTGTTTAAGACAGAAAATTAAGAACAGCTTCTTTTTGTAAGAGTAGGAAAATACAAAAGATAACAGTTGCCTTCCTAAGAATTTACCAGAACACTGCGGTTAACAACCTGCCCTTGGCAAAATGTTTATAGTGACCACAAGTAAACATTTCATTCCAAAGATCTCACCTCCAGCAGCAAAACGCCCCAGTAGGGAAACAATATTAAGAACTAGTTTAGAACAAGTCACAGACTCTGGTATTCTAATACATTTATGTACATCATGCTTTTTTCCCCCACTTCACAATCTCTCCTCAGGCTGCTGGCACCCTGACTTGCTCCAGTTCTCCCAGGGTAAGCCACAGTTTCCATCTCCCATCTGACTACCTGTTGTGGTATCTGGGTCATAATTTCCCTTCAAACATCAAGCCTAACACCAGCCCTTGGATGACTGCATGGAGAGCGAAGAACCTGAAAATACTTTAAAAATTGATAGCCTATTTACATGTTTTTACCAAGCTCAACAACACCCCCATCTTGACAGGTTCCTTAGGCATTACAACAGAAACACCACATATTGGAGAATTAATTGCTGATTTTAAAAAGATACCAATGACTATAAGTTTGACGTTCCGTAGTTTGGCTTTGTATTTAGCTTGCTTATATTCCAAGAGAGTGTGTGTATTTCTTTCCCCCCTTTTTATCAAGGAGTTCTCCCAGCCCCCAAAAAACAGGGACGGGCAGGGGAATGGAAATGGGTCTGGGTCATCTCCAATAGCATTTCAGGTGCTACTCTTCACCACGGTGCCACTTCATTCATATCCTGTGGTCTCTAGGTGCTATGCCATGAGGAATGGACTTCACTTCATGGGTAAATTCAATTGCTGTACCCTCCCAAGGGATGCTAGAGATGAGGCAACCCTCCCTCTCCCTCCCAGACAGGGGTTCTCAAACTGGGGGTCGGGACCACTCAGGGGGGTTGTGAGGTTATTACATGGGGGGGGAGGGGTCACGAGCTGTCAACCTCCACCCCAAAGCCCACTTTGCCTCCAGCATTTATAATGGTGTTAAATACATAAAAAGTGTTTTTAATTTATAAGGAGGTCTGCACTCAGAGGCTTGCTATGTGAAAGGGGTCACCAGTAAAAAAAAGTTTGAGTGCCACTACTCCAAGGGACAAAGCTTGAGAGGACAAAGGCAGATTGCCAGCTTGTACCCCAGAGGCACTGACCTATGTCCTCCCAGAACCCCAAGCTGACCGAGGAACTAGCTCAGCCCTGACTCAGGAGGAAGAAGGATCCCTACTGAATCACTAGCACCACTTCCTCCTATAGCACCTGGGGCTCGAGGGTGGAAAGGGCCTGACTTCACGAATCGGTGACCCATCTCAGCCAAGCCCCCGTGACAGCAGCACACGGCAGACGGGAACCAAAGCAGCAGCTCCGGACTTGCCCCTCCCCCCAGTGAGGTGCCTGGTAAACAAACAGCAGCCTCGGCGGCGGGGAGAAGCTGCTCAAGCCAAGGCACCGCTAGGGAAAGGAGCCAGAGAAGGGAAGGGGAGCGTCCCACGCCTCAGGGAGCTCCCCCGCGAGCTCTGGCAACTGCAGGAGCCCTAACGCCGCAGGGAAGAGAGCAGTTCCCCGCCCCACAGGGCAGGGGGGGGGCTCTCCAACCTGGGAAGGCGGCGGCTCCCCCCGCGCAAGGGGCGAGGGAGGGAAGCGGCTCCGCACTCCAAGGGCGCAGGGGGAGCGCCACAGCGCAGGCAGGAGAGAAAGGGGGAAGCTCTTCACGCCAGCAGCACCCAGGGCAAGCGCCAGCCCCAGTCCGGCTCCGGAGCCCCCGGGCGCTGATGCATGAGCGGGGGACCGGGCGAGGCCGAGTCAGGGGCACCCAGGCAGGAACCGAGCAGCCGGGCCGGGGGAGGAGAAACGCCTCCACAGCCGCCCGCGGGGGCGGGGTGCAGTGAGTCCTGCCCTCCGGCAGTGTGTGTACGTGAGCGCAGCCGGGCCCCTTCCCTTGGGACGCTGCTGCCGCCGCCCTCACCTTTCCGATCCCGCCTCTGCGGCCGCCCCTGACAGCCGCCGCTGCTGCACCTGAAGACCGACATCTGCGCCCGGGCGGGGAGGCAGCCGCGTCCCCTTCTGCAAGCTGCGCCAGGCAAGAGGGCGCCCAGACCCGCTCACCGGGCTCGGCGGCGTCCGAGGGGCGCCCAGACCCACCGCGCTGGCTGGCTGGAAGGAGCAGGGTCCGGGGGCGCCCAGTCCCGCTCACTGCGCCGGGCTGAGGTGAAGGAGACGGGTCGGTAACGCAGCCGGGCGCGGCGGCATCCCGCTGAGGGCGCAGAGCCCTGGAGAGGGTCCCCCAGCGCTGGAAGCGGGTGTGCGCTCCCGCTGCACAGGGCACCGGCCGTTCCCGCAACGCCGGCACGGTGATTGGAGAGGCTGGGCAGGAGGGGTGGGGAAGGAGGCGGAGGGATGATATAATAATAACCAGCGCAGCGCTCAGTCCTTCCGAGGGATCCCAAAGCGCTTCATAGGCAGGAGCAAGAAAGGACCACCAGTAGGGGACTAGGAGCCAGGACGGTCAGATTCCATCCCCAGCTCTTAAATATAGTACAGTATACTTATCTAGGGCAGAGGTGTTTGGGGAGCCTTAAATGTTTTACACACTGGATCAACTGGAGACCCTCGAATAAGTGTGAATCAAAATATACAAATTAGAGGCAGGCATCATTCTCTTACCATCACGCCCAAACTACCCAACCTCAGCTCCTAGGGCTACCCCCAAAATATCCCAAAGATCATTGTCACCTGGGGCACAGTACCTCTGAACATGATATTGAGTAGAGGGAGTCTGCATCATCTCCAGGCAGCTCAGAAAGGGACAGTTCTTATATGGGTGAGACCCACTTGTCTCCAGGCTCATCACTGCAACTAGGGGCTATTTTGTGCTCCTACAGCCAGAGACATACACATATATGAAGGCCAGAGAGGGAACCGGAGAAGGATGGTATCACCCAAGAGGAAGATGGCTAGCTTTTCCATTTCTAAAGTGAGCATCCCCAACAAGGGGTAGTTGGAAGGATCAGAGTTTGGGAGCGACTGAGTTCTCTCCTACCCAGACACACTACTGCCTCTTTTTAAGCAATGGTCAGCCCCACCCCCTTCCTGAAACATCTCATCCTGTCTATTCTTAGGCACAAGTATGCAAGGCATGGGGACAAGTTTATTAATAAACAGTCTGCCCAGCTAAGGGCCCATCCAAGCTGATTCTGCAGGACTACATTAATGCTGATTTGCAACAGTGGCTCAAGGCCCACTAGAGAAAGGGGCACACTGTGTATTAGTAGCTCTCAGGCAATCTTCCCCTGTTGATGCAGCAGAGGGAACATGAGGCACAAGTTGGATTCAGGCTTTATATTACCCTGTCAGCTGCACTCCATACACCACTGATAAAAGCACATGGGCCCTACCTATGCACATGTTCCCTCTGCTAGTAGCCCAGCAGTAGTTCAAAGGAGACTTTCTGAAAAGTACTAGTGTAAAGAAGACTAGCGTAAAGATATGTCCACTATTTCTCTAAAGCGGGAGGAGGAATTCTGATATCTGGGTGTTGGGAAATATTCCAAGCAGTAGTTCTACTGTGCCTCACCAATTTGAACAAACCAGAGTGATAAATATTAAGTCACTTCTTTTAATGCTACCTACTGGGAGGTGCTCAGATACCATGCTGATGAAAGCACTACAAGAACCCAACTAGAAAAATCACCACAAAAAACAGCATCTATTTAAGTTTCTTGTGCTTCAGTTAACTTATCTCCAACCACAGTGATAATATCACTGTATCTGTCATGTGCTATGACATTAATAGATCACATTGGAAGAAGGATATTTCACGAGAGAGCTTACTTGAAATAAATTATTACAGATGTTTGGTTACATTCACAGAGGTTCATAAATAGACTACACACGTTTACGTTGTCACTAGTGTGTAAAGTGAGACTGCCTGGAAAGAGAGACATTAGTTCACACTTATTGCATCTTTCACACAAATTAAAAAAGGTAGTTACTGACCATTTGGCAAACACTGGGCCTGATCTCCCTCCGATGGAAGTCACTGGCACATGAAAAAGGAGTAAAATAAAGCCATCTTTAAATGGGAGCAGGAGTAGACCATTTAACCTTTTCACATTCCTTCACATAAGAACATATCATTATCCCAGTTTTACAGAGGAGGAAAACAAAGCACAGTGAGATTTGGATCTGGTCATATAGAAAATTACTGCCAGAATTTGGAGGAGAATGCAGAATTTACTCTCCGTCCAATGCTCTGAAATATTATCTGGACGCTTATTTCATGAAAGGGGAAAGCACTTTGCAGAAAACCACTTCAGGCCCTCTCTAGCTAATCAGCTGCAACAAAGGCCTTGTCTTCACTACAAGCAATAGCTCGAGTTAGTATGCTTGAATGGCTATACCTCAACACAACCACTAAAGTTATGTAGCGATTTGATGAGCAGCACAGTGACTCGATTAGCTGCTGAGGAGTTGTTGTACCTGTCTGTTGCATCCCCACTGCATTACTGGCTGGAACATTAGCATCACTCATGCTTCGACCTGACCCACCCCCACCTCCAGCTATTTGGAGTTTAAAGCACCACTTAACTCAATCTACACATGTGTGTGTAGATGGGAATCAGGTTAGAAATAGCACTTGTTACAACTTGAGCTATTTGTACTGTGAATACACACCCTCCATCACTAACAACCTACAGACCCAAACTGAAGATAAAAGAATGTTTAAATCTCCCTTACCTGTTTCAAGCATGGTTCTGTGACACAAGGACCTTTTGATGCCAACTGGCAGAGGGCACAGGGCTCCATAAGGGTTACAGGGATCCCCTGGGTATGGTATTTACATATTAGTTTACCAAAAAGTGTCATGTAAGGTCTCCACTGAAAGCCTGTGTCACACTGGTCATTATCATCTCTGCAAAGTGTATGTGCAGATACTACATAAAGAGATAGAATCAGAACTGGAAGGGACCTCGAGAGGCCATCTAGTACAGACCCCTGCACTTGTGGCAGGACTAATCATCTAGACCATTCCTGACAGGTGTTTATCTAACCTTCTCTTAAAAATCTCCAATGATGGATATATATATATATATATATATATATATATAGGAAAGTATGTTCTTAAAGCTTTATAGTTAAAGGCAGGTTCCACCATATAGGAGGGCCATTGTGTCTTATAATGGAAGTTTATCTGCATACTGAGTTATGCACTGATTTGATTAGCAACAATGTTAATGAGATTGTGGGGAGCTCAGGAGAAGAAATTAACTGGAAGAGGTGAAGAGCAGAAGAGGGAATCCTATGTACAGGTGAAGAACAAAGGACTGGTCTAAAATAGCTAAGGGTGTAGAAAGACACTCTGCATCCTGTGAAGACAAACCGCCAGCAGGCTTGGTCTCATGAAAGGAGGGTTCCAGCCTAAGTTCTCTCTAGGCTGAGTGGCCGCCCTGCCACGCAGCAGGCTATAAAGGGCTGCACAGGCATGCAGCCACAGGGGCTTGGAGAGGAGAGAGGTAGGGGATGGGCAGGGAGGGGAGCAAGTTGGGGCATGCAGGGCCGCTGGCGGGGAGAGGCGCCTCTCCCCCAGAGCTGCTGCCAGTGGGGAGAGGCGCCTCTTCCCATGGCCCCAGCCCCAGGCTGCTGCAGTGAGAGAGGGCTGGGAGGAGTCCTCCCCTCTGCAGCCCTGGGGCAGCCTGCACCCCAAACCCCTCATCCCTGGCCCCACCCCAGAGCCCTTACCCCCAGGCAAAACCCCCACACCAACCCTCTACCCCAGTCCTGAGCCCCCTCTTGTACCCCTCATCTCCAGCCCCACCCCAGAGCCCTCACTCCCAGCCAGACCCCTCACCTCCACACCCCAGCCCTGAGCCCTCTCCCACACTCCAAACCCCTCAGCCCCACCCCATCACCTCCATATTGGTGCATGTAACAAAATTAATTCTGCACCTGGATGTAAAAAATTAGAGGGAACATTGGTCTCATCCATTCTGGTTGAAAAATACTGTGAGAAGGACTTTGAGTAAGCTAGCAGTACCTTATTTAACAAGAGGGCATCATGTTAGTTACATTTACGACTTAGAGTGTGTTGTTTTATTTGTAACCATTTGTTTCCATTAATCCTACTTGTGTCTTCACAAATTTCCATTCTTTGTTAAATAAACTGAAGAACATAAGAATGGCCATATTGGTGAGACCAGTGGTCCATCTAGGCCAGTATCTTGTTTTCCGATAGTGGCCAGTGTCAGATATTTCAGAGGGAATGAACAGAACAGAGCAATTTTGAGCCATCTATCCCTTGTAGTTCACTCCCAGGTTTTGGCAGCTAGAAGTCTGGGGACACCCAGGGCATGAGGTTGAATCTCTGACCATCTTGGCTAAGTGCCATTGATGGACCTATCCTCCATGAACTTATCTAATTTTTTTTTAACCCAGTTATACTTTTGACATTCACAACTTCTAATAACAAGGTCCTTCCTTATGTTTGTTTTAAGCCTGTTGCCTGTTAAATTCACTGGGTGATTACTGATTCTTGTGTATGTGAAGGGAGTAAATTATATTTCCCTATTCACTTTCTCCACACCATTCATTATTTTATAGACCTCTATCACACCTTCCTTTAGATGTTTCTTTTCTTAGCTGAAAGTATATAAATGAGACTTTCCAGCACATAGAGTGGTGCCATCCCCAGTTTGACTGCCTCTGTGCTGTTGAGGAGAATGAAAGTCTCAGGGAAGAACAACAAATTGGAGCAGAGGGAAAAGATCCCATAGTTGGGATCTTCTTCCAGATGATGTCATGGTATCCTCTTGCACTGAGGATGCCACTCCAGCGGGGGGAACCTCAGTTATTAGGAAGAGACAGGAAATAGTAATGGGGGATTCAGTTATTAGCAATAGAGAAAGCTGAGTTTGTGATGACCAGGAGAACTGCATAGTGAATTACCTATCAGGTGCAAAGGTTGCAGACCTCTCAAGACAGGCTTATGTGCAGTGCTGGGGAACAGGCACTGGTTGTGGTACACATAGGTACCAATGACAGAGAAAGGCAGGAGACAGGCACTGGAGGCCAAATTTAGGCTGTTAAGTAAAAGATTGAAGTCCAGGTAGCATTCTCTGAAATACTTCCAATTCCACATTCAGGGCCACTTAGACAGGCAGAGCTTCGGAGTCTCAATGCATGGAGCAGGCAATGGTGTAGGGAGGAGGAGTTTAGGATTATTAGGAACTAGGGAACCTTTTAGGAAAAGAAGAGGCTATACAGGAAAGATGGGCTCCACCTAAACCAAAGTGGAACTGGATTGCTGGAATGTAAAATTTAAAAAGTTGTAGGGGAGTTTTTAAACTAACAGCTGGGGAAAAGCCAACAGGTGCAGAAGAGGACACAGTTCAGACAGACGTCCCTTAGGGGAGGATCTAATAACAGGGATTCCCTTTATCCTAGGGCTTGTCTATACTTACAGCACTTCAGCTGCTTTGCTGTAGCGATTAGTGAAGATACTACCTATGCTGCTGGAGAGCTTGCAGCCTTGAGACGCAGTAGCTATGTTGATGGGAGAAGTTTATTTTCCATACTCCTGAAGACTGTAGATATACCATCATAAGTTTGTAGCGTACACCAGGACCAAGTAAAGAGGAGAGGACAGAAGCTGATAAAGTAAAGGTAAGAACTGAAGAGAAAAAGTCATCTGAAGACTCCCATTCAATTACATCATATAATGGCAGACATTTAAAAAGTGACAAATTTTATAAGTGTTTGTGTACAAAGGCTAGAAGTCTAAATACTAAGATGGGTAAACTTGAGTGCCTGGTATTAAATGTGGCTATTGCCGTAATAGGCATCACAGAAACTTGGTGGAATGATAATCAATGGGACACAATACAAGGTACAAAATATACAGGAATGACAGAGTAGGTCACAGTGGTGGGAGAGTGGCACTATATATGAAAGAAAGCATAGAGTCAAATATAGTCAAAATCTTAAAATCGTAAAAATCACTGTACCACAGAATCTCTATAGATAGAAATTCCAAGTGTGAATAATAATAATATAGTAGTAGGAATATACTACCAACCAGCTGACGGAGGATGGTGATTGTGAAACGCTTCAGGAAATTGAAGGGGCTATAAAAATAAAAAACTCAAAACTAAGGGAGATTTCAACTATCTCCATATTGACTGCGTACATCACCTCAGGATGGGCTGCAGAAATAGTGTTTATAGACACCATAAATGACTGCTTCTTGGAGCAGTTAGTCCTGGAACCGGGGAGAAGCAATTCTTGATTTAGTCTTAAGTGGAGCATAGGGTGTGCTCCAAATGGTGAATATAGTTGAACATCTCAGTAATAGTGACCATAATAAAATTAAATTTAACATCCTTGGGGGCAGGGAGAAATACCAAAGAAGCCCACCACAGTAGTAATTAATTTCAGAAAGAGGAAGTACACAAAAATGAAGAAGCTACTTAAATGGAAATTAAAAAGGTACAGTGACAAAAGGGAAATGCCTACAAACTTCATGGAAACTTTTAAAAAACACCATAACAGAGGCTCAAATTAAATGTATACCCCATATTAAAAAAAACGATAGTAAGTGGACCAAAAAATAGCCACTACAGCTAAACAACAAAGTCAAAAGAAGCAATTAGAGGCAAAAAGGCATCCTTTAAAAATTGGAAGTTAAATCCTACTGAGGAAAATAGAAAGGAGCATAATCTCTGGCAAATCAGGTGTAAAAGTATAATTAGGCAGGCCAAAAAAGAATTTGAAGAGCAACTTGCAAAAGAGTGAATTTTTTTTTTTTTTTTTTTAAGTATATGAGAAGCAGGAAGCCTGCCAAACAATCGGGTGACTGGATGATCAAGGTGCTAAAGGAGCACTCAAGGACGGTAATGTTATTGAAGAGAAGCTTAATGAATTATTTGCATCAATCTTCCCTGCAGAGGATGTGAAGGAGATTCCCACACCTGAGCCATTCTTTCAGTGACAAATCTGAGGAAAATGTCCCACACTGAACACAAAAATGGCCATACTGCATCACACCAATGGTCCATGTAGGCCAGCATCTCATCTTCTGACAGTGGCATTCGCCAGATGCTTTGGAAGGAATGAACAGAACAGGGCAATTTTAAATGATCTATCCTCTGTAGTCCACTACCAGCTTCACCAGAAGAACACCCAATCCTCTACCTCAGCAGGAAACTCCTCCCGAGAGAGCAGAAGTATGCAGTGGTTGAGAGAGAGTGCCTTGCTGTGAAATGGGCCATTGAAACACTTTGTTATTACCTACTGGGATGACTGTTTACCCTTGTGACTGATCATGCACCCCTCCAGTGGATGCAGCGAAATAAAGAGAAGAATGCAAGGGTGACCAGATGGTTCCTGTCTTTACAACCTTTCCAATTCACCATACAACACTGGGCCAGAAGCCACCATGGCAACACAGACGGCTTATCATGAGTACACTGCCTGACATCCCAAGTTGCCCAACCCTGTGGTGTTGAGCAGAAGGGGTGGGATATGTGACAGGGTCAGGCCAGATGGCTACAAAAGAGTGGTCAACGGTAGATACATTAGTTCCAGGTTAAGCAGGTCCCTTTTCCCTGTGTAAAATAACAGGGACTATTCCAGAACACTCAGGAACTTCCAAGAATTAAGGCAGGCAGACTAATTAGGAAACCTGTAGCCAATTGGGAAGCTGCTAGAATTAATTAAGGCTAATCAGGACATCTGGTTTAAAAAGGCCCTCACTCCAGTTAGTGAGAAGCTCACAAGGAGCTGAGAGTGAGAGGGCATGCTGCTGGAGGACTGAGGAGTACAAACACACACTATCTGGCATCAGGAGGAAGGTCCTGTGATAAGGATATAGAAGGTGTTGGGAGGAGGCCATGGGGAAGTAGCCCAGGGAGTTGTAGCTGTCACACACGTGTTCCACAAAACACTATAGACAGCTGTGATCCACAGGGCCCTGGGCTGGAACCCAGAGTTAGCGTTTGAATACCAAAATGTAAAGGAAAAAACAGTGATAGCTTACCACCACAATGAAAAAAATGAACTGTTCATTCCAATAAAGAGCAATGAGATTCTTTGGTTGGGGGTGGGAGAGAAGGAAGAGATCAAGCTGATTCTCTCATTATGGAGAAAGCAAGTTATGTAAATTAACTTCACCAAAGCAATTCCTTCCAGAATAGTAAGATCCCACCTAAAAGATGATTGAGAATCAACTGCCAACAGCCATGAAGGCAACACGGAATATGAAAGGAATATTTTGTAAATGCACCTCCTAAAAAAGTGTACCAATGATCTCTCTTACTTAATACACATGCACTTTAGTCTGAAGCCCCAATTGTACCAAAAGGTACCAATAGGGAGGCATGCTTGGTTAAGAGCATCTCAGGCAGCAGCATCTACTAAATTAGGAGATAGTATGGTAACAGGCATGTTAGAAGTATCTAGATAAGCATCTATGTCAACAGAAGGTAGGCCAAGCAAAGTGTGCTTCTGTGGAGTTAAACAAGGAGCTATCACGTAAGGTTCTAATAGACCTAAAGGGAAGACACTGTGTGAGATACACACCAAAGAGGAAGTGTGGTGTGATATGTCTTGCTAGCTTGATACTGGGATATACTATAAAACCAAGCTGGCAAAGCTTCAAGAGATACAAGTCTTCTGTCATAAGAATAAAGGGAAGGGTAAACCCCTTTAAAATCCTCCTGGCCAGAGGAAAAATCCTCTCACCTGTAAAGGGTTAAGAAGCTAAAGGTAACCTCGCTGGCATCTGACCAAAATGACCAATGAGGAGACAAGATACTTTCAAAAGCTGGGAGGAGGGAGAGAAACAAAGGGTCTGCGGGTCTGTCGGTATGCTGCTTTGCCGGGGATAGAACAGGAATGGAGTCTTAGAACTTTTAGTAAGTAATCTAGCTAGGTATGTGTTAGATTATGATTTCTTTAAATGGTTGAGAAAAAGACTTGTGCTGAATAGAATGACTATTTCTGTCTGTGTGTCTTTTTTGTAACTTAAGGTTTTGCCTAGAGATATTCTCTACGTTTTGAATCTAATTACCCTGTAAGGTACCTACCATCCCGATTTTACAGGGGTGATTCCTTTACTCCTATTTACTTCTATTTCAGTTTTCTTACAAGAAGACTTTTAATAGAATGCTTTTTCATTGTTCTCAGATCCAAGGGTTTGGGTCTGTGGTCACCTATGCAAATTGGTGAGGATTTTTACCAAACCTTTCCCAGGAAGTGGGGTGCAAGGGTTGGAAGGATTTTGGGGAGAAAGACGTGTCCAAACTACGTTTCCCAGTAAACCCAGTTAGAGGTTGGTTGTGGCAGTGGTTATTCCAAGGACAAAGGATAAAATTAATTTGTACCTTGGGGAAGTTTTAACCTAAGCTGGTAAAAGTAAGCTTAGGAGGTTTTCATGCAGGTCCCCACATCTGTACCCTAGAGTTCAGAGTGGGGGAGGAACCTTGACATCTTCCTAAAAGTGTCATTTAACTTTTTGGAATACTAGGTCACCCTGAACTATCATTCAATAAAGAATTTTACAAATGCTTTAAGGTTTAATTTAGCTATTCCTCAATATGCCATACAAGATACCTACCAGAGTCAATGTGCACCAGGGTCAGAAGAGAATGTCTAAAAGTGGCTTCAGGAAGCCACTCTATACTTATGCAGCCATGACTGAAGTACATCATCATCTGCACACCTTCCAGAGAAAGAAGTGTAATGTAGCCAGCTATCAGAGTGGTAATCTCCCCTCCCATTTCTAGCTCTGCAAAAACACTACACAAGACAGAAGCAGTGACACTTGTTTGTAGAATTGCTGTCATTTGCCCTTAAATGTATCTTGCCTTTCTTGGCTCTTTAGAAGGTGTGGCTTGGGAGAAATTCTCCATTTAAGAGGTGGCAACATATAGGATGTTTGTTTTGTTTTTAAGAGTGGTGGTAGTTTGAAGCTATTCAGAGTTTAAGAACAGTAGAATAAACCCCAGGGCCATAGATAAGTGAGCATAAAGCAGCTAAAGTGGACATTGGTTAATGAAATTGATCACCAGCTCTGCAGTTTCATGTTGCTATCACTTCTACAGATGGAGTGCATATAAGAACTTGGAAAAGTGTTCATCTGTGTTACTCTACCCTACTAAAGCCCATCCCCTGCATTTTAAAGAACAGTCTCTGTTCTTTAATGTTAAAATTAAAAAGTTGTGCTAAGCTTCTTTTATCACTTATTGGATCCTGGGGCATCTTTTCCTATTCTCCTCCCCGTTTCTAAACTCCAGTAAAAGGGCCTAACTCATGCTGGCAAGTGTTTACAGAATCAGGGCATAGCTTGTGGTATCACAAGCAAAATCCTGAGCTTCAAGGCAACAGAGCCATGTCTTAGTCAATAGTCCACAGAGCCTTTTTGCAGGGTACTTCAAATTTTTTTTTGGAAACCCGTATGAATCTGGCTAATGCTGATTCACCTTTGTAAAGTGCTTAAGTTTCCCCGGGTGAAAGGGCAGTGTTGAAGTGCTCAACATTAGTTTTCCCCCATGTGTTATGGGGGGCTAAGGCATAAAGGTTTAGTAAGATGACTAAGGGCTACTGTGACCTAAAGGATTGGGAACTGCCCGTGGAAAGAGACCTACTGATAGATTCTTCTTGTGGTAAGTACTGAATTTGTTATTGCATATTCACATGCAGCTCCTTAATAAAGGGATAATCCTGTTCAATAGTAATTACATACTACTACTGGACCAGGTTTTCAACAACCCTTTAAATTAAGAATTACCCATTTTGCTGACGTTCTCTGCTGCAATTTACCACAGCAACTTTCAAAGTAAAATTAAGCCGTTTTAAGTGACCTGTTGTACTGCTCATTACTAAACTTAGTTTTTGCTGCATGAGGCAGTATAAACCATTAAGTTGCCCGTGACCAATGCCCTAAGGTACATTGGGAGAATCTGTTTGTAGGACATAGAAACCTAACTATTTCACTGCTTTTTGTCACTAGCCCCCATAGCACTTTCCACAGCTAAATTTTGCCAACTATAAAGCCTCCAGTGGTTAGTTTATATAGTAATTTTTTCCCCCTTCCTGCTCAACTGTTGAGTTGCATTTTCAGTTTTGGGCAATGTGTTAGCTGGAGGACGGTCTTTAGTATTCTTCAAGATCCCAGGTATTTTAAGTTTAGTGTTCAACAGCTTGCCGAATACTTTACTCTTATTTAGGGCTAAATTCTACACTCATTGAAGACAGTAGAATGCATCCGCTTACTTCAATGGAAGCAGAAAATAGCCCTTCGAAGTTTAAGTGAAGAGTTTGTTTTTTTTTTCCCCCCTCCTTTTTTACAGAACCATTACCTGGATGTTAATCATATTTAATTTTATGGACCTACCTAAGGTATCTATTTTGAAGTAAATAATTTAAGGGTTTGTTTTCTGTACTGTATTTTAATCATGTAGTAAAAAGCAGGTCTTCATTTGCAAGTGGTCAAAAATGTAATGAAGTAGTGATTTCTAATAAGTGCTAACTTTTTTTTTAAAAAAAAAGTTTATTTTATACACCCCACACTCACACATTTGAAAGTTGGTGGTTTAAAATCCATCTACATTTTGAGATTTTAGTAGGTAGTATTTACACAAAAGCAACTGGAGAGTTCAACTTTTTCCTACGGGGGCAGGGATGGGAAAGAAAGGGGGAGTACCCAAGTTTGCTTGTTTTCTTATACCTCAAGGATAAAGAACCTTTTAGTCTTTCCATTCTTCTTCGTTCTCTGATCTAGTCTCCTCACCTGCAAAATGAAGTTTAGAGTATATTAGTGTCCCATACTAGGCAAAAGATTTTTAAGAACTTCCCTATCATAGATTCACTAGAAGTGTTAGCTGATTGGTATTGTAACTAAGCTAGACAGGCATATGTTTTGTTATTGCTGTTTTCTAAGACTTAAATTACAATACATGTAATCCTCATCTAGTAACTGCATATACAAATTATTGATTGTGATGTAGGGCCTTCAGGACTACAAGAGATTCAAGTTTATCTCCAGGATTCTTCCTGTAAATCAGTCAGCCTAAAAGTTACCAAGTCAGATCACAGAGCACAGTGGTAGTTCATGGAATTAAAAGTAATACATGAGTAATTTTACAAGATAACTCAGCATCAAAATTACCTCCCTCCCTCCCTGACTTTTTTGGATTGGTAAGAAAGCATGAATTGGGATACTAACTTATAGAGGCCTTTCTACAAGTAGTCTATTTTTAGGTCAGAGGCAGTAGTTCTCAATTACTTGCACCAGCGTTTTTGATTCAAAATGCATGTTTCCCTCTATAGCAGGGGTGGCCAACCTGTGGCTCCAGAGCCACACGCAGCTCTTCAGAAGTTAATATGCGGCTCCTCGTATAGGCACCGACTCCGGGGCTGGAGCTACAGGTGCCAACTTTCCAATGTGCCGGGGGTGCTCACTGCTCAACCCTTGGCCCTGCCTCCACTCCACCCCTTCCAGCACCCTCCCTTGAGTCTGCAGTGTCCTCGCTCCTCCTCCTCCCCCCCAAGCCTCCTGCATGCCACAAAACAGCTGATCAGGAGGTGTGGGGAGAGAGGGGGAGGTGCTGATTGGTGGGGCTGCTGGTGGGCAGGTGGTGCTGGGAATCAGTGATGGGGAGCTGATGGGGGGGCTGCTGATGCATTACTGTGGTTCTTTGGCAAAGCACATTGGTAAATTCTAGCTCCTTCTTAGGCTCAGGTTGGCCACCCCTGCTCTATAGGTCAGAATACTTGCGACCTCTGCATTCTCAAAATTAAAAAGTTTAAAAAAAAAAAAAAAACACCCACTACGACACTATAAAGGACCTAGGTGGAGGAGGAGGAGAGATTATCAATCTGAGTAACCCCATTATACATAGGCACTGGAACTAGGAGTGCAGGGGAGCTGCAGCACCCCCTGGCTTGAAGTGGATTCCATTATATATAGGGTTTGCAGTTTGGTTCAATGGCTGTCAGCAATCCCATTATATAAATTGTTCCAGCACCCGTGCCATGATATGAGGGACAGATACAGGGGGAAAGAATAGTCAGTATGAGAGATTTTAAAATATTTCTAAAGCTTCTCTGTATGATAAAGTTGTACTTCTCCTATGCAGTGATCACAACAGCCACCTTGGGGGCATAACCATCTCTAACTTTTGGGTATGTATTGTTATCAGTAAGTGGAACAATTAAATCTGTATGCAAGGGTGATTGCAGGCGCTAGGTGACTAGATGATCCAGACTACAAAAAGAACAGGAGCTGGGGTGGAAGATTTACTGGTTCGGGTAAGTTCTCCTATTCTGCTACTACTATTGCTATATTCTTAGCCTGACTAGGTCAATCAGGAGTTTTCATTAAACTCTTTTTAGAACTTACTCATCTCTGCTCAGCTATCGTTTAGAAAGCTACCTAAATAGACTTGAAACAAAACATTAAATTTGGTACAACTAATTACTTGCTTTAGTGTTGCATCCCTTCCTTCTCCTTTGCCTATACTTGGTTTTGATAATTTTCCTTATAAACATGTAAGCCAGCAGTTCTCAAACTGAGTCAGGACCCCAAAGTGGGTCACAATCCTGTTTTATGGGCTCGTCAGACTGGCTTAGACTTGCTGGGGCCTGGGCCAAAGCCTGAGCCCCATTGCCCGAGCCCCACTGCCCAGGGCTGAAGCCCAAGGGTGTCAGCCCTTGGTGGTGGGGCTCAGATTACTGGCCCCATGCCTGGGGCTCAAGCCCTTGGGCTTTGGCTTGCTCTCCCCACTGGGACAGTGGGGGTTGGGCCCCCCCCCCCGCCTGGGGCAGCAGGGCTCGGGTGGGCTCAGATTTTGCTCCACTCTCCTGGGGTCTTGTAGCAATTTGTTGTCATAAGGGGGTCAAGGTGCAATGAAGTTTGAGAACCCCTGATGTAAGCTATCATATCTCAAGAATGCCATTCCAGCAACAAGTAGTTCAGAACAAAACCAAATGTATTTTTTGCAGTTACTTAGTAGGTATTACTCACCAGTTCATGAAGTAGCCTCTGTAATAGATACTGGACTACTATTTTAAGTTTTGTTTTAACTCTTTTCTACGGTAATTCCCCAAATCCATGCCCACCTCTGCCAGAAATCCAGAATAAATGGAGACAGTGAACCTTTTAGAATCAAGCTGAAAGGGTTCTAAACAAGTTACACTGAGCGCAGTAGTGTTCCTCCAACTACTACACCAATAGACACTGGTAAAATTTCCTATTTTAACAGAAAAGCACAATACTAAAGTTCTCTAAGCAAAGAGAAGATTTTATAAGCCTACCTGAAGAGTCAAGGGCCTTATATCTCTTCTGAATAACATCCTTAAGAGCAGCTACTATTCCTCCATCATTGGGGGACTGTGGTGATGTTGGAGTTAGAGTCACCTGTTTAAATAGATTAATAGGTGTGATCATTTAGACTTGTATAATGGAGCTATTAAGACCAGAAATATGGGTTAGGTTTAAGTTACTATTTATGAAGTTGGGCAAGAATGTATTTAGTAAAGATTCAACACATTCTTTAAGTGTACTATATGATGATTAATTGGTTGGCCAAAATAAGAAATAAAATCTGTTTTAGTTCAATAACTCTGCCTTAACTTTGGGTCAGTTTATAAATTATTTGGGAGAGTTACAGCTAGAAACCATATACCCTATTTCAAGCCAGTCTGATAGCTGCACCATGAAGCTACTTGTCTTTGATTGGGTGGTGGAGGTGAAAGCAAGATGTTGGTGTTCTTGCCATGGGCAGGGGACACAGAATTAATTATTCCTTACTTTGACTTTGTTCCAGGTCAGCCAGGCAGAACTAGTTCTTACCCAATATAGCTGATCTGTACCCAGATTCCAGTACAGCTTCAGATGTATGCATCCTTAGAAGGGAGCCTAGGATTGAATATATCCTGAATAGCCACTCTGGGACAGGAGGAAGCAAACTAAGCTTAGCTGGAAAGTGCCTGGAGCAACCGCAGCTCTTTCAGAGATAAAAGGTTGTCTCGGATGCTCCAAGCCTCATCTTCACTGGTTTTGAACATGAACAGTCTACAAGACTAGGTAATTTCCCATAAAGGTTTTACCTCCTGGGAGGAGTTATTCCTTCCCTTCAAAAGGCTTTGTAATACACAGAGGGTTGATAACTTCACTATAAATGCAAATACACCAAGCCTATCTGCCCTCCCACTGCCTGTGCTGTGGTAAGAGGGCTTAAGTCTGACACCTTACATGGAGCAGAGACTTCACTCAGAGCTACACAGTTTAGGAGATTTGCAAATCAGCCATCCACCATAAAGATCTGGAATCATGTCACATCATGGACATTGGATGAAGAACCTGGACTGACAAGATACAGTATTCCAGGTTAGGACCTGGCAAGACTGCACTTTCCATCCATGGTACCATGTGGTGTTCACATTCCAGTTTCCATTTTACAGACTGCCCTTGATACTGTCACTGAACAAGACAAATGAAACTATGAAACAGAAGCCACTGCAACTCCTAGCTTTTTGTTGTCCTTTCTGACCTATTATAATACGTGCTACTAACAGGGATCATGAAAGATGTTCATTTTACTAGGCAGTGACTACATAGACATGAACAAATGCTTTATACTAAGGGCTTTTAAGGCCTTGGAACAATTATTTGTAAAAGTTTCCAAATTAGATTAGCATAGTTCTGCCAAAAATACCTCTCAGGATTAGATCAATAAACTAGTGCTGAGGATTATGGCTATTAGACTCTGTTACTTAACTAGGAATTACGATTAACAATCTGTTAAATTAAGTTTTCTTCAGGGAAGAGTTTTGCTTCAACATTAGAAAGTCCACTCCAGATGTGAGGTGGGTATATTACTATTAAAGTTATTTTTAGAAAGTGTAATTATGCTATCCAATATTTACTTTAAAATATTACCAGAATGAAAAACCTGACCAAAAAATCAATAATGATGCATGTATGAGCATTTGGAATCACTGTTTGTTTAGTTTTAGGCTAAACAACTCATGAGAAATGAATTAATTTGGAAGAGATGCTTTAAGTAAAGCTTCAGTCAGTTCACAAGACCCAACCCTGATCTTTTCAGATTAGGGATGAAACTTCCACTCAGTTATTAGGATAAGACCAGTTTGTCCAATTTTAACCTCAGGATGGAAAATAGCTAGTACACACACTTTCCCCAGATTTGAGTAGTAGACTCATACTTTGCCTTTAACAATTTGTGAATTGCCTCAAATAGAGATTCAAATATTTCCTAAATACAAGGAAATACTGCAGATATAGAGGTAACAAGAGTGACACTTCTGCTTGCAGATAGGCTTGGTGTACTTCTATTTATAGTGAAGTTATCAACCCTCCCTGTATTACAAAGCCTTTTGTAGGGAAGGAACTCCTCCTCCCAGGAGGAAAGACGTTTAGGAGAAACCGCCTAATTTTGTAGACTTTTAATGTTCAAAACTAGTGAAGATGATGAGGCTTGGAGCATCAGAGACCACCTTTTATCTCTGAAAGAGCTGCAGTTGCTCCAGGCACTCTAACTGAAGAGAGTTAGACAGCTTTTCCCTGGCTTCAAGGAAGCAGCTGTGATAGTTGTCCAGCCATTAGGCTTTAGTAGGATTAATTTTTATTTTTTTTAAAATCACAAGAGAATCAAAACAAGCTTCCAGATGCCAAGGCATTTTTGCTCATGTAACTGCTACAGCTTAAGCATCAGAGCTCACTACTTGCTATTTGCTTAGACATTTCTTAGGAGGCATCAGCAGTAAAGTAAAAAAGGGTAAGGTCACTAAATGTATGTTTTGTTAATGCAAATTTTGCAACACAGGTTTTCAGTCTTGACATGCAGGAATTTGTCCAGTACTTGTTTCATCAATTCTTTGCAACTGCAGGGTTAGTTATTTCTGTCAAAGTCAAAACAAAGCCATAATCTATGGTCCAGTTAACTTCCCCCCCATATTTCCTAAAAATAGCAATACAAGAACATAACAGATCACAACAGCATGATTTTTAAATGCAAACGCCACCCAAAAAGCAAAATCTATAAGAAAGTACCATCTCCATCTATGGTTAGATGGAGACTGGAAGGGTGTAGAGTGTAACACTTAAGGATGAATAGAATTATTGTAGAATTTAAAGAGCCCCAAAGGACTCCACCTCCATATGCAGAGTTTTTGCAAGGTCAATCCAGAAGTTACATGGCTCCCCACCTACATTCCAATACAGGTAGCAAGCTGTGGTTCAAAGAATTACTCAAAAGAAAAGGCACTAAAGCTTGGAGCACAGTCAGAGAAGCGTTAGCCACTTTTAATGGAGTATTCCATTGCTAATGCTGTATTTTTCTATTACCCACAGTAATGGACAATAGTATGCTTACCACACAGGAGGAGGCAAGGACATGTGATATGGCTTTTAATCAGGCTGCAACTTTATTCATCAAATTGCATCCAAGGTTCCCAGTGGGGAACAGTCCAGCACAATCACTAACACTCCACTGACCCTTGCCAATTCTTGGGGGCTCCCACCATAGCAGGAGGCAGTCACTACACTGGGATGGTCTCTAGGAACCTACACTTTCCCACTAGCATCCCTCCCCATTTCTGGGGAGGTGGCAAAAGAGGTCTTTGATCCCCTAGCCAACACCACATTCAAGTGCATTAGCGGGATGGTCCCCCAGAGGTACAACCCCCAGCCTCTGGTTCACATTTGCCCCCGGGGGTTAGACATAATGCCCCCTCTCATATAGAGATTGCCCTCACAATGTTCACTATGCTACCTTTTTGTAGCTGGAGCCTAAATCAGTGAGTTCCTGCCTTGGGCACCTGTCACAAGGAGGCACCACCCCACTTCGCACAGGCTTCCTAGAAGTTTGGCCAACCTCACACAGAGATCATCCAGGAACAAATCAGCGCCTATATCAGAGGTGCATTCAATCCCCTTGATAAATCTCAGCTGCACTCTAATCTGATACCTCAGCTACCTTGGGACTCCAGCCATGTTGATTCTTTCAAACTGGCTTTCCTGTGGGCCCTATCCACCTTTTTTGCGGGTGAACAGCAGTCCACCAAACCCTGTGGGCCAGAATGTCCAACCATACTATCCTCACACCAGGAAACAAGTCAACCAATAGTCCAATAACCCACTTAGCCTCCCAGATCAGTTGGAGCCCATGGCACATTCCCAGGTCATCCTAGGTGGATAACAAGGATGTCTGGTGTGTCCTGATGGAGCACCAGGCTATTCAAGAGAGCTATGGGCTGGTCCCACTGCATGCCCATCTGCTGTGCCAAAATACAACTCCATCCAGCCCAAGACCCAGCTGCAAGCCCCTTGCTGAATTACATGGTTTCTTGTAAACCCAGTGCACAATGCTGTGCCCCCAAATCCATATCCCCAGCAGTAGGCATCCCCGGATACATTCTATATGAAAGACATGGGGAAGGAAGCAGACACTGAAAGCCTGTGGTGATTATGGCCCATCAACTGCATCAGCTTCCCCTCAGGCAACCACACAAAGAACTTGGAGCCTAAATCATCTGTGCCCTATAGCCTGGACCTCTGATGCACCCAGGTCCAACTGGGTAGCTGCTGTTGAGGCCCCTGTATGGAAGACGTCGGAGCCATAATCTCCCAATGGCAAGCTTAAGAATGACAGCACCTTCCTACACACTCCCACAAACTGGAATTTGAGCAGGGGACCCTCACCAGATGGCCATTGAGCAACATATGCCTTCAATACCCATATAGGCCACAGGTCACCCTCACCAACCCCAATTTGATCAGTTTGTGATCTGTGCACCTTGAGCTGTACAGAGTCACCTCTCCACTGCATGTCCTGTAGTTTGAGAGCCTGCCCCAAAGTCTTTGGCACAAGAGAAATAACCTACTGACCGAGAAGGCCCTGAAGAAAGCCAACAGAAAGGTTGCTTTAAACAGTACAGCCTCACCCCCCTAAATGGCAAACCCAAGGAAGAAACTGAATTAATTGCTTAAGGATCTGCAAGGTCACTGGCTTCCTGACATTGCTGTGCATCCCTGCAGCCTGGGTTCAGCTCTCCTACATCCTGTGACTTATGAATCCCCAGATGGGGGTCTGGATGATCTGCAGTGAGACCACCACAGATAACCAGTTACCTAAAGCAAGACCATGAACGACCCAATTTGGGGATTCTGGTATAGGCAAGTCCCTAGCAGACCTTCAGCCCCCACCCCCCCCAAAAAAAAAAAAGATTAAAAAAAAATCCACACATATCAAATGCCATTTTGTAAGCTAAAAAGGTGCATGGTACACATGCTCCCTTGGCTGTGGATACGGTTTCTAGCAACCAAGATTCCATAGAGCTGCCCATCTCTGTTCTGGCACTTCCTTGGCTTCCAGTGCTAGTGCTCTGAATCTGCTGCCTGCAACTGAGAGAGCATTAGCTATACTGCTGTTAAGCTCAGGCACATGCTTGGCAGTGAAATGAATATTGCCTACAGATTTCTGTTTGGTAGTGTTAATTGTTAAACATCTCTAGATAAAAAAAAAAAAGTGTTTTGAGAACCTTAGTCACATAAAGGATTCCATGCAGACTGAGTCACTCCTTCTCCTCCCTGTGAAGGGCTACTGTGCCCCAAGAGAAGGGAAATGGTCTTTTCCATAGGGCTGTGGGTGAGACAACAAAATATGTCCTGCCCTTAAGTGCATTCCAGTTCCTGACAGGCAAGCCTCTCTGTTCAGAGCACAATGCACACATTTCAAAAACATGGACCATTTGGGGCAAGTAGGACTCCATCCCAAAGATGACTCTGCTCATCTCAGAACCTGATCTGCACTCCCCTTGCCACCTGAGGGCACACAAGGAGAGATATAGACGAAATTCAAAAGCTGAACCATTTCCCCCCCAAGTTTCAGGAAACTGGTAGAGAGAGTGTTCAGTTCATCCAGCAACTGATTGGTGTACCCACACTGTAGCCAGTTTGTGGGATCATGAAACACCCAGCTGACTGGAAGAATTCTGGCACTGACACTGACACGCTTGAGCAGGACTGCTATGCAAGGACAGAGACAAACACTCAAAGCCATTCAAGCCATAGTTTAATAATCCAAACATTGGCTGGGAATGGGGGTTAAGATCCCACCTACACTAACACCTGGTCTTCTGACCCCAGTTAGAACATGGGCTCAGGGGAGCTGCATTCAGATTCTCCTATTTAACAGCCCAGACTGCAGCCCTGCAAAGCTGAAGGCTGCACCATCCTTTGGGGACCTGGTTCAGTCTCATGAGCCCTGAGAGACAGAGGTACATCGGGGCTACCATGTTTGTCCATATCTCCAATATGGCAGAGATTCTAGTGTAGAGGTGGCTTCTAACTCAAGAAGAGTCACTTTAGCTTTATAAGCAAGGGTTCATTGGAGAGGAATATCACTGCTGAAAGATTACACCAGCCAAAATAAGCTAACAATCATATCAGTTCTCTACAGCCTCTCATACAAGTGCCTTCCCTTAGTCCATACCACTGTCTGCTCAATGTATGGTTATCACAGGGCTTTTCAAGCACCTTTCATTAGATGACCTATTCATACCCCCATTGTCTTGGCTTCCCTTGGGAAAGGCGGGGCTCAGGAAGGTGTGGGAGTAGTCATTTGCCTTCCAACTGCAGAGGATTGTCCTCCCTAAGCTTGTATTTTACATTAGAATTTAAAAGACTGCATTCTCATGGACAAAGTTTCTAGAGCCCAGGATGGAGTGGGGGTGAGGCACCTTTTATAACTTCTATTCTGTAAATGTTGTAGGGACAGCGGGGTTTATGGGCACTGACAGTGAAGTTCACCAGAACTCAGTGGAAAATTCTAACACAGTATGCTTAGAAGTGGAAATTTCTCATCTTTGGGGTAGGACAGATGATACAGTCTCTGCAGTCAACATTAAGGAAGTTTGTCTTAAGTGTGCAAACCCCTAACTGAAATGCTTTAACCCACTAAACTGCTGTAGAAAAAGACCTTAAGTCTGGAAAAGGACACTCCTCAATAGGTGTCTGATTAGATCAGTCTTGCGGACCACATCTCACAGGAACAAAGTCACCAGTAGCAACACCAGATATACAGTCTATTGCTAGTGACTGAGTTTCCCTTTTCGCTTCCAAAAATGCCAGTTTCTATGTTGTGCATAGCTTTAGGCTGCAAGCATGACTAGTCCACAGGAGATTAGGGAGAGACAAGCATAAAGGAATGCTCAAATAGAATGGGTCTCTGCACCAGGAACAAGAACCAAGCCAGGAAGCATCAGACCTAGTCCCAGATCAGAGCCATCAACCCAGCCACCACACTACCCATCTGAATTAGATGGGCCCCAGGTAAGAACCAACTAGACTGGCAAAGCAAGGCACAGTCACCAGCTAAACTCCACCTCACGTGTGGGTGGGGGGCAGAGGGGCCTCATTCAAGTGACAAAAGGCAGCAAGCAGCTCTTCATAGGCATGTCCCACAGCCAGAGGCAGCCAGGATTCCTCACTAGGGTTCTGCCCAGGCTATGGGGCTCAGCCCTGGTCCCTTTCCTCCCTATGAATTCTTAACTCCCACTGCCCTAGCACCTTGAGTCCTGCAGGGTCCATAGGGGAAGTGAGGCAGCCCTTATGTTGGCCCAGCACCTGGCCCATGAGCAGCGCCACATGGGGCACCATGAAAGTGAATCGCTCTGAAGTAAAGCCATCTGGGCATGGTCTCACCACCTTGCACAGCTGCTGGCCCACCTGCAGCAGCAGCAGCAGCAGCATGAGGCAAAGCCTAAGGAAGCTGCCCTGCTCTGGCCCTATCCAGGTGGGCAAAGGAGTGAGATTGGGTTAACTACTGGAAACCAGGAAGTAACTCTAACCATATGGCTGTTATGGCTCCAAATCATGTGTCAAATCCTACAAGACCTCAAGCCTACCCCAAATGTCCTGTGAGATTTCCAGTCTTCACAGGACCCAGTTTGTCTTGTCCTTTTTGCCTTCTCCCATTGCAGGAGCCAGCAACACATACCCCTTGTGAGACTCAGGGTCCTCTTCAGGTTGGAGAGTTACACTCAAACTACTTAATTGTTTGGAAAGTTTTTTCATGCCTCCCTGTTAGAGAGTATTTCTTTTATAATCATCCAGACCGTGAGTGCTTTTTCTGCTATCAGATTTCATAGGCTCTCAGATTTTTGTCTGTGGAAGCCACTCTTCTCTGTGGTTAACTACCCCAACTAAAAGACTTCTGATAACGTTTTAATTGCACCCAAAGTGTCTTCTTCCATGACAGCTGTAAAGGAAAGCTGTTATAAATAGCTTCCTAAGCCCATCCTAGAGTACCAGCATTATTTTATCATTGAAACCTATGCTCAAAATAAAATGGGTCCCTTCTACTTATTTTGATGCTGTACTCCCTCAGATCTAGGCCATTATATGACACATGGCTGTGGGATAAACTTTGTTTCCCATATATCAAGAGCTTCATAAGCAAATACAAACCTATGGAGCAGGTACTACAAACACTTGTTGGGTCTATTTCACATTGCCAGCACTAGTATCTGCATTACATTTACAACTGAAGTCCAACCTTCAAGTTATTCCATCTGCAATTAACCAGATTCAGATAGATTGTTATGATAGAACATATTCATGTTTATATGCGATAGGATAAAGAACTGCACGAGGCAGCGCTCAGCTATTGTAGGTTGATGAGGGATATGTTACAATAATGATCAGCATCTGGAGAACCCATGCTGTTGAGAAAATGCAGCTATGTTCCCTAACCTCCCCCCAGAGACTCTTGAAACAGATACAAAGCAAATGAGAATGTTTTGAGACCCATCTGATAGCTTCTAGCACAGAAAGCTGCAGGAAAGAGGCTGATAAATAGCACACTTTGAGCACACTATACTAAATATTATTCTTAGTACAGCTGGGCTGACTGATTACAGTACCTATAGATCAGGGGTTGGCAAACTACGGCCCACGGGCTGGGTCCGGCCCCTCGGGGCTTTGGATCCGGCCCGCGGGACTGCCACCGCCTTCGGCTCTATGCCACTCTGGGAAGCGGCCACACCATGTCCCTGCAGCCCCTGGGGGTGCGGGGAGGGAGAGCTCCGCATGCTCCTCTTGCCTGTGGGTACCTCCCCCAAACCTCTCATGGGCTGCAGTACCCCATTCCTGGGCAATGGGAGCTTTTTTTTTTTTTTTTTTTTGGGGGGGGGGGGGGGGGAGGTACCCACAGGCAAAGGAAACATGTGGAGCTCTCTGTGCCCCCCACCCCCAGGGACATGGTACCAACTGCTTCCCAGAGCGGTGCAGGCGTGGGGCCGGGGCTGGAGCTGGGGCAGGCAGGGAGCCTGCTCTGGCACTGGTGCGTGCCGCTGCCACCCCGGAGCCGCTCTTAGTAAGCGGTGCCAGGCCAGAGCCTGAACCCCTCCTGCACCCCGCCCCACAACTCCCTGCCCTAAGCCCCCTGCCGCACCCCTCCTGCACCTCAACTCCCCATCCTGAGCCCCCTGCTGCACCCCACACCCCTCCTACACCCTCACCCCCTTCCCTGAGCCCCCTCATACACCTTGCATCCCTCCTCTGCCCCAACCCCTTGCCCTGAGCCCCTTCCTGCACACTGCACCCCTTCCCACACCCCGCACTCCACCCCCTGCCCTGGCCCTGTAAGCAATTTCCCAACCCAGATGTGGCCCTCGGGCCAAAAAGCTTGCCCACCCCTGCTATAGATGGTGCAGACAAGTTTGTCTGATGCACCAGCAGTTCCAAAACTCAACCTCTTGATTTCTCATGTTATTTTTCAACTTTAACTATGTTAGCCGTTCCAAATAAAATTCTGTTGTTCACTGTACTGTGTGTGTATGTTTTCCAAGCACAGAGCTCCAGTTGGTCTTTTTATCCAGACATCAGGATGCCTAGAATTTCCCAAAGAGGGTTGTATTTTGCAGTTTACAACAACCATTCATGTGATTTTACAGGATCTAAGAACTCAGGTTATGTCTACACTACCACTTATGTCAGTATAAGTTTTGTCACTCAGGAGTATGACTATGCCACCCCTGAGTGATATAAATGACACCAACCTAAGTGCTGGAGAGCTTTTCCCACTGACATCGCTACCGCCACTCATTGGCAGGGAGGATTAATTAAGTTGATGGGAGAGCTCACTCTGATCGCCTTTGAGTGGCTACACTAGAGAGCTTACAGCACTGCTGTAAGCTCTCTAGTATAGCCAGAGCCTCAGACTTCCATTTTTTTGGCAGTTTGGGGTACAGGTCATGAGTATGGAATAAAACTCCACCAGAAGCACCAGCAGAAAGCTTAGTTTTGCAAGATTTCCACTCCAGCAGCTTTGGAAATGCATCTCAACTTTAGATCAAAGCAGAATAGGAATTTGGACTCCTTTATTCTACTTAGTTCTGCCTCACCATGTACCTTTACAAGTCAGCCTACCTACCTAACATTTAAGTCAGGGGTCTCAAACACGCGGCCAGCCCGTGGAGTTATTTCCTGCAGCCCACCATAGGCGCCAACTCCACTGGCAGCCAAGCTCCCCTCCTCCCCTTCCCCCTGCCCCCAAGTGGGTCGCATCCCTGCTCCTCTGCCTACCTCCCAGTGCTTCCCGCCTCCAAACAGCTGTTTGGTGGCACTTAGGACTTTCCAGGAGAGAGCAGGGATGTGGCGCACTCAGGGGAGGAGGCAGAGAAGAGGTGGGGCCTCATGGAAGGGGTGGAGTGGGGAGGCTTAACCAAAGTAAATGCGTGTTTTGTCATTTGATAGAAGTGCATTCCTGAGTGTTTATATTTCATTAAAACCCCTCTTTGCATTATAGTTTTGTTTTTTTTAAAAAAAAGTTAATACATTGACTTTTAATAGCATACTATATTACTCCATTTTTTTTCCATTTTTGACTATACTTTTGTATAGTTGTATGAAAGGGTTTCAGTAATGTGGTCCCTGGGCCAATGTACTCGTCCTCATGTGGCTCTCGTGGTGATTTGAGTTTGAGATCCCTGATTTAAGTGCTTTGGGATTCTCCCATTGACTGATGGCACATAAGTCCACATACTAGTAATCTATGAATTTAGCAGAGAAAAGGCAAGTCTCAAGTCTTGCTATTAGTTTTAAGCCATATTTGGGAAAGATTCCTTTCCAGGCTATTTTACAGGCAATTTTACAAGAGGAGGTTTAATGTGCTCATCCAGACTGGCTAGTATGAACCTTGTTTGATCTTTTTGGTCAATTTGAGTGTTACTTTTAGTAGCAGAACTCTACAGATGAAGTGACAGTTCACTACTTAACTACCCTGACTGTTCTCTAATAAGAGACTGTGTCCCACTGAGCATCAAGCAGTTCTTTGATAATACATTGATTAATTTATAAAGTGAAAATGGAGTTATTTGAAAGAAACATATTAGTTGTTTAACTTTATATTTCTAAGATACCTTTTAAACACATTAATTTATTGCTTATTTGCCATTGCATTAACTCATGTTTTGAAGAGTCACTGCTTTCCTTACTCTAAGGTAAGTTACAGCACCTTCCATGCAAGTTCCACTTAGATGCAAAGTTTGGGGAAGTGACCCCTCCAAGCTTGGGGTGGCATTTTACTTTGAAGAAGTTGTTTATTCTCAATTTTCACATTCTTGTTGTCTATATCTTGACAATAAGATGACTTTTTTAAAAAGGGTTTCTAGAGTTACATTTACATTGTACCGTAGTCAGCTTCCTAGCTGCAGCACAACTGTGCAATAGGAATACATACCTACACCAAGTGTTAATTGCACCCTTAGATTCCACACTCTCCTTTGCTCCAGTTGTGATGTATTGGTATTAGTTATACTTAGCTTTTCTTATATGCTCACTAGTATCAATTAATAGTGGTTAAAAAAAATATAATACTTGCCGATTTCAGTTGGATTCCCTTTCTGATCTGACCCATTAAATCATCTTGATGCAAAGTAGTTGGGGTCTTTTCAGTCTTTATTTTATGCAGCTGTGGTCCTCTCAGTCTGAGAGTCTGTTTATGTAGACCTGTTGGTGATGCCCTTTTAGAAGGGGACCGAGGAGATGGCATTGGAGGTGCTGGTGCAATGACAACTGAAGGGACATTCCATGGAGGTAACAGCACTTTTGATGTAGAGGGAGGTGCTAGTAGAATTGCTTTGAGTCCATCATCTGCTCTCAGAACTGGGGAGTTTAGTTCAATACTAGGACTGATGGTTGAACTTCGCTCTGAAGATGATGTAGAATGAAGCAGAGGAGGAGGAGAACTGGATCTTGAAGATGTGGCTGTAGAAAAATGAAGTTATACATTAAACTCAAGAGCGTATCGGTCTCAGATTGATTTCCTATCCAATCAACCTCAGCAACCCTTTGTTAGGCACAGGTTTTCACTTATCAGAAATCTTAAAGAAGCAGAATTCCGAGGCACTTATCCCATATTATGTTGTACGATACAAGGGGGTAGGGATGAGGCAGTATACAGCCCTAGAGAAAGGGTCAGATATCTAGCTATTAATACTCTTAATATAGCTAGCCTACTAAGTGTGCCCAGAGCAAAACCTCAAGATGTGAACACCCCTGTATTTTAGGAAAGCTCAAATCCAGTCTTTGAGGCTTGCATTGCCCTTACCCCCTGCATACTGTCAATATGCCTCTAAACAGATTCTCTATTAACTATGGAAGGAACCTTCAGTTACATCAGCCTTATCTATGAAGTCATGTTTTACTTGCTTTTGTAAAAAGGCAAGCTTGTAGAGTCTACTTCAATCCAGTGTATTACTGTAATGAGGTGAATGCTAAAATACCGGGCAAAGTGGTATCTTACTTAATTTGCACTAATGAATTAGTACCTCTCATCGGGGCCTCTTTCCGTACAGCTTCTATTCCTCCTTTCCTCTCAATTGTTTTAAAGATCTTTTCAGAGGTTCTCTTGTTTTTTAGATGATCCTCTGTTACACCAACCTGAATAGCTAGCTTCTTCAGATCTGAATCCAAGATAGTCTACAAGATGATCAGTAAGAGTCAAGTTTAGTTCTCTGCTGTCACATGACTAGCTTATCTCAGATCTTTTCCCACCCATTGACCTTAAACAGTGCAATACTAATGCATTTGTGTTTCCTTTCGTGAGGTTGCATGGGAAGGAGGATAATGAGGAGAAGATTTCAGCAACACTATTGGAGACAAGCTATCAGTTTCTTTAGATTCCAGAAGATTTCTTAAAATTTAAGCCAATTAACAAAAAAAGTTGGGGAACTAACCAGTAAAAAAAAAATCTAGCTTTTCAAACAGAGTATTCCCATTAGTCTCCAGATTACACAATGCAATACAAGTTTGTGAAAGCCTTCACTAAATGAAATCGGTTTACATTCCACTATCTTACTTTAAGATGATTAATAAGTGTAGCTCTATGCTGAAGTGACTTCGTGTTTCTTGTTAGCTCCTTGGAGGGAGTTCAACTACTTTATCCTATAAAAAGTTCAAGTGACTATTCAGTCTTGGAGAGACCTTAAATAAAAACCATGAGAAATAAACTTTTTGAAGTGTGATTTATTAGATCTACTGTTTCCTCTACTCTTAGGATATGTTGCTAAGAAGAGTCTTAAGTTTAAAGCTCTTATCTACCCAATTTTAAGTGGACTGGCTTTCTTTAACAATATATCCTCATTATTCCATTTTGGCCACTCTTTCGCAAGACAGAAGAGGCCTTTCCTTTTCATTTTCCCCCACACCTTTCCTTGCAGGTGTTGAAGAAAGTTTCATACAAGTTTTAACTCAAGGAATGCCAAGTTGCAATCCAGTGCAATTTTTAGCTCATGATCACAATATTGAACTATTAAGAGTTAACAGAAGTTAATTCGAGATTCTAAAATTATTCCACACAAGCAGAAGCATTATCAGTTTAGTTTGATAGTTGTATTGGTAAATACTTACAGTAAATCCAGTTAGTGGATTCCATCCCACATGGCCCAAGTGCCTAGGGAGAAAATATTTGTTCATTTGAACACCACACATTGCAGACATAGGATTCAGGATTAGTAACAGTTGTAAGTAAATCAATCAAGTCACCACTGTATACCTTATTTGAGACATATTGAAAATATACTAGAAGTCAGTTTCACTCAAATTCTAGAATGTCAAGGGTAACAGTTGTATTTGAAGTGATCATGGAAACTCCACCACATGGCCCATGCATAGAAAATAAGAGCCCTTATCATAGGATTACATATGCTGTCTCAGGAATAACTGAAGCAGAAGTTTAGATTGTGTGTGTATATATCCCCATTCTGTCTACTATACTTTTAGTATCAACATTTGTTTCAGAGTCTAGCAAGTCTTTTTTTTTTTTTTTTTAAGTAAGTGGATTCATTTTAACATTATGGAGGGACTTGCAAAGTAACATTCACAAGTGATGATACATTACAATTGTCGTAGAAAGAGCCACAGAATATTAAGTCCTTCTGTGCTAACTACAGAAGCTGCCACAGCTAACAGTCTCTTTACTAAACTCCTTCCATCTTTACGAAAGAAATCAAGACGAAGATGACTAATCTATGAAAGTGGCAGATTTCTAGTCTCCCCCAAGTCTCTAAACATAGTGTCAGGCAACAAAGAACAATTCAGATGTGTTAGAAGCTTTTGGGTCGCTTTAGTTGCTTCCCTTTATTTGACTAGCTGTAACTAAGACATGTCCTCTTTAATCATCTGGCCAAGAGAAAACTGACACTACCCACTTTGTTCTCTTTCCTCATGCTTTCCATTGTAGAAGCCTTCTACAGCGTGATTCATCCAAAATCCTTGGACAAACAGCCTAGTCCTTCATGTACCATGGTATTTGCGCATTCTGGTATTCAATACTATGCAAAGCCAGTACTTGCAAACTGTTGCAACTTTAGAGACAGCACATATACCACAAATAATGATTCAAAACAGCCACAGTAACTTCAGCCCTGTTCTCCCTCTCAGACCAAGGTGGGGTTTAACAGCAGTTATCTAGGACCTATGAAGTCTAGCTCAAGTAAGTAATTCTCCTTTAGAAGAAACAGATGCTCAGTATCTCCCAAGTCAGTACTGGCCCTATAGGGGTTCTCTTTAGTGAGCCAAGGAAGGACTTAAAGGGCTCAAGAACTCTACAGTAACACAACTGTATCACTTCTTAACTGGTATTTAGGGAATTATCTGACAAATCAGTAAACAGGAACAGACATGTTATTTGCTATCCACCATTTGAAGTAAAGCCAACAAAAGTTTGAGGATGAAAGAAAGACTGATGTATTGCTCTTGAAATTATGGTAATTTATTTTCTACAGGTGGCAAGACAAGCTTGACCAAATTCATATATCCCTGTAACTTTAGCTTCTCCCCTACCTAATACATCTGTAGCTTCAGACATGTACAAGAAAAGGTTAACAAGGGTTTAAGCATATTCCCTAAAAGTAAGAGCTTTGTATTATAGGCTACATTTGATCTTCCAGTTAACTGTCCCACTTTGCCTTCTATTGAGAAAATGATATTACTTCAAATCCGATCAGAACTAATTCAGAGCGAAAATTTTCAAGAGCAACTATAGATTTTGGATGCCCAACCTGATAAGCCATAAAGGGGCCCAATTCTCAGATGGTCCACCTCTTGGAAAATTGTGACCCAGGAGTCCTAAATTCTATTCCCACCTCTGCCACACTCATTGTGTGTCTTTACATCGTGACTCCATGCAGCAATTTGCCATCTGTACAATGTGTACATTATTTACTTAACAGTGCTTTCATAAACACCCATAACAACAGTCTGAGGCACTCTGTAAGGGCCAAGTATTTTACCTGAAAAGCTGGTGTTCACTGTTATACCGAGATTGCTTGCATTTCAGTTGGCGTAGACATTGGGTGTTAGTAAGTACAATGCTCACTTATATACTGGCAGCCAGCTTAAAGTACCTGAAAATTTGGAAGTCAAGTTCCTAGATCTTCCCTAGGATACAATAAGGCCAGTACTGAATAAGAAAAAGCAATTTTGGATATTTATTAACTGTGCAGAAAACGTTGCAAAACAACTGCTAGATTTGTGAAATAACTTTTTGATGCCCAAACAATTTGCAAGTTAGATACATATTTTTGTCACACTGGATACTACACTGACCAACATTAGCAAACTTAGTATTTCATCTACAAATAAGAGATCTTTCCTCACTTACTTGAAGTTACTTGGATAACTAATGTCATCTTTATTTATTTTGTTTCTTTTGGGTTTTCCTTTCCATTTAATCCTCTCTTTTGTTGTTTGAGAAACATAAGATGGAGGCGGTGAAATTCCAGGATCAAGAGAAGTTAGACTTGTCTGAGGCACAGGTAATGGTGAAGGCATCTCGAACACAGGCACTGAAACAATGGAAGAAAAGTTAGTGGATGTGTTTGTATAGACTAAGTATTTGCCTCTTGTAATTTCAAGAGGACTTTTTATTAATTGTAACAATCCCTGCTAAATCTGTTTAAGGAATGATTATATCCATGACACACTGTGAGCGTATTACCCAGTGTAGGCTTACTAATATTGGTTAACAGGTTAAAGACTACCTCCAAGTTTGAAATAACAGGATTATCTGTGTTGAATTTTCAACTTTTCCCTTCTACATACTCCTTGAGGTATAAGTTTGAGAAGTATAATCATTAATATAATTAATTCTCAGTTGCCCAGTTCAAGGCAGGGACACCACCTTCATTTTGATGGTAGCAAAGGTCTGCTTTCCAACAGAATTACACAATTTTCAGTATTTGAAAAGTTTAAAAAAACCTCAAGATTAACCAGTTACTAATAAAATAATAATAATAGCTAACTATATTTTTGATTTATAGTAGTTTACTATACATCTAATAATAGAAGAGAATTCACACATACAAGAAACTAGAAGTCTAGTACTGTTCCCCTCCCTGTTAAAGGTTTTGTTTTTATAGAGCACCTCCCCTTTCTTAACATAAACTCAGTTTAAATACAACACAGTTGTTAGAGACAGCAACTAACTACTCAACAAGAAAAGACTGCTAGTAGTTCTTAACCATATGTTTCTCTCCACAGCACAAAGTAAAGTATTGACTGTAGACTCAGTAATGAATGCTAGTTTCAAAATATATGTTCTCCTTATTATCAATTATCATAGTTAAGAACACAGAATGAGCAATTATGTTTTTTAATTATCCAAAAAAGCAACAGTTCTTAAAAATGCCATGTTCACAAAACCAAATCCACACTAATAGTCTCTAAAACCCTTATTTTCCTTATTATTACTTTTCTATATTACTAACATACTTTATTATCCAATTTTCATTATATAGAAAAATCTAAACAAGATAATCTGTCAATTTCCTGTAATAACCAATTTCTGTCCATTGTTAAGCAATTTTGCAATCACTTACACATGTACTTAACTTTAAGATGTGAAGAGTTCACAGAAGTCAAAGGGATTATGTTGGATCATATTAAAGAAGTTCTATATTAAAATCACAAATGAGTTTGATTCCCCATAGTTTAAATTCCAGGGTATTACTAATTAAGAGGTCTCTTGGTTTTTGGTACTGTTTCTCTCCCTCTGTGTGTGAAAACTTGCAAGCTGCTAATTGTGTTAGTACATTCTAAGACAGAGTCTGTTCTCAAAGCAATTCACAGAGACTCAAAGCAATACTCTAACAGAAACAGCACCCAGAGACTCCCCGCCCTTTTGTTGTATTAACAATTGTGATTAAAATAGAGATAGAGGATGTATGCGGATGGATGCTTGGTGTGGATAATAACTGAATGATCAGGGAGGTGCCAGCCTAAGAATCCAGTGTCCATCGGCTGAAGAAGGCGTCAAGTGGAAATAACCAGAGGACCCCCAGAGGACAGACTGGAATCCACCCAACAGCCTCAAGAATGGGAGAACCAAAGAACAAGATAACATCTTGGAGCCGTCAGGAATGTGCCATCTGCTGATTGATTCAGCAACAGCATGATGCAGCAATTCCCATAGACTGGCATAGGAAGAAATTCCTATAAAAATAGACTCTAAAAAGTGAGAACTTTGGGGTCTGATTCTGCAAACCAACTTCCAGGAGCATCAGATGAGCATCTGACAAGGCCCTGCTCCCTCCTCATGTCCAGGCCACCTGGCCAGTGGCTTGGCATGAGCAACTCTAAGGCTGGTAACTATGATAACAACTTTGCAGAACCTGTGTGTGTGTGTGTGTGTATGAATGAATGTGTGAATAAATATGAGATTGAATGAAATGTTATAGCTATAACTAACTGCTTACTATGATAACAACCTTGCAGAACCTGTGTGTGTGTATGAATGAATGTGTGAATAAAGATGAGATTGAATGGAATGTTACAGCTGTAACTAACTGCTTACTATGATTCTTTCTGTATTCACAATAAATGTGGTATTTTGCCTTTTTTCCCTTTAATAAGATCCTGCTGGTTTTCATTTTATTGGTACAACAATTACTCACATGCTTAAAGTTGAGCATCTGCATAAGCGTTTGCAGGACTGAAGCCGTAGTGTATCCCATACTGGAGTGAAGAATAAAAAACACCTTTGAAATGAGGTTAACTAATATGCGCAATTGGTGCAAACTACATATGCACAAGTGGTTTCCATTTAGAGAATCAGTAAATTAGTGTGCCATAAAGTATTAGAACAAAATATTTGTTTTCTGGGACTTACGACATAATAACCAGTATACTCTGACTTTCAATCACACTTTTAGAACCTAATCTAAAAGTACTATAGTATTCTACTGTAAGGGTCTATGCTTAACTTTACGGATATAAATAGGCCTATTGACATGCATAAATATTATAGAGATGTGCTGGATATCACACATATCTCCAAGTATGTAGATGTCAACTAGTGGCAGGTATGGTGGGTATGCCAGGGCTCACCAGATGATATATGGACTGGTTCAGTTTGCAAGTAGTGTCTGAAGCTTCATATCAGTTACATATGGATCACTTGTTTGACTTCTTAGCAATTATTGTTATTATTTATTTTACAGAGGGCCATTTCCATGTACCATGGCACATTAGAATAAGAACATTCAAAAACCATCCTGAACAACCCAAACTAAGACCCAGTCCTGAAAACTCTTCCAAGAGTAATCCCAATGAAGTCAATGGAAGGACACACACATGCATAAATGTTTGGAAGATCAGGGCCCTAATGTTCAAAAAAGGACACTGATTTTGTGATCCTCAGTTTATGGGTGCCCAACATGAGACAGCTTGTGCCTGATTATCAGAAGTACTGAGAACCTGTAGCTTCCTTTGACTTCAATATATAAATGTCTAATCACATACACATTTGTATATGGCTGAGTGGCAGCAGGAAGCATTTACAACAGTTCAGAGATCAAAGTAAAGACAAGATCTAAACTGTGAAAGTACTCAAATAAGTAGTTTAGTAAACAATTAAAACAATAGAGAGGAAAAGATCTCTTTATTTGTATAGGAGGAATACAAAACAAGTAAGTTCCTGATTCTACAAACACTTAAACACAAACACAGGATTAACTTTAAGCATGAGACCAAGTTCTTTGTGCAAATAAATTACAAAAAATCCAGTATCTTTATTTACAACTTCTCATACAAAAAGCCATTGAGTATGATGGATAACATGGTTCTTTTTGTTTTAACCCTTTGTGATGACCCTGTAGCAGAGTGTAAATACTCTGTACCTAACAAGGGGAAGAAAAAGTTACCGTGCTTTTCTAGAAAAACCTTTGTTAACACTGCAAAGGGAGTGTGGGAACTGTCAGGCATAGAATGAGAGGCTCACAGCTGGGCCTCATTAGGAAATAAAGCCTTATAAAAGGAAGTGTTTAAGCCCTTTGAATCCTTTGGCTTCAACAAGGTCTTAAGTTCTATTTGCTAAAAGTATTTTTATTTAGAAAACTTATAACTGATTTTTGTAACAGGTAAGAAACTTTGTATTTGCTCTACATTAATAACTTAGTATGTTTGCTTTGTATTCATTTTTCTATATAATCCAGTATAAATTCCTATTTTAAATTTCTCTGTTTTGAGAGGTTTCAGAGTAGCAGCCATGTTATTCTATATCTGGAAAAGGAGGACTTGTGGCACCTTAGAGATTAACAAATTTATTTGAGCGTAAGCTTTTGTGAGCTACAGCTCACTTCATCGAATAAATTTGTTAGTCTCTAAGGTGCCACAAGTCCTCCTTTTCTGTTTTGAGAGAACCTTGAAATTGCCCCTCTCCCACCCCCAATGGCTGCTAAGATTTTTATTAGCCACAGTATGTCACGGCTGTCCAGGTGTGTATAGAAGATCAAAGGGACTTGTTTCTAACAGTGTACAGAAAGATAGGTCTTCAAACAGCACTTTAGCACTACTATGAAATAACAGCATTGTATGTTATGTCTGAGAATCCAAAGGGTATGTTGCAAACTCCACCCTATAAATGATTCTATTTCAGTGCTGTTGGTTGTGTATAATTTATGAAGTGCTATATCTTTTAAAAGTACTTAAAATGTATGCCGTACATAATTTAGACCAGGTGCGGGCAAACTTTTTGGCCCAAGGGCCACATCTGGGTTGGGAAATTGCTTGTAGGGCTGGGGCAGGGGGGCGGGGTGTGGGGGTGCGGTGTGCAGGAAGGGGCTCAGGGCAAGGGGTTGGGGCAAAGGAGGGATGCGGGGTATATGAGGGGGCTCAGGGAACGGGGTTAGGGTGCAGGATGGGGCTTAGGGCAGGGGGCTGAGGTGCAGGAGGGGTGTGGGATGCAGCAGGGGGCTCAGGATGGGGAGTTGGGATGCAGCGTGGGGAAGGGGGCTAAGGGGGTTGGGGTGCATGGGGGTACAGGGTACAGCAGGGGGCTCAGGGCAGGGGGTTGGGGGGCAAGAGTGGTGCAAGGTGCAGGCAGGGGGTTTAGGGCAGGAGTTGTGGGGTGGGGTGCAGGAGGGGTTCATGTTCTGGCCCGGCGCCGCGTGCAGGAAGGGGCTCAGGGCAAGGGGTTGGGGCAAAGGAGGAATGCGGGGTATATGAGGGGGCTCAGGGAAGGGGGTTAGGGTGCAGGAGGGATGCAGGGTATATGAGGGGGCTCAGGGAAGGGGGTTGAGGTGCAGGAGGGGTGTGGGATGCAACAGGGGGCTCAGGACGGGGAGTTGGGGTGCAGCGTGGGGCAGGGGGCTAAGGGGGTTGGGGTGCATGGGGGTACGGGGTGCAGCAGGGGGCTCAGGGCAGGGGGTTGGGGGGCAGGAGTGGTGCGAGGTGCAGGCAGGGGGTTTAGGGCAGGGAGTTGTGGGGTGGGGTACAGGAGGGGTTCATGTTCTGGCCCGGCGCCGCTTACCTACAGCAGCTCCAGGGTGATAGCAGCACGCACCGGGGCGAGGGCAAGCTCCCTGCCAGCCCCAGCCCCGTGCCGAGCTGGGAAGCGGCCGGCACCATATTCCTGCGGCCCCTGGGGGTGGGGGCTGCAGAGGGCTCCATGTGTTTCCCTTGCTTGTGGGTACCCCCCTCCCCCCCCGAAGCTCCCATTGGCCGCAGTACCCCGTTCCTGGCCAATGGGAGCTTTGGGGGAGGTACCCACAAGCAAGAGCAGTGTGCGGAGCTCTCTGCCCCCCCACCCCAAGGGGTTACAGGGACATGGTGTGGCTGCTGTGCAGAGCCCGCAGCGGTGGCAATCCCACGGGCCGGATCCAAAGCCCCGAGTGGCCGGATCCGGCCTCGGGGTCCGTAGTTTGCCCACTCCTGATTTAGACTAAGGTATTCTAATGCACTAATCTATCAAGGATCTAGTTGTAATGTAAACAAATGTATGAAGTATGAATATTGCTTCTAAAGACCACATTCTTTATCTTCATGCTTTAACTGTTTTCTTTAATGGTAAGTTCTCACTCTGTTTCCTTGATGCTTGCTGTTGAAAATTATGAAACCGTTTATGGAAGTCTAGTGTAATGGCTTATATGTTGTACTACATTTTCCCAGTGCTAAGATTCATGCTACAGCTGATCATCTTTAGCAGAGATGTTGTGGTTTCTCTTAGGACAGAGGCTTCTATCAGTCTCCTGGACTGTCAGTAAAAGAATGAGAGATTCTATTAAGCCAACCTACTAATATGCAGATTAATACTGAAAGATTTTTTTTTTCACAATCATCTCATGTGATGTATATTGGAGAGAGCAAAAATTAATGTATCTTTATATTCCAATGTACTACACTTAACAGGTAACATATTATCCCATGTCTCTATTCTGTATATCATGTATAATTCCTTAAGTCTATTAATTATGTAAACTGTGTAGTCATACATGTATATGAAAAAAGCTTAAAGTTTATTCTTAGAATGTTTTGTCTTCAAGATGTAACGAAAATTGCTGTGAAATAAATACACATAGACTAATCTTCCAGATAGGGAAACTGAGACAGAGAAGTGAGTGGTTTATCCATGGCCAAAGAGACTCATTATCTAAACCAAGATGAAAATGCAGGATTTCTGGAGTAATTCTAGCGGACAGACAATTGCTTCACATCTAGATTACTATTACTATTGCAAGATTTAATTCTTTGTTCGTGATTTTTCTTAACCTCAGCAATGTTTGTGACTAATTTAAAATAGTTCATCACATTGACTTGGGATATGAAAAATCCTGTATTAAGTAAGTTTGAAAATGTCAACACCACGCTAGCTTGTTCTGAGATCAGACAGTACAAAAGTGAATTAAAGGAAAATTATTTAGATAATCTAAGCACAAAACATTAGCCTTGTCTCAGTGTTTTACATACAAATAAATTGGTTAGTCTCTAAGGTGCCACAAGTACTCCTTTTCTTTTTGCGAATACAGACTAACACGGCTGTTACTCTGAAACCTGTTTTACATACAGTTCTCAACAATTTCTCTGTTTAGAAGTATATCTTATCAATCTCCTGATATTGGAGAAATGAATAATTTTGAGTCATAAATAGACACTGTCTGGTCAGCATGCCTAAAATTGTCTTAGTATGACATAGATTCTATCAAAGCTTTACCTTGAAAAGTTCTTCATTTAGTAGCCCATAAAGAGGAAACATTGTTCACTCAAAAAAAATAAAAATAAAATAAAAATCTGAGAAACATATGACTGTCAGACAATGCATATGCCCTAGTTTTTTTTATATTTCACAGTAAGTCAAAAATCTCTGTGGTTTGGGGTTTAATTTTGTTTTTCTGAGCAGCAACATCTGTTTTTTGTTCTGTCCCCCCTCCCCTCCCCAAAAAATAATACATGAATCTGTACATCCATATGGGATTACTGTCAAGGAAGGTCAGTTCTTGGGCCTACCATCCTTGACCGAGTCTGCATGGAAATCCTGCTTCTCCCCAGTTGACAGAAACTTATAGCCCTCATTTGGATTGTATTAAGGTCTGCACATCCCAGTGCTGATAGATACACATGAGCCCATCCCTCATGTGATTGTATGTCAAGTATAGCTTTTAGCTACTGTAAGGGTCACATTCTGCTCATTAGCCTATGCAATCCCATTGACCCCAGTGAGGGCTGAAGATATACTATCAAAAAGGGTTACGATAAATGGTATTCTAGATTGATTTAATGTGAATTTTTCTTTTTATGTTAACCCGAGAAGTTTTTCTGGAGTGGCACATAATCTTAAATCTGTATTGGTATAATGATGTGGTGCTTACAGTAATCTTGAAGGAGTCAAAGTGAGACTACTGCATGAATGACTGACACTATCTTTATTTAATCTATGGTATCATGTAACAATGACTGACTTGGGTACTAGAATTTGTCTGAATTTCTTATTCTAACAGTCAGCAGAGTACATCTTAAAGCTAGCATTCACCTGGGAGTATTAGCAAAATAGGTGTATGGCTACACTTCACTACTTGAAATGCATGTTTGTTTGTTTTTTAAACTGACCTAAAATACAGCAGTACAAAACCAACATGAATATTGGAAAACTGGCCATGGTAATCCCATTTCTAACTGTTGTGACTGGAAATCCATTTGTGACAGGTTCAGTCACAGAGACCCCCTTGGGACTGTCACCTGACGTGCTGGAATAACAGTTTTCCCTTCCAGCTTGGGACTCCAGAACCCTGCCTGGTTGAGCCAGATCCGCTAGCCTGCTGCAACACAGACCCAGGTCTGGTCCACGCCCCCAAAACTGAAGACTTTAACCAAAAACTGCTCAACAGGTCACCTATCTCCAGCACCCAGACACCCAGCTCCCAATGGGATTCAACCCCCATATAAGTCCATTTTACTCTGCATAAAGCTTATACAAGAGAAACTCCTAAATTGTTCGACCTCTATATCACTGATAGAAAGAGAGATGCACAGCTGTTTATTCCCCCAAGTATTAATCACTTACTCTGGGTTCATTAATAAATAAAAGTGATTTTATTAAGAATAAAAAGTAAGATTTAAGTGGTTTCAAGTAATAAAATAAATCACCAAGCAAAATAAAGCAAGAACACTTAAGTCTAAGCCTAATACATTAAGAAACTGATTACAGGTAACATCTCTCCCTCAGAGATGTTCCAATAAGCTTCTTTCACAGACTAAACTCCTTCTTAGTCTGGGCCCAATCCTTTCCCATGGTTCAGTCCTTGTTAGCAGATATCTTAGGTGGGTTTTTCTCATGACTGGCAGCCCATGAGTGGCAGACCACTTTGTTCTGTTCCACCCCCTTTTATAGCTTTGGCCCAAAGCGGGAATCTTTTGTCTCTCTGGGTCCCCACCCTGCCTTCTAAATGGAAAAGTACCAGATTTAAGATGGATTCCAGTATCATGTGACATGGTCACATGTCCTGTGAGACCCCAGCCTCCATTCTTCCTGGGCTGGCTCACACATACATAGGAAGGCTTGCAGGCAAATAAACCATTTACAACCAATTGTCCTAGTCAATGGGAGCCATCAAGATTCTAAACCACCATTAATGGCCCACACTTTGCATAGTTACAATAGGACCTCAGAGTTATACTTCATATTTCTAGCTTCAGACACAAGAATGATACATGTATACAAATTGGATGAACACACTCAGTCGATTATAAGCTTTGTAATGATACCTTACAAGAGACCTTTTGAATAAAGCATATTCCAGTTACATTATATTCACATTCAAAGGATATTTTCATAAAGTATATGGAGTACATCACACCATTTTGCACAAAAAAATGGCAGTTTGAATCAGTGAAAGTCTTTGCTGCACAGATGGAGAGTTAAACCTAAAATAAAGGTTAGAGAAACTACTTTTTTATGAGGATAAAATTCCAACATCTTGATTTTGAGAAATTTCTTGTATCTAGGAGGAGAAATGTCAAACTCTGCTTCTTCAGGTAAAGAAAGTTTCATTAATGTGTTTACACATCCCAAAGTTGATAGCTTTGTAAAGATATTAAAGGCCATCTTGGTGTTTTTTTTATTCACCAGAATTCAGGTTAAATTTACTTAGCTCACAAGTCTGGCAATTAGCAAAATCTTTAGTTATGAAAAGTCCTCCTGGGATGTGTGAAAAATGAAGAGCCCAGTCCTGCTCCAAATGTAGTAAATGACAATGCTCTTAATGACTTTACTGGCTGTAAGATCAAACCCCTAGTAATATGCTTTGCCCCGGTGCAGTAAAGTACAATTTACATCATCTATTTCGCCCAAGCCTGCAAAATTCTGAGTGCCCTTTGTGAAATGCCAAGGAACCCTAACTATAATGGTGAAGTCATGGAAGTTCAGGGGTCTAGGCACCTCACGGGATCAGGCCCTTATTTTGGACAGCATATATCAATTATATGCCCAGAAAGATGTTTGACAATGTTTGGTATTTTTCCTTGATAGTCTTAAGTGGTTTCTGATCATCTAAACAGATGTTGTGACTGTGTATTTTGGAAAGTGAAGTGGTAAGTGCTTGTCACACTCTTATAGCTGTTCTGAGTTTTGTTTTCTCACACAGTCCACCTCAATCTTAATCCTCAATTCTGCATTTATCTGCCTGAATACTTCACTGTAGTGAAGGAGTCTATTCTGGTCGTTTGGAGCAGGGATATGTAGCAGCCTAGCTGGATTTGTTTTTTCCAGTTAATGTTTTTGTTGTTGATCTCTCATTTTTTACCATTTTTCTATCTGGGTGGGGTTGTTTCTTTCACTGATCAGAAGTCTAATGTTGAGTCCCAGGAATGACATTAAATGAAAACATAATCCACTGTTTGGATTTTTTTGGTTTTGTTTCTTTTTTAGTCTCCAGTGTGTTGCAGTAGAGAGAAAATTTGGTTGTGATGTCACCAGAAGTCCAGTGCTCACTTCTACATTGATTATAAGGAAAGGAGTACTTGTGGCACCTTAGAGACTAACCAATTTATTTGAGCATGAGCTTTCGTGAGCTACAGCTCACTTCATCGGATGCATACTGTGGAAACTGCAGAAGACATTATATGCACAGAGACCGTGAAACAATACCTCCTCCCACCCCACTCTCCTGCTGGTAATAGCTTATCTAAAGTGATCATCAACCTGCTGAGGTAAATCACAGTTGATACATAGCATATTGTGACCCAGGGCCCCATGAGAGATAATGGCTAGAGGCCTGAGACCTAGAAAGGGTGTGCTCATACTGAGAGGTTTCAGAGTAGCAGCCGTGTTAGTCTGTATCCGCAAAAAGAACAGGAGTACTTGTGGCACCTTAGAGACTAACAAATTTATTTGAGCATAAGCTTTCATGGGTTACAGACCACTTCATCAGATGCACAGAATGGAACCTATAATAAGAAGATAGATAGATATGCATACAGAGAACATGAAAATGTGGAAGTAGCCATACCAACTGTAAGAGACTAATTAAGCTGAGCTATTATCAGCAGGAGAAAAAAACTTTTGTAGTGATAATCAAGATGGCCCATTTAGACAGTTGACCAGAAGGTGTGAGGATACTTAACATGCGGAAATAGATTCAATACGTGTAATGACCCATACTTATACTGAGAGGGATCAGAAGTGCATTTAGGCTGGTAGCTGACACAGGGTTTCTGTGAAGGTTTTGTCCTAACAGGTGTAACAGTAGAATGAGTAGGATTACACTGTAAAAAGGTTTACTGGAGTGTTGAGTGGTTTCTTCATGGTATAGAGGCCCACATGCTTGGAGTGCTTTTCTAATTCTGAACAACCCTATATCTCTTATGAGGCCTAGGTATGTATAACCTAGAATGTATTTGATTTCCATGTCTCAGGCATTCATTTAGTCTGGTGAGTTTTGCCTTTTCTTTCAAATATTGAGACTTGTTTGCTGGAGGGGAAAAAAAATCAATGAGCATTTAATTGTCAAGTGCAAATCCCAGGTTTGGGGCTGGTTCCAATACGGCAGGTTAACCACTGTTGATTGTGTTGAAAAAAGTTAGCTGGCCTTCCTTTCTTTCCCCTCTATTTGCATATTTATTTCTATCCTACATTTGATAGATTAGTATATGGATTTCATGTCCTGTTTTTTCCACCAATACTATTTTCTAATCATTGTAAGACTTAATACTAGGTGCCAGACTGAGTTAAATGATTCTTTGGGGGGTGGGTGGGTGGGACGGGACTACAAAGCAGGCAAATGCTACCTTGTTCAGTTTCTTCTCTGAGTATCTGTAGGATAAAGATGTGGTTTATATCTTTAAGAGGAGTCCAGTCTGACTTTAAGGGACAACTTTGTTGATCAAGCCATGTATTTTAAAAGATATTACAAAAGAATTTGCAGTTACTGTAGTTAATATAGATGTCTATTAGTGTGGGTTGAGGGCTTCCGTTTTTCAGTGTGACTACCTCACAAAGTATCTGAGTTGATTTTAAAATAGGCCTTCCTAAAAGCAGTCATTGCTGTTTCAGCATTTTGTTTGATATAATATCTGGGCCACATGATTTCTTGACTTTGAGGACAGTGGTGGCCTCATGTGGGGAAAACATGCAATGCAAAGAAATAGAAAAACTGCAGCCAGTATATGCAGACGTTTTCTGAACAAGCTCAGGGTCATGAATAGCTCAAATAAAGGGGACTCTAATGCCCAACAAAGGGGAAGGGAACTTATGGAAATGGCTGTCAGTTGTCAAGTTCAATGAATAATACACACTGTCCCCAAATCTTTCGTGATTTCAAAAATCCAGGCATATAAACTTGAACTTCTCCTTGTGACCTGTTAAACTTTTAACCTTACCCATTGCCGTGCATCACTGAGCACTAAACAATTATCAACAGTGAAGTGAAACATAGCCCTGGTCTACACTACAAGTTTAGGTCGAATTTAGCAGCGTTAGATCAATTTAACCCTGCACCCATCCACGACGAAGCCATTTTTGTCGACTTAAAGGGCTCTTAAAATTGATTTCTGTACTCTTCCCCAGCGAGGGGAGTAGCACTAAAATTGACCTCGCTGGGTCGAATTTGGGGTAGTGTGGATGCAATTCGATGGTATTGGCCTCCGGGAGCTATCCCAGAGTGCTCCATTGTGACCGCTCTGGACAGCACTTTCAACTCAGATGCACTAGCCAGGTACACAGGAAAAGCACTGGAAACTTTTGAATTTCATTTCCTGTTTGGCCAGTGTGGCAAGCTCATCAGCAGAGGTGACCATGCAGTCCCAGAATTGCAAAAGAGCTCCAGCATGGACCGAATGGGAGACACTGGATCTGATTGCTGTATGGGGAGATGAATCTGTGCTATCAGAACTCTGTTCCAATAGATGAAATGCCAAAATATTTGAAAAAGTCTCCAAGGGCATGATGGACAGAGGCTATAACAGGGACCCGCAGCAGTGCTGCATGAAAATTAAGGAGCTCAGGCAAGCCTACCAAAGAGGCAAACAGTCACTCTGGGTCAGCGCCCCAGACATGCTGCTTCTATGATGAGCTGCATACAATTCTAGGGGGTGCCCCTACCACTACCCCAACCCTGTCCGTGGACACCTGCAAGGGGGGAGTCTCACGCAACAGGGATGAGGATTTTGGGAACGAGGAAGATGAGGAGGAGGATAGTGCACAACAGGCAAGCAGAGAAACTGTTCTCCCCGACAGCCAGGAACTGTATCACCCTAGAGCCAATACTCTCTCAAGGCGGGCTCCCGGACCATAAAGCCAGAGAAGGCATCTCTGGTGAGTGTACCTTTGTAAATATAATACACGGTTTAAAAGCAACCATGTTCAATGATTGATTTGCCCTGAAGACTTGGGATGCATTTGCAGCCACTACAGCTACTGGAAAAGTCTGTTAACGCATCTGGGGATGGAGCGGAAATCCTCCAGGGACATCTCAATGAAGCTCTCCTGGAGGTATTCCCAAAGCCTTTGCAAAAGGTTTCAGGGGAGGGCAGCCTTATTCCATTCTCCATGGCAGGACACTTTACCATGCCAGGCCAGTAGCACATAATCTGGAGTCATTGCATAACAAAGAATGGCAGCATATGGTCCTGGTGTTTGCTGGCATTCAAGCAACATTTGTTCTTTATCTCTGTTATCCTCAGGAGAGTGATTTCATTCATGGCCACCTGGTTGAAATAGGGGAATTTTATTAAGGGGACATTCAGAGGTGGCCGTTCCTGCTGGGCTGTTTGCCTGTGGCTGAACAGAAATCTTCCCTGCTATTAGCCACGCGGTGGGGGGAGGGGATGAAGCGATCATCCCAGAGAATTGGGTGTGTGTGTGTCGGGGGGGGGGGGGTAGTTGGGTTTGTGCTGCACATTAACCCGAAAACCGCAGCCCCTCCTTTTAAATTGCCAACCCATTTTAAAGGGCCAACCCAATGGCTGTTTGGTATGTGAAATGAGGGCGCTGCTGTTTGAAACCATTCCCACATGTTATGAAGGTTAAAGAAGCCAAAAGACTGTGGCTTACCATGGCTGTCTGCAAGTCGAATTCTGTTGCCCGCCGGCCCTGCGTGTATGATCTCTCACCAAACCGGCAGACCCTCAATGTAAGAGGCAAAATGCAACCTTGTACCGAATGCACTTGTGCTATGTAATGTTAACAGCAAGGTTCACCCTGAAAGTCTACCCATTGTTCTCTAAAATGTGTCTTTTTAACTACTACTCTCCCTTTTTTTCCTCCCGCAGCTGCAAATGTTTCAACGCTCACACTATAATCTCCTTACCAGAGGCTAGCGAAGATTAGAAGGCGAAAAAACCCACTCGCGATGAAATGTTCTCTGAGCTCATGCAGTCCTCCCACACTGAAAGCCCAGCAGAATGTGTTGAGGAAGACAATGTTAGAGTCCAGGAAAGCACAATATGAACACAAGGACAGGTGGCAGGTTGAAGATGATAGGTGGCGTCAGCTTGCTGACAGAAGGCAGGAGTCAATGCTGAGGCTACTGGAGGATCAAACTGATATGCTACGGCATATGGTTGAGGTGCAAGAAAGGCAGCAGGAGCACGGACCATCGCTACAGCCCCTGTGTAACCAACTGCCCTTCTCCCCAAGTTCCATAGTCTCCTCACCCAGACGCCCAAGAACGCAGTGGGGCGGGACCTCTGGGCACGCAAGCACTCCACCCCAGAGGACTGCCCAAGCCACAGAAAGCTGGCATTCAATAAGTTTTGAAGTGCAGTGTGGCCTTGTCCTTCCCTCCTCCTCCACTCCTCCTGGGCTACCTTGGCAGTTATCCCCCTATTTGTGTGATGAATTAATAAAGAATGCATGAATTTGAAGCAACAATGACTTTATTGCCTCTGCAAGTGGTGATCAAAGGGGGGAGGGGAGGGTGGTTAGCTTACAGGGAAGTAGAGTGAACCAAGGGGCGGGGGTTTTCATCAAGGAGAAACAAACATAACTTTCACACCGTAGTCTGGCCAATCATAAAACTGGTTTTCAAGCTTCTCTTATGCGCACCGTACCCTCCTGTACTTTTCTAACCACCTTGGTGTCTGGCTGTGCGTAATCAGCGGCCAGACGATTTGCCTCAACCTTCCACCCCACCATAAACATCTCCCCCTTACTCTCACAGATATTGTGGAGCGCACAGCAAGCAGTAATAACAATGGGAATATTGGTTTCGCTGAGGTCTAAACGACTCAGTAAACTGCACCAGCACGCTTTTAAACATCCAAATGCACATTCTGCACTTGCTCAGCCTGTAGTTGAACAGCTCCTGACTACTGTCCAGGCTGCCTGTGTATGGCTTCATGGGCCATGGCATTAAGGGGTAGGCTAGGTCCCCAAGGATAACTATAGGCATTTCAGCATCCCCAATGGTTATTTTCTGTTCTGGGAAGAAAGTCCCTTGCTGCAGCTGTTGAAACAGACCAGAGTTCCTGAAGATGCGAGTGTCATGTACCTTTCCCAGCCATCCCCCATTGATGTTGGTGAAACGTCCCTTGTGATCCACCAGTGCTTGCAGCACCATTGAAAAGTACCCCTTTCAGTTTATGTACTCGGTGCTCCGGTGCCAAGATAGGGATATGGGTTCCGTCTATGGCCCCACCACAGTTAGGGAATCCCATTGCAGCAAAGTCATCCACTATGACCTGCACATTTCCCAGACTCACTACCCTTGATAGCAGCATCTCAGTGTTTGTGTTGGCTACTTGGATCACAGCAACCCCCACAGTAGATTTGCCCACTCCAAACTGATTCCTGACTGACCAGTACCTGTCTGGCGTTGCAAGCTTCCACAGGGCTATCGCCACTCGCTTGTGAACTGTGAGGGCTGCTCTCATCTTGGTATTCTGGTGCTTCAGGGCAGGGGAAAGCAAGTCACAAAGTTCCATGAAAGTGCCCTTATGCATGCAAAAGTTTCGCAGCCATTGGGAATTGTCCCAGACCCACAACACTATGTGGTCCCACCAGTCTGTGCTTGTTTCCCAGGCCCAGAGTTGGCGTTCCATGGCATGAACCTGCCCCTTTACCACCATGATGTCCACACAGCTGGGGCCTGTACTTTGAGAGAAGTCTGTGTTCATGTCCTCATCACTCTCCTCACCGCACTGCCATCGCCTACTCGCCTGCTTTTGCAGGTTCTGGTTCTGCACATGCTGCTGGATAATGCATGTGGTGTTTAGAATGGTCATAACTGCCGTGGTGATCTGAGCGGGCTCCACGCTTGCCATGGTATGGTGTCTGCAGGAGAACAGTGTGGTAGTGGAAGCGGCGGGTGGATGACGATGCTGAGAGCAATATGGCACCCGCAGGGAAAAAGGCACAAAACGATTGTTGGCTGTTGCTTTCATGGAGGGAGGAGAGCAGCCTGAGGCAGAATGGCCCCCTCAAGGATTGAACTCATAACCCTGGGTTTAGCAGGCCAGTGCTCAAACCACTGAGCTATCCCTCTGCCAAAATTCCAGGCAGGACTGAATCTCCATTAGACAAAACTTAAAGAAGAGAATGACCTGAGTCACTCCATTTATGTCCAGGCACCCCGACAGACCTCACCAAGATCTGCCAGGAGCCCCCAAGTCTGCCCAGGAGCCCCAACTGACCTCACCGAGGCCAGCCAAGAGCACCCAGGAGACGACGAGGACGGCTACCAGTCATAATGCACCATCTGCTGCCACAAGGCAATGAGCTGCTGCTGTGTAGCAATGTAGTCCCGTGTCTGCCAGCACCCAGGAGACGTACAGTGACGGTGAGCTGAGCAGGCTCCATGCTTGCTGTGGTATGGCATCTGCACGTGTAACCCAGAAAAAAAGGCATGAAACTATTGTCTGCCATTGCTTTCATAGAGGGAGGGGAGGCCTGATGACGTACCCAGAACCACCCGCAACAATGTTTTTTGCCCCATCAGGCATTGGGATCTCAACCCAGAATTCCAATTGGTGGCGGAGACTGCGGGAACTGTGGGATAGTTACCCACAGTGCAACACTCCGGAAGTTGATGCTAGCCTCGGTACTGTGGACGCACTCTGCCGACTTAATTGTCTTAAGTGGGGATACACACAATCGACTGTATAAAATCAATTTCTAAAAAATCTACTTCTATAAATTTGACCTAATTTTGTAGTGTAGACATAGCCTCAGATTCACGCTGCTCAGGTGTAAATGAATTCATAAGGCACAAGGCAGTGGAGAATAAGGTCCTCCAGGACCAAGGTCCTCCAGGACCAAACTCCACCCTGATTTACACCCTAAACAGGCCTAATTAAATTAATGGAGTTCCATAGGCTAAATTAGAGTTGTCTTTGGCTATATATTTTAAAACTAAACCAATGAAGTTCTTGAGGGCTAGAAAGTATACCAATTCCTGGAAGATTAATTATTTATCTGGCTACTCTATTACTTGTATTTTACCATAACTTTCTAGAGTGGATTTTCAACCCCCATTAGTAAAAGCTGTACAATGCTTTATATCTGCAAACATCAACCCATGCATTTTGACTCTCCTGTGACATACCCTCACTCAGCACATGCAGAGAATGACTTGGCAGCTTTGTAAGTACATAAGAATGGCCATATTGGATAAGACCAATGGTCCACCTAGCTCAGTATCCTGCCTTCGAACAGGGGCCAGTGCAGAGCCTTCAGAGGGAATGAAGAGAACAGGGCAACCATTGAGTGATCTGTCCCCTGTCATCCTGTCCAGAATCTGTCAGTCAGAAGTATAAGGACACCCAGAGCACAGGGTTGCATCCTGGACCATCTTGGCTAATGGTCTCTATGGGCTTTTCTTTTTTTTTTAAACCCATTTACACTTCTGGCCTTCACAACACCCCCTGGCAACAAGTTAAACAGTCTGATGGTGCACTGTGTGAAGAAGTACTTCTTTTGATTTATTTTGAACCTGCTGCCTATTAATTTCATTGGGTGAGCCCTGGTTCTTGTTATGTGAAGGGATATAACACTTTCTTATTCACTTTTTCCACACCATTCATCATTTTGCAGACCTCTATTTTATTCCCCCCACCCTTGTAAATCTCTTTTCTAAAATGAACAGTCCCAGTCTTTTTAATCTCTTATCAAATGAAAGCTATTCCATACCTTAATCATTTTTGTTGCCCTTCTTGGTAACTTTTCCAATTCTAATATCTTTTTTGAGATTAAGCAACCTGAACTGTACATAGTATTCAAGGTGTGGGCATACGCTTGTATGCTTTTCCTCTGAAATTCCCACTGATTAGCACTGATTCAGCTCCACTAGCGGTAGCAATGATTGGAGCACTAGTGCAGATGAGGCTCCAGGAGTCCTCCAAAATTCTAATGACCGTAGTCCCTTATACCACTCAGGTCTAGAGGTCATTTTGATAAAAATGTCAATGTCCTTTCCATGCCAGCTCTCCCACAAAAAGGGTGCCCCAAAAAGGCTAATCAGAAGTAGCAGTGAGGGATAATACAGATAGTAACAACCAAAGGTTACGTAGCTTTATTGAAGCCATTACTCTAGGCAGAGGAGCAACTAACCCTGATGAAACTAGTAAATGAAGCTGCTTACTTTATTCATTGCAGGCTATACAGTGCAAAAACATCTAATGATTAGAAGAAAGGACTGGGAATCACAAATTGAATTAAACGCTCTCCATTCTACCAACAAATTGCTGTGACTAGAGCAAATTGTTTAACTGTGCCTCACTTTCCCCTTCTATAAAGTGGAGTAACATTCCTCCTGAGGGTGCTGAGGATTAGATATTTGATATCCCCAGCTGAAAGATGCTATACCCATGCAGAGCACTTGTAGGAATGCTGTATTACTGTCAGGGTCAGATTAACTTTTCTTGGGCCCGGTGCCAAACATATTTGTGGGCCCCCATGGGGCAAGGTGCAGGGAGGTGGGATGGTCAGTCTCCATAGTGAAGGGAAGGCTGGGGGTAATGAGGCACAGCACAGCAGGAGCAGCCCCGCTCCGCGCAGCTCAGCAGAAGGGTACTGTTTACAAACCTGCAGCTGCCAGACACACACTGGCCTGCCCAGCCCTGAGCCGTCAGCATACCCCTTCCCCTTGAGGGCTGGCCCGCACAACACCACCCCCTGCCCAGTGCCCCATCCTTATGCCCAGCGCCCCCTCTCCCAGAAACCTCCACCACAGATCTCTATGCCTAGCCCTCACCCCTCCCTGAGACCTCCCCCGCTGGCCTCCCACCACAACTGCACAGCACCCTGCACACCACACTGCTCGCCATCACCCCCTGCCATAGACCTCGACACTGCCCACCACCTTCCTCACAGTCCCACCATCACAGCTGCACAGCACCCCATATTCCTGAGGGGATTCTAAACAAAAAAATTAAAAATTCTGCACATAATATTTTAGAATTCTGCACATTTTGTTTGTCAATAAATAAATGTGGAGGCTCCAACATGGCAGTGGAGAGCACAGGCCACTGGTTGCATAGAGATGGGAGATTACCCTGCAGCCTCCCCTGACCCTACCTCTGTGCAGGGACTCAGCGGTGAGGCTGCACCCAACCCTGACACAGTGCAAGGGCCAGGCCTGCCCCAGAAATACCCTGAGACCCTGCCCCCCTGTGCCAGCTGTACAGGCTCAGCCCAGCAGCAGGATCCAAGTGCAGAGGACTTCGTGTGGGGGGATCCAGGTGGGGGTAAGAGAGTTCTCTGTGGGGCAATCTGGATGCGGGTGGCTCAGTGGGAGATCTGGATACACAGAAGCTCATTTGGGGGTTTCAGGTGCAGGAGCTCTGCAGGGGATCCAGGTTAACGGGCTCAGCCGGAGTGGGGGGAGTCTAGGAGCAGGGGAGGTGGGGTTCATTTGGGTGGGGGTCCAGGTGGGTGGGGCTCAGTGGAGAGGGTGTCTGGAGGGGCTCATCGGGGTGGTACAGATGCAGGGGAGATGGGGCTTGTCAGGGTGAGGGTTCGATAGGCCTGCTTAACAGGGGACCCCAGCTTCTGCCAAGGGGATGCCGCATGCTGGGCTCCACCTTCCCTCCTACTCCTGCTTCCTTCATCCCCTTCTCTTCCCCACTGCCCCATCTTCTCCCCATCCCACCCCTTTTGTCCCCGCTGCCTCTTTCCCCCAGGCCCCGCCTCCCTCCGCCCCCGCTTCCTCTGCCCCCTTCTCTTCCCTATCCCATGCCCCTTCCCCACCGCTCCATCTCCTCCCCACCCCCTTCCTTCCCCACTGCCTCTTTCCCCCTAGCCCCAGCCTGCCCCTGCCCTTTCCCACCATAGGCACTCACTGTTGTACAGAAAACAGGATGGCTCCCAGCACACAGAAGGGGAGCTCAACCAGCACTAGGACCCAGAAAGTGGCATCTTCTGAGCAGCACCCTCTTTTTTCAGTTGGGCAGCTCTGTGCTTGCAGAAAGCGGGGGAGGCAGTGGCGTGTGACTCCGTGTGCCCCCATGCCTCGCCTCTGTTTGCGGGCACTGCCCCCCAAACTAAACCCATGGGTATGCTCAGCTGCCACTCCCCTCCCCTTGCTTTTCGGTCACTTTTGAAAGGAAAGAAAAGAAATCTGCAGGGGATCTGTTTTCACTCCCCCAGGAGTACCCCACACAGACCCTCCAGAGACCCAGTCTCCCACACCCTTCCTGCCCCCAGCCACACTCACCGGCCTGCTGGCACCATGGTAAACCCGGTACTGATTAGTGTTAAAGTACTCCAGGAAGAATATTTATTTGTCTAGTGCTCTGCTGTGGATGAAAGCTTACAGATAGTAAGATACTGTCACTAACGTGAGGGGCTTATAATCAAGAAGACTACAAAAATATTCCATAGGGTTCGGAGTATATCAGTGGTAGGGATAATTATACTCTGGGAGTGTAATGTTCTGGGGTAGAGAGGACAGGGGTTTTTTTCTGTACATTCATTTGAAAATCAGTTACACTTGCTGGAATCCTGCACCACTGCAGAGACAGGTTTTAATTATTCAGTTGCATTCCTTATGAGACAAGTGGCACAGCTCCTGTTTCACTGTTAAGTTCAGAGGCTAGCTTGTCTGAAGGTTGGCACATACTCTATCCCTGTCTCTGAGCAGAGCTCCCAGTGATATCCGGGAAATTCTGTAGAAATACTGAATGGAGAATAAGGGCCACTAGTGCCAAATCTTGCAAAGAACTGAGTACCCTCAGCCCTGCTGGCGTCAGTGGGAGTTGGATATTGAGGCCCAAATCAGGCCCATGATCCACTCCCTGAGGGTAGTAGTGGAGTGGATATTGAATCTGAAACCCAAGAATGATAATTACTTTGAGATCTGCTGGGTTTCATGAATGCCATAAGTGTCCATACTGATTTTTTGTATGGTTCCCTCTTGCTCCCAACTATATTTAGCAATGCTATATGTGTAGCCTGACCCAAAGTTGGGTATATATAATTGTAAACTTGAGGATTAACAGGTTCTTGTCCCAAGATCAGGCCCAGTAAGATTATTGCAAAATCATCATATAATTTGGGAACCCCGATGTGAACAGGTGCAACACTCACACCATAGGAACTCTCTCTCTCTCGATAGATATAGATATATAGATAGATATAAATATGATTTCTTAATAATTTAGCAAAGTTATACACACACTTAAACCCAACAAGGCAGATAGAGATAATACAGAAAGTACATTTGGGCATCCATACTTACACCCTTATCTTTCTTAACCTACTTAACCATTATCTTACATACTTAACCATTATCTTTCTCTTCACCGTCCTTGTCCTTATCTTCCCCAGTGGCCATCATTCTGGGCCCTACCAAGGTCTACATCTCTCCACCCTTCTGCTGTCCCTGGGACGTTACTTTTATAGTAGGTTACACTGATGCTGCCTTGTCCAATGCATATTCAATAGAGGTCCTTATTTGTATTTCCACCCCCCAAGGTGTCCATTTGCTATAGGTTAGTATATGTATGATGTTACCATATTAGCATACACGTCAATTTGTTGTCATGTTAGCTTTGCGGTCGGACATTCTGTCTGGAACTTTCTGTATGCTGGTATGGGTGGCTGATGTCGGTATTCTGGACAAAATTCCCCCTCTTGCATGCTACTTTCAGTTTCCTATAACTTATGAGTTACTTAAACTTATCTATACCAAAGGTTATAGGCCTCAAGCCTCATGCTATCTACTAAAGCCAAATCTTACAGAATAAAAGCCTGTAGGTTCCTTGCATTACTACTAAATATAATAAAGCAGAATAACAAAACAATGAATATTAATACAGGTAAGCTGGCCCACTGGGCTACATATGGTAACAAGGGCGGCCAACGAAATTCTATGTTCTCTAGTACACCAGACTTTTGGCATAGACAAAGCCTAAATCATTTTTTATTAATCCTCTACCGTGCCTGTAACGTTGTCCTCAATGGTGCTTTGGCCACCACTGTGATGGCACATGCTCTGAGACTAACCATGTTTGTCCATCACTACATCAATATGTTCCAGTGGACTAACAGTGTTGATAGGAAGAACTAGTATAGCAGCTATGTTGGTTCAACTAGTCCTCCCGGTGGAATCCCACAAAACTCTTAGCCACCCTTCAGGCATTACTTTATAACTTAAAAATGCTTGGTTACCTGTCAAGTTGGCTGCATACAGGCCTGAGACAGTTGTGGCTGCTCAGCTCTGCCTCCTCCTAACACTGTTCATGATGAATCTAATCTGAGTGCTGCCCAAGTATCAGGCTGAAGTCAGCTGCCCTGGGCAGCTGTCTCATCCTTCCGTGACACCTCAACCCAAACATCAATAAAACAAATAAGCATAAATAAAACACAGCTTGGACATCTACCTTTTAAAAAAACATTAAAAATCTCTTCTCCTTTGAGAGTGCACCAGAAAAAGCCAGGACACAAATCAACGGCTGATAAGTAAACAAGACACTCACTTCATGCACTCACTTCACTGGGAATTGCTGTAGCTGTCTAGGCCCACTGCCCCAGCAGTGCCTCATTTCTGAAATCTGAAAGAGAACACAACACCATTGTCATCAAACCTGGCATAAAGTAACTTAAATTTACCCTGCCTCCCCACTTTCCTCCTGAGAAGCGGTACATCCCCTGCTGCTCTACTGCATTATGTGGTGAAGGAGACAGCGACACTCCACTAGTTGATGGAGCAATATCACCTGAAATCAGACTATTCCAATCTTTTTCCTAAAGAGAAACACTAGAGAAAGAAACCACTAGTATAGCAACAAAATAAAACACAACCTTCTCCACAAATAAAATAAAACTCAATTATTTTGGTGGGAAGAAATGAATTAAATCAAGCAATACACTTCAAAAACCAAGACCAAAAGTTGTCAGTGCTTACAATGATATACACTGGACCTCATGGCCCACAGGCAATCTAGCAAGTGGTCCAGAGGGAGCTGATGAGTCTTTTCCATGGCATCTACTCTGCTGCATGCTTGTGCTTGCATAGTCGCTGATCCTGGTGACACACATGTACTGTTGTTGATTTTTTTCAGGAAAGAACTGACACATTCAGTGTAACAAACAATGGTCAAGAAGTCTAAATAGACAGTGGATATAATGTACTTGTTCAAAGGAGCTGTGCTGGGCTAAGACACAACATCCTATACACCCAACTGTGCTTCCATATGTGGATGTGGTGCACTGTGCATCTGAAACAAAATGGCTAGTGTGGATGCTCTACATAACTGCTGTTTGCAGTGGTTCAGTTAGTGTAGATGCCTGTTCCAGATACACTCTAGTGTTACCTTTCTGATTCACATGCATAATGGTGGTGGTGAAGAGTTTGCTCATGTTGTGGTAGTTTAGATTTTGTGCCCTTTTTTTTTTTTTTCTTGACTTGTGTAACTTTCCCCTTAGTCTCACTTTGTGAAAAACTCCTGGAGGGCTAGAGCAGGTGGATCCTAGGTGTTATGACTCAGACTCCTGGCTTCCTTTAACAGTATTATGCTTTTATCTCAACAAAATGTGTTTTATCCTTGGCTTAGTGGCTGGGTTGTAGTAATTTGCACACCGTTATCTTGATGCAAAGAGTTATTTTAATTAGAATACTTCATTTAACACAATTTTATGCATGGGAGGTGCACTTGTCCTGAGATGCAAATACCTTTTACATACTACCTGGGAAGGGGGGGTGGAGGAAAAAATAATCATGCTGACTTGTAGTAAATGAGCTTGTTACCCCAAATACTGCTGGCAAGTGTAAATTCCACTTCCTGACCCAGTGGGGATGCGCTCCTAAAGGAAGATCAGGTATTTTTGCCATCACACCTCTTAGGGATAGTGCTATGGCGAACAGTCCTGAAGTGTGGTTGGAACATTGCAGGTGGAGGCTGCCTAGGCCATTACCCAAGCCAAGGTTGTTAAAAGCCCTCTGTTGGACGGGTGGGTTGCAGGTGCATTGTCATTACAACCCCCCTTCCAAAGGAGGACATTCTACCACAAAAGGCCCTGGATCATGTTGGCAGAAACTGGTGAAAACTAAAACTGAATCTAGCCCATTATGTGAAATTTTGGCATTGTACTTTTGCCCTAGTTCCAAAATCCTGTAGACATGCTTTTTGTGTATAGGCACCATTATTTTAGCACCTTTTAAAGGAAAACTGTTAGAAAATGTAGGTGCAATACTGCAATGCATGCAAGCTAAAGAATAACTTTACTTTTTGCTTCCTCTGCTATTCCCTTCCCCTTGTCTATCCAGGATCTACTGGAAACATGAACCTTCTTAAGTGCTATGCCAACCAAATCACTGCTTCCATAGTTGGTGTTTCTCACTTTTGGGATGGCCTAGGAATTCAACCGCAGGCTCAAATGTGTGTGGGTGGTTGTGTGGGGGGACTGGATTCCACTCCACATCAACTTTTCATTTATGAGCTTGGAAATTGGTTTGGAATCTAGTTTACACGGACTTACTCTCTGCTTATTTTATTTCAGTAGACTTTAACTCATTATTGTTAAAATTATATTTAATTTTCTTTGAGTTAGGCACCTGTGTCATCAGTGTGGTTATGTAAATTCTGTTGTTTTGATTCAGCTAATCATGGTAATACTGTGTTTTAAAAATACACTTAGAGGAAAGGGGCCTGTTATCACTTCACTTAATGATACCACATTGGTATTATTCTTTCTAACCTTCTAATTAATCAGGATATTCTACTTTGTTGTAGTTTGAGATTATTATTATGGTTTGACAACCAAAACGTCACTGCTTTTTGGGTACAGCATCCAAAAATCCCCATTTAAAGCCAAATTGTAAATCTGAGGGTTTCTTTCCCTATTTTTATGTAGCAATGTAAACTACAATATCCTGGGTAAAGGAAGTCTGTATTCTAAGTAACTCAATTATCTTCCCTGCTCCAATAGGGCAGGGTATAAATAGAGCAATAGCTGACATGACATCATTGTTGCCTTCTGCAGAGATGGCTAGGGACCTGAGAGTTCAAGAAAAGGGCAGCCGGAATTGAAACCTCCCAAACCACAAAACTACAGTAAGGTTCAGACATGGAATACAGATCTTTCTTTTTAGAAATACAACTACAAAAAGGAAAGAGCATTTAAAGCTGCTGCCATACTTTTCTCTCCTAAAGACAGGGTAAAAAAAGGAAGTGAAACAGGCTGGGTTGGGGGAGGGAAGAGCCTTCTCTGCCCACTTCATTTACAAGGTTTGCAACAACTGTAACTCTTCAAAAATTTGTCTTGAAACCACATCGCCCTACACCAAAGTCACTGCAACCTGGTGAATGGTATACACGTATCTTTGTGGAAACAAAGCAATTAATGTCCATTCAGTATTATGGAAACGACTCACTGAAATGAATCTACAAAAAAGGCATTCATTTGATAAAATCAATGTACATTTGCAAAATACAACAACAAGCAAATCATTGCATGAAAATCTTTGCAGCTGTAAAGAACACCAATAGAACTGTTGGAACCACCTGCCATATAGAAGCAGGCAGTGCAGATACCCATAGCAAAGTGAATTAGAAATGGGGGATTTGAGGTTAGCTCAAAGGCTGCTGTTGTGCTCCACAGAAAGAGTTATGAAAGCAGAGCTCTAAATGAAAGTAAGTTGGCATTAACAACATTGTTAAAAGTACACCTAGCAGCCGGGGCCTCTCCAACCATTTTACAAATCTATAGTTGCAGCACAGCTGTGCCTGCACAAGAACTTCATTGTGGTGGTTCTGGAGTGCACAATGGTGTGTGAAGGACTAAGTCATCACATTCGCTTGTCACAGGTGGCCTTCAAAATCTTAAATTAGCCTTTGCTACCAACATTGTCGCATTGCATAGAATAATCAAGCTTTCGTGTACGTGCAAACAAGTGTTTGGCAACTCATGCAATTTTACTGCAAGTCTTGCAATACTTGGTATTGGTATTTTTCCCAACAGTCCAGGTCCCAGAAGGCTGTGTCACTAAATGTGATTCTAAGCTTGCAATTAGAATGAAGTAAGTTTATAGTCCTTGTGGTTGTAAAGATGCTTGAAAATGCAAACGCTAAAAGCTCAAAATAAAGGCTGTCACGCAATTAAAAAAATTAAGCAGGCAATTAAAAAATAATAGAATACTACTTATTTAAAATATTTTCGGATGTTTTCCACATTTTCAAATATACTGAGTTCAATTACAACACAGAATACAAAGTGTACAATGCTCTCTATCATGAAAGTTGAACTTACAAATGTAGAATTATGCACAAAAAATAACTGCATTCAAAAACAAAACAATGTAAAACTTTAGAGTCTGCAAGCCCACTCAGTCCTACATCTTGTTCAACCAATCACTCAAACAAGTTTGTTTACATGTGCAGGAGATAATGCTGCCCACTTCTTGTTTATTGTGTCACCTGAAGCGTTCGCATGGCACTGTTGTAGCCGGCACTGCAAAATATTTACGTGCCAGATGCGCTAAAGATTCATATGTCTTTTCATTCTTCAACGATCTATCCAGAGGACATACATCCATGCTGATCATGGGTTCTGCTCAATAACAATCCAAAGCAGTGTGGACCGACACATGTTCATTTTCATCATCTGAGTCAGATGCCTCCAGCAGAAGGTTGATTTTCTTTTTTGGTGGTTTGGATTCTGTAGTTTCTACATCAGAGTGTTGCTCTTTTAAGACTTCTGAAAGCATGTGCCACCCCTCTTTCCTCTCAGAGGAAGGCACTTCAGATTCTTAAACCTTGGGTCGAGTCCTGTAACTATCTTTAGAAATCTCACGTTGGTACTTTCTTTGCGTTTTGTCAAATCTACATACAGTGAAAGTGTCCTTAAAACGAACAACATGCTGGGTCATCATCCGAGACTGCTATAACATGAAATATATGGCAGAAAGTGGGTAAAACAGAGCAGGAGACGTACAATTCTCCTCCAAGGAGTTCAATCACATTGAATTAACAATTTCTTTTTTTAACAAGCATCATCAGCATGGAAGCATGTCCTCCAGAATAGTGACCAAAGCATGAAGGGGCATACAAATATTTACATATCTGGCACGCAAATAGCTTGCAATGCAGGTTACAAAAGTGCCATGTGAATGCCTGTTCTCACTTTCTGGTGACATTGTAAATAAGAAGCAGGCAGCATTATCTCCTGCACATGTAAACAAACTTGTTTGTCTTAGCGATTGGCTAAACAAGAAGTAGGGATGAGTGGACTTGTGGGCTCTGAAGTTTTACATTGTTTTGTTTTTGTGTGCAGTTATATAACCAAAAAAAATCTACATTTGTAAGTTGCACTTTCATGATAGAGATTGCACTACAGTAACTATATGAGGTGAACTGAAAAATACTATTTATTTTATTTACCATGCAAATATTTGTAATAAAAATAATAAAGTGAGCACTGTACACATTGTATTCAGTGTTGTAATTGAAATCAATATATTTGAAAATGTAGAAAAACATCCAAAATATAATAAATTTCAATTGGTGTTTTATTGTTTAAGTGTGATTAAAACTGATTAATCATCATTAATTTTTTTTAGTGAATTGCATGATTTACCTGTCATTAATCGACAGCCCTAATAAAAACCTTACATGCATTTTTCATCTTATTTTAAATCTGTTTTGTGGTGGTTGGTTTGTTTATTTATTTACTGAGGCCCAGCTGATCTTTGGATGCTGAGGACTGGCAATATTGGAAATGTGATATTCTATTTATCACAGATATATTCAAGCTAAATATTTTCCAAACCACAACTTAGGGGTGAGCATTTACACAGCTATGTAAGTCTCTTCATACAGTGTTACTTGCTAATAAATGAGTTTATCAGGTTTATGTGATTTGCCCTAACAAATAAGAGTAAATGGACAGAAGGTAACTTGAAACCTTGTATTACCATGGTAATCACTAAATTTAGAGCTTCTGTAAGTTTAAAACAGCAGGTTTAAAACAAATAAAAGGAAGTTCTTCTTCACACAGTGCACAGTCAACCTGTGAAACTCCTTGCCTGAGGAGGTTGTGAAGGCTAGGACTATAACAGGGTTTAAAAGAGAACTGGATAAATTCATGGAGTTTAAGTCCATTAATGGCGATTAGCCAGGATAGGTAAGGAATGGTGTCCCTAGCCTCTGTTGTCAGAGGGTAGAGATGGATGGCAGGAGAGAGATCACTTGATCATTACATGTTAGGTTCACGCCCTCTGGGGCACCTGGCATTGGCCACTGCTGGTAGACAGGATACTGGGCTGGATGGACTATTGATCTGACCCAGTATGGCCATTCTTATGTTCTTAAGTCACTAATTTACATATACAATGTAAACCTGACCATTTTTATACAGTGTCTGGAGTCCAAGATAGATATGTTCTCCCTCCATTGCTTTCTTGTGAACGATAACTTTCTACACAACCCAGAAGCCTGCAGGGGTGGGTAACAGTTGACTAATCTTGTTTGGTCAAGCTGAAGGAGTGACTAACTCCAGTTAATACATTTACCTTTAAAATAACAGTTTAGATGAAATATTACTTTTCAAAATGAAACTTCTTTGCTGCAAACAAAGATGGCGGGGGGGGGTAAGACGAGAGAGAGTGTGTGTGCTCTCTCTGTCTCTTTTTCAACACAGGCAGCAAGCCCAGAACTCCTTCACTAAAACACTAGTCCTGACAAAGACTCCACCTACGGTCCTGACCCACTCCCTTAAGTTTTCTGCCTCAATTTCCCCATCAAAATAATTCATAATTATCTACATAATGCAGCACCTGTGAGGATTAGCTCATGTTTAGTGGGTTCATATTGGTTAGCTTTTTCTGCATTTCTTTCAGTAGACAAGGACGTTTTATTGTTTCTTGTCTGCTTCTAGTCATTTTCATAGGGGTGTCTCATGTACAAGTTGCACAACTCCCATTAATGGTTTACACACTGCAGGAGAAAGTTAAACTTAAAAATCCCCTTGAAACAAAACACACAGGCTTCCATTGAGGTATTGGGTCAAATTGTGTATTGAATTATCTAAATTCTTAAACAGCCCTCAATATAATGTGTGAGAATCTCACAAGCCTTAATTCGTTATTAGAAAGACCTTCTGAGGTAGTAAAGTACTCCTCATTGTGTAGAGGGTGAGCTCGGCAAAAGCTATTAAATTGTCACATAATCAATCATGCCAGAAGTCTAAGGGTGATTTTCAACCCCAAACTAGTCCCGTTATACACAAACTTGCTACTAAATACTACCTGCTTATTTCCACAAAGGGGCAAAGTCTTTGTTTTCCAAGGCTAAATCCATTTTTGGCAAAGCTTTGGCTTCACCCGTATTCAATCTAGCAGCACCTGTGTGAACTTAGTCTGCAACTGCAAATATTTATTATTTGAAGGACTGACCCATGTTTAGTTGATTCCTATACTAAACTCCATGATAAACAATAAAACCACCCTAGGACTGATACTTATTCCGGCACCAGGGGAAACTAAAAAGAAAAGTGCCCACACTGGAACCCTGCATCTAAAGCCCTTTGAATTCTGGGGCTGGGATTCGCGAAAAGCCAGCTCTCTCTGAGGTCCCTTCTAATCCTATTAGGGGAATTTGACGGAGGGGAGTCTTACGATCCCGCTCTCCTCATGTTTTAAACACTGCCAGCGTGCACCCTCCAGCTCAAAAGGGCACAGGACCAAAGGGACTAGTTCTATAATTTGCCTCAATCCGCAGCTAAAGCTGCAGCCTGGATCTCCCAGCTTCCTCGAGAGGAAGGATTGCCTTGACGAAGGTCCCAAGGCACGGAGGGCTCTGTGGCAGAGGGGGGAATGAACCCAGGCATCGGTGCCCAGTTCAGTTCTCCCCCCGCCCCGCCTTGTCCAGCTCAGGTCAAGTAGGTCGGGGCAGGACTTCTGCTACCGCCCGCGGCGCCTCAGGCTACAGGCGGGCCGTGCATGGGCCGCCGCCACAAGGGAAGGAGAAGGGGGCGTTGAGCTGGGAGGCCAGCAGGCAGACGCTCGTTACTCCTCCCCTCAGCCAGGCAAGGGGCGTCTCTGGCGAACGGAGGCCGGGGCTCTGGGGCGCTCCCCCCGCCTCGCTTGAAAAACAATCACACACCGACCCACCACCGAGCAGCGGCTGCCGTCTGTCCCCCGGAGGCAGGATCCATGGTTCCCGCAAGCGGTTGTAGCTTCCTGGCCCTCAGCGTCCTGCTCCTGCAGGCCGGCGGTGAGTGCCGAGCGGGGGTCGGCCGGGCTGGGCAGAGCCCGCTCGCCAGAGCTTGGGGTGGCCCCGTGAGGGCTGCTTCTGGTGAACCGGAGTGTGGGGCGCGGAGGTGCTGCTCCCCGAGGCGCTGGCAGGGGCACCTTTTTGGGAACCCTCCTTTCAAACTCCGCCGTCCCAGCTAGGGAGCCCCGCCTCGCACCTGGCTGGGGCGGGGGGAGCTAATTTCAGTGCTGTCGGGGGCTTGGTCTCATTGTCTTCAAATGTCCCCGTCAGGGCTACACTCGCTCTTCAGCCTCCCATAAATACAGGAGAGGCAGTGAAGGCAAGGCTCGCCGCCCCAGCTACTGGTACCGCTGTAATGGGGACTTGGCGGGAGGCAAGGCGGGAGAATAGTAAATACTCAGTATTTACTCGGCAGGAAGGACTAAATAAACTTTGTCTAGATACTGGGAAACACTTTCTCGACAGTGAGATCCATTAGATCATGGAATAGACTCCATAGGAGATCAATGAACACCGTAATAGCCGAGTCATTTAAAACTAGATGAAGCTTTGGAGAGTATCATAGGAAACAATCTTGCCTTGGCCTAGAGACTGAGAAGGGGTGACTAGATGACTTCACAGGAATTGTAATGAACATATTCGTTCCTGATCGATTTCTTAACAATATTGAATATTACATCTTTTCATTATGACTATAAATGTTGTGGCATGTTTGGTCCCAAACATTTAGGTATTAACATTAGATAGGATTCCACCCCTCCCCACAAACAGCTGCTAATGTAAAAACCCTCTCCTGTGCATCCAGTCCAGTTTCCTGTCTGTCCTAATACATAGGAAGCTCAAATAGACCAGAAGCATATTTGCAAGTGGCCCTTGGGCTCTTCAGAAAATATACTGGCTGCTGTTGAGCAGGGGTACCTGCTCAAGATGCCTTAAGGCCCCTTTACAACAAGAATTAGAAAAACAAAAATGTTCAGAACATCAAACAACTCTTTTTCAAAACAAAAAAGAAACTGTCCGGTAGAAGGCTATGGTTCCCCAAGAGAATGTTTTAGTAACATCATTGATCTTGGGGAGTAATGGTTTAACATGTGAAAACTAAGATGCGCTTTACCTTGTGCTACCTTGTTACAATGTTTTTTGGTTTGGGGATTTATTTTTCTCTTTTATTTTTTTACAGTGGTAGCATGTTCTGAGTAAACTACTGAGCAAAAAAGTCACAAGGCTGTTAATGTCATACCATGATATTAATTTGGAAGAACTACAGTCACAAATAACACTGGTGACTAACACTAATCTAGTTAAGATTTTTAAACGTGACTAGTGATTTATGGAGCCTCATTTTTATTTATTATTTTTTGTTAGTCCTAGAAATCTTTAAAGGGACCCATTTCTTTAAAGAAGGGGGTGCTTAGTACTTATGGAAATTGAGCATTTTCAAGGTAACTAAGATTGGGCATCCAAAAAAGTCAACACTTAAATGTCAAGGTTTACAAAATTGGTTTTAAATTTTTCATACAGCTCTAATAATCTATTTCATGCAAAGAAAACTTTTGATCTGGCATCAGGCATAAATGGAAAATATCTACAGGAAAGGAGCTTAATTAGGAAGACTAGCTGGCTTGGAGCTCAGGAAAAAGTCAAAGTTAAAGGAGCCTCAGCTTTTCCTTTACATCAAGGTCATCACTCTCAGTGCAAGTTAGTTCAATTCATTTGAGGGGGGAGGGAGAGAGAGGAATATTCACAGATATGTTTTTAAGTTTATTAATCAAGTTAGCTATGAATTGTGTCCAAATTGACTTACTGACAGGATAATAAAAAACATCTGTTAGGAGTGGTCCTGAAGGAGTTATGGTAACAACTATGAATACTATACTGACATGAATCTGTTCTTGAACAGTAGTAATTGGTGATTGGATAAACTCCTTATCAGGGAATTGTCCCATCAAATAACTCAGCTAAATTAGATGATTTTTAGGTAAGAACATCTGGGGATAGTTGACACAATTCAAAAAAGGAGAACTACCAATAGGCTTCTTAGCAGACATGCCAAACTCATGACAAAAACTCAGAAATTGGGCTTGTTTTAAGCTTAATTGGCTTGTGAGTTGCGTGTTGGCTAGTTTTTGGCTTGTAGCTTATTGCTTCTTTTTTTTTTTTTTTTTATTGGCTCCGGCAAGCAGGGGTAAGGGGGGGAAAGAGTCAGGGTCGACAGCAGGCCCTCCACAGTCCCAGACTGCACGCTGCGGGGATCTAGCCACATAGAGTGTTGGGGTTCTTAGGGATTGGCTTGTTTTGGCCTTGTTTTGAAATGGGATTAGCTTGATTTTTGGCTTATTGTGAAAGTTAGGGTGTTTATTTACCATGTGAAAGTTGGCAACTGTGCTTCCTAGCTGTTAAGTTGACCACTCTATTACATCCCTTCCCTTTCCTTCCCTTCCCTCCCACCCCCACCTGATTTTAAGCTCTTCAGAGCAGGAACTGTCTTATATTTTAAAGAACACCTAGCACAATCTAGACTGTGGGCGTTAATGTGGTCTAATAATTAGTAATGAAGTTGAGGATGTTATCATTGACAGCTTAGTTTATTTAAACTCATTTGTCAATGAAATTAATAGGGCCTTGGGAATAACAGGGAGTTGAAAATAACTGAGGATCATATGTAGTTTATTATACCTTGCAGTCAAATTAAACAATAAATTTACATTGTTATAGTAGTCCTTGTCTATTTTAATTTAGTATAGATTAGAATGTACCTCTTCTGCCTTTATTTTAACACCCTACAATTTGTTTGCCTCTGTGCTCAGGCCTGTGATAAACCTGGATAAACCCTTTTGTTTTTGTCTTTACGCAACACAGAAGTAATATATGTGGAAGTATCTTAATTGCTTTGCAATTCCTTATTTTAGACAGAGGAAGGAGAACAGTTTGTGATTTTGCTTCCTACACAAACATATTTCTTCATTCCATAAGAAAACCATTATACCAGAAGTGAGATCATATGGGCACAATATGCAGAAGTCTTTAGAAGGCATTAATAAACCAGAAGTTCCTGTTACCTTTTGAATATATCTGAGTCTTCATATCTGGGTGGTGGTTTTGGTTTTTGTGTTGTGTTTTTTCTCAGAATTAGAGATGGATAAAATATTCAGATGAAGATTAGTATTGGAGAACCATGTAATGAGGGAAACAGAGAGAGGAGAGATTATTTAAACTATAGCAGAATCTGTTTAAAATACAACAGTAATAACTTCTTAATCTCTTAATAAAATATGTTAATTTAATATTTTAATGTACAATAACTCAACAGCCTTATTCAGAAGATACAGACTGTCAGAGGAACAATAACACCTGAAATAATTTGAGATCCTCAGATAAAAAGGTGCTTTAAGGGCAAATTTTTCTACCATCGTTTGTTAATTCACAATATATTACCCTTGGTTTGCAGATGGTAAATTGAGGCACATAATTTGTAATGTGCACATGGTTAAACAGTGAGTCAACACAAGTGTCAAGCAGGGAATAGAAACCAGGAAATATTGTTCTCAGTTCCATGTTGCAACAATGAGTCTGGTTACTCTCTTCTCAGAGGTAAGGTAATCTCTAAATCCTGGATCCAATCGAAAGGAGACAAACCTAAAACCATAAAAGTCCAATAACGGGATAGTCCCTACCATCTCATTTATTGCCATATTAAGTTGGGTGAAATGGGATCGCCACAGTTTCAATCTTTCAGTGATACTGTTCTCATAGATTTTTTGTTTTTAACTAAGTTTATTTTAAATAACAGGTCCTGACATGTGGTTATACTGGATGCTTTAAAATATGGCTAAAGAAAGTGTCAAAACCGTATAGACTATTAACAGAAATATATCTTGAAACAACAAAAATAGTTCAGTATCAAGGAGTTCTCTCCTCTGCCCACAAAATGTGCATCCCTGGTCTTCACACTAATACGCAACTCTAAAGTATGTTGTGGAACCTGATAAATTGGAAAGCTTCTTGAAATCCTCAGATGCAAGGAGTGAAGTATTATCAGCCTCCGGAGTGTGAGCTGCCAAAATATTAAAGATGACCTTAAAATAGGAAGGATGAACTGAACTGTCTTTTAGGTATAAAAATATGTAAACTGTATGCAACGTTGTTGTTGTTTGTTGTTTTTTAACAGTAGGTGTGCAGGTCTCTTCCATCATGTGAAACTCTGTACTCTAACTGTGAAATTGACTTCATAAGAGACCAGACTTAAAATCCCTTGCCTTCTCAACTACTTTGACTTTAAGTTGGATCATATAAATTGCCTACCTAGCGCCAATGCCTAATAAAAATTGGAGAGAAGTGATGGCTTGGTTAAAGCTGAATCACCCCATACCTTCAGTTAAGCCAGGGGTGGCCAACCTGTGGCTCCAGAGCCACTTATGGCTCTTCAGAAGTTAATATGCGGCTCTTTGTATAGGCACTGACTCAGGGGCTGGAGCTACAGGCACCAACTTTCCAATGTGCCAGGGGGTGCTCACTGCTCAACCCTTGGCTCTGCCACAGGCCCTGCCCCCAAGTCACCCCTTCCCGCTCCCTCCTCTGAGTCTTCAGTGCCCTTGCTCCTTCTCCTCCCCCCCAGAGCCTCCTGAAGGCCACAAAACAGCTGATCGGGAGGTGCAGGGGGAAGTGCTGATCGGTGGGGCTGCCGGTGGGCAGGAGGCACTGGGAGCCGAGGGGGGAGGAGGAAGCTGATGCGGGGGGCTGCTAACGTATTACTGTGGCTCTTTGGCAATGCACACTGGTAAATTCTGGCTGCTTCTCAGGCTCCGGTTGGCCACCCCTGAGTTAAGCTGTGAAAGCTCAGAGAACACCTGTGAAACCCCCTAGCCAAAGGAGAGACCAGATGTCTTTAATATATTTCTAAAGTTAACGTGCAGGAAAAACCATAAAATAAACCTTTCATTCTTTATACATGATAGATAGAAAAAGGAACAACATCAAACAAAACAAAACATAACATAAAATTCTTGCAGATCACCTTGAAAACTGGGGGGGACTAGTCAATGAAAGATTTTTGTCATTGAATTCTGTAGGATTGGGATTTGCCCCACAGCTTTTTAAAAGATACAGATCCATGTGGGCATCTGAATCTATAGTACATGTTACTTTGATGCATCTTGTGCATCAAATCAAATACCTGGAAAGATTTTATTAAAAGTTTTTCTTTTAACACTGATTTTGGTACTCATGCAGCAATTTTAGAAGAGCCCTGATTGGCTGATAAATTTGGTACCATGATCCTTGAAAGTCATTGCTGTATTTGCTAGCCACCATTGTGATGAAAATAACACTACAAGGAATGTCTATAATTTTATTTTCAAACAGTTTTCTCCTTTATGTGCTTGGGAGAACACTTGGAGAGAGCTAACCTATCTTGGTTGGAGAGAGCATATTATAAATGGAAAGACTGAAGGCTAAGAACTCACCTTAGCTCTGATGGAAATCATTAATTTAGAAGACACAACTGAAGTAGTATTTATTACATTCTGATATGATGTTGCGGATGACAATAAGGTGGGCGGAGAGGTAGATACACTGGGTAAGGATGAAGTCCAGAGTGACCTAGACAAATTGGAGGCTTGGGCCAAAAGAAATCTGATGAGGTTCAACAAGGACAAGTGCAGAATCCTGCACTTAAGAGGGAAGAATCCCATGCACTGCTACAGGCTGGGGACTGACTGTCTAAGCAGCAATTCTGCAGAAAAGGATCTGGGGATTATAGTGGATGAGAAACTGGATATGAGTCAGCAGTGTGCCCTTGTTGCCAAGAAGACTAATGGCATATTGGGCTGCATTAGTAGGAGCATTGCCAGCAGATTGAGGGAAGTGATTATTCCCTTCTATTCAGCACCGATGAGGCCACATCTGGAGTATTGCTTCCAGTTTTGGGCCCCCCACTATAGAAAGGATGTGGACAAACTGGAGAGAGTCCAGCGGAGGGCAACAAATATGATCAGGGGGCTGGGGCACATGACTTACGAGGAGAGGCTGAGGGAACTGGGCTCTTTTAGTCTACGGAAGAGAAAAGTGAAGGGGGATTTGATAGCAGCTTTCAACTACCTGAAGGGGGGTTCCAAAGAGGATGGAGCTCGGCTGTTCTCAGTGGTGGCAGATGACAGAACAAGGAGCAATAGTCGCAAGTCGCAGTGCGGGAGGTCTAGGTTGGATGTTAGGAAACACTATTTCACTAGGAGGGTGGTGAAGCACTGGAATGGGTTACCTAGGGAGGTGGTGGAATCTCCATCATTAGAGGTTTTTAAGGCCCGGCTTGACAAAGCCCTGGCTGGGATGATTTAGTTGGGGTTGGCCCTGCTTTGAGCAGGGAATTGGACTAGATGATCTCCTGAGGTCTATTCCGACCCTAATTTTCTGTGATTCTATGATATGATACTAGATGAGCTGACAGCTAATGTAGATACATCTAAACGTGTTTGATTTTTAAATATCTGACTGTTGGTTATTTCCTTATTTTCAGCTTTGGGTGAATATTGTAGGGAATATACAGATTCTGATGGACGCACATATTCTGAAAAATCCTGCCCACAGTTCTGCTGTGGAAACTGCATCAGCCGATATTGCTGCTTGGATAGGTCATATAAATTTGGAGAAGATGAACAATTTATGTGTAATGTGCTGGACGACAGGTATGTGACAAACTCAAGTGTGTGAGCTAGTACATTTTTTTTTCTGCCTACCAAAAGATGATAGTTGAGGGTATATGATTTTGTAGTTAGAACAAAGAATTTGAACTAGGTCCCAGAGCTGTAATTAAGCATTTTAGCGCCCCGGGCAAGCAAGCATGTTGGCACCCCCTACTGTTTTTCTACCCCATTTTTCTGCCCTTGTAGCTTTGCACCCTGACCAGCTGCCCTGCTCACCCTGTACTGGTTACAGCCATGGTAGGTCCTTCCGGTTTTATTCCTAGCCATGTGTAGTGGGGTAGACACCCGCTCCTGCCCTGAAGGGCTGAAAAGCCAGCCCTTGGAGAGGGCTGGGGCTGTGGGCTAGAAGCTGGGCCATACCCCAATCAGGCCACAGCTGGCCTGTATAAGAAGGCCAGGGCAGCCAGGAGTAGTCAGTCTCTCTCTGCCTTTAGAGGGAGAAGGGCCTGGGTGCTGGGGAGCTTGAGAGAGTACCTGGGGTGGAGCAGGGCTGAGGGAAGGCCAGAGGGGCTGGGGAGCTCCGGCCTGGAAACCCCCAAAGCTGCAGGCCTAGAGTAAGGCCAAATAGGTACTGGGGTTGCAGGGGGCAGCCCATGGGTAGGCAGAGGCAGCAGGTCCAAACCCCTCGCCTGTGATGAGTGGCTGATACACTGCAGTCTGCCCAGGGAGCGGGGCTAAGTGAGGACTGGCAGTAGCCAAGACTGAGGTGAAGTGGGGTTAGTGGGTGGGGGGGTTTCCCTGGGTGGGGAGACCCTGAGCCTGAGGGGTTACTGCTAGGGGGGCAGCACCCCAGACAAAAGGGCACCAGCTCCAGGAGGGGCACCGGGTCTAGTGACAGGCGGATCACCAGACGGCAGAGGGTGCTCCGGAGGCTGGTGAGCTAATTCCCAAGGATGACCAGCAGGAGGCGCCGCTGGGTGCGTCTGCGCCCGGTTACACCATGTCACTGAATCATGGACTTCAGTAAGCCTTATTTCCTTAACAGCATTTGATTGATGGGTAAACTGAGGCATAAACTCTTGCCTACCTGACAGGATTGTAGAATTTGTCGAATGTTTGTTTGCAACACTTATTGGAAACCTCAGATGAAAGCAGTGGAGAATTAGTCCTTTTGCAGTATAAAGCAGTTGCATAATACTTCTCAAACATGGAGAAACTGGGTGCTTAAATTTAAATTGTGACCTAGTGTATAATGTTTGTTAATATGATAGCATAAAACAAAAAAAGAGAAATAAGCCATTGCTTTGCAAAGATCATTTTTAGGGCTTTTCAGCGATAAAGTTAATCACAATTAATTGTGCAGTTAAAAAATTCATCATGCGATTAATTGCGCTGTGAAACAATAATAGAATACCATTTATGTAAATATTTTTGGATGTTTGCCACATTTTCAAATATATTGATTTCAATTACAACACAGAATACAAAGTGTATTATAAACAGTTGCATTGTAGAAATAAAACAGTATTTTTCAATTCACCTAATACACGTATTGTAGTGCAGTCTTTTTATCATGAAAGTTGAAATTACAAATGTAGAATTATGCACAAAAAATAACTGCATTCAAAAACAAAATAATGTAAAACTTTAGAACCTACAAGTCCACTCAGTCCTACTTCTTGTTCAGCCAGTCACTCAGACAAACAATTTTGTTTACATTTGCAGGAGATAATGCTGCCTGCTTCTTGTTTACAGTGTCACCTGAAAGTGAGAACAAGCGTTCACATGCCACTGTTGTAGCTGGTATTGCAAGATTTTTACGTGCCAGATATGCTAAATATTCATATGTCTTTTCATGCTTCAACCACCATTGTAGAGGACATGCGTCCATGCTAATGATGGGTTCTGTTCCATAACTATCCAAACAGTGCAGATTGAGGCATGTTTATTTTCATCATCTGAGTCAGATGTTACCAGCAGAAGGTTGATTTTATTTTTTGGCGATTCAGGTTCTGTAATTTCCACATTGGAATTTTGCTCTTTTAAGACTTCTGAAAGCATGTGCCACACACTTCAGATTCTTAAATATTGGGTCGAGTGCTGTAGCTATGTTTAGAAATCTCACATTGGTACCTTCTTTGTGTTTTGTCAAATCTGCTGTGAAAGCGTTCTTAAAACGAACATGTGCTGGGTCATCATCCGAGACTGCTATAACATGAAATATATGGCAGAATGTGGGTAAAACACAGAGCAGGAGCCCTACAATTCTCCCCACAAGGAGTTCAGTCACAAATTTAATTAACGTATTATTTTTTTAACGACCGACATCAGCATGGAAGCATGTCCTCTGGAATGGTGGCCAAAGCATGAAGGGGCATATGAATGTTTAGCATATCTTGCAAGGCACTTTTGTAGCCAGTACTGCAAGGTATTTACATGCTAATGTCTGTTCTCACTTTCAGGTGATGTAAATAAAAAGTGGGCAGCATTATCTCACATAAATGCAAACAAACTTGTTTGTCTCAGTGGGTGGCTGAACAAGAAATAGGATTGAGTGGACTTGTAGGCTCTAAAGTTTTACGTTGTTTTGTTTTTGAGTGCAGTTATGGAACAAAAAGAAATCTACTTTTGTAAGTTGCGCTTTCACAATTAAGAGATTGCACTATGGTACTTGTATGAAGTGAATTGAAAAATATTATTTATTTTATCGTTTTTATAGTGCAAATATCTGTAATAAAAATAATGTAAAGTGAGCCCTGTACACTTTGTATTCCGTGTTGTAACTGAAATCAATATATTTGAAAATGTAGAAAAACATCCAAAATATGTAATAGATTTCAATTGGTATTCTATTGTTTAACAGTTTGATTCAAACTGATTAATCGCAATTTAATTTTTTTGAGTTAATCGTGTGAGTTAACTGCGATTAATCGACCACCCTAATCATTTTGTTCCTCCGTGCCAGTGTTTACTGTATGTGGGGGACTGCAAAAGATTAAGAATTAAAATAAGTAGACTTTTAATGACGTGGCAAGGATGAAGATGGGTGCTATTGGTTTCATTTCCCTTACTCAGTTTTCAAAAGTTTGGGGAACAACTGCTTGGGACTATTCTGATTAATATGCACATCACTCTGGCTTTTCACCATCAAAAGGATGATACCTTTGAGAACAAGAATGCAATACTTTGTATTCGTCTGGCATTACTTTAAAGTAACCTCTATTTCTGTTAACCAAGCCAGATCAAACTGATCTTGAAAATGAAAATTAACTGGATTTCATCTGGCTTTATATATTTTTTCCTATTCGTGAGCTCAAGAGAATATCTTGAGCTATCGTACTCATGGGAGTAGGCATATGGTTTCTCATGTGCACTGGGAATCCCAAAGATAATACACTGACTTCTGAAGAGTGGAAACAAGTCCAGTTTTGGTTGGATTGGCCTTTCCCCTGTGCACGAAATGTCATTGAGAAGGCATGGAGTACTTGGTAAAAAGAACTTAAATTCCACTTTTGAGATGTGTATTTGTCTTATTACAGGACATATCAACCCGTCAAGGAAGAAACGTTGAAGTTGCGTTCACACTTTGATGATGACTGGGGACCCGGACCCAGGTAAATAACTTAAGGCTTACATCTGTTTTTATCAAAGATACTTTATTAATGTGGTGTATACAACACAAGCAAAATGAAAATACTGACAAGTCACACCACAGTGTTCTCAAGATTACTATATATTTTAGTTTTTATGAAGAAGTAGGGACTTGGAGATAAACATTGCATAATGTTAGTTTAGGCCATAATCTCAATAGTATGTAATTTTCCATCTTGTTTAGTGAATGGGAGTTTTTCTAAACCATTGTTGTTCTTTTACTATATTTAAACATTGGCAGACTTTTTTAGCATATAGTGGCTAAATTTTAAAATGCTTCTTTCATTTTAAGAGTCTAAATATTTCTGGCATTCTCTCTCTATAGAATAGAGAACACTGATAAAACTGGTAATACTTTTCAAACTGGTAAAAACTTGAAGTATGCCTGCCTTACTACTAGTAGCGTGTTTTCTGTTTTTTTTTTTTTTTTTTTTTTTTTGCTTTAAGTTTGTTTATTACAGTGCCCATAAGAGTGTTAGGTATTGAATGGTACAAATAAGACTATCTTCTTGCACTGAAGCAATTAAAACTTAATTTTGGGTGTGATGACTAAAGGAGATAGAGGAAGAACAAGGGTTACACTAATTTAGTGATGAGGACTGTGATGTCTGTCTTATACAACTATATCCTGTGGTTTTCTAGTTTAAGTATGCGCACACCTTCATGGCTCCACTTAGTTTATCTAATACTACTTAAAATTGACTCTCTGCTTATGAGCATCATGAAAGAAGAAGGGATTTGAATGAGTTAGGGTCAGTGATGAGGCCAGCAAGAAACTAGAAAGACCAGAATTGGGAGGGCATTTCATGTACATGGAAGTGTGAAAAATGGCACAGAAATGATTCTGGGAAGAGTAGGCAAATGTACAAGAAAGCTGACATAGTTGGTGAGAGGGGACAACCGTAATAAGAAACCGCTGGATATGTAGGCAGAGGTGGAGTTAAAGGTCTTGAAGATGAGGATGAAGATTACATTTGATGTGGTAGTGAAAGGCAAGCTAAAAAGGTGATGACATGGTGTGTTGGTTTAGAGAATCTGTCTGTATTTAACTTACAAATTCTGTTTGATATTGGGGACTCAGTTTGTCAGTCTCGGGCTGCAAATTCTATTCTGAATGTGGGGCTATTTGTGGTTCCTGTCTTTTTAGTTCTGTGTTGGTTTGCAAGTCCCAGGGGTGGTGACACAAGGAAGGGCAGTCTACAAGTCCGTCTTTTGAAAGGGTCAACCCTGGCCCAGACAGAGCAATGGGATAGCTGAAGTCTAGGGGGAAACCAGTTGTCTCCAGCTTCTCAGTTCGGACTAGGGTTTGGAGAATGGAAAATCCCCAGCCACAGGACAAAGTAACTAGTTGTTGGTGGTAGAACTTACAAACTCATAGAGCGGGGGGGGGGGGGGGGGGGGGGGGGGGGGCATGCTTTTGTAGCAGTGCGGGTCCTGTTTAACCATTAGATCTTCTATACTAAATAGCTCTGCTGCCCTATTGTACTAGTTTTTTCTCTATTGCACCAAGTATTCAGTGCTCCTTAAAAACCCACTCATGTGACTATAAGACTGCTATAGAGTTGTGGAGTATATTTTGAGTGATAAGTATACACAAAGAATTGATACTTAACTGTATTAGTATTGAAAAAGAACTGGTTAGTGGGTTTTTTTTGTTTTTTTTTAAAGTCATGGTTGCTAAGCGGCAATTAATTTTACCCCTCATGTTTATAAAACTTAAGCTCCCTATAAAAAGCCCCCCAAAATTAAACTTAGAGCACTAAATCTTCCATTACCCATGTTATTAATATAAACATTTATGCTTTCATGGTACAAATAAATCCTTAATTCATCCCATAGGGTTTCTTAAATTCTGAACCATGGGCTTTTTGGAAAGGGAGGTGGAGATGGAGAAAGAGGGCCATGTTTTGTTCATATATCTTACCTTGATTTTGCTATCAATATTTTCTTAAAGGATACTGTTTAGTAGGGAATAAAGTTAATATAGTAACTTTACAAAATATTAGTGAAGTATTTATAATTCTAATGCCTTCAGAACAACTTCCTACCTGAACATTATTAGGAAAAAAAATATATAACACTGATTTTAAAATATGGCTTTGATGGAAGTTGCGTGCCATCTTACCTACAGAGAGGCTATTGAAAACCTAAGCATCATTACGGAGATTCTGCAGTGTTCAAACATCGAATAAAACAATCTTTTTAAAGGTTCCAGCTATACTGTATATTTTTTTTTCTGTCACTATATGCTAAGCTTCGTGAAACTAGTGTTAGTTACTCTGTGAAAGCCTCCTATTTTCAGCAAAAGAAAGTAAATAACTTGGAGGAAGTGTGCACAAAGCAGAAGCTAAAGCATTGTGGTTTGTTTTGAGCAGCTGCTGTATCGAAAAAGCAACAGTGAACTGAACAGCAAGATTAATGACCAAATGAGATGGCATATCCATAATTTCAGGGAAGCACTTTATATATTTCTTGCATCTAAGGAGTGAATAGGGCTTTTGCTTCAAAAGATAAAATAGAAGATGTTAACAGGATATTCAAAGGTTATTTTTTTTCTCTTCTGTTTGTGATTTGTGTTGCGGTTAAAATTGAGTGATACGCATCCTGTGGCTTTGAGTGAGCTGTATCTAACGAGTAGGTGTGCTATATAGACTTCTGTTCTGTTTGACTTTGTGTTCTTATATTCACAGTTCAGCTTTACAGTCTGTTTTCTAAGTTTGACCCATGAGCTAACTGAAATGAAGAAATTAGCTAGGGCTGATAACATTTTGTATACTTAACTCTATGCAGTACTTGCACAAGGTGGGTGTGTTGGTGTGATGGTAACGGGAATGAAAATGACAAATGCTATACTCCAACGTCTAGACTCCACCGCCTAGCACAGCTAGCAACTGTTTCAGAAGATCCTTAAAGCAGGAGGAAGTGTGCAGTGCATGAGCAGTATGAATGCTGTTAATCTGTGTTTAAAGGAACAACAAAAAGTTCACCGGAAATACTGTAAAGTTAAGTGGGGAAAGGAAGGCCAGGGACCTTTGCATGTTTGTTTTCTCTCCATGGAAGCTTTAAGGGTAAGATCTCTCTCCCATTAAAATAAATGGCAACGCCCCCACTGGCTCAAAGTTCAGCATTTTGCCTTTCCTCACCTCAGTTACTGCAAGATGATAGGTGAAGGGATGAACCCTGGTTGTTTGCTATTCCATCTGGGCTTGTGGCTGGCTTGTGGACTAGGAGGAAGTCCATTACAAGTTTAACCAACTCTCACTGACATGGAAAAGGTTTAAGGTATTGGAATGGATTCCAGAGTTTGAAAATTGGAAGAAACAACGTTTTTGCCTAATAAAATTTTCTGTGGATTTAATTTACATGATTCCTCTATAAATTAGGAGAGATCTGCCTATTCATTTTGGATGTAACTTTTGACAATTGCTAACAGCCACATATGGCTATCACAGGGGTGGGCAAACTTTTGGCCCGAGGGCCACTTTGGGGTTGCAAAATGGTATGGAGGGCAGGGTAGTGGAAGGCTGTGCCTCCGCAAACAGCCTGGCCCTGGCCCCTGCCCCCCATCCGCCCCCTCCCAGTTCCCACCTCCTGACTACCCCCCTTAAAATCCCTGACCCATCCAACCCCCCCACCCGTTCCCTGATTACCGCGATGCCTATCCACCCCCCCACTCCTTGTCCCCTGACCGCCCCCTCCTGGGACCCCTATCCAACCCCCCCTACTACTGTAATGGCATAAGGAAAAAATTATTCATGTTCTAGTGCTATCACACAGGTTACTCCAGTTCACCATTTTGTGCAATCATCTTCTCTCTTTCCGCAAATTCTACTAGGTAAATTCTAAAAATTGAAGCATGTTTTCTGAAGATTTCCAGTTCCTTCTGAAGAATAGAATCTTAAACTTTTGGGATTCCTGAATCCATTACCCCAAATACCAAAGCTAAATGCCAGTAATCTCTCTATTCACAATTATTATTCTACTTTGTTATAAATTTGCCAGTGACGTGTTTTCTGTTACAACTTCAATTCTTAAAGGATAACATCTCCATGACTGGTTTCAGAGTAACAGCCGTGTTAGTCTGTATTCGCAAAAAGAAAAGGAGTTCTTGTGGCACCTTAGAGACTAACCAATTTATTTGAGCATAAGCTTTCGTGAGCTACAGCTCACTTCATCGGATGCATACTGTGGAAACTGCAGAAGACATTATATACACAGAGACCATGAAACAATACCTCCTCCCACCCCACTCTCCTGCTGGTAATAGCTTATCTAAAGTGATCACTCTCCTTACAATGTGTATGATAATCAAGTTGGGCCATTTCCAGCACAAATCCAGGTTTTCTCACCCTCCGTCCCCCCCCCCCCCCACACACACAAACTCACTCTCCTGCTGGTAATAGCTCATCCAAAGTGACCACTCTCCCTACAATGTGCATGATAATCAAGGTGGGCCATTTCCAGCACAAATCCAAGTTTAACCAGAATGTCGGGGGGGGGGGGGTAGGAAAAAACAAGGGGAAATAGGCTACCTTGCATAATGACTTAGCCACTCCCAGTCTCTATTTAAGCCTAAATTCATAGTATCCAATTTGCAAATGAATTCCAATTCAGCAGTTTCTCGCTGGAGTCTGGATTTGAAGTTTTTTTGTTGTAAGATAGCGACCTTCATGTCTGTAATTGCGTGACCAGAGAGATTGAAGTGTTCTCCGACTGGTTTATGAATGTTATAATTCTTGACATCTGATTTGTGTCCATTTATTCTTTTACGTAGAGACTGTCCAGTTTGACCAATGTACATGGCAGAGGGGCACTGCTGGCACATGATGGCATATATCACATTGGTGGATGTGCAGGTGAATGAGCCTCTGATAGTGTGGCTGATGTTATTAGGCCCTGTGATGGTGTCCCCGAATAAATATGTGGGCACAGTTGGCAACGGGCTTTGTTGCAAGGATAGGTTCCTGGGTTAGTGGTTCTGTTGTGTGGTATGTGGTTGCTGGTGAGTATTTGCTTCAGGTTGGGGGGCTGTCTGTAGGCAAGGACTGGCCTGTCTCCCAAGATTTGTGAGAGTGTTGGGTCATCCTTCAGGATAGGTTGTAGATCCTTAATAATGCGTTGGAGGGGTTTTAGTTGGGGGCTGAAGGTGACGGCTAGTGGCGTTCTGTTATTTTCTTTGTTAGGCCTGTCCTGTAGTATGTGACTTCTGGGAACTCTTCTGGCTCTATCTCCATGACTGTCATTCTTGGGTCTCAAGCCTCCAGTATAAAATTGGCAAAAATTCCCAAAGCTGAAGAGTTTTGGAGGATGACACCCTTCACACCCATACATGACTAGGTGGAACACTCTGATCCTGCTGTGTGAAAGGTGTATCCCAACAGTGCCCTTACTTGTCAGTTCCACAGTCACAGAAGTGGTGATGCACACAGTGTTTCTGGCTATGTATACCCCAAATTAAAAAACATAGTAAGAAAACCAAAAAAGAGCCACCATGGCTAAACAACAAAATAAAAGAAGCAGTGAGAGGCAAAAAGGCATCCTTTAAAACGTGGATGTTTAAATCCTAATGAGGAAAATAGAAAGGAGCATAAACACTGGCAAATGAATGTAAAATACAATTAGGAAGGCCAAAAAAGAATTTGAGGAACAGTTAGCCAAAGACTCAAAGTAATAGCAAAAAATTAAGTACATCGGAAGCAGGAAGCCTGCTAAACAACCAGTGGGGCCACTGGATGATAGAGGTGCTAAAGGAGCACTCAAGGACGATAAGGCCATTGCGGAAAAACTAAGTGAATTCTTTGCATCGGTCTTCGTGGCTGAGGATGTGGGGGAGATTCCCAAACCTGAGCCATTCTTTTTAGGTGACAGATCTGAGGAACTGTCCCAGATAGAGGTATCATTAGAGGAGGTTCTGGAACAAATTGATAAATTAAACAGCAGTAAGTCACCAGGACCAGATGATATTCATCAAGAGTTCTGAAGGAACTCAAATGTGAAATTGCAGGAGTACTAACTGTAGTCTGTAACATATCATTTAAATCAGCTTCTATACCAGACTTCAGTACCGGGCAAACTGGTTGAAACCATAATAAAGAACAATATTGTCGGACATATAGATGAACATAATTTGTTGCTTTTAGTAAAGGGAAATCATGCCTCACCAATCTACTAGAATTCTTTGAGGGGGGTCAACAAGCATGTGGACCAAGGGGATCCAGTGGATATAGCGTACTTAAATTTTCTGAAAGCCTTTGACAGGTCCCTCACCAAAGGCTCTTACACAAAGTAAGCTGCCATGGGATAAGAGGGAAGGTCCTCTCATGGATTAGTAACTAGCTAAAAGATAGGAAACAAAGGGTAGGTATAAATGGTCAGTTTTCAGAATGGAGAGAGGTAAATAGTGGTGTCCCACAGGGGTCTGTTCGGGACCAGTCCTATTCAACATATTCATAAATAATTTGGAAAAAGGGGTAAACTGCGAGGTGGCAAAATTTGCAGATGATGCAAAATTACTAAAGATAGTTAAGACCCAGGCAGACTGCGAAGAGCTACAAAAGGATCTCTCAAAACTGGGTAACTGGGCAACAAAATGGCAGATGAAATTTAATGTTGATAAATGTCAAGTAATGCACATTGGAAAGCAGAATCCCAACTATACATATAAAATGATGGGGTCTAAATTAGCTGTTACCACTCAAGAAAAAGATCTTGGAGTCATTGAGTGGATATTTTCAGAGAACTAGCCACAATGTGCAGTGGCAGTGAAAAAAGCAAACAGAATGCTGGGAATAATTAAGAAACGGATAGAGAATAGGACAGAAAATATCATATTGCCTCTATATAAATCCATGGCACGCCCACATCTTGAATACTGTGTGCAGATGTGGTCGCCCCATCTCAAAAAAGATATATTGGAATTGGAAAAGGCTCAGAAAAGGGCTACAAAAATGATTAGGGGTATGGAACGGCTTCCGTATGAGGCGCGATCAATAAGACTGGGACTTTTCAGCTTGGAAAAGAGACGGCTAAGGGGAGATATGATTGGTGTAGAGAAAGTAGATTAGGAAGTGTTGTTTACTACTTTCATAACACAAGAAGTAGGGGTCACCAAATGAAATTAACAGGCAGCAGGTTTAAAACAAAGTATATATTTTTTTTTTCACACAATGCACTGTCAACCTGTGGAACTCCTTGCCAGAGGATGTTGTGAAGGCCGAGACCATAACAGGGTTCAAAAAAGAACTAGTTAAATTCATGGAGGATAGGTCCATCAATGGCTTTTAGCCAGGATGGGCAGGAATGATGTCCATAGCCTCTGTTTGCCAGAAACTGGGAATAAGCGACAGGGGATGGATCATTTGATGATTACCTGTTCTGTTCATTCCCTCTGGGGCATCTGGCATTAGCCACTGTCGGAAGACAGGATACTGGGCTAAATGGACCTTTGGTCTGACCCAGTAGGGCCGTTCTTATACTTTCAGTTAGAACAGGTTCAGCTGTATGTATTTCTGATACTTTTTGATGGCAACTGATGGCTTCTGTGGACAGAGCTCATGTCCACAGAAGCCAGCTCCTCTCCGAGACTCCATACGGACAAGAGTGTGCCTAACCCCCACAGTACTATTAAGCCCTGTCCAGGTATGGTTACTGTGATCAGCCTTGATGGTGCTAATTGAGCAGTAAGTACCTTTCTCAAGCCCTTTCCATTGTGAGTTGCATTCACAGTACTTAATTTTTTAACATGAATTACTTTTACACTTTACCTTTTGGTATGCTTTAAATCTTTTGCTTTTTGACATCAGGTGCTTTTAATATGTAGGTTAGCAGGTTAAATGTGAATGTCTGTGTGAATTTGCAATTGTTTTAATATCATCCATACTACATGGGTTTACAGACTGAGATGTAATTATTGGAAAACAGTGGACAAATTGGAAGGGTCGTGTTGTCTTTGATGCGTGTGCATAAACAGTTACCCCTGAACTAAGAGAGGCACTATGCCTTTAACAAGGCTTTTCTAAGCATTGAGTGAGGTGTGTCTTTCTGCTGATGTCACTGAACAAAATCTGGCCTTCAGTACCGGAGACATTTCAAGAAATGCAGTTCAGTTTCATTTCTCAGTGAGAGGGGAGAGAGCCTGAAGACTGCAAAGGAAGAATTTCAGGGAAAGACTTCGGATCAGAAGCTCTTAATTTAAATTAAAATGGGGTAAGCTTGAATCTTCCTGTGTGCAGACATTATATGAAATGAGCCCTGTGGATTTGCTTTGTAACAACTGAGAAAGCAATCATACAGAGTAGTGTCGTCATAGCTAACCCATTATTTCAAAATTTCCAGCTGAAATTGATTCAACAAAAACAAAGTAAGGTCCATGTATAAACATCAAACTTTTAAAATGGAAATATTTTTGAAGTGGGTTACTTAAGGATTCTTGAACAATGACATGGAGATTTTAACCCTTGTATAATGTTTAGGTTTAATGTAGATAGGATTTCTTAAACAGTAACTTGTTTCCTGTCTACAGTAAATAGCACAAGTGCTCACCAATACGACACGCATGGGGGATTTATTTTCCTGTACTATCCCTATATATTTGGAATCTCTAAATAGCTTAAACTGAAAAATACAGAGTATGAAATTCTAATCTGTATGTACAACAGCTATGATAATTCAAGTATTGAGCTCATAGAAATGAAGTTTGTGTTGTCTCATTAGTGAAGGTGTATGTGTGTCAGGAATAAACTGTTCTGAATTTGGAGATTCAAATAATTACCTATTCTTGCCAATAATTACATTTACTGTGGGATATAATGTTTGAGTAGTCCCATTGAAATAAGAAATGTTCAAAGGTTGAAGCCAATGGGACTGGCATTAAGTGTTACAACCCGCAGTAGATATCTTCAGGATTGGTCCATAATTTGAATTTGTTGCCAAGAAAATTGCCCCAAATTATTTACAGATGGCAGATCTTGTATGTCAAAGATTTTTTTTTTTGTCCTGTTTTTGTCCCCATATACAACAAACAGAAATATTGTCTAACAATTTTAAGGTATGACATACCATACAGCGGATAACCATAACCTTTGGGGAAAAAGTAAATGTTTTGTTACTATTAACTCTTCTGTTTTTCATTGCTTTGAGTCCGACTTTGCAGACCGATTAGGGCCACACCCATTAGTATAAATTAAAAAGGAGCTTCTGGGGGAAAAAAGTCCACTAAAGACACTCAGGGATAATGTAAACACAACACATATCGGAGTCGGGTGTAAACTGGGATGATAACTGCCTTGAGTCCCTTACTTCCATGGACCCAGGAATCCTATCTGCCTGTCATGAGATTAAAAAAAAAATAGTATGGGATATGCAACAGGTAAATGGAAGTATGTCTTCCTGTGCCCCACTTTGCAGTTTTGGCTAGTGCATCCATGGTCCTGATAAATCAGGATGCCATGAGCACTATTGCTATGGGGCATTTGTCTTGCAGTCAGAGTTATTACTTGGTGGATACTCTTGGCTCAGAGTTGACAAACTGATCTGTGGAATACTGTTTGTCTGCAATGCCCTTACTCTTGCTGGCAGCTGTAAGAGAACCGGCTGGTTACAAAATACTGGTGCTCTTTCCGGCTGCTAAATTGGAATAAGACACACAAAAATAAACTTGCTTAATAGCACCTCTCCAAGGAAGCAAGTGGCTGTAGTTGCGAGAGGGAAGCTAGGGGGTGGGAGAGGGACGGTGTCCAAGACCACCTCCGTATTGAAAATATGGCCCGCCCTATGAAATTCAGAACCCCTTTCACAGTATTGAGGTAGAATTATCAGTGACTATTAAGTAAATTAGAGAAAAGAGTAGGTTAACTGATCTGATCCCACTTTTCTCAGTTGTTGTGTGGTTTTGTGGTTTTTTTTTTTTTTCCTCCAAGGCTTTTTTCCCCCTCCTCTGCCTTAGGAAAATGGATTACTAGTGACTCTCCCACTCTCTTTTCCTCTGTGTCATAATTGTTTTAAAACTTGACTCGTGTCCAAATGATTTAGTATTTGTATCAACTGTTGTCCTGTTGAGTGTCTTTAAGGGTGCTGATGCCATCACAATTCCCAGAAATTATTTTTCATTTAATAAACATTACAGAAGCCTAAATTAGGCTCTGGGTGCTCTGCCATCAATTAAAACTATATACCAAGATTTTCAGAAATTACTAGTGAATTTTGGGTGCCTGATTTGAGACTTCTTAAAGGGCCTGACTATCAGAGGATGGGTGTATCACGCTGTCTGGAGTGGCTCATGATGGTGAATGCCAAACTCATAGCAGTCTTTCAAAAGGCAGGGCAGAAATCCCAAACTGATCATATGTTCTATAATTAGATTTCACCAACACTTTAAGTGTGAACTCCCAAAGCCCTATAACAGCCTTGCCATGCAGTCACAAGATAGTCCCCTAGGGCATTCAGTCTGTCTTGCCACCCTGGAAAGTTGGACTTAATAATGATCCCTTACACCCAAAATCAGAATAATATTCAGGTTCTCAGTCCCAAAGGATCAATCATTTACCCCAGGTCAACTGGACTCCGATCTCAAACCAAACACAATGCTTGTAGCCAGTCCTTTAATAAACTAACTATAGGTGTATTAACTAGGAAAAAGAAAAGTTATTTAAAAAAATACATACACACAAATGAGTTAGTCTTAGATTTGAAAAGGTAATAAGCTTTTATAATAAGCAGATGTATATATCCATTAGAGCTGACCCATGCCAAGCAATCTGGGTATCTGTTGCTTATGTTTTGGAATCTTTGCCCCTCAGAGTCCAGACAGCATAAAGAGCCCAGTTTCTCCTTGTCAGAGATTTTTATCTCCCGCTCCCTCCAGGATCCAAGCTGATGGGATAAATTCATGCATAGGCCTTCCCTTCCTGGAGGGAGGAAGGAATGCAATCAACAAGGTCCTTTGATGCTACACAATGCTTCATTTGCCTTCATTGGGCCATCTTGTATGCAGTTGTGAGTATTTTACTTTAATGAATCCTTCTTTTCCTGTTTGAGTTACACAATTGCAGAGACCTACAATGTAAACACTCAATATAACTATACAGATATAGAAAAGGAGTACTTGTGGCACCTTAGAGACTATGCTCAAATAAACTGGTTAGTCTCTAAGGTGCCACAAGTACTCCTTTTCTTTTTACGAATACAGACTAACACGGCTGTTACTCTGAAACCTATACAGATATAAGTAGGATTAATACATGCAGCATCCTACAAGCATCCATAAAGTCTAAACACATTCTTACAACACTAATATCTATTTTAACTATACTAACGCACGGTGAGTCAGACTGGTTTCCAACTATGCATTTGTCAGTGTTCAGTGAGGCCCTGGGCTTGGTATGAGCTGGCACGTGGTCTGCCAGCATCATAGGGTGCCCAGAACTTCTTGAACATTAGGCCCTTTTAAAGTGTCAAGTTGGGCACCCAAAAGCACAAGTCGTAACAAAACTAAATTGAATCAAGATTTTCAAAAAAGCCGCAAAATGTACGTGCATAAAACCATGAGTCAGGAAAACAAAGTGTATTACACTCTCCACCCCTTTAGCCTAACACAGATGTGTGTGAAAGGTAGGCTTTGCAGTGTGCTCTGATAGTTTATATAAAAAAAAAGGCATTTTGTGCAGGGAGAGGGAGGTTTGACATTAGTTTAGGCATTCAGGTTGGAACTTCCTTTTTTGTACTGAACAGGTTTCTGCCTGAGTATATGTGCTGATCTTAATTTCAGTAGTTTAGCATTGGGGGAAGATGTGTCAAAAGCCAGCTTTCACACAGCTTAAACTAGCCCCTTTTACAAAACTCAGACTAGAAAAGAGCCTCTCCCTGCTCCTCCCCCATCCCATAGATGTGTCATGCTTGCCCTATCATGCACTTTGGAAGGTTGGCCTCACTGCCAACCCTCCCAAGGGCATCTGGCACCGCTTATACTTTTCCTAGGTGCGTTTCCCAGTCAGGGCTATGGATGACTGTCATCTAAATAGGCAGCAGCGTACTTGGCATGGGGTCGCAGCAATTTGTCCATAAGTCGTTGGAATGTTGCAGGGGCCCCATGGAGTCCGAAAGGGCCTGTTCCAATACACTGTCCTCCATCAAGTGTAGAGAAGGCAGTCTTCTCCTTGGCATCCTTGGCCAGGGGAATTTGCCAATATCCTTTAGTCAGGTCCTTGCCTAACTGATCAACTAGCTCGTCGATGCGTGATATTGGATAGGCATCAAATTGGGATACTTCATTCAACTTCCGGAAGTCATTGCAAAACCTCAGGGTGCCGTCAGGCTTGGGGACTAGGACAATAGCGCTGGACCACTGGCTGTGGGATTCTTCAATAACCCAGAGTTCCAGCTTCACTTCTGTCCTAATTTCTTCCCTTTTAGCTTCCGGTATTCGGTATGGTCTTATCGTCACCCTTACTCCAGGACTGGTGACTAAATTCTGTTGGACCAGTGTTGTACGGACCGGCTGTGTACAGAACACGTCTTGGTTCCGTTGGATCATATCAATGACCTCTGTTCGTTGTTCTGGGGTTAATTCAGGGGGTATCCTCACCTGCCCCTGTGGGTCATCTGTCTGGAGTGGAGCTCCCTGAATGACAAGGCATGTCTCTCGGTCACGCCAGGGCTTCAGTAAGTTGACATGGTAGATCTGTTCTGGCCTTTGGTGGTCTGGTTGTCTGACTTTATAGTCCACCTCCCCAGTGGCTTCCACTATCTCATATGGCCCATGGCAGCTGGCCAGGAGTTTGCTTTCTGCTGTTGGCACTAGCACCATCACCCATTCTCCCAGCTGAAATCTCCGTACTTTCACCTGGCGGTTGTAATATGTCCAATGGGCCTCTTGTGCTTTTTCCAAATGTTTTCATACTATAGGGGTTACTCAAGCTATTCGCTCTCTCATCTGTGTCACATGCTCAATGACATTCTTTCCTGTGTTGAGTTGTTCTTCCCAATCTTCCTTGGAGATATCTAATATTCCACGAGGGTGGCTCAAAGGGAGAGAAACCAGTGGACGCCTGGGGGACTTCCCATATTGCGAACATCAGCTATGGTAGAAGGGTATCCCAGTCTTTTCTATCTTGTGCTACCACCTTCTGGATCATACTTCTAAGTGTACAGTTAAACCGCTCGACCAGGCCATCTGTTTGTGTGTGGTAGACTGAGGTCCATAGAGCCTGGATGCGGAGCAGGGTACATAAGTCCTTCATTAATTTTGACGTGAAGGGGGTTCCTTGGTCAGTCAGGATCTCCTTAGGGATGCCCACTCTGGCAAAAACCTGGAGTAGTTCTTTTGCTATTGCCTTGGATGTGGGGTTTCTTAAATGGCTTCTGGATACTGTATGGCGTAGTCAAGGATGACTAGTACGTTTTGGTGGCCCCGTGCCAATCTTTCTAGAGGGCCCACTAGGTCCATGGCTATCCTCTCAAAAGGGACTTCAATAATAGGCAAAGGTACCAATGGGGCCCACAAGTGAGGTCGGGGACTATGCAAATGGCGTTCTGGGCAGGAGGCACAATAGCGTTGGACCTCCGCATGTATTCCTGGCCAGTAAAACCTTCTTAGGACTCTATCCAGTGTCTTGTCTACTCCTAGATGTTCCCCAAATAAATGACTGTGAGCTAACTCTAGTACTGCCCTTGTGTGTTTCCGTGGGACTGAGAGCTGTTCTACTTCTTCCCCTCATATTTGCGCTATCCGGTACATCAGATCGCGTCTGAACACAGAATATGGCCTTGGGCCTTTGGTCTTTCCCTCTATGGGTACGCCATTTACTTCCACTACCTCCTCCCTCACATTCACATATAGCAGGTTATTGGCTTGGTCCTGCCCGAAATTCTCATGCACGGTACCAATCTGACCTAATTCCAGGGGACCTATTTCAACTCCACCCCCTGGGTTGCCCCTGCTTGGGCTAGGAAACACCAGCCAAGTCCTCACTGGCCTGAATTGTCTCCTGGCCTCTTGAACGGGTTCGACAAGGGAGGCTTTCTGGTTCTCTGCTAGAATCCTGGTCCCTAATCTTTTATCTGCCCTCCTTTCCTGCCTAGACTTTCAGGGTTTCCCAGGGAATGAAAATAGCTCTGGGGCAAATCTGGCAAAAATTGGGGTGAGGCTATCTGTAGGTGCCTCAGTCTCAGCCCAGGGGTTGCTACCCTCCCCTGGCTTTACTGGGGGGGAGTAAGCTCTCAAACCCGGGGAAGTCCCTACCAATTAAAACTGGGTAGGGGAGCTTGGGGACCACCCCTGCAGTTACCCAGGTAGTGTTCCCCGGATCCCAATCCGCACTGGGATTGTGGGGTAGAAATTTATGATGCCATGAACACACGTTACCCCTGTGTTTTTGGCCCGGGTTAGTTGGTCTTGCCCTCACCAACTTCCCTGAGACCAGCGTGCCAGCGCTCCTGGAATCCACTTATGCTATGGTCTCAATACCATTAATTTTTACTGACCTCCATATACCCATGCGGGGTCATTGCGACCCCTACCAGGCCGATTAGGCCACATTGCTCCCTGTGGATCCCCCAGATTGCACTGCAAAGGCTCTTCCCTGTTGGGGCATTGGGCTGCTATATGCCCCAATTCCCCACACTCGTAACACTGATCCCTTACCCCGGTTGCTGCCCTCTGCCTTGGGCTATTTGGCTGCTCTCCCCCCCCCCCCCCGCCCTCTCTTTCCCAAACCCCCAGGTCCCTTCTTGGCTTTCCTCCCAGTTATGGTTGTCCTGGAGTTCACAGCAGTCTGGGGCCTTGGGTTTGGGACTGGCTTCCTGGTTTGGTGTGTCTCACCCCCTGGGGTCTGGAACAGTTCACAGGCTGCCAGCTGTCTTTCCACAAGGGAGACCAACTCATTATAGGTGGAGGGGTCATTCTGGCCAACCCAAGCCCGGAGGCCTGGTGGTAGCCCCCTCATATACCAGTTCAGTACCAGGAGCTCCATCATTTTCTCAGAGCTGAGGGCCTCAGGGCACAGCCATTTCCGGGTCAGGTGGATCAGGTCAAACAATTGCTATCTGGGTGTCTTGTCCTCCATATACTCATGGAACCTCTGGGCTTGCAACACCGTCGTTACTCCGGATCTGGCCAGGATCTCTGCCTTCAGCTGGGGGTAATCTGCCACAGTCTCCGTGGCCATATTGTAGTAGACCTTCTGGGCCTCCCCACACAGGAACGGGGCAAGGATACCAGACCACTGATCTTGGGGCCAGTCCTCCCGCAGGGCCCCTCTCTCAAAAGCCAGGAGATATGCCTCCACATCATCCTCCCGTGTCATTTTCTGTAGATAATGGCTGGCCAGTATGGTCCAGGTCCTGTTGCGGTTCAGCTCCATAAGGGCCTTCATCTGGTTCACCAGCTCCTGCAGCAGGGCTCAGTCATGGGCAGCCTGACTCATCAACAGACTATTAGTCTCCTGCTGTATCCGAGTCACCTCCTGTTGGGTGGTTGCTTGGACCCGGGTAGCCTCCTGCTGGGCCGCGGCGGCTTGTGTTAGGGCCTTGACCACATTGCCCATCTTAGAGACTGGATGGTTTTGGCTAATCCTGGTTTAAGTCCACAGCGTGGCGATCCCACCCCTGACACCACATGTGGCAAATTGCCGGCACTACTATGATGGGTCCCGCGCTTTCTTTTCTTGTGGGGGGAGGGTGCAGGGCACCGTTTCTCGCCCCTGATCTGGGGTATTAACTGTCCCACTGGTATCCCAGAGAAGGGGAGTGGCGAGGGAGGGACCCGGGCCCACCCTCTACTCCGGGTCCCAGCCCATGGGCCCTAGGGATAGCGGCAAACCACTTGAACTAGCGATTCCTTCCCCTGGGCTACTTCCCTCTCCGGCCCTTCAGCTTGTTGGGCTTCCTGCCCTCTCTCTGCTTGGGCCAGGTTTCTCCCAACCCTGTGTGTCTGTGAAGTCCCGCTGCTCTGCACAAGCCAGGTTTCCCTTTACCTAGGGTCTTGGTCTTCTGGCCCGCCACAGCACTTCTCCAAACTCTCCTTCAAACTGCTCTCTGCTTCAACTCCTCCAACTGTCTGACTGAAGCAGGGGTTTTTTATCAGGTGACTGGCTTCAGGTGCTCTAATTAATCTATAGCAACCTCTCTTCCCTCTACAGGGAATAAGGCTCTCACCATCCTGGGGCTTACATATCTCCCCTCTGTCATCCTCCTGCTGCCCTCTGGCTATGCTGTGTCACAGTACAAACATCTGAGACAGAGTGAATGCCTTGTTCCTCACCCCTTTATGGGACTCAATCTCTCACCCAATTTTGCCCAGTCTAGCAAATTGTTCATAATTGGTCAAAATGCCACCCTTGTGATATAGTTGAATGTGTTGCTGCTTCCACAATTCATTCTTGTGATAATGTTACTTTCACATTGGGGATTGTCACTAATTGCAACAGGCTGGCCTGGCCCATGAAAAGAACTAAATCAGCCACTCTTTTTAGTACTTCAGAAGAGCAAAGTGGTCCAAGGAACCAAAACAAAAGGAGGGTCCTATAAAGACATCATCCTCAGACAGATTCCCCCTCATTCTTGTAGCAGCAACTCCATTCCAGTAGCCTCATCAACAGTAAAGAGAAAAAGTACACAAATCTGAAGCACTGCCACTGCTGTATTTAGTCGTCATATTTTTGGATGTGTCTGGGGAGGAAGGGTTCCATCTGACAATCTTAGCCCCTATATTTTAAGCAAGTCTTGTACCAACTGGAGGTTTTCCGTTTTTGCAGTTATGATGATCTTGACACTCCTTGCCATATTTGATATTCTAAGGCAGGGGTGGGCAAACTATGGCCTGCGGGCTGGATCCGGCCCCGCGGGATTGCCACCGCTGCGGGCTCCACGCCGCTCCGGGAAGTGGCCACACCACATTCCTGCAGCCTCTGGGGGTGTGGATGGGGGGACAGAAAGCTCCACACGCTGCTCTTGCCTGTGGGTACGTCCCCCAAAGCTCCCATTGGCCAGGAACAGGGAGGTACCCACAGGTGAGGGAAACACTCAGAGCCCTCTGCGGCCCCCCCCCAGGGCCACAAGGACATGGTGCCAGCCGCTACCCAGAGTGGCGCGGGGCCCGGGCCTGGGCAGGCAGGCAGGGAGCCTGCCCTGGCCCCAGTGTGCGCCGCTGCCACCCCGGAGCTGCTCTAGGTAAGCAGCTCTGGGCCAGAGCCTGAACCCCTCCTGCAGCCCACCCCACAACTCCCTGCCCTAAACCTCCTGCCTGCACCTTGCATCCCTCCCACACCCTAACCCCCTGACCTAAGCCCCCTCATACACCCTGCATCTCTCTTTTGCCCCAACCCCCTGCCCCGGCCCTGCAAGCAATTTCCCAACCTAGATGTGGCCCTCGGGCCAAAAAGTTTGCCACCCCTGTTCTAAGGTGATCAAAAGGCAGGCTAGGAAAGGATCTGATTTATTGTCATTATAAAATTTAAATTTTAAACATCATTGGGTTGGGGAGGAAGAGGCTTTCAGAGTTATTCGTTTACAGAAATCCCATTGAAGTTAGCAGTGTTGCTCAGGATGTACAGATTTAATATTCCTTTTATTTTGAGTGTCTCCACTTATTCTCTAAGGGTTTGGAAGGGTTCATTTTTGGGGACTCTTCCTTGGGAATGCATTATCTTAGTGATGTAGTTGCAGGTTTTGGAAAGACTTGCACTTTCCAGGATGTGGAAGGTTGAAATGTGTATAGGTAATCATCTTTTTTCTTCCTCAAAGTGAGGGTTTTCTCCCTTGCTGCTTGTTCCTGTGACTCAAAGATCATTTTGGATTTTCAGAAAAAATTTTAGTCCCCAGGGTGTTGGTTTGATATAGATGAATGTGTTGCTGCTTCCACTATTCATTCTTGGGATGTAACATTGCTGTACAGAACTTTAGCAGCTCAAGCTGTGGATCTAAACATAGAAAGGGTGGCTTTCTACCTGAAGATCTGGTTATTATGACTGATTGACCTATCTTGGGATGCTCCTTTAGTATATTATGCTTTTTGAGGGTGAAATATGGGCCTGTTTAATTTACTTTCCTTTCTCCCTCACTTCACATTACTTAGTGAACCATCACCTGAGGCATTGTGGATAAGTGGAAGTCAACTGGAAGTCAAAAAGTCTACCTGAGTCAAAATTGTAACCGTCATAGTAATTTGCTTCAGTGACTGGTTACATGCCCATAATTGATCACTTACCTATAAAAAGGTGTCATTTGTATTGGAAAACTTCTCTGTTCATAAGACGGAGGTATCCTTTAAAATGCTTGTCTTAAATATTTTACATAATCCATAATTGAGTTAAACCACACTACATACTTCTTAATTCTAGCTCTGTACTTACTTTGTTTGCATTCAGTCATGAACTCTCTAATCTCAGTAAGGGATTTCAGCTTGCACACTGGGTTGAACTATTTATTGATAACTTAAAATGCAGGACTGTTCTTAGGTAGACTCATACTAAAATTATTGGATTAGGCTACATTTGGGTATATAACTTGCTTGATATTGATGAGTTAACTTTTTAAAAGTTGTAGTATAATTTTGGGGGGAAATTCCAAGGATCAAGAATCAACAGCAAAACAGAGTTGAATTCTGAGACCTGTATTAATGGTGGGGTGTATTTCGTAAGGTAGGAAACAGCAAAGACTTTAAACAATCCAGGTCTCATTATTAAAAGTGAAGCTACAATGTAAACATAGCAAGTAAAAACAGATTTTTACAATCAGTGTTTAAAAAGGAGGTCCTTTTTGTTGTAATGCACATTTGACAACTTGCTGTGTAACTTCTTAAGTTTTGGGCACTATCAGTGTTCAAAAAACAGCTGAGATCTGAGTCTTCTACTTACTGTTGCAAGTAGAAGTAAGATTACTACAGATAATTTTGTAATTTGATATACTTTGTGCTTTTGACAGCACTGCCTGTTTCTAAAATTCTTATGATGAAACTGACAACACGGTTACCCTTCCTTCTGGGTTGATCATACAGCCAAAGCTGGGAGATAAATACTTGTTTTAAATCAAAATGTGGTTGCAGTACCTTAATTTCTAGTCTCCGTGCCAGGTTTTTTTTTTTTTTTTTTAAGGTGGGCTTAGTTCCTGAAGCTACTTGAACTTTCTTTTATGGACCAAACAGAAAGTTCATGTCTAGGAACAATTCACATCTGAATTTCACTTAGAAAAACCTGCTTTATTTCAAATTAATCTGCATTAGAGCTGTCAGGGTTCCCTCTGCACTCTGGGGTACAGATGTGGGAACCCGCATGAAAGACCCCCTAAGCTTATTTCTATTAGCTTAGGTTAAAAACTTCCCCAAGGCACAAATCCTTCCCTGTCTTTGGAGTAGTACTTCTCCCACCACCAAGTGAGTTAGACAAAGATTCAGGAAAAGGACCACTTGGAGTTCCTGTTTCCCCAAAATATCCCTCCAAGTCCCTTCACCCCCTTCCCCGGGGAGGCTTGAGAATAATCTACCAACCAGATAGGTAAACAAGGTGAGCCCAGACATTAAAGACCCATCAGATTCTTAAAAAACAGAACTTTATAATAAAGGAGAAAAAAAAAAGTAAAAGACGCACCTCTGTAAAATCACTATGGAAGGTAATTTTACAGGGTAATAAGATTTAAAACATAGAGGATTCCCCTCTAGGCAAACTTCAAAGTTACAAAAGCCAAGGATAAATCTCCCTCTTAGCACTGGGGAAAATTCACAAGCTAAACCAAAAGATACTTTAACGCATTTCCTTGATATTACTTACTTTTTTTTGTAAATTTAGATGTATCATTCAGTAGGAGCTAGATTAGTTGCTTGGTCTCTCGAGACAAAACACACAGAGCACAAAACAAAACCTATCTTCTTTCCCCATTGGTCCTTCTGGTCAGGTGCCAACTAGGCTAATTGAACTAATTAACCCCTTACAGGGGATTCTGTACCTCTGGCCAAGAGGGATTTTATTTTACTGCAAAAGGTTGTTACCCTTCCCTTTATATTTATGACAAGAGCTATCCGGCATATCAGGACAATCTGGGGATAGCCTGTCAAATTGTGAACCATTTTTTGTTTTCACTACTTCTGATCTTTTTTTACTTTCATTGTGGATTAGGGCATCCATTGTGTAGCAGAGGCTTGACACCTGTTGAACAGGCTGTGTCTGAGAAGCTGACACAGAGGAAGCAAAGACCACCAACACTGAATTGCTCTTCCCTACTGGGAAATAGGTTCTCTCTCAACAGGGCCACTGACTTTAAATGTCTCTCTGTGCAGAAGCTGGTGTTTAGATCTCCCTGCAGCTTACAACACTGGGGAAACGTGACTGAGTTGGCCTTAAAGGGGGGTGCTTTTCTCAGCAAGGGAGGCCATTCCATTGCCAGAAGCAAGACTACCAGGCCAGAACAGCTGCCTGGCCTAAAGATTGGGGCCAAAAACTCAGGACTCTCAGTGGTTGTGAGGTCAGATGAGGGGATTGCATTCAGTTGTTTTCCATAGATCTGTAATTCATGTCTATTTAAGAGTGAAGTGTTTGTGGATGAGGAGAAATTATTTTGCTAACCCTGTGTACTTTGCTTTATTGCCATGTTGTCCTTGAAGAGCATAACTAGGAAATCGGATCTCCGACAGCCAGGTGCATTCTGGTGGGGAACATGTCTAAGCAACTGGGAGCTCAAAAGGAGAATTGCACTGGTTCCAGAGTCTTGGCAGCTGGACTATGGGGTCCCACTTCCCAAGAAGGATGTCAGACACTGGGTCTGCACCTGGGAGTGTGCCTGAAAGACCCAGAATTAGAAACAGTGATCAGTTGCTACTCAGACCCAGGGGGCTTAAAATCACATGGGATTCAGCAATTAGAGCCAATCACAACAAATTGTTGTCCATCCAAAGAGTGGGTCTGGGTCAGGTTGTGACAGGTTCATCTCAGGTAAAGTCTAGTTTCTTTGAATGTTGAGTTGTGAAGAAAAACACAATTTTTCTGCTTTGTTTTATTTTTGTATTTTGAATCCTTTGAGGTATACCAGAAATAACTTCTTGTTGTTTTTTCATCTGAAGTTCAGAGAAACTACTTTGTGCCAGTGCAGAAGCTTGTTAGGTCTTTTTAGATACCTTAAATGTAGCTGGAGTGTGTTCTCCAGAACTTAAGTTGTCCATACAAATGGTTGTGGTGTTGTTGTTTCTTCTTTTACATTTCAGAGTAACAGCCGTGTTAGTCTGTGTATATAATGTCTTCTGCAATTTCCACAGTATGCATCCGATGAAGTGAGCTGTAGCTCACGAAAGCTCATGCTCAAATAAATTGGTTAGTCTCTAAGGTGCCACAAGTCCTCCTTTTCTTCTTTTACATTGGATGTAAGAGCATTTTGGATGATTAGGTGTAACAGACTCTCACTGCTTGCCTGGAACACTCCCCCTGTGAACAGATGACTATCCTGCTGAAGAATGTATGGTTATTCACTCATTTTTGGCAGGTGGTTTATTACCCCACCTTGAAATAAGGGAAGTAGGAGTGCCTCTCTAGAGAAGGGACCTAAGGAATTGATTGAGCAGGCTTCAGAAAGGAATGCTAGAAAGAGACACTTTGGGGAGGAGGTTTAGTCTGGATTTCATTCCATTTTGAGTTTTTTGGAAAAACAAAATCCCAAAAGGTATACTTTTTTCTGTCCTATTCGTGTGAACTATATGGAGCAGCCATAGTGAGGAAACCACCTCTTCATATTAACACTTGAAGATGCTGACTTTTCTGATATATATCCAAATAGAGTCACTCTCATGTATGTACTTTTTTTTTTTTTTTTTAATACCCACCCACTTATGCAGATCACAATCTTTGTTTCTCTGTGCATTTTCCTTCTGAATTGCTTTCTACAAGCCCATACTTATTGCCATCTTAATCCATGTTTTTATGTGTAATCTCTGTCATTCTATTAAAGTGTGGAATCAGATATATAGACTTCACATATCTATATCTATCTATCAACTCTTTATTGTCCAAGCTGCACCTGTTAATGTCTGTTTAAGACAGACTTCATGTTGCTTTATGAATATATCAAGGATAGAGTCTGCAAGTTAGAAAAGATATCTGTGCGTAACATTCATTATCAATATGAAAAGCATGTATCAGTTAAGATGCAGTACACATGAAAAGTCGTGTTTAATCGCTTCAGATAAACATTATGGTTCTGCAGTACATTAACTGCCTTATCTCAAAATTATGCTTTTGACATATCTATTTACCATTAAAATTGAGTTTTAAAGCACTTTAGTGACAATTGCTAGAAAATAGGACTTTCTATTTATTAGTAAATGGTTCTGTGGATGAAAGAAATACAGTAGAACTTCAGAGTTGCGATCACCTCAGGAATGGAGTCTGTTCATAACTCTGAAATGTTAGTAACTATGAACAAAACATTATGGTGGTTCTTTCAAAAGTTTACAACTGAACATTGACTTAATACAGCTTTGAAACTTTACTATACAGAAGAAAAATGCTTGTTTCACTTTTGTTTTTTGTAGTTTGTTTAACACAGTACTGTACTTGCACCTTAATTCCACCTCACCATTAGGAAGTGGAACATTTGCTAACATCTGGAAGTCTGAAGTTATTCTCATCTTTTTAAATTTAAGTTAATGTCTTTCTACTCCTGTGGGCTCAAACCCACTCTTCTTAATGCAATGAGTCTTGCCAGAATGGGTGTAGCATAAAGCGCTATATATCAAGTACAGCTGCTAATACTTCCCCGTTTGTTTTTCCATAGCTTAGAAGTACTATATTAATTATCTGATCCACCAGCATGTATATTGGGAGTATTCCTGGACACTGTCCTGAGAATGAAATCTATTAAATCATACCATAAATCAATTATACCATCTTGTGCTGCACAGAGAACTGTACAGTGTAAGCTCAGGAAATGCATCCCCTCAATCAGTGTGGAGGGGAATACACACAGCTTTCTGCCCCAAGTGATGATTTCCTCCCCACACTGGTTTTAGACAAAAACAAAAAAGTTTAACAACTAGAAAGGATAGATTTTTAAGTGATAGCAAACAGATCAAAGTAGATTACCTGAGTAAATATGCTCAATTTGTGCTTTTAACACATTAAATAGGTGGAATATGAAGTAGCAAATTCTCACCCTGAGTGATAAACAGGCTGGCAGATTCTTAAGGCACCAGTTGCCTTGGCTTTCCCAGGTTTTCATATACAGGCTAAAAATTCTTCTAGCCTGGGACCATCACTTCCCACAGTTCAGTCTTTGTTCCTCGGGTGTTTCCAGGTGTGGTGTTGTAGGGGGAGTGAAGTACCATCATGATGTCATTTTCCCCCTTTTATATCTTCTTCCCACTTGCTGGAAAGCTCTTTTGCTTTGACCTGGTGCAAACAGTTCCCATTGTGTAGAGCTATCTCTGAGAGGTTTCTGTAGTACACAGTTCCTGGGGTAGTCCTTGTGCTTGTGCGCATTTCCTCAATGAGCCATTAACGTTGTTTGGCCTTTTTATTTTGTACCTGAAAGGCTGCTTGTACGTGTTTTTCAGCCTCGCAACTTGTTTCAGTAACATACAGAGCCAAACTTCATAACTTCACATACGACAATAGCACTTACAGTCCAATGAGATATTAATGTCTAGCTAATCAAGACTTTTAGAATGATACCTCACAAGGCATACTTTGTACAAAACACATCCTAATTACATGGCAGTGGTGAATATTGGGGTGTCAGGATATCAGAGTCCTTTCCTTGTTTACCCTTTCCCCAGACTTGTTAATCGTTTTACAAATATTGCTACACATATTACATCATATTATTGACCAGTGAGGAGTTAGTTTTCAAATGATACCTCAAAGCATATTTTGTGAAAGATTATTCTGATAGCGTGTGAATACAGAGGTGCATTCGGTAACAGAGTAATTGTGTTTAACTTGAACTTTAGCCTGTGCCACTGATGGACCAGCCGACTGAGTTAAAAGCTGATGTAACCACCACCACTAAAGTGTCAGAATGCCCATAACAACTTGGATGAAGAGCAGTTGGCTCAAACTGAATGCAGCCAAGACCAGACTGATATTGATCAGAAAATAGAAATGCTTTAAAGTGTTGGCCAAGATTTTGTATGCCCAGTGGAAAGTGTTGACAACCCCTTTTGTCAAAGTGGTGCAAAGCCTTGGGGTCCTGTGACTCCTCGCCTCGCTTGGATAATGAGGTGTAGCATCTATTTCCAAAAAAGCTTTTTCACCTCCAGCTTGCTCAAACTTTGTCTTCATCCTAGACGACAAACATGCCCCATTAATCAATGCATTTGCCACCTCCAGGATGGATTACTGTAATCCATGCTACCTGAAGGTGAATATGAAGATGTTGCAGAGGCACCAGCTGGTTCAGAGTACTGTTGCAAAGCTTCTCCATGTTGAATGCAGGCCTTCTGCACTCAAAACAGCATGAAAGTTCCTCCACTGGCTCCCTGTCATCTTCTGACATGAGCTTAAGGCCTTGTTCCTAATGTTCAAAGCCACTGATGGCTCAAGCCCCAGCTACCTCCATAGACAGTATTTTGATCTATGAATCCTTGTGACCGCTGCACTCCTCTGGGACCATGCAATTCACAAAGCCTGGTGTAGAGGGGTGAGGCTCTTTTTCCCCCAACCCAGTAGGGACAGTCCCATCTCAAGTGTCCCTGCCACCCACAGGCGTAACAAGTCCAGCATTCAGCCCCAGGCGTCCTGGCCTTGGCACTCGACTTTCCATCATGCTCTCGGCAGTTCCTCAGAAACTCCTTCTGGAGGAGCTTTGCCAGGGCCTGCTGCTCCTCCGCCAGCTGCTCCAACTGTTTGTGGAGGGATGACTGCACCTCCCACAGTCCCTCTTGGGTCTCCCGGATCCCCTGCGGGTCATCCGCCCCTTCCGTCAGGGCACTAACACCAGGGCCCAACCAGGGATGGTACCTGAGGTCTCCGCCAGAGTAGCCAGGATCCATTGTCCCCTTTCTCCAGGGGATAGTCCCTCAGTCCTTGCCCAGCCCCTTGTATCAGGGGTGGACCACCTATGCCCACATTCTCCACCACATGTAGCGAAGCGATGACTCACTGGTGCGGCGCCTCCTGCTGGTCATCTTAGGAATTAGCTCTCCAGCATATGGAGCACCTCCTGCTGGCCGGTGTCTCGCCTGCCACTGGCCCCCGTGTCCCTTCCGGACTTCAGTGCCCCTTTTTCCTCAGGGTTCTGCCCCCAGCAGTAACCCACAGTCTGGGTCTCCCCTCCCAGGGGAACCCCCAAACCTCTATCCCCACCTTGCTTCAGTGGCTACTGCCAGTCACCTCTAGCCCCCGCTCACTGGGGCAGACTGCAGTCTATAAACCACTCATCACCGGCAAGGGGGTTTGGAGCAGCTGCCTCTGCCTAACCCTGGACTGTACCTCTGCAGCCCCAGTACCTTCTTTGGCCTTTGGCAAGGCCCGCAGCCTGGGGATTTGCCAGGCTGGAGCTTCCCAACTCCTCTTGCCTTTCCCCAGCATTGTTCTCTCCCAGGCAGCCGGGTCCTTCTCTCTCCAGGGCTAGAGAGAGACTGACTCAGCTCCTGGCTCACAGCCCTTTTATAGGGCCAGCTGTGGCCTGACTGGGGCATGGCCCCAGCTGTGGCTGCTTCCCCAATCAGCCTAGCCTTTCACAGGAGCGGGGCAACTGCCCTGCTACACCAGAAAGAAGCATGTGAAAACTGGGACAAAGCATTCTCTGTCAAGGGGATCTAGCTATGGACAATCTTCCAGAGGAGAAGAGGCAAATCTAGAGTGTGACCATCTTTAGGACATAGTACAAAACCTTCCTCTTTGAGAGAGTCTTTCCACCATAAGTGACCTTCACAAATCCAAGCCTGTACTGTCTCCCCCTCTTCCCCTCCTCCCCCCCCCTCCAAAAAAAACTTACCCCAGAATTCTGTTCCTGTAAAGGGGAGAGAGCCAGAGACTCCATGAATTCCATTTGGGACTCTGCTATTGATTTTTACGAGGCAGGTGATCAGCCTATGGTGCTGGGCTGCAACATAAAACACTAACATTGATAACAGCAAAATAATGTTGCTCAGAAGCTCCCTACTATTGAGAAAGCTGAGTGGATCATTACTATACTGTTCTTGTATTTGTTTTACTGACTTACTGATGAGGGAGGGGACCTCCAAACACTTCTGGGTCACTCTCTTCATGCTATTAAATGTGAATATTCATGAAGCACCTTGCTAAGGGACATTGTCAACATATTCCTTACAAAATAGAACAGATCCCAGAATAGTTCAAAACAACTTTTAGAAATTAGTAGTCTTGTTAAACTGATTTTTGCTGAAGAGCTGTTTGTTTGTTTGTTTGTTTGTTCCCCCACCCCCCTTTTTAAGGGCCAACTTGCAGTGTACACTATTGCAAATAAACTCCCCATGTGCATGATGGAGAAAACCAGTATACGCAGTTAGCTTTTATAGAAGGGGCTATAATAAGCCAGTAAAAAAGATGGAAAAGTCATTGATGGAATCCTTAAAGGTAAGATCTGCCATATGGAAAACTTGTAAACTACCTTGCATTTCTATAGAATAATAGAAATGTAGGGCTGAAAGGGATCTTGAGAAGTCATCAGGTCCAACCCTCTGTGCTGAGGCAGAATCAAGTAAATTCAAACCATTCCTGACAGGAGTTTGTCCAACCTGTTCTTAAACAATTCCATGATGGGGATTCCACAGCCTCCCTTGGAAGCCTATTCCAGAGCTTAACTCTCCTTATAGTTAGAAATTTTTGCTAATATCTAGCCTAAATCTCCCTGGCTGCAGATTGTCCTTTGTTCTTGTCCTACCTTCAGTGAACATGGAGAACAATTGATCACACCCCTCTTTGTAACAGCCCTTTACATATTTGACACACTACTCCAGCTGAGGCCTCACTAGTGCGAGTAGAGCAGGACAGTTACCTCTCATGTCTTAAAGAAGACATCTCAGAATTATATTGACATTTTCCACAAGTACATAACATTGTTGACTCATATTCAATTAGTGATCCACTATAGCCCCTAGATCCTTTTCAGCAGTCATGCATTTGATTTATTTCCTTCCTAAGTGTAGTACTTTGCACTTGTCTTTATTGACTTTCATGTTGATTTCAGACCAGTTCTCCAATTTGTCAAGGCTGTTTTGAATTCTAATCCTGTCCTCCAAAGTGCTTGCAACCCCTCCCAGTTTGGTGTCCTCCGCAAATTTTATAAGCATACTCTTTGTTCCATTTTCCAAGTCATTAATGAAAATACTGAATAGTACTGAACCCAGGATTGACCCCTGTGGGCCCCCTAGATATGCCCTCCAAGTTTGACAGTGAACCATTGATAATTACTCTCTTGAGTACGGCCTTTCAACCACTTGTGCACTCATCTTATTGTAGTTTCATCTAGACCATATTTCTCTAGTTTGCTTTTGAGAATGTCATGTGAAACTGTCAAAAGCCTTATTAAAATCAAGCTATATCATGTCTACTGCTTCCCCTTATCCACTAGGCCTGTAGCCCATCAAAGAAGGAAATTAGGTTGGTTTGGTATGATTTGTTCTTGACAAATCTATGCAGGCTAGTCCTTATAGCCCTATTATCCTGTAAGTCAGTGTTTCCCAAACTTGGGACACCGCTTGTTCAGGGAAAGCCCCTGGCGGGGCAGGCTGGTTTGTTTACCTGCTGCGTCCGCAGGTTTGGCCAATCGCAGCTCCCGCTGGCCGCGGTTCACTGTGCCCGGCTAATGGGAGCTGCGGGAAGCGGTGCGGGCTGAGGGATGTACTGGCTGCCGCTTCCCGCACCCCCCCCATTGGCCAGGCACAGTGAACCACAGCCAGTGGGAGCCGCGACTGGCCGAACCTGTGAATATGGCAGGTAAACCAGCCAGCCCGCCAGGGGCTTTCCCTGAACAAGCGGCATCCCAAGTTTGGGAAACACTGCTGTAAGTGATTACAAACTGTTTAATAACTTGTTCCAGTATTTTCCCAGGGTATTGAAGTTAGGATGACTCGTCTATAATTCCACAGGTCCTCTTTCTTTTCTTCTATCAAATTTTAAAATGCCTAACAGTTTTGACTTTTTTTTTTTTTTTTAAACATGCCCTTTTTCTTATCTTCAGTATTGAGACTGGTGTAACAGGCTCTAATTCATAATTTGTCGTTTGAATAAAAAAATCTGTTTACCTTAATATTAAATTTAAAAATGTGTGTAGGAATTTATTTAAACTACAACTATATATTTTAAGCTTGCCATATGTATAATGTTAACCTGGAGAGACCCACAGGGAACACCAGCATTTCATATTTATTTTTCCTTGCTTGGTGCTATTGATCAGATTTTCCCATTGCCTCAGTAAAAGTGGCTATTGGTTTGTGTTCTGGTTTTAATTTTCCTCACTGGCAACTGAGCACTTGTTTCTTGTCTAAAGGGAAAGAAACAGGAAATGGCAATGAATGAGCTCAAGCTGTTCATAACAGTGTGAGGTTAATTTTTACCCTTGAGCATGTGTTGCAAGAGACCATACGTTAGTGTTTTAATTGAAAGATGGTTTAACTTACTCTGGTCGTAAGTACTGGCCACCCTGGATTTCTGAGTCAGAAGTCTTAGTTCTGTGAGTTCTCCAAACAAAGTTTTTACTTGGCTAACCTTGCCGTGGAAATAACCTTAGTTAAGATAAAAACATTGACATTTGGCTTTACTCCTATCCATAAAGCAGTTTAAAGAAACTCTGGATGGAAATTCTGTTTAATGGAGACCTCTCCCTCCCCCCACCTATCATAATTCAAGAGGTGGAAACTGGACCTGAGCAAAACAGTGGCTTTAGTTTTCAGAGGCTTGAAGACTTCTGTATGTTTTTGGTCATGTGTTTAAAACCTGAAATGCTAACGATTATAATTCAAACTCGGAAATTTGAGAGAAAACTCAGCCAAAAAATGCCAAGTTTGGTTTTGGGTAGAAACATTGTGAAGCCACTAGCTGCTTCATGGTTTTTGCTCAAACCCTAAATTGATCTAGATCCGCTCAGAGATTTGCAGATTTTGGCAAACAGTTTGAAATGTCCCATGTTTCAGGTTAATCAAGTAAGTTGCTCACTGTAATGGTAAAAATTCCTGTTCCCTAAAGAAAAAAATAGTGTGTTTGGAAAATTATTTTAAACTACAATTTCCACTTTTAGCCTTTAAGTTGGAACTGGCCAATTTGCTAACAAGTTGCATGATTTGTGAATGTGGGGGGAAGAAAGATGGTCTTTTAAGACATTTGACTAGTAAATGCAAGAGCTGTTTTGATCTTGCTCTGATCATGCTTTCCGGGTGACTTACCATAAGTTACATGACTTCTTTGGTTTCCCCCATCTCACAGGAGGGTTGTGAAACTTAATTCTTGAATATTTATAAAGCTATTTGAGATCCTCAAATGGAAGCAGCTAGATATATTTTTTAAAGTGCATTTAGGCCCCTACAGTTGGTGAGACTTTTTTAAGTTAAGATGTATTAAAAACTAAAAAACTCTTCTGACAAAGCAAATAGATACTCAGGTAAAGCATCTCTGAAATATTTTAGCTTGGGACACCCATTCTGATAACATTGGGAATAGTTGGCCACTACAAGTAGTAAACTCTGAAAAACAGTACTTAACTTTCTAAAACTGTTAGCCTATTGAGCTAAGAAAGTGGCCCTTTTTTTTTTTTTTTTTTTTTACTATTAATTGAACACAACAATACATTTAATTAATTAACTAGAAAGATTTTGGGGAATGGTAAATCCAGCTAAGTGTTTCTGACCCCAATTGATATCTTTTTTTATGTCGTGTGGAAAACCATTCTTATAAGCTATTCCTGACAACTGTCATGCCAGGGGTCCGGACGGGCCATAAATTTTGGTAGGGTTTTTTTGTTTCTGTTTTTTTTGTTTTAAACTTGACCTTAGGTGATTGCAAGGATGGATTTAAAAAATCAGCTTCTGCAGTTATGCCACGTACATACTATCAAAACAGTGTGAGGTTTATCATAAATTACTTTTAGTATTGACAGACTGGGTTTATGCCAAATATTTAACAGCCATTTGAGGTTAAAGGTGAGTGCATGGAGAGCGCCAATGTGAGTTTGGGATTCATAAGGCACTGAACACAAGTAACAGAAAAATAATTCTGGCACTGGATTAAGATGGCCAGGCTGTGCTGCAATTCTTTGTACTAAACCAGTAAAAAAATAGTAAAGGAAGGCAACCAGAACTCTAGGGATTCGAATAATTACTCTGAAAGCTTAGCAAAAAATGGTGCATGAGTTATTTGAAAAAGAAAACTAGAGAGATGTTCAGAGTTATGCAAGTCCCTGATAACAGCCAGAGAATGAATGCAAGAGGGGGTTCCAGGTAGGGGCAAAGTGTTGGGGGTACAGGAGAGGGGTGAGGTCTCTGGGAGGGAATTTGGTGCAGGAGGGGATTCTGACCTGGGGTAGGAGGTTGGGGTGCAGGAGGGGTGTGAGGTGTAGGTTCCAGCCGGGAGGCGCAGCAAGACTCAGGTAGGCTGCCTGCCTTCATGCCATGGCCCCACACTGCTCCTGGAAGCGGCTGGCTGCTGGCATGTCTCTGTGCATAGCCCACACCCTCAAGTGCCACCCCCGCAGCTCCTTTTGGCTGGTTCCCAACCAATGGGAGCTGCGGGGACAGTACTGGGAGCAGGGGCAGCACACAGAGCCTCCTCTCCCTTCTTCCCTCCCCCCACCGCCCCTACCACGGGTTGCAGAGACATGCCAGCAAGGGGGTCTCTGTGACCAAACCCATCACAGAGGCCTTCGCTGCTTCTCCTGCAGAACATGGTTTCCTTTGCAATGTACCACTGCTGAAGTTCACACAGTTTGGTGGGCAATAGATGTGTAAAAAATGCTAGCTTCCCCTCTGAGTCTCTTCTCTTCCTTTGCCACATGGCAAACCTCTTCCAGCATCAGTAAATGATTTTGTTTGTGCTTCTGCTTCTTTACTGAGAACACTCTCTGGGAGGATTCATCAGGAACATGAGTCATTTCCACTCTGTTGCTGTTCCTGACAGTGCAGGAATTCCAGAATAGTAAAAATAGTTACTACTTGCCATCCATAGATGGTGCTTTATAATGGTAATTATAAGTGCTTTATAATGGTAATTATAAAAGTGCTTTATAATGGTAATTAAGTATCAACCCAGCTCTGTGCATAAGGAAACTGGCAAGTAACTTAATCTCTCTGCCTATGTCATGTACCAGGTTGGTGGCAGAGCCTTGGGTCTCCCCTAACTCCCATTCCAGTGTCTTACCTGTTGGAGAGAGTATGTGGTGCACACAAAGAATAGAGATAGGAGTGGGTGAGAAACACAGGATTCCCCCAATGAATTTAGAATCTCTAATGCGAGTAAATTAATTGCTTTTGTGATTTGAAATAACAAAAATGCTTGACTGGCAGATAAGTCACACTCAGGTGTTAAACTGAATGAGAAAGTTGGCATAAATTCTACATGTACCCCTTAAGAAACAAACTTCACATGTAACTTATATATGCCATCTGTCAAAGATTTTGCAGTGTAGGGCATATCAAGAGCAATTTTATATGCAGAGGAAAAACATCCACATCATTCTTCATCAGAGTGAATCAGTTCTTTTTTAAAAAAAAACACAAAAACTCTCTATCTGAAGCACCATAATACAGCACTAACACTCAGGCACTAACATTCAGGCTGGTATCTCTGCATTGTTGGTTGAAAGATATTAGAAAAATATAATACTCAGCAATGTTGGAAAAGATTGAATGCGTGAGCGCCACAAGAGAATATTTGTAAGGACATGTTTATATTGTGAGATTAGAATATAGCTGTTGCTACATGTTCGCTAATATCTCTGTAACTACTTTTTTGGGAATTTAGGGAGACAAGATGGGTGAGGCAACTTCTGTTGGTGAAAAAGACAAGCTTTCTAGCTTGCGCAGAACTCTTCTTCAGGTCTGGGAAAGCTATTCAGTGTCACAGCTAAATACAAGGTGGAACAGATTGTTTAGCTTAAGGAGGTAACACATATTGCAAGAGATGTTTTAAGGGGACGTAGGCAGTTAACACCTCTGCAGTCATAGGACAAAGGAGGGTTAGTGGGTTATAGATTGTTGTAATGAATCCTAAATCCATTGTCTTTGTGTCCATGATTTGTAGTGTCTAGTAAAGTCATGAATTTAAGCTCCCAGACTCGACTTTTGAAGGCATTGTGCAGGTTTCCATTGAGGATGAGGACTGAGAGGTCAGAAAGAGGGATCACTTTGTGAAAAGTGTTTGCCTGCAGGTGATATGGTGGTTGTTGTCTTTGATCGTTTTTCTGTAAAAGCTCATTTGAGAGTGTAATGGGTGTATTGTATTCCTCCACATAGTTGTTACTGAGGCATTTAGTGCACTAGATGAGGTATACCACATGTTGTGATAGGCATGTATAGGACCAATGGATCTTGTGAGATGTATTGATTTATCATAGCAGTGGAGAGATGTCTGCAGGTTTTGCATCTGATGTTTTGCAGGATCTGGTGCCACTTTGATTTGGTGGGCCCTGAACTGTGGGGAGCTTGCTTCTGATGACGAGCATGGCAAGACTGGGGGGTTGTTCAAAAGCCAGTTGAGGGGGTACGGGAAAGATTTCTTTCAGGGTGTGGTCCCCATTGAGTATGGTTCGTAATTGTTTAATGATACCCCATATGAGCTGCAAAGTGGGGTGGTAGGTGACAACGAGGGATGTGTGATCAGAGGGTTTTTTCTGTATTGAAGCATGTTCACTCAGAATATTTGGGTGTTCTGTTCCAGGATGCAATCTCTATTCTGGTGGAGTGTCCTCCTTTTGGTGAAGGCAGTTTTAAATGTATTAAGGTGTATATCCTGGAGTTTCTTTTCTAGCATATCCTGTGGTACCTGAGTGCCTGACTATAGATAAGATTTCTTTGTGTGTCTGGGGTTGTTGCTGGATTTGTGAAAGTACATGTGGTAATCCGAGGGTTTCTTTTATATAGTTGTCTGTAGGGTTCCATTATTGAAGCTGATTGTGGTATCCAGGAAGTTGATGCTAGTGTAGCAGTATTCTAGAGACAATTTAATGGATGAGTGGTGGTTGTTGAAGTTTTAGTGGAAATCTGTTAAGGAGTTTAGGTTGTCTGTCCAGAGGATGAAAATATCATCAACATATCTCGGGTATGACATTGGTTTTGTGGTGCATTTTTGTCCAATAGTTATTCCTAGGGATCTATGAAGAGGCTGGCATATTGGGGAGCCGTTCTAGTGCTGGAGGCTTTTCCCAGGGTTTGGACAAAGTGTGTGCTTGTTGAATGTAAAATTATGGGTGAGGATTAATTGGATGAGTTTGGCAGTGTATTTCGGGTGGATATCTGAGTGTTGTCCATTGTCTTGTTGATATTTAAGGCTGGCAGTGATGCTGTCATTGTGAAGGATGTTGGTATATAGGGAGGTGACCGCCCCGGTGGCAAGGCTGTTACTCCGAGGGTGGTGGTTGATGTTGCAGAATGTCTGGAAGAAGTTTGTTGTGTTTTTGAGGAAACTGTCCCTTTGTGTGGGTAATGGTTTGAAGATGGTTTCTAGGAGTCCCAAAATGTTTTGAATACATAATCTTTTTTTTTTTTTTTTTTTTTTAGTATTTTGTACACATGACTTCTGTCTAGAATGTCTATCAAAGGCTTGGTAACATAGAGAAAAGTGATTCTACTTAATATGGGGGAAAGAGTTGTTCCCAACAAAACACTTTGACAGAAATAGCTTAAGTCCTGTGGTGTTGTTTGGCTGATTATTATTAGCACACCTTCTCTGTTACGCAGTTACCTAAATGACCAGGATGCCATAGCTAGCACTCTGTCAAAAAATTGGACAAAATGTTTATTACCTAGTAATTTGGCAATAGAATGTTGTGAACTAGCTAGTTGATCAAGTAAGGAAACTAACTTCAACTTAGTCTCCACAAACAGTGGCACATAGCAAACCAGCGTTTTATAAAAACAAATGTAATTTCCTTTTACAGTTAAGAGAAGCGACCATACATGAGTTTGTCCCTTTTTTTTCCTCCTTGGATTGGTCTGAGCTACTACAATGTTAAGTTCAGTACAAGAATAGGCATATAAAAAGGAATCAAGGTGTCGGGGGCAGTCACAAGCAGGCTGCAACTTAGGCCTTGTCTTCACCACTAAAAAGGTGTGTGTTTTCATGTGGTGTTTTTTTTAAACTTCATGGTAACCAACACAGATGAGCTGTCCTGAGGTAAAAACACTGCGAAGACCTGGCCACTTCAGTTTTACCATGAGGTAAACTTGCTGAGATCAACCTATGGAGGAAATATAGAGCTGTTTACCTTACAATAAAACTGAAGTGTCAGGTCTTTACTGTATTTTTTATCTCTGGATAGCTCATTTGTGTTAGTTACCCTGAGGTAAAAAACACACACCTTTTTTAGCAGTGAAGACAAGGCCTTAGTTTAAGTACTATAATATGGGGGTTTGGTGGGCAATGCAGCTGAACTGTGAGTTATATCTATATCACAATGCTGGTAAGAAAGGCTATTGTAAGTCACATAAGCAAAGAGGACAACTAGACACCAGGGCATAATTTTGTCAGTGAAGTCAATCTGTGAAATAAGAGCCAGAAATATCTTTATTTTAAAATAAGTTAGTTTCTTAAAAACACATAAAACATGTAGCAAGACCATATGTGAAGTACTTAAATCTTCTTGTGCTGGGATTTGTGTGACTATTTCTGTATGTTTACAAACAAAATTATTCTCATGTATGAATCTTTGTGCACTTGACTCCTTTCCCTCTTGTTCCTTTTGAGTATGTGCTTAAAGTATCTTGTAATGGGTCTTTGTGGCCAGTCTTAATTTGCACTAGCCATTCGCTTAATAAATAACAGTACAGAGCCTTTACTTCTAATTTCACTAGTGTTTATTGGCTGCCAGCCTATTAGGCTACTGGAAAACTGAGACATGAGGCCTCAGGAATTGGTAATAGGAGCTCAGAGCCTCTCAAATTGAGGTCAGTTATTCAATTTGCCTGGGTTGTCAGTAGTGAAAACTAATCACCATCTGATAGCTATTCAGTTGCCAATGTGAAAATGGTTGTAGGCATACATATGTTTTATTTAAACTGTGATAGGAAACAAGACAGGCAGAAGGCTAGGAAATACTTTAGGCAGAAGCTCAGCAATGAAGCAGAGGGCAGGATAATTCTAAACATAATCTTGTGTTTCTTATTAAAGTTCATTGTTAAAAGAAAGTGATTTCCTGTGATTGTTTTTTACCATTGTTGGGTGATGATGATGTGCCAGAACTTAATTCATTTTGAACTAGCATAAAGAAGAAATATAAATGCCAAATTTAACTGTCCACAAGATTTTCAATCTAAGTCCACACAAAATAGCCTGAATGGATGAAGCGTTTCATTAGATTTCAAATCACAGAAAACAATAGCAGATTGGCTAAATGCATACATTTGAGCTACTTTATAATTAAAGCATAAAAGGCCTTTGCTTGAACAACCTAGGCATTGTGATTTATGTATCAGTAAAGAAGACTACATAGGAAGTCAGCTATAAGTTGGGCTTCTAAACAATGATCTTTCAGAAACGCTTGAGGACCAGGCACAGCAGTAAAAAGGTCTGCGGAAAATGGGAGACTTCCACTGAGTATCTAACTCTCTAGACTGAAAAGGTTAATCAGGGGTAATAATTAAAAAAAAAAAAAAAAAAAAAAAGTTCTGAGACCCTAACACCCTGTACTCTCTCCTTGGTTTGGTACTACTGAAAGAAAAAAAAGAAAATGCCAAAGCAATCCTTGGCTTGCCTATGTTGAGACTGCCAACAAGAGTGCTATCTGTGATGAGTATTCCTGTCTCTCTAATGCAAACTACTAGATAGTCATTGGATAGTGTAATCAATTCTGGTTGCATCCAAACTGCACAAGATCCAGATCTGACAAGACCTCAAAACACAGGGTCTAAGACCATTGTCTGCAATCACCAAGAGGACTGTGAAGACTTTGGAGTGGGAGACGGCTTGGAAAAAACAAACAGAACACCTGCATTCTGACTGATTCAAGCATTCCATGTTTTAATGGGAGATCCACAATTTTATTAATGGAAAAAAGTTGTGTTGGGCTTCTGAAAGTTTGAGAACCACTGTCCAAAAATCCAAAATGTGACTAAAATGAGTTTGAAGCTTTATATCTCTGGTCTTGAAAGTACAAATACACACAACCACATCACAATAGAAAAGATTAAACTATCCATGTTAGGGTTCAATCATGCAAAACATTTAATGCTCCCTAGGAGGTGCTGAGCAGCTTCCTGCTTGCATTGTCTTTCAGTAGATTTGAGTTCACTCAGGACTGGACCCTTAAACAGCTGTTTTACTGTTCAAATATGTGATAGTGAACAATAAATGGTAACAAAAATAGAGCTGGAATGGCACACAGGCTCCTAAGTGTTTTTGCATAGCTGAAGAATGTTACTGTCGGTCTTTGTTAGTCTCTAGGGTGCCACAAGTACTCCTGTTCTTTTTACAAAAACCAGTGTGACTTTCAAGTGCCTCTTCTTTTTCAGTTTTGGGACCTTTGTGGCTATAGGGGTCACCATCTTTGTGGTGTTCGTAGTCACTGTCATTCTGTGCTTCACCTGTTCATGCTGCTGCTTGTATAAAATGTGTCGGAGGCAACAGCGTGAGTATTTGTTTATATTAACTTTTATCTCTCTTCAATGAAGTTTTTTGTTTTTAGTAAATAGCATCATTGTCAAACTAGCACAACTCCTCCTCTCCCCGCTCCTTCCACACACCATCACCCAGAATACCAAAAGTAAGCATTTTGAGACACTTCAAACTCTGATGTGGTTATAGGAATCGCTGAATATTTTTGGACATAATTGTCTTTCCCTGTTTTCAAATGTTTTTTCTTTAGTGAGCAAATGTTGGAATAATTGATTCCTTTAAACATTCTTCCCTATGGCAGTCTCTGCAAGAGAGGGGCCATGGGAAATATATCAAGGTCCAAACAGTGCAACAGTAACTGTTGCAATTACTGAAAGGTCATTAGTGCCAGGAGATTAAACAAACCTTCTGAGAATGAGAACTACTTCCTCTCCATCTCATGCTACGTTAAAACAAGGAATCTTGATGATCTGTCTTTTGGATTATCACTGAGGAACAGATTATCTAAATCATTTCCTGAGCTAGCCATATTATGTCAATTAAAACAAGAAATTTTTGTTAATGGACAAGCTGTGTTGACTATGACTCAAAGCGTACTGTACCACTTTGTAAGTCTTAACTCCTAATTTTCTACTCTAGACATCCCACTAACTTAAACATGAGGGCTGGAGGTACTAGTCTCTGAATATGTTGGAGAAATCTGAACTGGGGTTTCTCCCTGGTGTTTACAAAGACAAATCAAACAGTGATTTCCCTTTTGGGAATAGGAAAGAATGTTCAAAATATTCCATATCTTCATTACTTCTTCTGGATGTCTGCTTGACGCATCAGTAGTAAATGCTTCTTACTTTTGTATGTTTATAGCTGTAGTGACCACCACAACTTCCACCACAGTGGTCCATGCACCATATCCCCAGCAGCCCGGGATACCACCTGGTTACCCAGGGGCACCCTATCAAGGATATCATCCTGTACCAGTCCAGCCACAACATGGAATGCCAGCAGCACCTTACCCAACACAGTATCCTCCACCTTATCCAACGCAACCTTCAGGACCACCAGCCTACTCTGAGACAGTGGCAGGTAAGGCCATAGCAAGAAGAGCAAAACACAATTGAAGAAGAGAAACTTCATGTTTCTTCTTTCTTCACTAAGCTCACTAGGAAGACAAATGCATTTGTAACAAATCGGTGTTAATTCTACACATGAGCACCACCAGTCTGTTTGTCGGGGCACCCTTTCTTAATTAACATGCTTGGCTTTCATAGACTAACACTAATACTTCACTTCACAAAGGTGATCTGTTCTTTGTATTTATCCAAAATGGGATTTTTAAGTAAAATAGATTAAAAATGTACCATTTGATTCCATTCTAAGGGCATGTCTACACAACAAAATTAAGTCCACCTAATTTGCGGCGGCATATAGCTGCTGCAGTAAGTATATCGCTTCTGTGTGTCTATACTTTGCTCCTTGTGTCAGCTGTGCGCTTCCTCACCAGGAACGCTTGCACAGACTGACCTGTCGGTATGGGGCATTGAGGGATGGCTTCTGAAAGCCAGCACCAGTCGACGTAAGCAACGTTGTGTCTACATTGACACTGCATCAACCTAACTACATCGACATTGACTCGGCATTTCTCATGGAGGTGGAGTTAAGTCGGTGTAGTAGGCAAGTTATGTCAGTGAGAGCAAAATTTTAGTGTAGACACTTTTATATAGGTTAATATAAGCTGCCTTGTGTCAGCCTAACTCTGTAGTGTAGACCAGGGCTATAGCTCCATGTACAATATGCGTCTCTTGCCAGTCATCACTGTTAGGATCACTTACAAATAGAAAATTACAATTTTTCTATGGAAGAAGGTTCACAGATGGCTTACAAAGGCGGCTTCAGCTTGCTTGTAGTTTAGAGGACAGATGCTCATCTTTCAAAGTGCAATTAGGCTGAAAATTCACTATAAAATATCTGTGCACCTTCCAACTAGATGAAAAGACTTTATGTAAGTATGGATATATTTTCCTATCCTGAGTAGCATGGAAAACAAGCCCACTTAGTAGCTCTTTCAAAGTACAGTATTTTTAATTCAGGATGCTCAGTAAATAAAATAATTTAAAGAAAAACAGCAGAAACAAAAACATCAGGAAGTGTAGACAAAGGAAAAGAGAGAACTTGTGCTGGAATTTAGAATTGATTGGGCAGCGCTCTACAGAAAAGATGTTTCAGATGACAGAATCAGCAAAAAGCAGATTCCTCTGTACCATTCACGATGAAATCGAGAGAGGAGGCCAGTGCTTAAGCAGGGGGAGCAAGGAAGAGAAGAGAAGTTTTGGGAACTAGAATTAGAATCTAGAGAGAGTCTTGAAAACAAGGAAGGCAGCCTTGAACTGGATTGTAAAATACAAGTCCTTCCAGTGGAGATGAAAGACTGAGATGCTATGGTTGTGCTGCTTTGTATATAAGAGGAACTAGGCAGCAACACTGAGCACAAGTTGGGACTTGAGGAAGCTGTAACAAAGGAATTATGATAATCATAGCAAGGGGAGATTACCTGAAAGATCATGTCATGCTCTGTGATCATCATATCTCACAACAGCTATGTTTCCCTGGAACAATTAAACTGTTTATATCAAGGATGAGTCTGAGTGCTGGAGACAGCTTACTCAGCAACTACCCCATTACTGTGGAAGCTGTTCCTGGAAGACATCAGAATTGCCATGAACCTCAGCACCTTCAGATAAAACAGAATGTCCACGTTGACATAACCTTATATAACACCAGCCAAAAAAGTTCCTGCTGACTAGGGGATGTAGGGGGGGAAAAACACGTGAGCTTAAATTAATTTGAAAAGTGCTCAGCTAAAACAGTCATAAACTCAAAGGAGACTGGATTAGACTGTAGAGGCAAATGAAAGGTCTGATTTGACGCTCATTTTTTTTGTTTTTGTCCAAGAAAAGAACTGGTTTTTGAGATGTCTGGTGAAGGAAGTTGAATACACTTGCTGAAAATGTTATGCAATGAGAAAAATCAATATTTGGGGCGGGGGGAAATAAATAACGTAAAATGCTGATATTTTTGTCTTGGGTAGAAAGTTGAGAGGGTTTTTTATTTAAAAAAAAAAAAAAAAAAAAGAATTTTAAGTAACTCCTAGTTGATGCTATTAACAATGTGAGCATCTCCCCAGGAGGATATTCTGTTTCTCCTCCATCTGAGGAATATCTTTCAGTCCTTTATCTTCTCATCCAGTGGCTTATTTTCACTTACCTACATGACATTAACTTTTGCCTGTCTCAGTATGTGCACTGCTGCCCTCTAACCAATGGAGTGTTGGACCTTCTTACTGGTATTTGACATGCTACTCCCTAATGAGCTGCAGCCTACAGCGGAGGATGATTTATTATTTAAGTCCCAAAAACGTGCTTGATCCTACAAAGGGAAATGCACATAGCCTGCTGCAAAGAGCTTCCAGGCTCAGTTCTCTAAGTGTGAATATTTCTCAAGTTATCGCTAGTAAATTATTCTCCAACACAACTAAAATGCAACTTAAGCTGAATCTTTGACTTATTCAATAGGAACTAGAGCAGGGGTAGGCAAACTATGGGCTGGATCCAGCCCTTCAGGGCTTTGGATCTGGCCCACGGGATTGCCCCCCTTGGTGCTGCAGGCCCCGCGCCGCTCTCAGAAGTGGCCGGCACCACGTCCCTGGGGGCGGGTAGAGGGCTCCATGTGTTGCTCTTGCCTCCAGGCACCGCCCCCTGCAGCTCCCATTGGCCGGGAACAGGGACCCGCGGTGAATGGGAGCTTCAGGGGAGGTACCTGGAGGCATGGCAAGGGCAGTGTTCTGGAGCCCTGGGTCCCCTCTCCCCCTCCAGGGGCCGGGCAGGGACGTGGTTCTGGCCGCTTCCTGGAGCGGCACGGCATGGGACCAGGACAGGCATGTAGGGAGCCTGCTCTGGCCCCAGTGGGCGCCACTGCCACCCCGGAGATGCTTTAGGTAAGCAGTGCAGGGACGGAGCCCTAAGCCCCCTGCCTGCACCTCGCACCCCTCCTGCACCCCAACTCCCTGCCCTGAGCCCCCTGCCGCACCCTGAACCCCAACCCCCTGCCCTGAGCTCCCTCCTGCAGTCTTCACCCCTCCTCTGCCCCAATCCCTTGCCCTGAACCCATTCCTGCACACCGCACCCCCTCCTGCACTCCAACCCCCTGCCCCGGCCCTGCATACAATTTCCCCACCCAGATGTGACTCTCGGCCCAAAAAGTTTGCTCACCCCTGAATTAGAGCTATCATTGAAAAGTAAGTATAGAATGAGAACACTAATATGAGATACCTGTATTGTGTTTTGTTTTTTTGCAGTTGGTGCTGGAGCGCCCTACCCAGTCAATCAACCCCCGTACAATCCTGCTTACATGGACCCTCAGAAGCCCACCTATTGAATGGATTTTCTATTATGCCTCTGTGCAAAACTTTTTTGTAAAGTATAACGTGTGCTGTTTAAACCATACAGCTGTAGCACATTTTCGTAAAATGCAGCAGTCCCTCGTCCCTCTGTAAAGAGAGAAATCTAAATCAGTAGCTTTTTAAAATACACTGAGCTCAGCAAGAAAAAGAATTATCACTTGAAGTTCACTCCATACCTCAGGCAAATACAACAGGAGAAACTTGCTCAAATTCCAGTGACAAAAGGGTGAAAAGGGAATAGTTCAGATATAAGAAGCATGGTAATGTGTATTGTGCAATAATTTGAAGGGTGGGTTCAAAAAGAATGATCAGAAATAAGTTAAACAGTCGTAAGCACCCAAAGCTGTAGCATTCATGTGCATATTATTAAAATATAAGAACCTAACTGTCAGAAAACTTTAGTAAAATTTGATCTTCCTGTTTTCAAGTTAACATGATGAATTAAGCTACACTTAACTTAGTGATTTTAAAAGGGAAATTTCCTTTGCTGGAATAGAATTGTCTTCAGAAAGGGATAGTGGAACATGTTCTTATAGCTTTTTTTCCACACTGGTTGCATTTATTTTGTGCCCATAAGGCATGCGCTTGATCTATTCCTTTCCAATTTTAAAACTCAAAACGTGTCAAGTCATTAGGTGTCTTTTCACTTCCTTTGTTTAATTCTCTGTTATCCCTGGCAAAAAACAAACAAACCAACCCTCCATTGTTCAATTAAATAAACATGTCAAAAAGCTGAAAACCTAAGAACGCTGCATGAGAATTTTTGCTTCATTATTGCAAGTTTTGACTACGTTTTGATGATGATGGAAAAAAATTTCACCTTGACGGAACCAAGCATTGTCCCTGTGATGAAAACACTGCTTCTCAAACTTGCAGAAGAACAGTCTGGCCCAGTGCTAAATCCTGCTCACTTAAGAGAAAGGGAGATGTGCCTCATGTGCCTGCCAGCAAGATCAAGCCCTGGACATCTTGAGTGTGGTTTTTTACACTAAGATAGGAACTTTATAAGGAAGACGCCTCTTCCAATAAAATTAAATCTTGACTTAAAAAATACTGGGGAAAAAAAAATCTCAACATGCTGTACAGCAAAGACCAAATCCTGCTATCCTCCCAATTTCCACGGAGTGTAATGGGAGTTTGGACTAAGTAAAGATGGCAGGATTTGGCCCTAGAGATGCAAAGGAGCTTACTTCAGGGAAAATTGCACATGTACAGGGAGAAAAATTGTCTATCATAAGTGTCTTGTTAAAATGTTGACTTTTATAACCCATCGTAATTGTGACCAGTCACAGCATTACTTTCAATTTTAGAATTTATTTACCAAACCAGTCACAATTTTAGACACACTGCACAATCTGATTTTTTCAAAAGCCCTCAACAACTCTTCTCTAAAATTGAAATAGGCTTTTATTGTCCAGTGATGAAACTAATCAATTAACTGTTACTTCAGTGGAGCTGAACTGATGGAATATTATGACATTACTCTCATTCTGGTTTCATTTGTTTAGAGATGTTTACAAGCTGCTTGTTTTGGGGTCCTGTACTTGTGATAGGTTAAATATAAATATATATCAAGTTTGTTTGTACAGACATGACCTTGTCACTGATAGTGTTGTTTATCTTGCCTCTAACTGCAGAATTCCTGTGGCTGAAACTAACTTTCAAAAACAGCTTTGACTATACTTCAACTTAGTATCAGACAGTAGGAATAGAAATTAAAAGGCAGTCTATGCTTGGATTTTTCAACCTTCGTTTGAGATGGCCTCCAGGGAATTTCACAAACTTTCAGCAAGTGTCCAGCATTCCGATAGGAGACTCTGTGTCTGCCTTGTTACATAGCACCAAGGGGAGCACTTGTGCTAATAATATTAAATGGGGCCATGAAACAGGCACAAAGAGGGAGTTGAGTTATACAGTGCACAGTGCATTTTCTTCCCTGCTTCGCAACCAGAAGATGGGGTAGCACCTCACTGTAAATACTGCACTTTTGGAGCTGTGTGGGAACAGCTGGAGAGGAGGGGGAGACAAGCTGAGAAGTTTCTGCTGGGGTATGTTCCTCTAGAAATCCCGTATGTCTTATGCCAGATAACACTTCAGAAAATAATTCCTTTTCTGTAGCTTCTACCAGTGTGGGTGGCTGGACGATTAGGAGTGCAGAGGTGCAGTAGAGGGGACCAAGATCATCACAGAAACCAGATTAGACAGCTGCCAGGGTAGAGGCTGAACAGAAAGGGGCAGCTATTCAGCACAGATGACCTGAGGCCCTCAGAGTTGGGGCTGGGATTTTCCATAGTAGTTTGGTTCTTTGATTACAAAGCTGGGGCCTCTGCATTTTTGTCCTTTCTTCTGCTTAAAGTGGTAACTCCAGTGAGGTGTGGTACAATTTTGGACATAACTATTCCTCTTGGGCTTTCCCATTTAAGGGAAGAGCATGGCACAAGGTGAACTTTGTGTGTAGGCATATATCCTGCCTATGTGACTTACAATCCCCTAGCCCTGAGAAAATAGTCCATATACAGAGGATCCATAGTAGAGATATTGTAAACCAGATACTGTACAATGGACAGTCAGGATAATTTCAGGATGGTGAGAGAGACATGCTATCTGAGGATAGGAGAATATCATGTGATTAGGGGTAGGATAAGAACTGCATGTGTGGTATCCTTTCCTCACTATGTATATATTAATGGGAGCTGTATGTTAGTAATGAAGAATTGCTTAATGAATTAATTACTCCTGGAGCTGGACAGGGTGAAGGAGGAGGAAATGGGTGCAGATTTGTACATTTTCCTGTTTCATAGTGGAAGTACTTAACTCAATTTCTCATTCTTAGTGTATAGTGAGTATTAATCATAGCTAAAAGATGGACATTGGACCAAAATCTGTTGTTTCCATGTAACCCAGTGAATTCTGTTTCTATGTAACTCATGTAGTTATGTTAATGGTGGGTGTAATTAAGAGCAGAAAGTCTTATTTTATGCATTGATAACACGTTAGTCAAAAGTAGCTTATATATTGCAAATGTAAAACTGATAGTGTTAAGGGAGAGGGGGGAATGGAATTCAAACTTTACATGTTTCAAAAGTTGTGTTTTTATAAACTCTGTAAGTGCCTTTATTTCAAAAAGTAGTGAATTAAATACAGTAGAATATTCTGTTGTACTAATATACCATATAATTTAGGGTTTTTTCTCAATTATAACCTTGCTTTGTAAGTAGTTTGTAGTTACACGTGAGAAGTATTCAGAAGAACTGGCATAAAGTCTGTACATCTATTTATAATAAATGCAAATGTCTGAAGTATATAGTGTCCATTTTGTTTACATATTACTTTGAAAGCTGTCACATTTAGAAGCGTGCCTGTTTAGCTACGTGTTACTCCAGTGTGTTTGACAGTTCTAACGTTAGTATTTCTAGTCATCTTGTATGGTGAATATATTGCTCATGGTTGCTGCCACTTCAGACTTAAGTCTTTTCAACAAAAATGGGCATGGCAGGGGCAGGACAAACTTTTCTGTTACCTTGACAATATTGTTCAAACCTAATCTAAAAGGATCATTTGTAAAGCATTATCTGGATTAGGATTAAAGGCGTGATATTAGAATGCATTAGCCAACACATTCCAACACTATGGGAAAGTCTAGTGTAGACAATGGAGTACAGACTTAAACACACATTAAACTGATTGATTAAAGCTGATGCACCCCCGTGCTTCAACTTGACCAATGTAGCATGTGTTAAGAGCGGTGTGCTACGTCTTCCATGTTAAAACATTTGAGCTAACACATTCTAACACACCTTTTACTCTAGTGTAAACAAGGTGTATGAGTAAGCTTTTCTGATTCTGCCTAGAAGAGCATATCTGTCCAAATGAGGTGGTGATTTTGTAATATGGATACTGTGTACTAGAAATTGAATTTAGACTTCCCACTCATTTCATATAGGTCACTGAGAAGTCTTGAGTTAAACAATTAAAGGATTCTGTGTCCCTTTATTAGAGTATCGAACTATCAGGCTCCCTATAATCTCCAATTGTAAAAAATTTGCTTTTAGGTAGGCATTTATTTACCTTGGAATAATCAAGAGTATTACACGGATCTCATTCCACCTGGAATGTAGCAATGTTTCGTATATAATTTGATGATTAGTGTACAAGTGAAGTGTAGAAAGTTTATTTCACACTGTCCTCAACTAAATTGCTCTTGACATATTAGACAGTCAGCAGATACATACAGTCCAATCCCAAAATTAATCAGACTGCAGGTAGCTATGTTGGATCATATTAAAGAAGTTCTGTATTAAAATCACAAATGAGTTTGATTCCCCATAGTTTAAATTCCAGGGTATTACTAATTAAGAGGTCTCTTGGTTTTTGGTACTGTTTCTCTCCCTCTATGTGTGAAACTTGCAAGCTGCTAATTGTGTTAGTACATTCTAAGACAGAGTCTGTTCTCAAAGCAATTCACAGAGAGAGAGACTCAAAACAATACTCTAACAACAGAAACAGCACCCAGAGACTCCCCGCCCTTTTGTTGTAGTAACAATTGTGATTAAAATAGAGATAGAGGATGTATGTGGATGGATGCTTGGTGTGGATAATAACTGAATGATCAGGGAGGTGCCAGCCTAAGAATCCAGTGTCCATCGGCTGAAGAAGGCGTCAAGTGGAAATAACCAGAGGACCCCCAGAAGGCAGACTGGAATCCACCCAACAGCCTCAAGAATGGGAGAACCAAAAAACAAGATAACATCTAGCAGCACGGAGCCGTCAGGAACGTGCTATCTGCTGATTGATTCAGCAACAGCATGATGAAGCAATTCCCATAGACTGGCATAGGAAGAAATTTCTATAAAAATAGGCTCTAAAAAGTGAGAACTTTGGGGTCTGATTCTGCAAACCAACTTCCAGGAGCATCAGATGAGCTCTGATGACAAGGCCCTGCTCCCTCCTCATGTCCAGGCCACCTGGCCAGTGGCTTGGCATGAGCAACTCTAAGGCTGGTAACTATGATAACAACCTTGGAGAACCTGTGTGTGTGTGTGTGTGTGTGTGTGTTTGTATGAATGAATGTGTGAATAAATATGAGATTGAATGGAATGTTATAGCTGTAACTAACTGCTTACTATGATTCTTTCTGTATTCACAATAAATGTGGTATTTTGCCTTTTTCCCTTTAATAAGATCCTGCTGGTTTTTATTTTATTGGTATAACAGCTAGTGTCATTCTTGTTTTGTAAACTAATGTTTAGGCTGGAAACTGTATCTGGGTCTACTGAGATTATAATAAATCAATAAATTCAACCAATTTTCTGTAAGCCACTTGCCTACCAAGTCACATCTGATGCTTTTCTTCATAACTTCTTCCCTTCATCTATTTTTTCCATGATTTTACAGTAGTTTTTCTTTTGCCACATGACCAAAATTTGAAACGAACAGGAGTTGCTCAGATGGCCTCCAGGCATGGAACTAGGAAGGAGGACCTGGCCCTTGGTTTATAAATCCTCACTGTCTTCCCTGGCAGCAGTTCATTGTTTCAAAGAACCTTGACCTTTTAAAATGGATAAGCAGAATATTGTATAAAGGAGTAACACCTTGCTTCCAAATACAATGTTAGCCTCAAATATTGAAAGAAAAAGGTGAGGCATGTTGCACCTTTCACCATGTTGAAAGAGAAAGGTGAGGCTCTCATAATTTTAAGCAACTGTTCCTTATGTTACACTCTGCATTTATCTTCCCATGAAAGAAATTGGCACAAATCTCAAAATCCATGGATGGAGAGGATGGGACACTGAGGTGAAGAATCAAAGTTATGCCAAACAAGCAATTCTCTCCTAGTTTCCCCAATGTGGAAACTTAGTATGTAAAATAACTTGTCAGTTTAAATTAGGCTGTGAGCTAGAGTCTGTTCTTCTCAAATCACGTCTGTTCAGTAGGGATATACCCTACCTCACAAAGTCTTACGGTTTTAAACAGTTTGAGTTCCTTGGGAAAAAGACACCAAAATTAAGCACACTGGAAACCAGCTAGTACAGATAACAGGAGTAAAGGTCTGTGACACTGCACCCCATATTATATGATGATATGATAATTATGATGCATCTGGTACAAGATGCATCTTGTGAGGTGTCATTGAAAAAATTATGATTATTACCCTATTTGTGTGCATGTATCTTTTTTGTATCTGAAGTTATGAATATTGACTATATCTGTATTTCAAATGTAGTTACATGTGGGTAACACCCACTAGACAAGATGCTTCCAGTCTAAACAGCTGGTTGTGAAGGGTCTATTCAAGGTAATGGGCCATTAGGGGAAACAATAGGCATTAGGAGAAGCTTATCCCCCACCTGGTGAGCATTCCTGAGAAGGCTCCGGACAGCCAGAGAGTAATGGTTGCTGTGATTCAGCAAGTGCATGTGACCAGAACGCATGACACTGAACTCCATTTTGATACCTGTACTTTTCCACAAGCTGAACTAGGAATGGAGTTTGGAACAAAGAGTTCCTGCCCTATGGAAAAGCTATATAAGGTGGATTGTGACATCATCTCTAGGACTCACTCCCCCTGCAAGAGAACTCCTGGAAACACCTGAGGAACAACAACTGAACTGGGGAAGTGCTGGTTCTTGGGTAAAGGGATTTCTAACCTGTGTATGGAAACTTGGTGGACTGCTTGTATCATCAGTCAGGGTGAGAAATTGCTAATTCAGATCCTAGCCATCTAGTATGTTAAACTTAGTTTGCATTTTTGCTTAGTTGCTAGGTAATCTGCTTTGATCTGTTGGCTATCACTTAAAATCTATCTTTGTCGTTAATAAACTTATTTTAAGCTTTATCTAAACTAGTGTGCCTTTAAGTGAAGTGTCTAGGGAGGATCTCAGCTCTGTGAGCAACAGTTGTTGCATACCTTTCCCACGTTTAGAGGAAGGCAAACTTTATTAATGAGTTTTACCTTGTACAAATCCCTGTGCAGCATAAGATTATATAATTCTGGGTTTATACTCTAGCAGGGGGTACGAGTTTGGGGAGCTAGGAAATTGGCTGTCTGTCTTTGAGTGGCTTAGAGTAAAGCACTCAGGTAACTCAGTTGGGTGTGTGGTGCTAACTGCCAGCCTCACCAGGCCCTCTTATCTCCAGCAAAGCAGTGTGAGCAGAGTGGTTAGAGGGGCACAGCAGTTCCTAGGGCTCCCAGACTGCACCTGGGAGGTGACAAGCCCTCATACCCCTGTTGGAGGGCAAGAGCCTGCAAAACGAAGAATAGGGTCCTCGGCCTGGCTCCCACCAATCTACTGGACAGGAGCCTGCACAGTTGGTGTAAGATTCCCCTGAAGGATACCCTCCCATATCTTAGTTTTAGTACCTGTATGTTTGGCCAAAGGTTACCAGTTGGGTGTAAAATAATTTCAGGAACTAAATAGTTGAACTTTGGTGTAAGGCACAAAACTCCTCCCTCTGCAGCACTGCTAGGGCTCAGGCATGCTGCTTCACAGAGCCTGGCACGCTGAGAAGCTTGGCTGTACTCATGAGTGGAGGAGCTGAAACAGGGCCAATCCAGCAAGTGCTTCCCTGCAGAACATGTTTCAAATCTGTCCGTGGGGGACTGGAACATATTTTACTTCCCTGCTGAAATTGAAAGCTCTAGAGCCCTTTGGCAAGCTTGCCAGCTCCAGCCTGTGCCCTGCCATGGAGAAGAGAAGCTGCTACAGGTAACAGGGGAACAACTGAGAAAGGAGCAATTGCAGGGCAGTAACAGTCTCCACTGCACATGGAGGAATAAAGGAGTACTAGTATCCAACCACTAGCACTAATGTAAATACTAGCTTTTTTGGTGGGGTAATGATATAAAGAGGGCAGTGATGAAGGCCTTTATTTAAAATGGAAGTTCTGCCCTTACTCTCAGTGAGCTCACCCAGCACATTAGTGCTAGAATTAGACCATGCCCCCCTGACTCTACCAATGCTTTCACTGCCTGTTTTTGAATGACAGGGCATAAGCATGACAACAGAAATACTACTAAAAGGGTCTCACAGCTGACAGGTTTCAGCAGGACAAGGCATTGCACTCAGCAGGTGCTTCTTGCCTTCCTCCATTACTTCCCTCCGCCACCACACACACACACACTGCTCCTCCTTTCTACCACAGAGGTCTGTGAACTTGCCCACCCCCCCCATCCTTACCTCCACCCTTAGGCCCCTGATTCCCTCCTCACTACAGGGGTCTGCAACTGCCATTGCTAAGTTAACTTCATTCCAACCATAAGCCTAGCTCCCCCAGCACCGCTTCCTCAGTTCTTTACTCTGCCCCCTGTTTCCTTCCTCCACTTCCACTCTTCTTTCCACTCCTGGGTATCCATTTCGCCTCACGGTCCTTTCCCGCTTTTCCACCAGCCATGATATAAAGGCCACCTTCTGTCTGTTAGAGACCAGGCTAGGAACACACTCCCTACCCCCACCTCCAGCAAGTTAAATGGCTGGCTGTAATGTACATAGGAAGCAAAAATATTCTTCTACCTTTAACACTTTCCCCAGGCAGGTAAAGGGACCTGGTTTTCCACACAGAGCAGGCTTTTCCCATTTTAATCTGCACAAAAATCAACAGCGTTATATCTGTTGCTACCTAGAATATTCCCTGAATTTTTGGAATTGAGAAGATGCAGCATTACCAACTTATCACATTACAAACAGAGACATGCCATAGAGTTGGGTTTGACCTTACTTTGTTAGATACACACCTCCACTGATTTAGCTTTGAATACCTTTTCAGTTCTGTGCATTTTAAAAGGACTGGTAATTTAACTGTAATTCTTCAGGGGGAAGAGATGCATTTATTTCATTTTCTAAGCTCCAGGCCTGTAGAATCTCTTATTTAAACTTCTGAAAAACATCTGTAAAACCACCTTATTCCATACAGTTTAAATTAAATCTATTCTAGCTCTAAGAAGATAAACAGAATATAAGCCATATCAGAAATCTCATCTTTAAAGCAAGTATGGCACAGGTGATGCTACCACAACAGTATAAACCTTTTCCCCCCTCTCAGTAAAGATGCAGTGGATTTGCACCGATTATAGCCATTGAATGGCTTCAGCACGTATAAAATGTTAAACAAAGTTCCATTGCTCCACTAAGTGTTGCTATATCATAGGATGAAGACCTAACACACACTTACTGCGGCAGATAGTTTCAAATGTTGCAAAAGCAGCAATGCACACACATGATGAATCCATTGGAGAAAGTAGGATTTTTCCCAAATCTGCCTCATCTTTGCACCCGCAAACAAGATGACACACTGCTGCTGCCTTTTTTTTTTTTTTTTTTTTTTTTTTTTTTAACATTTGAGATTCACTGGTTTCACCTCGCCATGTCTGTGTTCGTAGATTTTGCCCGTTATGAAATTCAGAAACATAGATGACTATTAGTCATAGTTGCAGGGACACAGTAGGTTTTAATACCCTTTTTTCAAGGCAAAAGTTGTCAACTATGTAAATACAATACATATATTTTAAAATCAGAGTACTAAAGTCACTACCATTATCAGAATGAGCAAATTCTTGAAGTCTGTCAAACACAAAATGCAGTCATTTAGACAAAACACTGAATAAAAATAGCATATGAAAAAAAACACACTTTTAAAAAAAAAAAAAGTCTTGCGTGGTAAAGTTACAATGATCTTGAGACTCAGTACATTCAACACCATAAAGACTTAATTACACTTAATTGGAAAGTGTTGTGACAGTTTGAAGTTTTCACTTCATTCACAGCATGTTTGTGCCAAGTTTAGTTCCATGTCTCTTATAAGTTAAGTATTTTCACACTGCAAAAATACATAATAAAACAAGATTTAAGTTTAATTCTCTTCTTAGTATCAAAAAGATTTTTGATATCAAAATACATTATGCTAAATTTAGCTGGCAATTAAGTAAAATAGTCAAAAAAACTTCAAACTTTTATATTTGAGTCATGCTACACTTAAGTGACAGTAATTAATCTTTAGCACACCATTAATTTAAAAGTTTACCACACACAGGTTATATTTCACACATGTATATTGGTAACAAAGTAAGTAACAAGAATTCAGATGGGGGTGGATTATTGCTGAATTACTAGCTGCAGTCCATTTCTTGATCATCTACTTCTGGCTCAGGAGGATACAACTCATCCAAAGCCAGCTCTGAAACAGAATATTATTTTACAAATGAATGTCAGAACTTAATTTTACACATCAGATTCCTCAGTTAATGTATTTAAACATAAACATATTAATTTTGGTTAAGAACACAAATGAGCATTATGTATTAAAGGAAACAATAATACTCCGCTCCAGAAGTCCCCTCCTCCCACTCCAGCCCCCCACCAAGAACACCATTTAAAAGACTGCTATCCTGACAGAGTTCAGAATGATTGATCCAGTGAAGTATTCTGTTAACGTGTGTGTTTGTGTTCGATGAACTTTTACTTCACAAAAACATTTTGAAACCCAACCTGAGGCAAGAACCGCTTCAAAAAGCCCCTTGAATTTAGCTGAGTGTTTCCAAATGTTAGCTACCTGTTGAAAATACTACCTATTTATAGTATGTACAGTATTTTAGGGCTAATTTTCATAGTTTACAAAATAAAACAGTTACACCTTCAAAAAGCCACTACCCTGGCAGCAGAGAAACAACATTGTGTTACATGGAAATGTAGAAAGAACTTCAACATTTCCACTATGTAAGCTCGTGAAAATGAGCACTTCTCATTTGGTAAGAATGGATATTAAGGAGCAGGAATATGCAGACAACTGTTCAGCAATGGCAGAGGAGATGATATTGGCTTCAAGAAAGCCTGCATGCTCTGCGGTCCTAAGTGCAAGAAAGCAATCCTGAAGAGAAGAGTGTGAAATTGATGAAGCAGGCACTGAGATCCAGCAGCAGATAATTTCAATATTGTGGCATAACTACTAGTTCAGTGGATTTCTAGATCCTAACATGGGAGGCAACTGATGTCAGCATCAGTTACAAGATGTACATTCCAAATTTAAGTAGAATTCATTATTTGGTGTCTGCTGAGGGACAGATTCATTAAGAACTACATCTATCTTTGAACACAGAGGTTTATGTAAGGCCAGTAAAACATGCTGGAGTCATAGGCAGCATTCTGCAGGAAGGCAAATAATTGGATCTTCTTACTAAACCCTATCCCAAATTCAAGCAGCAATAAAAACCATGAAAAGTTGCTCTTGAGAATGGTAAGATAGTAAGAATGGGTTTTGTTCATTTGATTTAAAAAAAAAAAAAAAAAAAAAAAAAAAAACCACCAACCACCTTTAGTTTCAGCCAGGACCTTACCTTCAGAGGCCTTCAAATTTGGAGTTTTTTTGAGGATGGCTCTGACACCAGGCATGGCTTCATCATATTGATGGAGAACTTCCAGGCAATGTTCATGAAACAGTTTATCTTTTTGAGATAGACTATGTAAGAGCAAAACAGTGTCCCGTAAAAACTGAATAATTCGTTCTCTATACGCACTCAAGTTGCTCTCAGATCTTCTAACCTTCACCCATTGTCTATGCAACATTATAATGAGCGCCTTGACTACCTGCAGAAGAAAGAGTCATATAGGAGATTGTTTTCTAATAGGTAATTTTGTTTTTCTGTTATTTTGTTATGACTTTTACTGGAGTCAGTCATAGCAAGTGTCCAAGTTTCAGGGCACAGTCTAGCAGAGAAATTCAAGCTTCATATTAGAAGGCATCTTTTAAACACTCCTAAATCACAATGTATGTTGTTACTATAACAATGTTAAGTGGAACGTGTCTTCTTTAGTATGTTTAATTAAACAGCTCTAGTTACATACCTCGAGGCTGCACTGGCAATCTGTACCAAGTAGTAAAATTGATGGACTGGAGCAGCACACACACTTAGTCAGGAATCTAACAGTCTAATATAAAAACATGCAGATTGCATTACACTGAGAACTAGGATTCTGGAGATTAAGCAAACACGATTATGTTACAAATAAAGTGGAAATGGCATTTCATTACTAGTTTCAAGGATTCCTGAGTTTTTTTATAACTAACATTGTGTAGATGTTTTGCACAAATCTAACATAACAGTTTTCCAGTGCTACTTTACATTTTGATCCTCCTTCTGACTAGCAAGCAAAACCTCTCCAACACTGGAGATAAAGGGTGCCAGTGTTTGTAGGTAGTGGTAAAATAGAATATATTCAATCTTCACAGCGCACAAAACCCAAACCCCAGCTTCCTTGAAAATTAATGTTAAAGTTACACTGACAGCAGCACAATCAAAAAATAAGTAAGGTCATGCTGAAGTTTAAGAACAGGACTCAAAGTTGACTGTTTTAACTCAAATAAATGCCAAGAATTTACAATGCTAAAGGAACAAAGGACAGTAGCCAACATAGCAAGCCATTACTGTACGTCAGTACAGAAGTGCTACAGCAACAAATCGGAGGCCAGCTTTTCCATATTAGTACTTGTATTATTATGAACAAGTTTGTTTTTCACTTTTCTGTATGGAGAACTGTTTGTCTGGAACAGACTGATTCTATTATATATAATCGCATAATAAAACTTTCCTACTCGTACTAATAGTCCACAAGAACATGGCTGAGTACAGCTGTAAAAATAGTTACAGCTTAATTAAAAATTTCAAATAGCTCTTCCTGAAAACAGAAGTTCCATTTCTTAATACCAGAGCAGATAACTTCAATGTCACAACAAATCAGCTACAAGGCTGACTTTTGGGCAGTACAGGACACTTTCTCCATTATCAGGAAACAACAAGCAAGCACATGTGAAAAGAAAGTCTTTGTTTACCTCTTGTTCCAGCTGAAGCCAAAGCATTTCAGATGCAGATTTATCTGGTCTTGAAGTAATATACATGTACAGTGCAAGAAGAAGACAGGTTTCTGAAATTATATTTAAACAAATTTCATTAATTCTTCTATTAAGTAGTTTGTTTGTTGATACAAATATCTTTTCTCCTGGTGAGGGAGGATAGCCCAGTGGTTTGGGTGCTCATGGGTACTTGTGGGCTGGGATTCATGAGACTTGGGTTCAATTCCTGTGCAACCCTGGACAAATCACTTACTCTCTCTGTGCCTCTGATCATCATCTATAAAATGGGTTGGGGATAATACTTCCCTACCTCATGTGGGTGCTGTAAGGATAAAGATTGCGAGGCACTCTGACACTATGGTGAAGGGACCATAAATACCTAGATAAATTAAAATGTTGGAATAGGTCCTGGAACTTGGAGATACGCAAAGGACACTGCTAGCAGTTCATTCTTCATTATGGAAGGTAAGGAGTTGGCCTCTCTCCATCCTTTTATACCCAAGCATAGAGCAAGGAAAATTAAGGCGCAGGCATGGGCCAAAAGATTCCCATCTCTGGCACATGTACATCAAGAGTGGAATTCATATAGGACAGAAAATCTCTAAGAATCACAGTTGCTGTAAAGATAAGTAAGTTCTTCAGGACTTCTTCATAGTTTGTCGAGGATGAGTTACATAGGCATTTATCTATCAGGACAGATAATGGAGGGTTTAGTGACTGGGATAAGTGTTTGACAGGGTTTTTTTTTTTAGTACACACCCCCCATAATATAAACTTCTCATGATGTGTTAATCATTTGCTATCTTACCTTAACCTATACTTGAAAGATTTGTTTATATATAATAGGAACAGTTAAAATATAAATAAATTATTTGTATTACACAGTTTGCAAACAACACGTCTTTATAAAAATCAAATTTGTTTTAAAATCGTATTCTGCCTTATTCTTTTTAAGGTACAGAGAAACTGAAAAAAATATTAGAAGAACAAACAAAACTTCAGAGGAGGGGGAAGAGAAGACAAGGAAAGGAAGTAGGCAGAAAAGAGGTGGAGATGAGGGGGGCACACATTTAATAGGATCACTCAGATAATTCCAGGAAAGCATCCCATATCTGACAATTTTGGGGATGGAGGGGTATTTTTGTTGTGGTATTTCCATCATAGTCAAGCTTATGATGTCGTCTTTCCGCCAATCCTCAACTGTTGGTTGCTTTTTGGATTTCCATTTTTGCAGCACTAGTCTTTTAAGAATTATTAATGCTCTGCTGAATCAAGTTTTTCATATTTATTCAGCTGCCAATTAATACCCATTAGGTTTAAAATTACATGTTTTGCTTGTAACAATGTTGACAGGAAAAACTTATCTCTAATTAAAATTCTGCCCAAAACATATAAGTGTAAGAACACTGCCAGAGCATATGAGTTAAATTAACACCTGATGAATCACAGTATCAACAATTGTCTAACTTAATATCACCCGTTTTGAACAATCTGACAGGGATCCACTGCATCTTCCATGATTTTCTGATAGATTAATCTTAACTGGAAGTCTAAGAAGCAGTTCAGAGCATTGGTTAAACCTGCTTCCATTGGTTAGCAGAGAATAACTGGCTTAGTTCCACCCTCCCCTACCACCCCTCCTTTTTTTTTTAAAAAAAAAAGGGAATTGTGTTTAATTTTTCTGGGTAATATTTGAAGAAATGAAAGCAGTTTGGGTGGGCCTTGGGCAGTGCATGCATTGGGGTCAACCTGAAGGAAGATGGCATGTTTAATCTGGATATACTGTCACTCCGTTTCTAGATTGAACCTTTCTTTTAATATTATAAAAGGGAGGAAGGTATCATTTTACCAATAAATTGGCTGTTGGTCAATCTCCCTTTTCTAAGATGTGGGGTTTTAAGAGCCAGCTTCATTTTGAGTCAAACCAAGGATGTTCATTATTTGTCTGTTGCCTTTTTAGCTAGTCCATTACAAATTGCTCACCAAGCCAGCAGTTCCATTAATTCTAGTCCAAAGCTAGACTTAAGGGTGGATAAAAATCTACAATTAAAAAAAATTGAAATTGACAATCTGCTAACACTTAAGCTTACTATAATTCTATTACAATAGTTTAAATGAAATATAAATATAATGTTAAGTAGTATATGTTTGCTGCCGAATTTAAAAAAAAAAGTCAAGCCACTAAACTGGTGAAAGTTACTGGCTAAGCACCTGGAATCAGAGTTTGTTGAAGTGCTAAATCAGCTTTTGACAGAAGTAGCCTCTTCTGCAGGTGCAGAGAGAATATTTTCTTCATTTCAGTTTATTAAACTAGTTCAGTGTAATGACTAGTTCATTCAAAGGTAAGAAATCAACTAGGAGTTGAAAAACAGGAAAGCTTGTTTTCCCTCTTCCAATCCATCAATACAAACTAGGTGTGTGAGGATGAGATCTACTAGTTCTAATATCTTGAAGGACATGGAGACAAGAAACAATCAGTTCAATTCACTAACTACAGATAATAATTCCTTTGTTTAATAAATGAGTTAGTTTTAAATGAAAAACATGCTTTGATAAACATTTTTCTTATGTATCCAGCACATTAACAATCACTTTAATAAAAAAAATTAAAATGTTGTTTGTGCATTTTGAATGGAATTTGAACATCCATCCAAATAGAGCTTGATCAAAATTGGAATTAAAGAAGTAGCCATCTTGTAAATAAGAAATATATCGTTCACCAATTTTCTAACATAATAAAAGATGGAAAAATTAAGAATCTGAGTAAATTTAAGTTAAGCTACATAATTGCTTAAATAAATGTGTATAGGTATAGTGCAACCTCCTAGTTAGGAAAAAAGCACCTAATTTATCATACAGGCTACATTTAGTTGCAAATCAGTATGTTTTAATGGTTACCAATCAACGAGAATAAACTTTTCTTTGGGGAAAAAAATATATATATATATATATATATATATATATATATATATATATATATAATCTCAATGCAAAACACAATTAAAAATAGATTTAAACCAAGGTTTCCTGCTTGGTTTTAATCATGATTAAAATCAGTCATTTAAATCAGTCCACTCTGATGCAGCTACCTTTACTAAGCATTACATCAGAAATACTAATTCAGTACATTCTGCACTAGACCATATATGTCTGTTGTAGTTTTCAATAGTTAATTTACGTGGCTTTGGGGAACGGCTATTCAGAATCCCACCATCAGGTAGACTCTTAGAAAAAGACCTTCTACTTGACATTTGTGATGTGTCTAGAGTCCCAAAGCCCCAGAGACCAACAATGTCATTTAAGGTCAGGTACCAATTAGAGGGAAATTGATTTTTACTTCTCAGTAGCACTTTTCCATATTAAACTTTCAACATCTTGAAAGTAGACCTGGAAAATAGCCAAGAGAAATCCACATGGTTATTAAAATTTCAGATTGTTGAAAACTAGCACCAGCTGGCCAGTTCTCAGATAATACTGCATAGTTTGCTTTTCTGAGTTAAGAACTGGCGTAAGACTTATGTAAACACCCATAATTCACACCTATAAAAATATTTTCAACTAAGCTTCATAAATAAGATGTTTAAGAATGATGATAACGATAAGTAATTTCTCTCCTACCTGAATGACAACAAAGTTGAGCAGCTAGCTTCTTGTGATGAATAAGCATGGCCAACAGCCGCACAGTCAGATGGACAGCAGACAAAGGGGTCTCAGGACACACACAGCGAAGCAGCATCTGGCTAGTTAGCAAGTGCCAAAAACTTTTAAAAGGAAATCAGAGTTAGGAATTGGAAACACAACGACTTTAGGAAGCAAATCATTTTACTCAGGATTTTAAACGCTAATGTGGACATGAGACTGTAGCCCCAGTGGTGGGCAACCTGCAGTCCACGGGCCGCAGGTTGCCCACCACTGCTCTAACCAGTGTGACAAAGTTCCTGCTCTACCTTGGTGGGTCTTGCGCTTATTGGCGGATTTGCTCGCCTTGGAGCTTCACGGCAGCCCTCAGCTTGGCCGTTTTTCTGAACCCACAGTCCAGGTCGACTCCTCCTGTGTCTGACCAGGAGTTGGGAGGATCCCGGGCCCACCCTCTACTCCGGGTTCCAGCCCAGGGCCCTGTGGAATGCAGCTGTCTAGAGTGCCTCCTGGAACAGCTGTGCGACAGCTACAACTCCCTGGGCTACTTCCCCTTGGCCTTCTCCCAACACCTTCTTTATCCTCACCATAGGACCTTCCTCCTGGTGTCTGATAATGCTTGTGCACCTCAGTCCTCCAACAGTCCATGTTCTCACTCTCAGCTCCTAGTGCCTCTTGCTCCCAGCTCCTCACACGCACACCACAAACTGAAGTGAGCTCCTTTTTAAAACCCAGGTGCCCTGATTAACCTGCCTTAATTGATTCTAGCAGCTTCTTGATTGGCTGCAGGTGTTCTAATCAGCCTGTCTTAATTGTCTCCAGAAGGTTCCTGATTGTTCTGGAACCTTCCCTGTTACCTTACCCAGGGAAAAGGGACCTACTTAGCCTGGGGCTAATATATCTGCCTTCTATTACTCTCCTATAGCCATCTGGCCCGACACTGTCACACCAGATAAAACACAGGTCTGCTACGCAGCTATTCCTCAAGTTTAGGAGAAAAGCTATTTGTCAGAAGAAAGAAAAACACTCCAAGTAAATAAACTCACTGAGGTACATTTTCAAAGGGGCCTCTAAATCCACCCTCTAAAACTGAACCTGCAGTTATCCAAACAATCACTTGCAGGTCCAAATCTATTTTAGAGGTTTACTCATTTATTAAGTGAGATTTTGTTCACAAACCACATAGCAAGATGTCTGCGTTCTGTACATACTTACCAGTGACTCTGATCATATAACGGAACACATTTAGGGGTATTATGACTATGACAAAGGCTTGAAATATTCTCACTTGCCAGTGACAGATGGGATAATTTCCCACTAGGGCAACAGCAGCTGTGAAGTGTAAGCTTAGCAGAATCAGTTCAGCTTTACTGCTTGTGGGAACCTATCATGTTCATGAGTAACGGAGGCATTGGTGTATCCTCAGTTGCTATTAGAGGCAGTAGCAGAGAGGAATCTGTGATCCTCTCACGTACATAACACTTTTTGCTGAAATCTGTGTGAATCACAGTTTTGCGGAGGAAAATAGGAACTGTTTGGGAATGTAAAACAAAAGGCATGGAATAATTTTCTAAAACATTCTCAAGCTGTCTTTTACCTTATTAGTAACTCAACTGTTGAATTCTCAGCTAGTTTCACCAAAACCTTTAGGCTTTGATTCATGATATTGTCTGTCTGGGAACCTGTTGCTGTAGAAGACAAAGTTAACAGCTGAAGCAGTTTTTTGAACAAAGAATGTTGGGATTGGTCATTATTAGCAGCATCTTGTAGTTCTCCAGTTTGGCCTTGTGGTCTGGAATTTTCTTTTTTATCATCAGATTGATTATTGCACACCATGTTCTTCTCCATCTCAGACACTCTTTTCACTTCAGAAGATAGTAATGTATAAACAACATCCCAGCTGTAATATACCAAGTAATAAAGAACACCTAGAGATGTAATTGTAGTCTCTTGCAGAGTAGATCTAAAATCCTCGGTACTTGATATTATACTTGAGTTAGTTCTAGAAGAACTAACTGATTGATTTTCAGGACTGTTTCTTGACTTTGAAGACAACTGCAGAGCTTGACAGTATGCACTGATATGGTATTCCACTAGAGGTAGAAGATGCACTGCACCTGGGATCTTAAAGCGTTTAAGAAGGAACAGTCCACTCTCACTTTCTGCCAGGTCTCCCTCGGATGATCCTTCATCCATAGCAATCAAGTTCAATCCCATTATTGCAAGTTTTTGAGCTTCTCTTAAAGCAGCAAGAGAAGAAGGAGTTCCATCCTGAGAATAAGTTGTCCTGATGCTGGATATTCCTGTAGATCCTCTAGTAAAAAACAAAATGAAATAGTTCAAAACATGCAATGTACCAAAGGCAGCAAAATGACCATGCATACGTATCCTTTGAACCTCTGGCTATTCATGTTCTGTATGTAATATGAAAAATGAATTGTATTAAGATGTCCAATTTCAAAATAAGACAGTTAAGTCACTGTTTTATGCACATGTGGGAGAAAGAACGCTCTACTAGAGCATCCTTCCCTACCATGCAAGCAGCATAACTTCACAGTTGACCTTACCTTTAGTCCTCCCAGTAGAGTTGCTGCTGGAAGGCCATTTTTCAATGTCTCAGTCAGCTACACACAGTGAATAAATGCAAGTCTGTTTTATTTAAATTGCAAAACAGAAAATATATTCTGAAAGACCCCTTACTCCTACACTACTTTAGGTGTACATTTAAAAAAAAAAATCTGTTATTACTGTTTTATCATTTGCATCCTTAATCTGTTGACACTGACAATGGGACTTTGAGACATTTCCTCCCCACTGATTGTGTGGGGAATTAGCGTATACGTTTTTAATTTTATATATAATTCTCTCTCTATTGTACATTTTTTTTAAAGTATGGTAAATGTTCATTGGATAAACTATTTAGCAGGATTGCCAATGAAGCTCAGTAAAATTAAATGGCTGCATTGATAATTTATTTCCATTGTCTTTGGCAGAGGAACAATTTACATTTAAACTCTATGCAGGTGTCTCCTGGTTTCAGGAGATATGGTAACATAAGTAACCAACTAGTCATTTTCATTATTGCACACACACAGTTTTGCTAAAGTGTAAAATACACCTTAGAGAGTCATTTTTGTACTTTTAAATCTACAGTACTTCCTGTCCCAAGTTTGTCCTGACCAGATGATGATGCATACAAGTACTATGATACTGTCAATTCCTCTCTTCAGAATGATCAGGTGGTGGACAAAGGAATGGATGCTAACACACTATGAAACCTGAAATTCCATACAAGCATTTACATGGTTTCAGCTGCTAGAATACTTCAATTGTACAAAAACTGAAGAGCCTTAAAAAAAAACAACCTCTGCAGTAACGAGTGTAACATGGAAATAATTTCTTAAAAGGAAGAGGAGGAAGTTTGGACTATTATACAAGGAGTAAGAAAGCACTCCTGGAAAAGTCTTATTTATTGTGGAAGTGGTGACCAGCCAGAAAAAGTATCTGGGATATGAGAACATGGATTTTCCCCAGGTTTTTGATCATAAGGAACAGCACAAATAGAGCATGGATACTAGGCTTGTGCATGAAGAACCTGAATCTTCCCTCCAGGTACACATCATAGCATTAATATGATTGGAGTCATGTGGTTTTCATCCATCCGAGCTATAATCCTTAGCAACCTTTTATGCTACACATGCTTAATGCCCTTATCTAATTTTATGTACATGCATACACACACAAACCACCACCAGTTACCATTTCAGTAGAAGTAAATAAATGAGAGAAGCAACAGTTCATATGCTACAGGAGAGCTGAGTGAATAATTGAAGATAAGCATCACAATGCAATTGTTTAAAGAGGCTCTCGCTGCCTGGAACAAATGAGACATTTACTGATGAGACTACGTTAGCTTTAGTTATAGGGAAAGTCACCAGCTGATCAAAGGGTTTCAGTAAGAATCAAAGCCCAAATTGATTTAAAAGGAATCCAGCACAATTTCTGCGAAGAAAGATCTTGTAATATGTAGAAGCCATAAGTGAAGGGCTAAACGAACACAAACAATACATATTTTCCAAACAGTCTAACAGGCAGAATTATGTTATTGCAGGAAATCTGATGCAATGAAGAGAAAACCGGTCACAGGAAACATAGCAGGTAAGAACGAACAATGGAGAGGCTGGGGGGAAGCAACAACAATGGTGGCTCACAGAAATCAGTTGCACAGCCTTTACTTATGTAAATAGTTAGGGCTATGGTATTGAAGACAACGTGGCTTGGAACACAATATTTGGAAAGAGACAAAGCAGTAATACTTATAGAGCAAGTTATTCAAGATGAAGATACTTTAGAAGGTAATCTCAGTACAGGAGAAATTGATTTCTATACAATTAGAAGTCAGAGTGATGAAAAATCAAAAAAGGTGTAAAAAAAAATTCAAGATATGCCCCCAAAATACAACTGGATCTAAAATTATCAGTCCTTTCATATCCAGAGATACAATACACATCAAAGAATTACTGTAGATCCTTTAAAAGTTGGAAATGTATAGGACATTTTAGAACTTATATAACTGCTATGACAGTTGCAGTGCAAACAAGACTCTTAGATAAATGTCCTCCATTACAAGCAATATTGATTAAAAGCATAATTTGACAAGACTTTTATGGTCACTCAATTTTATATGTACCAAAAGACCTCTGAATAATTACATCAAAGAAAACATTTATAAGGTACAAAAACCCCCAAATATCACACAGCAAGATCGAGAGATTGTGAGCAAACAAGTTTGGCAAGACACTGTTAACAAGAGTAACACACAGGATTGTTTACTAGAATAATTAAGCATAGGATAAAATAATTTTGGTACATCAAGTGAAAAGTGATCTACAAAAAGCAGTTAGGCAAACAGAAATGAGCAAAACAATCTCGTAAGCCATGCTACAAGGCCTATGCACTTAAGTTTTTGTCCCACATTCATATTTAAATAAACTTCAAAGGTGCTGTAAATGTACTCCCTGTAAAGAAATAAATTATTACCATTACTAGTCTTTAACAGTTAAAAACTTACGTGTTGAAAAAGTTAGGCTGCAAGATAGATCCAGATAGCACTTCAGAGTTGCTGCTAAGAAGATGACAGAGTCCTAGTAATGACCCAGGGGCAATAGGCTGTTTCATCAGTGCATTTAGTAACACAGAACCTGCAAAGACATATAAATGCCTTAGGATGTTCTTTTCTATTCATTGAAATGTGAAACTAAAAGGCTGTCACTGAAACAAGGAATCTAAACTCCAACAGACTACACAGTATTTGTGGTACACCTAACAAAAATGTGAATTTAAGATTTATATGGAATATTTTTTTCACCTTAATTATGGAAACAGATCTCCAAACATGAATTACATTTTTATGTCAATAGTCATCACCACAGAAACATATCCATAGAGTCCCTATCACATCTCAATTTAGTAAAATGCCTTAGCCAAAGGCCTCGTAACACACTTACTCTATCTAGTTACTTATTTGGCCCCCAGGACAGTATCCAAGAGCCAAACTAGGTGTTAACAGATATAATGCCACCCTGACCTCAGAATAAAATAGTATACTGGTAGCTTCCTCGTGTTGAAGGCTTGGAGATGCTGCTATCCTCTTACTGTATGTACTTATATTAAAAAAACAAAACAAAAAAAAACCCAACACACCTCTTCTTTCCTCTCTTCTACATCTACTTACTATAAAAGCAATCATTACATCAATTGATTTGGAGTCAAAGAAAGAGGTGGCCAAATAATTACACCACAGAAATTCTTCAACCCATATCTTTCCACTAATGCCAAAGTGAATATTTTTTTGAGGGAGGTTAGATCAATATAGGATAACAATATCTTCCTACAAGTTCTAGATTACGATCCCAGTCTTAACAACGAAAGCATTATTCCATCACCACCTTCCTGAACAATAATATTGTACTTCGTACACTACATAATAACGTTGTTTAATAGAAGCATACCCAGTGTTCCTTAGACAGCTTCTGGCTCTGGTGCCACCTAATTTCTGAATTAAGAAGATAGAGTTACCTTGGGTGTTTTGTCTTTGAACAAAACTGTAAGTCACATTTCTCTCCATCACTTCTTGCGTCACAAGTTCAGTTTCAGGACACGGGGTCTTACTGTCTGAAACAAAAAGGTACAGTCATGCAAGTAGTAAAACCAGCTCCTTATACATTTGTAACTGTATTTAATCAACATGCATATTCAATCAGATAACAGTTGTGATATAGCTAGTAAGTATCTGGAGAAAAAAGTGTAATTATGAATTACATTACTTTGCCTTAACTCAGTTACTTCAAACAAAGTCTCAAGAGTTAATCCTGATGTGGCAACCATAATTCATCCCTCTGCACTAGACAGTGAGAAAGTCAACAGAAAAAGTGTGCCTTTGCTCTACAGTTTAGTCATAGGCTAGTTCAACATTACCATTCCAGAGTGATTTTTTGGAAAAAAAAAAAAAAAATTAGTTAGTAGACAGTCAACATTAGTTGTCAAGGAGTGAGGATATAAGTGAACCTAGATTTTCAGAGTGACCATGCAGTCCTCAACAATACTTAACACTTTTATAGTTCTTTCCACTTGTCAAAGTGCTTTACTATGTAATCAGAGATATCCCTGGAACTCCTTGCCCAAAGTTACAATTAAGACCAAAACCTTAGCCAGATTCAAAAAAAGATATTAGCTATTTATATGGATAACAAGAATACTGAGTGTTGTAACAGTAATTCCTAAAGATCCAGTGTTTTGAAATGGATGTGTAAGTATTTATACTTCACAGCTATTGCGAGGTTTCTTGTACTTTTCTTCTAAAGCAGCTGGTATTGCCCATTGTTTGTGACAGGATACTGGACTAGATGGACAACTGCCCTGATTCAGCATAGTTGCTCCTATAAAGGTTAGCTGATCGTTTGGCCATTTGCAGATCTGAGCAGATTTCTTAGCTTTATCATTTCCTAGCATTAATCTGTGACTCTGCCACGTGTGCATTACTTCACTTTACACCACTGTATTTAGTTCTTTGTTTTCTCAGCTTCAAATTGTCTTTTAAAGTATTCTTTACTTATCTACATCATTTTTTAAATATTTATTTTTAAGAGATAGATGAACTATTACATCCTTTTGGCAGACTTTTGCCATATTACCAACCTTCTAGAAGACATGAAATTTTAATCACTGTTTCGGTGTATGGACCTGATCCTGCACCCCTTACTCTCACAAAGAATCTAATGAGTAATTCCATTTACTTCATTGAGAGAATCTTGCAGAGTCAGATTTCTCAAAGTAGGGTTCTCCAATAGTCATGTACTCTTCCAGTGTCCAGCAACTGAAACAATTTTATTAATGGTATTTAATCCCCAAATCCATGCAAAACTAATAATTGTGTAAACAGTCTTCCAAATCCTTCATTGAGAGTAAACACACAGAATACATACATCCCTTCCTTTTTGAAGCGAAAGAAATATTAGGCTATTAAACAACAAGAGGTACTAATCCAAAAATCCAGAAAGAGATGTTAAATAAGGTAATTATTCAAGAGGAAAGAACTAAGTATCTGGGATATGAGATAACATGGATTTTCCCCAGGTTTTTGGTCATAGGGAACAGCACAAATAGAGCATGGATACTAGGCTTGTGCATGAAGAACCCAAGTCTTCCCTAAAAAACTAAGACAGCACAGGAAGCATCGTCACTTTTATGCAACGTGCACATTTAAATCCATGCCTTTCAATATAAAACTCCCACTAGTGCTAACAGAAGTTTCATAGTTGACTGAGGGTATGTCCATTTATTTATTTATTGCATCTAGTCTAGACGTGATAAATCGACCGCTGAGCACTCTCCCATAGACTCCAGTACTCCACCAGGGCGAGAGGCGCAGGCAGAGTCGACGGGAGAGCGACAGCAGTTGACTTACCACAGTGAAGACGCCGCAGTAAGTACATTGACTTCAGCTACGTTACTGACGTTGCTGAAGTTGTGTAACTTAGATCTATCCCCCCTTCCCAGTGTAGACCATGCCTGAGAGCAATATTCATGGTCCTGAGACTGTACATGAGGTCTAGAGCAAATTTCAGCCAGAGGGAGTTAATACAACTAGCTGCACAGGAGAAGAAAAGAGAATTTTTGAGTGGAAAGCCAGAGCATTTTATTGTGGTAAGTGAAGGAAGGCCCTACAAACTGTTCATACATACAAGACAAATACAAGCAACAGTGAAACCCAAAGCTTTACATCTAGCTACTTTTTGGATGCTATAAAAACAGTGCCTTACCCTCCTTGTTCAAAGAAGTCTCAGCAGGCAAATTTGCTGCAGAACAGGATACTTTAAGGGACATGTCAGCGCTGAAAGTCTCTTTTGTAGGAAAAGATTTTTTTCCAGTCTGAAGAGAACATCCTTCCAATTTTACAATTCTGGAGGGACTCTTCTTAGGGCTAAAAGATTAAATCAAATGCTTGGATAAAGGACTACTTGGGCTAATTTCTGAATGTTACTAATAAGAAGTATCACACTTTTTTTTAAAATACACATCAGTTTCCATGAATTCTGATGTGTCATAGGTATTGCATTATGTACTAATTTATTCAAAGACAAAATTGCACATTTTGAAGTGTTTGCTAACACTCTGTAAAATCATAAAACAAGTTATTTCACAAAATACACGAACATACTACGTTTCCACCTGTATTTACAGTACTGTTAGTGTATGTTATTTACACTTGAATTACTTAACTAGCTAGAGCATGATCCAGCTCAAAATACATATAGCTTTTTGGGCAATGCAAGATGTGGATTCTGGCTGAAAAAGTCAAACTTACTTTGTTGGGGAAGAGGTCAACTTACTGCAGGTCAACAGAAAAAAAAAATCTGTTAAGACAGTGGAAGAGTTCACAGGAGAGCATCTCGTCTTCTGGGCTCTACAACTTCCTATTATGAATCCACTGTCTCACCGGTTATGGCTGTACAGGCATGTAGCATATTACAAGATTAAAGTTAGAGTAACCCCCCCCTCAAGCAGCTCCAAGAGGTAAAACATGTGGGTCCTGATCCAGCTCTCAATTTAAAAACAAACAAGGCACAGGGAACTTTAAAATCCCATCATACAAGTGTCTGGGACTGGTGGGGGCCAGAGCAAAAAAGAGAGAGACATCCTCCCAGGCTAACGGAGGACAAAGGTACCATGTTAGGTGAACTTCTGCAACATAGAATCATAGGGCTTGAAGGGACCTCGAGAGGTCATCTAGTCTAGTCCCCTGAACTCATAGCAGGACTAAGTATTATCTAGACTATCCCTGACAGGTCTTTGTCTAACCTGCTCTTAAAAATCTCCAGCGGTGGAAATTCTACAACCTCCCTAGGCAATTTATTCCAGTGCTTAACCACCCTGACAGTTAGGAAGTTTTTCCTAATGTCCAACCTAAACCTCCCTTGCTGCAATTTAAGCCCATTGCTTCTTGTCCTATCCTCAGACGTTAAGAAGAACAATTTTTCTCCCTCCTCCTTGTAACAACCTTTTATGTACTTGAAAACTGTTATGTCCCCTCTCAGTCTTCTCTTTTCCAGACTAAACAAACCCAATTTTTTCAATCTTTCCTCATAAGTCATGTTTTCTAGACCTTTAAATGATTACAGATAACAGTGCATGCACTATGGTAAGAGTTTGAACTCAAAACATTTCATATTAAAGAAATTTTCCATGCATTAAGTGAAAGAGTTCTCTTTGGCCTTACAAAAGACCCTGGAAAACTGAAGAGTTTTTAATCTGAGTAATAAATATTTTTAGAGCTGTATCAAAACATGCTTTGAATAAACCTGAAACACAAATGTCAATAAACCTAACATTTTAAAATTCACAGTAAAGGACACATTTTAGCTAGAAGCAACTTTACAATGAAAAGATACTAAATCAGAGCTTTATACTTCAGACTTTAGCTTTGTTATTTTATACCCCGGAAACCTAATTTTCATACACTTTATTTGTTCATGTGATATTTGTGCTGCGTTTGACAAAAGAATGCTAGTGCACTGCAATTTTCAACACCTTTGCTCTTTGACACCAATCGAGTTATGCCAGCAGAGAAGTTGCTCTGCAATGTTTAATGAAACTCCATACATGAAATAATTCACATTTGAATTTTCTGTCTTTCGAAACTATTTGGTACCTGTCATTTGTAACTGACGGAGTAACAGGCTTAGTTCTTTCACAGTTCTGAAGTTTTGCTCTCAATTCATTCATTTCAGCATCTTTAAACTGCAACTCTGACTGCAATGACTGTAACTGAAAGAGGACTATAAGTGAGTAATTTTGCATTAAACACTATATAAACTGGAAGAGTAACAAACACAGAATCATAGAAATGGAGGGCTGGAAGGAACCACAATAGGTCATCTAGTCCATTCCATCCCCTGCTTCCCTCCCCCCAGTGGTGTGGCAGAATTAAGTATACTTAAACCATCCTGACAGTGTTTGACTAACGTATTCTTTAAAACCTTCAATGACTGGGATGTTACAGCATAAGTTTGTTGACCTTTGATGCATGACTTGAGCTCAGATCAGGAATAATCATTTCTATCTTAGAAAGAGTTAAGATGTTTGCTAAATTAGTGCAAATGAAACTAATGCTATAATTCATACAGGAATAAGCAAAGAAACAAACATTTTAAAGTAGGCTTTGCAGTGAGTCTGATTCCTAGTATTTAGCCTGTGGCCTACTGGTAGTAATAATTAGCATAAGGCCACATTAGGCCTAATACAAGTTAGCATTAGTAAGTAACCTTGGTCAGAAGAGTTAACAATATATATATTTTGTGGTTAAATTGTCTAGACAGCAAAGGTTTTATTTAGCCAGGCTTCCTTAACAGGACTGCATACAGAACAATCTATCGGTGCAAATGCTTACAACAGTTGTCCCAAAAATAAATAGCAGGAATAGAAAATATAAACAAAAAGACAAGACTTAATCAAATATGGTCTTGGAAATAGGTGGATGTAAGGAATAGGTGGCTAAAAAGGGAATCATACCCAGCTCTCAGAAGGACCTTGGAATAACAGGTTGGTGACCACCTTAATGCTAAATCTCATCTTAAGGGGAACCCACAGATCCGCAGATTCATGAGTATACATGATGTGGATTCTGCTGTCATTCTTGTTTTTCTAGTTCTGTGATTTTGCTTATCTTGATCATGCTCTTAATAAAACTAAAGTCTCTGTGTGTGCGTCTCACCAATCATCTTCTTAGCCCTGGTCTACACTGGGGCGGGGAGTCGATGTAAGGTACACAACTTCAGCTACGAGAATAGCGTAGCTGAAGTCGACATACCTAGATCGACTTACTGCCGCGTCTTCACACCGGTGAGTGGACTGCTGCCGCTCCCCCATCGACTCTGCTTGCACCTCTTGCAGTGCTGGAGTTCCGGAGTCGACGGGAGAGCATTCGGGAATCGATCACTATCCGGCGGGTAGCGCAGACCTACCCTTAATCTCTAAGTAGTCACCAAGGAGCAAACCTATTAATGACAAGGGCATAAAGTTTCAACTGCTATTGAGAAGCTTTAAGATAACCTTCCCTTTCAAGTCAGCGTCAAAAGAAAAGGGCTTTGCCACGAAGATACTTGTTTATGCTAATAATTCACCTTTTGCTCAGCTACCACCAACCTTCCCATGCTTACATATAGATTACCATACTACTACACCAAAACTACAGTTATTAACGCAATGCAACCTAAGCCAAAACACTCAGTTCATTTGTACGCTATCCCAGCTGAGAATCAGATACAACACAACACAACCAAACATTAGTACAATAAGGCAAACTCATCATGATGGTTACTGTAGTTAATTGCTACTCAAGGGAGGACGCACTAGAGGACCCGAGCAGTGGGGTAAGCAGCAGCAGCAACCTTTCACAGTGCTTTTGGGGGAAAACTGAAGAGACAGAAAGTTGGAGTTCGGCTGTAGAAACAGAAATACAATGCTTTTTCAGTTTTCAGTTATGGGGCTGTAATTCTAGTTCCAGGTCCTTCCAAAAGCCACTTGTGCAACACTCCTATAATTTGTTAGAAGAGCATCACCACTGTCCCCTATGAGGAAGTTATCCCATAATTTGGTTGCCTATTTTTTCCTGTATGTAACTTCGCTGGATAAAAAAATTAGAGGAAAGTTTGCTTTAAGTGCCCTTCTCTTGATTAGGTAATGACTGTCACTTAAGCAAAATAGAATCAAACAAACAATTGAGCTTTTCCACATAAGAAGTTAGACAGCTATCACAGGGGGAGAAAAAACAAAACAAAACAAAAAACAAACCACACAGGCTACCTTTTTGGAGAACTCCTTTTCTTTTTCACTTAGTGTCTGATCTTTTTCCTTTTCCAATAGCATGTATGATCTTCTCTGTTCCTCCAAAGTGCATTCCATCTGCAGCATTGAGTCCCGCAAAATTTTAATTTCTCCATTTTTAATAAGGATTTCATCCTGTATTTCTTTCAGCTGCAAGCAGAGCATACCTTTAAGAAGTGTGGATTTACAACACTGATATTATGGATTCAATTCAGCCAAAAACAATAGAAATCACAATTTTGGCCTAGAGTTGTTCTCCTGAAGGGTAACCTGATTTGTTTTTTAAGCAGATTGGCCTTCTGCAGATCCAGGTATCCTAATCAAGGTGATTAAAGATACCTGAAACAGGACTTAATCCAAAGGTCACAAATTAAACCACCACCAAAAATTGCTATAATAACCAGTACACCAGCCGATTAAGAAAAAAAGAGGCAATTAACCTTTTGCTTAACTTCTTCATGTTGTGTTTGCAGTACTTCAAATCCAAATGTGTCTTTAATTCCAATATCTTCAGTGCCATTTCCTGGTGAAAAGAGGGAATTCTGATACCAACTCCACTTTGAAGCATATAACAAGTTATTATTGATAACATTTCAACATCTCACTTTTTTATTATTACTCATCACATATTTTCTAGCTTGTAAGGATTATATTTTTATTGGTAAATGTCAGTAAATGTCAATTTCACCATACACATGCAAACTAATGAAAAAATATTTCTGTCAATCAAAATTTACAGACCGGGAAAGTGTGAAAAATGTTATTTGGGAACTCAGTTTGATTTAAGCATATTTACTTTGTATAGTTTGAAACGTGATGTTGACAATTTGTGTTTTTATAGTTATAAAGCTTTAACTTTTTGAATGTCAACATCTACTGTCATTAAATAATTGTCTGACCTCACCCCCATAGTTTCCCACAACTGTGAAAATTTAAATTGATAAAAATTGAAAAAAATGCTTTAAAATAATCAATGTCATCCACTGAAAATTATAAAACAAATAAAAAAAGAATTCTGCCAAGACTATATATATATATAGTTATTGTGGAAATAGAAGTATCAGTAGACATACACACACACACAAGTATTTTGGCACCAAGTCAGGAAATTGATACTTCTATTTCCACAATAACTTTACTATAACCCATCCATTAGGATTTCTTTACTCAAAAAACAAACAAAAAAACCCAACAAAGCAAGCAACTTGTAACGAGGGTTGATAAAATCAAGTTTTTAAAAATTTACGATTTTTATTTTGTCATTTAAATTATAAGAAGTGTTTCTTTTAAAAAATAAGCCTGTTTAAAATAAAATCTGAATTTAATGCAAAATATGTTAAGGCCTAAACTTCTTATAATCTCAAAACATTTAAATAAAAACGTTAAATCCAGAAGCCTCTATCAAAAATTTAAGTTGAAGTGTGCTTTTTTCTCCATAAAGAAAAAATCAGGGGAAAAACCATCAAGTTTTCAAGGTCAAGCTTTATAAATATGGCACAACAGGTTATGTAGTGTAATAAGGACTTGTTTGGTTTAGTAAGAATTAAATGTATATGCTGTTTTGTGTGTTTAATTAAATTCCATTTACCATCCTCATTCAGCTTGACAAATCATGAGCAAAAAGTTAATTATCTACTAAATAAGCAATGTATCATTGATTTTCTGCCATACTAAAGTGTACAATTAATAAAGAAGAATCTGAAAATATAAAGGTATATCACTGCTTAAAATAACGTATACTATAGTGTACTCTCCTAGGTAGCAAAAAGATGTATCAAATCTAGGGGAAAAGGCTCTACTTAGTTGTAAATCAACATCTTTGAATGGTTATAAACCAATAAGAATGCACCTTTCTTTAGAAAATAACTAACGTACAAATGGAAAAGTTCATTAAAATCAATTATTTAAATTGAGGTTTTCCACTTGAAGATTTAAATCAATCCACCCTATTTGCAGTACCTTAGACTACTGAAATAATTGGCCACAGGTTGATTCTCCACCACCAAGAACTTTTAAATCTAAATTGCATATTTTTCTAAAAGATATGCTGTAGAAATTATTTTGGGGAAGTTCTATGGTTTGTTTTATACAGGAGGTCAGACTAGATCAGGGATGGGCAAACTATGGCCCGCAGGCCGGATCCAGCCCACCAGCCATTTTAATCCAGCCCTTGAGCTCCCACGGGGGAGCGGGGTCTGGGGCTTGCCCCACTCCGGCGCTCAAACCAGGGAGCAGGGTCGGGGGCCACTCCATGCGGCTCCAGAAAGCAGCAGCATGGCCCCACTCCAGCTCCTACACGTAGGGGCAGCCGGGGGCTCCGCTCCACACACTGCCCCTGCCCCAAGCACCACCCCCACAGCTCATTGGCCAGGAACTGTGGCCAATGGGAGCTGCAGGGGCGGTGCCTGCAGACAGGGCAGCAAGCAGCAGAGCCACCTGCCCATGCATCTGCATAGGAGCCGGAGAGGGGCTATGCCGCTGCTTCCGGGAACCACTTGAGGTAAGCACTGCCCGAAACCTGCATCCCTGAGCGCGCCCCTCCGACCCCAACCCCTGCCCCAGCCTTGATCCACCTCCCACCCTCCGAACCCCTTGGTCCCAGCTCAGAGCACCCTCCAGAACTCCAAAGCCCTCATCCACAGCCCCACCGCAGAGCCTGCACCCCCAGCCAGAGCCCTCACCCCCCCATGCCTCTGTTCCAGCCCAGATCCCCCTCCCGCCCTCCAAACTCCTCGGTCCCAGCCCAGAGCACCCTCCTACCTCATCCTCAGCCCTACCCTGGAGCCTGCACCCCCAGCTGGAGCCCTCACCCTCCCTGCTCCCCACCCTCGCCCCAGCCTGGAGCCCCCTCCTGCACTCTAACCTCCTAATTTCTGGCCCTCACCCCCAGCCAGAGCCCTCGCCCTCTCCCACACCCCAACCCCCATTTCATGAACATCCATGGCCCGCCATACTATTTCTACACTCAGATGTGGCCCTTGGGCCAAAAGGTTTGCCCACCCCTGGTCTAGATGACCACAACGGTCACTTCTGGCCTTAGGAACTATGAAATTAGAAGAATTTAAACATCTAGTTTACTTTTTGATATTTATCCTGATTGTTTACTTTTTGAATTCTTCCTCCATGAAAGTTGACTTAAAAAATAAACAAAAAAACCCTGGATTCTATTTTTCTTTTAGGTTCCTATCCACTTTGACTTGTTTGGATTATAAACACTACTGGATTTCTAACGTATGCAATCACTTCTATTGGTCTTAAGTTTGTAGAAGATTCTTTTCTCCTACTCCATTCTCACACAAGCCACTTAGATTTTAAGCCAAATTCAATAGAAAGTGTCCTTTAAGCGTACACATTGTTATCACAGATAAGCAATGAGCTCAGAACACCAGGTATTCTCCAGTGCCCACCCATCAAATATTAAACTGGCATAAACCTGGGCTCTGAATTTGTGGCTAGCTCCACGCACCAGCCCACAGTTTTGCCTACAAAACAGAAGCTTCAGGGTTAAGGATCTATTTAGCTTTTATAAATTCAGACACTAACCAGTTAAGGCTAAATTCCTAACAATTAAATTTTTTTCTTTTCTATTACAGCTTACAAGGAGTCAACTGGCAGGCACTCATACCTGAGATATTTTTCTTCTGTTTGTAAGGTACTATGTAAACTATGCATGTATCACCGATGAAACACAGCCACATTCAGCATGCTATACAGTTTTCGGGGGGGGGGGGGGGGGTGATGATGGGAAGAGAGGGAGCATTTTGGCCAGGGCATGGGTAAACTTCTACTCTCACAAATGCTCCAGGACCTTCCACATACTGGCCAAAGAGTCAGGAACATGGATATTCCTGTCTTATCTGAAAGACTCCATATTCAATCAAGTCACACAAAATTCAATTTACGTACTCTGAAAGGTTGATTTAAACTCTATTTAAACCCCATTTAAACCCTGCTAGGATTTAAAAGTGATGTTCCAGGGAAGTGAGGTATTTCATAACCAGTGCTTAGACCACTAGTAGATTCTCATTAATATTACAAATGTTATAAACAGTAGTGCAGATAACAACTGAGGTTTGTTTTGGCCAGAAAAAGTTATTGATCAGCGTTTACAATGAGTAGAAGATCCCACCCATTCAGAGGATTTAAGTTTATTGCATGATATTTATGAACAGGTCACCTTCCCTTCTCTCCCAAAAGGGAATTTAAAAATCACTTGTGCGTATGACAGATATTACACAATCACGTGTAGCCTAGTGGTTAGAACTGAAGTCTGGGAAGCCAGGTATTCTAATTCCATTTCTGCCTCACATTTGCTGCTTGTCCATCAGCAAGCTACTTCCCCTTACAGTAGCACCTGGTTCAGAGCCATTGTGACACTGAGTTAAAGCTTGCTAAATTGACTTACTTTCCTTAGAATAAGGCGTTGCACACACACAAAAAACTGTGCTATCATATCAAAGTGTGATCTTTCCAAATGATTACACCTACAAATATTTGGAGCACAGCTTCTGAGTACTTCTTACTTAATGCTATTTTATCACATGTAGTCATACTATTTGCCAAGCTCTATAACTAGTTCTTTAAGGCATATCATTAGATGTACATACCAACTCTTGACAGTTAAGTTATCCAAAAATTAAGATTCCCCTGATGATTAGAACACTTTCCCCCACTAATTCTGGTAACTCAAGATAGCTTCAAGAACATAAATGAACATTTCAGCAACAGTGAAATTTACTTTGGGGCTGAGATTAAAGAATCTATTCAAAAGATAATTACTTTAGACATTTTTCTAGGAAGAACAAGTTCAGCATGTCAATCCCCAGATCTGGAAAATAAGGAGACATCAAGGCATTCACATCCCCAATTATAGTCCCATATTCCAAGACTACACATACCGAACTGGTCTTTCATATCTTTTTCTGCACTAGAGGCAACACTCCATTGTTCAATATTCAAAGACTTTTGATTGGTGTTGTTTGGGGTTAAGGATGGTCTAGCATTCTGCTCGGGTTTCTGGATGTGTGTTGTTCTAGAATGAGTATTTGAGTCTAGAACTTGTGATAAAGCCTGTGAGGCAATTATATCTATTTCTTCCAAGTCATCAGCTGTGAAGTCATCATTGTCTCCAAAAGGATCTTCTGTTTGTTTGGACTTTGACTCAAAGCTTTTGTAACGCTTGTTTGGGGGAAAGCCATCTCCGTGGTTCCCGACAGATCCTCGACTAGTGGATTCTCGATAAACAGAAGACGAAGCCATAATCTGTGCCTGATCCACACCATATAATATGGAGCTATTTCTCTTCTTATTCCCAAATAATGAGTTCACCGACATTCTGTATAAATATTTACCCTACGAAACAAAACAAAAACATTACATTTTAATGCTCAAAGGACCTTTTTCCCAATTAAATTTATTCCACAAAATACAAACAATTGAACATATGAAGAAACAAGTGTGCTACCACACAGTGATCTGGGTTCAAGAGTCTTCAGCACAGTCCATCACTAACTGACTGGAAAAGATGAAGCGATGTTGCAAACTCCAGAGCTTCCCATCCATTTAGAAAGCGATTTTGGATCATTTAAGGTAGAGCAACCTAGAAACATATGTTTTTCACGCCATCAGAAATGAACAAAAGAAACAACTGTAGTTTTGTTTACATCCATAAGAATAATGTCATTCTACAGAATATTACTTAACACCATGGAAATTTAACCAAGAGGAAACTATCCATGAATCAAAAGGGCCAACCACCCTTTGAAAAACAGCTCTGGAGGAGGCCAGAAAAAGGAGGAGACATGCCCCTGTTCTTTCTTCCTACAGAAGGCTGCATGACCTTGAAATTCTGCTCTTCATGTTTTCCAAGAGCAAGACACAACATGGTCTTATTTTTAGAGTCTCTGTATCAGCTAAACAAGAACATAAAACTGTCACAGCAACATATTTTTTGAAGTGGCATTAGATTCTAAAGCAATCTCGTGTCAAATTTGACTAGCTGATACATAGGATCAGCTAACATTTTGAACAAAAGAATGCCTGATAACACCATTACAGTTTTATTTTAATTCCCCCAATTAGAAAAGCAGCTTTCTGACATATGCATAGTAAAATACTATCTGGAGATTACTCTGATTTTAAAGTTTAGAACACACTAAAGATATTTAGTTTCTTGATAGTTGTCCCCTTAGCATCAAAGTACCCATATATGACATACATCAAGTGGTACAGACTTCTGCCAGTCCTGCCACGATCTGTTTTAGAAAGCAACATTTAACTCTAAGGCCTGATCTACAGTAGGAAATTAGGTCAGTATAACTACATCGCACAGAGGTGTGAAAAATCCACAAACCTGAGTGACACGGTTAAACCAACCTAACCCATGGTGTAGACCGCATTAGGTCAAGGGATTAAGTCTCCTGTCAACCTTGTTACTACCTCTCAAGGAAGCAGAGTACGTATGTCAACAGGAAAAGCCCTCCAGTTGATGCAAATAGTGTCTTCACTGAAACACTACAGCAGTGCAGCATTTTAACTGTAGACAAGCCATAATCATCAGATGTTCTTTAAAAGGTTTCTAAAAGCTAGGGGCCTAAGTCATTCTCCAGTGTCTCATTAAATAAAGTAGTACAAAATTAGTCTGAGTATCAAAAATATTTCTATAAAACTATGAAATTGGTTCTCCCAAAGGAAATGTTAGAAACCTCATTCTGTTTGGGACATTCAAAAGTACCACTCCTCCCCCCAAAAACCACAAGCCCACCACTATAGACAGGAGTATTTTTAAGTAAATAACCTAAAAGGTCTTTAACATCTCTGATTTCTACTATTTGAAAATAAAGTACTACTCATATAAGAAAGACATCAGTTTTGCTTTGATATTTTCTGGATTGCTTTTACATTAACACAAACCACATCATATCAAGATTATGTTAAATTCTCTAATGCAGGGCAGTGAAGGTGCATCACTCGATTCAGTTACATTACACAGAAAAGTTAACTGGGCAGATAAAAGTAATTCAGGAAAAAATTAAGAAGACACCTGTCGCCATAAGCAATATATTTCTAACCACAATCACTGGTTTTGAACGAACTCTGGCTGATACATTATCTCCAGCCGGAGTTCGCTCTGGCGCCATAGGAGACAAGCCAAACAGAAACACTCCTGCAGGTCTGACGGATGCCAAAACAAGCCAACTGGGGAAGCAAAAGCCAGGCTGGGCCCTGGAGTCCGTCTGTCCATATTTAAGGATCAGATCCTCTATGACCACTCCGGGCTCTTGTCCTACAGCCCTTCCTCGGACACGCTGGCGGGATGGGACCCTCCTGAACAGCGAGCAGAGCTGACCGCAGCTTGCACGGTCTCCCGATGTACCTGTGCGCACAGCCCCGCCCCTCGCACCCCCGGGCCAGGCGGTTTGTGGCTCCCACCCCGGACAGTCTCGGGAGCAAGAGCTCCGAGCACACTCCCCCCGCAGCGCGGGGCTAGCGCTGTCCGATCCCAGCTGCCCGCACTGCCTCCTCAAGGCAGCCCCTGCCCAGGAAAACACCCTGCCCCGCGGGGCGACAGGCGGGCCCGTTACCGCGAGGGCTTCCGCTTGATCGCCGCTCACACAGGGGCCAGGAACGAGGCTCCGCCTCACCGCTGCGGTCCCGGCATCGCGGCCTTCCCAATGGGGTGCGCTCCCCCGCCCCCACCTGCCTTTCCACGCTCTCTGGCCGCGCCAGTCAGCGCAGCCAATCGGCGGCGAGCAGTTATTCCCACTACCCAATCAGAGCACCGCCGGCCAGCATCACTCGCTCCGGCAGCCTCGGAGGATCTGCTAGAGAGGGGCGTGGAGCTGCCGGATGTAAGAGTCTCAGCGATTGGCCAGCTCTGTAACTTTGTCAGTGGTTGGTCACGCACTCGCCTGAGGGATAAGGCCTCGAATAGCAGGCCCCGTTTCGTGCTTCACCGCCCCGTTGTTTCCAGGCTCTAGCCCGGACCCCTGAAACGACCCGGTACCAGCTGCGGTATCTGGAGCCTGCTTCGTGGGAGAATGACGTGGATAAAATGTGGGGATAAAGAACAAAGCCACCCACCTCCGGAACAGTGTGGCCCATGACGGAGCGTGGCCTGTTGACCTCACAGCCTTACCAGGTGACATCACAGCACCTGGCCTGGCCTGGCCTGGCCTGGCCTGCTGACGTGACAGCCTGGCACATGGCATGGGCTGGCCTGGTGATATCCTGGCACGTCACAGTGCCTTGCTTGGTGACACCACAGCAGGGGACAGGATCTTACTGAGTAGCATCACGGTGCTCTGAGTTGAAGCACCATGGTGCAGCGTGGCATGTCATAGCTTGATGTCTTGGTACAATGACATAGCTTGACCTGATCTGGCAGCATTATGGTGTCGTGACACACCAGGGCCTAGTCTGACAGTATCATGACATTATGACACCGTTTGGTAAAGTAGAAGCAGCATAATGGGTTCTGGCATTGTTTGCCAATGTTGTGGTGCCATGACACTGTGGCAACATCACAGTGCCATGATACATCATAGTGTTACATGTCTGTATTTTGATGTCTTGGTGTTTTGTAGACACATTCCACCCTTATTTGATTATATGTCCTTGCTATGGTGGCTAATGCCCTCTACCAATCCAATAATGTATGGGAGTGTACACTTTATTTATACTGTATTTCAGCAATAATTGTGCAAAGAAGTATACATGTTATGAATTTAAGATTTTGCACAAATGGCACATTGCTCCTTAAAATTGTTATCCTGTATTTTTCATATAGTTTTTCATTATTATTTCCATTAAACATAGATGGTTACCCTCTTTGTGACTCCTAGCTTGATCATTGTGGAGGATCACCTTGAGACGATCTAGATGATTACAAAATATTGGGTCTTGTGGTGATCCTAGCAGAGCAATTTTCATTTGTATGACTTCAAAACTGAGGGTGTAAGGCCTTTGGTTGGTTGGGTTTTTTCGATTAGAATAAACTGCAGAAAAAATAGATGAACATGATGCAGCACAGAATAACATTTTGATACTAGCCCTTAGTATTGTTATTGCATCAGCAGAATCATATGAAGGGTGTTAATTGTGCAGTCTTAATTTTTTTTCAGTTCCCTCTCATACTTCTTTTTTCCTGAAAGGAGAATGCAAGATTAACAATTGAAAGCATACACAATAGAGACATGACTGCAAGTGGTTTAAGAGAAACAGGCTGGTCTAATGTTTAAAGCAGGGGAATAGGAATCAGAACTGGGTTCTTTTCAGAGTTCTTCCAATGATTTCCCGGGTGCCCCTGGGCAAGACATTCAGGCCAGATCTACACTATAAACTTTTATCAATATGGTGATGTTGGGTAGGGGTGTGATGATTTTTATTTTTATTTTTTTGCTACATTTCTATACCTGCAAAAATCCTTGTGTAGATGCATTTATATTGGCATAAAAGTGCATTTACTGGTATATATTATTTTGCTTGGGGTACCAGTATATACTAGATTGGTAAAAGCACTTTTTTGCTGGTAGAAGCTGCATCTACACTAGGAGAGTTTATTGGTATGACTATATTGCCACAGCTATATCAGCAAATGTTTTCTACTGAGAACTAGGCTTCATCCTTTGTGTATCTCAATTTCCCTTCTGTAAAATGTGGATAATAATACTTACCAATCTTTGTAAAACACTTGGAGATCTCTGGGTGAAAAGTGTAAAGTGTCATTTTCTGTATCATCGCTGTATCATTCTCAGTATCATTTCAACTCTGTTAATTTAGTCAATGACTTTAACTGTAGCCTCCATTCTTAAAATGGCTTCTATAACAGATCATAATTTCTTTTCACTTGCTTACTGCCTAATTTTGCTTATAATCTGTTTTGGTGGTATACACCTTACAGGATCTAAAAGGGGGGCTTTAAAGCCCTTGTGACACCCCCTCCCCAAAATAGAGGACCCAGAAGTGGGCCCTGGAAATTAAAGAGGAGACAGGACAGCTGCCCTTAATTTTTCAAAAGGCTCATATAAAGAGGACAGTCTCACAGGAAAGTAGGTGTTACTGAGAAAAATTTAAAAAGAATTCTGAGGGAGTAGGATGAGCAACTTTTTTATGTTTGTTTACTTTGTGTTATGAATTGTATTTGATTAGGTAGTCAAAATAAAAAACAACTGAGGAGAATTATTATTTTTGTGTTGACTCTCCAAAAATGGAGAGTTAGATATCTCTTCTAAAAAGAGGTTTTCTTTTCTGATCCAAAAATCTCTTATTGCTTGTAGGAAGTATACTGGACTAGGTCTTGGCCATGTAGTCCAAGTAATAGAGAAATGTACTTGTTGTTTCTACCTAAGGTATGACTGTTTTCTCTTTAAGCACATTTGTTCTCTCTTATGCACACTTACACAGAAGACTAATTTTTACAAAGATCATCTGAGAAGTGTGGTATCTTTCAGTCAAACCTATTTTGCAAGTCCTGTTATTTCATTTTGTTCATAATTACACTGTGGAATTTGTCTAGCTCACCTACACATAATCAGGTGTGAGGAGTTTGAATTGCTTTAGCTGACTTGGGTACTCAGATTTTATCATTCAGAGGCATATGTCAAGGCACAAGCACCGAGGGAATTAAGTTTTTGCTCTCTTAACTTTGTAGTTTAAATGTGCTTATTTTATATCCTACTATGCATAAAACAGACACAAAAAATGTATAAATATGCACAGTATGCTTTAAAGGAAAAAAAGCCTCCACCTGACCCTAAAAACTTTGTTCACTCTGTAGTGGATGTGACATGTTAGCATGGAGTTTGCAGGGTGTCACACAAAGATAGATCTGGCAGCTGATTTGCAAGGAAACTGAAATGCAAGAGAAAGAGAAACTTAAAATAAATAGCTTGAGGAAAATCCCCCAATAACTTTGCTGGTTGTAGCCATGTTAGTGCCAAAGTATTAGATACAAGATGGGTGAGTTAATAGTTTTTATTGGACCAACTTCTGTTGTTAAGAGACAAGCTGTCAAGCCATCCAAGCTTAGACTGCAGTGTCAACACAGCTATTTTTAACATGCTAGCAGGAGTCCTGCTATCACAAGTCTGTCTATCCAGGCTGGAAGGCTCACTTTCAGCTGCAGTGTAGCCATATCCTGAGTGGCTGAGTATGTTGTCTCTGAAACATTCCCATCCTCTGACAAGCCAGGGAGTGTAAGATGGAGAATTTAAAAAAATATATTTGATTTATAAAAACAACTGTCAAGAGAATAAAATGTATTGGCAGGAAATTATGGCAGTGATACATACTTTACAAACCTTATGTTGATATTAAAAGGTTGTAGACTAAAAGCAAACGTAATAACAAAAATACCTGTCATGAAAACTTCTCAAAGCACTCTACAAATATGGATATATTTAAGACTCACAACCGCTCTCCCTTGGAGATGGGTAAATATTTTAATACCTGGTTTCAGAGTAGCAGCCGTGTTAGTCTGTATCGGCAAAAAGAAAAGGAGTACTTGGGGCACCTTAGCGACTAACAAATTTATTTGAGCATAAGCTTTCGTGAGCTACAGCTCACTTCAGCGGATGCATGCAGTGGGAAATACAGCGGGGAGATTTTATATACACAGAGAACATGAAACAATGGGTGTTACCATACACACTGTAACGAGAGTGATCAGGGTGTTATAGTGTGTATGGTAACCCATTGTTTCATGTTCTCTGTGTATATAAAATCCCCTCACTGTATTTTCCACTGCATGCATCCGCTGAAGGGAGCTGTAGCTCACGAAAGCTTATGCTCAAATAAATTTGTTAGTCGCTAAGGTGCCACAAGTACTCCCTTTTCTTTTTATTTTAATACCTGTGTTACAGATGGGGGATGAGGTTGATACCCTGTTTCAGAGGACTTGTTACCTGCACACAATTCTGTTACACACACTCTAGGGCACCTACCTTTTACCCTTCTGTGGGCTCAAGACGTAACCCTGTTAATTTAGGCACCCCCATCCTTTCCCAGTTGATAGAATCCTTGAATATCAGGGTTGGAAGGGACCTCAGGAGGTCATCTAGTCCAACCCCCTGCTCAAAGCAGGACCAATCCCCAACTAAAGCATCCCAGCCAAGGCTTTGTCAAGCCTGACATTAAAAACCTCTAAGGAAGGAGATTCCACCACCTCCCTAGGTAACCCATTACAGTACTTCACCACCCTCCTAGTGAAAAAGTTTTTCCTAATATCCAACCTAAACTCCCCCACTGTAACTTGAGGCCATTACTACTCATTCTGTCATGTGGTGCCACTGAGAACAGTCTAGATCCATCCTCTTTGGAACCCTCTTTCAGGTAGTTGAAAGCAGCTATCAAATCTCCCCTCATTCTTCTCTTCTGCAGGCTAAATAATCCCAGTTCCCTCAGCCTCTCCTCATAAATCATGTGCTTCAGCCCCCTACTCATTTTTGTTGCCCTCCGCTGGACTGTTTCCAATTTTTCCACATCCTTCTTGTAGGGTGGGACCCAAAACTGGACACAGTATTCCAGATGAGGCCTAACCAATGCTGAATAGAGGGGAACAATCACGTCCCTCGATCTGCTGGCAATGCCCCTACTTATACATCCCAAAATGCCATTGGCCTTCTTGGCAACAAAGGCACACTGTTGACTCACATCCAGCTTCTTGTCCACTGTAACCCCTAGGTCCTTTTCTGCAGAACTGCTGCCTAGCCATTCGGTCCCTAGTCTGTAGCGGTGCATGGGATTCTTCTGTCCTAAGTGCAGGACTCTGCACTTGTCCTTGTTGAACCTCATCCGATTTCTTTTGGCCCAATCCTCTAATTTGACTAGGTCCCTCTGTATCCTATCCCTACCCTCCAGTGTATCTACCACTGAGGGTGCTGTGGGTGCAATCCATGCCATCCTCCAGCTCGTTAATTAAGATATTGAACAAAACCGGCCCTAGGACTGACCTTTGGGGCACTCCGCTTGATACCGGCTGCCAACTAGACATGGAGCCATTGATCGCTACCTATTGAGCCTGATCTAGCCAGCTTTCTATCCACCTTATCGTCCATTCATCTAGCGTATACTTCTTTAACTTGCTGGCAAGAATACTGTGGGAGACCGTATCAAAAGCTTTGCGAAAGTCAAGGAATAACACGTCCACTGCTTTCCCTTCATCCACAGAGCCAGTTATCTCATCCATAGAAGGCAATTAGGTTAGTCAGGCATGACTTGCCCTTGGTGAATCCATGCTGACTGTTCCTGATCACTTTCCTCTCCTCTGAGTGCTTCAGAACTGATTCCTTGAGGACCTGCTCCATGATTTTTCCAGGGACTGAGGTGAGGCTGACTGGCCTAGTTCCTTGGGCTCTGGGCAAAAGGCACCCACCCTTGCCCAGTTCCTAGGGCTTAGGGTGTAATGTGGTTAATTTAAGTACCCAATTCTCTGTTACACACACTCTAGAGCACCCACCTTTACCCTTCTGTGGGCTCAAGGTATAACCCTGTTAATTTAGGCATCCCCACTCTTTCCCAGTTTCTTGGGCTCTGGGCAAAAGGCATCCTCTCTTACCCAATTCCTAGAGTTCACGGTGTAATCTTCTGTGGGTTTGCAGGATTTTTTACCAGTGAAAGAGCCTTACACAGTAATATCCTTATCCTCTATTTGTTAACAATTACCAAACAGAATACATATGCTAAGCATACAATGCTATGTTCACGAATCCTGATCATGCAGGCAGACTTTCCCTGTTGGCCAGGCAAGGTCGGTCTCATCTGGGTTCTGGTTGCTGCACATCACGGTTGTGCAGAGAATTCTTAGCAGCTCTGATCTTAGGCTGTGTCTTAGAGGTGAGTTCTTCTTCTTCCAGGTCTTTCCTTCTTCTTTTTCTTTTGCTGGTCTCCTTGAACCCAGTTTATGTAGTAAAACTTGAGTCCTCCTTAGCTATACCTTAACCAATCATTTTACTAAAATATTACTAAACAATTCTCTAACCAAACTTAACATATTGTAAAACAATTATTTAACCAATCATACCCCACCACCTTAATTAATTTACACGTAGCAAAATTAATTATGTAACAAAGACCATACAGATAAATAATAGAGAAGTGGGGACCATAAAGACCAAAAATATATAGAAATGGGGATTTCACAACCACAAACTATTGACAAGTGATTTCTTGCCAGACAGAATGCTAGCAAACAAAGTTTTCTTGAACCATCTTAAGATCTGTTTCTTCATCTGGTGATGGTGGGTACTATTAGGGCAAAATCATCTTCTTAACAGCCCGATATTACATTGTTTTAATGTAATTTAGATGGAATGTGAGGATGTGATGTTCTGCTTCTTGGCTTATGGCTGCTGCTTGTCTAATATGGCTTCAGACAAAGGCCTCAGACCGTACAATATGACTAGAGAAAAAGGCCTTGTACAAACTAAGTACTCAATGGCACAGCTTATACCCTAGATCCTAGGATACATAATCAGTAAGAAGTGGAAGGCCTATCTCATAGGGAGCTATTAGGCTGAGTTCATTGTAAAGTAGTTTGATAGCCTTGGATAGCAGGTTTTATAGATGTGAAAATATTAAAGAAGCATAGTCCTTCAAATATTTAACCATGTGCTTAATTTTAAGTACACAAGCTGTGCAGGCAATGGAACTACTTTTGTGTTTAATATTAAGCATTAAATGTTTGCAGGACTAGAATTGTAGTGAAAAACAAAGGTAAGAGGAATCAACTTTATTTAATTCAAATAGCAGCTTGAAGAAAATTGCTATATTTTCCTTTTCAATGTTTTATGAAATGCACAGAATTTTACTTTAAAACTTTTATATTTATTTTATATTTAGGCTTCAACAGTAGCATATATTATCAACTGGTGATGGATCTAGCATAACAAGCTTAATAGTGAATATTGTTTTTTTGTTATTCCTTTGAGTATAAGGGTCTTACTATTACTTGATCTCAGTGCCTCAGTCAGAAGTTTTATTCGTACTTATACTCACAAGGGTGCTGAAAAGTCTGATATTTAGTATACCCAAAGTACACTCCATGGATGAGTGGATAACATGAAATGAAGACTAACTTTAGGAATCATCAGCGATGAAGTGTATTTCTCAATCCCCAGGGTAAGAGCACCGCATTGCTCTCTCCATGCTTTCCAATGCTTGGTTGTGGAGTGATACAGCCTTGAAAGAAACTGCCTGCACTTTGAACTGTGTTAATATAGATCTAAGAATTCATGCCTTAGTGGCAGTTTTTCCTTATTAAAGGGAATGGTTAGGGGAAGGTTCAGACCTCATTTGGTAAAGTCAGTTTGCTTTTAATGGTACAGCACAATGGCAAAAAAAAAAAACACACAGCACCATCAAGTTGTGCACATAGCTAGCCATTTTAACTGTGAAGCCCTACTAATCTTACCCTTTCCTCCCCTCCGCCCTCCCTCTTATGGATCGACTTTACTTCCCTGCAGCTCTTTGTTTAGTCCCCAAATTAATTCTGACTTGATTACTTTTCTTTAGGAAGATGAGGTCCCTTGCATGCAATCTAGGTGGAAAGATCAGAAAGAATTTATTATTGCATGTAACAATAACTCTTCTTGATTGCCAAGAGTGTTTTTTGTCTTTTTTTAAAAGGAACCTCAATTTGTTAGCTCCCCCACCTACCCAATACAATACTGATTAACTTAATTTCTGTCAGAATCTTCTTTATGTACTGCTCTCCAGCCCACATGCCAAGGAGAAGCAAAGATGACAGGCAGGTTATTTTCACCCCTCTTTGAGATATTCCTTATTAATTGCAGAAGATGTGTAGTAGGTTGCAGTAACTTGAAATATCTTAGAACACATTAGTGTCCTGGAGCTTGAGTTTATAAGCAGATGCTATATTACGTTTGCATCTAATTAAATAGCTGACTTATAAATAGTTGCTACTGAACAACTTCTGTTCTGGAAGTTCATTCCCGGTTCTATGTTAGATTACCGCTAAGTGAGACTTCTTAAATCAATGTTGTTCCGGCAGAGTACTGTAATCTTCTGAGAATTTTTTTTTTCACAGAAATACTTACTAAGTAATTAGTCTTTTATCTGAACGTCACCAATATCAGCAAGTATTATCCCCATTTCACATACAGTGTAATGAGCTCTGCCTATAGAACAATGAAGCGTATGACCCTCTAGTTAATAGTCATCAACTGGTGCTGCCAACAGTTCAGTTTCTGACAATGTAAAAGCTCTTTTAGTTAATCTTTAATGTACATCAGAGTGGGAGTTTGAGTATATTCATTTTTGGAGTGGCCTTTGATTTCTGTAGTCAGAAGCATAATTTTATCCCCTCAGAGGGTGGCTAGGAAGGGATATAATGTGGACAAGTTTTCTTCTTAAACGGCAGAGACAGCTTTCAAGAGTCATCAAACCCTTCTATATTTTGGGCCATAGACCTTATTGGGATGGACATGGGGGGCCTGAATTCTCAAAGTAAGACCTTAGTGGCTATATAGGCAGGAAAACAAATGAATGAGTCTCTTTAGTCTTGATTTTATTGCTCTGGGATTTTTTTTTCACGCTTTGATTTCAGAGGAAGCAGATTGACTCTGTGACCTATCTGGCTGTTAAGTTTTGGATTTAACTTGTTACCTCAGTAACTGAAGTTTTGCCTACACTAGAAAAGGTTTGCTAGTGTAGCTAGTGGAAACACAGCTTATATAAGCAAAAAATTACCAGTAAATAAGCTATACCAATAAAAGGATATTTTTGCCAGTGGAACTGCATCTACACTAGATCTTTTGCAGCACAGCTATGTTGGTTAGGACTGGGGAGGGAAATCACACCCCTAACCAACCAACATACCTATGCTGGCAAAACTGAAGTGTAAATCAGGCCTAAATCCATGGGCATTGCCAGAGTAAAGCCAAGTCTACACTACGGATTTATGCTGGCATAGCACTGTTGGTTAAGGATATAATGAAGCCTCTAGTGTATGTGCAGTTAAACAAGCAAAACTGAGCTTTTCCCAGTACAGCTTCTTTTGCTCATGTGTGTGTGGAGGACGGTTTTACTGTATCAGTAAAAAGTACAGCTTTGTTGGTATAGCTGTATCCACTCTAAGAGCACTTTCCTGGAATAATATAATCATAGCAGTATTCCTACACTACTACAGTGCTTTTAGTGTAGACAAGGCCTAAGAAGTAAATCTACCAGAGTTTAATTTGATGTCAACACTTGGACAATGATTTTGAATTGCTGAAACCTAAGTTTGATTCTAGAATAGATTTTGTGCACTATTTTAATCAAGTATAACATTTCTCATTCATGAGTCTTGCAATTCCATTAGGACAGGACGTGGTCACTGTCACTGAGTTCGTTTTCAAAACAAAAAAGGCTTAAATGACTGTAGTACAATCATTCCAGTTTTTTGGTCATCCGTTTTTAGTCCTGTTGCTTGTATACAGTATTAGTCACTGTGGATGGATTGGGCAGTATTGACCTTTTATAATTGAGCAAGACAAAGTGGAGGAGAACATTGCATTCCTATGTTATTAGTTGTACCATGTGGTTACAAATATTCATTTTGTTCAGTTTCAAAGCAAATAGGAACTTGTCCCATTAAAGGAAGAAAGCATGTTGTCTGTACATACAGAACCAGGGTGAAGAGATTTTAACTGCAAACTTAGTGCAACATGGATGTAATAAATTCAGTATCTCAGAAGGCAGAGTGGCAGAAGCTAGCAAAAATAAACTGAGATTAGGCCAGAATTCAGTTACAGTTTAGTGAGGAAATATTTGATTTATGCTATAAAGGACTCAAAAAGAGACCTGCTCACTTCCAGTACAAAGTGGAATTGTGGTTGTGTCTTAATGTTATAAGACTTTCCTTTTGATTCCCCGTGCCTTACACACTTGATGAAACAACCTATTTGGGCCTGAAATTTCACATCAGTCCTAGGTCCGAAGAGAGTTTTTTCCGCAAAAATTTTAAGTTAATTGAGCAACATGTTCTGGAGTGAAGGAATGTGGGGAAAATCAGCAGCTTTTCTCTTCTTGAAAAATTAATCTAACATTTGTTCCCAAAGTTTGCTTGCTGTAAAGATTATTAACTTATTACATATTGATAACCAGTAAATTAATGTAGTGGCTTGGCTAAAATTTTGTTGGAGTCACTATTTCCAGTGACTACTATAACTTCTGTTTTGCAATTTTATGTCCTTGTTTAGTGCTACAAATCATAAAAGCCTAGAGGTACAGCTAATCTTCTATAAAATCCACAGATGCAAATCTTGCAAGACTTAAGTACCATAACATGCATAACTAGATGTGATGTGCAAGATCTATACACCACTAAGACAGGCAAAGAAGAGGTGAAGAGATTAGAAAAGGAAATAAAACCTCCTGTACTCTGAAGCAGTTGCTACCACTTTCAGTATTATGGTAGGGCCCTCCAGCTGGGTTTCATTGGGCAGCATCATAAAAGAAATAAATAGCAGGCTATCTTTCTTCCAGAGAGGAAAAATAATACCCTCTTTACATTCTCTCTAGGAGAGAACTTAAGGTAGGAAGCCCATGAAACATAAGGCCATACAAAGTCTGTGAGGAGAAACAAAATATCTCTCCAAATGAGGCTCTGTTAAGAGCTGAAGCCAGTGAAAGAAGAGATGGTCTAGAAGCAGCAGCTTTTGCTGGGCCCTGGGAACAAAAAGGCCAGTAGCTGTCTGAATTTAGGAAAAAGACAGACTGTTTCTAGAACTACTGCATTTCCCCAAGGACAAGGTTTAGAGGACCTGTTTAGTTTCCACTTCCATGAGAACAAGGAACTCTAGTAATCCCAGAAATAAGATCCAAACTTCCTTGAAATAAGTGACTGGGTGGATTATTTCCACATACAAAGAACTTTAATTATGAGCCTTTGAAGAAGCCTTGTGTTAGCCAACAGGAGCGGCTAACTGGGGAGTTTTGCGAGGGAGTTTAGAGGAGGAGTGGGGGGGGAGGCTAGATACACTTAACATTCTTTAAATTTACAGCCAAAAACACCCCCTGATAAAAACAAAACATCAACAAAGGAACAAGCTGCAGGAGAAAAAAGAAAATGAAGGCAAAAGCCCAGCAACAGAGTGGGGCTATCCAGTTTATTGCACCCAATGCAACATGTATGATTACCTGCCCTAAGGGCAGGTGGCGTATGTGTGCATTTGGTGCAAGTTGCTCCTGGCCCTCAGAGACAGTGTATAGGCTTTAAGTGGCTGAACTGGAGGAACTAAGGGAGACAGAAAGGTACATAGATGAGACTTTCTGGGACACAGTAGAACGGTCCCACCCCCGGTCTGACAACCTCTGTGCTGTTGAGGAGGATGAAAGTCTCAGGGAAGAAGAACATCCAACTGGAGCAGAGGGAAATGATCCCATAGTTGGGACTCTCCTTCCAGATGATGTTGTGGTATCCTCTCACACCAAGGATACCTCTCTGGGGGAGGGAACTCCAGTTATTAGGAAGAGATGGCAATTCGATCATTAGAAACATAGATAGCTGGGTTTGCGATGACCAGGAGAACCACATGGTGACTTGCCTGCCTGGTGCGAAGGTTGCGGCTCTCTCGAGACATCTAGATAAACTTATGTGTAATGCTGGGGAGGAGCTGGTGGTCATGGTACATGTAGGTACCAATGACATAAGGAAGGATAGGAGAGAGGTCCTGGAGGCCAAAGTTATGCTGCTAGGTAAGAGGATGAAGTCCAGGATCTCCAAGGTAGCATTCCCTGGAATGCTTTGGCACAGGGCCAGTTAGACGGGCAGAACTGCAGGGTCTCCATGTGTAGATGAGATAATGGTGCAGGGAGGAGGGGTTTTGATTTATTAGGGAATGGGGAAACTTTTGGGGAAAGGAAGGATGGGCTCTACCTAAACCAAAATTGAAGAACTACTAACTGTAGTCTGTAACCTCTCATTTAAATCCGCTCTGTACCAAATGACTGGAGGATAGCTAATGTGAGGCCAATTTTTAAAAAGGGCTTTTGAGGTGATGCTGGCAATTACAGCCCGGTAAGCCTGACTTCAGTACCAGCAAACTGGTTGAAACTATAGTCAAGAACAAAATTATCAGACACATTGGTGAGGCATGATTTCCCTTTAAAAAAAACCATGTTGACTTTTCCCCAACAAATTATGTTCACCTATCTACTACAATTCTTTGAGGGGGTCAACAAGCATGTAGACAAGGGGGATCCAGTGAGTATAGCATACTTAGATTTTCAGAAAGCCTTTGACAAGGTCCCTCACCAAAGGCTCTTAAGCAAAGTAAGCTGTCATGGGATAAGAGGGAAGGTCCTCTCATGGATGAGTAACTGGTTAAAAGACAGGAAACAAAAGCTAGGAATAGTCAGTTTTCAGAATGGGGAGAGGTAAATAGTGGTGTCCCCCAGGGGTCTGTACTGGGCCCAGTCCTATTTAACACATTCATAAACTATCTTGAAAAAGGTGTAAACAGTGAGGTGGCAAAATTTGCAGATGATCCAAAACTACTCAAGACAGTTAAGTCCCAGGCAGGCTGCAAAGAGCTAGAAAAGGATCTCACAAAACTGGGTGACTGGGCAACAAAATGGATGATGAAATTCAGTGCTGATAAATACAAAGTAAAGTACATTGGAAAACATAATCCCAACTATACATATAAAAAGATAGGGTCTAAATTAGATGTTACCTCTCAAAAAGAGATCTTGGAGTCATTGGGGATAGTTTTTGAAAACATCCACTCACTGTGCCACGGTAGTCAAAAAAGCAAACAATGTTGGGAGTCACTAAGAAAGAGAGAGATAATAAGAAAGTGTATTGCCTCTATATAAATCCATGGTATGCCCATATCTTGAATACTGCGTGTGGATGTGGTCGCTCCATCTCAAAAAAGATGTATTGGAATTGGGATAGGTTCAGAAAAGGGCAACAAAAATTATTAGGGGTATAGAACGACTACCATATGAGGATTGATTCATAAGACTGGGACTTTTCCGCTTGGAAAAGAGATGACTAAGGGGGGATATGATAGAGGTCTATAAAATCATGACTGGTGTGGAGAAAGTAAATAAGAAAAAGAAAAGGACACTAAACTATCTAAACTACTACATGCCACAAGGGGCCACAACAGCGGTTCCCTTAACCCACCCAGCAATATTGTTAATCTATCCAACTATACTCTTAGGACAGATTCTTCTGCTGGGCTATCTCGGCGCCTCTCCTTCTGCCCCTCCACCCCCACGAACATGTTACAGTTCTGTGGTGACCTAGAATCCTATTTTTGACGTCTCCGATTCAAGGAATATTTCCAGTACACCTCTGAACAACATACTAACCCACAGAGACCTTCCTACCAAGACTACAAAAACAAGGATTCTGGGTGGACTCCTCCTGAAGGTTGAAACAACAGACTGGACTTCTACATAGAGTGCTTCCGCCGACGTGCACGGGCTGAAATTGTGGAAAAACAGCATCACTTGCCCCATAACCTCAGCCGTGCAGAATACAATGCCATCCACAGCCTCAGAAACAACTCTGACATCATAATCAAAAAGGCTGACAAATGAGGTGCTGTCGTCATCATGAATAGGTCGGAATATGAACAAGAGGCTGCTAGGCAGCTCTCCAACACCACTTTCTACAAGCCATTACCCTCTGATCCCACTGAGAGTTACCAAAAGAAACTACAGCATTTGCTCAAGAAACTCCCTGAAAAAGCACAAGAACAAATCTGCACAGACACACCCCTGGAATCCCGACCTGGGGTATTCTATCTGCTACCCAAGATCCATAAACCTGGAAATCCTGGACGCCCCATCATCTCAGGCATTGACACCCTGACAGCAGGATTGTCTGGCTATGTAGACTCCCTCCTCAGGCCCTATGCTACTGGCATTCCCAGCTATCTTCAAGACACCACTGACTTCCTGAGGAAACTACAATCCATCGGTGATCTTCCTGAAAATACCATCCTAGCTTCTATAGATGTAGAAGCCCTCTACACCAACATTCCACACAAAGATGGACTACAAGCCGTCAGGAACATTATCCCCGATAATGTCACGGCAAATCTGGTGGCTGAACTTTGTGACTTAGTCCTCACCCATAACTATTTCACATCTGCTATGGGTACCTGCATGCCCCACAGTATGCCAACATTTTTATGGCTGACTTAGAACAATGCTTCCTCAGCTCTCCTTCTCTAATGCCCCTACTCTACTTGCACTACATTGATGACATCTTCATCATCTGGACCCATGGAAAAGAAGCCCTTGAGGAATTCCACCATGATTTCAACAATTTCCATCCCACCATCAACCTCAGCCTGGACCAGTCCACACAAGAGATCCACTTCCTGGACACTACGGTGCTAATAAGCGATGGTCACATAAACATCACCCTATACCGGAAACCTACTGACCGCTGTTCCTACCTACATGCCTCCAGCTTTCATCCAGACCACACCACACGATCCATTGTCTACAGCTAAGCTCTTCGATACAACCGCATTTGCTCCAAACCCTCAGACAGAGACAGACACCTACAAGATCTCTATCAAGCATTCTTACAACTACAGTACCACCTGCTGAAGTGAAGAAACAGATTGACAGAGCCAGAAGAGTACCCAGAAATCACCTACTACAGGACAGGCCCAACAAATAAAATAACAGAACGCCACTAGCCATCCCCTTCAGCCTCCAACTAAAACCTCTCCAACGCATCATCAAGGATCTACAACCTATCCTGAAGGACGATCCATCACTCTCACAGATCTTGGGAGACAGGCCAGTCCTTGCTTACAGACAGCCCCCCAACCTGAAGCAAATACTCACCAGCAACCACACACCACACAACAGAACCACTAACTCAGGAACCTATCCTTGCAACAAAGCCCGTTGCCAACTGTGTCCACATATCTATTCAGGGGACACCATCATAGGGCCTAATCACATCAGCCACACTATCAGAGGCTCGTTCACCTGCACATCTACCAATGTGATATATGCCATCATGTGCAAGCAATGCCCCTCTGCCATGTACATTGGTCAAACTGGACAGTCTCTACGTAAAAGAATAAATGGACACATATCAGATGTCAAGAATTATAACAGTCAAAAACCAGTCAGAGAACACTTCAATCTCTTTGGTCACTCGGTTACAGACCTAAAAGTTGCAATTCTTTTTGTTAAAGACTTCAAAAACAGACTCCAACGAGAGACTGCTGAATTGGAATTAATTTGGAAACTGGATACAATTAACTTAAGCTTGAATAAAGACTGGGAGCAGATGGGTCATTACACAAAGTAAAACTATTTCCCCATGTTTATTCCCCTTCCCCTCCTCCAGTGTTCCTCAGACGTTTTTGTCTACTGCTGGAAATGGCCCACCTAGATTATCACTACAAAAGGTTTTTCCCCTGCTCTCCTGCTGGTAATAGCTCACCTTACTTGACACTTTCGTTACAGTGTTTAGGGTAACACCCACGGTTTCATGTTCTCTATGTATATAAATCTCCCCACTGTATTTTCCACTGAATGCATCTGATGAAGTGAGCTGTAACTCACGAAAGCTTATGCTCAAATTTGTTAGTCTCTAAGGTGCCACAAGTACTCCTTTTCTTTTTGCGGATACAGACTAACACGGCTGCTACTCTGAAACCTAAATAAGGAAGTGTTATTTACTCCTTCTCATAGCACAAGAACTAGGGGTCACCAAAGGAAATTAATAGGCAGCAGGTTTAAAACAAACAAAAGAAAGGATTTCTTCACACAGTGCACTCTCAACCTATGGAACTCTCTTCCAGAAGATGTTGTAAAGGCCAAGACTACAAAATGGTTCAGAAAAAGAACTTGATAAATTCTGTTTGCCAGAAGCTGGGAATGGGTGACAGGGGATGGATCACTTGATGATTACTAGTTCTTTTCATTCCCTCTGAAGCACCTGGCATTGGCCACTGTCGGAAGACAGGATACGGGGCTAGATGGACCTTTGGTCTGCCCAGTATGGCCGTTCTTGTGTTCTTAATTTACTTCAGTTTATATCACACTAAAGAAAGCTTGACTGTCCAAATGTTGCTAGGATTTTTATTTTATTATTATTATTATTATTTTTTTTTACATTCTTGCTCATGCTTCTGAACTTTCACTAAACAGGCAAGCCTCTTAACTGACATTTGAATCCAAATTGCAGGGACTTATTTTTAACCTGTACACCAAATAACAGATACCTTTGAGGAAAATAAGTCTTAAATCTCATTGTTGTGGAGTCATCTCCAGCTAACCCCAAAATCTGCCTCTAGGGTGTGATTAATAATTTGATGAAAGATAAGGAGTACTTGTGGCACCTTAGAGACTAACCAATTTATTTGAGCATAACCTGTCGTGAGCTGCAGCTCGCTTCATCGGATGCATACTGTGGAAAATACAGAAGATGTTTTTATACACACAAACCATGAAAAAATGGGTGTTTATCACTACAAAAGGGGGGGGAGAGAAAACCTTCTGTAGTGATAAACACCCATTTTTTCATGGTTTGTGTGTATAAAAACATAGTATGCATCCGATGAAGTGAGCTGTAGCTCACGAAAGCTTATGCTCAAATAAATTGGTTAGTCTCTAAGGTGCCATAAGTACTCCTTTTCTTTTTGCGAATACAGACTAACATGGCTGTTACTCTGAAACTTGATGAAAGATGTTTCCCTATTACGTTGAGAACACTATTTTTCTTCCCAACCCCTAGATAAAAATCACATCAATCCCAGTAATACTGATTTCAGTGTTTGCAGTTAGGAAACTCAAGAATGATCGTAAATTTGATGCGCTCTGATCATTAGCCAGCTCGAGGACTCCCTAAGGCTCTCTCAAACTGTCTTTTGGCTGCGGCTGAAAAGAATGACAAATGTGGAGAAGGGGAGAAACAGTCGGACACCATCACACTTAATCTCTAAAATACATGTTTGGTCATTTGGGGTGTATATTAAACCAGGCTTCTTAAATTAATATTCCCAAGGACTCCGAAATCTCGCCACTGCTAACACACAAAGCGAAAGCCCAGCGCGGTGCGGTCCCTGGGTGGGTGCGTGTGTGTGATGGATAACCCCACTCTCCTTTCACCCCCCGGCACTGCGCCGGCAGGTGGGTGCACTGCCTCGCCCCCTCTCTGCGGCCTGCACCAGAGGTGCGTGTTTTCACATCAGCCCGCCGGTCGGGGCAGAGGAGGAGCCTCTCTCTCCAGTTACCCCGTTACAGACAGTGTGTTTCTCCAGCCCCATACGCCCGACACAACAGTGCCCCGCTCAGCCAGCCTACGGGCGCGGCTCCCCTTGCCCCAGCCAGTCGCTCGGGGGTTGGTACCCCTAGCTGTCATTCCCGCTCGTGGGGTTTACCTCCTACCCAATCCCATTGCCGGAGTTCAGGTTGTCCCCGCCCCCTTCAAACAGCCCTTTGCTCGGGCTCTCACTCCTCCTCCCACAGACATACACAAACGGCGCTTCTGTTTCCGTCTGTTCACGGCAAATCAGGACGGGAGGGTGCTCTCGGGTTCTCCTCCCCCCCGACTGCCAGCCAATCGGGGTGCAGAGGCCGTTGGTGTGTCTTGAGGCTTGGAGGCCGTTCTCTGTGACGCAGTGGGTGCGGGGCGGTGCCATTGGTCCTGGTGGGCCCCGCCCCTCGGAGAGAGGGTACCTCACTGTTTACTCAAGCTCTTTGCCCAGCGGTCGCTGTAGCAGCGTCCAGTGGGTGGCGGGGCCGGCCGCGCGTCCCGCACCACCTAGCGGCTGAGCCCTGCGCCGGTAGGGGCCAGGCGCGGATCGTGCGCGGGGCAGGCGCCGGACCACTCGGTCACTGGTGTGGGGCGCTGAGGAGGCGGACAGCGGGGCCGGCGGCCATGAAGACGGAGATCTCCACTGCCGCGGGCTTCATCACCCGCCTGCTGCGCACCCCCGGCGGCATCGGCGACGAGCAGCTGCGCTGCTTCAGCGAGTCACTGCAGGAGGCGCTGCGAGGTGTGGGCGGTCGGGCGGGGGCGGTGCCGGGGTCGGCCTGAGCCCTTCTATCGGGGGCAGGAAGGTTCAGGCCCCTTGAACTGGCTGTGCCCGCAGGTGTCGGAGATGCCCCAGGCGGGCAGCCCAGCACCCCTGCTCCCTTGTCTCCCTCTGCTCCCTTGTCTCTGCCCCTCCGCGTTATCGGTTCTCTCTTCCCTTGTTCGGGCCGACGGGTGGTTGGCGCTTGGGACGTCCCCCCACTCCCTCCCCCACCCCCGTCTGTGGCTAAATAACCCTCCATTGATTAAAAAGAAAAGGAGTACTTGCGAATACAGACTAACACGGCTGTTACTTTGAATCCTCCATTGATTAGTATCCCCCCTTCCCAGCGTTAGTGTTGTGAATCCCTGTGCAGCTGGGGGGCCCTTCATAAAGGGATTGAGGGAAGGTGATTGTGTTGGAGTTGCCTGGACCCTTGTGCAAGCAGTAACGTTTCTGTCTTTCTCTTTGTTCCCTCGCACAGACCATTATAGACACCACTGGTTTCCCCTGATGCCCTCCAAGGGCTCAGGGTACCGATGCATTAGGATCAACCACAAGATGGACCCCTTGATAGGGAAGGCAGCCGGCATGATTGGACTGAGCCATCAGAGACTCTTCCAGCTCTTACCCAGTGAATTGACTCTTTGGGTTGACCCCTTTGAGGTGTCCTATAGAATAGGAGAAGATGGGTCTATCTGTGTCCTTTATGAAAGCCCCCCACCGGGTCTGAAGACTGCCAAAGCTCTGGAGAGTAGAAACAGCTGTAAAGAGGAATGGAGAATTGGCAGATCAAGCCCTTCCAAGAATTACAACATGATGACAGTTTCTAGTTAAAAATTAACATTCCTTGTACAATGATGTATGTATGTATCCCAGTTTCATAATGAAGTTAGATGATGTAATTGAGATGTTGATTTTCACCCCATAGCCATTAAAGTTGTAGTTGTACTGCCAAGTTCTTCGTTGTGGCCAAGGGCTAATGTATAAGCAGTTCTTTAAACTGCATGTAATTTTCTGGATTGTATACTGTAAATGAAATGTACAGTCAGCTGATTGTTCTACAGATATATATTTTGACAGAATCCTTGGCTATTTGTAATAAAAAGAAAAGTTACTTAATTCTCTCTTTACAATGGCTTTTAGTTAATAACTTTTTACAAGATTCCTGTACTTATTGAGTAACTTCTAGGAAAAAAACACAGCTCTAACCAACTGTAATTAAAAATCTCTCCAGTGACTTGCCTGTACAAACTTTTCTCAGGGTCATAAAAATACAGCTGGAAGGCACAAATGACAAATATAACTTTCCTACTAACATATTTCATGGTGAAGAAATCCTATCTTGCCCAAGCAGCTTTCAAAGAAGGAGTTACTTCCCTATAAACTTAAAGACTATCTTGGAGCAAACCAATACGGTAGAGACGTGCTCAGACAAATCTGTTCATCCAACTTTCAGTACAATACATAAAAACTTTTAATGAACATAAGATATTTTTCAGAAAAGTGTAAGGTTCTTTCGTTATGTCAGTTCACCTTGACTTGTTTTGTTCTGTAGCCATTTTTTCCTTCCAGAACTGCTCGTAACAAATTTTGAGCAAATAGGAAGGTAGAATACATCTGACTTAGTAAAGGGCTTATTTATGCTTCTGGGTGTTTGGCTGTTAAATTGGAAAAGTGAGTTTTCAGTTAGTCATAGACATCTTTAGTACAGAGTAAGATAGTATATTCATCTTAAACCAGATGGAAATTGTACAGTTGAATGTAGTAATGTCTCATCTATATCCTATTTTACAAGAAATTACAAATTTACAGTACTAATTTTAAAACTTTCATTTTATGCCATTTTAGTTGTTTTTTAAAGTTTTAAATATGATCTACAGTACTTTATCAATTACAGAGTTTGATGGAAGTAATGATTTTAATAAAAAGTAGGCTAATAGCCTGCCAAATAGTCTGCTACATGGGAGATTTTGGTATTAATGCTTCACCAAAAGATAGAGTGAAATTGTTTGATGTTGGGAGGAGTTTGTTTTTTAGTAGTCATAAGCTATACGTTTTAATAGAACCTTTGAGGACTGCATACAGCCAGTGTTCATGTTTTCAGTAGCCCTGTACTAGATCATAATTACGTGGTTAATGAAAGAGAGCTTTGTCTACTGTCAGCATGTCAGCAATAAGCCTTGCAAAATGTCTCATTAACATGGCAAAACATGCAGTTGATGGACAAGTCCAGGCAAGTTAGAAATAGTCCTTGTAACTCATCTGAAAATAATCCATTTTTGTTTTGGAAAAGCTGGTGAGCTTTGTAACTGCTGGTTACATCCTAATTAACTAGGTGACAGTGGTTTTGTGTAACAGGAGCTATTAATCTGAACTGAATGCATAATTGTTACATTCTTTAAAAAAAAACCTTAAGTTTTTAAAAGTTAACATACAGTAAAATAACCGCTACGCTTCTAATATGTCACTCCTACCACACACACGTAACAATCAGTTCTAAACAGATGTTTAGTAGAAAGAGTAACTGAAAAAGAGAAAGTAGACTAAAGTTTCTAGAAGAAGAATATTTTTTGAAAGATGGTACAGATGCTGTATTTTTGTTTCCTGATTTAAAACTACAAAATATAGTTCCATGGTTTAAATTCTTAACTAGTCGTGCCTAGTTTTCATTGAATGGAATTTTAGAAGACTCTCTCTCTCTCTCTCTCTCTCTCTCTCTCTCTCTCTCTCTCTCTCTCTCTCTCTCTCTCTCTGTGTAGTTTGTGGATGAAAGTTGTGTTGGACTGTAGTATAATTGTCTTTCTTTTGCATGGAACTGCATAGCAAAGAATTCGAAAGAAACAGAATCGAGGCAGGGGAAATAAAAGAACCAGTTTCAGTAACCTCTGGGTTCTTTCAGGGCAGTCTTGCAAAAGCTAGAAAATTATTATTTCAAGCTATGAATTACTGGTTTGTGCTGCTTTTGGAAGAACACTTCTTTGGGTGCTAGCTAGAGAGCAGCAGGTACATTAGCTCTTTAGGACACTGGGTGCTATGAAAACTGCAGAGACAGTTCCCTGGCTGTGGTTTGACATGTAGACAGAGTATTTAAAAGATGGAAATGGCAGGCTTCATCAAAATGTTTCTCTTGCATGTTGCCTTCTGTGAAATTCTAAAGTGGAAGGGTGGAGATATACCTTAATGAATCCAGTCATTACATGTTTTGTTTGCTTGATGAAACAAACCATCTTAGCAAGTGCTTATAGAAAAAATCTGCTTTGGTACCAGGCTATTGTAATTTTTTTAAGGAGCACACTTTGCCATTTGAATTCCAAGTGAAGTATGTTCACGTGGCTGGTGTAACATGAAAAAGGTATTTTATACTTTTTAAATTGTAACTGATATGTTCACATAGTAATAGGAAAAACAAAGTTAGTACTGCATACATTTTCATAAAGATATATCTTGCATCAAGAATCACAACATCCTTTACAAATATGACACTGATACTTAACTGCTGAAATGCCATTATTCTTGAGTGCAATATGACAGTTGTTCAATTTCATATATCTATGCTACACATTGTAAGACTTCATCTTATTCTGCTGACTGGAAGGTGAAGTTAGGGAGCCAGGATGGACTTTGGCTAAGATATTTGGGTTTACACCTCATCTCCTTTGAAGAGCCGCAGCATTTTTTTTCAATGCCAATTGATGGCACTTCTCATAGCATAATGCTCTCGTCGCTATACTGGGGCATTGGTTCATTACTCATTCACAGGAAGTAGGTATGCTAGACTTTCCCCCATCCACTAACATTACCTGCAGGTGGGAGTCCCTAGGGTAGTCAGGGCACTGGCAGTACAGGGTGGATAAAAATAAATGATTTTTTTTTTTTTAGAAAATAAAATCGGGTTTTTTTATTTAAATTGGCTTTTTTTGATAGGTGTTTTCCTCAAAAAGCATTTTATCTAAAGATAGATACATTATAGCTCAAAGACATCTCGTCATAGAATAGGGATTATAAATTCTAATTCTATAGCATGAGACAATATATTCATGTAATGTTTAAGAAAAGTTTTGGAAATGAGTTCCAATAGTTCATGGATTAGGGACCCAATCTTATGAGGTTCCAAGGGCTTCTGTATAGATTATTTAGGTTAATCTTTCTATTTACCCAATGGGACTCAGTGCTCAGTCTAGAAGATACCATCAGAGATGCTTAGTTTTGCAGTTCTCAAACTGTGGATTTGTGTCTCCAAAGATAACACGCTTGCTAGCAGCAAAAATGTTTTTAAATAAATAAATAATATATGGAGGTGAGAAATAACAGACCTCAACCCAGTTGTCCCTCTGTAAATTTCTGTACACAGAGTCAATCCCTTACCTCTCTCTGAAAGTGCAAAGTTTCAAAAAGTTCAATGAAAAGAAGATTGTTGGGAGCGGAATAAATCTGGACAAGGAAAAGAAGTCTGGAGATAAATGTGAGAAGGGAGGAACAGGCAGTAGGAACAAAAAAGTGAAACTGTTTGAGCAGCATATTTCAGAAGTCTTGAGGTCTTTCTGAGTGTAGCCTTCATTGATTTGAGATCTATCGTACCATTGTCTCACTAGAAGGGAAAACCTATAATGGCAGCAGGCCGTAAAAGAGACCTAGTTTAATTAAGTTCCTCTACCTGTGGGTAAGACAGGCATGTGTGTAAAATGCAAACAGTACATCAAAGAAATCCAAGGCCTGGTCATCCGATTGAAACAACATCGTGAGAAGTGTTCCTTCTCAGGAGGAAGCTGCATTGAAGATGATGAAAGGAACATGTCTGAACACGCAGGATCTTCAGGTTGGTAAACTTTTATTTCATACTTCTTTCTTAAGGACTGCCTGTCTTCCTTCTGGACTATTCTTGAATTCTCATGTTTGAGCAAAAAATATAGTTGTTACTCTATGTTACTATCATTTTAGATGTAGTTCTGATAAAAAATAAATAGCTGAAATAGGCAGATCTTCCTTTTACAATTTCACCTTTAAAGTAGTACTGAGTGTCAGTGAATGCAGTGAGTAATACTAAATGAGCAGTATGGTAGTAATAATTAAATAACTGCATTGACTTATTTTGTTTAGGAGAATCCATCCTCAACATACAGGATTCTGAAGACTATCCACCTTCAAGATCACCATCATTTTCTATAGTTCCAGAATTATCTGCCAATGATAGTGTTTCAGTCACATAATGTATGTCATATAGCCACAATATATCACCTGTAGCAAAAAGAAAAAAAAATCTCCATCATCCAGAAACAACCATAGATAAATTTATGATAAGAACCAGCAGATTACAAAAAGAGGTAATTGATGAAAAAATTGCCCGGTTTATTTATGCAACAAACTCTCCTTGCTGTATGATTGAGAACCCACACTTCATTAACATGGTTCAGTCATTAAGACCAGGATACAGTCCACCCAGACCAGATGTCACAGGCAAATTGCTGGATAAAGTGTATGAAAGAGAAATTGAGCAATGTGCAAAAGGTCTAGAGGGTAAAATTGTTAACCTGAGTCTTGATGGGTGGAGCAATGACCACAATGATCCTGTTGTATGTGCTTGTGTGACAACAGAAGAAGGGAATGTCTTCCTTTCAGAAACAATTTGATACATCAGGAAATGCACACATAGCAGAATATTTACAAGAAGTAGCAGTAAAAGCTATTACAAACTGTGAAAAAAAATTAAAATGTCTAGTACGCAGCTTGGTCACAGACAATGTTGCAAATGTATCCAAGATGAGAAGAAATTATTTAGAAGAGACTGAAGATAGTCCCAAGCTAATAACATACAGTTGCAGTGCTCATTTGATGCACCTCCTAACCAAAGACTTCAGTGTCCAGAAATAAAGGCTAAAGTTGCTGAAATTGCAAAATACTTCTGTAACAACCACTTTGCAGTAGCTGCTCTGAAAAAAGTGGGAGGAACCAAGCGAACTCTCGGGACAAGAGAACAAGACGTGTGATGGAACTTAGTGGTGGACTGTTTTGAGCACTATATCAAGAACTGGCCTAATCTGATGACAGTTAGTGAACAAAATTGTGACAAAATAGATGGCACTGTCACAGCCAAAGTTCTCAACATTGGGCTTAAGAGAAATGTTGAACACATGCTGAGTACCCTGAAGCCTATTTCTGTAGCCTTGAAAAAAATGCAGGGAAACAGCTGTTTTATTGCTGACGCTGTTGAAATTTGGAAGGAACTGAGTGAGATCTTAAAGAGAGAAATATGCAATGACAGAGTTAAATTACAAGCATTAAAAAAATGAATGGGACAAGCACTATCTCCAGCTCATTTTCTTGCAAATATTCTCAATACTCGGTACCACGGTCAAACCTTAACTGCTGAAGAAGAGGAGTTGGCTATGACATGGACATCCAGCAATCATCCCACCATAATACCAACTATAATAAACTTCAGAGCTAAGGGTGAACCATTCAAGAAGTATATGTTTGCTGATGATGTTTTAAAGAAAGTCACAGAGACTCAGATTCAGAGACTGTTGAAGTGATAATCTCACTTTTAACAGCAGTAGCTTCTTCTGCCGGTGTAGAAAGAATATTGTCTTCCTTTAAACTAGTTCATTCCAAATTGAGAAATCGTTTGGGACCTGAAAAAGCAGGAAAGCTTGTTTTTCTTTTCCAGATGATGAACAAACAGGAAAATGAAGGTGAAGATGACTGAGTTAGCTGCAGAAGCCATTACTTTAAGTTTCTCATGTTGACCTGGCTGACATAGTCAATTTAATTTTTGGGTTTTTTTTTTAATATTTCATTGAAGTATTTTAGTTAAAAACAATTTTAATAAAACCAACCTGATTTTAAAAAACTTGAATGTTTAACTAATTCAAAAATTCATATGCATGTTTTGTTAAAATATTATATGTTTGCTGTTGAAGAAAAAAATTCAGAATATATATAATATTGTTGTTTTAGTTAAATAAAACAATTTCAATGTCTGTCTGGTGATGTTCTCCTCCTAATACAGCATGGCAAGAAAATCCTCTAAATATTAATGATTAACCTGTTGAATTGGAGATACTTCACCTCCCAATGACTTCATAAATATCTGCTTCAGTTACCTTTGGTAAATGAAATAACCAAACAATCATTCATTTTCTGATATAGCTGTAAAACTAATCTGAAAAGTTTTCAAAATAAATCACTTTAAAAATGTGTAGTGTGTACCTTCTAAAAATGAAACCTACATCGATCTCTGAGTTGTAAAGAATATGTATTAAGGTTATAACAACCAACAAAAATGCACTTTTATGTAGAAATCCATGATTAAGTCGAGTCTTTCTGACTAGTGATTTAAATCATGATTTAATCAAATCCACCCTGTGGCAGTATTTTGTCTAATCTTGCTTAGAACATGAGGCGGTATAACTGATAACTTTTCAAGGATAGTTGTGCACTTTTGGCCCAGTGTAGATGTTTAGGAAAGGGTAGTCAATGTTCCACAGTATCGATGATTATATTATATGAGGAGCTCTAAATGTGTATATATGCCATTTTGAGTATCTCTGTGGAAGAACTGATTACAGGAGAAACAGAGCTAGAGGAAAAACACTGGGAGAAGGAAAAAGTATAGTTTCAGAGTAAGCATTGATTTGTTTCTCCAAGATATTGCTTTGAGATAAAGTTAAAATAACCTTGTCCTTGTCACAAATCTGTCTGGGTTCTTGATGGTAGTGATGCTGTTGTGGAGAGGTCTACGCTAATTTTAATATCTACCGTAAGTGGCAGTATGAGTGATTGTGCTGAGACTTGCCCACTCTCTCTCAAAAAAGCTAAAAATATGGTTATTATAGGGATGGGAATTTTGGAGGGGGTCAATGGAATTAAAGTTCTTTCTTCTCTAGAATATGGGTTTGCATCCTATAGGTGTTGGCAGTGACTGAAAGCTGGAGTTATCTAAAGGCTGTTCAGTGAGTTCTGTAAAATGAGGTAGTGGTCTTAATTTCTTATGGGACAAGTGCTTGTATCGCAAAAACATCATAATTGGCATTGGCACTTTTGTTAGCTGTTTAAGCAGAACAGTCAAAGTTTGAATGTGAGTGAATCATCCCTACACTCCCAAGAGCAGTTCCTCCAGACGAAGATTGGTTCGTGTTGACATGCTGGATAAGGGGAAGCTTGCACTGCTGCCAATCTGAGGATGAACAGAGAAATAAGGTTTCTAAGACTAGTAACTTGGTACCTTTCACTAGAACTACATTCACTTTAATATTTTTAATTATTATTTGTACTATTGCATAAGAATCAGTGCAGACTTGTTTGGGACAGACGAGTGATAGTCCTGACTGCTTGCACAATATTGCAGGGGACGGAATTTTCTCCTACTGAATTTTCTTCTACAATATTATGTTAATATATTGTTCTTCATTCTAACACTCTGTAAATTATACCTTAAGGGAACGGTCCTTTTTAGCTTGTGATTTAGGTAATCTTGGGGGAGGTGCTGATGTAGTTGCATTAAAATTGTACAGTACCTCATGAAAGGATCTTTCTTTTGGTTGGGGTAACTCATGAGTTACTATGAGGTTCAGCTGCCCCTTCTGGTCATGCATCAATATTACTAAATAGGTCACAGTGAAAAACAGTCAGAAGCAATGAGCTGGAAATTAAACTGCAGTTAGTGATTAATTTAGTTTTGTGATTAGATTAAATAGTTGGCCCCCTGATTATTTACATTTATCGTTGCACAATCTCATTAAAAGACGAAGCTATATGATATCAATTGTTCTGCACGATAGCCCTTATTAAAACAGTGTTATAAAGGAAGAAGAAAGGAAAAAACAACTATTTCGCTAAATTAGATACCAAGCAGTGCCTCAGAGTAAACTATAATAAAAGTAATCAGCTTTTGATTTGAGGAAAGAAAACTATATCAAAAAATGTATTTTTTAAAATTTATTTTAACAGACAAATCTTCTATGCTAAAAGGTATGTGAGATAAAGAAATAAAACTGTAATGCAGGAGATAGAGCAAAGATTTAAGAAGACAAGAAAACATTTTTCCCTGTCAGTGGAAGCAAAACAAACTTCACCAAAATATAAATGCAGGTCTGAAAACTGCTGTAGGCTTTGCAGATGTAAAATTACAGCTTTAGGAGCAAGCTTGCTAGAACACACAACCTAACATTTCTTAGGTATATGTATTTCATTATTAACAATTAAAAGCAGTCTTAGAAACAGTTTTTAGTTTATATAATGCAGATGAGCACAATTATTTTGGGGTGTTTAAATTTAGAACCTGATCCTGAAAATCCTTATTAAATGAGAACTCTTTACTCACACAAGTAACCCCATTGTCTTCAGTCTGAGTGACCTACATGATTAAGTATTACAAATAGGGCTGTTGATTAATCGCAGTTAATTTACGCAATTAACTCAAAAAATTAATCACAGTTAAAAAAAGTAATTGTGATTAATCGCAGTTTTAATCTCACTTCTAACCAATAGAATACCAATTTAAATATATTTTGCATATTTTTCTTCATTTTCATATATATTGTATTGTGTTGTAATTGAAATCAGTGTATATTATTTTTTATTACAAATATTTGCACTGTAAAAATGATAAACAAAAGAAATAGTTTTTTTTTCAATTCACCTCATACAAGTACTGTAGGGCAAGCTCTTTACCATGAAAGTGCAATTTTCAAATGTAGATTTTTTTTTGTTACATAACTGCACTCAAAACCAAAACAACTGTAAAACTTTAGAGCCTTCAAGTCCACTTAGTCCTACTTCTTGTTCAGCCAATTGCTAAGACAAGTTTGTTTACATTTACAGGAGGTAATGTTGCCCTCTTTTATTTACAATATCACCAGAAAGTGAGAACTGGAGTGCGCATGGCACTTTTGTAGGTGGCATTGCAAGGTATTTATGTGCCAGATATGCTCACCATTACTATGCCCCTTTATCCTACTGGGATGCTAATGTTTAAATTAGGTGCCTGTAAAAGTTAAGCAGAAGTGGTAGTTATGTAAGTGATGGATTCTGCATGCTTGGGTTAGTGCTATGCAGTTTAATTTTTTTAAAAATTGAGCAGTAAATATGGTATTCCCTTTTACGCCGCAACATACAAGTTCACACAGTCTGATAAATATGCAGGGAATTGTTTAATTTTCATTGTTATTTGGGAGTCAGGAGAATGTCTGAATCTGAATTTGGCTCCAGCTAAAGGGCTTCCTTCAGCTGTAGTTCAAAGTAGATGGTACATAAATAAAGTTTAACTTGAAATCTTTAAATAGATCTGTGATAAATGATGTGGGGGAGGGGTAGCTCCCTTTTATGGACACCCAGCCAACCAGTTAGCTATAAAATACCTGTTAGTAGCTGTTCTCTACTTGCTTTACCTGTAAAGGGTTAAAAGTCCATAGGTAAAAGGAGGGGAGTGGGCATCTGACCAAAAGAGCCAATGGGAAGGATAGAACTTTTTAAAATCGGGGAAAAACTTCCCCTTTGTCTGTCTGTAGTGTTCTCCCAGAGAGCAGAGACAGGGCTGGAACTATGCTGTAAAAAGCTTTGGGCCAGATATGAAAATCATCAGATCATAGGCGCCAACTTTCCCCGGCGCCGGTGGGTGCTCGGGCTCCCCCCCCCCGGCCCTGGCCCTGCCCCTTCACCAAAGTCCCCGCCCCAACTCTGCCCCCTCCCTGAACCATTGGACCCCTTCCCCAAATCCCTGCCCTGGTCCCGCCTCTTTCCCAAGCGCTCCGCATTCCCCATTCTCTTCCCACATTCCCAGTGTTTGCCACGCAAAACAGGTGTTTTGCGGCACCAAGCACTGGGAGCTATGGGAAAAAATGAGCATGTGGCACGCACAGGGGAGGAGGCAGAGTGGAGTGGAGGTGAGCTGGGGCAGAGGGGTGGGGAGGGGAGCTGACGGTGGGTGCAGAGTACCCACCAATTTTTCCCTGTGAGTGCTCCAGCCCCGGAGCACCCACGGAGTCGGCGCCTGTGCATCAGATCATACCTAGAAACTACTCATTTGAAACCCCAGATATGTAAGTAGATCAGGAAATGTCTAGGAAGACGTGATTAGGTTTATCTCTTTTATTTCTTTATGGCTTGTGGACTCCTCTGTGCTAACCCCAGGTGCTTTTGTTTTGCTTTTAACTTTTAAACCGGACCTCAAGAGAGCTACCTTGATGCGTAATCCCTGTAATTGTTTTTTTAAAATCTAGCAAAAATCCTAAATTCCAAATGTATTTTCTTTCTTTTTGTTTTTAATAAAATTTACCTTTTTTTAAGAACAGGATTGAATTTTGTGTCCTTAGAGGTTTGTCCATATGTTGTTTAATTAGCTGGTGGCAACAGCTGATTTCCTTTGTTTTCTTTCTCAGCTCTTCCGAGGAGGGGATGTGAAAGGGCTTGAGGGTACCCCACAGGAAGGAATTCCCAAGTGCACCTTCCTGGGTTCTCAAAGGGGTTTTTGCACTTGGGTGGTGGTAGCATCTACCCATCCAGGGTCAGAGAAAAGCTGTAACCTTGGGAATTTAGTACAAGCCTGGAATGGCCAGTATTAATTTTTAGGTTTCAGAGTAGCAGCCGTGTTAGTCTATATTCGCAAAAAGAAAAGGAGTACTTGTGGCACCTTAGAGACTAACCAATTTATTTGAGCATAAGCTTTCGTGAGCTACAGCTCACTTCATCAGACGCATTCAGTGGAAAATACAGTGGGGAGATTTATATACACACAGAACATGAAAAAATGGGTGTTACCCTACACACTGTAAGGAGAGCGATCACTTAAGATGAGCTATTACCAGCAGGAGAGTGGGGGGAGAAAACCTTTTGTAGTGATAATCAAGGTGGGCCATTTCCAGCAGTTAACAGGAACGTCCGAGGAGCAGTGGGGGGGGGGGGAGAAAATAAACATGGGGAAATAGTTTTACTTTGTGTAATGACCCATCCACTCCCAGTCTCTATTCAAGCCTAAGTTAATTGTATCCAGTTTGCAAATTAATTCCAATTCAGCAGTCTCTCATTGGAGTCTGTTTTTGAAGTCTTTTTGTTGTAATATTGCAACTTTTAGGTCTGTAATCGAGTGACCAGAGAGACTGAAGTGTTCTCCGACTGGTTTATGAATGTTACAGTTCTTGACATCTGATTTGTGTCCATTTATTCTTTTACGTAGAGACTGTCCAGTTTGACCAATGTACATGGCAGAGGGGCATTGCTGGCACATGATGGCATATATCACATTGGTAGATGTGCAGGTGAACGAGCCTCTGATAGTGTGGCTGATGTGATTAGGCCCTATGATGGTGTCCCCTGAATAGATATGTGGACACAGTTGGCAATGGGCTTTGTTGCAAGGATAGGTTCCTGGGTTAGTGGTTCTGTTGTGTGGTATGTGGTTGCTGGTGAGTATTTGCTTCAGGTTGGGGGGCTGTCTGTAAGCAAGGACTGGCCTGTCTCCCAAGATCTGTAAGAGTGATGGGTCGTCCTTCAGGATAGGTTGTAGATCCTTGATGATGCGTTGGAGAGGTTTCAGTTGGAGGCTGAAGGGGATGGCTAGTGGCGTTCTGTTATTTTCTTTGTTGGGCCTGTCCTGTAGTAGGTGACTTCTGGGTACTCTTCTGGCTCTGTCAATCTGTTTCTTCACTTCCGCAGGTGGGTATTGTAGTTGTAAGAATGCTTGATAGAGATCTTGTAGGTGTTTGCCTCTGTCTGAGAGGTTGGAGCAAATGCGGTTGTATCGTAGAGCTTGGCTGTAGACGATGGATCGTGTGGTGTGATCTGGGTGAAAGCTGGAGGCATGTAGGTAGGAATAGCGATCAGTAGGTTTCCAGTATAGGGTGGTGTTTATGTGACCATCGCTTATTAACACTGTAGTGTCCAGGAAGTGGATCTCTTGTGTGGACTGGTCCAGGCTGAGGTTGATAGTGGGATGGAAATTGTTGAAATCATGGTGGAATTCCTCAAGGGCTTCTTTTCCATGGGTGCAGATGATGAATATAACGCAATATAGTGCAAGTAGATTAGGGGCATTAGGGAACGAGAGCTGAGGAAGCGTTGTTCTAAGTCAGCCATAAAAATGTTGGCATACTGTAGGGCCATGCGGGTACCCATAGCAGTGCCGCTGGTTTGAAGGTATACATTGTCCCCAAATGTGAAATAGTTATGGGTGAGGACAAAGTCACAAAGTTCAGCCACCAGGTTTGCCGTGACATCATCAGGTATACTGTTCCTGACGGCTTGTAGTTCATCTTTATGTGGAATGTTGGTATAGAGGGCCAGGATGGTGTTTTCAGGAAGATCACCGATGGATTGTAGTTTCCTCAGGAAGTCAGTGGTGTCTCAAAGATAGCTGGGAGTGCTGGTAGCGTAGGGCCTGAGGAGGGAGTCTACATAGCCAGACAATCCTGCGTCAGGGTGCCAATGCCTGAGATGATGGGGCGTCCAGAATTTCCAGGTTTATGGATCTTGGGTGGCAGATAGAATACCCCAGGTCAGGGTTCCAGGGGTGTGTCTGTGCAGATTTGTTCTTGTGCTTTTTCAGGGAGTTTCTTGAGCAAATGCTGTAGTTTCTTTTGGTAACTCTCAGTGGGATCAGAGGGTAATGGCTTGTAGAAAGTGGTGTTGGAGAGCTGTCTAGCAGCCTCTTGTTCATATTCCGACCTATTCATGATGACGACAGCACCTCATTTGTCAGCCTTTTTGATTATGATGTCAGAGTTGTTTCTGAGGCTGTGGATGGCATTGTATTCTGCACGGCTGAGGTTATGGGGCAAGTGATGCTGCTTTTCCACAATTTCAGCCCGTGCACGTCTATGAAGCATTCTGTGTAGAAGTCCAGTCTGTTGTTTCGACCTTCAGGAGGAGTCCACCCAGAATCCTTCTTTTTGTAGTGTTGGTAGGAAGGTCTCTGTGGATTAGTATGTTGTTCAGAGGTATATTGGAAATATTCCTTGAATCGGAGACGTCAAAAATAGGATTCTAGGTCACCACAGAACTGTATCATGTTCATGGGGGTGGAGGGGCAGAAGGAGAGGCCCCAAGATAGGACAGATTCTTCTGCTGGGCTAAGAGTATAGTTGGATAGATTAACAATATTGCTGGGTGGGTTAAGGGAACCATTGCTGTGGCCCCTTGTGACATGTAGTAGTTTAGATAGTTTAGTATCCTTTTCTTTTGTAGAGAAGCAAAGTGTGTTTTGTAAATGGCTTGTCTAGTTTTGGTAAAGTCCAGCCACGAGGAAGTTTGTGTGGAAGGTTGTTTTTTTATGAGAGTATCCAGTTTTGAGAGAAGAAAACACAAGTACTCCTTGTCTTTTTGCGAATACAGACTAACACGGCTGTTACTCTGAAACCTGCAGTTTTGAGAGCTCATTCTTAATCTTTCCCTGTTTGCTGTAGAGGATGTTGATCAGGTGGTTTTGCAGTTTCTTTGAGAGCGTGTGGCACAAGCTGTCAGCATAGTCTGTGTGGTATGTAGATTGTAATGGATTTTTTATCTTCAGTCCTTTTGGTTTGATGTTCCTTTGTTTGCATTTGGAAAGGAAGATGATGTCTGTCTGTATCTGTACGAGTTTTTTCATGAAAATGCGGGCCCCCACCTTCTGCACTCTAAGTGCCAGAGAAGAGAATCAGCCTTGACATGGTGGCAGAGCAGTGGGATCATTTTGAACCAGAAGCAGAGACCTCAACATTTTAAAAGGAAACATTTTTCCTTTTGGCAGCCTGCAAAGCCAGGGAGGTTTTTTTCCTTTCTTTCTCTTTTTTCTTTGCTGCCTGAGGGAAAACAGGCACACAAAGGGTTCAGCCTGCCAAGCCAGGGAGTCCAACAAACAGTTGGTTTTTTTTCTAGCTTTGTGGCTATGAAATAGCTAGCTAGAGTAGGACAGCCCTGTTTATGAGGCTGTGGTTGGGAACAAAAAGCCTAGAGCAACCAGTCTTCCCAAAGTGGCATGCCACGGAGAAGACAGACCCAGATCAAGCCCAAACATCCAGCTCCATGACAGAAATGCAGGGAGGGGATGGGGGACCGGAGACTTCCCAGAAGGGAAGGGTCAGCCCTCCCACACTCAAAATCCTGGTGCCAGGATGGAGGGATGTCCTTAACCCAGGCCAAGTTCTAACTGCGGAAGAAAGGAATTTCTTCCTAGAGGTGAAGCGCTTAGAGGCAGAAGCAGAGAAGAGAAGAGAGGCGAAGCGCTTGAAGGCGAAACGCTTAGAGGCGGAAGTGGAGGCAAAGCACTTAGAAATGGAGCTGATGTGCTTAGAGCTGGAAAAGGCTAAGCTGGGTCAACCAGGTAGCCCTAACAGTCCTTCTCCAGGTACCACTCCCCATTCCAAGAAATTTCCCACATACAAGGTAGGTGATGATACAGAGGCCTTCTTAGAAAATTTTGAAAGGGTACAGCATCCTCCCAGACCAGTATATGGCGGAGCTGAGGCTACAACTCTGTGGACCCTTAGCAGAGATGGCAGCTGAAATGCCTAAAGAACACATGAATGAGAACTAACTTTTTAAACAAAAGGCCAGAATTAGAATGGGGCTAACAGCCAAGCTTGCCCGTTGGCGGTTCAGAGTCCTAAGATGAAACCCAGATGTGGCATTTACCCGACACGCCTACCACAGTGTAAAAAATTGGGATGCCTGGATATCAGGAGCAAGTGTTCAAACTCTGGAAGATCTGTGTCTCCTAATGCAAATGGAGCAGTTCTTAGAGGGTGTTCCTGAGGAAATAGAAAGGTACATCCTAGATGGGAAGCCCAAAACTGTAATTGAGGTGGGGGAAATCAGAGCCAAATGGGTGGAAGTGGCGTAGAAGAAGAAAGCTCGTAGCAGTTGTTGCGGATACCAGAAGTGGCAACCCGAGATGACACCCCACCATCAGAGTCAGTCCAAGGCCCCACCTCGCAAGGAGAAGCCCTCCACACAGCCAGGGAGACTGCAGATGCCTTCTTGTCTCACCAGCCTACTCTCCAACCACCCATCTTGCCCCATCCCACAGCCAGCTGGGTGATGCTTCATATGTAATGAGCTGGGGCATTTAAAGGCCAACTGACCCAAGAGCACCAGCTGACTGCAACTCATCACCCTGAGGTCCCACTGAGAGCCTTCAGGCCCAGATGTCTCGCAAATACCCCCAGAGCGAAGGGAAACTGTGAGTGTGAGTGGAAGAAAGATTACTGTGTGGAGAGACACTGGAACACAGGTGTCAGCTATCCACCATTCCCTGGTGGACCCCAAATTCATCAATCCAGAGGCCCAAGTAACAGTGCAACCCTTTAAGACCAACTCTTTTAACTTGCCTACAGCCAAGTTACCTGTCCAGTACAAGGGCTGGTCAGGAATATGAACTTTTGCAGTCTATTACAATTATCCCATTCCCATGCTGCTGGGAGAAGACGTAGCCAACCATGTGAGTCTAACAGAACGGGTGGGGGTGGTCACCTGCAGCCAGGCTAAGCAGCTCTCCACACCTAACTCCATTCCTGAGCCCCCTAGAAGGACCCAGTCTGTATCCTCTGATACCACAGGCCCAGGGATCCAGCCTGAGGTAGAGGAACCAGACCCCAGACCAAAGCCTATGGCAGCAGTTGTAGATCCAGTTCCTGGGACCCTGCCAGAACCAGCCCAAGAATCGAAGTCAACAGTCAGCACCAGAGCCCGTGCTTGCAACCCCACCAGAGTCAGGGAAGCCAGCACCAAAGGGTTCCACAAGCCCTGCATCTGCAGCACCAGCTAAACTGGTGCAAGAAGCTCAACCTGAGCTCCGACACCCTTACGGATTTGCAAACTAAGTTCCTGGCAGGGACCATGAAATGTCTTTTGGAAGCTCATGGGGTGAACCACTGGGTTGCCATCCCTTACCACCATCAAACGAATGGCCTAGTGGAAAAGTTTAATGGGACTTTGGGGCCCATGATATGTAAATTCGTGAATAAGCACTCCAATGATTTGGACCCAGTGTTGCAGCAGTTGCTCTTTGCCTATAGGGCTGTACCACATCCCAGTTTGGGATTTTCACCCTTTGAACTCATTTATGGCCATGAAGTTAAGGGGCCATTATAGTCGGTAAAGCAGCAATTGGAGGGGATTACCTTTTTCCAGGAACTAACATTTTGGACTTTGTAACCAACCTGCAAAACACCCTCAAAGACTCTCTAGCTCTTGCTCGAGAAAACCTACAGGATGCTCAACAAGAGCAAAAGGCCTGGTATGATAAACATGCTAGAGAGCTTTCCTTCAGAGTAGGTGACCTAGTCATGGTCCTAAAAGCGCTCCAGGCCAATAAGATGGAAGCATCGTGGGAGGGGCCATTTATGGTCTGAGAGCGCCTGGGAGCTGTTAATTACCTCATAGCATTCCCAGACCCTACCCTAAAACCTAACGTATACCATGTTAATTCTCTAAACCCCTTATATTCCCAAGAAATCAAGGTTCTCCAGTTTACAGCCCAGGAGAGAGACGACACTAAGTGGCCTGAAAGAGTCTAATATGAAAGAAAAAGCAACAGTGGCGTAGAAGAGGTGAGCCTTTCCATAACCCTTGGGCGTCAGCAGTGACAGCAAATCCAGGAGCTGTGCACCAGCTTCGCGCCAGTGTTTTCAGCCACCCCAGCATGGACAGAACGGGCGTACCACGCCATTGACACAGGTAATGCTCTCCCACTGAGAGCCCAACCCTACCGGATGGCTCCTCAAGCCAAAACCGCAATAGAAAGGGAAATCAAGGACATGTTACAGATGGGTGTAATCCACCCCTTTGAGAGTGCATGGGCCTCTCCAGTGGTTCTGGTTCCCAAATCCTATGGGGAAATCTGCTTTTGTGTGGACTACTGTAAGCTAAATGCTGTAACTCGCCCAGAAAACTATCCAGTGCAGAGGTGGGCAAACTACAGCCCACGGGCCACATCCAGCACGCAGGACCGACCTGCCTGGCTCCTGAGCTCCTGGCCTGGGAGGCTCGCCCCTGGCCCCTCCTCTGCTGTTCTCCCACCCCCACAGCCTCAGCTCACTGCGCCACCGGTGTAATGCTCTGCGCGGCAGGGCTGCGAGCTCCTGGGGCCCGACCCAGTGCTCTGTGCTGCGCAGTGGGGCTGCCTGTCCTGGTGCAGCCGCGCCGCCAGCCAACAGTGCTCCAGGCAGCATGGTAAGGGGGCAGGGAGTGGGGCGGGGGGAGGTTGGATAGAGGGCAGGGGAATTAGGGGGGTGGTCAGGGGCCAGGGGTGTGGATAGAGGTCGGGGCGGTCAGAGTGCAGGGAACAGGGTGGTTGAATGGGAGTAGGGGCTTCCCGGGGGGGCAGTCAGGAAGGAGAGGAGGGGTTGGATGGGGTAGCAGAGGGCAGTCAGGGGCGGGGGTCAATGTTCCCTCTAATTTTTGACAGGCCATGTGTGCAAAAAATGTCTTCTGGGCAAATTTTTGTGCACGTGGTGTTTTGCCATGTGCGTGGGGTTTAGGATCTGTGTGCACGCACACACGCGCACAGCTTAGAGGAAACAGTGGCAGGGATTCCGTGGGCCGTCAGGGGACAGGGAGCGGGGGGGTGGGGAATGGGGCAGGAGTCCCGGGGGGGCAGTCAGGAAGGAGCAGGGGGTTGGATGGGGTGGCGGGGGGCAGTCAGGGAGAAGGGGTGGTTGGATGGGGCAGGGGTCCTGGGGGGGGGCAGTCAGGACGGAGAGGGGGGTTGAATGGGGCGGTGGGGAGCAGTTAGGGACGGTGGGTCCAGGGGCCGTCAGGGGACAGGGAGCAGGGTGGGGTGGATGGGGCAGGGGTCCTGCGAGGGCAGTCAGGAAGGAGGGGGGGGTTGGATGGGGCGGCAGGGGGCAGTTAAGGGCCGTGGGTCCGGGGGCGGTCAGGAAGGAGAGGGGAAGTTGGATGGGGCAGGAGCTCTGGGGGCGGTCAGGGGACAGAGTGCGGGGGGTGAGGGTGGATGAGGTAAGGGTCTCCGGGGGGCCGTCAGGGGGTGAGAAGCAGGGGGCGGTCAGATAGGGGGCACGGGCTGGGCCAGGCCTGGCTGTTAGGGGAGGCACAGCCTCCCCTAACCGGCCTGCCATACAATTTCAGAAACCCGATGCGGCCCTCAGGCCAAAAAGTTTGCCCACCCCTGGTCTATGGTATACTAGCAGGACAGAAAACCCAAAAGACTGTGTGTTACTGTATAAGGCATTTTTTAGGGTCCCATCTGGAATAATGTGTAATGTTTTGGGCACTTTATTTCAGCAAAGGCCTTATGTTTGCCTGGGAGAGGTTCCAGTTTAGCACAACAAAGATTATACCACGTCTCAGGAATCTCAGTTATGAGGAAGGGTTGAAGGAGTTGGTGTTATTCTCTTTGAGGTAATCTAAGATAAATTTTTGTTATTAGGAAAGGGATTTATAAAGCAGATTGAGAAAGTGTTCCCTAGTGAGGATGGATATGAAAACAAAGAGCTGTGATGGGATGGAAAAGAGAGCCCACAGAGGCTCTGGACCAATCATTCCTGCACCAACCAGTGATGCTCTCTATAAGTAAGCATGGATATACATTAGCAGGGAATGCTAATATCTATGTAGATTCTTACTTTGGCACCCGTCGTTACAGTATTTGACTATCTCCAAGAGTAAAACCAACAAGAATAATCTTTCTTCCTTTCCCACTGACATACAAGTAGAAGTTTAGGAAATTTCATTGGCAGAAGTGCAGGACACTGAAACCATAAGAGGCCCTAGGGGTGAGAGGAGAAGTCTGGGCCTTGAAAGATCAAGTGGTATTTCATGTGATCTTGTCAGGGCTGATTCCCCATTCTGGCACTTCGAGTGCAGAAGGTGGGGGCCCACAAGGATTCTAAAAATGAATAGTGGCCATTCCGGGCTTGTATTAAACTCCCAAGGTTACAGCTTTTCTCTGACCTTGGATGGGTAGATGCTACCACTACCCAAGTGCAAAAACCCCTTTGAGAACCCAGGAAGGTGCTACCTACCCTCCTACCCTCAAGCCCTTTCACACCCCCTCCTGGGAAGACCTGAGAAAGAAAACAAAGGAAGTTAGCTGTTGCCACCAGCTAATTAAACAACATATGCACAAACCTCTAAGGACACAAAATTCAATCCTGTTCTTAAAAAAAGGTAAATTTTATTAAAAACAAAAAGAAAGAAAATACATTTGGAATTTAGGATTTTTGCTAGATTTTAAAAAAACAATTACAGGAATTAAGCATCAAGGTAGCTCTCTTGAGGTCCGGTTTAAAGGTTAAAAGCAAAACAAAAGCACCTGGGGTTAGCACAGAGGAGTCCACAAGCCATAAAGAAATAAAAGAGATAAACCTAATCACGTCTTCCTAGACATTTCCTGATCTACTTACATATCTGGGGTTTCAAATGAGTAGTTTCTGGGTATGATCTGATGATTTTCATACCTGGCCCAAAGCTTTTTACAGCGTAGTTCCAGCCCAGTCTCTGCTCTCCGGGAGAACACCACAGACAAAGGGGAAGTTTTTCCCCAATTTTAAAGAGTTCTATCCTTCCCATTGGCTCTTTTGGTCAGGTACCCACTCCCTTCCTTTTACCTATGGACTTTTAACCCTTTACAGGTAAAGCAAGTAGAGAGCAGCTACTAACAGGGATTTTATAGCTAACTGGCTGGCTGGGTGTCCATAAAAGGGAGCTACCCCCCTTCATTTATCACATCCCCCTTAAATCGCAGATGGTGCTGGTTCAGGTCTGGTCCACACCAGCTGGGATTTCTTTCTGGAGGTTTAGGAAACAGAGTTAATAAGATACATGCACCTCTAATTTTATTAATAATTACATGAAGAACTATACTATATTTTTTACATTTCAAGGACTACAACGACTTAGACTACAGGGACATTTTCACCCGGCTGATTCTGGGAAATCTTCCTGGGAGAGTGCTTCAGCCATTTTGTTAGAGGCTCCTGAAATGTGTTGTATTTCAAAATCAAAGTCTTGAAAGGCTAAACTCCACCAAAGAAGATTTTTTGTTAGTCTCTTTTTTAGGGTATGTCTACTCTACAAAATTAGGTTGAATTTATAGAAGTCGATTTTTAGAAAGCGATTTTATACAGTCGATTGTGTGTATGTGTTCCCACTAAGCGCATTAAGTCGGCGGAGTGCGTCCACAGTACTGAGGCTAGCGTTGACTTCCGGAGCATTGCACTGTGGGTAGCTATCCCACAGTTCCCGCAGTCTCTGCGCCCATTGGAATTCAGGGTTAAGCTCCCAATGCCTGATGAGACAAAAACATTGTTGTGGGTGGTTTTGGGTACATGTCGTCAGTTGCCCCACCCTCTGTGAAAGCAATGGCAGACACTCGTTTCGCGCCTTTTTTCCGTGTGGGCGCCATACTGCTTTCAGCAGACAGTGCGGTAGGACTGCTAACCGTCGTCATCAAACCACCGCTTCACCTGCCATTCTGCTCTCCTGCTCTTGTCTCGATAGCGAATTTCTCCATGTTGTCTGTTACGGGCTCCCGCTTCCGCTGTAACTTTGCTCTCCTGCTCTCATGAATCCACCTTGCAGGTCATCAGCCACCGCTTCCATTGCCACTCTGCTCTCCTGCTCTCCTGGTGATCTCGCAGGGCCGCTTCCGCTGCAACTCTGCTCGGCTGCTCTTGTCTCGCCATAACAGGGCAAGCGTGCAGCCCGCTGAGCTGTGAACAACCGCTTCCGCTGCCACTCTGCTCTCTTGCAGACGCCATACCACGGCAAGCATGGAGCCTGCTCAAATTACTGTGGCAGTTATGAGCATTGTAAACACCTCGCACATTATCATGCAGTATATGCAGAACCAGAACCTGCAAAAGCAGGCGAGGAGGCAATGGCAGCGTGGTGACAAGAGTGATGAGGACATGGACACAGACTTCTCTCAAAGCACAGGCCCCGGCAATTTTGCCATCCTGTTGGCAATGGGGCAGGCTCATGCCATGGAACGCCAATCCTGGGCCCATGAAACAAGCACAGACTGGTGGGACCGCATAGTGTTGCAGGTCTGGGATGATTCCCAGTGGCTGCGAAACTTTTCCATGCTTAAGGGCACTTTCATGGAACTTTGTGACTTGCTTTCCCCTGCCCTGAAGCGCAAGAATACCAAGATGAGAGCAGCCCTCACAGTTCACAAGCGAGTGGCGATAGTCCTCTGGAAGCTTGCAACTCCAGACAGCTACCGGTCAGTTGGGAATCATAGAATACTAGGGTTGAAAGGGACCTCAGGAGGTCATCTAGTCCAACCCCCTGCTCAAAGCAGGACCAATCCCCAATTTTTGCCCCAGATCGCAAATGGCCCCCTCAAGGATTGAACTCACACCCCAGGGTTTAGCAGGCCAATGCTCAAACCACTGACCTATCCCTTCCCCTTCTTTGATAGCCTCTGGTACGGAGATGATATGTGGAGCGATGAAACATCTGCAGCTGTGGGAGGGAAAAAAGGGAGATTAGTCATTAAAAAGAGACATTTTAGAGAACAATGGGTAGACTCTTTCACAGTGAACCAAGCTGTTAACATTACATAGCATGTGTGCTTTCTCTACAAGGTCGCATTTTGCCTCTTATATCGAGTGCCTGCCAGTATAGTGTGAGAGATCACACACGCAGGGCCGGCGGGCAACAGAATTCGGCTTGCAGGCAGCCATGGTAAGCCACAGTCTTTTGGCTTCTTTAACCTTCCTAACATGTGGGAATGGTTTCAAACAGCAGCACCACACACACACACACACACACACCTAATTCTCTGGGATGATCGCTTCACCTCTCCCCCCACCAAGTGGCTAACAGCAGGGATGATTTCTGTTCAGCCACAGGCAAACAGCCCAGCAGGAACGGCCACCTCTGAATGTCCCCTTAATAAAATTCCCCTATTTCAACCAGGTGGCCATGAATGATATCACTCTCCTGAGGATAACACAGAGAGATAAAGAACGGATGTTGCTTGAATACCAGCAAACACCCAGACCATACGCTGCCATGCTTTGTTATGCATTGATTCCAGACTACGTGCTGCTGGCCTGCCGTGGTAAAGTGTCCTACCATGGAGGACGTAATAAGGCTGCCCTCCCCAGAAACCTTTTGCAAAGGCTTTGGGAGTACCTCCAGGACAGCTTCATTGAGGTGTCCCTGGAGGATTTCCGCCCCATCCCCAGACACGTTAACAGACTTTTTCAGTAGTTATACTGGCCGTGAATGCACCCCAAGTCTTCAGGGCAAATTAATCATTAAACACGCTTGCTTTTCAACCATGTATTATATTTACAAAGGTACACTCACCAGAGGTCCCTTCTCCTCCTTCTAGGTCCGGGAGCCCGCCTTCTGTGGGTTGGGAAGGTACTAGATCCAGGGTGGAAAACAGTTCCTGGCTGTCGGGTAAAATGGTTTCTCCACTTTCTTGCTGTGCTTCAATCTCCTCATCATCATCATCTTCCTCGTCCCCAAAACCTGCATCCCTGTTGCGTGAGAGTCCATTGACAGAGTCCCTGCACAGGGCTGGGGTAGTTGTAGGGGCACCCCCTAGAATGGCATGCAGCTCATCACAGAAGTGTCATGTCTAGGGCTCTGACCCGCAGTGGCCGTTTGCCTCTCTGGTTCTTTGGTAGGCTTGCCTGAGCTCCTTAAGTTTCACGTGGCACTGCTGTGGGTCCCTGTTATAGCCTCTGTCCTTCATGCCCTTGGAGATTTTTTCAGATATTTTGGCATTTCATCTATTGAAACAGAGTTCTGATAGCACAGATTCATCTCCCCATACAGCAATCAGATCCAGTACCTCCTGTTCGGTCCATGCTGGAGCTCTTTTGCGATTCTGGGACTGCATGGTCACTTGTGCTGATGAGCTCTGCATGGTCACCTGTGCTGATCAGCTCGCCACGCTGGCCAAACAGGGAAATTAACTTCAAAAGTTCGCAGGGCTTTTCCTGTCTACCTGGCCAGTGCATCCGAGTTGAGAATGCTGTCTAGAGCAGTCAGAATGGAGCACTCTGGGATAGCTCCTGGAGGCCAATACCGTCGAATTGAGTCCACACTACCCCAAATTGGACACAGCAAGGTCCATTTCAGCGCTAATCCACTTGGTGGGGAGGAGTACAGAATCCGGTTTTAAGAGCCCTTAAAGTCGGGGAAAAATGGCTTCATAGTGTGGACAGGTGCAGGGCTAAACTGATCTAACGCTGCTAAATCTGACCTAAACTCATAGTGTAGACCCAGACTGTAAATAGTTCCTGGGAGGTATGAACCCTTGGGATGGCTTTGATATACTAGTTCAAGCTGGGTTTTCCATAGAAAAGGAATAAAAGAAAGGGCTTTTGGTGTAAGTGGATGAGCTTGAACTGAGACAGAGTCTTGTTTTTGATTCAGCACCTTCTGTCCAAGCAAGACCCCAACCCTTGAAGAAGGGTTGGAAGGGATATTGGCGTACTAAGGCCCCATAAGGAAGATGTGCGACAGGAACTTTTATTGTTTTTTATATGTTCTATCTGTGATTCTTTTGTCCTAAAAATAAATGTATTTTACTGAGAAAGAGCTGTACGGTAAGTTGTAACTGCTGGCAATACATTTGGTTCATAGCTGTCAGAGAGAAGGCAATGCATAGATGCTGCCCATTAGGCAGCCTACCTTGCTGGGAATCTCATCACAGCGTATGCTATAGGGCTGTGCAGCCTTAAAACCCTGGTCAGAAGGGAGTAGGACAAGGGCGGATCTCTACCCAGAAAACAGGTAATGGCTAGAGACCTGATACCTGACTGAAGTGGTCCATAGAGGGGGAGGGTACAGGTGTAGTTACCCTGAAAGTGAGACACTCCCAGTGAAATCAAAAGGATTGGTTTGAATGTGGTGTGACTGAAATATTGGCCCTAAACCTGATAATTAACTAATAAGAATAATTAAAAGTATGTCACGCTTCAGGGCATAAACAGATTTTCTGATAGGCAAAAAAGTTGGTGATCCTCCTCCCCACCTTAGATACACACTCACATATGTATTCCACTGCACAGTTGGATATTATGGGCAGTTTTGCCTTCTACGGACATATCAGATATTGACCTGTCAGGAGCAGGACACTGGATTATATCTGATCTGGTATGGCAAATCTTCTGTTCAGAGGCCTGACCTCTGACTCTGGTGGGAGCAGGTATGCTGGAGCAATTTTTGTAGTGGGGGTGCTGAGAGAAATTGAACCAAACTGTAAACCCTATATATAATGAATCCACTTCAAGTCAGGGGGTGCAGCAGTACCCACAGCACCCCTAGTTCCAGCACCTCTGGGGGGGGGGGGGAGTTTGAATGTGCAAGGAACAGAGGACTGAGCCCTCCTTTTTTTAATTTGGTGTTTACATGCATGGATACTGTGATGCTCTGTACCTCGGGGGAACAACCTGCACCCCCATGTTCATCCTTATAATATGATTGTGTGGTGTCCAATGCAAAGTTTGTCATGTTGGGTGTCTTCAGAAGGCTCATGATGCACTGAGCATTGTTGTTATAGTAATGTTATAGGTTGTAATTTCATGTATATAGTTATGAGGCTGAAAATGTGCCCTCATGGCTTAAAACAAGCCCAGGCAAAAGTCTCCAGGAGCAGACGGGCGGTTCACACCTCATCAGGGCATATATGGGTCAAACCCAGCCCAGCCTCACAGGAACAAAGGTTTCAGAGTGGTAGCCGTGTTAGTCTGTATTAGCAAAAACAATGAGGAGTCTTTGTGGCACCTTAGAGACTAACAAATTTATTTGGGCATAAGCTAAAACCCACTTCATCAGATGCATGGAGTGGACAAAGGACACTGGCCTAGGCAGCAGCAAAGGATCTGTTGGACTCTCGAGTGAGTCACCCCCCTTCCCTTGATCAGTTTGGGACTACAATGAGGTAATGCTCACCTGACTCTGAAGTGGGGGGGCAAAGCCAAGAGGGAGAAAAGAACATTATAAAAGGGAGAGAAACTTGCCATGCTTCTCTCTTCCACCTCCATCTACAGACACCACCACCAAGCTACTGAAGTGCTGATCAAAGGGGAGAACCTGGCTGAAGGGCAACCAGCCAGCCTGTGGTGAGAAGCAGCTCAGTTTGTAAGGGCACTGAAAGGCTAAGATCAGCTTAGAATGCATTTTGCTTTTATTTCATTTGACCAAATCTGACTTCTTGTGGTTTGACTTATAATCACTTACAATATATCTTTCATAGTTAATAAATTTGCTTGTTTATTCTACCAGAAGCAGTGCATTTGGTTTGAAGCATGTCAGAGACTCCCCTTGGGATAACAAGCCTGGTACATATCAATTTCTTTGTTAAATTGACAAACTCATATAAGTTTGCAGCGTCCAGCAGGCATAACTGGACACTGCAAGACGGAGGTTCCTAGGGTTGTGTCTGGGGCTGGAGATATTGGCTAGTGTCATTCGGTTGCACAATCCAAGCAGCGGCTGGCCAAAAGTGCTCACTCACGTAGCTGGGAGCAGCTTACGTGCTAGAGGCTGTGCGTGAACAGCCCGGGAGGGGGGTTCTCACAGCAGAGCAGGGAAAGGCTGGCTCCCAGAGTCGAGATTGGAGTGATCTAGCAGATCACCGGTCCAGATAACACCAGGGGAACGTTGCAGATACCAAATCCTAGCATATGCAAGTCTGCAGCTATTTAAAGAAATTGACTTCCATTTGAAGTAAATTGTTTTGTGTTTTCTATATAGTTTTTTGTAGAAGAGCAACTCATTAAATGACTGCACTTGTAATGCAGAGAACAATACCTCACTGAGGTACAAAATAGATGCCATGTACACAACAAACAGAAATTAAAGTTAATTTTTTTAATCAGTAGAGAAAGAAAGGATGCCAATAAAAAGCAGATGAGAATTATATCTCAGCAAGGGGTCTTAGCTTTTCACAATTAACTGGCCGGTATTGCACATTAACTTTAATTGCTGCCTTGCAGTAGAAACTATCATTTCTGTCAACAGCAATTTGACAAAAATTGGTAAATCAAAGAGTAATAAAATTACCAACTCTCAGTCTGCTGTGTGGGAGGCAGGTCCCTGTCCCCATAGTCTGAGTTTAACAAAAGAAGGAGACAAAGCTCTGATTTCTTGGAAGCTGGCAGTAATTGCTATTTAAATTTCTCTTCATTAAGTGGATTCTCTGGTTCATCTGTGGTGTGACACTGGAATAAGTTGAATGACCTCATTCTGCCATTAAACCTGTTTTACTGAAAGAAAAGTCACTTAAAATTGAGAGGACATATATTCTTTTTCTGTGGTCTCTTGTGGCATGTTTATTAAGATATTTTCTTAAAAGAGCCATCTGCTGAGAAATATTAGCTTTATTGCTATTGACTTAACACTGTACATCATTAAAATAATGATTCTGGAATCAGACCTACTACAGTTTTCTGTTCTGTGGTTGAGATTCCAAAGGATGGGGTGAAAAGTGAATGAAAATACACCAATATTTTCTGAAATTATTTAAACCTGAATTACACAGGAAACTGTAAAGTATTTCCTTGTCAAACAAGATACCATGGCATTCACATAGGGTGTAAATAATCACAGAATTGAGTTTTTGTTATTGTTTATTCTCTAAACAAAATGTCATTTTATAAAAGGTGAATGTAAAATATGAATTAGTAAATTATAGTAGAACAGGAACAATGTAACTTCAAACAGCTGTGGGAAAAAAATCACACACTACACTATTCTTCTCAAGTACAATGCTCCAGATGGTGTACCAAAGCAGAAAGGAAAGTAATTGTACCTCAGTGGTGTGAAAAAAGACATCACTTTTTAAATCAAACTCTAGTAAAATACAGGTTTATTAATTTGTTAGTCTCTAAGGTGCCACAAGTACTCCTTTTCTTTTTAGTAAAATACAAACCTTGACAAACCATAATAAGAATATTTCTTCTGGGTTGTCTTCAGATTTTTTCAGCTAACCTTTTTCATTGTCACTGGATTCAATGATCTCCCTTTTCTGGAGAAATTATACAATACACGATCAAAGTTACTTCGGCTATGGCTGATATTTCTTAGTACCAGTTTAGTTAGACGTCCTCTGGACAAAGGGCCAAGGTTTGGCAGAGCACTATATACAGACACAAAATGCTCTCAGTGTCGGGGATTGCCATGTGGAGCTGACTGCTGCAATTCCGGCTCCCCTCAAAACACATAGCAAGGTTGCTCCGGAGAATGTGCAAAAAGAGCTGCAGAAGAGTATATTTTTTGGAGGAGGACTCAGTGATTAAGGGCTATGATCTACGTTTGTACATTTATACTGCCTAATCAGACGACAGTCCTTATACACAGATTCCCCTTACAGATTATTTATGCTCCTAACATGGGGTAAGTATGAGTGATTTCTGTCACCAACCAGAATATGGATTATACTGCTTTTGCAGTGTGTATGTGTACCCCTTTGATGGCCATTTGCTCATATGAGCCAGAATTTGGCCTATAGTGTTGATGATTCCTGAGGTGGAACTCTTCTCTTTGAGTCTTTACTTAACCATTGCCCTACCAGGTGGAGGTGATTTCTTTACAAGGTTGGAGTTAGTTGAATGATTCCCTTGATGAAGAACTATTAGGCACCCACAACATCTTCACACCATAATGAAATAATTAAACCTTGGACACATGGAAGAAATCTAGAATTAGCATAAATAAAGTATCCATTAAGATTCACTAATTTTGATATTGTGTGTCAGTGTTTTCTTTTCTGTTATTCCATTCTGTCTTCTCCTTTCTTCCACTACATTTAACTTGATTCTTTCTCTTTCCTAATTGTTTGCTCACTCCCTTTTCTTTTATTACATTTCCTCTGCTCCTGCTACCTGTTCTGTCCCCATCTACTTTCACCTTTTCCTGTGTCTAGAAGTTTTCCTTCTCTCCTGTGCCTTCTCCCACCACTCATGCTAATCTTTTCACATCTGGCCCACTTTTTCTCTCTCTTCTAACTGTTTATTTTCTTGAGCTTCTGCCTCCCCAATTGCTACCCTCTGGCCCTATTTTCTTCTTGAATTCACTATGATCTTGCAAGAAAAATCCTAACCAAACATTTTCCACAATACTCATACTCTTGATACATCAGTATCTGAAGCACTAGAGGGCTCCTTGGTAGTTCTTAGACTAGTGAGGCCATATTATCGCATCAGTTGTTTGCATGCAACTTCCTTAGAACTCACATTGTGCAATTCAGCAGAGTTTGTGATGAAGTCTGTGTTTTGAGTTTTAATAAACATGAAATCAGGAGTGTACAGTCTTGTTTCTGTAACTTTCCCTTCTTCTCCTGTTTGTCCCTGTTGGCCGGTGCATATTTTTCCTTTCTTACAATTAGACAGCAGTTCCAGGACACAACCCCCAAGGCGGGAGGAGGAGTTGGCGGCAGCAGCAGCAGCTACAGTCTTGGTTGTGTTACTTGTTGTATCTGCTCTTGCACTGAAACAGACTTATTCAAACAGTTCCCGCACATGCCAGCAACACCCTGTAAACCATTGTTTTGATTCCAGCGCTGCTACCTTTGAAGTGTTGCAGGTACCTCCCTTTGAATCACTTATTGCCAAAGTATGGCTCAGCTGGACAAAAGATTGATTTCTGAGGTGACCAGATCTTGTGTATAGAAACTTAAATTTCAGGGGGAATTAAAATATAAGTCTATTAAAACTGAATACAGATTTTTAAAATTAATTATTTTTCATGTTTTTGGGGGTATATTAAAAAGTGTTTCCCTCTGTAATAAGTGTACATAATGTTGCTATTCCTAATTTATATTCATTGATGTGTTGAATTAGGCTGGAACTTTCAAGCTTTCCTGTCTAGAGCGAGGCTTGTACATCTGTATACAGGCACTTAAATACGACTGACTTGTTTTTCAAAGGTGTGTGCAGTTTCCACTGATTTCAGTACTGTTTTCTCTGCACTTTGAAAATCAAGCCAGTTGTATTTATGTGCCTACATATGGATTTAGGATGATAACTTTAGGCACCGAAGTTTGAAAATTTCAGCCTTAATTTACAGTTTTGACCATTATATATCATAATACACCTATGTAGGTATTAAAAAGATGCAAAACTGAAAGCCCGAGAGACAGTGAATTTATAAAAAGAACCCCAGACATGTGAAAGCCTGAAAATTGTAAGTTAAGGTAAAACATTTAAAAACATCAGCTACTGGAAATTATGGAAACATGAAGCAAAGGTACTTCAAGCAACCTTCAGAGATCAATGTTCTTCAAAATCTTTTTTCACCCTTAAGTAATTCCCCCTTTACAGCCTTAACTCCAGTTAAATCAAGTTTTTTTGTTTGGGAATTGCCTTAGCTTTTTGATACTGTCAGTCACTGTTTTTAATTATTAGAGCAGGGGACTGGGAATCAGGACTGTTGGATTCTATTCATAGCTTTGAGAGAGTGTTGTCTAGTCTAGTGATGTACTTAGATGACTGGGTATCTGAGCACTGTGAAGATCTCATTAAGACAAGACTTATGCTAAGGGGAGGCTATGGCTTGGTGCCCTAAATGTAAGGGCACATTTCTGCCGTGCGGCATGTGTTTAGGGTTGCCAGGTGTCCGTTTTTTGACTGGAAAGTCCAGTCGAAAGGGATCTAGGCAGTTCTAGGCAGCACTGGTGACTGGGCCGCTAAAAGTCCAGTCGGTGATCCAGCGGGGCCAAGGCATGCTCCTTGACAGCCCTGGCTCCACACAGCTCCCAGAAGCAGCCGGCATGTCCAGCTTCTAGGGGCAGGGGAGCCCACACCCTCTCCTGCACTCCAAGCGCCAGCCCCAGCCATCAGCCCCATCTTGCACCCCAAACTCCTCATCCCTGGCCCCACACCAGAGCCCACACCCCCAGCCAGAGTCCATACCCCCTCCCGCATCCCAACCCCCTGCTCCAGGCTTCAGTCCCCCCCTGCACTTCATACCCCTTGACCCCAGCCCAGAATCCCCTCTTTCACCTCTAACCCCTCATCCCAGGCCCCACGCTGGAGCCCACACCCCCAGCGAGAGCTCACATCTCCTCCTGTACCCCAACCCCCTGTCCCAGCCCTGAGCCCCCTTCTGCACTCCAAACCCCTTGGCCCCAGCCCAGAGCCCACTTCTGGATTCCAAATCCCTCATCTCTGACACCCCCAGCTGGAGCCCTCACCCCGTTCCGCACCCCAACCCCCTGCCCCAGACTGGTGAAAGTGAATGGGGCTGGGGGAGAGTGAGTGACGGAAGGATGGGGGATAGAGTGAGTGGGGGCAAGGCCTCAGGGCAGGGCAAGGGTGTTTGGTTTTGTGTGATTAGAAAGTTGGCAACCTTGGACTGGACACCAAAAATCCGGTTACTGCAGTGCCTCTGCCACCAACAGGGTGGGAAGAGCAGCTGCTGCTGGAGGAGGAGGGTTCCTGACAGAGCATGACATTTGAGGAGGGGGGCTGGCAGCTGGGCTTGCCACCTGTGATGGCCCATCCCACCTTCTCGGACACCTGAGGCCCCGGCTCTCTCTGTCCCCTCGCTCCAGGGACAGACATACCCCCACCCCGCTGCACCCCAACTGAGCTGGCAAGCTCTGCATCAGTTCCTCCCACCCCAGTTCTGCAGGCGACAGGTGAGTTCTGGGGAGTGGGAGTAAGCGACAGGTGGGCCTGTAGTGTTCGGTTTTGAAAAAATGTAAAGTCAACGACCCTACATGTGTTGTAATTTCCTGTGTTCTCCTCAACACCCAGGAATTCCTCCAAAGGCTATCCCTTACCACCACCAGGCAGACTTCCAAAGGAAAAATTTGTGTAAGCTAGTATGTTAGTTTCCAGCGTAATACCTAGACTTCCTGTTGGTCTGTTATACCACAGCAATTGGGATCAACTGAAGTGCTTGAGCTGGCAGTCCCATGTTTTAAACAACGTCATCATAGTGTTAGATTTTGTTTATTCTGTATATGGAGCATGATTCTTTAAAGTGTGATTCTACTCTGGAAAATTATGTTATAAAATAGTATCGATAGCAACCGTGTGTGGAACTTGGAAGGAAGAGCACTAGTTGCTGGAGGAAAGAGTTTGGAGGAGGCACTAGAAACTCAGTCTGGATGCACATGGCTAGAATACTAATTCAATCTGCAGCATCTCTGTAAATAGCTCTCTAGATAAAGAGCTGGTTTAGTTTTACCAGCAAGGAGTCCTTTTATGTTATTACCAGTCACATGGTACTTACTTTCCTCTTCATTGGATCAGCTTCTTATGTGTGTTCAGTGTAGGGTTGCCAACTTTGTACTTGCACAAAACCAAACACCCTTGCCTTGCCTTGCCCTGCCCTGCCCTGCCCCACCCCTCCTCTGAGGCCCCACCCCCACTCACTCAATACCCCTTCCCTCTATCACTCACTATCCCCATCCTCACTCACTCATTTTCACTGGGCTGGGGTAGAGGATTGGGGTGCAGTGGGGTAAGAGCTCTGGCTGGGGGTGCAGACTGTGGTGTGGGGCTGGGAGATTTGGGGTGCAGGAGGGGGCTGCGGGCTGCGGGGTTCGGAGTGTGGGAGGGGGCTCTGGGCTGGGGCAAGGGGTTAGGGTGCAGGGGAGGGAGAGCTCTGGCGGGGGGTGCAGACTCTGGGGTGGGGCTGGGGATGAGGGGTTTGGACTGCAAGAGGGTGCTCCGGGCTGGGATCGAGGGGTTTGGAGGGTGGGAGGGGGATCAGGGCTGGGGCAGGGGGTTGGGGCATGGGAGGGGGTCTGGGGTGCAGGCTCTGGGTGGCACTTACCTCAAGCATCTCCCAGAAGCAGCGGTATGTCCCTCCTCCAGCTCCTATGCGGAGGCACAGCCAGGCGATTCTGCACACTGCCCCATCTGCAGGTGCTTCCCCCGCAGCTCCCATTGGCCACAGTTCCCGGCCAATGGGAGCTGCGGGGGCAGCACTTGAGGCAGGGGCAGCATGCCGAGCCCCCTGGCTGTCCCTCCATGTTGGAGCTGGATGGGGGACATCCCATGGCTTCTGGGATCCGCGCAGAGCCATGGCAGGCAGGGTGCCTTCCTTAGCCCCACTGTGCTGCTGACTGAACTTTTAATGGCCCAGTCAGTGGTGCTGACTGGAGCCAACAGAGTCCCTTTTCAGCTGGTCATTCCTGTAGAAAACCTAGTTCAGTAGCTTATCTGCTTACTTTCATGACCAAAATAAGTTTTTACAGCTTTTTACTGCTGTTAGCCATGCAGAGCCAACATGATCTAAGAAACTGGGCTAGATACTATACCTTCTTGTGCATCATCATCAGGATAATTTACTAAATTACTTGTGCTGACTCATTGATGGCACAGTTGAAAACCATTAAAGGCACAAACCCAGTGAGATCATAATCTATGCTGCAAGATCTATGTCACTGAGGCTGATGCACAAGAAAAAGAGGCTGTAAAACTAGCAGGTAGAAAAAATATTTTTCCTTGTAACCTGAGAACATTTGACATGCAAATCACCAAGACACAGTAAACATAGATTTCTATTTTTACAGAGCCTCTGTTCAGAATTGAATCACACTTTAAAGTTTGAGGAAGTAAAAGTGGCTGCCATCAGTCATGCTGTTTTATAAAACTAACAAGTCCTCTGAAGTGATAGCTTAGCCCATCTGTATAAGAATGTTTGTATCTGATTAAAAAGAAAAGGAGTACTTGTGGCACCTTAGAGACTAACCAATTTATTTGAGCATAAGCTTTTGTGAGCTACAGCTCACTTCATTGGATGCATACTGTGGAAAGTACAGAAGATCTTTTTATACACACAAACCATGAAAAAATGGGTGTTTACCACTACAAAAGGTTTTCTCTCTTATGCTCAGATAAATTGGTTAGTCTCTAAGGTGCCACAAGTACTCCTTTTCTTTTTGCAAATACAGACTAACACGGCTGTTACTCTGAAACCTGTATCTGATTAGAGTTCTATCTCTTGCAAAAGAACGAATAAAGTCTGTCTGTCATTTCATATCTTCCATTTGATGTGTGGTTGTCAGAGTCTGTGAGGAATGGATAATTCCACTACGTGATAACCAAAAATATGAAAATCCATCAGTTGTCGTCGTCTTTATTTCTAATTTATTTCTGGCTTTCACCAATGATTGTTAACTGTGAGAGTGAATAGCTTCAAATTGGAGGGTGCTTCTTGGGATCCTCTGTTCAGGAGTTTGACTGGGAAAGTCTTTCTTTCTTTCTTGCAATGTGTTAGGTGCTTCATGGTGAATACTTTGTGTTACTGTTGAATTAATCAGTTTCTTCAGCAATCTTTCAAACATCTTTAGGAGAGATTAGTGAGTTCATGAAAGACAAGGTGGGTGAGGTAATATCTTTTATTGATATTGGTGAGAGAGACACAAGCTTTTGAGCCACAATTCCCCTGAAAATCACAGCTCAGCGATGGAAATTTACAGACACACCAGCTTGAACATTTTTCAGTTCCTTCCCCTTTTTCCCCCTCCCTCTGTCTTATCTAGTTTCAGGCATCCTTGGATAACAGAAGTTCAGTTCCTTCAGCTCAGTTCATGGCTGCCTGCTGAAATCTCTTGCAGACATTTTAATAGTTATTTCTTATGTATGTTTCTTACAAACAAAAGGTCATGTGTGCTATTCCTTATTATATTGATTGTTGTTGGGCAGGTGAGAGCAACAGTGCTAAGTGTGTTTTAAATTACATTTATAGTGTGCTTTTCCTCCCAAAATATATTACTTTTCAGACTTTTATATGCACAGGAATCACTTCCAAAAACACTAAAATGCTGTGTCCTATCTCATCTTTAATCTTATCTTAAAACCCCAGTAGCAGTACCCCCAACTATTATTTGTAGGATTTGTTCTGAAATAACAACTGAAATTGGAACTGATTTTGCATTCCAGATCCTTCAAAGGTCAGGATAATTAGTTCATGCCCATCTTTACACCTTATTTGTCTTTTCCTATGGCCTCAAACAAGTTTTTTCCTCTCTCTCAGCTTCATTTGCTTCATCTGTAAATTGTAGTTAATTATACTTATCTTCCTTTGTAAAATGCTTTTATATATCTGTATGTTATTACTGAATTTATTAAGTAGTTATACTTAGAGTTGGGGAAAATTTTCCATGTGAATCATTTATGCATTGCAAAGTGAAGGTTCAGATAGACTGGTTGGGGGAAAAAAATTGGAAATGCTGAAATAGTTTGTCTCCTCTAAAGTTAACAAAATTTATACTTTGCTTTAAAGCAGCTAACAAGATAATGCTCATGAAATATCCTCTCTTAATATATTATTAGATTGCCATAGATGATCCAACAGCTTTGCCTACCCTACAAAAACTAGGACCCATAATTGACCACTTCTGTATCTCCACTGGGGGTAGCAATAGTAGTAACTGTGGTGTAGACAGGACTCAGGCACATTTTACCACACAGTCATGGAATCCTCAGGGAGTAGTTACATACCACAATAGAAGAACACACTGGTACTACATAACAGCCTCCACTATTGCTGTCTCTGGTGAGGCTGCAATTATGGTGAACTATGTATGGGTTCTAATTTTGCTGTTTAGAAACAATCGGCAAGGTCATGGATCTCCAGGAATTTTTGTTCATCTCATGTACTCACTAAAATTAGGGAATTTCCATCCAAATGATCTTTTAGGGAAAACAAGGAGATCTAATTTCAGTTTGACGGGGTGGGGTGGGAGAATTATCCGGAGGTGCCGACTTTCTACTGTGCCCGGGGATGCTCGAACTCTGTTCTGCCCCAGGCCCTGCCTCCACTCCACCCCTTCCCCAAGGCCCCACCTCTGCCCCGTCTCTTCCCACCCCTGCTTTGCCCCCACTCCACCCCTGCCCTGCCTGTTCCTGCACCATTCTGTCCCTTCCCCACCCCCACCCCCGAGTGCACCCTGCCCTCACTCCTCCCCCTCCCCCACCCATGCCTCCTGCACACCATGGAACAGCTGATCTGCAGTGGGCAGGAGGCTCGGGGGGGGCTGCCAGTAGGTGCTGAGCACCCACCATTTTTTCCCTGTGGGTGCTCCAGCTCTGGAGCAGCCACAGAGTCAGCGCCTATGAAATTATCAAAGATGTATCTAGGGAGCTGTTGTCAGGAATCAGAGCTTACAGCAGAGCCAGTCTCCAGGCAACTTAACAAGCACAGCTTGTTGACTGCCTAGTTGGCTACACCACTGGACTGGTTGACAGAGTCAGCAGACTGGCTCTTAAGACCAGCAGCAGCAGTTCAATGGCTGCCTCAAAGCATTTGCCTCTGGCTGAGATAACTCCTGTGCTGCCTTGTTCCAGTCCTGCTCCTGTGTTGGACTCAGCCTTGCCTCATTCCAGGTAACCTGGTTCTGACCCTCAGCTCCAATTCCTGACTTCTGACTTGAGCTGTGATCCTTGGCTCTGGCACCTGGCCTCAGACTCCAGCTCTGACCCTAGGCTCCAATTCCTAGCTACCGATGCCTGCTCTAAGCACTAGGCACGGATTGTCCACATTCCAGTCACTGACAGCTGTAGTACAATTGAGACCTGACTGGGCAGAAATGAGTAAACGGTTTGTTCTCTCTGACACAGCTCAAGTGAGAGAACTCTCACTTTTAAGCTTAACAGTATAATCGTCTCATGATCCAGTTCATTTATGCATTGTAATTAACACAAGCTGTAAACTTTGGGAAGATTCTTCTGGTATAAAGAACCCAAAACAAATACAATCTTCAGACTAGTCAGGTTGCAGCTTATACTAAGAAAAGAATAACTACCTGCACCATTTAAGGGCATATATATGGGGCCTGCATCTTTAGTTCCTGTGCAATCAAAAATCCCATTAGGAACTGTGAAACCTGTTCCTATCCCCGCTCACAGGAAAGAATTTAAAGCCTCACAGAGGAGGGCAAGAAGAATAGCCTTGAAATGTAATAGATACTCAAATTCCATGGCAAACTCAGGGGAATAACTGTGCATATTCTGGGATGTCTGCAAGGAGAACCTGCCCCTTCCCTGGCAGAATGGATGCTGCTGATGGCTCCATTGTAGGCAGGTGCACATTTACCCCCTTTTGAGGGGGATGAGAAGCCCAGGAGGGAAGTTAAAACTGCTTGGAAATTCTCTGGCTCCACCCTGCTCTGTACTAACAGATCCCCAGCCATGAAGTGTCTGCCCAGAGACCCCCATAGAGTTCCAAAAAAGTGGAGCAGATTGGTGGTTTTCAACCTGTGGTCCGAGGATCCCTGGGAGTCCAGACTATGTCTACGGGATCCGCAAAGGGTTGTTGTTACCACAGAACAATGGTTTTCAACAGGGGTCCACGGACAACATCTATGATTTCCAAAGGCATCTGTACCTCCATTTGAAATTTTTTAGGGGTCTGCAAATGAAGAAAGGTTGAAAACCACTGCTGTATGAGATTAGCCTTGCTTCTGGTGGCTCCTTTGTGATCTGTTGTTTTAGCGACTTTAAATTCTTGAGCACTTCCAGGAGGAATCTTCAGGAGTTTAGAGTTTCGACTTCTACACACAAATGACATCCACAGAGAGAAACATGGGGACCACATTATGAACTGCACACACAGTGGGCTGAATGCAGAAATGATATGTAAGGTGGTGAAGTTCTATGTAGTAGGTGGGTGTGTGGATATTTAGGTCTTGAACTAAATCCTGTTGTCAGTTATGCTGATGTAAACACAGAGTAACTCTATTTACACCAATATAACTGAGTGCAGAATGTGTCCCACTGTCTTAAACTTGCTACTCTTTTCCTGTTTGAGCTCCAATTTTTATATTTGTTCATTTTTCACTAAAATATAGCTAAATTCTTTTGACTCTCGATGTGTCATGATACACTGTGGGAGTGCTCATGTGAAAAACAGAATAAAGCCAGTGAAGCAAATCAAGTTACAGCCAGCAACAAAAGTTGTTTATAACAATTCTTGGCAGAGTTGGTTATTTGAAAGGTTTCAGAGTAACAGCCGTGTTAGTCTGTATTCGCAAAAAGAAAGGAAGACTTGTGGCACCTTAGAGACTAACCACGAAAGCTCATGCTCAAATAAATTGGTTAGTCTCTAAGGTGCCACAAGTCTTCCTTTCTTTTTGGTTATTTGAAAGGGCAGCATTAACTTCTGCATTTTTGTGACATTCATTCTAATTTGTAACATTTGTTTTACCATTAATTTTAGGAATGTCTCTTTCTGACAACCCCACTTCTTTAATGTGCTTTGGAATTACACATCTATCCGAGGCATGTATATAGGCAAAATGTATTAACTTTTTATGGGGAAAGAAGGTTATGAATCTTTGGAAACGCATTCTTTTATTGAGAAAAAACATGGTTTTTAAAATTGTTTTTAATGTAAAAAACACTTGAGTCCTTCCAAAATTATCCAAAAACATATTTATAAATTAAGAGCCAAATCTTATGAACCTTACTAATGTGAATAAACTTTGCTACCCAACTTCAGTAAGATTATAAATGTGAGTATGGGTTGCTCATTTGAGCTGGGCTCACAGGACCCTAAACCTGAAAGACATAGAATCATAGAACTGGAAGGGACCTTGAGAGGTCATCTAGTCCAGTCCCTGTACTCAAGGCAGGCCTAAGTATTATCAAGACCATCCCTGCAAGATGTTTGTACAACCTCCTCTTGAAAATCCCTAATGATGGAGATTCCACAACCTCCCTAGTCAATTTATTCCAGTGCTTAACCACTCTGACAGTTAGGAAGTTTTTCCTAATGTCCAACCTAAACCGCCCTTGCTGCAATTTAGGCCCATTGCTTCTTGTCCTACCCTCAGAGGTTAAGAAGAAAATTTTTTCTCCCTCCTCTTTGTAACAACCTTTTATGTGTAACCCTTCTGCCAGGTGAAGCCAACAGCAACAAGGGCTGGGTTCAGTATCTAGGGGTTCCTTTTCAATAATACAACACAAAATGGGCTTGAGCCCCCACCCAGTGACCTGGGACAATTAAACACCAACCCTGGGCACCTCTAAGAGGCAATATTTCCCCTCTCGCAAGCACAGAGTCTGAGTGTAGCAAAAAAATTTAATAAAAGGAGGGAATTAACTCAGCATTAATTTGGGAATATACCGCAATTAGGGCTCATAAACACAAACCATGAGCAAAAGACCCACCCCCAAGTAAGTTGGGCAGTGTCCTTTTCCCCTCAGAGTCTTAAGTCCAGCAACCCAAAAGTCCCTTTAACATGCCCGTCACTTCTCTGTACCCCACTCACAGTTGCTGTCCTTGGCCAATGCAGCCCCAGAATTCAGAGGTTCATCTGTAGAGTTCACTTCCCACCCTGTGTGGAAGGTGGCAGGTGGGGGTAAGGAGGCACCTTACACACTGCACTGCTCAGGCACTTGCTCGTCACCCCTATGGCCAATTGCCACGCCTCTGTGGGGCTCTGCTCCGGCCCTCTCCACCAGCCACCCTGCTAGCTGCTAGCCACGCCTCTCCACCAGCCGCCCTGCTAGCTGCTTGTAATACCTTTCCACCAACCACCCTGCTGATCACACCTCTCCATCAGCTGCCCTGCTGGTCATGCCTCTCCACCAGCCGCTTGCCAAGATGTCTTCAGGCCCCCCTGAGATTTCAGTTCTCAGTGATTTTAGCTGTTAGTGGAGGAGCCTCACGGCTGGTGTACCCTGGGCAGTCTCTTGCAATAAAGACACTGTCCCAAAGTAGGTCTAATTGATTTCAGCTCTGCAGTATGTAACAAGACTCTCAAGTGAGTCTAAATTAGCTCTTTTATTATACCGGGGGGGGGGGTGTCTAGGACCCTTAAACAGAAGGTACAAATACCTATCCTCACCCCCTCTCAATTAATTGGGCTTTGGAACCCAAGTCCCCTGCCTAACAAGTGCTGTTCAGTTGAGGGTGAGTCCCTCCATTGGGGTATGCCAGGTACAGTTCTGCTGGTCTCGGTTCACAACAAGGATAACAACCCTTTATTACCCCTGCCCCAACAACAAGGAGACTGGGGATCCAACACCAGCCACAAGTGATTATTTGGGCAAGCAGTCCCATCATGCTGAGCACATAGGCAGGGTGGGTGTGTCCATACAAATGAGATCAGCTTCTGAAGTCTTTTTCCACAGCTCACCACTAGATGTCACAGGAGAGCTCATCCAGACTCTGCTTACATATGTACTTGAAAACTGTTATTATGTCCCCTCTCAGTCTTCTCTCTCCAGACTAAACAAACCCAATTTTTTCAATCTTCCGTCATCAGTCATGTTATCTAGACCTTTAATAATTTTTGTTCCTCTTCTCTGGACTTTCTCCAATTTGCCCACATCTTTCCTGAAATGTGGCACCCAGAACTGGACACAATACTCCAGTTGAGGCCTAATCAGCGCGGAGTTGAGCCGAAGAATTACTTCTCGTGTCTTGCTTACAATATTCCTGCTAATACATCCCATAATTAAGTTTGCTTTTTTTTGCAACAGCATTACACTGTTGACTCATATGTAGCTTGTGATCCACTATGAGCCCCAGATCCCTTTCCGCCCTACTCCTTCCTAGGCAGTCATTTCCCATTTTTTATGTGTGCAACTGATTGATCCTTCCTAAGTGGAGTACTTTGCATTTGTCCTTATTGAATTTTATCCTATTTACTTCAGAACATTTCTCCAGTTTGTCCAGATCATTTTGAATTTTAATCTTATCCTCCAAAGCACTTGCAACTCCTCCCAGTTTGGTGTCACCCGCAAACTTTATAAGTGTACTCTCTATGCCATTATCTAAATCACTGATGAAGATATTGAACAGAACCAGACCCAGAACCGATCCCTGCAGGACCCCACTCATTATGCCCTTCCAGCATGACTGTGAACCACTGATAACTACTCCCTGGGAATGATTTTCCAACCAGTTATGCATCCAACTTATAGTAGCTTCATCTAGGTTGTATTTCGCTAGTTTGTTTATGAGAAGGTCATGCAAGACAGTATCAAAAGCCTTACTAAAGTCAAGATATATCACATTTACCACTTTCCCCCTATCCACAAGGCTTGTTTTACCCTATCAAAGAAAGCTATCAGGTTGGTTTGACATGATTTGTTCTTGACACATCCATGCTGACTGTTATTTATCACCTTATTATCTTCTAGGTGTTTGCAAATTGACTGCTCAATTATTTGCTCCATTATCTTTCTGGGTAGTTAAGCTGACTGGTCTGTAATTTTTGATTTGTTCTTTCCCTGTTATAGACTCTGATCCTACCTCATTTTCACTGGCATTCACTATGTTAGATGTTCAATCGCCACCAACCTTCTTGGTGAAAACCGAAACAAAGAAGTCATTAAGCACCTTTGCCATTTCCACATTTTCTGTTATTCATAGATTCATAGATATTTAGGTCAGAAGGGACCATTATGATCATCTAGTCTGACCTCCTGCACAACGCAGGACACAGAATTTCACGCACCACTCCTACAAAAAAACCTCACACCTATATCTGTGCTATTGAAGTCCTCAAATTGTAGTTTAAAGACCTCAAGGAGCAGAGAATCCTCCAGCAAGTGACCCGTGCCCCATGCTACAGAGGAAGGCGAAAAACCTCCAGGGCCTCTTCCAATCTGCCCTGGAGGAAAATTCCTTCCCGACCCCAAATATGGCGATCAGCTAAACCCTGAGCATATGGGCAAGATTCATCAGCCAGATACTACAGAAAATTCTTTCCCAGGTAACTTGGATCTTACCCCATCTAAAACCCATCACAGGCCATTGGGCCTATTTACCATGAATATTTAATTACCAAAACCATGTTATCCCATCATACCATCTCCTCCATAAACTTATCGAGTTTAATCTTAAAGCCAGATAGATCTTTTGCCCCCACTGCTTCCCTTGGAAGGCTATTCCAAAACTTCACTCCTCTGATGGTTAGAAACCTTCGTCTAATTTCTAATCTAAATTTCCTAGTGGCCAGTTTATATCCATTTGTTCTTGTGTCCACATTGGTACTGAGTTTAAATAATTCCTCTCCCTCTCTGGTATTTATCCCTCTGATATATTTATAGAGAGCAATCATATCTCCCCTCAGCCTTCTTTTAGTTAGGCTAAACAAGCCAAGCTCCCTGAGTCTCCTTTCATAAGACAAGTTTTCCATTCCTCGGATCATCCTAGTAGCCCTTCTCTGTACCTGTTCCAGTTTGAATTCATCCTTCTTAAACATGGGAGACCAGAACTGCACACAGTACTCCAGGTGAGGTCTCACCAGTGCCTTATATAACGGTACTAAAACCTCCTTATCCCTACTGGAAATACCTCTCCTGATGCATCCCAAGATGACATTAGCTTTTTTCACAGCCATATCACATTGGCAGCTCATAGTCATCCTATGTCATAGTCATCCAATACTCCAAGGTCCTTTTCCTCCTCCGTTACTTCTAGTTGATGCGTCCCTAGCTTATAACTAAAATTCTTGTTATTAATCCCTAAATGCATGACCTTACACTTCTCACTATTAAATTTCATCCTATTCCTATTACTCCAGTTTACAAGGTCATCCAGATCCTCCTGTAGGGTATCCCTGTCCTTCTCTAAATTAGCAATACCTCCCAGCTTTGTATCATCTGCAAACTTTATTAGCACACTCCCACTTTTTGTGCCCAGGTCAGTAATAAAAAGATTAAATAAGATTCGTCCCAAAACCGATCCCTGAGGAACTCCACTGGTAACCTCCCTCCAACTTGACAGTTCACCTTTCAGTAGGACCCGTTGTAGTCTCCCCTTTAACCAATTCCCTATCCACCTTTCAATAATCCTATTGATGCCCATCTTATCCAATTTAACTAATAATTCCCCATGTGGCACCGTATCAAACGCCTTACTAAAATCTAAGTAAATTAGATCCACTGCGTTTCCTTTATCTAAAAAATCTGTTACTTTCTCAAAGAAGGAGATCAGGTTGGTTTGGCACGATCTACCTTTTGTAAAACCATGTTGTATTTTGTCCCATTTACCATTGACTTCAATGTCCTTAACTACCTTCTCCTTCAAAATTTTTTCCAAGACCTTGCATACTACAGATGTCAAACTAACAGGCCTATAATTACTTGGATCACTTTTTTTCCCTTTCTTAAAAATAGGAACTATGTTAGCAATCCTCCAATCATACGGTACAACCCCTGAGTTTACAGATTCATTAAAAATTCTTGCTAATGGGCTTGCAATTTCTTGTGCCAATTCTTTTAATATTCTTGGATGAAGATTATCTGGGCCCCCCGATTTAGTCCCATTAAGCTGTTTGAGTTTCGCTTCTACCTCAGATATGGTGATGTCTACCTCCATATCCTCATTCCCATTTATCATGCTACCATTATCCCTAAGATCCTCTTTAGTCTTATTAAAGACTGAGGCAAAGTATTTGTTTAGATATTGGGCCATGCCTAGATTATCCTTGACCTCCACTCCATCCTCAGTTTTTAGCGGTCCCACTTCTTCTTTCTTTGTTTTCTTCCTATTTATATGACTATAGAACCTTTTACTATTGGTTTTAATTCCCTTTGCAAGGTCCAACTCTACTTGACTTTTAGCCTGTCTCACTTTATCCCTACATATTCTGACCTCAATAAGGTAGCTTGCCTTACTGATCCCTCCCTTCTTCCACTCCCTATATGCTTTCTGCTTTTTCTTAATTACCTCTCTAAGATGCTTGCTCATCCAGCTTGGTCTACAACTCCTGCCTATGAATTTTTTCCCCTTTCTTGGGATGCAGGCTTCCGATAGCTTCTGCAGCTTTAATTTAAAATAATCCCAGGCCTCCTCTACCTTTAAACCCATAAATTCTTCAGTCCAATCCACTTCCCTAACTAATTTCCTTAATTTTTGAAAGTCAGCCCTTTTGAAATCAAAAACCCTAGTTGCAGATTTATTTTTGTTAATCCTTCCATTCAGTTTGAACTGAATTAGCTCATGATCACTTGAGCCAAGATTATCCCCTACAACCATTTCCTCTATGAGGTCCTCATTACTCACCAAGACCAAATCTAAAATGGCATCCCCTCTAGTCGGTTCAGCAACTACTTGCTGAAGGAATCCATCAGCTATCGCATCTAGGAAAATCTGAGCCCTATTATTATTACTAGCACTCGTCCTCCAGTCTATATCTGGGAAGTTAAAGTCTCCCATGATCACACAGTTTCCATTAGTATTTACTTTATTAAAAACATTAAAAAGGGCTCTATCCATATCCAGATTAGATCCCGGCGGTCTATAGCACACCCCAAGCACTATCCCAGGGGAGGCTCTAATAGTTTTCTTCCCCAATTTAATTTTTGCCCAGACAGACTCAGTCATATCCATTTCATCGCTTCTTATTTCTTTACATTCTATCTCATCATTGATATACAGTGCTACTCCACCACCTTTACCTTTATTTCGGTCTTTCCTAAACAGCACATACCCTTCAATACCTGTAGCCCAGTCATGACTACTATTCCACCAGGTCTCTGTTATACCTATAATATCTGGTTTCACTTCCTGCACCAGTAACTCTAGTTCCTCCATTTTGTTACCTAGGCTCCTTGCATTAGTGTACAAACATCTTAATTTTTGCTGTTTAGCCTCACTCACATTCTGTACCCTATTAGGCACGGTTATTTTACTACCAGTATAACCTATTAGACTTGTATCTACACTGCCCTTCCTCCTACCTACAGCTGTATCCACTCTTACTTCATTTTCTTTCCACTCTATGCTTAATTCTGGCGTGGAGATTACCTGGACATCTCCCAACCATCTCCCCCAAATTCCTAGTTTAAAGCTCTCTTAATCAGTTGTGCCAGCCTCCATCCTAGAAGTCTATTTCCTTCCCTACTCAGATGAAGTCCATCCCGAGAGAACTGTCCTCTATCCATGAATGCCTCCCAATGGCCATACATCCCAAAGCCCTCCTTATAGCACCACTGCCTAAGCCATCTATTGATAGTCATAATCTTGTCACACCTTTGTTGCCCTTCTCTAGGAACAGGCAGAATCCCACTAAAGATCACCTGAGCCTCAATTTCCTTAAGCGTCCTCCCCAGCCTAGCATAGTCTCCCTTAATACTTTCCAGCGAGAATCTAGCCGTATCATTTGTTCCCACATGAAGGATAATTAGGGGATTCTTTCCCGCTCCCTTTAGAATCCTTTTCAACCTCAGGTCTACATCCCGTATCTTAGCACCCGGAAGACAGCACACCCTCCTATTTTCTGGATCAGCTCTGGTTACAGGCCTATCTATTCTTCTCAGTAAAGAGTCCCCAATCACATAGACCTGCCTTTTCCTAGTGACTGTGCTATTCTCCAGTCTATCCCCTGTTCCCTCTGGCTGCAAGTTCTTTCCATTCCCATTCTCCCTTGTAATCCTTTTTAACCCATCCTGTATCCTCCTGGGGCTCATATTTGGTGTAATCTCCATTAACTCTTCCCCTTTTCCTATAGGACTAACCTCTCTTCTCTTCTTCCTTGCCCTGTCACCTTCAGTGACTACCTGCTGAGCCCCTTCTTCATTTTCCAACTCTGCAAACCTATTCTTAAGCTCTATTTCTCCTTCACTAGCCCGTCTTTTCCTCTGCCTAGTTCTTTTAGTCACATGCTTCCACTGACCACTTTCCTCACCCAGTCTCCCCTCAGAATTCCCTAGTCCTGCTTCCATCTGCAAGTCTGAGCTTTTCCCTTCAGATACCTCATGTCTTTGCTCCATAATCTGCTCAAACCCCTTGCTAAACTCTACCAGACTTTCCACCTGCATCTCCAAACCTCGGATCTTTTCCTCCATCAGCTCTATCAGACGGCACTTCATGCAGACAAAACTCTTACCAGGTGCCCCCTCCAGGATCATGTACATACCACAGCTTCCACATCCAGTCATCTTCATTGTGTCTTCTGCTACATGGGTCACTCCCACTGCCACCTCTGTATCTGTCATATCCTTCCCACCTAAATCCTGTTAATCTGGGAAACACAAACCACACCAAAACACCACCACCCACAGCAAAACCAAACCCAACACAAGCACCGCAAGACAAACTCCCCTTTCAAACTCCCACTCAAACTCCCCTGTTTACAGCTCTGTTTGCTGGCTCCTGTGCCGCTGCAGCTGTCTATGCCGCTGCAGCTGTCTGTGCCGCTGCCTGACTGGCTGCTACCTTTATAGGACCCCTTTATTGTCTTTCCCCCCACATTGAGTAACGGGCCTACTCTGTCCTTGGTCTTTCTGTTGCTTCTAATGTATTTGTAGAGTGTTTTCTTGTTTCCTTTTATGTCCCTAGCTAGTTTGATCTCATTTTGTGCCTTGGCTTTTCTAATTTTGTCCTTACATACTTGTGTTATTTGTTTATATTCATCCTTTGTAATTTGACTGAGTTTCCACTTTTTGTAGGACTCTTTTTTGAGTTTTAGATCATTGAAGATCTCCTGGGTAAGCCAGGGTGGTCTCTTGCCATACTTCCTATCTGTCCTACACAGTGGGGTAGTTTGCTCTTGTGCCCTTAATAACGTCTCTTTGAAAAACTGCCAACTGTCTTCACTTGTTTTCCCCTTAGACTTGTTTCCCATGGGATCTTACCTACCAACTCCCTGAGTTTGCTACAGTCTGCCTTCTTCAAATCCATTGTTTTTATTGTGCTGTTCTCCCTCCTACCATTCCCTAGAATCATGAACTCTACCATTTTGTGATCACTTTCACCCAAGTTGCCTTCCACTTTCAAATTCTCAACCAGTTCCTCTCTATTTGTCAAAATCAAATCTAGAACAGCCTGTAGGGAGCCGGTGTGGTCTCCCTCCAAGCCAGAGGGTGAGGAGCCACTCCCTCAGCTTGAGTGAGCAGAGCCAGACCAAGCTTACTCCACCCCCCAGAAAGGGAGGGGTGGAAGAGGAAGTACAAAAGGGGTGGCCCTTAGCCCAGTGGTGGCAGCACCAGGAGGGAGACAGACACAGGCTGATGGCTGCTCCCTGTGGATGCTGCTGCCAAACCAGGGGAAACCTGACCCAGAGGAAGGGCTCGGGCTACCAGGACTGCTGGCTGCAGCATACCTTGAGGAACTGGAGGAGCTGGGCAGCGACCCAAGCCTGAGTGAGCCTGATGCTGAGGGTGAGCTGGAGCTACCTGGGCTACTAGCGGCTGAATACCCTGATGAGTTGGAGGAACCAAAGTTATCCCCACTGTCCCAGTGGTGGGGACCCTCCCCCCCGTGCCACTGTCAGGGCCCTGGGCTGGAATGCAGTGGAGCTGGGTGGGCCTGCATTCCCCTACCCCTGACACCCTTCCTCGGGGTGGCAGAACCCCAATAATGTGCTAAGGACTCTTGCCGGCGCTCCCCTGCCTGAGGGGCGCGTCACGGACTCTTGCCGGCGCTCCCCTGCCTGAGGGGCGCGTCACGGACTCTTGCCGGCGCTCCCCTGCCTGAGGGGCGCGTCACGGACTCTTGCCGGCGCTCCCCTGCCTGAGGGGCGCGTCACGGACTCTTGCCAGTACTCCCATGTTGCGCCAACTGCGATGGCACACCTCCTTCCGCTAATTCCCTGTCGAGAGAGAGGTGTGACCAGGGCCTTTTGGTGAGGCAGTAGCTCCCCGCCGCCCCCAGCAGCTTGGCGGATCAACTGAGACCGTGCTACACAGCCTCCCCTCTAGTAGCTTTCTCCACCTTCTGAAATAAATTTTTTTTCTCCAATATATTCCAAGAACTTGTTGGATAATCTGTGCCCTGCTGTGTTTTCCCAACAGATGTCTGGGTAGTTGAAGTACCCCATCACCACCAAGTCCTGTGCTTTTGATGATTTTTGTTAGTTTTTGAAAAAAAGCCTCATCCACCTCTTCTTCCTGGATTGGTGGTCTGTAGTAGACATGTTTCAGTGTCAGACAAGAGACTTTTATGTATTGTCTTTCTCTTACCGGCTGAACTCTTCATGAAAGCAGAAACTGGTAATAGAATGAAACATGAAGAAGAAAATGAATGTCTAACACATACTGCAAAGTACCAAAGAGCTTGCATTTTCATAAAAGGATCATAAAGTCAATATTAGATAATGCATATTATTTTGAACTGACATATATGCGACTAAATACAAAATAGGAGAAACTGTTTTCTTTTCACCTCACTTTCTTGTGACTCAATTCTGCAAGAAGTTGAGTGTTCATGGCTCCTATTGAAACACCTTGGCAGTTGGCACCTTGCAGATTGGGTCGTTAAATATCAGCAAATGATGGAAGTTAGAAATGAAAAAGGCCTTCCAGCTCATAGTTCATCTCCTTGACAGTGTAGGATTGTTCCCTCTTTAACATTAACTAATGTTTTGTCAAGTTCTTAAAGATCCCAAATAATGAGGTTTCCACCATTTTCTTTGGGAGATTATTTCACTGTTCAAGAGGATGTCATTGTTTGGAAATATTGTCTGATAGTCATCTTAAATTTTTCCTTTCTTAATTTCATCTCATTATTTTAGTTACATTCCTTTGTACTATCCATATCAATGAAACTTGATTAGAAACAGTTCTTGTTTAAAGCCATCATCGTAGTCTTTATATTTCATCTTTACATGTTTTTTTTAATATAGTTCTTTGTACGTCTTCAGATTGCTTAAAGACCTTGTAATTTAGGAATCTGGCAAGAAGGAGCTTCAATGAGTTCTAATTTCTGGATAAGGTATTCCTTTTTATTTATATCACTTTCTTTTGTTAAAATTAAATGTGCAGTTTGGGACAATTCAAGCCTTTCATAGTGTGAAGCCAAATAAATTCCGGATAATAAAACCAGATATGTCACACATACTTATACAGACTGTAATTATGGGTGCACTGGGATTTCTATATTAAATTGAAAATGTATGAGGTTTCATATATCTGCAGTGAAAGGAAGCAGAAACATCAAATAAATGGCTATATGATAATAGTAACAGAATTACACAGGTGTTCATGATTTTTTAGCAGAAATTTATGAGGGTGCTAGAGATTAACTTGGTGATGCCATTGAATATAAACATAACAATTCCACCTGCATTGCACATCTGCTTAGATGTGCATGAGGGTGAGATGCATGTGCAAAGGGGGTTCAGAGAAAGGTGATGAGAATCATTAAAGACTTGAAAAAACTTATATGGAGAGAGATTGAAAAGACTGGAATTGTTTATGTTAGAAAGAAGATTAATAATAAGAGATGTGATAATAGCATATAAAATTACATTTGAAAAAACGATGTTAAAAGGACATTAAGGTTACGAAGTCAAGCACTGAAAAGTCAGGAAATGCCCAAATTATGGAGGCATGTGCACTTTTGTGGAAGTGTATAGACTGTGCAAGTTTGGGCACATTTTCATGGGGACAACAAAAGACATATTCCTGACTCCAGGGTGACTACCAAATTTTAAAGTCAAAGCATGGATGCATTTGACCTTCTCAGTGAAATGGCTGTAAAACACTTTTTAACAGTGAAAAAACAATGTATTTTTCCCTAACCTCATTTTTGAAAATGTCTGAACAACTTTAGCTGAAACATTAAAGCAAAACACAATACAAACAAACAAGCCATTCAACAACAAGAATTAAAAAAAAACAAACACTCAACATGCAAAATTTCATCCCAAACGGTTTAAGCTTGACAAAGTTATAAGCAATTGAAAACAGGGTCTTACAATGGGAAGTGCCCGGGCAACTTTATAATTAGAGATATCACTACCTGCACTGTCTATATTAATGATGAATGATAGAAGGTGGATTGGGAACATCTGTTCTCCCTGTCTCATAAGCCCAAAACAATGGGACATTAAATTAAAAACTGGCAAATTAAAAACTGGTAAAAGGAAATACATTTTCATATGGTATGTAATTATACTGTGGAACTCATTGCTACAGGATGTCTTTGAGGCCAATAATTTAGCAAGCTTAAGAAAGGGAATAGACATTTATATGGATCACAAAAATATTCAAAGTTTTCATAATTAATTATAACCAGGGCTTTGGAGCTGTGCTCTGGCTCCACTCCAGCTCCAGGCAAAAACCTGAAGCTCCACTGCTCCAGAGCTGCTCCGTGCTCCGCTCCAAAGCCCTGGTTATAACACACATTTTGAAATCCTGACATTTCATAAGTCAGTCTCTAACTATTAAAGACCAGGATGAGAATTAATGTGGGGGGACAGATTATTCCACATTTACCTAGTGCAGGATTCTTATACCTTCCTCTGAAGCCTCTGGTGTGGCCACTGTCAGATAGACATCACTATTCTACTTCACTCCAAAGTCCTCAATCTCAACTGTGCACTTCTGGTGTCAAAACTGTGAAGAGGGTTCCAGGACACACAGCAGGTTTAGACGATGTAATCAGTTCATTTTAGCACAGATTGTGCCTGATCTGGCTGTCCTGACCTCACACATTAGTCCTGCATGGGCCAGGAATATGAAGGTGCGCTTTCCCAATGTTTGGGGGGATGAATGCAGTTTATTTACTCCTGTATATGGATTGTGGGTTAATGAGATCAAAAACACTTTAAAATAGCAGGTTTCAGAGTAGCAGCCGTGTTAGTCTGTATTCACAAAAAGAAAAGGAGTACTTGTGGCACCTTAGAGACTAACCAATTTATTTGAGCATAAGCTTTCGTGAGCTACAGTTCACTTCATCAGATGCATTCAGTGGAAAATACAGTGGGGAGATTTATATACATAGAGAACATGAAACAATGGGTGTTACCATACACACTGTAACAAGACAGTGATCACTTAAGGTGAGCTATTACCAGCACCCGCTGTTCCTCAGATGTTCTTGTCAACTGCTGAAAATGGCCCACCTTGATTATCACTACAAAAGGTTTTTTCCCTGGCTCTCCTGCTGGTAATAGTTCACCTTAAGTGATCACTCTCTTGTTACAGTGTGTATGTTAACACCCATTGTTTCATGTTCTCTATGTATATAAATCTCCCCACTGTATTTTCCACTGAATGAATCCGATGAAGTGAGCTGTAGCTCACGAAAGCAAGCAATGAACAATAAAACAAACACCATGTTGTATCTGCTACAGCCACTAGGTGATGCTGTTTTTCACTGCATTTGTATTGTAACAATGTGAAAACTAGATATTACTCTATATGTACAGGATTCACAAAATATTTAATTGATCAAATTGGCTGTAATATAGGCCCAATAGAGGAATAATTCAATTTTTATTTTTGTTACCAGTGATGTTCTCATTCTAACACACATCCTGAGGCAATGTGTGTCATGAATGACATTTCACTTCCTTCTATTTCAATAGAGTGCAGAGATGGAAAATAGAAATACGGTAGCTTATATTGTGTATCAAATACAAGTTCAGCTCGTAACAGTAACTCCCAGTTTTCCCAATTTATACTTTGGTACTGAAGTACTTTTATTATAAAACATACTGTTCCTGCTGCCTCATGAACCAAATCACTACTTTTCTTGTTATTGTTGGGCTATCTTTCCCAGCAGACACCTTTTCTGGCCAGATGACAAATGTTATCAAATCAAACAATGATTTTGTTCTGATGGTTTTGTTTTATGCCAGATAGCAGTCTGACTCTAGGTGATTTTACAACTTTTTTTCTGGTTATTAGATTTATATTTTTTAGACATTGATTTTGTTACTGTAATTGTAATTACAACAAAGCCAGCCATGAATCTGTAAACATTATTCACATGGCTCTCTGCCTTGCTTTTTGAAAAGTATCAAATTTGTTATTCATAATTAAAATGGGTCCTTCAAAAACAGTTATTCAGCAAAGGAGAGTATTTTGGGATGATTTACTAGAGTGAACATTTCTGTCATTTTGCTGCGTTCAAAGGGCCAAGTCCTTAATTGAGCAAAATTCCCATTTCTGTTGATGGGCGTGTTGCTAGATTAAGGACGATAGAATTTGACGCCAGCTAATGCCTGATATCTTCATTTCCCTGTAGTTCGTATGGAGGCCTGGGCTTAGGCAACAGGGGCCTCAATTTGAACTTGACTTTAAAAAAAAAAATCTATTGATTTTTAGTGCATTAGTTTTCCCTCTACTATCAGCAGTAGTTGCACCTTTACGGTGACGAAACAACTAATGATTTACCCTGGAAAGCTGTCAGAAAAGAAGACATGAGTATGTACTAAGTTGAAGTCATGTGCATCTTCTTTTGTTGCCTATCATGTAATTTCTGAAAACATACAAAAGCATGCAAAAGCTGTTTTTCACATTTGGCTGTACCAAACATTCCATGCAGCAAAAATCTCTTAATTGTTTGTTATAACCCTACCAGTGGAAACATCCACTTGAATACTATAGAACTGTAAATGGTTAACTTTGAAATAACCAATTCTAAGCAGTAAGGCACACTAGAGGCCAGATATTACTGTAATCTAATTGCATGTCTTGCATATGTTATGAAACCCAAAACTGGAAATGCAAGCACAGCAGCTTTGTGCTGGGGCCTGAGAACCAGAATGTGAAATTGACATGTTTCACTGTCTGTTTCACTGTCTAAGTAGAGTTAAATGAAAAAAAAAATGAACAGTATAAACAGTGAAAAATAAATCTGATTAAAATTTTTTTTCACTTGTAATAATAAAATGTGTTAGTAACATAAAGCCAAATCCTGAGAGTTACTGAAAACCTACATCTCTGACTGATTTCAGTTTTTGGACTGCAGTCCTGGGTGCTCAGTATCTCTGAAGATTTGGCCAGAGGTATGGACATTTTTTAAAAAAGTGTATGTTTTGTATCTTGGATCCTGACAACTTCTTTCTAAACATATATGTATAATCAGCTGCTTGAAATATTCCCTTGGTACTACAGTATATGGTAGTCTGAGCACATGTAGTAGGAGGCACTTTATCAATAACAAATGTTTTTATTTTTATACTTTGAGATAAAACAATGGTTGGAATGTTTGAGTGGAACAGAGCTGTAAAAATATTTATTCTGTAGTGAAAAAAAAAATTCTTGATGCTTTTGTTCCCCCAGAAAAAAATTATAAATAGGGTCCTTGTCTATGACTAGGACTCCTAGGATTAAGAAAATACAAATTAATAATGATAATGATCCCTTTATAAGATAATTGTGTGTCAGAATCAGAGAATACCATTTCCCCATTTAACCAAAAGAAAGCCTTGAGCCTAATATCTCTTTTCACATTTTAAATTAATAACTGATACATATATCATGGGATTATCAAAACCATCTAGGAAAATCTATGGAGTCTCTAATGGGCCATGCAGAGAAAGTGGCTTACCCCACCCCCAGAGAGGTGTATATTTACTATACACTGCACAGGCAGTGATCATGTTCACCTATAGCCTGATGGTGAACAGCCCCATGCATCCCCCTCTCTGCTGCCATCCGAATTAAGAGTAAGAGGGATCTGCATGGAGGGCTGTTCATAATGGATATTGCTAAATCACAGGGCACATGAGCATAAACATGTGGAGCATGCCCCTTTGCCTCTAGGCAACACATCATCAAAATGTTCTTCCTTGGTGCTTGGGTACAGAGAGCATGCAGAGTGATTCCTCTGTAATGCGTCAAAAGGCCAGATCAAGTAAGCTTCTACTTCATGTTCCTGCTGCTGAATTGCTGATTCATCCCTTAGTCACTCTTATCACAAAGGCAAAATGCATATTACAATATTAAATTTTATTAGGAAATTCAACCTTTATTCTGTTTCAACTAGAGTGTTTAGCAGTTTCAGTGACAAGCAAGCACCACATATCTGGTGGGGGGGCTTCCTCTTTAGGGCTCTTCCATATAATGTGTCACTGGATCCACCATGCCCATTCTTTCAGTTTGTCACTGCCTCTAATTACCATCTCAGATAAATTTATAGACTAGAGCCTCAAAAATATCCTATTGCTTTCCAGTTGTTCAGCATTAGATTTGCATCACAGAAACTTCCTTTAGCCACCCTAATCTTAGTAAAGTCTTGAGCTCCGTAGTGGCCCTTCTGCAAAGGATCATGGGGTGAATTTGCTCAAATTGATTCAGGGAAGTAAAAAGTACACCTCTGTCTGCCTTCCTGGCTCCTGTGACCCAGGGAGTATTCCCCTGAAGGAGAACAGAGTGTGGAACTGCTGCCTGACTTCCTTTGGGAAGCTATAATTTCTGCTGGAGACTCCATAGGAATCTCACTAGCAAAGGCTGTTGAAGAGATGTGCTGAATCAGTGCATTTTCCTGGCCAGATCCTCTCAATAGCCATTTTTAGGGCTATACTGACCTATGTCTTCCCTCCCTAGCAGATAAGACATTGTAGCTGTTGAGACTGTGCATTCCTCCAACAAAAACTCAGATTGAATTCTGGCCTTGTGAGTTTTTGTTAACCTTTCTGAGCAGCACTCTTCAGGTAAGTGCAGCAGTGTGGCTCATTGCATCAGTTAACAGGTCATATTACACAGCAGATACTCAACTGAATGAATCCATGCATATATAACAGGTACCATGAGGTGATCCTTTCCAACACTGCTCCTCCTAATATCAAGTGACAAGTTGCCTTGCAGAATCTGCTCCTTAGGGTGCAAGACATGCCGTATCTATTCCTGTTTAAAGATTGTTTATTCCACCGAACCACCATCTCAGCTCAAGTTTGGACAATTCCTCTTAGGAACTTCAATATCACCTCCAGGTGGCAAGAACAAGCTTCAGACATAATCAATGGCTATCTTGTGATCCAACAGTGTAGCCCTCTGGTTTTGATCTTTCACGTTATCTTCAGGTAAAGCTCAATTGCTTCAGATGTGGAGTGATCAGACATGCTGCTAGTAACTATGAGTGTGGTCTTTGGGACTCTCCCTTTTGCTGCTGTGGCCAATTAGAAGATTTAGGCCACATAGTTGTAGGCTACACCCATTGACAAGGGCTGCTGGTTCCCTTAATTTTGCATTTTAATTTGTACTTTGTCTTTTGGAGACAAATTAGTGGCTGGATTAGTGGATTAGTGGCTTTTGCTAACTAGGTTTTAAGGTTCCTTACAGAAGTACATTGACAAATCATGACAGTTAAGAAAAAAAAATTGATACAAATGTTTTTTTCCCCTAACTTCAGGATGGTCACAGGACTTTTACTGAAAAGACAATTTTATCTTACCCTTCTCTTTGCTTTAACCTTTAACAAGTCAAGGGAACAAACACTAGATTGTGTCTGTGTTAAGAGACAATAAAGTAAGGCAAATTTATGTTGCAAGAGGGTGTTTGATTATGAGCTAATAGTACAATGTTCAGGGCAAAATATCTGCCTAAGAAAAATTCTCTTATCCCACAGGCAGCCAGAAAAACATTTTAATAACTTCTAAACAGGCACGAGTAATAATACCTTATTGTGATGTTAAAGTAACCTGTCTGCAAGTTTTATCTTAAACTGGAAAATCATAAGCAAGGTTACTATGTGACTGAAAACCTGCACAGTTATGAATAAGTAGTCCAATGATTAAGATAAAACCTCCATTTAGTGATCACAGGTCACTCTTTTGGATTAAAGTGATACAGCTAAATAATGTTGTAATGTTCAAAAACTTGAGCTTGGTTAGCCATCAGTTCAGAAACCTCATCCAAATTCCATTGACGTCCATGAGATTCTTTCCATGGATTTAGTGGATTATAGATAAGGCCTCAGATGAACGCTGGAGCAGCAAGCACTAATAATCACATCCACCCAAAGGATGCAGTGCTGTAAAATAGTACATATCTATTCCGCCACCATTTAAAGTCAACCACATCTGGGGTGAAACATAGCAACAATGTGCAATATTTTAGGACAGTGAATAATACTGGATCCATTTGCAACTAGAAAGAGACTTTGAGTAGAATGTTATTACCCAAGTTGGAATTTGGCCAGGATACAAGAGTTAATATGTATCTAAAAAATAGTGTTGGGGCTCTTTTAATCATCACCACAGCAAACAGGACTTCTGTTTTACATCCATGGATCAATGCTGCAAAGTTCTGAATATTCTGGCTCAATCCACTCTAGCCTGTGCTTAATTTTTAGCATGTGAATTAACCAATTGCTTAAGTGGGATTACTAATAGCCTTCAAATTGAACACACATTTAAGTCCTTTGTTGCATTGGGCCAGAATGCTCAGTACTTTGAAGGGCAGAGTTGTTAATCGGAAATGTTGCATGCTGTAGCACTGATTTAGTAGTGATTTAGAGAAAAGTGTCACTAACGCCACTTCAAGTGCTTGCACATATCCATTCCAGTGTAGGTGGCTGGAATTTTTTCCCTTAGTGTTATCTGTTGGATTGGCTCCAATGTCTTCTAGTGCCACACACTCCTTCTTACCACCCGTGACAGTTGTTAGAACTTCCCTCATTGCTCAGGCAATTTCTCTTCTGTTTCTTGTGTATGTAGAGATTGTAGTTTACTTAGTTTGTTAGTTAGTAGTAGTTTTAGTAGTTAGTGAGTTTTGGACACCTCCACACTTAATTGGAGAGGCTTGTCTGCTCCTTGTATTGAAGTATGCCTTGGTCACCAGGCTTCAAGCCCCTTCTGCAGCAAGGCGATGCCCAGGAGCAACCCACACTCGAGGTGTCTCAGGTGCTCAGAGGAAACTCATTGGAAAGACAATTGCCAGATCTGCAGGGACTTCAGATCGCACACCAAGAAAAACCAGGAGGCAAGGTTGAAGGTCCTCCTCATTGAGGCAGCCCTAAGACCAGCATCAGAACCATGCTCAGACTCAGCACCAAGCACTTCAGCTTCGGTTTGGAATGCTCCTCCTGCCATTCAAGAGTCTTGGCACTGATCCTCCTCCCCAGTGCTTAAGAAGAAGTACCGTAAGCAGCAGAAGAGTTGTTCTTCTTTGAGTGCTTGCTCATATCAATTCCAGTTAGGTGCGTGCATGCTGCGTGCACAGTTCGCCAGAAGGTTTTTCCCCTAGCAGCACCTGTCAGGTCAGTTCTGGAGCCCCCGGAGTCATGCCTTCACGGCGCCACATATAAGGCCCTGCCAACCCACTGCCTTTCCAGTTCCTTCTTACCGTCAGTGATGGGCGTCAGAACGTTTTGTCTCTCGTTTTCAACAAGCAATCCTCTCGTGTATTTTCTGTAAATAGTTAAAGAATTTAAGAATTGTTGTAGTTAGACATCTGAACTTGGAGTACTGGGGGGGGGGGGGAATGTTTCCCTCCCCCGCTTCCCTGTCCCTCTCCTGGGCCCGGGGCATGTCTCGGACACAGGGGTTTAAGCTGTGCAGGGTTTGCCAGAAGCCTATGCCAAAGGGTGACCCACACTCGGCTTGTCTAAAGTGCTTCAGGGAGTCCCATTAAGAGACAGGTGCAAGATCTATAGGAGCTTTTGCGCCCACAAAGGAGGAGAAGTTGCTGCTAATGAAAGCAGCTCTCTGCCCTCAGTCTGAGGTGAGCCCCATGGATGTGGCACCAGGCTCCTCAGTCTCAGTGCACAGCACGCCGCCTTCGGTCCAGGAGGTGCTGAGGAAGGACTCTGGGTTCAGAGAACCGCAGCACCGGCATTCCCTGGCACCAAGCATGGCACAGGATCAATCTCAGCACTGTTCACAGTCTCCTGTTCCAAAGAAGCACAGGAAGATTGACACAGGGCGCTCCCCTTCCCATGCACGTGAACATGAACCCAAGGGAGGGAGACCAGGGCAAGACCGTACCTCCCCTCTAGCTCAACGGCTGGCACCTTCAACTCTGAGCCCACTGGAGGGACCATTGAGTCCGGTGACACTGGAGGAGATGCAGGTGGAGGATTTGGACCTCCTGTCCACACCCAAGACTTATGAGGCAGCACGGGACCCGATAACATTGACAGGCCCGCACTCCCCTGACCACGGTGTCATGGCATCGGTCCCGAGTCCCCAAATGACTCAGAAGCCACTGGTGAAGTCCAGAGGCAAGCTGGCTATCACTTGGCAATGATCTACAATGCCTCGGCACTGATCCCCAGCACCAACAGGCACAGTGCCACCATGGTCCCTGCACGCAGACTCATTGGAGTCGGCATCGGACACTGACTCATACATGTCCCAGAGAAGCCAGCACTCCCAGTCAGCAGAGATAGAATCATAGAATATCAGGGTTGGAAGGGACCTCAGGAGGTCATCTAGTCCAACCCCCTGCTCAAAGCAGGGCCAATCCCCAACTAAAGCATCCCAGCCAGGGCTTTGTCAAGCCTGACCTTAAAAAACTCTAAGGAAGGAGATTCCACCACCTCCCTAGGTAACCCATTACAGTGCTTCACCACCCTCCTAGTGAAAAAGTTTTTCCTAATATCCAACCTAAACCTCCCCCACTGCAACTTGAGACCATTACTTCTTGTTCTGTCATCAGCTACCACTGAGAACAGTCTAGATCCATCCTCTTTGGAACCCCCTTTCAGGTAGTTGAAAGCAGCTATCAAATCCCCCCTCATTCTTCTCTTCTGCGGACTAAACAATCCCAGTTCCCTCAGCCTCTCCTCATAAGTCATGTGTTCCAGTCCCCTAATCAATTGTTATCCTCTGCTGGACTCTTCCCAATTTTTCCACATCCTTCTTGTAGTGTGGGGCCCAAAACTGGACACAGTACTCCAGATGAGGCCTAACCAATGCTGAATAGAGGGGAATGATCACGTCCCTTGATCTGCTGACAATGCCTCTACTTATACAGCCCAAAATGCCATTGGCCTTCTTGGCAACAAGGGCACACTGTTGACTCATATCCAGCTTCTCATCCACTGTAATGCCTAGGTCCTTTTCTGTAGAACTGCTGCCTAACCATTCGGTCCCTAGTCTGTAGCGGTGCATGGGATTCTTCCGTCCCAAGTGCAGGACTCTGCACTTGTCCTTGTTGAACCTCATCCGATTTCTTTTGACCCAATCCTCTAATTTATCTACCACTCCTCCCAATTTAGTGTCATCTGCAAACTTGCTGAGGGTGTAATCCACACCATCCTCCAGTTCATTAATGAAGATATTGAACAAAACCAGCCCCAGGACCGACCCTTGGGGCACTCTGCTTGATACTGGCTGCCAACTAGACATGGAGCCATTGATCACTATCCATTGAGCCTGATGATCTAGCCAGTTTTCTATCCACCTTATAGTCCATTCATCCAGCCCATACTTCTTTAATTTGCTGGCAAGAAAACTGTGGGAGACCATATCAAAAGCTTTGTTAAAGTCAAGGAATAACACGTCCACTGCTTTCCCCTCATCCACAGAGCCAGTTATCTCGTCATAGAAGGCAGTTAGGTTAGTCAGGCATGACTTGCCTTTGGTGAATCCATGCTGACTGTTCCTGATCACTTCTCTCCTCTAAGTGCTTCAGAATTGATTCCTTGAGGACCTGCTCCATGATTTTTCCAGGGACTGAGGTGAGGCTGACTGGCCTGTAGTTCCCTGGATCCTCCTTCTTCCCTTTTTTAAAGATGGGCACTACCTTAGCCTTTTTCCAGTCATCTGGGACCTCCCCCGATCACCATGAGTTTTCAAAGGTAATGGCCAATGGCTCTGCAATCACATCTGCCAACTCCTTTACCACTCTCAGATGGAGCACATCTGGTCCCATGGACTTGTGCTCATCCAGCTTTTCTAAATAGTCCCAAACCACTTCTTTCTCCACAGAGGGCTGGTCACCTCCTCCCCATGCTGTGCTGCCCAGTGCAGTAGTCTGGGAGCTGACCTTGTTTGTGAAGACAGAGGCAAAAAAAAGCCTTTCCTCCGGTACCATGGCTATGGCAGGTACCAGCCCAGATGCCAACCCAGTGGCCCTTCTGGATCCCAGGGGCTTACCACCAGTCCCAGGGGTCCACCTTGGTACACTCTTTCTCCATCATGTCCGAGAGAAGGACTGCATCTAGAGTCAAGGATTTCTCCTGGGCATCAGCCACCACTACCACCACCAGCACCAGGATTGGTACCGTGCCCAGCCCCGACAACAGACCCGGCACCGTACCCAGCATCGTATCTGGCACCGTGGCTACACTTAGTACCACGGACAGTACTTCAGACACCACCACGACCGGTGCCAGGGCCGAATCCGAAGCGGACTCTGACTTGGGGCAAAGCCACAGCGTTTTGAGGAGCTGGATGGGCAGGAGGGCCCCTCCCATATTCTGGGCTCCTCCTCCTCGTGTCCAGATGAGGCAGTGGCAGGAACATCCTCGAGCCTCTCTCCCCCCCCCCCCCCCCCACCAGCAGAGCTCACCTTGAACTTCTGAGGCAGGTCGCTCAACCTCAGGGTACAGATGGAGAAGGTCACTGAGGTGTCAGGCTAATGGTAGACATTTTATCCTCAGCAGGACCCACCAGTGTGGTCCTTCCCCTAATAAAAACCATTTAGGAGAATACAAAAACCCTCTGGCAAACACCATTCTCTCAGGCTCCTACAGCTAAGGGAGTTGAGAGAAAGAACTTTGTGCCCTCCAAGGGCTCTGAATCTTGTGTACCCACCCCCCACTGGACTCATTGGTAGTGGCAGCTGTTAACGCGAGGGAAAGGCAAGGGCAACAAGGACATACCCCTTGTGGTAAGGACACAAAGAAGCTGGACCTCTTTGGGAGGAAGATGTACTCCACCGGAGGGCTCCAGCTTCGGATTGCAAACCAGCAGGTGATCCTTAGGCGATATAACTTCAAGTCTTGGGACACACTGTCCAAATTCTCGGCCCTTGTCCCAACGGATTCTAAGCCAGAATTCTTGGCTCTTGTGGATGAGGGCAAGGTATTCCCCAGGACATTGCTGCAAGCAGCATTAGACTCAGCGGACTCTGCAATGCGGACGATGTCTTTGGACATCGCAATGCAATATTGCTCATGGCTGCAGGCCTCGGGCCTCCCTGGGGAGGTCCAACAGAAAATTCAGAACCTATCATTAAAGGGGGCCACATTATTTTCGGAGAAAACAGACTCGAGACTCCACACTCTGAAAGACTCCCAAGCCACTCTATGATCCCTGGGTCTGCACACCCCTGCCACCCAGCATGGACAATTTAGGCCTTGTCACAGGTGCAGACTCACCAGCGGCACCTTCTGCTGGTCGTCTCAGGGAATTAATGTTCCAGCCTCCAGAGTGCCCTCTTCAGGCCGGTGTATCGCCTTGCTGCTGGCTCCCGTGTCCCTCCCAGGACCTCGGTGCCTCTTTCACTGGGTGCTGCCCCCTGGCAGTACCCCACAGTTCTGGGTCTCCCCCTCCCACGGGAACTCCCCACTGACTATCTCTACCTTGCCTCAGTCATAGGCTCCTGCCAGTCACCAGCTAGCCCCCACGCCCTGGGGCAGACTGCAGTATGAGCCACTCATCACAGGTAAGGTTGGGTTTGGACCTGCTGCCTCTGTCTAACCTTGGGCTATCCCCTACAACCCCAGTACCTGTTGGGCCTAATGCTAGGCCACAGCCTGGGGCTTTCCTGGCTGGCGCTCCCCAGGCCCTTCCCCAGCCCTGCTTCAATCTGGATACTCTGCTTAGATCCCTACAGCCAGGTCCTTCCCTCTCAGAGCTAGAGAGAGAGTACCTCTTCTGCTCCTGGCTTCCCTGGCTTTTATAAGGTCCACTGGGTCTGTTTGGGGCGTGGCCCCCAGCTGCGGCTGTTCTGCCAATCAGCCCAGCTCTTCTCCTGCCCCAGTCTCCCAGGGCTATCTTAAACCCTTCTGGGCCCAAGCGGGTGTCCACCCTGCTACAGGCCTCATCCCATAACACAACCATACCAGGGACAGTTTAGGCAGGACCAGAACCGTAGTCATCCCAGAAACCAGAACCACCATTGCCAACCCCAACCCCCAAATAACAGAGGGTCTGGGTCGTCCAGGCAGCCACCAGGCCCTAGGCAGACATTTTGAGGATGCGCCCGAGGGCATTATACCAACCTCTCAACTGGATCCTTCTTTCCTGTTTTCAGAACATCTATCCCATTTCTACCAAATGTGGTCCCAAATCACCTCAGACCATTGGGTCCTCTGCACAGTAGAGATGGGATATTCGCTCCAATTTTCCTCACCCCCCCACTCCCCCTCTTCCCTGTCCCTTCTCAGGGACCCCTCTCAAGAGCAACTTCTCGTCCAGACAATACAAACCCTCCTATCGGCAGGGGCTGTGGAGGAGGTTCCGCTGGAGCTCAGGGGAAAGAGGTTTTACTCCCAGTATTTCCTAATACCGAAAGTAAAAGGAGGCCTTAGACCCATCTTGGACCTGCACAATCTCAACAGGTTCATGAAGAAACTAAAGTTTCAAATGGTCTCTGTTAGGATATAGATATTCAGGCCTGTCTGTAAAGGCCTATACTCTAAGAATTTAGGTGTATTCTTATCACTTGGCTAGTTATAGAGGTACAAAAGAGAATCAAAATCACTGTCTGCCAGTGTAAGGGCCTTTTCTTACTGTGACAGTCTGAGGCCCTGTGCTTAGGCTAAGGCCTTTGGCTAAGCAGCAGAGGCAGCCATAAGCTAGGAAGCGACCGGTCACATCCTCACATTCCAAACTAGTCACATTGAAAGAAGGTGCTATTGGGTTGTTAGGAATACAATCCTGTCCTGATAATGCCTATCACCTCCAGAGAAAGGGAAGTGCCTAGAAAATGTAAAAGGAAACAGCATCCTGTCTGGCAAGAACTCACTTATCAATACTGGGATGTGAAATCCTCACTTCTGTATTGTTTTGTCATTATAGTTCCCACTTTGCTATTGTTTGTCTGTATAATCTCTGTCTGGTTCTGTGATTGTTCCTGTCTGCTGTATAATTAATTTTGCTGGGTGTAAACTAATTAAGATGGTGGGATATAATTGGTTACATAATCATGTTACAATATGTTAGGATTGGTTAGTTAAATTTCAGGAAAATGATTGGTTAAGGTATAGCTAAGCAGAACTCAAGTTTTACTATATAATCTGTAGTCAATGAGGAAGTGAGTGGGCGTGGGTGGGGGAGATGGGAACAGGGAATGGGGGTAAGGAAATTGGAACCATGTTTTGCTAAAGGGGGAAATGGGAACAGGGAATGGGAGTAAGGAAATTGGAATCATGTTTTGCTAAGGGCAGGAATGGGAACAGGGACACAGGTGTAAGGCTCTGTGGTGTCAGAGCTGGGAAGGAGGATACTAAGGAAGGAAACTGGAATCTTGCTGGAAGTTCACCCCAATAAACATCGAATTGTTTGCACCTTTGGACTTCGGGTATTGTTACTTCCCTGGTCCTTCTCGCATGAACAGAGAGCAAGTGGCTGAAGGAATAAGCCCCCTAACACACTCTTTGGCCACTATCATCCCATCCCTGGATCCAGGAGATTGGTATGCCACCCTCGACTTGAAAGACGCTGTGATGGGGTGGAGCGGCCCCGCACTGGTTTGCAGGGGTTAACCCTTCCTTCCTAGCAGAGGAAGCCCCACCCCTGAGGCTCTGCTGGGCATGCTCCAACTGGAGAACAGATATAAAAGCCTGTGGAGTTGCTCAGTTGGGGCTGACCACTGGAGGGGAAGGAGATATGCTGCCAGCATCCAAGGAGGGACAGCTTGCACTCCAGGATTTGGAAGCTAGCAAATACAGAATCATAGAATATCAGGGACCTCAGGAGGTCATCTAGTCCAACCCCCTGCTCAAAGCAGGACCAATCCCCAATTTTTGCCCCAGATCCCAAATGGTCCCCTCAAGGATTGAACTCACAACCCTGGGTTTAGCAGGCCAATGTTCAAACCACTGAGCTATCCTGGGACGTACCCCACCACCCAGATGGAGCATGTTGCCACAGTGGAACAGACCAGAGGACCCCTCGACATGGAGGGCCTGGAGGTTCTGATAGGAAGTGACCCAGAAGAACTGTAGAGGCAAACGGTGTTAGAGCCACGCAGGGGCTTGGCATGTTTGGGGCGGATCCCCACTGAGCCAGTGGCAAGGGGAACTTGCCACTACCATGGCCCAGAGTTTGGGACCTGGTGGAGAGGATGGGCCTAGGTCCCCCTACCACTCCCACCCGCCACCTGGGTCGGGGGGGGTGGCTCAGCATGGGAATTATATGGACTCCAGCCACTAGGCTGCACTACCCTGCCAGTGAGGGGTGATTATATGAATTCAGGCCACTGGGCTGCATTACCCTGCTTGCGAGGGGAATTATATGGACTCTGGCCATTGGGCAACACTGCTTCAACGCTGGGAGTGATTTATATGGACCCTGGCCATTGGGCAACACTGCTTCAGCACTGGGAGTGATTTATATGGACCCTGGCCAATGGGCCACCCTGCCCAGACGTTTGGGGTGAGTTACATGGTAGTGCTAGGCCGCACTACCCCGCCTGCAAGGGGGGCGTTTATATGGACTCTAGCCACTGAGCTGCACCACTATGATGCTGGGAGTGAGTTATATGGACTCCGGCCTCTAGGGCCCACTATCCTAAGGGGTGATTGCATGGAGGGAGGCCATCAGGCAGCCCACAGAGAGGCAAGCACGCAAACTTGGGAGTGGCAAGGGTCTGACACCCCATCCCCCACCCACCCCAAAGGGGTGGTAAGGTGCCAGGCCTGCCACAACTGGTAGAGAATGTGGGTAACAATCAGGGCCTGAAAGAAGAACCCAGACACTAGGTCACATGGCATCTTGCATGTACGTAGTGCAACATGCGAGGCTCAGACTCAGACCTCTCCAGGCTTGGCTGGCATTGGTTTATCGACCAAGCAGGCACAGTCTAGACATGGTGGTTACCCTTCCACTGGATGTTCTCAAGTCTCTTCACTGGTGGCTCGACCTGCACTTGGTATGCACAGGTGTGTTTTCCAAACCCCGTCCATCCCTATGTCTGACCACTGACGCCTTGGCCATGGGGTGGGAGGCACACCTTGGGTAGCACAGAACTCAGAGCCTCTGGTCTCAGGAGGAACTGATGCTTCACATCAACGTAAGGGAGCTCAGGACAGTCTGGCTGGCATGTCAGGCCTTTCGGCCTCTCCTGGAGGGCAAGTGCATATTGATTCTGACAGATAATACAACAGTAATGTTTTATATCAACAGACAGCGGGGAGCACGCTCTTCTCCCCTGTGTCAGGAAGCCCTCAAGCTCTTGGAGTTCTGCATAGCACACTCCATATTTTTGGAAGTGTCCTATCTTCCAGGGTCGCAGAATGAACTAGCAGACCACCTCAGCAAGTCTTTCTACAACCATGAATGGTCTATCTTCCTGGATGTGATAAACAATATCTTCCAGCGGTGGGGAATTCCCCAGATCAATCTGTTCACCACAGGGGGCAACAGGAAGTGCCTATAATTCTACTCCTTCCTGAATTACAGGCCAGGTTTGTTGGCAGAAGCATTTCTTCTCCCATGGAAGAACTACCTCTTTTACATGTTCCCTCCTATACCTTTGAATATCATCATGGATCACATCCTGTATCTGGGTTTGTTACAACCTTGCTACGGTCCCTGCCGTTGCTCTGACTGCTCATTCCACCAGAGCTGAGGCGTCTTTGGTGGCCTTCCCAGCCCATGTACCAATCTAGGAGATATGCAGAGCGGCTATGTGGTCTTCGGTCCACACCTTCACTTCACGTTACGCCATCACCCAGCACATCATGGATGTGTTCGGCAGGCTGTGCTTCAATCAGCGATTCCATAAACTCCAACCCCACCTCCTAGGTAAGGCTTGGGAGTCACCTAATTGGAATCAATCTGAGCAAGCACTCGAAGAAGAAAAAATGGTTATTCACCTTCTCATAACTGTTGTTCTTCGAGATGTGTTGCTCATCCATTCCAAACTCACCTGCCTTCCCCTCTATTGGAGTATCCGGCAAGAAGGAACTGGAGAGGTGGTGGGTCGGCAGGGTCCTATATCCGGCGCCATGAAGGCATGACTCCAGGGGGCTCCAGAGCTGACCCAATGGGTGCTGCTAGGGGAAAAACCTTCTGGTGAACTGTGTATGCACACGCACACACCTAATTGGAACGGATATGAGCAACACATCTCAAAGAACAATAGTTATGAGAAGGTGAGTAACCGTATTTTCCCCGGTGCCGAAAGGAAGCAGGCAAGGAGATCTGAATAGAGTGAGACCCATATCGGGGCACTCTCCCTCTTTGGTGCTGCAGGAGCCACCTCCACTAGCTTTGGTACCCGCACAAGCTCCGCTAACTCCAGCACGGGAAGTGCCATCTTGCAGCAGATAGCGTACCAGTGTGTTTGCGGTACCCCAGAGGCGTTTGTGGCTGCTAGAGACCTGCTCACTCTCCCAGGGTCCCGGGAGATTCAGAACTCGGCACCACCGGTATCGATGAGGGCAGAGAGCCATCCCCGTGCTTTCACACAGCACCATGGCCACCCTCTGGGGAAAACCCCCTATGGTAGCCTTAGCTCAGACTTCTCCGCAACGCCGTTTGCTGGCACTGAGAGGGTCGGCACCACCTTGGTCTCCCAGCCCCAGCTGATTTTTCTTATTGGAGTCCAAAGTGGAGTCCTACTCTCTCCACTGTCAGGACCACCTGTACTGCTCCCCGTACTATTCCTATCCTGCTGTGGCCTCATGCGCTATGGTGCCCCCAAATGTTTGGCCTCTGGGACCGTGGGGATTGGCACCCATGCAATGGCCTTTTTGGAGCCTGAGCGGGTTTCCCGTGGGACAGGGCACTGTTTTGAGGCATTCGTATTCTGTGGCCTCAGAAAGTAGGGCATCTCCAGTACCGTGCCACGAGATCCCTGACCTGGATTCGGCTGCCAAGCCCAGTGCCGAACCTCCAGAGGAGGACCCACAGGTCTCGGTTGAGACAGAGGAAGGAACAGATGCTCTCAACCAGCCTGAGCCTCTTCCCCAAATGTGGCAGTGGTGGCTATTGGTGTGTCCCCACCTCAAGATGACCACAGGGCCTACCAGGACTTATTAAAGTGGGTGGTGTCAAACTTGCGTATCCAAGCTGAAGTGGTCAGAGACAATACACAGGTTACTGGACATTTGGTCATCAGTGGGTCTCTCAAGAGTGCCTCTACCCCTTAACGAGGCAATCATGGACCAGTTAGAGCACTCTGGCAGACCCCTGCTTCCTTCCCTCCTCCAGCCAAAAGGATGGAGTGCAAATACCTCATACTAGCCAAAGGGTATGAATTTCTATTTTCACCCCTTCCAGGATCTCTAGTGGCAGCAGCCGCCAATGTGAGGGACCATCAAGTTCAAGTAGGCCTCACGCCATAGGTAAAGGATCCCAAAAGCTGGATTTTTTTGGCCGAAAAGCCTGTTCAACAGGTGGGTTACAATTCTGAATAGCGAACCAGCAAGCTTTGCCAGGCCGCTATGTTTTAATATGTGGGAAGCGATGCAAAAATTAAAGGACATGCTACCCCAAGAGGCCAGATAGGAGTTCTCTTTGCTAGTTAAAGAAGGGAAGACACTAGCCCAAGCCTCTCTGCGGGCAGCCTTGGATGCCACTGATTCTGCGGCCAGATCAATGGCTACGGCTGTTACCATGCACAGAAGCTTTTGGTTACAGTCTTCAGAGTTTTCTCAGGAGGTGCAGCAAACCCTCCAGGATCTCCCATTTGAAGGGCCGTCGCTCTTTTCAGAGCAAACAGATGCCAGACTTAAGGACTCTAAGGCAACCCTAAAATCTCTGGGTCTGTATATACCAGCAGTGTCCAGAAAACACTACAGGCCTCAACAGACTGGATACTATTTCACACAGCCTGCCAGGCAGGACCAGTGGAGGAGGCAGAATAAAGGGTTTGGGCATAGACCCAGTGGTCTCAAGAAGAGCTCTCTTCATATCAGTATCAGGGAACTCAGGGCAGTCCGCCTAGCCTGCTAAGCATTCCTGCTCCACATTACAGACCTGGTGGTTTTGGTTCTCACGGACAATACAACTGCCATGTATTAAATCATCAACAGTCACAGCCCAGCACGTTCTCCCCCGCCCCTCCCCTCCCCCCATTTCAGGAGGCAATCTGGCTGTGGGAGTTTTGCCTCACACATTCAGTTTATCTAGAAGCATCTTACCTGCCGGGTACATAGAACCAACGTGCAGATTGCCTCAGCAGGTCCTTATCCACTCATCACAAGTGGTCTCTTTGACCAAAGTTTGCAAGGGACATCTTCCAATGGGGGGGGGACGGACTCCCCGATAGACCTGTTTGCTACTCGCGACAACAGAAAATGCCATCAGTTATGCTCCCTTTGAGGCCACAGCCCCAGGTCTCTTATGGACGCCTTCGTGTTAGCATGAACAACTCACTTGTATGATGCCTTTCCCCACATTCGATTGATACACAAGGTTCTGATGAAGATCAAGCAGGACCAAGCACAGGTCATCTTCATAGTCCTGGTGTGCCCCAGACAGTACTGGTTCACCACCCCGTTAAGCCTTTCGGTAGAGACCCCAATCCGGCTTCTGCTAAACTTGGACCTGGTTTCCTGAGACCACTGTCAGTTGCTCCACCCGAACCTCTGCTCTCTTCATCATCTGACAGCCTGGAACTGCCATGGCTGAATCCCGAAGAGCAAGCTTGCTTGGAGCAGGTCAGTAAAATTCTATTAGACTGTTATAAACCCTCCATCAGGGTGACTTACATGGTAAAGGGGAAGTGATTCTCCACCTGGTCTTCCCAGCATAGTGTTTCATCTGCACAGTCCTCATTGCAACTTATTTTGAAGTACCTTCTGCTCTTGAAGCAGCAAGGTCTGGCCTTTTCTTCAATCAAGGTCCACCTGGCAGCCATTTCAGCCTTCCATCCTAAGGTCAACAATAAGGTTGGTCTTTTTGGAAAAAATGGTAATCCGCTTTCTCAAAGGCCCGGAGAGGGTGTACCCTCAGCTAAAGAAGCCTATCCCTCCTTGGGACCTGAACCTCATCCTGTTAAAGCTTACAGACCTGCCCTTTGAACTGCTAGCAATGTGCTCATTGTTGCACCTCTCCTGGAAAGTGGCCTTCTTAATGGCCATTACTTTGGCCAGGAGGGTTTCGGAGATCAGAGACCTCACATCAGAACACCCATATACAATCTTCTTCAAAGATAAAGTACAGCTGTGCCCACATCCAAAGTTCCTTCCAAAAGTGGTCTCAAAATTCCACTGCAACCAAGCAATTTTTCTACCAGTATTCTATCCTAAGCTGCATGCAAATAAGGAGGAACAGTGCCTACACTCTTTGGAAGTTAGATGGGCCCTGGCATTTTATATTCAAAGGACCAAACCGTTTCGCAGGCCAACTCAGCTGTTCATAGCAGCAGCAGAGAGAATGAAGGGATTCCCCATCTCCGCCCAGATGATTTAGTTGTGGATTACCTCATGTACCTGGGCATGATACAAACTCGCTGGAATCCCTCCTCCGGCTAACCTGACTGCTCATTCCACAAGATCTCGGGCCTCTTCCTAGCACAAGTTCCTATTCAAGACATCTGCAGGGCAGCAATCTGGTCCTCTGTGCACACATTCTCGGTCCACTATGCCATTACCCAACAGGGTAGAGGTGATGCCAACTTCGGCCGTGCAGTCTTGCAGTCACATTTTACTTGAACTCCGAGCACACCTCCTGTGCAACCTGCTTGTAAGTCACCTACATTGGAATGGACATGTGCAAGCACTCAAAGAAAAAACCCAATAGTTACTAACGTTTCTGTAACTGTTGTTCTTTGAGATGAGTTGCACATGTCCATTCCAAGACCCGCCCTCCGTCTCTGTTGCCTCTTATCAGAGTCAGATGGTAAGAGCACAGGTGCTGACTTTTCAAACTGCCAGCGGGTCCTTGACCCCTGGCTCTGCCCCAGACCTCGCCCCCATCCCACCCCTTCTCCCAAGGCCCCAGCCCTTCCCGCCCAGTTCTGCTCCCTCCCCCGAGCGCGCTGTGTCTCGGCTCCTCCCCCTCCACCCCAGCCTCCCTGAATGCGGCGAAACCGCTATTTGTGGTGGGTGGGAGGCGCGGGGAGGGAGGGGGGAGGCACTGATTCGAGGGGCTGCTGGCGGGGGGTGTGTGCCAGGAGGAGTGGGTGGGGAGGAGCTGATTGGGGGGGCTGCCCTGGAACACCCACACAGTTGACGCCTTTGGGTAAGAAGAAACTGAAGGCGTGCGGGGTCAGCAGAATCCTTTATACCAGTGCTATGAGCTCATGGCACCAGAGGGTGCTGGAGCTGACCCGCCGGATACCACTAAGGCAAAAAATTCCAGCAACTGTGTTTGGCATGTGCACACACCTCCATTGGAGTACATCACATCCTGAAGAACAACAGTTACAGAAAGGTTAGTAACCATTTCCACCCACATGTTGGTTTTTCTTTAAGGTTTCAATTCAAGTATTAACTGGGCCCAATACTGCTTATTTTGTATGATCTGACAAAATCACAATTTGAGGTGGTTAAGTTGTTTGGACTTTAATCAAGTATATAAAATTGTAAAAAAAAAAAAAAATGGTTGAATCAATAAAAGTAAATAAGTGAGGCAGTGGTGCCATCTCTATCGGGATGAGGAAGTCTGGGCTTTTAAGTTTTTGGTGATGTGTGGGTTATAAAAGGATAATTTATTGTTTTGTGTTTTGTTGCTATAAAATAAATGATAAAACTACCAGATGATTTTCAATAAATATGATAATTCCATCTTTCAAAATTTGGAAACACAATGCAATGGATTAAAAATAATTAACAGAATAATAATTGTCCCAATTTCAATTTAGTATTCGCTATACATTCTCAGACCCATTGATTTTAATCACAGATTTTTCACCCTGAGCTTTTTAAAGAAATCAATGTCTATAGAACAAAATTTTCTAGTTGATGGAAAAAGATCTATTGGGAAATATTTACTAGTTTTAATAAATAATTAAATATTAGTCTCTATTTTACATCATCCTTTTTATCTTTCGAGAGTGTGAAGATGTTAAGATATGCCTACATCCCCTTGCCCTGCTCACAAACACATGCAATATTTGTAGATACAGTACAAAACAGAAATGTCTTTTGTTGCTCTCAGAGCATGATGTCATGATATTGGTTTTCAACTGTTAGAATACTGACTTATTTCTCACTCCAGGAAATGATTCACACCCAATATCAATATGTGAGTTTAGCAAGAGGTATGTGGCTGAAATTTTACCTCAGTAAATAAAATACTTTTGAACTCACTCACGAAAATGTATTTACAGTTCAGCAAGGTTCCTGATAAACAGAGGTTAGTTGTTTCAGAGTAGCAGCTGTGTTTGTCTATATTCGCAAAAAGAAAAGGAGTACTTGTGGCACCTTAGAGACTAACATTTATTTGAGCATAAGCTTTCGTGAGCTACAGCTCACTTCATTGGATGCATAAATTTGTTAGTCTCTAAGGTGCCACAACTACTCCTTTTCTTTTTTTAGAGGTTAGTTGTGTAGCTCATTGTACATCATACCATCTAGTTCTGACACTGCTAGGGCACGAATAGGAAAATTATGTGACCAAGAGTCTGATTCAAAGCCCATTGAAGTCAGTGGAGAAACTCCCATGGATTTCAGTGGGTTTTAGATTAGGCTCCAGGCAAGGATTAAGACAGGATCAATGGGATTTTTGTCCCACTCTTTCAGGAGGGTGGAATGTAGCACTGAGTTAGTAAGAAGCAGAAAGAATAGCACAAAGCTGGATAGCCACCTACGGCAGTCACAGGACTCAAGGAGGAGGAGATTCACCTTATGTCTATGGTTCTCTCCTTAATCCTTCATACCATATCAAAATGAAACCTGTGGTGGCACCCCCTGGAAGTGTGTGACTCAGATTTCTTTAGCATGGCTGGGACACACTGTCAGCTCTGCAAGGGTACCCAATGTTTTAGCTGGGAACCAATGTTGGTACCTAGGTTGATCGATGGAAGAATTCGACCACTGACTTAGCACTGTCTACACTGGGGCGTAGGTCAGTTTAACTATGTCTCTCAGGGGGTGTGAATTTTTCACACCTCTGAGTGACCTAGTGGGGTTGACCTAACTTTCTAGTGTAAACCAGCCCTTACATCTCTCCATGTGAGTTCAGTGTAAGCTTAAAAGTGTACAAAACCAAAAGTTTTCATGGTGAAAATTTGTAGAGAAAATTATGGTGTAAAAGTAATGGGGAGCTATTAGTTTGCACAAGAACAGTCTCTACAAATAGTATATTAGGAATACTATTTGGTTCTGTACTTTTTTCATGAAAATGTAATCAATGGACATGTATAATTTCCCCAAGTTTAGTTTATTTAATAAATGAAGCATTACAGTTAATGATTTTGTACTGAAAATGAAATGTCTGTATACAAAGTTTTCCTGATAAAATTATGGTAGTGCCAGATGCCACTGTTTATAATTTTACGTATTCATAGACAATTAACCAATATATTAAAAAAATAAAGAAAATCTGGATAAAAGGAAAGCATAAATGAGGCAGAAATATAATTTAAACTTTCTATTCATAAGAAAAATATAGCACAATATTATTGTTTCATAAAAAAAAGAACACTTCTTCTTTTCAATGTTTCAGCATATGTGGTTTTGCTTAATAAGAAAATCCTATCAGTGCATATATTTTGACTAAATAAGGAGAGAAGCATAAGCCATTTTAACCACAATTCATTTGCACAGTTAAAGTAAAACAGTGTTCTAAAAAAATTAACCAGTCACACATACATATCTAACCCAAGATGTATAAGAAGGGATCAGTGTTTCTTGTGGCAGAATTATACATGTTTTATTTTCAGTCTTCCAGGTGCAGCTTCTCTTTTCATTCACATAGAAAGTTTTGCTTTTTTATGAGACTGTTTAAAAGCCAAACTTGGGAACTATACAAATCATACAAGAATTTGTAGGCTTATGTCTGCTTATGTGTCATCTTGACTGCTTTAATACCTTGAGTAGAGGGAAGAATTTTTGATAACAGAAAGGGAAAACTTCATAGACTACTTAATGAGAATTAAAAAAGCATAAAGTACTGGATTCTTTAAAGGGCCAAATTCAAAGGGTCAAAACTGCTATTGTTTTTTTGTCGACTTCAGTGAAAGTTTTGATTGAGTAAGAAGTTCAGGATTTTACCCTGTATTTGCAAAGAACAGTAATTTGTTTAGACTTTACTGCATATTACAGGGGTAGCCAAACCGCATCTCTTTTACAGTTAAAGTGTGGCTTGTGGAGCCCGCTATGCTCCCACTCCATTCTCCACCTACCAGACTGGGATGAGGGGAGCTCGGGGCTTCTGTCCTGAGGAAGACTGGTGGGACTAGGTGCTTCTGCCTTGTGGGGAAGGGTCTCTTAGGGATCCAGCCCTGCAGGGCATGCTTGCCAGGGCTTGGGGCTTCAGCCGGAGTGGGGCTGAAGCCCTGAGACCTGGCAGGCATGCCGGGCTCTTGAATTTCTGAAGATTATTGCATGCAGCTTCGAGAGTCAGTAAGTTTGGCCACCCCTGGCATAGTATATATTTGAGTATACATTATATACATTAAATGTGTTGGCATAATATCAGACATCAGGATTTGTTAGACAATTTGTCCTTTTGAGAAATTGTATTAAACCAAAGGGAAGACAAGAAAAATGTATTTTAAGGTGTTTGTATTGTAAAGAACTTCAAAAGCCTTGCAATACCTTTGTAAGGTAGGTGATTACTCATTTAAAGATGAGTATCCTGAAACATGGAGGTTACATGTCTTTCACACAGTGAAGAAGGGCAAACAAGAGGTTGTGGCTCCCTGACATCTCCTGTAACCATGAGGAAACAATTTATGAAAAGAACAACTCCAATTATCTTCAGAGTATGTGATACATATAGTTTGACCTCTGTAAAAATTTTGTATTCAGAGGATATAAACAAATTTTATATAAATTAAAATTCAGATACTGGGACTTTATCTGTACTCCTTGTCTCAACAGTATAAGGGTGTGTGGCTTCTAGTATTTGTATTCCCAGCAGCAACAGCAAATTTGCACTATTGTTTGTGGAGGGTATAACTACCCTTAAAAGAGCAGCTTTGTTCTTTTTTATCGTGTGGTTATAGCTCTATATATGGAAAAAATCAAACACGAAGAGATACCATGCTACTCCTAAGATATTTGATTTCTCATAGTGGTGTGTGTAATATGGGTCCCCTGGCTGGCTTTCCAGGGGTGAAAACATGGATAGAGACAGACTCCTTGTCAAACACAAACAATATCGGCAAGAAATCTTCTGGACCAGTAATAACGTGAGCTTCCTATATAGGATATGCAGTTCCTCTTGAAAAGTGATTTGTGAGAAAATCAGCTTTCTTTTTCAAAAAACATATTTTTTGGCCCTTATGTGGAGAAAAACTTGAAAATATGGCTACAGTGCACTCTGAAGGCTCAAAAAGCAGAAGGCAATAAAAAGAACTCCAACATTATTTTTTAAAATATGTTTTTAAAACCAATCATAGTTTTTTGAGAGCCTGACTTGTGATTTTTTTTTTTTTTTTAAATTCGTGAGTGATAACACTAGAAAGCTTTACCCTGACAGAGCTGTGTTTCACCACTGTAGGAATAAGGACAGCTCACACGTTAGGAGTAGCCTTTCCTACACTGGTTTCAGAGTAGCAGCTGTGTTAGTCTGTATTCGCAAAAAGAAAAGGAGTACTAGTGGCACCTTAGAGACTAACCTATTTATTTGAGCATAAGCTTTCGTGAGCCACAGCTCACTTCATTGGATGCATACTGTGGCTGTAGCTCACGAAAGCTTATGCTCAAATAAATTGGTTAGTCTCTAAGGTGCCACAAGTACTCCTTTTCTTTCCTACACTGCGCTTCAGGGTGGTACATTTAATATTACACAGCCGTAGTCCTTGCTCCAATTAAGAACAGTCAATGTTCTTTGTGACTCATTGAACAAACGGAAGTGCAGAGGAGCCCACTTCGAAGCTTATGGAGCACCTTGCAAAATGTGTCCATCCCTTTACACTGTGATCCAGAGGAGATCACCCTGGGGGGTGTGGGGTAGCCCGGACAACGTGCCCCTCCTAGACCTGCAGGGAACTCCATACCCTTGAGAATAGGGGCTCCCATGGACTGACCCCCTCCTCCCCACGTCACCCAGGAAGTGCCCATTCTGCTCGGACAGTCCGAGCTGCGGGGGTGGCTGTGTTAAAGCGTTCCCCAGAGCCCAACGCTCCCATTTCATTGTAGACCGCTCCCCCCGCTCACTTGCCCATGCCCATGTTCTGAACCCCATCCCCAGACTCACGAGGGATGACAAATAGGGGCCCGCCTCTGCCCCCACTAAAGATGGCGGACAAAACAGACCAGCCCTATCTATCGAACCCCTCCCTGCCCTCCGTGAAGGTGGAAGGACTTCGTTCCGCAAGCCCAGCCCCTGCCCCAATCAAAGATGGCGGCTGGCGGGGCTGACCAAACCCAAGATGGCTGCCCGCCAATCACGAGCCTCTGGGCGGCCGGCTCAGCCTCGGGTTGCGTGAGCTCCGGCCACCCCGTAACCTCGCCGGCGGAGGGCGGGACTTCCTGCGGGAACCGGGCTGCCTGCGGGGGCTGTGGGAGAGCGTGAACACCAGATGGCTGATTCGTGAGCGTTCGCGCAGAAGACCCACGGGGCCGGCGGCAGCGGGACTGAGACCTGCCGTCGCCCGACGGGGACCGAGTCGGGGGGCAGCCCGGGCGGGGGATGGACGCAGAGAAGATGGATGAGAATGAATGGAAATACCACGGGGAAGGGAACAAGAGCCTCGTCGTCTCCCACAGCCAGGTACGGGGAGCCGGAACCCTTCCCCCGCGCGGGGGGCCTGGCCCAGGCTCGCGTTCCGCGCGGGGCTGGTAACGGCCGCCGGGGGGGGCGCGGCTTGGGCCGCTTCGCTGTCGCTGCTGCGCAGGAGCTGCTCCGAGCCCCTCCGACGGGCCAGGGGTCGGAGGGCACAGGTCAGAGGCCATGGCCCCACTGTTTAAAGGGATTTCTCCTCAGAGGGCGGGGAAGCCGGGGGTGGGCTCCAGGGAAGTCCCACGGCCTGCCGCCCCGTGTGGAGCGGAGCAGTGGCGCTTACGAGGGTGTTTGTGGGGGTAATGTCCCCCATTGAGAGAGATGCAGGATGGCGGCGGGAGTAAAGTCCTAGGGAAACTACTCTCCGCACCTTCACCTGGAGAGAGGCAGCAAGAGTTGGGGGCTTCAGGGAATTTTACCCCTTTCCGTAGTGGGAGGCGGAGGTTTGTGTGGAAGGGGTGACTACAGGGAAATTGCATCCCTTCCCAATACACTTATCTGGGAAGGGGAGCTGTGGGATGAAATCCTCGGACAAGTCTCCCCTGCTGCCTCTCTTTCTCCCACAGATGTAGAGAACTAGGATTACTTTTGAAAAGTGATTTATTCCTTTGTTCTCATTCATGCCTTTAAAATATTCCAAATTTTTCCTCACACAACCTCCCCTCCCCAGCTGGAAGGGAAGGAGACTTTGCCTGGTGCTTTTTCTCATTTCCTATACAGGTAGTTTTCCATTCTAATAATGTATCTAGGATTCCATTTCCTGGTTTTCTTCCCCCGGGTGGGGTGTGGTATGGAGTGAAACTGCCACAACTATGGAAGGGGCTAGCACAGATTGTTTACCTGGCATTTAAACCTGCTGCCTTCCTTAAAGTCTGCACCCCCTTTTAAGGGGAAAGGGACCTGATGGGTAGTCATTTACTATGTTTTTGAGGGGAGATGTGGGAAAAGCACCACGGAAAGTTTGTTACCTTACACTGTGGGTGAGGGAGGGAGGAGAAGGAATAAAGATGTGGAAAAACATTTTAAGGGATGAAGGAGGAACGCTAGTAATATCTTCCCCTGTCCTTCCCCCCCCACCGCACTAGAGAGAGAGATTGAATTTGTGGCTAAGACAATGAACTGGGATTAACGAGATTTGGGTTCTGCTTTTGACTCTGTCATAGACTTCCTCTGTGAATACAGGCGTGTCATTTAATCTCTGTGCCTCCATTTTCCATCTGTAAAAAGGGAATAAATCCATACCTCATTGGGGAATTTTGAGACTAAATTCATTAACCTTATATGCTCAGATGCTGGCGATGAATGTACTAGAAAATCTTATAAATACCTATGTGTATTCTGTACTGGATTAAAAAGGTGTGCAGTCATTTTACTGCTGCCAGGATATTATTACTCTTCTTCACTTCTCTTTTGCTGTGCATTTTCATTTATTACAATTATTAGGCATCACAACTTTATACATGCTTTTAAGACAAGTATATATATGGTTCTGGCAAGGTTTCTGTAGCCTTGTATGCTATTTCATTTGTAGCCTTGTATGCTAATTCCAGCATGGATATAAGTGACTTATTTTCCAAGATCTCTTATCTTCTGATACTGTTCATAGATTTAAAACAACCTTTTTTACTATTGGTGAGGCAGAGTAGATCAAAGACAGGAGGCATTTGTGTAAGCATTTATGGTTTGAGTTGATAGTCCTTAAAACTTGCTCCACCCATATTTTTACTGGTTCAGGACTGAATATATCAGGTTCTAAACTTCAGACCGGTGCAATTGCTTTTCCCCTTGTAATGTATTAATCAATTTAGCTAATGAGAATTCAGAACCATACGTAAAAATGTGCTAAGGCTATTACGGCACCTATTTTTATTTTAGCTTGGAGACTTTTCTACTTTCTTCTGCCCCTTACGTTGAAAATTTTCATAAGTTACTGTGAGAGAGTTGAATATAGATTTGCTCCCTATTTACAATGTTATGGGTTTTTTTGTGTGCATTTCTTCAAGGTGCAATTTTAAAAAATACCAAACCCAGCATTCAGTAGTTGGATGGTGGGAATCTCAGAAACAGTGCTCCATTTTATTTAAGGGATTACTTATTCCAGGGACATGATGCATTTTAAACATGTAGAAAGTGTAGAATCCTACCTTAAATTCCATGTAACTGTCAAATCTCTTTTCAACACCACAAAAAAAGTTTGCGATGTTTGCAGTGCAAATGGGAGGATGCGTGTTGTTGCTCCGGTACAAACAGCATCAAGCCAATGAATCTTGCTTCTTAATACTTCTAGGTTTGTGGGTCACTTATGAACTATTTTAATTAAAAAAGTTAGAACATATAAAATACTGTTTAAATACTAGCTTAGTTTTGTTGTTGATAATCACTAGTCATATGTGCTATTGTCATTCTAATGGTCTGCTGTCAATCAGCCTAGGTGTGTGCTTATGGAACAGTTGCATACGCAAAGTAGTGACTAAAGTTTTGTTCAGCCCAAGCATGTCACACTTTCTTGTATCTCAGTTGTGCAACAATTGTATCTATTCTTAAATGCAGTTCTTGCTTCACAGTGGGTGATATGTGAATTAACCTAACTTGAGGCTGAAATGCTGCGAAAAAGTCCTTGTCTCTTAAACTTTTGAAACCTGAATGTAGCACAGGAGACATCTGGCTTGGAATCATTGTTTGGTTGCCCTAGAATAGGGGTGGCCAACCTGTGGCTCCGGAGCCACATGCGGCTCTTCAGAAGTTGATATGCGGCTCATTGTATAGGTACTGACTCCGGGGCTGGAGCTGCAGGCACCAACTTTCCAATGTGTCGGGGGGTGCTCACTGCTCAACCCCTGGTTCTGCCACAGGCCCTGCCCCCACTCCACCCCTTCCTACCCCCTCCCCTGAGCCTGCAGTGCCCTCCCTCCTCTCCCCAGAGCTTCCTGCATGCCATGAAACAGCTGACTGGGAGGTGCGGGGAGGGAGTGGGGAGGTGCTGATCTGTGGGGCTGCCGGCGGGTGGGAGGAGAGGGGGAGCTGATGGGGGGCTGCTGATATATTACTGTGGCTCTTTGGCAATGTACATTGGTAAATTCTGGCTCCTTCTCAGGCTCAGGTTGGCCACCCCTGCCCTAGAATACTTGTGACACATCACTCATTCATAAGCAAGATTGCTTCTACTGGTATGTGCACGCTTGCACTGTTTGGATTAGACTTGCTTAAGGCAAGCGTAATCACACTATGGTCCTCTCCTGTGCAGTGCCAGTGCAGGTAGGAATTGAAGGTATAGAAGGCCCTTCAGTGTGAATAGTCGCTTTATTACTGTCTCACATTTCACCAGTCACTCCTTAGGTAGTCCATCTAGTATCTTTCCTGGTGGTCCTTGGAAATTTCCCATAAGCTACTGGTTCAGAGCACTGTGCTGTGAACTGTGGAATACGTACCTAGAAGGCAATGCAACTGCAACTACACGGTGCAACACAAATGTGGATGTCGAGAAACATTTCATCAGAAAGAGCAGGGTTAGTGTGGGTACCTTGCACCATTGATATCCACACTGGTGCTGACCCATCAGTTCACTTGTCCTATGGTTTGGAGCTTTAGAGTAAACAGGGCCTTATCAAACCTGTTTTTCTTCCTCACTCCCCCAGTTAAGCCAGGAGAATCAGATTTGCAAGCAATTGCTGTAATAAAGGTTTTCTACATAGGAGAAAGATCTCCTTTTTGTGAGCCATAGACTTCTATCAAGTGGGGGTGGTGTCTCACTTGTCAGAAGGGAGCTGCACATCTTTTGTGTAGATTTGCATTTTTAACCAGTGTTTACCAGCAGAGATTCCTACATTAAAATTGAGAGAGCAATTTTCTAAATTAGGCAATCTTCTTTAGGTATTCTGTATTTCAAACAGGGCTTGAAATAAAGAGTGTTTTATATTTCTGCTGTAAAGAGAGAACTAATGAATTCCCTTTCTTTCCCTCAGTATATAATCTAGTATGTATGCTTTTCCTTTGGTTTATTGGAACTGATGACTTCTGTTCATGTTTTTTTTTTTTTTTTGGTATATAGGTATACTCTAGTAACCTAATGTTTTGTTAAAATATAATTGTAAACAATTGGTTTGTGTTTCAAGGCACATGATGATTTGGAGTGGTCCAGAAAAAGAGGGATTTCTCTTATTAGCATGTTTTTGTGGGGCTTAATAGACCAAAGGAGTAATTATTTTGGGAATCGGGGAGAAACAGGATTTTTAAGTCCTGACATGCTTTGATCAGTGTGTCTTTGATACCACAATGATAGATGTATAGTATGCAAAAAAAATACTTTGCCTTCAGTGTGGGGAAATCTTTGTTTTTTTTTGTTCTGTGCTTATCTTGAAATCTCTTTCCCTTCAGAGGAAAATATGCTTATGCTCTCTGAGGGCTTGTGTTGAGTTACATAGAAAAAGTAGTTGCATGACAATATTTACATGTGAAATATATAATACTGTCGTCAAAATATTTTATTAATTTAGGAGTTAAATGTCTTTACTGAGTGAATTGGACTTTTTGTCACTTTCATAATAAATGTATACTCACTGGGACTGTCATTGTTGCTACTGGAGGTTGTGCTACCCTCAGGATCATGTATTTAGAGTAGTGGGCTTTTTGCTGTATCTTTGGGCTAGTCTACGCTGGTAATGCTAAAGCGCTGCTGTGGCAGTGCTTTAAAGTGCCTTGTGTGGTCGCAGTGCTCTTACAACAACAACAACAACAAAACAAAAAAAACCCACCTCCACGAGGGGCGTAGCTCCCAGCGTTGGTGCACTGTCTACACTGGTGCTTTACAGCGCTAAAACTTGCTGCGCTCGGGGGTGTTTTTTCACACCCCTGAGCCAGAAAGTTGCAGTGCTGTAAATTGTCAGTGTAGACAAGCCCTAAGTTAGCTAGACAGCTTAGTGTAATTTATGAATTAGATACAGCCTTTGCAGTTCTGTTTCCCATTTTTGGAGCACAGGGAATAATACTATTTTATTAATTGCTGTCTCACTGAGAAACTTAATTTGCAGATTTTTGTGGCATTTGGGGTGTTAAATTGTGTGTGGCTAGGAAGAACCTAAATGTCTAGGTTCTGACACTCTGTGCCAACAGCATTGTTTCACTGTATAATGTGGAGCTGGCCATTCTACAAGTGTGAGTAAAACATTACCCACAGAATTTAACAATGGGATTTAATGCCTTTAAGACTTCAGGTCTCGGCATACAATATTCCATCATGTTCAGAGCAAATTTACAACGTGGAGCATTGTATGCTGGAACTTGTCTTTATGTGGCATATGTGATTCCATTTTCATGAGAATTTGGAGCAGCCCTCTGGTTCATGTCCATTCATTAATGAAGCCCTCAGATGGACAAAGTCTGCTTATGTCTGAGTTAGAACACTTGTCACAAATGCAAAATAATAAAATAGCAGATGCTATTAGGCATTTTTCTGTTGGCTTGAAAATCCTGGGGCCTCTCTTCGGGGCTTTGAATGTAATGTCAGTAAAGGTGGAATTCTGAGATTTAAGAGAAATGGTAACAAATGTAACGTGATGCCTATGGCAGGTTGGTGCTCTTGTTAGTTTTTCCTTCAGCCAGTATTGATGCTTTACTAATATTAATGTTCATGGTAATGCTGTTAGTTGAAGTTACAGGGTTTTGTGTGTTTGGTGGGGGTTGTAATACAGTATCATTAGTACTAATTGTTTGAAAAATGTTTGTATGCTAACATTTGGTCCTAGCAGTAGGGGAAGAACGGGAGAATTAGCTCAGGTTGCATACATGCTATTCCAAAAGCGCTTTAGAGCAGTGGCTCTCAATCTTTCCAGACTACTGTCAAAGTCAGGGGACTTTGTCTTGTGTACCCCAAGCTTCACCTAATTTAAAAACTACTTACTTTCAAAATCAGACATAAAAATACAGACATATCACAGCACACTATTACTGGAAAAACTGCTTGCTTTCTCATTTTACCGTAGAATTATAAAATAAATTGATTAGAATATAAATATTGTCCTTATATTTCAGTGTATAGTTTATAGAACAGTATAAACAAGTCATTGTCTGTATGGCGTTTTAGTTTGTACTGACTTCACTAGTGCTTTTTATGTAGCCTGTTGTAAAACTAGGCAAATATCTAGATGAGTTGATGTACCTACCTCCTGGAAGACCTCCGCGTACTCCCAGAGTACGTGTATCCGTGAGAACCACTGCTTTAGAGGAGAAAATACCACCGGTGGGTATGATCTGAACTTGTTAGCTTGTTATAAGACTTGCACAAAAACTAGTAATATTATGACTAAAGTCTAAATGACTGATTACTCTGATGCTCATTGAAGTAGCTGCCATGATTTCAAACCAGAATAGTCTTCCTTTGCAAACTGTTAAAAGCATTTATAGACTTAGCATTTCAACAGCTAATGGTACAAGGGCACTTAAGATTTTTCAGATGTGTTAATAATGAAACAATATGAACTTGGTGTGCTTTGTAGGTTGCTGAAACTTGTTTGCTAAACAGTTAAGATGAAGTTATAAATGTATAGTATTGTTGCCTACAGGTTAACAGCAGATTCAATAACTAAATACATATTAACGTCTCTTTTTTGAGAGACTACTATGAAATAACTGACTTGTCAGTTACAGCTATGTTTATTCTTTTGAATGGAGTGTGATGTAGATTCTACATTCAGAAGAATAGATTTGTTTCCTCTGTGTGCCTTTTAAGATCTTTAATTTACCATTTTATAAGACATAACCCAGGAAGATTTTCCAATCCTATCCTGTTCATCCCTGTGCACTTGTGCAGAGGTGTCCTATTTATTAATATCTTGAATTTTTAAAACCTGTTGTTTCCTTATTGGCTTATGGTCTCATTTCTTCTGGTTGCTGTTTTGTTTTTCAGTGCATTACAGCCCTTTGCACTGAGTGTATTTGAGAAAGGAACTAGATCTTAGGGATGCCGTGCTACAAGGCTATTGTTTTTGCTTTGCCAGTTGGCTATTTAATCAAATATGCAGTGAATGCTGTCTGTCTGTTTTCTTTTTCTTTTCTTTTCTTTTTTCGGGGAGAGGCAGTTTAGCTCCTTTTATTTGGTTATTCTTTCAAAAATCTATAAAGCTCTTGCTTCATGGCAGTTTGGAGTTTTCAAAGATGAGTGGAAGACTGAGATTTCCTATGAAAGGAAAAACAAAGTGAACCCCAAATCTTTGAAAATGTATACAGCTCATTTCATAAGTGAAATGACTTCCGAATCTTATGAATATTACTTTAGTATCAATACTTCAAAGAAATAGAATAATTCAAGTCAGACTGCAAGTTTAGCATTTTTTTTTTCCTTGCTGAAGGAGCTGTGTGAAGTAATCTCAGGCTCCTGTGACTACATGTGTACTGAGGCCTAGTCTGTACTACATAGGCTGATGTGAGTTGCCTTGCTTCAGCTGTGTGTGCATGTGTCTACACTCAAAATTTCACTGTGATGTGAGTGCCCTGTTACAGTGATGCAGTAAAACTACCCTCGCTGAGTAGCATAAAGTCATGGTCAACCTACTGAGGCTCACAGTGTGAGTGTAGATACTACATGGCATATGCTGACCCTAACAGTCTTCCAGCGGTTGTCACAATTTTAAACTGCATTGGTCAGGGGTCACAGAGACCGGAAGCTGCTACCTCCCTCCCTCAGAACCTTCTGTGTGGTTTTTGAAGTGCTTTTTTTCCTGATTGCCCACTTTAGCAAGCACACCTGGCAGCTCACCCTGGCTATGTGCAACTGACCAGGCAGGCTCTATGCACTAGATTAGGGGTTGGCAATCTTTCAAAGAAGAGCCATTTTTTTGGTTTTGTCTTTGACCAAAATATTTCAAGAGCCTCATCACACACAAAGCTACTTGTAGAGTTAGAATTTATCAACTAATAATAATTGAATATATTAAAGTTATTGCTGCTCACCAATACTTTTAATGTGACTTCTGCCATTTGAATATAAACAGGAGGGGGCTCTGGGGTTGGTGCAGCGGATTGGGGTGCAGGAGGGGGTGCGGGGTCTGGGAGGGAGTTTGGGTGCAGGAGTGGGTTCTAACCTAGGAAGGGGGTGCAAGGTGCAGGCTCTGGCCAGGAGGTGCTTACCAATGGGAGTTGCAGGGGCTGTGTTTGCGGACGCTGGCAGCACAGAGACCCGCTGCCCCCCGTCCCCAAGGGGCACACAGAAATGTGCCAGCAGCCAGCCGCTTCTGGGAGCCATGTGGGGCCAGAGCCCTGTTGCACCTGGGTAAGCACCTCCTGGCCACAGCCTGCACCTTGCACCCTGTCAAAAAAAATAAAGGGAAGGGTAACCACCTTTCTGTATACAGTGCTATAAAATCCCTCCTGGCCAGAGGCACAACCCTTTCACTTGTAAAGGGTTAAGAAGCTAAGATAACCTTGCTGGCACCTGACCAAAATGACCAATGAGGAGACAAGATACTTTCAAAGCTGGGGGGGGGGACGGGACGACAAAGGGTTTGTCTGTGTGATGCTTTTGCTGGGAACAGGTCAGGAATGCAGACTCAGAACTTCTGTAAAATTAGTAAGTAAGCTAGCTAGAAATGCATTAGATTTCCTTTTGTTTAATGGCTGGTAAAATACGCTGTGCTGAATGGAATGTATATTCCTGTTTTTGTGTCTTTTTGTAACTTAAGGTTTTGCCTAGAGGGATTCTCTGTGTTTTGAATCTGATTACCCTGTAAAGTATTTACCATCCTGATTTTACAGAGGTGATTCTCTTACCTTTTCTTTAATTAAAATTCTTCTTTTAAGAACCTGATTGATTTTTCACTGTTCTTACGATCCAAGGATTTGGGTCTGTGTTCACCTGTACAAATTGGTGAGGATTTTTATCAAGCCTTCCCCAGGAAGGGGGGTGTAGGGCTTGGGGGGATATTTTGGGGGAAGATGTCTCCAAGTGGGCTCTTTCCCTGTTCTTTGTTTAACACGCTTGGTGGTGGCAGCATACGGTTCAAGGACAAGGCAAAGTTTGTACCTTGGGGAAGTTTTAACCTAAGCTGGTAAAAATAAGCTTAGGGGGTCTTTCATGCAGGTCCCCACATCTGTACCCTAGAGTTGAGAGTGGGGAAGGAACCTTGACACACCCCCTCAAAAAATGGCTGCCTGCAAAGGGGCAGCCAAATTGCCGCATGTGACTCCGGAGCTGCAAGTTGCTGACCCCTGCAGTGGACACGCTCCTGCCTGGTCATTTGGACAGTTGCCTAGGAAGTATTGGATCTCCTAGGCCTGTGGGGTGAAGAGCCTATGAGAGCACAGTCACAAACCAGCTGTAGAAATGTGGACTTTTATGAGGCGATTGGATGTGGGATGCAGCCAAAGGGATATGACAGGGATTAGCAGCAGTGGCGTGTGAAAGCGAGGGAACTTCACCTGGGATACCACAAGGCCAGGGAGTGCAACAGTAGATCTGGTGCTAAGCTGCAGACTGCCACTTCTACAAGGAACTGCATGCCATAGTTGGAGTTTTTAAACTAAGGGCTGGGGGAAAGACGACAGGTGCAGAGGACCACATGGTTCGGACATCTCTTGGGGGGGAGGATCTATTAATAAAGAATCTCTATGTCCTAGTGAGGACGAGAGGATGGATAAAATACAGGCAGGGTCTGATCAGAAATAGTCAAATAAAAAATAGTCCCATTCAGTTACATCGTGTAATGGCAGACAGCTAAAAGGAGACAAGTTTTTAATGTCTAAATAATAAAATGGGTAAACTAGAATGCCTCGTATTAAATGAGGATATTGATATAATAGGCATCACAAAAACTTGGTGGAATGAGGATAATCAATGGGACACAACAATACCAGGATACAAAATATATCGGAAGGACAGAACAGGTCGTGCTGGTCGGGGAGTGGCATTATATGTGAAAGAAAGCATAGAATTAAATGAAGTAAAAATCGTAAATGAATCAAACTGTATCATAGAATCCCCATGGATAAAAATTCCGTGCTCTAATAATCAGAATATAGCAGTAGGGATATATTACCGACCACCTGACCAGGTTGGTGATAGAGACTGTGAAATGCACAGGGATATTAGAGAGGCTATTAAAATAAACTCAATAATAATAATAATAATGGGGTATTTCAGTTATCCCCATATTGACTGGTTACATGTCACCTCAGGATGGGATGCACAGATAAAGTTTCTTGACACCTTAAATGATTGCTTCTTAGAGCAGCTGGTCTTCGAGCCCACCAGAGGAGAGGCGATTCTTGATTTAGTCTTAAGTGGAGCACAGGATCAGATCCAAGAGGTGACTATAGCTGGACTGCTTGGTAATAGTCACCATAATATATTTAAATTTAATATACCCATGGCAGGAAAAACACCACAGAGGCCCAACACTGTAGCATTTAATTTCAGAAAGGGGAACTATACAAAAATGAGGAGGTTAGTTAAACAGAAATTAAAAGGTACAGTGCCCAAAGTGAAATCTCTGCAAGCTGCAGGGAAACTTTTTAAAGATACTAAAGGCTCAACTTAAATTTATAACCCAAATTAAAAAACGTAGTAAGAGAACCAAAAAAGAGCCACCGTAACTAAACAACAAAGTAAAAGAAGCAGTGAGAGGAAAACAGGCATCCTTTAAAAAGCAGAAGTTAAATCTTAGTGAAGAAAATAGAAAGGAGCATAAACACTGACAAATGAAGTGTAAAAATACAATTAGGAAGGCCAAAAAAGAATTTGAGGAACAGTTAGCCAAAGACTCAAAAAGTAATAGCAATTTTCTTTTTAAGTACATGAGAAGCAGGAAGTGTGCTAAACAACCAGTGGGGCCACTGGACAATCGAGGTGCTAAAGGAGCACTCAAGGACGATAAGGCCATTGCAGAGAAACTAAATGGATTCTTTACATCGGTCTTCATGACTGAGGATGTGAGGGAGCTTCCCAAACCTGAGCCATTCTTTTTAGATGACAGATCTGAGAAAATGTCCCAGATTAAGGTATCATTAGAGGAGGTTTTGGAACAAATTGACAAATTAAACAGCAATAAGTCACCAGGACCAGATGGTATTCACCCAAGAGTTCTGAAGGAACTCAAATGTGAAATTGCAGGACTACTAACTGTAACTTGTGAGTTATTTAAATCAGCTTCTGTACGAAATGACTGGAAGATAGCTAATGTGATGCCAATTTTTAAAAAGGGCTAGATTTTTTTTTTTTTTTTTTGTGGAAGGGTCCTATTGAGAACCCCAGGGATTCAAGGAAATTGCAACATGAGTGTGCAAAACTGAGGTTATCAAACTTCAGAAGTGTGTAAACACCTCTGGACACTGTCTTGTTCCTTTTCATTCCTGCTTTGAACTTATGAAAGAATGTATCACTTTCTGTAAGTGATGGAATCATCTCTCTGCTCTGAAGTACTCCTTTTTCTCTTCTCTTTTTTTCTGCATAATGTGATAACTGCCATGAGGGAGTAATTCATAAACTTAAACTCTGCCTTCCTTCTCTCCACACTTGCCTGCTTTCAGTCTACTGGAGTAGCACTGTAAACAGGACTGAATACAATTTAAGCCCCTCCTTAGGTGTTCTCTGAAAAACTGTTTAGAATAGTACCGATTCCTATTGAGAATGAAACACAACTCTTTAGAACTGAGCTGCTGTTGTGTATATTTTTCTGCCTGACAGTTATGCTTTTAATGAATCCAGTTAATTTTCCAGTGCAGTATGTAATTTTTTTTCAGAATAATTTACCTCTGTTTTAGGGGTCTCGGGGATAAAAGCATAAATACAGACTTCTAACGCTATTCAGTACTCATTTATTTCAAATGATGTTGAATACCTTTTTATAATGGGTAAAAATTACTGTTCTCAATGTAGCATTTTGCAATATCCATAAGGTGTTATATTGTACTCCTCAAGCCGAAGATTTGGGTGGCCTATGTAGCTAAAATACAGGATTCCAAAGGTATAGTGGAAATTGATACAATGGAGGGTGGTGTTAAAGTCAAATCTTTAGAACACTCTAGGGTGTGCGCTGATGAAGCTTGAAATGTATAAGATAAAATCCAGTTCTGTTTTCCTCTTCATTCCGCTGCCTGAATTATGTTTTTCTGTACATAGTAATTGTTTGTATGAGCATGTGGCTTTTGGACATAAGAGTATACACCATATTTCTACACTGTAGTGCTGATTAAAATTCCACATTATTTTACCTTAATACAATGGTATCTTAATATATTCTTTTTAATAAAGAAAACTACCGTATATACTCGTTCATAAGCCAAGTATTTTTGGTAAAAAAGTGACTCATCAAAGAGCGGGGGTCGGCTTATAAACAGGTCTACACCAAAATGTGATGATTTAAAACTCTATGGAATCACTGAATTGAATATCTAATACATTGTCGTTTTGTTACCTGGAGCGTCTGCAGGCATGGAGCCCCTCAGCTCCCTGTGGCCGCAGTTCGCCATTCCCAGCCAATGGGAGCTGCGGGAAGTGAGTGTTTCTTGTGACGCCAGCTTTTAAAATATAGCAGGGGTTGGAAAACTTTGGCTCCCGGCCCATCTGCTGCTGGCAGGTCAGGATGTTTTGTTTACTTGGAGCATCTGTAGGCACAGAGTCCCTCAGTCCCAGTGGCCGCAGTTTGCCATTCCCAGCAGTTTGCCATTCACAGCCAATGGGAGCTGAGGGGCTGGAGCCTGGACTCTGAGACCCTCCCCCCTCACAGGGTCCCAGAGCATGGGTTCCAGCCTGAGCCCAAAGGTCTGTATTGCATTTTACAGCCCTGCAGCCTGAGTCAGATGACATGGGCCCGCTGGGGTGCTTAATTGCAGTGTAGACATACCATTAGTGTGATTATCTGTATGTCATATTATGAAATTTCATCCAGTTTTTCATCCAGTATATTTCATCCACTCTTCTGCTGAGCCCAATAACTTGTCTAATGAAAACCTGTTATTCTTGAAAGTGTTAATGACTGTCAACAAGCGAGTCTTTGATCAGTAGACAAGTACTGACCTTGTAAAAGCTGATGGGTGTGCCAAGCATTCTTCTTTTAGGCCAAATGGAAGGAGCATTTAAATGCCCCTTTATGTAGTGATACTGAAACAATAGGAGGCTACCACCAAAGGCAGTGGGCCACATGGTGGAGCGAAGAGCATGTGGGCTGAAGGGACTAGATTGATTTGTAGAGGCTGTGTGTGTGAGAGGCAGAAAGCCATGAGAGAGTCAGCAGAAAGTGAGAGAAACAGATGTCACCCTGGGAGGATGCCAAGAGACAGGGCTGCTTCTGGGCTCAGTACTCGGAATAGCAGATGTGGGTTTCTGAATAAGAACTGCCTGTTTTTGTTTCTGTGTTCAGGGAAACAGGACTTCACATACATTTTTGTAAATAAAAAGGATTGTGTGATTTGCACCACAGAAATACTTTACTCATATTATTTTTCTCCTCCGAATAGAAACAACCCAAGAAGGTTCCAAATATTGTTTAAAAGCCTGGGCCAACAGGGGCAACAGTATAATCCAGAAAGGCATCCAGTCTTGATTTCAAGACCTAAAAGTGATGGAGTATCTACTGCTTCCCTGTTGGCCCAGGAAATTGTGCCTTATTTCTAAGTTGAATTTGTCTGGCTTTATCTTCCAGCCATTGGTTCTCATTATGCCTTTTCCCACTAGAATAAAGAGCCCTCTATCAAGTATTTTCTCCCCATGAAGTTATTTAGACACCATAATTGTCACCTGTCTTTTTTTTGATGAGCTAAACAGATTGAGCTCTGTAACTTTCTCACTGTAAGGCAGTTCTCAATTTTTTTCTGCTGTTTTCTGCTCCTTCTCCAACTTTTCAATTTTCTTTCATAAATGTGGGCAAAAGAACTATGCAATATTCTAGTATCAGTCTCGCCACTACTGTATACAGAGGTAAAATCACCCCCCTACTCCCACTCCCTTCGCTGCTATTTATATCTCCAAGGATCACATTAGCTCTTTTTTTCCATGGCATCACACTGCAAGATCATGTTGAGTTGCTTGTCCACTATGACCCTTAAATCCTTTTCAGAGTCACTACTTTCCAGGATACAGTCCCTTGTTCTATAGCTCTTGCCTGTGTTCTTTGTTCCTAGATGTAGGACCTTGCACTTTCCTGTATTATAAAGCATTTTGTTCATAGGTTTGTAGGTTCCAAGGCCAGACGGGACCATTGTGATCTAGTACTGTGGAACACAGATCATAGAACTTCCCCCAGATAATTCCTACAGCATTCTTTTAGAAAAACATTCATTCATGGTCTGAAAATTGTCAATGATGGAGAATCCACTGCAACCCTTGATAAATTGTTTTTTGGTTAATTACTCTAGTTAAAAGTGTATCCTTTATAGACCAATTGAGATTGAATATCTTCAACTTTGAGCCATTGGATTGTGTTAGCTCTTTCTCTGCTAGATGAAGAGCCCAATATTGAATATCTGTTCCCCGTGTAGGTACTTATAGATTAATCAGGTCACTCTAAATCCCAGGGGTCGGCAACCTTTGAGAAGTGGCGTGCCAAGTCTTCATTAATTTAAGGTTTTGCATGCCAGTAACAAAGTTTACATTTACAGGGGTCCCCGACAGAACCCCAGACTGGCAGCGGGCTGAGCAAGGCCAGCAGCCAGGACCCCTGCTGGCAGCAGTGAGGTGAGCGGGGCCGGCAACTGGTATCCCAGGCTGGCAGCAGGCTGAGTGGGGCCGATGGCCGGGACCCTGGCTGGCAAGGGGCTGGCAGCCAGAACCCCGGGCTGGCAGCCAGAACCCCAGACTGTCAGCGGGCTGAGTGCGGTGGCGGACAGAACACTAGACCGGCAGCGGCTCACCTTCTGCTGGTCTGGCGTTCTGCTGGCTCCTGCCAGCCAGAATCCCAGCTGCCGGTACTGCTCATCCCACTGGTACCGTTCACCCAGGCAGACAGCGGGCTGGGTCCCCGGCTGGCAAGGGTCCGGCAGCTGGAACCCCAGATCGGCAGTGGGCTGAGCGGCTCAGCCCGCTGCCGGTCTGGGGTTCCGTCCGCCGGCTCCTGCCAGCCGGGGTGCCAGCTGCCGGCCCTGCCCAGTTTCCGTTCACCCAGGCAAGCAGCAGGCTGAGTGGGGCCAGCGGCCAGGACCCCAGCTGGCAGCAGCGTGTCAGTAAAAATCGGCTCGCGTGCTGCCGGTTGCCGACCCCTGCTATAACCTCCTTTTTGATAAGCTAAACTGAGCCCCTTGAGTCATCACTGTAAGGCATATTTTCTAATCTTTTAATCATTCTCGTGGCTCTTCTGAGTCCTCTCCAATTCATCACATTCTTCTTGAGTTGTGGACACCAAAACTGGACACAGTATTCCAGCAGTAATCACGCTGATGCCACATACAGAGGTGAAATAACCTCTCTTCTCTTGCTTGAGATTCTCTTGTTTGTGCATCCAAGGATTGCATTAGCTCTTTTGCCTGCAACATCGTGCTGAGAGCTCATCTTCAGCTGATTATCCACCATGACCCTCAAGTCTTTTTTTTTTTCCAGTGTGACTAGGATAAAGGATCCCCATCCTGTTAGTATGGCCTACATTCCTGTTCCTAGATGTGTACATTTACATTTAGCCATATTAAAATGTTTGTTTGAGCCAACCTTACCAAGAGATCTAGGTTGCTCTGAATCAGTGACCTGTCTGCCTCATTATTTACCAGTCCCTCAATTTTTGTGTCTGTCTTCTGGAAACTTTACCAGTGATATTGTATTCTTCTAGGTTTCAGAGTAGCAGCCGTGTTAGTCTGTATTCGCAAAAAGAAAAGGAGTACTTGTGGCACCTTAGAGACTAACAAATTTATTTGAACATAAACTTTCGTGAGCTACAGCTCACTTCATCAGATGCATCTTCTTAAGAACATAAGAACAGCCATATTGGGTCAGACCAAAGGTCCATCTAGCCCAGCATCCTGTCTTCCAACACTGGCCAAAGACAGGTGCCCCGGGGGAATGAAGAGAACAGATAATCAAGTGATCCATCCCCTGTTGCCCATTCTCAGCTTCTGGCAAACAGAGGCTAGGGACACCATCACTGCTAATAGCCATTGATGGACCTATCCTTCATGAATTTATCTAGTTCTCTTTTGAACCCTGTTATAGTCTTGGCCTTCACAACATCCTCTGGCAAGGAGTTCCATAGGTTGACTGTGCATTGTGTGAAAAAATACTTGGACATTGTGTGAAAAAATACATGGGCGTACCATGGATTTATATACAGGAAATATGATATTTTGTGTCTTCTTATCTATCCCTTTGTTAATGATTCCCAACATTCTGTTTGCTTTTTTGACCGCTGCTGCACATTGAGTGGATGTTTTCAGAAAACTATCCACAATGACTCCAAGATCTCCTTTTGAGTGGTAATAGCTAATTTAGATCCCATCATTTTGTATGTATAGTTAGGATTATGTTTTCCAATGTGCATTACTTTGCATTTATCAACACTGAATTTCATCTGCCAATTTGTTGCCCAGTCACCCAGTTTTGTGAGATCCTTTTGTAGCTCTTCGCAGTCTGCCTGGGACTTAACTATCTTTAGTAGTTTTGTATCATCTGCAAATTTTACCACCTCACCGTTTACCCTTTTTTCCAGATAATTTATGAATATGTTAAGTAGGACTGGGCCCAGAACAGACCTCTGGGGGACACCACTCCTTACCTCTCTCCATTCTGAAAACTGACCATTTATTCCTACCCTTTGTTTCCTATCTTTTAACCACTTACCAATCCATGAGAGAACCTTCCCTCTTATCCCATGACTGCTTACTTTGCTTAAGAGCCTTTGGTGAGGGACCTTGTCAAAGGTTTTCTGAAAATCTAAATACACTATCCACTGGATCCCCCTTGTCCACATGCTTGTTGACCCCCTCAAAGAATTGTAGTAGAGGATTACGTCTCATGATTTCCCTTTACAAAAGTCATGTTGACTTCCCCAACAAATTATGTTCATCTGTGTCTGACAATTTTCTTTTTTACTATAGTTTCAACCAGTTTGCCCTGTACTGAAGTCAGGTGTACTGGCCTGTAATTGCTGGGCTCATCTCTGGAGCCTCTTTTTAAAAATTGGCGTCACATTAGCTATCTTCCAGTCATTTTGTACAGAAGCTGATTTAAATGATAGGTTACAAACTACAGTTAATAGTCCTGCAATTTCACATTTTTGTACCTTCAGAACTCTTGGGTGAATACCATCTGATCCTGGTGACTTATTACTGTTCAGTTTATCAATTTGTTCCAAAACCTCCTCTAATGACACCTCAATGTGGGACAGTTCCTTGGATTTGCTACCTAAAAAGAATGGCTCAGGTTTGGGGATCTCCCTCACATCTTCAACCGTGAAGACCAATGCAAAGAATTCATGTAGTTTCTCTGCAATGGCCTTATAGTGCTCCTTTAGCATCTCAATCGGCCAGTGGCCCCCACTAATTGTTTAGCACGCTTCCTGCTTCTCATGTACTTAACATTTTTTTTTTTTTTGCTATTACTTTTTGAGTCTTTGGCTAGCTGTTCTTCAAATTGTTTTTTGGCCTTCCGACTTATATTTTTTCAATTAATTTGCCAGAGTTTACGCTCCTTTCTATTTTCCTCACTTGGATTTACATTCTACTTTTTAAAGGATTCCTTTTTGCCTCTGACTGCTTCTTTTACTTTGTTGTTGAGCCAGGGTGGCTCTTTTTGGTTCTCTTATTATGTTTTTTAATTTGGGGTATACATTTAAGTTGAGCCTCTATTATGGTGTCTTTAAAAAGCTTCCATGCAGCTTGCAGGGATTTTACTTTTGGTACTGTACCTTTTAATTTCTGTTTAACTAACCACCTCATTTTTGTGGTCTTCCCCTTTCTGAAATTAAATGCTACAGTGTTGGGCCACTGCGGCGTTTTCCCTGCCATGGGGATGTTAAATTTAATTGTGGTCTCTATTACCAAGCAGTCCAGCTATATTCACCTCTTGGGTCTGATCCTGTGCTCCACGTAAGACTAAATCAAGAATTGCCTCTCCTCTTGTGGGTTCAAGAACTAGCTGCTCCAAGAAGCAGTCATTTAAGGCATCAAACTTTATCTCTGCATCCCACCTTGAGGTGATATGTACCCAGTCAATATGGGGATAGTTGAAATCCCCCATTATTGCTGAGTTGTTTTATTTTAATAGCCTCTCTAACCTCCCTGAGCATTTCACAGTCACTATCACCATCTTGGTCAGGTGGTCGGTAATATATCCCTACTGCTATATTCTTATTATTCAAGCATGGAATTACTATCCATAGAGATTCTATGGTACAGTTTGGTTCATTTATGATTTTTACTTCATTTGACTCTACGCTTTCTTTTACATATAATGCCACTCCCCCACTAGCATGACCTGTTCTGTCCTTCCGATATATTTTGTATCCTGGTATTATTGTGTCCCATTGATTATCCTCATTCCACCAAGTTTCTGTGACGCCTATTATTTCAATATCCTCATTTAATACGAGGCACTCTAGTTCATCCATCCTGGTATTTAGACTTCTAGCATTGGTATATAAGCACTTTAAAAACTTGTCACTTTTTAGCTGTCTCCCATTGCATGATGTAATTGAATGAGACTTTTTTCATTTGACTGTTTCTCATCATATTCTGCCTGTATTTTTATCATCTTCCATACTTGCCTACTTACTAGGACAGAGAATCTCCACGAGTAGGTCCTCCTTTAAGGACTGTCTCTGTCCGAACAGTGCTCCTCCGCACCTGTTGGCTTTCCCCCAGCCGTTAATTTAAAAACTGCTCTATACCCATTTTAGTTTTAAGTGCCAGCAGTTGGGTTTCATTTTGGTTTGGGTGGAGCCTGTCCTTTCTGTATAGGCTCCTCCTTTCCCAAAAGTTTCCCCAGTTCCTGATAAATCTAAACCCCTCCTCCCTACACCATTGTCTCATCCACACTATTGATTAACATCAACACTGTTACCTTTATCAAACAAATTTATAAAAAAAAGTCAAGTTAGTTTGACAGGAACTATTTTCCATAAACCCATGTTGATTGGGATTAGTTACATTACCCTTCTTTAATACTTGAGTCCTGAATCAGGCACTCCAGTATCTTGTCCAGAATCAATGTCAGACTGACATTGATTAGTTACCCAGATCATCCCATTTATCTTTTGTCAAATATTGGCACATTAGCTTTTTTCCATGTTGTCGAACTTTCTTGGTGTTCTGAGACTTACTGAAAACCAAGGTTAGCGGTCCAGTGGGCTGTTCAGCCAGCTCTTTTAAAACTCTTGAATGCAAGGTATCCGAACCTGCTGATTTTAAAATTAGTAGCTGCTGTTTAACATCCTCTTTAGATACTAGTAGAATGAAAAGAGTATTATCATACAATATGACTACTTCAGCTGGCTTTTCTCAAAAACAGAATAGAAATATTTATTTAACAATTTTGCCTTTTCTGCATTATTATTGATAATACTACCATTTCCATTTTGCAATAGACCAATACTGATTTCTTTTTGGTCCTTGTATACTGAGGAGAAGGTGTGTGTTTTTTTTTTTTTTTTTAAACTCTGCTGGCCGGAGATTTCTACTTGTGTCCCTTTTCTTTCCTTATCAATGTTCTACAATTCTTAGCTTCTAATTTATATTCATTACTATCACATTCCCCTTCCATTTTTTTTTAATAGCTGCCTTCACTTTCCATCTAAACCAGGTTGATTTTTTTAACCAGTACAGCCCCATTCTAACGGGGGAGAGAATGGGTGTCAGTGGTCTGGAGGGAGGGAGATGTGGGACATGTGGTGGAGGGCAGAAGTGAGCAGGGGTTATATGGTGGCCTTGAGATGTGGGAGAATGGGGGTCAACGATATGGGGCAGGAGGACAAGGGAGACCGAGCCCCTGCCATGATGGGAAGGAGGAACAGGGCAGGGACACAGGAGCTCTTACATGAGGGAGGGATTAAGTGGGGTTACAGGGACTCCCTGAAATCAAGGGGGATTGGAGGGTGGCACACGGATTTCTGGGGGGAGATGGAGGGATACAAGGAGCCTCTGGTGTGCGCACTGAACTTGGCCTAAGTAACCCACAGTGTGTGCACTCTCTAGATCTTTGTTTAAAAATATTAAATAGTGTCAGGACTAGCACTGATCCCTGTTGTACACCATTTGAAATGGACATTTGATGATTGTTTCTCCATTGACACGAGTTTTCTTAGATCTAGCAGTTAGCCAGTTCCTGCCGGGTTTCAGTGCCAGATGTCAAGAGTGGATCCTGGCAAACTGGAGTAGTTCATGCTTTCTGCTTGTGCAAATGTCAAACTTCCTTGACGTTGTCAAGAAAACATAGCTTTCCTCACTTTGTTTGATGTGCAGTCTTACTCACTTCACATGGTACAGAATTAACCAGGATGGAAAACAACATTTGGATACCTAACAGTAATGCTATCTGTAGTGGCTTGACTTGAATAGCAACTTTGCTTAACTCTTTAAATAAAACCATTAATCAACAGCTCAGAATAGATGGGTTTCACAGTAACAGCCGTGTTAGTCTGTATTCGTAAAAAGAAAAGGAGTACTTGTGGCACCTTAGAGACTAACCAGTTTATTTGAGCATGAGCTTTCGTGAGCTACAGCTCACTTCATCGGATGCATAGCATATCGTGGAAACTGCAGAAGACATTATATACACACAGAGACCATGAAACAAAACTTCCTCCCACCTCACTCCCCCGCTGGCAACAGCTTATCTAAAGTGATCCTCAAGTAGATCCATTTCCAGCACAAATCCAGGTTTTCTCACCCTTCCCCCCCCCCCCCCCCCCCACACACACAAACTCACTCTCCTGCTGGCAACAGCCCATCCCCCTTTGAAACCCCTCTTTATAATGCGCAGGAGAATGAGTTTGTGTGTGTGGTTTTTGGGAAAAAAAGGGGGGGGGGTGGGGGGGGGTGAGAAAACCTGGATTAGTGCTGGAGGTGACCCACCTTGATTATCATGCGCATTATAAAGAGGGGTTTCAAAGGGGGATGGGCTGTTGCCAGCAGGAGAGTGAGTTTGTATGTGTGTGTGGGGGGGGGCGGGGGGAAGGGTGAGAGAACCTGGATTTGTGCTGGAAATGGCTCTACTTGAGGATCACTTTAGATAAGCTGTTGCCAGCAGGGGAGTGAGGTGGGAGGAAGTTTTGTTTCATGGTCTCTGTGTGTATATAATGTCTTCTGCAGTTTCCACGATATGCTATGCATCCGATGAAGTGAGCTGTAGCTCACGAAAGCTCATGCTCAAATAAACTGGTTAGTCTCTAAGGTGCCACAAGTACTCCTTTTCTTTTTTCAGAATAGATGGAAATTCTGCATGTTACTAATTTGTACCTAAGATTCTATTTATATTTGAAAAATAAAATTCTATGTGGCATAACCATAAAGGTGGTAAGTCTGTCTTTTGTTGCTCTTTCATGCAGTTTGTCATATCTGTAATACGTCAGAAGTATGCTCTATCTGTTAATTGTTGATTGTTTTCCCTCTAATCTCATTTTGAGCAGTCCAGAAAAAAGGTTTAAAACATTTTACAATGAAAGCACAAAATACTATGTATTAAAAGAAGCTCACATTTAGGATGGTCCTTTAGGACACAGGTTTCTAAGAACAAAATTGTTACCCAAAACATGGGTTGAAATGGCTGCAAGAAACAGTAGTAGTAATGCTAAGGAAAGGTTTTCCACCCAGTCTGTGTCATATCTATCTCTCTGTCTATTATATGTAATCTAAACAATAGACTGGAGTTGTATAATTTTATTGTACTGCTGTTAATTCAAATTAAAGCTTGTCTAGCAGAGCTGGGCTTCGTTTTGTTGCTCTTGAATTAAGTAGCTTTTGGTTTATCATAATTGTGTGTTGGGAATCGAAAACAGACAAAGGCAGGTAGAACTCTAATGTATAATTTAACATGTTTTGTTTGAAAACATGATTTTTTTTTTAATTAATAAATAACTGAACCTGTGATATTTGTGGGAGTCTAGCATTTGGGTAAGCAGTTTTATCTTGTTGCTGAGTGAAGATAACACAGGTCTTCTGTCATTACAGCATGCACAGGTGTGTACAAATTGATAATCTACTTGGTATGAATCTTTCCCTCCAGATTATGCCTATTTTATTTTGCAACTGTCAGTTGTAAAATGTCATAGTGCTCTTGCAGAGAAGCACTTTGTTACCCAGCCTTGTAGTTGGGTGGAACTAGCCTCAACAGCAAGGTAAATAAGTCCAGTATTTAAAAAACCGCAAATACTTACAGCTTTTGCAGTAACTTCTATCTTGTTATGCTTGGAAGTATGTTGAGACTTTCATTATAACTTTCCATTTTACAAGCTCATTTGCGAAAAAAATGTTTTTTTTTTCCCACAAAGCTTGCAAATTGTATTTTGTTAATCCTGTGTTTGTTTGAAACGTGTACATTATTCTAGCAGTAGTTAATTAAATGTAAACTATAAAATACAGAGGTTGCACAACGTGGCTGAGGTACTAGGAGAAACTTAATGCAATTTCATTTAATGATTTAAGATCTAAATGCTCAACCTTGCATTAGTCTCATATAAATTGAGCTAATTATAATACTGGTAAAGTAAATGTGTAACTATACTTTGCATTACCTTAAATTGAAAGCTAGAGCCTCAACTTGTTCTAGTGCAAAATGGAGTTCACTTGGTGGTTTTTTAGATTTTGTTGTTTGGACAGGCCAGATTTTTTGTAGTTCAATGAAGAAACTTATTTTGTAACCATAAATGACAAAGGGCTAAAAGCAAAAATAAACAGGAAGGTATACTTAATGAAGACCGTTCTCCATAGCCTTGGACAACTTTGCCAAAAAGCAGGGCTTATCCGCACTGTTTTTTAAACACAGATGTCAACTTTCTCTTGAACTGACACAAACCCATAGTGTAGCCACATCACACTAGAGAAAAAAGTGACTTGGATTAGTGAGGTTTACCCCAGTTTCATGCCAGGGTGAGCCACAATGGTATGGCACATGTATGTTACAGGTTTGCACTGGTGCAGTTACACTGGTGCAAATCTCTCCTGCCTCTCCCTCTCCACCATCAGTGTAGATAAGATTCAAGTTGTTTTTTTATTCATATCATTGAACTTTAAAAGAAACTTTAAAAATATTTAAGGACAAGATTAAATGGCAAGTAGCAAAGAAATAAATAGCCCAAACACTTGCTTTATCTTATTTTCATATTTCATAATCAACCCAAAATACCGGGTAGATGCCAAAGAACCAATGGAGTAGATGTTATGTTATGTGCTAACTCGATAGATTATTTAATGTACTTTTTTTTAAAATTTTACAAATCGAAATCCTAGCTGTAACGATTTCATTTGTATAGAGAAGTAAAATTCTTATCGGTCACAGTCACTCTATTTTTGTGAACTGAAAATATTGTTGTCAGTGGAAAAATGGTAAATTGGTGCATCGTAAATCTTGTTGTTTGAATATGAACATGAGGCTTGTAAACAAACATGGCCTCAGCCTCTCCCTTTAAAGCTTTAAAAGGTACATGACACTTTATCAGTGTGGCTTTGCATCATACCTCAATACAAATGCCTCACCCAACTGAGCCCTTGGTTGCAAGTAAAACACTAGTAGGTGCTCAGATTAAGTAACATGAGGTGCTGTTGAAAGTTGTTAAACAGAGAAATCTATTTACTGTTTTCAGGCCTGCAGAACATTGTACAGAAGCAGTAGCTTCTGCTTGATGGAGCTTTATCAACCTGATGATGTGGTGTGGTTCTTGAACAAACTAACAAAAATGCACTGATTAGGAATGTAATTTAAGCAATAAAAGTAAGTAGTAATATTAGTGATTTAAGGTAACTATTCTAGATTTTAACGTCAGGTTAGTTTTCAGATTACAGAACTTCATGCTACAGTAGGTAGTATTAAGGCTATGTCTACACTAGCACTTCTGTTGGTAAAACTTTTGGTCAGGGTGTGGAAAAAAAACTACCCCCTGATCGACATAATTTTCACTGATAAAAGCACCAGTATGGACAGTTCTGTGTCGGCAAGACATGCTCTCCCGCTGACGTAGCAACTGCTGCTTACTGAGGGTGGTTCAATTATGTCGGTGGGAGAGCTCTCGATAGCATAGAGCCACTATATGGAGACCTTACAGCAGTGCAGTTGCAGCCGTACAGCTGTGCTGCTGTAAGGTCTGTAAGGTAGACATAGCCTAACAAAGCAGTTGTCTGGAGGAGTATAATATTACTTGAGTTTTGCAGGTATTGGCCTGAAACCTAAAATAGTAGAGGGAGAGAAGAATACAGTGTCTGAAAGAGAAATGTTCCCAGCAACTTCATTGATCTGTCTAGGTATTAGAGGATTATAAATAGTAACTGGTTACAACTCAAGTTCAGTGTTAGAACCATATTGGTTGGCGGGCGGGGGGAGGCAGAAGGGAGATAAGGGGAGCTCAAAGTTTTCTTGGCACTTTGGTCCTGTAGAAGATTTATAGAATGGTTACAGGTTGGTAGTGGCAATAGGATCAGAATTTTTACTGTAGATTCCTGTACTTAAATTTATCTTTTTTCTACAGATAATTGTTCCAAGTGATCTTGTATCCAAGAAAACTTCATTTTGGTAGCACCAAATAGGAGACGTAGTAATGGTCTCAGAGCATGTAACTAAGGAAATTGTTATTTCTTAGCAAGTATATTAAATATGTAGGGCAGTGACAATGCAACATTTGAAATTTTAAATAAGAAAAAATTCTTTTGTGAGTATATGATCATGTACAGAGCTTTTAATTTAGCCTATTGTGGTGTGTATTTGCCTCTAGTTTAGTAACACACATTTGAAATTGAAGTGCTTTTGTGTACAATCCAAGGAGTCAGCTAAATTAGATAAAATAACTAATCGAAAGCAAGAGAAATGAGTAATTGAAAGCATTTCACTGTTACCCGCAACTGAAAATTATATAGGCAATCTCAGGAGTCTGATCTTTTCATACAGTTCTCTTCCTGTACTGTCTCAAGATCCCCTCCAGATTAATACTGGCTTTCCTTCTTCAAATTGCACATTTCCAGGTAATGCAATACTACTGGGATGCCTTCTGGAGTTGTCCTGTGAATCTAGCACTTGCACAATTGTATATTTCTAGACCAAAAACTTCATTAAATAGTAATTGAGATAGTAGGATAAATATCCGCAGTGTTATGAATTTGTAAAGCACTCCATGAATGCTTTTTATTAGTCATAACAGTAATTAGTAGGGGCGTTAAAAGGAAATAGTGATAATTCAGGAAGTTCTAAATTGACAGACAATTTAAAGCAAAAGAGAAATTGCTGAAAAGTTTAGAAATGCAGAGTATAAGATTAGAGTCTGAAGTCTTGTCTACCATGGGAAAACTGACCACAGTAGTTCTTCAGGGGCCACTATAGAAGTGGATTAAGCTAAACCAGAAACAGGCAGTCTTAAAGGGAATTATTCTGGGATAATTATTATGCATTAAATTCACGCCCTACCTTATCCTGGGGTAACTTCTCTGTGTAGACAGGTCCTCACTATAACAGTTTTCTGCTCCCTACTGCTTAGTACACCACCTGTGTAAGAATGTCTCTTGTGACACACATGGCAAGTTTCTGACATCTTGAACTCTCTTCATATTCCAAAGATATGCATATTGGTTTTGTTAAAAATATGCTACAGTTATGATACTCATGGATTGGTAACTGGATAAAAGATAAGAAACAAAGGGTAGGAATAAATGGTTAGTTTTCAGAATGGAGAGAGGTAAATAGTGGCGTCCCCCGGGGTCTGTACTGGGCCCAGTCCTATTTAATATATTCATAAATTATCTGGAAAAGGGGTAAACAGTCAGATGGCAAAATTTGCAAATGATACAAACCTACTCAAGATAGATAAGTCCCAGGCAGAATGAGAGAGCTACAAAAGGATCTCTCAAAACTGGGTGACTGGGCAACAAAAAGGCAGATGAAATTCAACGTTGTTAAATGCAAAGTAATGCACATTGGAAAACATAATCCCAACTATACATATAAAATGATGGGGTCTAAATTAGCTGTTACCACTCAAGAAAGAGATCTTGGAGTCATTGTGGATAGTTCTCTGAAAACATCCACTCAATGTGCAGTGGCAGTCAAAAAAGCAAACAGCATGTTGGGAATCATTAAGAAAGGGATAGATAAGAAGACAGAAAAAATCCATTGTACGCCCACATCTTGAATACGGTGTGCAGGTGTGGTCGTCCCATCTCAAAAAAGATATACTGGAATTGGAAAAGATTCAGAAAAGGGCAACAAAAATGATTAGGGGTATGGAGCAGCTTCCGTATGAGGAGAGATTAATAAGACTGGGACTTTTCAGCTTGGTAAAGAGATGACTAAGGGGAGATAGGATTGAGGTCTATATAATCATTACTGGTGTGGAGAAAGTAAAGTATTATTTACTCCTCCTCATAACACAAGAACTAGGGGTCACCAAATGAAATTAATAGGCAGCAGGTTTAAAATGAACAAAAGTAAGTATTTTTTCACACAACGCACAGTCAACCTGTGGAACTCCTTGCCAGAAGATGTGGTGAAGGCCAAGACTATAACAGGGTTCAAAAGAGAACTAGATAAATTCATGAAGGATAGGTCTATCAATGGCTATTAGCAGGATGGTGTCCCTAGCCTCTGATTGCCAGAAGCTGGGAATGGGTGACTGGATGGATCGCTTGATTACTTGTTCTATTCATTCCCTCTGCGGCACCTGGCATTGGCCACTGTCGGAAGACAGGATACTGGGCTAGGTGGGCCTTTGGTCTGACCCAGTATGGCTGTTTTTATGTACTTACGTTGTATGGTGCAGTCCTCATATATTTATCTCCTATTAACAGTAACCTGTTACTGAAGAAAAATGGGATCATCCATACACATTTTTGTTGCTTTTTGATGTGTAAAAAAAAGTGCGAAAAAACATCTTTAGGAATCTGAGATTTTTTTTTTTTTAGCTTGATGTTTACGTAAGAAATTTAAGAGGCAATTTTCAAAGGTGCAAATGACTACTGGGGCTTTTTTTTTTTGGTTTTTTTTTTTTTTACAAAGTTTTCATAGCACGAATTAAGTCCAAGACAAGCCCTTAAGATGCCAAACTCCCATTTGTGCCTATGAAAATCTCCATTCTATGGCTGGTCTATCAAGTCTTGAAGATGCTGTGACTGGTGAACTAGATGAATGACATCAGAAGAGACTGATCACTGGGAGAAGGAAATTATAGTTAAGAGTGCTTAAACTTCAGTTTTTGTTGGCAGTTAAATAGCTAAGGAAAACAAAATTATTAACACTTTTGTGAAAAGAAGACTTTGTTAAAGATTTAACAACTTAGCCCCATCAATTAAGTTTTAAGAGCTAACAGTATTAGGGTGGATTTGATTTAAATCAGATTGATTTAAATCACTAGTCAGGAAGACTTGATTTAATCATGGATTTCTACATAAAAGTGCATTCTTGTTGGTTGTTATAACCTTAATACATATTCGCAACTCAAGAGATAGATGAGACCCACACTGGGTCTCTTTTACGGTCTGCTGCCATTATAGGTTTTCCCTTCTAGTGAGACAATGGTACGATAGATCTCAAATCAATGAAGGCTACACTCAGACCTCAAGACTTCTGGAATATGCTGCTCAAACAGTTTCAATTTTGTTTCTACTGTCTGTCCCTCCCTTCTCACATTTATCTCCAGACTTCTTTTCCTTGTCCAGATCTATTCCGCCCCAAACAATCTTCTTTTCATTGAACTTTTTGAAATTTTGCACTTTTAGAGAGAGGTAGGGGATTGACTCTGTGTACAGAAATTTGCAGAGGGACAACTGGGTTGAAGTCTGTTATTTCTCACCTCTGTATATTTATTTATTTAAAAACATTTTTGCTGTTAGCAAGCGTGTTATCTCTGGAGACACAAATCCACAGTTTGAGAACTGCAAAACTAAGCATCTCTGATGGTATCTTCTAGACTAAGCACTGAGTCCCATTGGGTAAATAGAAAAATTAACCTAATTAATCTATACAGAAGCCCCTGGACCCCCCCACCCCCAAAAGATTAGGTCCCTAAGCCATGAACTATAGGAACTCCTTTACAAAACTTTTCTTAAACATTAATTACATGAATATATTGTCTCATACTATAGAATTAGAATTTTATAATCCCTATCCTATGACGAGATATCTTTGAGCTATAGTGTATCTATCTTTAGACAGGTTTTTTCCTCAAAAAGCATTTTATCAAAAAATCTTTTTTTTTTAATCATTGATTTTTATTCATCCTGAACAGTATACATCCTTTTGAGAATCCCAGCAGGTCCTCCAGCAGAAATAGGTGAGACCAGATTTAACATTAATGGTATCTCAAAGGTAAATAAGCAGAAAAGAAACTCTAGCAACTTGTTTTATTTTAAGTTTATACTACAGTACCCAAGTAGTCAAATTTTATTGAATGCTTTTCTACTATATTTTGTTTTAAAGCGTGCAATAACACTATAACACTTAAGACTATGCTAGTAACTCAGGTGTATTTTATTCAAAATGTGGCTGCTATTTCAATTTCCCAGTGCAGCTAGGAATCAGCGACTTTCTGACAAACTTCAGAGTTCTGCGTTATTTCCAGTTCTCTTGTTGCAGAAACAAATTCAGTGCTTTTTCCTTAATATTAGGAAAATAGTCAGTTGCTTCAGTCCTTTAACACTATGATAACGGGAAAACCAAGAAATCCACAATTTCTGAATTCTGGTTGGCACCTTTGCTTTTGAGTTTTGCAGTAACAGTTATTAACATTAAACCCTTCATTTTAAAAGAAAGTTCAGTTTTAGCTCTGTCACAGATGTGGGTTCCATTTCGTATTTATTCATACAAATGTGATATTTACATTCACAAGTCCTAGAATAGGAACAACCACATTTGATATCCTGAATAAACAAGTTTTTATTCTGTCATACTTAGAATAAACAGAATAAATATTTCTACATCCCTTGCATACAAGTATATGGGCATGTCTTACACTACAAAATTAGGCTGATTTTATAGAAGTCGATCTTTAGTAAGCGATTTTATACAGTCGATTGTGCATGTCCCCACTAAGCGCATTAGGTTGGTGGAGTAAGTCCTCAATACTGTGGCTAGCATCGACTCACGGAGTGGTGCACTGTGGGTAGCGATCTCATAGTCCCTGCTGCCCATTGGAATTCTGGGTAAACTCCCAATGCCTGATGGGGCAAAAACATTATTGCGGGTGGTTTTGGGTATTTGTCGTCAGCCTCCCCTCCCTCCCTCCCTCCTTGAAAGCAACGGCAAACAATCATTTTGCATCTTTTTGTCTTGGGTTATCCATGCAGATGTCCTAGCATGGCAAGCATGGAGCCTGCTCAGCTGAGCACTGCTTTTGTGAGCATTGTAAATACCTTGCGCGTTATCCTGCAGTATGTGCAGAGCCTGGCTAGGAGCTGCCAGCATGAGGAAGATTGTGAGGAGGACATGGACACAGACATTCTTGAAAGCACGGGATGTGGCAATTGGGACATCATGGTGGCATTGGGGAATGCTGATACAGTGGAACACCAATTCTGGGCCCAGCAAACAAGCACAGACTGGTGGGACTGCATAGTGTTGCGTTACCTAGGGAGGTTGTGGAATCTCCTTCCTTAGAAGTTTTTAAAGTCAGGCTTGACAAAGCCCTGGCTGGGATGATTTAGTTGGGGATTGGTCCTGCTTTGAGCAGGGGGTTGGACTAGATGACCTCCTGAGGTCCTTTCCAACCCTGATATTCTATGATTCTATGGATGATTCCCAGTGGCTGCAAAACTTTCGCATGCATAAGGCCACTTTCATGGAACTTTGTGAGTTGCTTTCTCCCGCCCTGAAGCGCAGGAATACCAAGATGAGATCTGCCCTGACGGTTGAGAAGCAAATGGGGATAGCCCTGTGGAAACTTGCAACGCCTGACTGCTAATGGTCAGTCAGGAATCAATTTGGAGTGGGCAAATCTACCGTGGGGGCTGCTGTGATCCAAGTAACCAGGGCAATCAATACTCTTCTGCTAAGAAGGGTAGTGACTCTGGGAAATGTGCAGGTCATAGTGGATGGCTTTGCTGCAGTGGGGTTCCCTAACTGTGGTGGGACGATAGACGGAATGCATATCCTTATCTTGGCACCGGACCACCTTGCCAAACAGTACGTAAACCGCAAGGGGTACTTCTCGATGGTGTTGCAAGCACTGGTGGATCACAAGGGACGTTTCACCGACATCAGCGTGGGATGGTCGGGGAAAGGTGCATGACGCTTGCATCTTTTGGAACTCCGGACTGTCCAGAAAGCTGCAAGAAGGGACTTTCTTCCCAGACCAGAAAATTACTGTTGGGGATGTTGAAATGCTAGTAGTTATCCTTGGGTACCCATCCTACCCCTTGCTCCCATAGCTCATGAAGCTGTACACAGGCAGCCTGGCAGCAGTAAGGAGCAGTTCAGCTATAGGCTGAGCAAGTGCAGAATGGTGGTAGAATGCCCCTTTGGACGTTTAAAGGGGCGCTGGCGCAGTTTGCTGAGTAGGTTTGACCTCAGCGAAAGCAATATTCCCATTGTTATTGCTGTGTGCTCCATAATGTCTGTGAGAGTAAGGGGGAGACATTTATGGTGGGATGGGAGGTTGAGGCAAATCGCCTGGCGGCCAATTTTGAACAGCCAGACACCAGGGCAATTATAAGAGCACACCGAAGTGCGCTGCATATCAGAGAGGCTTTGAAAAACAGTTTCATGACTGACCAGGCTACGGTGTGACAGTTGTGTGTGTTTGTCCTTGATGCAAACCCACCCCCTTTGGCGAATGTACTTCCCTGTAATCCAGTCCCCCTCCCTGCCTTCGATCACAGCTGTCACAGGAAATAAAATCCCTATTGTTCTGAATCCATTCATTCTTTATTTTAAAAAAACTTGAGATCACTGACAATGCTGACTAGTAAAAGGTAGCCTGGGTCTACAAAGGGTTTGATAACAGAGTGGGCTGGGAGAGGAAGGAAGGACAAGGCCACATTGCTTATTGTAGCCACGCTACAGATCAAAGCTGTTTGAATGACAGCCTTCTGTTGCTTGGGCCATCCGCTGGAGTTGAGTGGCAGGGTGCCTGGAGCCTCCCCCGCCCCTTGCATTCTTAGGCGTCTGGGTGAGGAGGATATGGAACTTGGCGAGGAGGGCAGGTGGTTACACAATGGATGCATCAGGGGTCTGTACTCTAGTTGCCTTTCCTGCAGCTCCACCAGATGCCTCATCATGTCCGTTGGCTCCCCCATTAACTTCAGCATCTCCTCCTGCATGTTCAGATCATGCTCACTGTATGCTTTTCTGGCCTCTGCCACCGAATGCCTCCATGCATTCAACTGTGCCCTCTCAGTGCGGGAGGATTGCATGAGCTCTGAAAACATGTCATCTCGAGTGCGTTTTTTTTCCGCCTTCTAATTTGTGATACCTCGGGGATGGAGTTGATGTGGGGAGCATAGAAACATTTGCAGCTTGCGGGGGTGGCGGGGAAGGGAGAGTAGATTTTTAAGAAGATACATGTGTGAGAACAAAAGGGAGACTTTCACAGTGAATCAAGCAATTCACAGCAGACAGCACATGTTTTAGGTACAAGGTCGCATTTTGCCTTTTATATTGAGCGCCTGCCAGTATGGTGACACATCACACACTGCTGGGCAACAGAATTCGGTTTCGAGGCAGCCAGGGTAAGCCAAAGGGTATGTGGGGTTGGCTTCTTCTGCATTCATAACATGTGGGAATGGTTTCAAATTGCAGCGCCCTTCTTTCCCATAGCAACCAATGCTGGATGGGTTTGCCATTTAAAAGGAGGGGCTGCGGTTTTGGGGTGGATGTGCAGCAGCACCACACCACCCCTCCCCCCGGTGTGGCTATTCTCTGGGATGATCCCTTTTAGCCAAGCGCAAACAGCCCAGCGTGACCAGGGTCCAATGTGTTGGGGATCACCAAACAGATGGGATTATTGGTCCCTTACAAAAATTCCCCTATTTCAACCAGGTGACCATGAATGATATCCCTTTCCTGACACTGACACAGAAAGGTAAAGACCGAATGTTGCATGAGTGTGACCAAAACACCAGGACCATTTGCTGCCATGCTTTGTGCTGCAGTGATTCCAGACCACTTGCTACTGGCTTGGTAAAGTGTCCTACTGTGGAGGACGAAATGAGGCAACCCTCCCCAGAAACCTTCTGCAAAGGTTTTCAGAGTACCTCCAGGAGAGCTTCATGGAGATGTCCCTGGAGGATTCCCTCTCCATCCACAGACAGGTTAACAGACTTTTCCAGTAGCTGTACTGGCTGCAAATGCCTCCCAATTGTTCAGGGCAAATCAAACATTAAAAACAATTTTTTAGCCCCTGTAGTGTTGTTACAAATGTGCGCTCACCAGAGGTGCCTTCTCTACCTTCAGGGTCCGTGAACAATACGCCCTGGGAGGGTATTGGCTTCAGGGTGAGGAAAAGGTCCTGGTTGCTTGGGAGAACGGATTCTCCGGTTGCCTGCTGCGCATTCTCCTCCTCCGTGTTGCATGAGGCTGCTACCTTGCGGGTGTCCATGGAGAGTGGTGGGGTACTAGTAGGGTCTCCCCCAGAATGGCATTCAGCTGATCATAAGAAGCGGCATGTCTGGGGCTCTGACCCAGAGCGACCGTTTGCCTCCTTTGTCTTTTGGTAGGCTTGCCTGATCGCCATAATTTTCATGTGGCACTGCTGTGTGTCCCTGGTATAGCCTGTGTCCACCATACCGTTTGTAATTTTGGCATATATATCAGCATTTTTTCTGCTGGATCAGAGTTCTGCCTGACAGATTCTTCTCCCCATACAAAAAGCAATCAGATCCAGTGTCTCTCGTTCGCTCCATGCTGGAGCTCATTTGCGATTCTGGGACTGCATGGTCACCTGTTCTGCTGAGCTCACCATGCTGACCAAACAGGAAATGAAAAGCACTGGGAACTTTTGAATTTCATGTGTATCTGGCTAGTGCATTGGAGTTGAAAGTGCTGTCCAGAGTGGTCACACTGGAACACTCTGGGATAGCTCCTGGAGGCCGATACCATTGAATTGCACAGCGCTACATCTACACTATCCCAAATTTTGATCCAGCACTACTCCGCTTGTCAGGGAGGAGTACAGCAGTCAATTTTAAGAGCCCTTTAGGTCAGCAGAATGGGGTTGGTTGTGTAGACGCATTCATTTTAAAATTGACTTAACACGGCTAAATTTGACCTATCCTTGAAGTATAGACCAGGCCTATGTATTCAGTGTCAAACCCTTATATTTGATCAAGCTTCCTGTATGCTGCCAAAGTATTCAGAGTCTAGAATGTTTGACAATTGGAAACCTTTCCATTAAAATGATTCGATGCTTTATCAGAATTATGTAAGCATTATGTGGAGATCAGCAGGGATCACTTGTTTCTGCTCTTGTTGATTACTTTAGTCTAGCTGTACAGAATCTCTCCTAAAACTGGTCAGCTCCAACACAGGGAGGGTTGGCATCTGGTTACTTAAAGTTTGGCGGGGTGTGCATTTGTGTAGAAATACCAGGATAGTTGGGGTTTTTATCTTTAATAAGAGGGCTAATTTTATTATGGGATTGTTTTAGTTATATGGTGTTGTCTGCCAGTGCAATCTCTCTGCACATCCGAGAGTAAGGCCTTGTCTACACTCGACAATTAAGTTGACCTATGTTAAGTCGATGTACAGCCACTGCAGTATTACTGTGTTTTTTCATGTACACAGTACCCTCCTACTGCTGGTGACATGCATCCTCACCAGGAGTGCTTGCACCAACTTAAGTGGGGCAGTGTAGGGGCTGACAGCTTGAGCTGTCATCCCTGTGTGGAGCTCATAGCTATGAACATTGCTGCCAGGTGCTGACAGCCCGGGCTATGGGCTCCATGTGGAGCTCCTCTGACAGGTGATGTAAGTAACGCAGTGTCTGCGCAGTGTCTACCCTAACCACATCTACCTAAGTGCTATGCCCCTCTTGGAGGTGGAGTTATTAGGTCGGTATAGTGGGGGACTTACATCGGTGAGAGCGTAGTGGAGACACTAAAATTAGGTCAATGTAAGCTGCCTTACATCAACCTAACTGTAGTGTAGACCTGGCCTAAATAAACAAAACAATCCTTTAAAACCACTTTAGTCTGTCTTGTCTTGTGTTTCTCCTCTGTGTCAGCCCCTAACTCACTTTCACTGCATAGATTCTTTTGTTACGTCTTACTTGGTACACTATTAGTCTTTCCTGAGAAGTCTTTTCCTTTCAACATTCTCTCTGGATAGTGCAAGCGAAAGGCAAAGCTATTCTTCAGTCCACCTACTTCACTCTCATTAGGTGAGTAATCTCTGAATGTAAGAGCACCCAGTATGCAGACACAAATAATTTCAGACTGGCTGAAAGAGCAGGTATTTTTTATTTCTATTATATTACAGCACAGAAGGCCTAATTAGGTTTGAGGCCCTATTGTGCTACATACTGCACATACACGTAAGGCAAAATTGAGCGCACACACTTTCTTAGCTTGCTAGCGATTCCAGGCATGAATGGGACTCCTTACCTATATTTATCCTTTTTATGTCTTTTTTTTTTAATGACAAGACAACAGAATATTATTGTTTATTTACCTAGTTACTTGTTGTTCCTGGCTATCACCCTACCCGTGGTCCAGTTATCACTTATCTCCCCTAATATCCCTGACCTTAACACCCAAAACTGAAAGTTATACCAACATAGCACCTATTACGGACACACACCTTGGTCCATATATTGCCTTTGACCTGTGTAGCTTATTTCCATTTCTATATGGGAATAGCTATGCTTATATAAACCACCTTTTATACCACTATTGCATCCACACTGGTGAAGTTGAGTCACATTAAATGTTCCTGTGTAGTTATAATTAATGTGGTACAACTTCTCTGTGTGGAGAAGCCCAAAATTATTTTGCTACCTCCTGCTGCTTGAAGGGGAGACCTGAGACTTTTTAATATATAGCACGCTGCATTTACCTTTCTCATTGCATTTATTTTATTCTGGTCCACTTTATTTCCTGGCCCACGTTTTTCTCTGTCTGACCTGGACATTTTAGTAAACTGAGTCCTTGGTCCTTTCATGAAAGGTCACTTTTTCTTATGTGCATGCATGGAAGGGTGTTACCTTTTAAGTACCATTTCCTTTGTAAGATGAATGCAGAGAAGAGGTTTTAGAAAAGGTTAGTCTTGTTGGTTTTGTGCTTGAAATCCTGAATAATAATCACTCCCACTTAGTTTAAGACTAGTTCTGTTGTATCCAGGTAAGTACACTGTCTCGGAGATTTCATTTTCAATATCCTCCTGGTTGAACATTCAAATCAGTTACAAGAATGGGTGCCACATAAGAGATTTCATCCAATAGGTGACATTGTTCATACACCTTATCAGCACAAGTTTTCCTTTGTGCTCTACATCTAATCCTTCGAAAACCAGCACATTTTTCCTTCGCTGTAACATTTTTTTCATCTGTGTACTACCCCTTGGAAGTTGCCTTCTTTAATGAAATATATTAAGTAAATAACAGGAGGGAACAAATTTGATCAAATAATTAGAATATCAATGCCATGTTAAGATGGGCATTAGGATGAAAGTAACTTAATAGTAGATGGATACTTACCAAAGTCTAAACCTTCCCTTCTTTGGTAATCTGTCTCGTTGCTGAGACTGCATAGAAGGAACTTAAGAAAACTTGTAGCTATTTATCATGAGATAATGATTTATCAAAACTAAATTGGAAATCAATTTTAAGGGTTTGGTTTGTTTTTTTTTAAAGTGTGCCACTTTACCAGAACTGCATTTCTGTTATTTGTAAGAATGGAAGTTGCAAAACCTGGGTTTTAAACAGTTGAGTAGATGTTGCAATGTAAATACAGTGACCTCAGATTGTCATCTCTCAAAGCTCAGTTACATTAAAGGGATGTTGCACTGTGTTTCTTCAAACTTGCTAAGAGGAATTTTTTTTATGTCACTTATCTAAATGTTTAAAAACATGGAGGAAAAGACATATTTCAGTTGACAACTGTACATGGAAAGCACTCTTGTAATACTTTAAAGTAAGCAGTATGCAAGTTCCAACCCAACATTTACATTACCAAGAAAAGTAACAGAACTATAGAAATGAACAAATGCCATTCAGCAATTTTTGTCAGTACAGTAGTCAAATGCAAGTTAATTTGTTTTAATACTAGATTTATCTACAACATTTTTTTTCAAGAGTGTAATTTTCAATTCAAAGCATTGGAACCCTTTTAGGATCAGTTAAATTGGAATTCAGAAGGGCTGTTTTTGGTTTAACTATAACGTTGGTAACCAGACCTCACTTGTTAGTGTTTTGGCGTTGCCATCCCCATCTGTCTTGCCTTCCTCATGGTGCTCTTCCTTTTCACACTACTTATTAAAAATAATTATTGCTCTTTGCCATTCAGCAATATGCAGTTAAAGCTGTCAATGCTCAGAATCGGTTCTGTCTTGCCATGGGGTCACCTTTGAATTGGGCACATACAAGCACAATAAACAAAATTATTTGCAACATAGCCAGAGAATTTCTTCACATACTCGCAGTTAACATAACAGAAAGATGCAAAATCAAGTGTCTTCCCCAGTTTGCATTAAGGGTATCTTTTCTGCTTTCAACACACTTTAATCAGTAGGAGCAAATGACACATGTAGTTCCTTTTTTGTCTCATATAATATGGTTGGAACTTTTCTAGAAGTTAGGTGGCTAAGTGTTTACCACAGAAAACAAATGCTTCATTTTTTTTCCCTACTATGGCCCCCAGAGTTTTGTGTAATAAAGGCTGTCTTCTAGGATGCCCTAGTCCCCCTCGAAGTCTGCCATTTTTGGACTTAACACATAAGGAAAGTAAATGCAGCTAAGTAAGTGTTGCAGATTGGCTACTTAGACTGTAAGCTCTTTGGGGGCAGGACTGACTTTTGAGAGTGCAAGGATTCCTCAGGTGAATTCCCAACTCCAAGGAAAGTGGTGTTTTATTAGACCTTTAATCAGCTATTTACAGTTTCTTACTAAATCTAAGTTTCTTACTAAATCTAAATTAGGCCAACAGTTGTTTGTTTCATCTTTGAACTCTTACAAATGAAAGTGCTCATCCGGGACAAGTGTGTTATTACTTTCATACAGTTTGCCTGTGATTAACTTGTGAACGTGAGTGTGGGTTTCCTGTATAGAATTGAAAAAAATTAATATTATGCTGAAGTAACTTCACTTTGTGTCTTAAAAATCTTGACTTGTGGTTTTGGAGGGAGGGACCATATTGGAAATCTACGGTATTTTGTCCAGTATGTCACATGTGACTTTTTGTGGTAAAGCTGTGGCTCTTTTTTTCTTTATACCTGCTCACTTTCATAAACTCAGTGTCATTACCAGGTGGAATTTCAACATTGCAGCTATTTGAGTGTTGTGAATAGACATCTTCTGAATATCTTGAAATCATGTACTGATTTTTCAGGCAACTAGGTCTCTAGCAGAACTATGTCATGTGGAGACAAAATTCATGGAGAAAATACTTGGTTTCGTTTTGGTTTTTTTCTGTGGTGGTCAATGCCATAATATCTGAGCAATTTATCATCAGAGCAGTCCTGTGAGGTATGGAAGTCTTATCCTTAATTTACAGATTGTGAGTGGAAGCAGTGAGTGCCGTGTCCAAGAACACAGAGGAAATCTGTCAAAGCTGGGAGTAGTACCCAGCCTGAATCTCGATTCAGTGTTTTAACCACAAGATCTCCGACCTTGCCTTTCTTTCTTTCATGTTTAAATGAATTGTTTAATGATTTTGTTTTTAGAAATTAAAACTGCGTAAACGAGCATACTGTTTTTAATGCTAATGTAACAATTTCCCCCCACCCCACTCTCTCCCTTCTTTAGCGTTGTGTGGTGCTGCGTTTTCTGAAGTTTTCCCCAAACCGCAATAAGGTAAGACACAACACATTCTTCTGACTTGTTACTGTTCACCCATTGTGTTAAGAAATTCTCCACTTCTATCCCAAATTAATGCCCACTTTTATAACGGAGTCTGCTCTGGGGCCTATGCAATAAAGTTTTGGAGCCCACTGGAAAAAGCATTGTGCTGATTTGTTAATCTGGTGCTGCTCTTGGCAGTACAGGTTCAGTAGTAGACGCTCTGACAGGGAACCGTTAAGGGTTTTTTCAGTATAAGATACTTTAAAAAGCCCTAAGGAAGTGGGGTGGCGCTGTCAGTCAATTATAAATAGCTTCTACCCTGGCCTAGAGTTGAACAATTTAGTGGTAACCCACTCCATTAGCTATAAGACAAAATATTAATCCGACATGCCTTACAGTATCTGCAAGAGCTCATTCTTTTAGGGCATGTCTACAGGAATACTTAGTTACCTGGCACTATCCTGCCATGTACTGTATACATGTGCACACTAATACTTTTAGGTGGGCTTTGATCTACCATGCTTTGAAACTGCTCAGTATGGGATTTTTAGTGTGGCTGCAAGGTCCACACAGATACTTACTGTGCAGTGGGCTAGTGTGGGGTACATTTACTTCCTGGCTAGTCATGAGCTAAGAGCTCTTGTAAACAAGAACTAAGTCTGCTCTGACTTAAGGAAACTAATGAGAAGATGGATTATAAGCTTTTCAAGGCAAGGACTGAGTCCTTCTATGTGTTTATATACAGCCTCTTTCACATTGGGGTACCAAACACGACTAGGGCCCCGGATGCTACCACAGCATAAAATAATTGTAATTGCCTTTTTTGACCAGCAGTTCTGATCCTATTCCTTACTTCAGAATTCTTCACTCATTAATGCTTCTTGGAGAGTCATTGGAGGCTATTGCTCAAAATGTCTCAGATACTTTGTTCTCAAGGTCAGAAGTATTACACTAGATATTATGTTATGCCTTGGGTTTTTTTCCCTATCATCACTAAAGACCTGCTGACATCTTATGAAAAAATTGTCAAAAAACTTCCTTTGTAGACAGTGCTGTTCATATGTCTGTTTTCTTCACCTTCCTTCTAATGCATAAAATCAGAATCTTTATTATTTAAATCAGCCATTCTTCCTGTTCACTCCTCACTTGAAATCATAACTACCTTGAGTTTTATATATCGCACTAAGCCCTACTTGCATTACCAGTACAATAATTTTGTTATTCATTTGGCCTAGTTCCAGCAAATGCAGTTGAGCTCTGTCTACACAGCAACAAATGAGTTGAGCTAAAGAATAAGCTTTAGGACTAGATAAACATATAAGCAACAAAGAACTTTTTTTAAATGAATTGATTTTAAAAAACAAACCAGATCCTAAATGTACACTTTATGTACTGCAGACAGTCAGTCTCTTAGTCACAATTCTGGGATAACTGTTCCTTCTTGGCCTCCTTCAGGGCACCCTTATTCAGGTCTCAGGCCCCTAGCGCTCACCTCTTCAAGGCAGGAACTCATGCCCCTCTCCCTGCAGACTAAGGATTTAGGCTGCAATTTCCTTGCAATTCATTGTGCTTATCACAGCAGGGGTGACTTTAGTCTAGTGCCTGCAGTTGTGCACGCTCTCAGGGGCTATGACTGTGTCTACCTGTAGTCAGTCAGCCTTCACAAAACAAAATATATTTTAGTACAAAAGCATTACAGAGAAAACATAAAATAATAAATGGTGTACACATGCTATGACACGTGGCAGTTTCCTGCAATATCCTTGGGGGAAAAAACCTTATTGAATTAAGTTTAAGTATTTTCAAAGTCCGTTGTATTAAATGTAAAGGTTATGCTTTATTGTGGGATGGGATTATATGTAATCTCTCTACAGGGGAAATGGGATGTGAATCCCGGGAAACGTTATGAACTTCAGAGGACTGTATTGAACAATATACCAGACAAGAATGGACTTTTGAGACAGTGTCAAGTGGTTTGCTCTGGGAATCTCTAGGGGCAAATTCACCACCTCTGGTTATGCAGAAACCCAGCCCTTTGAAGGAATGCCCTGAGGAGAGAACCATTGTCTGGTGGTTACTTGGTCTTAGGGTCTCAAGATCAAAGGCCCAAGCTATATAATGGAAAGACTAACCCATTGGTTGGGGTGTTACGAACTTGTAACAACAGAAAAAATCCCTTTTGGGGATTTGTAGGATTGATGCCTACCAGAGCCCTTGTTGGAGTTGGGGAGAGACCTCCAGGAAGCTTGTTAGTATGTGTAGGTTCTTTATTATTTTTAATGTTTTCTCAGTACTGGCTTAAGAATAAATGTCCTTGCTTATAAAGCGCTGTGTGCTAACTTGTAACTGTTGGCAGTTACAGCTGTTCATGGCTTTTGGAGAGAAAGCAAAGCACAGCTGCTTGGCCTGTTTAGGCAGTGTGGCTTGAGGAGAATATCACAATGCAGGCAGGGAACTGTGCATCCTGGGAAAATCCCTGGTCAGGAGTGGGACAGATGCAGATCTCTGCCCAAGAGAGGTGAGGCCTGAGGAACCTAAAGTGGGTGCCTTAGATGGACTGTAGAGCGGGTATACATGTGTAGTTGCCCTGAACTGTGACGCGCATGCTAAGCGTGCCAGGTATTACCCATCGTCTGAATGGGATACTGGTATGTCTCTGTTCCTTGTTCCAGAGTTAGTCACCCTGAGTCAGCTCAGGCTGACCCTTTATACAGTTCCTAGTTATTTGTTTACTGGTCCTGCTGAACCCAGTTAAAAACAGTATATGCAGTTTCCCCAAGGGGGTAGTATGTCTACAGAAATGTTCACCTGTCTAGGGATTTGCGTTAGTTACCTCCAAGTGATTCCGGATTCCACAGGGGAAACACCTAGCGAGCCAGCAACAAAAACATGCCTTGATACAAAAATCTGATTATCTTATGTACCCATAGCGACTGGCAATCTCAATATAATAGTCTTGAAAGTTTCCATGCTTCTGAGGTCTCTCATCTGTCATATCTCCCCTGCTGGAAGATAAAGAAGTCAACCCCATGAATCCTTGACAAGTAACAATACAAGGTGAGAGGGGAAACTGAGTCATGCATATTCTTTCATAAAAATACATCAGAAGTTTACCAGTTTTCCACATTCATTAACTAGATTGCTTCCTATGTATCAGAGGCCCTACTTAAGATGCACCATGCTAATGATATAATAAATAGTAGGCAACATCTGACACTGATATAGGTCACTATTATATGTGTCTAGTAGCTCCATAACCTCTGATATTTGGCTAGCTCTGAAAACAATATACTCTTACGTTAAAAGCAACGGAGCAAAATTATCTGCTACAGTGATTGGCACCTGGCCTGCTTAGTACTGGAAACTCCAAAAGCTATTTTATTCTATAGAATGTAATGAAAAGTTGTGCAAAAATTTGACTTTCAGAATTTTCTGATGACTGAAGTGAGCATGAAGCTGTGCATCATGTTTACTTGTGGCCCCAGTGAATAAATGTTCTGTTTCTAATTACTGGACAGAGCTGTCTTTGTCCCCATCGGCCTTATAAAGGAGCCGACATCTTTTGTTGTGGGATCAATTTTGTACATTACTGTCTCGTATCTAAGCCATCAAAAGTTAAACTGATTTTCCTGCTCTGTTTTTCATACAAGTACCCTTCACTAAATTCCACTTGGTTATCAATATGTTTGCAGTTGTTTCATCTGATTTTAGATACAGAATAGTTTAAAAGGTAAAATTTATTTCACTTCCCTGATTGAAAGTGGCTAGTTTGTTCCTTCCCCACTCCTTGGAGAAGTATAATTGGATAGTTTAGGTGACCTTGATATACTTTTCAGCCATTATGTTGTGGTAATATGCTGTCTACATTATACAGAGAAAAACATCAGGTCTTGCAGTCTCAACGGAGCTACCGAGTGACAGTCCTCTTCTTTTTGGTTTACCATGGTGTTTAAGACAAGTACTTCTAGAATGGCATCTCAGTCTCTTGGGGGTGGGGATGGGGGGATGAGACTGTGCCAGATCCAGACATTTGTACTGGTGCACCAGCATAGAATGAAGTGAAGTATGCCATCTCTAAACTGAAAAACGGACGTGCAGCCATTGCTGATGGCATCCCCTCAGAGCTGCTAAAATGTGCTATTGATCCTGTAGCAGAATCACTTCTGGCCATCTTTCGTCTGGTGTGGAGAACTGGATCCCTGCCTACTACCTGGAAGGACGGAGTTGTCATATCCACTCTATAAAGGCAAGGGACTGTGCAGTGAATGTAAGAGCTACAGGCCGATCACCTTGCTTTCCGTTCCAGGGAAGGTGTTTGCACATGTTTTGCTGGCATGCCTGGAGCCTTCACTACATCGGAATTGTCATCCCCAACAGTCAGGCTCTATGAGGAACAGGTCCACATTAGATGCCATTTTGGCCCTTCGCTTGCTGTCTGAGATACATCGTGAGTTCAGGAAGCCCCTGCATGTAGCGTATGTTGGTCTTAAGGCTGCATTGATTCAGTAGACCATGTTGTGTTATGGAAGGCCTTAAAGGACATAGGTGTCCCTACCACTCTGCTGGACTTGATTAGAGAGCTGCATAATGGAACCACTGCCCATGTACGTTGGGGGAACCGGATGTCAGCGCCTTTTAAATCAGTATCTGGTGTTAAGCAGGGTTGCATTTTGGCCCCTGCACTCTTTTTTGTTGGGCAGTGGATTTCATAATGCAGCATTCTGTCAGGTCCATAGGCCTTGAGATCGGTGATCTCTCACTCACAGACCTTGACTACACTGATGACGTCTAGTACAGAGCCCTGACAGGTTTCATGAGGCACTCGAGCATATGGAGGGGGAGTCAGCTAAGAATGGTCTCAATGTTTCATGGTCAAAGACAAAACTGCAAAATCTAGGACCAGGTCCGCCTGTGACTCCAATCACTTTGAACAACAAAACCATCAAATCAGTTTCCAGCTTTTGCTATCAGGGTTCTATACTTACCAGCTTCTCTAATTCTCACATGGAGGTTCTCCATCAAATTGGCATTGCAGCATCTGCCATGGACTGTTTCCAATGGATATGGAATCAACGTCGTCTTAGTATGATAACCAAGTTCAGGATTTATTCGAGCTGTACCCTTCCCATACTGTTGTACGGGTGCGAAACATGGACGCTACACCATGCATACTGGACAAAGCTGAAGGCTTTCCACACAAAATGTCAAAGTCATATATTGGGCATAAAGTGGAATGACTTCATCTGTAATGCAGATGTTTATGGTCATTCGGATTTACAGACTACTGGGGCCATTGTCCGCAGGCGGCACCTTATGCTTTTTGGACATGTCGCAAGGATGCCACAAGACGTTCCAGCGAACGCCATTCTCCAGGTGGCTTCTAACATTCGGGATAAAATTCCACCAACCTAGGGGTGGAGGTGGCCCAGCGGCAGACCCCACTATTACATGGGTTTGTTAAGTCTGTTCCGATGTTGGACTTTCAGGCCGTCAAGCTTTCGCAGTTGAACAGGAACGTACCAAATGGCGAACGATTGCTACAGTCGACTGTTTGGCTAAGCGTAGAAGAAGAAAAAGAATGCTGTCCCAGTTTATCACACAATACTCAGTTCACTGCTTTGTTTCTAAGCCATAAGGGGGTAATTTGCATAATACAAATAGTCCTGCAGCTCACGGTAATATGCAGATATTAAAACAAACCAACAAAAAACCCTTATTGGATTATGTGCAGACTGGCCAAGTAGCCAAGAAGAAGCTCATGTTTTTAATCTTTATATTGAGTGACCCTCCTGTTGGAGGCATTCAGCACTCAATCTTACAAATATTACACTTTAAAGAAAAAAAATAAAAGATCTCCTCTTAAAATTGCTGCTGATGTCCTAATAATTACTTGTATGGAAAACTAACTTTCTTTCATTTTCTACCCTTTTTCCATTGTTTGTTTTTGGTTAGTCAGACAATACTCTTGTCAGCAGCTTCCTTTCATTGGTCCTTTTATAGTCAAACCTGCAGTGCTGGCAGAAAGTTTATTGCTGCTTTAAAATTCACATGGAAACCATACACTGCTCTTACCTCACCCCTTCTCCTCTGCACACCCTGAACAGTGGGTTTTTTACCCACGAAAGCTTATGCCCAAATAAATCTGTTAGTCTTTAAGGTGCCACAGGAGGGATAGTGTGCATCATCTGTGCAAACACTGCTGTAGCATGTTATGGAATTTGAGTTCTGAAGTGGAGCTGATTTGCGCTGGTTTCAGCATTCCATATTTTGGCTGACAGGCACTGTGATTGTCAGACTGTGGTTTGAAAATCCTTTTTGTATTTTTAAATAGGATATTATATAATTTTAATGTTATTGACATCCTATTCATATTTAGAAATGACTAGTTTTTCTTGGAACAGAACTGAAGACTTAATATTTGACCCTGGAGGAGTTGTTTATCAACTTGAAGACCAAAGCTGTGTACCCAGCTGAGAAACCATGACTTTAGAAGCCCAGTAATTTGACAGCCATGGAAGTTGAGAGACAGAAAAGGCTTCTAGTTCATTTGTCTGCAATGGAGGATTGCTTTGTAGGTATAATCTGTCGTAAACCTCTAAGCACAGAAATGTGGCCTCACCTAATGCAAAAAAATTTAAAAAGAGAGTGCTGGAACAAAGGGTCGTCTTACACAGGTGGGGAGGAATATGGCTGCCTTTAGGCAGCCTGTTTTCAGTCCTGCCAGCATGGTATCCTGCTGAGATTTGTTGCCTGCTAACCAACTTTTTTTTGGGGGGGGGTGGGGGGGGTAAGGGGGTTCATGAGTCAAGAAACAAGAAATCAATTATTACCTATTGAGAGGTCATTGTTTAGTACTGAATATTCAATATTGGCTTCTGGTTTAGGTACATTTTCAAGCAAAACAGAGAATATTCCTTTCCTTAAACTTTCCCAAGGCTCACTTGAGCCTCCACAAAAGATCCTAAGGGAGAGCCAGCCTCACAGTTGGAAAAAACAAAACGCTAGGGGTAATGCTACTTGAGTTAATTAAATAGGGCACATTTTAATTTTTCTAGAATGACAAAAATGCCATCTAAACACTTGCTTCTTTCTCTTCCTACTGTTTATATAATAGTTTATTATATAATCTTTTTTCATATTGGTAATCCCTATTGGTTAATGGAAATCATACTGTGCTAATACAGATAAGTAAGCTCAGGCTATGTCTACACTACAGAGCTTTGTCAACGAAAGTTATGCCACTTTAATTAAACCTCTGTTGCATGTCCACACTATGCTCCTTGTGTCGGCAGAGCACATCCACACTAGCAGCTCTAGAATTGACACAGAGCAGTGCACTGTGGGTAGCTACCCCATTGTGCAACTGGCCACAAAGTGTTTTGGGAAGGGTTTGTAATGCCTCATGGGGCAGGTACAGTGTCACATGATGCAGGTTTCTCAATCCTATCGTTCTGTGGGCATCCTACTAGATCGCCAGCTGCTTTTCAACGGAAGTGTTTGGGGAGGTGGGAGGGAACGTATGTGACGGGCAGTGTGTGTGTGGGAGACAGTGTGTGTTGGAGAGTATATCGGCATGCTGTCTCTCAAGTTCAGACAGCAGCCTGAGCAACCAATCCTGAGGCAGGGGAAGAGGTACCCTCCCTCCCCCACCAAGTTCCCTGTAAGCTGTGCAACAGCCTATTTAGCGCTGCACAGGCACACAGGGAACCCACCCGGGTGGGGACCTGCCACAGCCAGGGGAGGGGCGCCCCTGCCCCCGACTCAGCCTGTGGCCTGTACCTGCTTCAGCCAGATCAGGCCTGGCTCCAGAGGGACACCTATCCTACTGGGGCCGGAGGAGGGGTGCCTATCCTGCAGCCCCAGAGCTCCCGCAGCAGGGAGAAGCACCTTTCCCTGCCAGCCCAGGTGCTGCTGCTGGGGGAGAGTGCTGGGGGGAGTCCTTTCTCCCCACTGTAGCCCCAGAGCACCCTGCACCCCAAATCCCTTATCCCCAGAGCCCTCACCCCCTGCACCCAATCCTCTGCCTCAGCCCTGAGTCCCTCATCCCTGGCCCCACCCTAGAGCCCACATCCAGAGCCTTCACACCCCTGCACCCCAACCCTCTGCCCAGCCCTGAGCCCCTCATCCCTGGCCAAACCCCTCAACCCTACCCCATCACATGAATTTTGTTATGTGCACCAATATGAAAGTGATATGTCACACATCACCTTCATATTGGTGCAAGTAACAAAATTCATTCCGCTCATGCGTGGGGAATAATTAGAGGGAACACTGTACTCCCCCTCTCCACATCAGCCCCCACTGTGTTACAGCACTGCAGTCCCCCTCAGCTCCCCGCATCTGCAGCCCACTCTGCCTGCCACTGTGTTCCTAGTGCCTGGGAGAGCAGGATTCCACATTAATGGTTCTGTGATTCCTTTAGAGTTCTCCCACAGCCTCCATCCTCAGCAGCTCTGTGAGCTCTCCATGCTGACGAATGTCATAGCTTTCTGGAGTTTTGAAAGGGGAGGGGTGCATGCCTGCAGGGCAGCCAAGTTCAAAACAGTGAGCAGAGTGGTCGTAGTGGGGATTGTGGGACGCTGGGGGAGGTCAGTAACGGCGACATAACGAACGGCAGTGTCTACACTGATGTTTTAACTTTGATGCGAAAAACTCTATGCATCTTGTTGAGGTGGTTTTATTTTGCCACCAAAAACAGCTTTGTAGTGTATACACCCCTACTGTTTTGTTGGCAAAACGCAGTGTAGATGAGGCCCCGTATTTGTGTAGTCCTATAAGTTAGTTATTGGTTAAGAAGTTTCATTGTGGAAAAACTAATCTGACTAGGTAAACAGTATTAAATCGTACAGTTTGTGTCATCTGTAGAACTGTACATGGGTAAAAGCCTTTTAGTTTTTGCTTCAGAAGTGCTGAAAGCTCTCCCAAAGTTAGGATCCTCAGACAGTTTTGAGATATAAAATTAAACATATTATAGATGACATGTTAATTCACACTTCACATTGCATAAAGAAATGCACCAGCTACAGTATCTGATTAATCAGTTGAATAATTCACCCCACTTATTGGCCTGAGAACTAAGTTTACCAGACCTAATTGAAAAATACCTTTACCACTACAGCCCTAACAGTCATGCACCCTTCAGTTTAAAAAAAAAAAAAAAATACACAGCTGTGCACTGTTTATATAATAAATCTGTTTATGTAACATGTTTTTAGTCTGTTTCAGATTTAATACATTTCTGTATCTGTTTTCTTCTCTCTGATGGTATAGTCCCTTTTATCCTTTTCTCTTACTTTCCTTACTATGTGTTCTCTACCTTCTATTTGCTGTTGTCTCTCAGATTTTTCACTCTTCTCTCTTCCACATCAGTGTAAAAATCCCCCGTTCTTACTCACAGCCACTCAGATACTTGCTCATCAATTTACGCCCACCCTCTTATACATAGGGTTTAAAACCCACAGAAGACTAAACTACAATAAGGGGGCACATTATCTAGGGGCAACAACTAGGTAAAAGTCAGGTAAAATTAAAGGCTGCTCTCACTCTCAACCCCTCTGTCTGCAGGTAGGAAGGAATATAATCTCCCTGTTTAACCACCATAGATCCTCCTGGCTGCTGCAAGCGTGGCAGTGACAGTAGAGAGGGGTTTTGGCTAATCCACTATTTCCCTGTCTCCTTTTTTCAATCCTTTCATTATCTGCCTTTACTGCTTTTGCTCAGAAATTTCCTGAACATAAGTAGAGGGAAACTGATCTGATTCTTGAAAGTTTTACTGCTACCCATAAGATTTCAGATACCAGCAGTGAAATGGATCATAGTACTATTTATGTCAATATGCAGTTTTTACCAAAGCTGTGAGCAACGGCACAGGCACCCGTGCAGTTTGTCTGCAGACTTAACAAGGCATTGCTGTGTGAATTTACACTTGCTTCATGTTCGGAAAATTATATTTGCAACTGTAAGGGCTAGAAACTTACTTTAATTTCAGTGACAGCTTTAGGATCTCCAGAAGTTGATGGCACTTGCCCCCAATTATTTGGAAATTTTCTAAGACAAGTGGATATTTCAAGTGTTGTATATTATTATTATTACTGCATGCATTCACTTCTGACCATGTACTATTCTTTCTTTTTCAGGCACCAGAGGAAATCTTACGCCACCTGCAAAACATAGTAGACTTCGGAAAACACGTCATGAAACAGTTTTTTGGGGAGAAATATGTTCATTATGGGGTAATCATTTTATCCTTAACTTATATAGTTTAAGTGCTTATCCATTAGAAACATTCTATAGGTGATTTTGCTTGATGCAAAGTATGCAGACCTTTTTGTGCGTGTTGTCCATATGAGATGCACAGCTTTGACCAGAGCTCGTGCTCTGCACTGTCTCCGTATTCTTCATTGTGATCAGATCATTAGATTTTGCCCAATGGACTGAGCCCTTGAAGATTATCAGTTTGGAAGTGTTGGAGGTAGTGGTTGGTGTGGGTGGGAGTGAAAGCTTTCATGCCTCTAAATTTGGAAGACTCAGCTATCTGTGGCGGCTGTGTACTGTTTTGCCACAGATTTGGTGGCGGGGAGAGAAGAGATCTGGTTTATAGCCATTGTCCTGGATTACAGGGCAATGAGGAGGCTCTTGTTTCCTGGTGGGCCAGATCAAGGTGGCTTCTTGAGACCTCAGACATGAGTGAGACACACAGGAGAGATTTGTGAAGAAAATCAAACCTCTCATGCTGGAATGTTGGTTTTTATGGCATAGAAGTTACATCCATGAGTTTTTATGGTACCAGACTCAATCTGGTGCTACCTGCTTTCACTGATGTTTTTTTTAATACTGTGTCATGAAGTACTGGGACTGTGGCACATCCAGCTCACTGAAATGAGTCAGGGGTCCTGTGGAAAAAATATCATATGATCATATGTGAAAAATGTGGGAGACAGCTGTATCTTGAACGAATAGTGTGTATGTCTTTTTTTATATGATTACTGTCATGCTCTCTGCTACACCGGGGGCAAAGAGTTAACTCAGTCCTGGGAGGTTTTACGCATTACTAGGAAACCAAACTATGACTTGAATTCAGTTGTTGGTGCTCATAAAATGGCTTTTTTGTGAAGTGGGAGGCACTGTCTTTGGGTCAAACTGAGAGGCAGGGGTGCAGTCTGCCTCACTGGCAGTCCAAATTCCTGAGGCATGAGGGGCCGACCTAAAATTGCAAGGAAAGATGTAGGTTTTAGTAAGATAACATGTATAGGCATTTTGATTTAATCGTTTCCCTCTTTGTTTCTGTGGTTAAATAAACGATAGTTTGTTTTGAGCAAACTGGTTACTGCATTTTCATATTGATCACAAATGCTGAAGGGAAGTCTACCACAGTGGCCACGAGCCAACTGGGCCCGCTGAAGACATGGCTAGTGAGGAGGGGTGCTGTGAGCTTGCAACATAGTCTAAAAGTGGGGAGAATTAGAGGGATTGCACTGTAAGAGAAGTACAGGCCCGTCCCTTGGAAAGGGTGCCCATAGGGTGACTGAGTGAGGGATTGGTGATCATGCACCCCTGTTCACACCCAAAACACTATTGTAATAATCTTGTATAAAATATGCCGTGTGATGTATCGTTTGAAAACTAGTAACTCACTGGTCAGTAATACCATGGTGAAATTCATGTAGCAACATTACATGTAAAGTTATGAACATAAGCTGAAGTTATGACTGAAATGTGTTTATCAGACAAGTCTGGGGAGGAGGCAAACCAGTTTCTCGAAGACAAAGGACAAGGCAATGCCTCTAGCCAGGTGTCATGAAAGTTGATTGGCAATCACTTTCAAATGGCCATTCTTTGGCAGCAAAGGAGGGAAGGAACAGATGGCTTTGCATTTTAACAAACAGCAGCATGGAACCTCAAGAGCCCACGTCTCCATCCTCACTGCTGGAAGGAACTATATCTAGGGGTAACTCTCAGGAAAATGCATTTCAGAGTGTAGCTAGACTATAAATGAGAGGGGTAAAAACACCCCAGGTATGTTATCTTTCACTCTCACTTTTTCACTTGGGAAGGCAAAGGAAATAGTCCTTTGGGGGCTGATCCTGACTTAAAAAATTTGGTCAGCAGTGTTGCTGGGAACCTGTGGTAAGAATTTTACCTTGAACCAAGTCTAGTTTGTTTCGTTACTAGTTTTATCTTCCTTTCTCTAGTAACCATTTCTGACTTCAATGATTTATACTTGTACTCACTTAAAATCTATCTTTGTAGTTAAATAAACTTGTTTTATTCTTTAATCAAAACTAATTCAGTATTGTTTAAACTGAACTGTTTTAGTTGAAGTAGCAAACTGTTGTTCATTGACCCCTTACAGGGGCTACGGACCTCTAATAACTGAACTGCCCCGGAGAGGGCTGGACAGTGCAGAACACACGCTTTTGGGGAAAATCCTGGACTAGCAGCATGTTGGGGGTCACCCTGAAAGTAGTAACCAAGGTTGGTGGAAGCTAATGTGACTGGAGTATGGCTGGCAGATGGCAGCTATACACAGACACTCAGGGTGTTACCTGCAGGCTGGAATGCTGTTTGAGAGTGGCACAGATGGGAGCTACAGCAGCAAAGCATTGTAAGGCACCCAGGGTTGCAGGGCAGGTGGTGACACGACCCCTCACTAGTCTGGATTGCATCCCAGAATGTCATAGGGTCAAAGGTACAGCTTGCCCTGAACTATATATAACCTCATGTAATTAAAGACTATCATAGTGCACATGTAAAAAGGAGACTAATTAAGGCAACATTAATTCTGGCATTTCCTAACTTTGGAGTGTTTGACGTTGCAACCTAAATAACATTATTTTAATGTGGCTTTGTTGTATTTAATGTCATACAGATTACAGGGAAACTATTTCACAAACATTTTAATAGTTGCATCTTAACTACATTATTGGGACCGCTTTTTTTTTGTTCTGCATATAAAGTCTTAGTTATCATGAGCCTGAAAATGCAAAGCTTAGAAGGACCAATTTAAAATATCTAAACATATTAAATAGCCTTTCTAGACACAAAATGACACAATTTTAATGTCTCTCATGACCTTCTGGAGCTAGAAGTGGATGCTGTATGTCCCATTCTGAAGGGAGAAAGCTCCCATTTCTGTCCTGCTAGGGTTATGAGTTCTGTTATTGGTGCATAGGTAAATAATATCCTTTCTGGACCTTGACACAACTTTTGTTGTCAGGAAATTCTATATTTGAGGGCAGGGGAAGGTAAAAACATTTTCTGGTAAGTTGATTTAAAAAATAAATAAATCTGAAATTGCTTAGAATAAGTTCCAGGGTAAGAGTAGTAGTAGTAGGGGGGAAAGTTTAGGTGAGGTAGGATAGTGTTGTGATTAAGATACTTGACTGAGATTCAGGAGATATGGGATAATTTGTCAGTTGGCTATAGATGAACTTAGTGTCCTTGAGCAATTCACTTAATCTTGCTGCACCTCAGTTCACCATCTGTAAAATGTGGATGATACTTCCTACCTTACTAGGCTATAATGAGGATAAATTTATTACCTTTTGCAAGGTGCTTAGATACTACAGTGACTGGGACCATAAAAATACCAAGATGGAAAAGAATATGATAAAACGACTTAAGACCTGATTCTTCAGTTAAGTCACCTGGATATCATCTCTATGTAAGGAGGGCATGGGGAGGAGGGGGAAGGGGGGGAGAATGGCATTGTCAACTTTATCTATGTTTATATGGATATAAATTTAGAAAAAATTGGCTTTAGACATCATTATTGTTCCATTGGCAGCTTTATGCCTTAGATAAATTTAGAAGGAACTAGAGCTACCTGGTTTTTTGGCTCTGTCTTGTGAGTAAGCTGCTCATTTTTGTAAAATAAAAGCTCAGTGGAGCTTGCAGTATAAATAGGGCACTAGATTTGCTTTTTATTCTGCAGTAAAATCTTGGGTTTAATTAAAAAAGGCAAATTTGGAATATATCTATTGAACAACAAAACAAAAAGTTCTAAAACATTTAACACAGCTAGGACACAACAGGGACTAAAAGCTGTTGGGTTCTCTCATAGCACATATAGCTAAATCAACTCCACAATGGGGGCTGGCTTCTGAACACTGGTAACATGATTAATACTGTATTTTGGCTTTTATTTAACTCCGCCCACTCTTCAAGTCTACCTTTAATATAGTGCAGTCTTTTTTGGTATGGAAGAAGAGACACAAATGTAGTAAACCCTAAATCTAAACTGTCAAATTAGGGAAAATGTATTTGAAACTTTATGGGGAATTACAATTCAAGTGGACTTTGCAAATGGTTTTAACTCAACCATTTCACTAAAATAAGAGAATATTACATTGAGATAATGCACAACCTCGAAATTATAGCCACTCATAGAAGAGAATTAGAGTAGCACGAGAACCAGGAGTCTGGTGGCACCTTAAAGAGTAACAGATCTATTTAGTTTTTAAGGTGCCAGCAGACTCCTCATTGTTTCTGTGGATGCAGGTTAACACGGCTACCCCTCTGATACTTAATAGCACAAGGTGAGAGATGCAATTATTCTTCTTCGAGAGATGTCCCTGTTGGTGCTCCACTTCAGGTCAAAGTGCATCCCAGCGCCTTCGATCGGAGATTTCTATGGCAGTACCCCTACAGGCTGTGCACGCGCTGTGCCTGCCTCTTGAGCTGTTAGTGTTCTAATAGCGCGTGCACAGTGCGGACTCCTCAGTTTCTTCTCTACTGTTCCTGGCTAGAGACGGAGTTCGGCAGTGCTCTTTGAGACTAGCTATTTAGTTTGTTTCTCAGTTTAGTTAGTTTCAGTCATTAGAATTACTACTTGGATAAGTTACATTAGCTGTTACTTTTATTTCTTTAAAAAAAAAAAAAACAACAAACCTCCGCAGTTTCCTACATGCCTGGTTCCCGAGGCTTCAAGAGATGCACCTCCTGTAAGGATGCCATCCCCATCTTGGACGGCCATTCACAGTGTGTACGCTGTTTGCGGGAGTCTCAAGTACTCCAAAAATGCGTCCACTGTAACAAATTGAAAACGCGGATCCGCAAGGACAGGGAGCTCAGGCTTAAAATGCTGCTCCTGGAAAACTTCCTCAGACCTACCTCTGACTCTGGCCAGCAAACCTCTGTGACACCCTCCAGAGGCAAAGGAAAAGCCAAAAAATGGCCAGCTTCCTCTCCCCTCAGGAGTCATTCCTTGGGGAAGAAGTTAAAACCAGCTCTCCCGTCTCCGCTGACTCCAGCTCTGCGGCTCAGCACCTTTCACACGGCAGGCACCTCGGGCACCGACCGTGAGTCGGCTGCCCCACTACATGGTGCTGAGGCTCAGGGCTTCCAGTTGCCTGCCTCTTTCAGCTCTCCTACGGCCACCTTTGCTAGTATGGTGCCGACAGCACAAGCGGCGGGTGCGGCACCATCCTTTGATCTTGCGGCACTGCTTTTACAACCGCCACTCTCAACACCGAGCCTCCTGAGATCTTCTGCCTCCCTTGCAGTGCCTACCTCAGGGGCTCCTACTCTGGTGAGCCAGCTTGTGCCCCCAGGACAACCTTCGGTGCGCCAGCAGACTCTGCCTTCACCAGCTACACTAGCACCAACTACTGGTCACTCAGCTCCACAGCAGCTTTTACAGGGTTGCAGAGGGTTTAAGGGTGTCCCATGCTCCTGACTCTCCTTTTCTCAGCACCAACCTGTCACCGAGACCTTTAGCACCCTACCTTCAGTACTCCCCTACCACTTCAAGCTCCTCTAGTGAAGTGTGGGAGGAGGAGGAAGAGGAATACGATGACCAGATGTTTTCCTCTCAATACTCTCCCCAGAGTCAGTTATCTACAACTGGGAGACATATTACAGCACGATCTCCATATCCTCAAGGCTGTCCACACTGGTATGGCAATCCCTGGATGGGACCACCTATGCTCCGCCCAGTGCAATGGCCACCCTGGGGTCCATGGACCTACACCGCTCAACACTCAGGTCTCTGCAGGGTGGCTGGAGGAAAGCTGTCAGACCCTCCCCACTGCCTGCTTACACTGAAACCCAGATAAGACCTGAAGTGGCCACCACTACAGAGAACACTGCCCCACACACCTCTTCTATAGCGATAACACCACAAGACGCCATGGTACCCCCACCACCTCCCGCTACTGATGAACTTGCTTACTTTCAAGAGTTGTTTCACAGAGTAGCAGAAGAGGTCAAGATTACCCTGGAGGAGGTACCTGAAACACACCATGAGCTTACTGACATCCTGCAAGCTACAACCTCCTCCAAAATAGCCCTACCAATTAATGGGGCCATTATGGAACCTGCTAAAACTATTTGGCAGACCCCAGCTAAAATAACACCCATTAGCAAGAGATTGGACGGAAAATATTTTGTTCCATCTAAGGGTTCTGAGTTTCCATTTACACACCTGTCACCTAATTCCCTAGTGGTCAACGCAGCCAATCAGAAAAACAAATACCAACACTTCCGCTACACTCCATCAGACAAAGATAACAAGTGACTGGACTCCTTCGGCCGCAGAGTGTGGTGTTCTTCCACTTTTGCAATTTAGAGTAGTGAACTATGTGGCGCTCTTAGCAAAATATGACCACAAAAATTATGCTAAGTTAATGCAATTTATTGATGATGTGTCGGGGGATAAACAACAACAATTTAAAGCAGTGGTGTCCGAGGGCCAATTGATCTCCCGCACAGCTCTTCAAGCCACCCTCAATGCTGCGGACGCAGTGGCCAGATCCACAGCCATGGCTGTTGTCATGCGGCGGTCCTCATGGCTTGTTTCTTCCTCCTTTCCGAAGGAGATACAGAATATGGTCAAAGATCTCCCTTTCGATGGAGACAAGCTCTTCGCCGCTACAACCAATGGGGTCCTTCACTCCCATGAAGGATTCCCGTGCCACTCTTTGATTCTTAGGCATCCAAACACCTGCCTCAAAGAAGAGACAATATAGATATCAGCCATACCAGTGACCGCATTATCATACCTTTGCGCAACATCCACCTTTCGGACAATATGATACGCAACAACAACAAAGACATAGGCTCAGGAACCAACGACGTTGCCCTCTGCAAACAACAGTGACCCACCCTCCTAACCCAAATAAATAAATTTGAGGTGTTGGTCGAGGGTATAGAAAACCTCACACCCTCTCCAGCCCCAACTCCAACCAACCATTTCTTTGGAAACTGTTTGCGTCCATTCCTGGCCAACTGGCAAACCATCACTACAGACAGATGGGTCCTGGAAATTATCAGATTGGGTTATGCCATCCCCTTCCTCTCCTTACCTCCCACCCACCCTCTCACCCCCTCCCTCTTCAGGGACCCCTCTCACGAGCAATTGCTCTGTGAGGAGGTACAACATCTAGGAGCAATAGAGGAAGTACCCCCTTAACCCAGAAGGAAAGGGTTTTCCTCCCTCTACTTCTTGATGGAAAAGAAAAGCGGTGGTTGGTGCCTGATCCTCGATCTTCAACGTTTGAACAAGTTCGTCAAGAAACAGAAATTCTGGATGGTTACTCTCCCATTGATCATTCTGATGCTGGAGCAAGGAGATTGGTTTTCAGCCTTCGAAGTCCAAGATGTGTATTTCTATGTCTCTGTCCACCCTGCTCATCGTTTCCTCAGGTTTGGTGTGGGAGCGCAACACTACCAGTACAAGGTCCTCCCTTTTGGCCTTTCCACTGCACCATGTGTCTTCTCCAAGGTGCTAACAGTTGTAATAGCACATCTCAGAGAAAAAAGGAATCCTCTCATTTACTTACCTGGACGATTGTCTCCTCAAGTCTCCCACTCAGTTAGAAGCGAACCACGCAACTCGTGCAACCCTTCACTGCTTCCACACCTTGGGCCTGCAAATAAACAAAAACCAATCTACCTTACAACGTACCCAACAAAGTGCCTACCTTGATTCCACCACTGCTCTTGCATCTCTCCCCTAGGACAGTTTCCACACAATGGGCATCCTTATTACCCAGATAAGTGCCAGACTACAGTCCGAGACTCCCTACAGCTCTTAGGACATATGGCCACTTGCACATTTGTGGTTGCAAATACTCGTCTATACATGCAATGCCTTCAGGGTTGGCTAGCCACAGTATAAAACCAAACAAGCACAGACTAAACAGGTTACTAACTATGCCACAGAAAGTCAAGGACTCACTCCTCTGGTGGACCTCTCCCATCAACCTCTGCACCCAGGATTCCCTTCCAACAAGATCCCCTTTCAATTACCATCACCACAGATGCATCCCTCGCAAGATGGGGAGCACGCATCAGCCACCTCACCACTCAGGGTCTGTGGGCCACTTCAGAAAGCAGGCTTCACATAAATTTGCTAGAGCTCCAAGGCTGTACGCAATGCCTGCCTCCATTTCCTTCCCGTCATCCAAAACCACCAAATTCGAATCATGACCAACAACATCACATGCATGTTTTATGTCAGACAGGGGGGAGCCTGATCACACTCCCTTTGCACAGAGGTGGTAAAACTTTGGAACTGGTGCCTTCAACACAACATCCATCTCTCCGCCTCATACCTGCCAGGTTCTCAGAATACCATTGCAGATGAGCTCAGCCGATCGTTCCCCTTACAGCACGAGTGGGAACTCAATGGCATCGTTCTTTCCAACGTTTTCCAGACCTGAGGTTATCGCCAACTGGATCTATTCACCACAGCAACAAACAAAAAGTGCCCGACATTCTGCTCCAGAGCAGGCCTGGGGAAACCCTCACGGGGGGACGCCTTTATGCTCCCTTGGACCGAGACTCGTATACGCATTCCCACCAATGCTTCTGTTGCACAGAGTAATTCAGAAGATACGAACAGACAGAGCCAACATCATTCTCATAGCCCCAGCATGGCCCAGACAACCGTGGTACCCCTTTCTCCTGTGCATGTCGGTCAAGCCACCCATTCCTCTTCCGCCACTCAGCAACCTCCTATCACAATGCAGGGGACAACTATTTCACCCCGACATACGTCTCCACCTGAGGGCCTGGCTGATCAATGATTCTCTAATGCGGAGTTAACATGTTCAGACCAAGTATGCACTGTCTTGCTACACAGCAGAACACACAACACGCGACACTACCTACCTGCATAAATAGAAACGGTTCACATCTTGGTGCGCTGGTAAACAGACCTCTCCAGTTTTCTGCTTCACTCCCACTGATACTGGATTACCTGTTATACCTTAAAACATCTGGCCTCTCTACGAGCTCACTCAGGGTCCACCTTGCGGCAATCGCTGCCTTCTGCCATAAGGTTGACAACGTAGCTGTCTTTGCCCATCCAATCACCGAAAGGTTCCTGAAGGGCATCCAGACGTTATACCCGGATGTGAAACCACCTGCTTCACCTTGGGATTTACACCTAGTCCTCAAAGCTCTGATGGCAATACCATTTGAACCGATGGCTACCTGCTCCCTTCTCCATCTATCCATGAAGACCACCTTCTTCATAGCAATCACATCTGCCAGACGAGTAGGAGAAATGGGGGCGCTTATGGCGGACCCTCCGTATACCATGTTCTTCCGCAATAAGGTCACACTCCGCACGTATCCAAGGTTCTTACCTAAGATACTGTTCCTTTCACCTCAATGAACCTATACCCATTCCAACATTTTTTCCCAATACCTCATGCTAATGCCTTTGAAATGACAATGCACACTCTTGATGTTCAGAGCATTATCCTTTTACCTAGATAGGACAAAACCATTTAGGAAAACCCCCAGACTTTTTGTCTCTACTACTCAGCGCTCACAAGGAAATGCTATTGCTACACGGAGACTTTCCAAATGGATTGCTGACTGCATACGCCTTTGTTACCAACTCAGGCAAATACAATCTCCTACGTCAATTAGAACACACTCTACCAGAGCTGTTTCCATATCCACAGCCTTTCTCCGTAATGTCCTACTGTCTGACATATGCAAGGCAGCTAGCTAGCTGGGCATCAAACCTTACCTTAGCTAATCACTACACTGTCATCCACACTGCAGCATCTGACACCAGATTGGGTAGAGCTGTCTTGTCAACAGCCTTCTTGCCTCATCCGAAGTCCCAACCATCCTAAGGGATACTGCTTTTCAGTCACCTGAAGTGGAGCACCCCCAGGAACATCTTTCAAAGAAGAGGAGGTTACTCACTCTGTGCAGTAACTGATGTTCTTTGAGATGAGTGTCCCTGTGAGTGCTCCACTCCCCGCCCTCCTCCCCTCTACTTTGGAATTTGTAGCACACTCAGTTGTAGAGAAGGAACTGAGGAGCCCGGGCCGTGCACGCGCTATTAGAACACTGACAGCTCAAGAGGCAGGCACAGTGCCTGCACAGCCCGTAGGGGGTACTGCTGTAGAAATCTCCGATCGAAGGCGCTGGGATGCACCTTGACCTGAAGTGGAGCCACCCACAGGGACGCTCATCTGGAAGAACGTCAGCTACTGCACAGGGTGAGTAACCTCCTCTTTTTTTATTATAATTGAGATAATGCAATTATGAATGGAACCCTGCCTGCCCCAGTGATACATCATTACTTAATCTATCGTCTTTGACTTCAAAATTGTTTTGTAAGCATGGGCTGCCCAGCCTGTTTCCCATGTCACTGCAGTGTGGCATGTTGGAGGAAGGGGTCTCTTCTTCACCCAGCCCTGCCCTCTCTTTCTAGGGAAGGATGGTTAACCTTCAAAATGTCTGGCTTCTTTTTGCTCTTTTTCTGGCTGATGACCTTATCCTGGGAGAGCCTCATATTTTTAGACTTGTAATCTCTTACCTCCTTATTTCAATTCTTTGATAAATGAGTTGCTTCCATGAGTGAGGAGATCAGATCTACTTACACTTCAGTCTAGAAGTTCCTGGTTTCTATTTGGTTCCTGTGTTAAATCCTTAAATACAAGGACTTTACCAGTTTATAAATATAAGTTTATAAGTACAAAGACAAACTGATTTGTTACTTTCAGAAAATGCATAATGTTCCTGTAGTTGCACGAAACTGACAAACTGGCGAAGGGCTTTTTCTGTGTCTCATGACAGGATATGGTATTGATTATCTGGTCTCCTCAGACACGCAGAGTAAGATGAAACTTGTACTGTTTCATAGGGTCGAATAACAAACAAAACTCTCAACCAAATAAATGGCTTGTTTTCACTGCAGTTCAGTTGATCTTATGTAACTTTTTGGCCCACTTTGTTGACACCCTCCAAAATTTTATGTATTTTTGTGTATTACCAGGTAACATTTTATTTTAAGATATTTCCTTTTAAAAGAAGCTGTCTGTTAAAATATTAAATATTTGTGTTTTAGGAAGTTGTTCAGCTACCTTTGGACTTTGTAAAACAGCTCTGTTTAAAGATCCAGTCTGAGAGGCCAGGTAAGGATCCCATTGCTATAATTAAGATTCTTGCATTCAACTATAAAATGTTCAGTTAAATTGCACAAGAAAAAAATTTATTTCTAAAATCTGATAAATAAAAGTTTTTTTGATAAGTTACAATATCATTTAATCATTGCTGTTGCCTAGTCCTTAAAGGGACACAGTCCACTTGAAAATCAGACTGTGTGAAAATGTTGTATCTATTGCAACTAAATTACTATCCATGAAAGAAACAGGAGAAGAAATTGTTTGTTTGTTTAACTTGTACATTTGTAAGCACTTTGTGTAGTCAGGTTTTTTTCTTTGCTAAAAAGACCTTTACAAATAGTAACGGGAACAGAAAACCCGTTCTCCATTTTTGTAATGGAATTAAAAAAAACTTGGATGTTTAAAAGTAACTGTGTGTTGGAATTGGTCAGTTTCAAAAATTGCGAGTAGATGTTTGTTTTCAATACTTTCATTTGAGGCTAGACATTGATAATATCTTAAGTATTTGTGTTTTTGCTTTACTAGTGAAAAAGTATTTTATGTAAAATCAACCAGAATGTGGAAGTTGACTTGTATCCATTGTCATGCATAACCTGGCATTCCTTTACTAAGAAGCTTGGGTTTTGAACCCTTTACCTATAGTCTGCATGAAAACTGAATCATAAGTGTTGTTCAGCTTCCTTGTTTCCACAATGAAATAGTATGACACTTGTGAACTAGATTTTCCTGGAAAACTCATCATATGTCATATTCTAATCCGTACAGGGGAGAATTCAAAAGTTATCTCTCTTCTCACTGATTACTCTTAGGCTCTTGGGTGGTTAGTTGAACAAATTCATGGGTTTTGACTAGTGCAGTCCCCTGGGGAATGATCTGGTACTAAAGTCTAGGAAGATAAGACGTACTTTATGGTGCCTTCAATCTAGAAGAACTGGAATTGCTTTACAGATTAAGTACAGGACTCTCTGTACTATGTTGCTGAAATAGATCCACCACTGGGGTGGAATACAGAGCACAGTTTAACAGTGCCAGTAATACTACACAACAGTATTAACTAGCCTGGGAAATGAATAATTTAACTGAAATTACAGGAGAAATGATGGTAGGCTGCATTAGTTACTAGAATTGGAATTTAGCCAGGATGATGGGACCTAACCCTCTCATTTCTAAGGGGGTGCCTCACACTCAGAGCTCTCAGAATTTTCTTCAGAGTTCCTATTCTTGCACTGACTGATACTGAGGGCTTGTCTTCACTATTGGGTAAGTTGATCTAAGTTACGCTACTCCAGCAACGTGAATAACATAGCTGGAGTCGTTGTAGCTTAGGTTGACTTATCCCAGTGTCTTCATTGATGCTCTCCGGTAGACTTACCTTACTCTTCTCAGGGAGCTGGAGTACCAAAGTCAACCGGAGAGCACTCTGCCATCGATGTAGCGGGTTTTCACTAGACCCACTAAATTGACACCATCTGCATCGATTGCAGCAGCATCGAGCTCCCTGGTAGTGAAGACAAGCCCTGATTCTTAGTTATAAGACACTGTCACATGCTATGGTTGTATGACAGCTTGATGAGGTCACGTTCAAGTTGGGACAGCAGTTTTGTTTTTAGCAGGGAAATATTTCCAATCAAACCTCAATGGCTTTATAGGTTTTTTCATACACTATATCTTTCTGAAAAGACCACCTAATTTAGGTGGGAATTACTGATACTTGAGATTTATGGGTCAGTGTCATTTGGCATGAGATTTCTACTCACATGTCCTTCGTATTAAAGCCAGGCAGAAAGACAATATGTTACCTTGGACATACAAGGCTTGTTTTTGACTCTCGCCCATCCCAGCTGAGTATGCAACATCTGCTTGACTTGAAGCTAGCAATATCTCCATTGCTGACTTTTTTCTGTGTTCTGATGCATTTTAATGTACTCAAGTCTACTTCAGTTTTCTTCTGATTGTGTATTTTTCCTTGAAATGGAGCCTGCACATGTTATTCCACCAGTATTTTCTTTTTTCTGCTTACAACAAACCTTCAAACAATTTAGTGTTTGTTCAGTAGATTAAAGTAATTAAGCTAATGTTTGTAGAATTTACTCCTTTGTCATCCTTCCCCTTTTTGTAGTGTTTTTGTTGAAAGCTGTATTTCAGTGGCTGTGCTTTCAGTTGGAAGAATCGTAGGACTTGAAGGGACCTCGAGAGGTCATCTAGTCCAGTCCACTACACTGTCGACAGGACTAAGTATTATCTATTCTAGACCAGTGGTCTCCAACCTTTTTACGCTAAAGATCACTTTTTGAATCTAAGGGCAACCCAGGATCTACCCCACTCCTTCCCCAAAGCCCTGCCCCGCTCACTCCATCCCCCCATTCCCCCACCCTCACTCATTTTCACTGGGCTGAGGCAGGGGGTTGGGGTTCGTGAGGGAGTGCGGGCTCTGTGCTGGGGCCAAGGGGTTTGCAGTGTGGGAGGGGGCTCTGGGCTGAGCCTGGGGCAGCGGATGGGGTGCAGGAGGGAGTGCAGGGTGCGGGCTCTGGGAGGGGGCTCTGGGCTGGGACAGCGTTTTGGGGTGCAGGAGGGGGTACAGGGTGCTGGCTCTGGGAGGGGCTTCAGGCTGGGGTGGAGTGTTGGAGTGCAGGAGGGGGTATGGGTTGCTGGCTCTGGGCTGGGGTGCAGGAGCGGGTATGGAGTGCTGGCTTCGGGAAGGGGGCTCAGGGATAAGAGTTGGGGTGTGGCCTTCCACTGGGCAGCACTTACCACCAGCGGCTTCTGGTCGGCAGCGGGCGCAGCAAGACTAAGGCAGGGTCCTTGCCTATCCTGGCCCCACACTGCTCCTGGAAGGATCCAGTGTGCCCTTGCGGCCCCTAGGGGGCGCAGTGGAGGGCCCCAGGCTCCATGTGCTGCCCCTCTCTGCAAGCACCGCCCCCACAGCTTTTCTGGCCAAGGCTATGGGGGCAATGCTTGCAGGCAGGAGCAGCATGCAGAGGGAGATCCCTGCCCCCAAGGCTGCAGGTCTGTGCTGGCCACTTCCGGGAGTGGCGTAGGGCTGTGGTAGGCAGGGAGTCTGCCTTAGCGGCAGCCACACTGCACCACCGGAAATCGCAGTCGACTGGGAGATCCTCTAGGATTGACCAGTCGATCGTGATCAACTGGTTGGTGACCACTGATCTAGACTATCCCTGACAGGTGTTTCTCTAACCTGCTCTTAAAAATCTTGAATGGTGGAGATTCAACAACCTCCCTAAGCAATTTATTCCAGTGCTTAACCACCCTGACAGGAAGTTTTTCCTAATGTCCAACCTAAACTTCCCTTGCTGCAATTTAAGCCCATTGCTTCTTGTCCTATCCTCAGAGGTTAAGAAGGCCACCTTTTTGCTGCTGCTGTTTTGTGTGGCCTGTCAGCCTGGACTTCAGGGAGTTTCTACTGCTTTGGAGAGGGCTTCTTTCGGAATTTACTGCTTAGTTTGGAAACGTGATGTCAGTGTGAATCCCCCTATAGGTGCACGTGTGCAACATGCATGTGAGATCGTAGTATTTTGGATGGTTATATCCACCAGGACAGCACATGTCCTTTCTGCCCCCTCATTCGCCCATACAAAGACATTCTCCCTTGACCCTCCATTTGATCACTCCTACTGCCTATGGCAGCAAGACAGAACCTAGTAAGTGTCTGACCTGCTATTCTTTAGTTACAGCTAAATTATTCAGAATTCTCTACTAGCTGTACGAAACTTCAATAAAAGGAACTCAACCCATCTGGATTGATTTCTGATGGTCAGATGCTCCTGTACGGGGTGGCACAACCTCAGCTGTCCCTGGCAGACTGAGTATTTGAACTTCCAACCCTGGTACTGAGAGTGCCATAATCTCAGTGCTTCCCTCACAGGAAATCTATTCCTTCTCATCATCACCAGGACATATTTACCTCTATTCTTTATCCCAAAAAGAAAGGGAGTCGGGGGAGCTTCATCCTCTCCTAGAGCTGAGGGAACTCAACAAGTATATATGCCATCTCAGGTTGTGGATGGTAATGTTGGCCTCAATCTTTCCATCTCTTCAGGCTAAAGACTGGTTCATGGTTCTCGGCTTGCAAATCCATGCTTCCATGTAGCCATGCTTCCTGATCTCAGGAAGTACTACAGATTCACATTGGGTCTAACCATTACCAGTACACATTACTGCCATTCAGACTCCTTACAGCACCAAGAGTCTTCATGAAATGTCTAACAGTGGTAGCAGCACATTCAGAGACAGGGCATCCATGTCTGTCCATACTTAGATGATTGGCTGATCGGAGGCAAGTCCCAGAAGGAGACCACAACAGCTCTTGAGTATGTGCTCTCATTGTTCACCCACTTAAGCTTCCTTGTGAACTAAGAGAAAATCTCAATCCATTACAGATGATAGAATTCACAGGGACTACGATCAGCTCTCAGCTGGCAAAAGTCTGTCTCCCAGAGGATGTGTTCCAGTCCAGTGGATAATAAATTACCCAAACTCAAGTCTAGTTAAGATGGTACTTATCCCAGGACTACTAGGCTACATGTTGGTGTGTATATATGTGATGCTGTTTGTCCAGCTTCACCTGTGGCTCCTATAACTTCAGCTGAGGTCCTGACACCACACGAACAAGAGGGTCACAGTCCCAGCTCAAACAGGAATCTAGTTGGTGGTTATACTTCAAGAATGCCTGAAAGGAAATTTGATTCTCTGTACTCTCTCTGACAATGATATTCTTCATGGATGTATTAGGAACTGGGTGGGGACCCAATCTGAACCACTTGCAGATGCAAGGCACCTTATCCCAGGACATCTTGAATCTCCACATAAACATCCTGGAGCTCAGGCCCGTGATACTGGCTTATGTGGCACTCCTACCCATCCTACGGAACTCCATGATGGAGATATTGACAGACAATACATCTGCAATGAGCTACATAGACAAGCAGGTAGGAATTGGTTCATCACCCCCCTGCCAGGAAGCAGTCAAGCTATTGATGTGGTGTCATCAACATAGAATAACCCCATAGGCTCTGCGCCTTCCGGGAGTCAGCAACAGCCTGGCATACTTCTTCAGCAGGCATTTAGTAACCAACCACTAGTGGTCACTGCAAAACTGCATCGTAGGGCCAATATTCTGTCAATGGGGGATTCCCACAATAGACCTTTTCACCACCAAATGCCCAGGATTTCCTTCAGAGGAGGCATGAGCCTGGGTTTGTTGCCAAAGGCATTCCTACTACAGTGCACTCAGACTTCTTTTATATGTCATTCCACAGTTTCCTCCCCCTCCTCCTGGACCCGAGGGTGCCATCCTAGGCCACCGTAATCCTTTTTACTGGTTGAGGATAGTTACGTCTGTCAGACCTATTGCAGATTTGGCCTCCCAACCATTTCCCAGCCTGTCGGAACATAATATTCCAGAACTGTGGTCAGATACTGCACCTAGACCTGCAGTCATTGCACCTGAAAGATTGAATGGTGGTTGGTTGAGCACTACTGCTAAGAATTTCATGAATCTGTTAGGAGCAGTTTCCCAGAGCAGAAAGCCATCCATAAGAAAGACGTGTTCCTTAAAATAGGAAAGGTTCTTCATATAGACAGTGCAACACAATCAATGTCCAGAAGAGGCCCTGATACTGAGGATCCTTGAAGCATGCTGATCTAGTGGCCAGCTTCCAAGGTCCACCTCACAGCAATATTGGTTAGTTGTGCTCATTTTTCTCAGTTCTCTTACTTGACAGTATGCGTTGTACCTGTGCAGTGTTCTTTCTGGTTACTGTCACCTTGGCAAGGTGGGTCAGTGAACTCCAAGCTCTTGTGTTTGGACCTCCCTATAAATTCTTTCAGAGAGAATCAGTTATGCTGCGATCACATTTCAAATTCCACCATAAATGGTGGTTGCAGAATTCCACCTGACCCAGTCAATCTCCCTCTGTCTTCTTCCCAAAACTCCACAGGAGGGAAAAGAAATGACATACACTGCATGTCTCCAGAGCCTTACTCTATTACATTGACAAGATCAAGCCTTTTAGTTAGTCTCCTCACCTTTTCGTAGCCATAATCTGACCCTTCAAAAAGCCAGGCCATCTAGTCACAGATTCCCTAAATGGATCACCTGTATTTCCATTTTATCTGATAGCTGGGGAATATCTCCTTCTGAATGTTGTGACTATCTCCTCCAGAGCACAGAGAGCATCTTCAGCCTGCTTCAGGAGTGTACAGTGCCTGAGATCCGCAAGGCAGCAAAGTGGAGCCACCCAATGACCGTAATTGAACATCATGCTCTAGACTTAGCAACTAGATCAGATGCCACATTTGGGAGATCAGTGCTTCATTCATTATTTGACTAATGAAGCTGAAACTCCTCATTCCCACCATCCAGTGAAAAGACTGCTTTCCCGTCACCTGCAGTGAGATCCATCCCTACAAGAACTGTGGTTCTTTGACTGTAGTTAGTGTGGATTCCACAACTTGCCCCCTCTCCCCATTTTTCTGAGTCCTCCCAGTTGCAGATTGCAAGGGAATGACAGAGGGGGCCAGTGGCTGCACTCTTTGTGCCCTCACATAGGAGCACAAGGAGGCTCTTTTCCCCAATGGATGTGACTACTGAAAAGATTTAGATCTTGCACACAGGAGACTCTTGTACACACAGTGGGATCCATGCGGTCTACAACATCTCCATCACATTTACTTTGCAGACTAAGTAATAGTTCAGTCTTTTGCACGGATAAGACATTAGCATGGTTGGGCATTAGGAAAAGCTTCCTAACGGTCAGGGTGGGTAAGCACTGGAATAAATTGTTTAGGGAGGCTATGGAATCTCTATCATTGGAGATTTTGAAGAGCAGGTTAGACAAACACCTGTCAGGGATGGTCTAGATCAGGGGAGGGCAAACTATAGCCCACGGGCTGGATTCAGCCCATCAGGGCTGTCAGTCTGGCCCGCGGGATTGCCAGCCCCATGGCGCAGTGGGGCTGAGGCAGACTTCCTGCCTGCCCTGGCTCTTTGCTGCTCCCGGAAGCAGCCGGCACAGCGGCCCTGCGGGGGGAGGGAAGGGAGGGCAGAGGGTTCCATGCGCTGGCCTCGCCTGCAGGCACCACCCCCCTGCAGCTCTCATTGGCCAGGAACGGGGAACCATGGCCAATGGGAGCTTCGGGAGTGGTATCCACAGGCGAGGGCAGTGGGTGATAGAGCTGCCTGCCCCTTCCTCCCCCCTCCAGGATTGGGGCCACGGCAGGCAGAGACCCTGCCTTAGCCCCGCTAAGCTGCTTGAGGTAAGCAGCGCTGGGCCAGAGCCTGCACCCCAACCCCTTGCCCTGAGCCCCTTCCTGCACGCCGCACCACCTCCCACACCCTGCACTCCCTTCTGCGCCCCATCTCCCTGACCCAGCCCTACATTCATGGCCCTGCATACAATTTCCCCACCCAGATCTGGCCCTCAGGCCAAAAAGTTTGCCCACCTCTGGTCTAGATAATATTTAGTCCTGCCATGAGTTCAGGGGAATGGACTAGATAGCCTCTCAAGGTCCCTTCCAGTCCTATGATTCTATTATTCCTGGACAAACAGTGTGTACTTGACTGGGGTATGAAGACAGTACTTCTGAAACTGAGATCTGCATAATCTCTGAGTAGTAAAATACATTTGTTAGTAATGGTATTAATCTATTGGCAGGAATGTTAAATTCCAAGGATGTTTCTTGCTGGGAATATCCTTTTGTATAACTGGTCTAGATTTTTCTCTGTTTTCTTTCCAAATTTACTACAAATCTATCTCCACTAATCTGGCAGCAATTGCGAAGAGATGTTTTAACTTGGGCTGTCCATTAATTGCAGTTAACTCGCACGATTAACTCAAAAAAATTAACTGCAATTAAAAATTTATTGCGATTAATCGCACTGTTAAATAAGAGAATACCAATGGACATTTAATAAAATATTTTTGGATGTTTTTCTCCATTTTCAAATATATTGATTTCTATTACAACAGAGAATACAAAGTGTACAGTGCTCCCTTTATATTTTTATTACAACTATTTACACAGTAAAAATGATAAAAGAAATATTATTTTTCAATTCACCTCACACAAGTACTGTAGTGCAATCTCTTTATTGTGAAAGTGTAACTTACAAATGTAGATTTTTTTAAAAAATTTTTTATGTATCACCACTCAAAAACAAAACACTCTAAAACTTTAGAGCTTACAGGTCCACTCAGTCCTACTTCTTGTTCCGCCAATTGCAAAAACAAACAAGTTTGTTTGTATTTACGGGAGATACTGCTGACTGCTTATTCTTTACAGTGTTACCTGAAAGTGAAAACAAGCATTCACATGGCAATTTTGTAGCTGGCTTTGCAAGGTATTTACGTGCCAGATAAGTGAAACATTCATATGCCCCTTCATGTTTTGGTCACCATTCCAGACAACATGCTTCCATGCTGATGATGCTTGTTAAAAAAAAATGTGTTAATTAAATTTGTGACTGAACTCCTTGGGGAGAATTGTATGTCTCCTGCTCTGTTTTACCCACATTCTGCCATATATTTCATGTTATAGCAGTCTCGGATGATGACCCAGCACATGTTCGTTTTAAGAATACTTTCACAGCAGATTTGAAAAAACGCAAAGAAGGTACCAATGTGAGATTTCTAAAGATAGCTACAGCACTCAACCCAAGATTTAAGAATCTGACGTGCCTTCCACAATCTGAGAGGGACGAGGTGTGGAGCATGCTTTCAGATGTCTTAAAAAAGCAGTGCTCTCATGTGGAAACTACAGAACCTGAACCACCAAAAAAGAAAATCAATCTTCTGCTGGTGGCAACTGACTCATGATGATGAAAATGAACATGCGTCGTTCTACTCTGCTTTGGATTGTTATCGAGCAGAGCCCGTCGTCAGCATGGACGCATGTCTTCTGGTGTGGTGGTTGAAGCATGAAGGGACATATGAATCTTTAGCGCATCTGGAACGTACATATCTTGCAACGCTGGCTACAACAGTACCATGTGGATGCCTGTTCTCACTTTCAGGTGACATTTTAAACAAGATGTGGGCAGCATTATATCCTGCAATTTGTAACCGATATTGTTTGTCTGAGCAATTGGCTGAAATGGGACGGTGTGGACTTGTAGGTTCTAAAGTTTTACATTTTGTTTTTGAATGCAGTTATTTTTTGTACATCATTCTACATTTGTAAGTTCAACTTTCATTATAAAGAGATTGCACTACAGTACTTGTATTAGGTGGATTGAAATATACTATTTTTTTTTTTTTACAGTGCAAATCAGGGTGAATTTGATTTAAATCACTAGTCAGAAAGACTCTATTTAATAATGTATTTCTACATAAAAGTGCATTCTTGTTGGTTGTTATAACCTTAATACATATTCGTCACAACTCAGAGATAGCTGAAACCCAAACTGGGTCTCTTTTACGGCGTGCTGCCATTGTAGGTTTTCCCTATAGAGAATGATATGGTAGATCTCAAATCAATGAAGGTTTCAGAGTGGTAGCCATGTTAGTCTGTATCAGCAAAAATAACAAGGAGTCCTTGTGGCACCTTAAAGACTAACATATTTATTTGGGCATAAGCTTTCATGGGTTAGAACCAGCTTTATCAGATGCATGGAGTGAAAATACAGGAGCAGGTACAAATACATGAAAGGATGGGGGGTTGCTTTACCAAGTGTGAGGTCAGTCTAATGAGATAAATCAATTAACAGCAGGATACCAAGTAGGGGAAAAATAACTTTTGAAGTGGTAAGAGAGTGGCCCATTACAGACAGTTGACAAGAAGGTGTGAGTAACAGTAGGGAGAAATTAGTATTGGGGAAATTAAGTTTAGGTTTTGTAATGACCCAACCACTCCCAATCTCTCTTCAGGCCTAATCTGATGGTATCCAGTTTGCAAATTAATTCCAGTTCTGCAGCTTCACGTTGGAGTCTGTTTTTCGCAGTTTTTTTTTTTTGTTGAAGAATTGCCACTTTTAGGTCTGTCATCAATGAAGGCTATACTCAGAAAGATCTCAAGACTTCTGGAATATGCTGCTCAAACAGTTTCACTTTTGTTTCTACTACCTGTCCCTCCTTTCTCACGTTTATCTCCAGGCTTCTTCTCCTTGTCCAGATCTATTCCGCCCCCAACCATCTTCTATTCATTGAACTTTTTGAAACTTTGCACTTTTAGAGAGAGGTAAGGGACTGATTGTGTGTACAGAAATTTGCAGAGGGACAGTAGAGTTGAGGTCTGTTGTTTCTCACCTCTATATTTATTTAAAAACACTTTTACTGTTAACAAGCATGTTATCTCTGGAGACACAAATCCTCAGTTTGAGAAAACTGCAAAACTAAGCATCTCTGATGGTATCTTCTAGACTGAGCACTGAGTCCCATTAGGTAGATAGAAAGATTAACCTAAATAATCTATACAGAAGCCCCTGGAGCCCCATCAGATTGGGTCCCTAATCCATGAACTACTGGAACTCATTTACAAAAACTTTTCTTAAACGTTACATGAATATATTGTTTCATACTATAGAATTTATAAACCCTATTCCATGATGAGATCTCTTTGAGCTATAATGTATCTTAATTAAAACTATCTTTAGGTAGGTTTTTTCCTGAAAAAGCATTTTATCAAAAAAAATCTTCTTTAAATAAAAACTGATTTTTTAAAAAATTGATTTTTATCCACTCTGGTGCAAGTATTTGTAATAAAAAATAAATAGGAAGTGAGCACTGTACACTTTGTGTTCTGTGTTGTAATTGAAATCAATATTTGCAATTGTACAAAACATCCAGAAATATTTAAATAAATTGTACTTTATTATTGTTTAACAGTGCAGTTAATCGAAATTTTATTAATCGCTTGCAGCCCTAGTTTTAACCACTGTAACATCTAATCAGTTATTCCTGAGGGTGTTCTGCACCAAAAAATTAAAAATTCTGTGCCAAAAAATTTAAAATTCTGTGCAAATGTGGAGGCTCCAGCATGGCTTTGGGGAGCACAGGCCACTGGCTGCACAGAGGTGGGAAATCACTGTGCAGCTCCCTCCACCCTGGACATGGACTCAGTGGTGATGCTGCACACAACCATGACATAGTGCAAGGACTGGGCCTGCCTCAGAAACACCCCCCTCCATGCCTGGTGCATCAAGTGTGGACGGGCAGGCTCAGCAAGGCAGGATCCACGTGTGGAGGGATCCAGGTGTGGGTTGAGAGGGTTCTGTGTGGGCTGAGAGGGTTCTGTGTGGGCAATCTAGGTGTGGGTGGGTCAGTGGGGGATCTGGGTGCGGGAGGCATCTGCATGCACAAGGGCTTGTTGGGGTTTCTGGGTGCAGTGGTAGTGGGACTCTACAGGGGGGTCCAGGTGAAAGTGGTTGGGGTGCAGCAGGGGGGCGGGGTCTGGGTGAGGGGGAATAGAGTTTGGTGGGGGGGTCTGGGTGTGGAAGGTTCGGGGGGCTTGGCGTCCAGATGCTGGGGTACTGTGTTCTGGGATTAGTATCCAGGTGCGTCTGATTGGGGCTTGGTGGGGTGGGGACAGGAGCAGCTCTACCAATTTTGCTGCCCCAAGCAGTCACCGCGGAATTGCTGCTGCCGCAACAGCTGCCACCAAATTGCCGCTGCGAGACACGGACTGCCGCCCTATTCTACATGGTGCCCCAAGCACCTGCTTGGAAAGCTGGTGCCTGGAGCCGGCCCTGGGTGGGATCTGGGTGCGAGTATCTTGTTGAGGTGGTCCAGGTGCAGGGGGAGTGGGGCTCATTGGGGGGGGTTCTGAGTGTGTGTGTGGGGGGTGAGGATCAGTGGGAGGGTCTGGGTATGAAGAGGTCTGGATGCACGGGGGTTGGGTGGATGGGGGAGCAGCTTTCTGTACAGGGATCCTTCCCCCTGCAGCTGAGGAGTGATGGGTTGGGTGGGGGGGGAGTTTGTAGTTTGCAGCTCTGGGAGAAATCTGGGGGTGGGTCTGAACCAGCCCTGCTGCCATGCAGGGGAAGAGGAAGTTCTGTCCTCCCCAGCTCAGCCAGGGCTAGCAGCTGAGCCTGGTATAGGGTTGGGACCAGGTCTTCTCCAACCCCACCCTATGCCCCATAGTGGTTAAACTCTCTGCTGGCTGCCCTGGGCATCCGAAACATACTGCCGGGGAGGGTCGCATGACCGCTCTTGTGGCTTTCCTTTCCTTTCCTGTCAGAAAGTCATTTTTCTGTGGGGAAGCAAAGAAATCTGCGGAGGACGTACATTCTGCGCATGTGCAGTGGTGCAGAATTTACCCAGGAGTAAAATTCAGTAGACAAGTGGTAAAATACCTTTGCTCTGTCTGAGTGCTGCCACTAGGTCTACATCCTGTGAAACTGCAAAACATTGGCAGTACAATGATGGGGCATGTCCCATTGATAGTGACTTAATTTTGAGCTGACCAGTTTCGATTTATCCTTCCAGTATAAAAAAGCCTGAGGAACTACATGGCAATTGTGTACTTAGTACTCAACATGGAGTTAGGTTTGGTGGAAGAATCAGCATTTCATCAGCCCCTGTAATAATTTTAGTGGCTTTGGAACAGCCCTGTTTGGTTTTTTTGTACCCATGACTTGAGTATTTATTGATCACCCCTCTAAAGCAATTTTCTTATCTATACCCTCAGAGACAAGTGAGGAAGAAGCTGGATTTCATGTAAACATGTAACAAAGAAATCATCATTTCTACTAACTACTGTTTATACACTGAACCTCACTTTCTGAATTTAGGAAGCTCTTCTGGTGTGGTAAAATTCTCTCTCATTTCCCTCTTTCTCCATTTTTCTTTTTCCAGAAAGTATATGCTGTCAGTATAAAGGCAGGTCCGAGAGTTAAATAATTGTCCCATAACTGCAATGTTTTCCCTTCTCCACTAAGAATCCATCTCTGAGAGACGTAATGGACCAGAGTCCTAAGGACTGACGAATGTGTGTCTGGGGTGGGATGGGAAGAGGTGATTAGTTAAAATTCCATTACACTTTATGTAAGCAAGCTACGCTCTGGGCCTGGTGTCATGACTCCCAGAACAGCCTTCAAACAGGGATTGGAGACTGTTTCTGAAACAGAAACTATGTGGTGGCTTATTAAGATGTGACCATTCTCGTTTTGGAAAACAATTGTGCGTGGCTTCACTTTAGAAGCACTGCCCGTGTTTGAAAAGGTTGGTGATAGGAATGAATATACTGATTACATGGAAATAATAATATTAGGCAATTTATGAAGGATTAGGTTTTTGTTTCCATGTAATCTGTGATGATTTAGGAATAAAACTGAATAAGCTGGATGCTCCCAAGAGTGCAGTTGTATTCTATTATGAATGTTGGGATCAGTGTCTAGTCCCCTCTTTCTTCAGTAGTGCTCCCTCCGAAAGTGTCCTTTCTTGTTAACTTCTGTAACTGTTCTGTTACAATATGTCATGCTGTTAGATTCTTCAATAATTAAGAGAAGTGTGGGAGAATATCCTTCTATTGAGAAAATTTAGAAATGATGCCTAGTGCTCAAGAAAATTCAGCTATTCAAGCCCTGTATTTCTATTAATCGCTATACACTAGTAGGGATACTGCATTTGGTGAGGACCAAAGAGATAATTAATAAACACTGCGTAGGAAAGATAGGAAGTATGGCAAGAGACCATCCTTGCTTAACCAGGAGAACTTCAATGATCTAAAAATCAAAAAGAGTCCTACAAAAAGTGGAAACTAGGTCAAATTACAAAGGATGAATATAAACAAATAACACAAGTATGTGGGGACAAAATTAGAAAGGCCAAGTCTCAAAACGAGATCAAACTAGCTACAGACATAAAGGGTAACAAGAAAACATTCTACAGATACATTAGAGGCAAGAGGAAGACCAAGGACAGGGTAGACCCGTTACTCAACGAGGGGGGAAAAATAATAACAGAAAATATGAAAATGGCAGAGGTGCTTAATGACATCTTTGTTTCGGTTTTCACCAAGAAGGTTGGTGGTGATTGGCCGTCTAACATAGTGAATGTCTGTGAAAATGAGGTAGGATCAGAGGCTAAAATAGGAAAACAACAAGCTAAAAATTACTTAAACAAGTTACATGTCTTCAGGTCACCAGGGCCTGATGAAATGCATCCTAGAATACTCAAGAAGCTGACTGAGGGAGACATCTGAGCCATTAGGATTATCTTTGAAAAGTCATGGAAGATGAGAGATTCCAGAATGCTGGAAAATGACAAATATAGTGCCCATCTATAAAAGGGAAATAAGGACAACCCAGGGAATTACAGTCCAGAGAAGAGCAACAAAAATGATTAAAGGGCTAGAAAACATGACCTATGAGGGAAGATTTTAAAAATTGGGTTTGTTTAGTCTGGAAAAGAGAGGACTGAGAGGGGACATAAGTTTTCAAGTACATAAAAGGTTGTTACAAGGAGGAGGGAGAAGAATTGTTGTTCTTAACCTCTGAGGATAGAACAAGAAGCAATGGGTTTAAATAGCAGCAAGGGAGGTTTCGGTTGGACATTAGGAAAAACTTCCTAACTGTCAGGGTGGCTAAGCACTGGAATAAATTGCCTAGGGAGGTTGTGGAATCTTCATCATTGGAGATTTTTAAGAGCAGGTTAGACAAACACCCGTCAGGGATGATCTAGATAATACTTAGTCCTACCATGAGTGCAGGGGACTGGACTAGATGACCTCTCCAGGTCCCTTCCAGTCCTATGGTTCTATATGCAGTAGCGGTGCTTCACTTGAATCCATTTCAGCTTCTTTGTTGTAACTTTGAGGTTTTTTTCTGTTGCACTAATGAGCCGATGATCCATTGAAATCAGAGCAAAACCAAAACTGTGATTGTGGTCCATACTTACAATTAAATGTGCACACCGTGCCGTAGCAAATGGATTGAGATAAATGCACAGTGCCATACGAGGATCTGATGTGTCTGGAAGAATCGGCTTTGCCAATTATTCATTGCTCTTGGTAAAATGTGCTCTGTAAGGTGTGGTTTCCTTTTTATTTATTTATTTATTTATTGGTAATCCTAAAGCTTGTCTTGCCCTCCCAGAATACGTTCCTTGCTCACCCGGGGGGGGGGAGGGGGGGTGTCCGTCCTCCAGTTTGAGAACCTTTGCACTAAACTGTTGAAATCTGGAAGAAGAAAAAAAATCTGTGTCCTTCTGGAGAGAGATGTTCTTTGTGAGACAGTGTCTGTTGAAGTGTTGACTGTATCAAAATGGGACCAACCCTCTTCCACCACTGATTTTAAAAAAAAGGTGGGGGGGGGGCAAGTGAAATGACAGGTGTGAGCAGGAGAGAACATCTTTTACAAGTAAGGGGTGTGCTCCATTTCTTTCTTAGTTTTGGTCATTTCATTTGGCCTTACGTAATCAGTACTGCCATTTCTAATGCCCAAGCAGGGTTTTCTGGACCCAGTACTACTTGTCAATGACAGATGTGATTCTGGGAGAGGATAAGTTTTCTTTGTCTTCTGTATTTCTTCCTTTCTTCCCCCATCACTCTACCTCTGAGCTCTACTAGCATGAGGCCTGGATTACATTAGAAAAGTTGCCCACTTTAACTAAACTGATTTGAAATCATACTAGATAAATTGGTGAAAACCTGCTACGTAGACTGACTTAAACTGGTATAATCCTCGCTTATGTTGGTTTAGTTTAATTCAATGCAAGCTCAAGTGATTTAAACAAGAGTTAAACCAGTTTAAGTGCATCTACATGAGGATTTTTCACCATTTTAACTAAAAATTCAGTTAAACTGGTGCATCTTTTCTTGTATATACAAACTCTAAGGGACCGGGCACTGAAGCTGGTGATACGTTCACTTGGTCATATGCTAGGAGCAAGAGTAGGATTGCATCTGAGTTACCATCCCACACTGAAATAAGGCCTAGCTGCTTACATGCTCTCCTAAGAAAATAGTCCCTGTCTCTTCCTAACCCACTTCCAACTGAGGCTTTATTCAAGGTGACTTATACCATGATGCCTTGAGTTAGACTGGGAAGACAGCTAGTGCAGTGTCTTTGTCTTTACTTTAAAATCAGTGGTAAACAATGGTTGTGTCCTACATTTACCTTTCTTGATGGTCTCCCTTTTCTGCAGTGTAAAATAAACATGAACACAAACTGTTACTTTTCTCTATTTTTCTTTTTCCAGAGTCTCGCTGTGATAAAGACTTGGACACTCTTAGTGGCTATGCTATGTGCCTTCCTAACCTCACCAGGCTGCAGACCTATCATTTTGTGGAACATCGGCCAATCCTTTGTGTGGAGATCAAGGTGAATTTGTTAAATATGGGGGAAAAAAATAATTGCTCCTGCATTCTTTTAAAAATAAAAGTATACGGTAACTATATATTTAGTTTGAAAAATTGTGCAGGTAGTAGGTAGAGCAATAATCTTTGCCTTTTGAAAATGCTAGCTTCACAAGTGTAAAGTATTTAAACAAATGTGAAAGTAGTTCTTACAAAAGAACAGGGCCTCATTTTTGAGACACATTTGTTTTTAAAAAATTAGTAGAAGCTATAGTTTGGTATTTAGTACTTTTCAGGGGATGGATCACTTGATGATTACCTGGTCTGTTTATTTCCTCTGGGGAACCTGGCATTGGCCACTGTCGGGACACAGGATACTGGGCTAGATGGCCCTTTGGTCTGACCCAGTATGGCCACTCTTATGTTCTTCTGTTCTTAAGCATGATATTGTTTCCCCTCATAAAAGGTGCATGTAACTGTATTTTCTTTGTAGCATAAAGGTTTGTAATTGTTCAGTGCAGCACTGTGCACCTCAAAAAGCTCAAGGAAACCCTGGCTTCCTTATGAAATACTGTTAAGTAACTTGCAAAGGAAGAAAATGTTTTTTTCACTATGCTTGAAAAAAGGCTTGAATGATTCTTTCCCCTGCTTGCTTTTGCATGGTAAATTTTGTTTTACTACCTTTGCTGAAAGACTCGATAACGAGTTATAACCTGACAACACACTGAAACCTGAGCAGTTTAGAGGGGAAGACTTTTAATCACTGTACAAACCTACCCCATGTCATGAATTTGAGTAATATAAGTGTTGTTTTTAAAAGATTGTGAGCTCATGCATACAAACACTGGGGGCGGGGGGGTGGGGTGGGAAATCTTTGCTAAAGATTCAAATAACCCTCTTCAGTAGAATGGTGAGAGGTTCACTTGACTTCTTCAGTCCTCCAGCAAAAATTGGAAGACGGGATATGATATTACTGACCTTTTTAAGGTATGAATGCAACAAAACTCTTCCAGGCTTATTGCAAGATCATAAATATGTGGTTTTGTTGTGTGTTCTTAAAATAAGGGCTTTCAGATAATAGGGAAAGAAAAATGAGCATGACCTATTAACCTTGTTAATAGATATTGCCTGCTCTCTATCTCTTTAAAGTCCTTTGATTAGATATATGAGAGTAGGAAAGGAATATATATTATAAAAAAAGTACATTTTAATAGATGTTTGTTTCTTGCAGCCGAAATGTGGGTTCATTCCTTTCTCTAGTCATGTATCGCAGGAGATAAAGCACAAGGTGTGTCGTTATTGCATGCATCAGCACCTAAAGGTAAATCTTTAAATGGTCAGCCTGCTTTTCCTCTTACTGGCAGTGCGCTTACTTTTATTATAAACATGCTACTAAAATCCTTCTTTCCTGTTGAAACATATACATGTGTTGCTTATTTCCTTGCGATGTTTAAAGAGGTAGGTATTTACATGTCACTGAGTTGCTGGATGTGAGCATGAGGGAATGTGGGCAAACATTTTGGCCTGAGAGCCACATCAGGGTTCCAAAACTGTATGGGGGCCCGAGTAGGGAAGGCTGTGCCTCCCCAAACAGCCTGGCCCCCACCCCCTATCTGCCCCCTCCCACTTCCCACCGCCTGACCTCCCCGCTTAGAACTCCCCACCCATCCAACCCCCCCTGCTCCTTATCCCCTGACCGCCCCTAACTGCCCCCCTGACCCCACCCCCTATCCGACCCCTCCTGCTCCCTGTCCCCTGATTGCCCTGACCCCTATCCACACCCTCGCCCCCTGACAGGCCCCCCGGGACTCCCATGCCTATCCAACTCCCCCCCCGTACCCCATCCCCTGACTGACCACTCCCTCCCTCCCCTCCCAAACCTCTGTCCCATCCAACCGCTCCCTATCCCCTGACTGCCACCTGGGACCCCCTGCTCCTTATCCAACCCCTTCCCCCCCCACCCCCCCCGCACTTCCCACCCCCTTACCATGCTGCTCAGAGTAGCATGTCTGGCAGGAGCTTGCAGCCCCGCCGCCCAGAGCGCTGGCAGCATGGTGAGCTGAGGCTGCGGGGGAGGGGCCGGGGGCTAGCCTCCCTGGCTGGGAGCTCAAGGGCCGGGCAGGATGGTCCTGCGGGCCGTAGTTTGCCTACCTCTGATATAGCTGGAGATGTGGGAATTTGGAAACAAACAAGGGTAATAGTAATCTTTGCTCAGCTTTCACAGTTTTAGTTGTCAGTCTGGTAAACTGACATGTCAAATTAAGTTTCAAGTACTTCTCATTAAACATGGTCCAGGAAGTCATGTAATGTCTGTGGATGTCTGAAGAGCTCTGTGTTAGCTTGAAAGCTTCTCTCTCTGACCAGCTGAAGATGTTCCAATAAAAAATATTACCTCAGCCACATTGTGTAACAGCAAACACTGAAATCATTCACTTGCTCATTAATATGTACATCATGTACTAATACCTTATTTAAATATTAGAGATTATGCCTAGAATGGGCCTTACTCCTAATATGTGAGATTCCCCCTTTTAATGCTGTTATGGAATTTAACTGAATTGCCGTGGAGTTTAAATATTAAGAGAAGGTAGCCCTCTACTGACCAGAAATAGTATGTCCACAAGTTTTAAATATTCTGAGGTTCCTTAAAACAAAACTAATGAGTGTTTCATAAACCTGCTATTGTATTAACTGAGAGCATTCACATGTGAACATTCATAGTGATATGTGTTTTCAACAGGTAGCAAATGGAAAATGGAAGCGATTGAGCAAATACTGTCCCCTAGATCTCTTCTCAGGGTAAGAAAATATTTACTTTGATTCCAGTGATTTGCTGACTGTGTGTGTCTGTCTAGCTAGTTGTCTTAAATTAGGCTGAATTTTGTCTAAGATTAAGGAGAGCAAGTGCTGACAAATGTTTTGTGATTTATAGCAACAGTATTTGTTCTTTTCCTGCATCTTTGTTTTTAAACCTCTAGAATTTAACTCAGTAGCTGTTAATTATTGCATGTGGTCCAGATGGCAAAACATGAGATCTTGAAAGAACTTGGATACTACTCAGATTTGTTTGCTCTTAAGTGGTATCTTTCTTTGCCCTGGCTTCATCTTGAGTAATGATATGCTTAGGGAATATATTCAGTGTGGGTGATGAATGTATATGGTTATCCTTTTGCTACTGTAAAGGTAATATAATGAGAACTGTGTGTTTGTTAAAATAGTACATATGTATTTTTCTCTAGAAATAAACAGAGAATGCACTTTGCCTTGACAAGCTTATTACAGGAGGCACAGAACAATTTAAAAATATTTAAGGTAAGATTGACTGAAATTGCTTGCACGTTTTTTATACTGTCTTGTAAATTATTGGGTCCATTTAACTTAACGTCTGAATATTCAAAACCCCACTAGATATCTAGTTGAGGATTTTCCCTATTCCAACTTTCTGATTGCAATATGGAAAGATGTATGTAGATTTGAAGTTATGGAAAGTAAATCAATACCCCACTTAATTTTTGTTGGAAAAGTCTTTAAGACATAATGAGGCTGATGGGACTGTATTACAGCATCCACAAGTAATACTATAACTGCTGCATAAACACTTGGGTTTTTCAAAATGTTGCAATTTTGAGTGCTCCTTGAAGGGTATATTTTTTGCACAGTTTCATAACTTGTGTGGAATATGTTGTACATTGTTTACTTAAGAGCATAAGGACATTTCTTCTCCTTAGAGGAAGTAAAATGTTACTTCACTGCCCACAACTGATGAGCAAAAACATATAGCAGTAACATGAACACTACTCTGTAGACTATGGAGATATCACATGCATATGTGTTAATTCTAGAAAACAAGATCTCTCCCTGTCTCAGCTATTTCCAACATAAAACAAATTAGCCCTCCAATGTAAGAGATAACTCCAACTGAATTATTTCAGCTGTGTTGAAGTGTTGGTATTTTGATTTTTAAAAGTGGTGGTAATGGAGGGGAAACAAACTCTTCAGTGCCACTCTGCCTAAATTGTTCTGGGCCTGATCCAAAGTCTGTTGAAGTCAATATAGTGTTGTTTTTTTGTCAGCGTCTATGAAAAAAGTCTTGTGGCTTACGGTTAAACTTATGGGGTTGGGAGGAGTGTTCTGTGCAACTTATAAACCAATTTTATATTTCGATTTTGAACAATTTTAAACTTTCCTACTCTTAAACTTTATGTGCCAAGTCACTTTTCCTTCTGGAGTCTGTTCAGCAGCTGTGCCTTGGCTAGCAGCTAAGAACCTATTAGACAGCTTACCCCAGCATGCAGTATTGCATTTGTGACTGATAAACAAATGTCTAACTGATGCAGTTGTTCAATGATTTTAATTATTTCTTCTGAGAAACATACATTGTAGCCATCTTTGTTACATGATTCAGACTCTGCTTGCATCCCCTGAAACATGCCTCTTCAACTGTTAAATCTTATACTTAATGAGTTTGTTTTCTGTTCTTTATCATTAAATATTCATATTTGGGCTTTCCAAAATGCATAAGTATTTCTTTGCTCAATTACAGAATGGTGAACTAATTTATGGCTGTAAAGATGATCAGGACTCTCTCTCTGACTGGAATGAACTTGCTCGTCACTTAAAACCATTCTTCTTTCCTGCAAATGGGATGGTCAGTGGACCGCATTGTACAAGGACGATTATTAAAGAATTAATCCATGTAATAACAATGACTCTGCTTAGTAGTACTGATGCCTGCAGGGCAGGTAACATGAAGACAGTTCCCATTTCACTAGGAAGGAGCTACTGTGAAGCAAGTGCTTTCAGTAAGGAGCTGGTAAGAAATGGTAAGATTTATTTCACAGTAATTAAATATATCGTAATACAATCCAGGGTACATAATACACTGATTCAGATCACTGCATTTTATTTACTGTTTGCTACTTAGGATGAGAGTTGAAGCAACAAGTGTGGGAGCGTTGTTACCTGTTTAAACACAAGAAAGTTAATGGGCTGAAAAGCCGCTGCTCTAAAATTCTTTTACATTCACTCTAGATAATTGATTTCGACTGAATTTAAATTTGAATTAATACTTTTTAGTATTGCATCTACTGATGATGAAACTCCACTCATCAGTGCAAGCATGTAAAAGCTGTAATGGAGAAAAATGAAAGAGAAAATATGTACTCCAGCTGATTACTGTATTGTGTCTTAAAAACACTGTAGAGTTTCTTGCCTTAGTTTGAGGTGCAGGCTAGCTGCTATTTTAACTTAATTTAGTTTGGATTATTTTTTGGTTTTTTTCCACATGAGGTAGGAATTTAAAAGGAAAAAGGGTATGTATGTGTGGGAAATGGAAATGAGGATTGGGAGTTGAGGGGTGGAGCAGAGCATATTACATCCTCACTACTCTAGTCTTGCAAAAGTGCAGTTGGTCTTCGAGACATTGTCGCTGGTTGGGGGACAGCTCCTATACTGTAGCACTATGTGATCATGGAACCATTTCTAAGCAGTAATTGGCATTTAGTGGGTGTGCTTGATCCTAACATTTCAGATGCTGCATTACATACGCATATTACTGTTTTGACTGAGATTTTTCTTTAAGTTGATCTCCTGCGTTGAATTTCTTTGAAAAAACAGGTTTGTTTGGTTTTCTTGAAGTCAGAGTACAGTTTTCTACAATGTATAATAGCTATTCAAGATCTGAAATGCTACATGACTTGATGTGATATAGATTACCTTGTAAATCAGTCTGACTCATCTGGGGGATATTTTCAAAAGCACAAAGGGAAGATGGGGCTGAACTGCCCCTTGTGGGTTTGAATATTTCCAGTAATGTCAGACCGAGCATGGAAATGTGCGAGGGAGATTTTTTTCGGTTTTTTCTTTTTTTTTCCCCTTTGAGTGTTTTGTCATGAAAGAAAGAAAATCTGATTCCATCCCATAAGATTCACTGCACAGTCAAACTCTAGTGTTATACATAATATAGTCATTCAAAATGTGAAATGTTGAATGCCCACCTCTTACGATTTTACTATTTTAAACCTAAGAATCAGCCTGTAGCTTTTCCTTCAGCTAATCAAGCTGGGGAATAGTTGGGTCTATTATGTAAAAATAGTTGTTCTTTTTCAACCTGCATAATTTGAAAATACATTTTCTTCTAGGTAAAAATAAAATGGAGAGCTCTGGCTTACCAAGGGGCTGTCTACTCTATAAAACCCTTCAGGCTCAGATGCTGGACATGCTGGATATTGAGGGACTTTATCCTTTGTACAATAGAGTTGAACAGTACTTAGAGGAGTTTCCTGAGGAGAGGTAAGACTTCCAGGCTGTCTTCTGTAATGTGCTCAGGAAGGTGTAACGTGATGATTTGCACTGCAGACTCTGGAAAGTTTCTGTCTGTAGAGATTTGTCTTCTGGTTTCGATACAAATTCAGGGTATCATAAAACTTGGTGGAATGGATGAGACCATTGGTTCACAGTATAGCATTATGCCTCTGGAGGTGACCCATACATAGGGGAAGGCTGACAAATAACAGTGAAATGTATTAGCTTTATGTCTGGCCTTGTAAAGTTGTGAACGTTAATGACCATTAAAATGTTCAGCTCTGTTTTTAAAAAGCATCGGCCTTAGTATTTACATCTGACATAACAGCACTTCGTTTTTTTCTAATCACACTGCCCTTTAATTTCACCACTCATCCCCATATTCTGATATGGGACTGGGAATTAAGGCGGTGCTGAAAGTTTTCATTTTGATCTTTATGCACCTCTATGCAAGCCCCACCATGCCATTTTAATGGACCTTTTCGGTCTCAGCTGTCTTTCTAAGAGAGGCAAAAAAACTGGACACAGCACTTCAGATGGTGATGGGATCATTAGCCACTGTCTCAATATTTAGGAGCTTGGGTCTCTACTCTGTACTCTCTGCCTTCTTGCACTGTTTTTTTCCTATGTAGAGTGTAGGCTCAACAGTTCCTTGCATATGGAAGTCTTGGTGTCTCTCCACTGGTCTATGCTTGTAACTTCTGCTTCCTGAGTAGTGTAGTACTACTGGTTACGTAGCTCTGAAGAGGAACCTTCCCAAGGGCAGCTTGTTTGGGGGCCTATTAAACTTGCTTTGTTGCCTCAAAAGCTGGAAATCCCATCTCCCTGGCTTGGGATTGAAGCAGAATTGTTCCTTTGCTTCTCTCTCAAGTAACTCCAAAGTCACAATGCAGATGGATTTCATCTTACTAGGGGTGAGGAGGTTGAAGTTTTTCATAATCTTTCACTATACCATGGCTATAACAAACAGCCTGGCCCCCTGCCCCCTATCCACCCCCTCCCACTTCCCGCCCCCTGACTGCCCCCCTCAAACCCCCGACCCATCCAATCCCCCTGCTCCTTGTCCCCGACCGCCCCCTCCCGGGACCCCACCCCCTATCCAACCCCCGCTGCTCCCTGTCCCCCGACTGCCCCGACCCCTATCCACACCCCTGATAGGCCCACCCCCAGGGCCCCCGACCCATCTACCGCCCCCCATTCCTTGTCCCCTGACCGCTCCCTACCGAGCCCACGTCCCTAACTGCCCCCCCAGGACCTCACCCCCTATCCAATGCCCCCCTCCCCGAACCTCTGCACCATCCAACCCCCCCTGTCCCCTGACTGTTCCCCAGGACCTCCTGCCCCTTACCCAACCCCCACCCCCACCCCCTTACCATGCCACTCAGAGCAGTAGGACAGGCTTATTGGAAAGCCTAGGAGGTGGGCGGGCACAAGCTGCGCTGCCCACATGGTGGTGTGACTGCGGGGGAGGGGGGATAGCGGGGGAGGGGCCGGGGGCTAGACTCCCCGGCTGGGAGCTAGGGCTGGGCAGGACGGTCCCGCAGGCTGTAGTTTTGCCCACCTTTGTTCTAACCACATGGCCACCTTCAGATTTGTGGATTCCTTGATACCATGGGACAGATTACTTTGTTGTGCCTCACTCTGCTGTTGATACAAAAAGATACAGCCTAATTTTTGCAGGCTGGCCAGGTGTGTAGACACAATACAGCACTGTACAAAATCTGTTTCAAATCCTGCTGTTTCTGAATCATCTTTGGGAGAGACCCATTACGTTGCCTTGATCTTCATGCTTTTCATTTTAGTGTCTAGATATGGAACTTCTAATTTAATCTTTCATGTAACACAGCAGATAAACTTCCGCACAATCTTATTTGGGGGCAGTTTTCTGGTTGATGTGAATATATTTCCATCTAGATTTCTGCTAGGAAAGATAACCAAAGCCCAATTCAGAGTTGTAAGGATACAATTCCTAAGAGACCAATCTGAGGGAAAGTTCACAGAAAGGTAGTTGGCTCCTGCTGCTTACTAGTGGAATCCTAAAGGCCACTTGTTTTGGGAAACCCCAGAGATGAAGGCGAGGTGGATGTTGTTTTTTGATTTAAAAACAAATTAGTTTTTTATTTAGATGAATTTTTAAATTAAATACATATTTATTAAAAACTATTTAAAATTAAATTTGAAATCAAGAACCTATATTAAGGTCTAAGATTATTGTAATCTATTCAAATAATTTAAATTCAATACAAAAAATATTGAGCAATACGTGTTGGCTGCCAAGTTTTAAAGAAGTCAAACCAGTGAACTGCTGGAAGTCGTTGGCTAAGCAACTGGAGTGAGGGTTAGTTGAAGTGCTAAACAGCAGTAGCCTCTTCTACAGGGGGAGAGAGAATATTTTCTTCTTTTTCAGTTTCTTCAGCATGTTCAGTTTAGTGACTAGTTCATTCAAAGTTACTAAATTGGAAATTGTAAAAGCAGGAAAACTTGTTTTCTCTCTTCCAATCTATGAATAAAAAGTAGGTGTGAACAGATGAGATGTACGAGTTCTAAAATCTTGAAGGACATCGTGACCGGAAACCGTTCAGTTCACTAACTACAGATGCTGCTTCTTTTTGTTTAAAAAATCAGCTGGTTTTAAATGCAAAATATGTTTTGATTTTTTTTCTTGTCTCTAGCACTTTAAGGTATTTAATACAAAAATTTAAAATGCTTTTGTTCATTTTTAATTGAATTGATTGATACAAAATCATGAGTAGTAAATAAGAAATGCACATTTAATGTAAAGGCTATATTTAGTTGGAAATCAACATGCTTTAATGCTTACCAACCAATGAGAATCACCTCCCCCCCCCCCCCCTTTCTTAGCAAAAGAACTAAAAAATACAAATGCAAAACATGATTAAAATTGATTACCTCTCCCACTTCCCCTTTGTTTACCTGAGCTCCTTTTTGGCAGTAAATCATGTGATAGAAGGAATTATTCTTTCACAGGATGTGAAATTAGGTTGTGGAATTCATCACAGGATGACCTTAGCACCAAGAATTTAGTGCATGTCAAAGTGGGATTTGATGAATGAATAAGAGTATCCCAAGTAGTTATTTTAAAGTTTTGGCAGGGATTTGAAACATAGTGCGTTAAGATTTTAAGCCAAATTCTAACTATTAGTTTGTAAGATGAGACCACTAGGATGTGTGTATGGGAGTTAGTTTATTCCACATCTGCATACTATTGGTTTTCTTAAACCTTCCTCTGATGTGTCTGGTGCTGGCCACTGTCAGATACAGGATGCTTGTCAAGGTGGAATCTGATGCAGTGTGGCAATTCCTATGTTAAATTCTTCCTAGTGGTTGTCGAGGTGAGCAAGTTTGCAGCCTTGAAGTAATGAGTCCCTCGGTATTGTTCAGCCAATAGTTGACATGAGTGTCTAATATTTCTTATCTCATGTCTAACACACTTATGTCACTGTTGAAACTTGTCCCCAGTTTATAATCTGATATAGAAAAATATTTCCTCAAATTGTGCCTAGATTATACTGAAACAAGTATCACTCCTCCTCCTTTGAAAGTGCCAAGGCTTATTTTAAGGTTGTGGATCCCCTATTATCATCTGTTCTCTCCCTTACTTGATGGGCAGTTTCTCTCTGTTTAGTCTTGTGGGAGTGAGAAATTGATATGTTGGTTACAAATTGATTTCTGATGGAATAGAAATATCTGGTAATGTGTGACTTATCCGTTTCTGTACTCCAGTAGTAATAGCAACTGTCCAAGAGGACAGATATTACAGACAAATTACTTCTGTTAATTTAAGGCTGAGTTTTATGTTTTCCTGTCAATATGGGTAATGTGCTAGAAGACCAGAATACATCATGTTTACACAGCTTAGCCACAGAAGTGATCAATTAGTGGAAAGAGAAGAAAACAAGGACCCAGACAGAACATGTAAAAGTCCCTATAGATAGTGATAGGTTCTGCTGCCCATCAGTCTAGTTAGTGGAAGAGCAATGGTCCATTACATGTTGGTAACCAGTGAAGAAGTAAAATAACCAAGTAAATTCTTAATTCCCCTGTTCCCGTCCAGTTTGCAGGAGGTACATAAAGATGTGCTCATAACGATGTGAAATTCTAATATATAATGACAGGCTTCAGAGTAGCAGCCGTGTTAGTCTGTATCCGTAAAAAGAAAAGGAGTACTTGTGGCACTTTAGAGACTAACCAATTTATTTGAGCATAAGCTTTCGTGAGCTACAGCTCACTTCATCAGATGCATCTGATGAAGTGAGCTGTAGCTCACGAAAGCTTATGCTCTAATAAATTGGTTAGTCTCTAAGGTGCCACAAGTACTCCTTTTCTTTTTTCTAATATGTAATTAACTATTCAGTTGCTCAGTGTGGTGCTTTTATAAGTGAGAATCTTCTGTGTTTGCATCATTGCTACTTGCAGTAAAATAGATGAGGAAGTTTATGGAGTATAGCTCTGATGTGAAATTATTCTAGTAAGACCCTCTCTGAAACAGAGAAAGTGATGAAATACTATGTTAGTTTAGGCTGTAGAAATCGAAGATCAGTAGTTCTGTGAGTTTACCAGATTGCCATCTAAAATGGTGACCTATGTAGCAGCTTGTATTGAACAACTGCAATAAATGCCTTCCGGTATCTGTTGTTGGGGAAATACTAAGCACTGAGAGTTAAACTGGACTAACTTCAGATGGAAAACCAAGTCCAGTTTGTTTTTGTAGTAAATGATCACTCTAAGGCAAGGCCCTCTTTCATTTTGTATTGTCCTTTGTATTCCTTAAAATGTAACTTCCTTGTGTAATTTAGACACTAACCACAAGAGGGTAATAGAGCTTCATTTGCAAAAGGTACTGTTTATTCTCTGAGCAGCTTCTGATATGTGGAAATCAACGTTTTGATTTATAACTGAAATATTACATGTACGGTGAGCAACTGTAATATTGAGTCCTGCTAATAAATAGTTGGCAATATAACACTATACTTTGGCTTTCTTAAAAAGTCAGGCAACATAAATTCAGTTTTACATATTTTCTGCAGTGCACGTAGATTAAGCATTCCATTTGTCGCTTTACCTGTATATATCCTTTCTATCTGCTGTGCATTAGCACTAAACTAAAAACTTGTTCCCAGCTTGTTACCACATATTAGCCAACTCATACACTTGTGGCTTCAGTTTCTTAGGAATTGAAGTATTTGATGTAACAAGTCGTCTTCTAGTAAAAATGCCATTGCTCGGAGCCCCTGCAAACTGTGTGGGAAGATCTGCTGTTTCTCCATGTTTACAACATTACAATTCTTCCCCATTATAATGCTGTTTTACGTTTACTAAAGGTTTACCCTCACCTGATGAAAACACCTTTTTGAAAGGTTTGGGTCAGTAAAGATTAGAACTGGATCAGTAAAACTTCTTCCTATTTTTTGTATTTATTAGAAGTACATCACAGATAGATGGACCTTACAATGAAGCATTTTATGAGAAACTTCTAGATCTTTCAACTGAAGATGATGGAACAGAAGCATTTGCATTTACAAAGGTACCTTTCTTCAGCGTGGGTGCTAAAGCTTACTTTATTCTGTCAGCTTCCATAAAGTATGTCATATATAATTAAGCTTGGCAGAATCTGATTTCTATTTTTTTATAATTTTGATGGATAATTGATTTTTTTAAAGCATTTTTAACTATTTAGACTTTCACAGTTGTGGGAAATTTTGGGGAGGTTAGACACTTAATGACAGAAAACGCCCTTCAGAAAGTTAGATTTATAAGCATTAAAACAAATTGTCAACAGCAAGTAAATAAATAACCTTAATTCAAGCAGCATTTTTCTTCCTTTACTTATCTGTAAATTTCAGTTATTGTCAATGAAACTGTTTTTCATCGGTATGTGTGTTTACAGTGAAAATGACTACTGATAATCTAATCCTTCCAAGTTTGTGTATGCTGTAACAATCAATGAGAGAGAAAATCCAGGCAGATGCTGAACAGTTAAAATTCCCATTGAAGTGCTCATCCCCTTTGAAAATGAGCTCATACTACCACTTTTTAACTAAACAAAGGCGCTAATTATTCACAAATTCCTTACTCCTTTCTAAATCACATGGTACATTTAAATGAATAGCTATTTCATATTAGTTGACCTAGTATATAGTATAAATATGTATTCATGCAAAGCAGTCTGTGTGAAGAGTTAACCATTTGTAACATGTGACACAGGAAAAATGTTAGTGAATGCATAAAGTCTGTGATGACATCGGTATAATCTCCTCAACACCTGAAGTGATGATTACTTTACATTTTCATTGTGCATGCTTAGATAATGTACTTTGGCTTTGCATCTGTGACTGAGTCCAGAAATACTTGTACAAGTGCTCTTATTATGGAGATAACCTATCCTGTTTTTACCTTGTGTGTAGGTTCAGCAGTACAGAGTAGCAATGACAGCTAAGGACTGCTCCATCATGATTTCCCTTTCACCTTGTCTACAGGATGAATGGTAAGGGATTCTGAAAGACAGTTCAGACAGCCAAGGAAAAAAAGCTTTCTATAGTTGATTTGAGTCCCATAATCTTTAGGGTGTTTCACTGTTGGGTTGCCTATGTTGACAGTGGGAGTACTAATCATGAAGTTCTGATTAAAATATTTAGAATAGGAGGCTCAACTTTTTTTAACACTGAAACTACTTAGGGCTTGTATTCACTGCAACAGTTAGCTTGAGTTACTGCAGGTGAACTGTTGCATTCCCACTGCATTACTAGCTCAAGTATCACCTTCAACCTACCTTCTCTGACAGGCTGCCTAACTCTAGCTAGAGATTTTAATGTGGGCAACTCTCCAGTTATAATTTGAGCTAACTGTCCTATAACGCACTCTTAATTTGGAGGCTGAAATCTGTTTCAAAGTCCTAATGTTAATGATGTGCCTTTAAGGATAAACCAAAATGAATTACCTCAGTCACCATGGCAAGAGTTACGTTCTCATTCTTTATCATTGCATATCTTTTGATTCCTTTCTGGATATTAGGATTTATTCAATGTCTTATCATTAGAGTGATAGACTTTGGATGGAAGACATACTTGGTAGTGGCTGTGTTCATCCTCTGATTTGAGGTATGGAGGAAAGCTGCTTTTGAAAATAGATAGAGCCAACTTAACCCTTTTAAGTGACTGACCTGAAGAGTTAAGTATCTTGCTCTCATTCTGTCAAAACTGGTCATTCATCAAGAGGTGCAACTTTTGTTGCAACCACACAGCTTTAGTAACCTAGTGTCCATGTTGACTTTTTTGTCAACACAACCCTAGTCATCTCCTCAGTGAAGTCAGAAACTAATTTTCCGTGTGGATTTGTGCTGTTTTTGAGGATCAGCTCTGAAGAAGGTAATCTCTATTCTCTAACCTATAATACTCGTTTAATTGTTGAGAAAATAAGATAGAAAATTCTCCCATCCAAACCTTTTACTTAGATTTTGTAGGTCACTTCAGGGAGTTATTTTCTAATATCATTGTTTTAAGATGTGTTCATAACACCTGAATGCTAGTTCTGATAGGCAGAAGGCAATTTTATTAATTCAGGCCAGGACAATAAACTGAACAAAGTAAGTTTCATACAGAGGAAGAAGAGGCTATTACTTCAGTTTAGTATATAAAAAGGACATTTGTGAAGTGGCATTAACACTACCTAACACTACGTTGTGTCTGTGCAGGTGATGGTTGTTTCTAGCTGTAGAAGCTCTGTGCAGTACTTCTGACACACTTTTCATTTATACAAGTAGCTCTTACTGCCAAAACCGCCAGTTGAGATTAATTCATTTAGCAGTGGTAGAGCAATTTAGGGAGGTTTGGTTTAGATAGGTATGGAAACTAACAGGAAAAGGATTGGCATGTGTAAAGAAATGGCTTATTCATTCCTGTTCCCACATAATTTTGGACTGGAAAAACTATACCTGAATTAAGAATGAACCATGGCTGCTTTTAAAAGCTACATCATCTGAAGTCCCATTTTTCTGGTTTACAATGCCTAATAAATATGGAGACGCTGGCAATGTACTGCATGTGATCTTTACATGTAAAACAGAGTTATTTGTGATAGAGCCTTAGATAGGCACTGGGCTTTGAATTTCCACTAAGAATATAAGGTGTCTGTTTGCTTTAAATAAATTGTCTTGCAAGATTCCATTGGTCTTCTTTTTCAGCTCTGCTCAAAGGCCTGTGGTTCTGGCATCCAGATCCAGATTCACCTTTTCCGTTTCTGTCCTGGACCTAGATCTTAAGCCATATGAAAGCATTCCACATCAGTACAAACTTGATGGCAAGATAGTAAACTATTATTTGAAGAATGTACAGGCCAAAGATGATCCAGTGATGACAAATCTGTTCAAGGAGAATGAAGACTGCACATTAGTTCTCCATAAAGTGTAACTGTTTCCTTAAGGTTATGGTTGAAAGTGAAGGGTTAATGAAATGTAGTTACATTGATTTTCTATTATGTTCAGTGCATTTTTCAGCTGTGAATTCTTTTGCTTTAAGAAATATATTTTAATGGGTATGTCTTTCAAAGACATGGCATAGTACTAAAAAAAAAAACCCACTTTCCAATATATAAATTTAATCTGAAGGAATGTATTCAATATGACAGAACAGATGTGTGCCATACCCTGCAACAACATGACAGATCAAGTCCATGTTCTTAAAATTGAATGACTACTATGTGAAGCACCGAATGAAACATTCTCGATTAATTCTCATTTATTCTTCAGTGCAGTTAAGAATTTCCAGATACATTGCACTAATGCAGAAAGCCTGATCATTAACATGAGAATTACAGGATGGCCTTGTACCTTGTGCATTTTAACACTCAGTATTTTAAAATAAAAGCAAACCAACCCCCTACACCTGCTGCATTGATAAAACCAAATTTAAAATTAAGCCGCACTGAGCACATTAAAAATGCACTAAACTTAATTCAAAATAAATTGCTGCCCATGTAATTTAATGTTAAAAAACAAAACACACTACTGTATTGTATAATTGCTCTTTGGTGCTGGCTAGGTAGAGCTTGCATGTTAATGCAAATCTATTTTAAGCAGAGAGTGAAACTGAGAACTCCAGACTCTGTTTCCAAAAGTGGTGTGATCAGTCTGAAAAAGCTTTCTGTAACAATTTGTATAAATGTAAGTAGAAATTCACAGAACGAGGGGTAATGGTTAGGAATTTTACTAGGGAAGCAGCCTTGATTTTTAATTATTTCCTGGTTGAACATATCAGGCTTTCATCCTATGGTCCACACAGGGCTAGTCCTGCTAAATTAGTGAATCAGGAACTAGCTCTTTCCTAATCAAATTGAGCTTTAGGAATTGTATACTCAATTTTTGTCCATATGATTTTGGACTGAAATCACATGCCAATCAACTTTTTTGTGCATTAAATAGCAGCTAGCAAAGGCTGCTCTTGAATCAGGCTGTGACTGCAATGACATTTTTCTTGAGGAAAGGGTTGACAGATGGTATTTGCTTATCTTGTAAAGTTCATTGTAATTGTAGGTTGTGACTTTTCCCTGATGGTAGGTGTCAGTTAACTTTGTACCAACTTTTAGCAGTGGCTTTAGTTTGTGTGGTAACAAGTTAAACACATTCTGCTAAGCTGGAGAGGTGATCTGTGTGGATGAGGTGCTATTCTCTGATTCTTGTGAAGTTTAAAAGTGAAACTGATTCAACTAGATCAAAAACAGTGGGATGAAACTATATATTCAGAAATGTGGGTATTGTGGTGTAATGAACTACAGGTTCTCTTTTGCCTGTCTAAAAGCTTTCTTTACATTTCTTTGGGGTTCTCGTACCCTAAGAATGTACAAGGAGATGTTCTTCAAGCCCATCTTGAAATGCTGCTATCTGTATACAGTAGGTATATACTGGTAATAAGTTTCAAAATATGGAGGTTGTCTTAACAAGGACTTACCTCTCCTTATAAAGTAGTACAGTAGACTAATATTGGGAGCTTGAATCTAATACCCTTCTTTCATTGTATTTTATTTGAACTTCTTCAGAGTATTGGCTTTCATAAAAAATGGCACCATGTTCATTGGCAGGACCCAATGTACAATTCTGTGAAACCATGGACCGTTTGACAGTCGGGCCCAGAGTGGTGATATTCCTAATGAAAACTTATTTATACAGCAGTATTGCTTAACACTTAGAAGTGAACCATGTTACCCTGATCCGCTAAACCTACCACCAGTTAGTAATGTGCCTTTCTGGGGTGCAGTTGTTTGCTCTTTAGATTAGACTTGTTATATCCACAGCAATCTGACCTAGTTGTTGATTTATTGCTGTGTGGCTAGCTGCATTGTTGTAATAATACCACCCTCTGAGCAGAGGATTAAAAGAAAAGTCACAAAGGGGCTGGTCATTTTTAGTCAAAATGAAGAAGTTATCTACAGAAAAAAACAAACCCAACATACTGTGGTCAGGTTTATACTGTAATTTTCCACTCTTGGTGTATGTACACCATAGTTAAGTTTCCATTTACATGCAGGAAGCATCTAACTGTAGTTTGCTGCCATATGTAATTTAAAGAGGAATCTTGCTGGCACAAAGAATCAAGATTGCACAAAAATAGTGAAATGGATGTAGTAGTATTAGTTAGTTCTGCCTGCTCAGCAGCAGATCCCCAAAACAACCTTTTCTATGTCTGAATAAGAAGAAATTGTAGTCTGTCAGCTACAGCTCCTACTGTTGCTCAACTGCATGCTCATCCTGTAGGGGTAGGAAGGCTGAATCAAGCCACCCACATTGGTGCTTCAGTTCAGTTATTCCTTGCCAGAACAGAAGGGGATACTGTGAGTGACAAAATAGATGATTGATATTTTCTGGTAATGACTGACAAGCTTACTACTGTTTTAAACCAGGCAGGTCTAATCCAAGATCTACCAGCCTTACCCTGGTTTGTGTGTGAATGTAAATGTGTGTACACTGCTTGCTCCATCAAAATGTACACCAGCTTGTAGTTGTGTATGAATACTTACAGAATCATGCACTTGAGTTTGCAAAAGAACTCTTCATTGAAACTACTTAGCAAGGGACTTCTACGTTTACATAAATTATAGCCTTTTTGGCCCCCTGAACCCAGAAAAATACACCATTTTTAAGGTACTAGCGATTAATTTTGAGCTTGCCTGCCATCACTTTTCCAATGTTTAAAGGCCACCAAAAGTAAAATGAGGTGGTCACTTAAGTATATGGAAAATGCCTGGCTATTGCAGTACTTTTAAAAGCCAGTGCAAAATTGACTGTTTTCCTTCCCCTAAAAATGTATTATGGTTTCCCCTTTGAGAAATGCTAGACATTTACAAGTGAGCTAATTCTAAAATATCTGACAGAGCCCTAATGAGGTTGCAAGAATTGTCTTGAAACTGCTTCATATTTGTTCATGGAATGCAATGTGTAAAGTATCAAGTTGACAATATTCCTCGACTATTGTCTGCCAGCAGTAACCTATCTCAAAGATGATGCAAGCTTTCAGTGCTTTGAAACCAAACCATGTTAAACAGTAATTAATGTGTAACACTTGGTGAAAGTAGTAGTGTCTGTTCTCCATCCACATTATAGAAGCAGCAGCAGCTGTACTGTTTCACTAGCATTCACAAAATTGATTTCTAACCACCTGACTATTCTTCACAAACTTAAATTTGGCTGTATTGGTCATTAATTTCTGTAATTCTAGCTTAATTGAGTAGCAGGAATATTTAAATACAACTTTATTCTTTCAGTGTCACTGTTCTCTCTATTTTAAAATCACTGTACTTTTTGTATAGAGCTGTGAAGTGAAACTTCCACTTTTTATTGACTTGAATTTGACAGCATATGTTCCTGTAACCCGTTCTAGAAAATGTTAAGGACAGAAGAACCACTCTGGTACATTAATTCAGAAAGTTAAATTTATAATGAAATTCACTCTAATTATTTTATTTGGCATTTTTGTATTTAAATTGCTGTATTTATTTTTCATGTCATGACAATTTATATATAACGTGCCATAATTGTACAGATAGCATGTTTATGGGTATGGTTTTTAAATGGAAAATAACTTAATGTTTATATTCAATAAAATTATAGACTGTATAACTCCAATATCATAATTAAAAGAATTTCCAAATTTCTACCAGTTAAAGTTTTGTAAGTAGTATTCATTTCTCCATGCCAACTGATTTGATCAGACTTTCAATGGCGGCCTCAATCCCCAGCAAAAGGAGCATGTTTCTGAAGCACTGGGGTCCATTTTCCACAGCTGCTTTCTTATCCTGCAGGGCTGCAAGAAAAGATTAAATACAATTAAGTCCTAACTACAGCAAATATACAGAGCATAAAACCTAGTTAAGAGGACAGTACTGGGCTCATGTGACTAGACTTAGAGCAGTACATAAACACCTCTGCTAAGGAGGAAAAAGTAAGTTGCACACTTAAATAAAGCAAAGGCTTCAAACCCCTTATTCAAATGATTGAATTAGGGGTTTGAAGCCTTTGCTTTATTTCTCTGTTAGACTAATGTACACATAAAGATTAAGATTGGAATAATTATGTCTCTAGTTGTTTGTCTCTGTCTTTAGAAAAACAGCCTGGTTATTCTCAAGCTTTAGAACAGCAGTGGAATGTAAACTAAAAATCAGCTGGTTAATACCCTTACAAGGAAAAGGATAAAATCAAGGGATTCTGAACTTCTTGCTTTGCAGTAAGGGGCTACATCTGTATACATTAATGAAACATGAAAATAAACATAGCCTGTGGAAGCTTCAGCATAACCTCAAGCTTCCTAGAGACCCCTCCAGAGCCTGACAAAGTAGTATTGTGGTTTCTGGACAACTCTTTCCCCTACCAAAGGTGCTGCCATCACAAACAGATTTCAGGTAGCTTCTACCTGCTTTAGAAGAGGGGATCTGTTTAAGATCAGTCAATTTGGAAGCATGTACAGAGGCAGAGGAGGAAGTACTAAACATATTAGAGTCACTGTGTAAATAAATACCTAACAATCAAAGGCAGTTAGATTTATAAAAACAAAGCAGATCCATCAATGTTTTTGGAATGTGTCTTCAATGAGACAGACTCCAGTGGCATATAAAATAGGTAGCAGGGAGAACAGGGTGCTTCTGTTTGACTGACATTTCCACCATGCCCTGCAACACACCAGAATGCCACTAAACTGAAATTTGGGATGAAATTGAGCTTTTTAATTAGTTTTGCTCTAAGTTTCAGTTATTTGTTGGAAGTTAAAGCAGCACAGCAAGCTAGATGAACCCTTCCCCCTCAAAAAAAAAAAAAAAAAAAAAAAATGTTGTTTCAACGAGCTTTGACAAAAAATTTTTTTGAAGGGGTCAGGCTGTGAAATGTTCAGACTCTAACAAAAGTTGTTCTTGGCCTGAGCTGCCATGACTTTCAAAAAGCATTACCGTTATTACACACCAAGCACATTTTTTTAACAGGGAACGCTTAGTAGACATAGGTTTATGCCTATTGGGATGATAGACCAGTGTGTCAGTTTCAAAAACATTCCTAATAAAATGCCAGCTTTCATTTTTGCAGCCTTTCCTACAAAATACTAGTCAAAATAGGTTCTGCTAGATCTGCCACACATCACAAGTCAGAGCAAAGTAAAGTATGACATACTGTGTGTAACATGCTCTGTATTGTGAGCCCAGAGTCCATAAATACCAGGACACAAACTATTTAAAGTCAGAAATAGGGAAAACACCTTTAAAATATACAACAGGCATATTACCTTGTGCTGGTATTCTAGGCAGAAGATCCAGGACAGGTATAACTCTCCCTTCTTCATCCACATATATTTTCCAAACAATCATTAACTCAAACCTGTATCATGCATATTGGGAAGCACTTTAATGCACGAAAGTAGCTTGTATTTTTCTATGCCAAAGTTTTCTTAAATGTATAATTTTTTTCCTGCAGAAAATAACTTATCAAAGTTGCTGCAGTTATGTCTTTTGCCCACCAGGGGCCACTGTGGCACTAGACCAGAGCAGCTGCTTTGGGGCCATCCCCAGCTGTGATAGGGAAGAGAAGAGGCTGCCTTCCTGAAGGCAGTAGGGCCAGGTCTGGATATAGGGGGACAGACTGGGGCAGGGGCTGAATGGGAGTGGAGGCACAGGGCCACATGGGGACAAGGAAGAGTGGGTGCTGGGCCACATTGGGATGGAGGAAGGGGGTGCCTGATCATTTTTCATTGTCTGTATTGTAACAGGCATAGTTGCTGACAGATTTTGAAATAAATTACCAAAATAATTGAAACTGGTGTGGTTGTAGTGTGTTATTTTGACAAATAAAATAAGCAGAATTTTAAAATATGCACAATTTTTAATTTTCTGTCTCAGAATTCCCCCAGGAGTAACTAATAAAGACGACTTGGTAAATCTAAATGTAGTATAATGAAAAAGATTGGAGGACAGGGGAAATGATCACTCCAACTTTGTGTAGTTCTGGTTTCCCTGTGTAAGAAAATTAGCAAATTAATGCCTTATCACCTTCATAAACTGAGGGAAAAACTATGTAACCAAGACCCTTTGTTTCAAATAATCTTAGTAACCATTATTTATATATTTTGCGTTAGAAGTAATAAACACCCACACATCCTCTGAGGACCCTATCAATTTATTCACTATTACAAAGGCAAAATGTAATTCAAGCAGCTTATTCCTCCTACCAAGCAACAGTACATAATGAAATACTTTCTTCCCCCACACATCACCCTGTACCTCAGACCCTCCTAACTCTTTGTGCATGAGGTGAAACAAACAGGCCCTGCAGCATGACGTTGAAAATTGGCAAATCTGGACCACTCAGACCAGGGGCAGGAAGACATTGCTGAATCCCAGGCTCTTGTAGAGAATTACTGCCAACTGCCCCGTCTGTTATATCAATAGGGATCAGGATCTCTCCTGACCACAACTGTGGCAGGGTATCACAGGAGAGAACAAAGGTGGAACAAAACTGCAACCTCTAATTTGAGACGCTTCCAATTTAAGGTATAGTGTGTGGCAGGGACATGTTTTTGATTTCAATCCTAGGGTCCCAAACCTTTCATTTTGGGTTGGTTTGTGGGTCAGACCCATAGTGGAAGGTACCTGCTTCCTGGTTCTGGATTGATGCAATCAGCCTTGCAGGAATTTGGGACCAGATCGTTAGAAATGTTACAAGAGCAGGTATTTTATGAGATTTCCAGTGTCTTGAGCTAAGATCTTAGGAGAACACCTTACATTTTACCCAGCACCGAATCGAACTTTGAACTTGGGCTACAAAGAGCTTTGGAACTGCTTCCTTGGCCTATCTTGACTCTTAGAGCTCTTAAATATACAGATTTGGGGCCAAATTCTGCTCACCTTACTGACATTGTTCCATTGATTGAATTACTGTCATCAATGAGATGAGCAAGATTCAGCCCCTGGTTCACAAACAGTATTTGTAATGGCATACATTGCAACAGAGATGTTTTCCACTATAGCTGATCAGGATGAAGTCTAATACTAGTATAATTTATTTAAAATGTAATTCAAAATCTAAAATTCTACTGGAGCCTCCTACTGTCTATCTCTTTTATGTTGTATATTTTTCTAAAGGGCTCTATAAAGTAGCAACATGTAGTTGTCATCCCCAGAAAGGCCATAGTGAAATAGCTTGCACCACATGCTATTTGCTTCTTGTCTCCCAAGATTTTTGTATGTGTTGCATCTATGAAAAGCATCACACAACCCCATCGTATACACTAGAGCGATAGGTGACTTTTCTTTAAAAAATAAACAATGTAATTCTGAGATTAAACTACCTTTCAGTGTATGAAGGTGAAACTGAAAAACAGTTATTGGTGGATTTACTTCCAGCCCTAGAGACCATTAACTCAAATTTCAGGTTTTGTTCAATTCTTCTTAAATACAGACATTAATAAGCATCTTGAAATGTCTTACCCAGAAAGTTCAGGGCTCCTTATAACCAGGTAATCTCCAGACGGTCCTTCAGGAAGTCTTACAATATCAGGATATTTGGCCTGTTAATAAAAAGGGAATAAGAATATAACCAAGCAGTAAAGGTGGTAACTACACAAACTGGCTTCAGAAAAAACTTTTTTTCCAGTTACAATTGATCTTAAGAACTATTAAAGACAAAGACTAAAAAGTGCTAAATTTATACTGAAGTGAATTGCAAAGCTCTAACAATGTTTAGACAAAATCAGGTGTATGTAAGAGCAAAATGTGTATTAAATGTACAAAACAAAACCTTCATTAATATACTCAGTTTGTTAGACAGCATTGTGGCATGTCCATCACAGCTCCTTTTTTTTCCAGCAGTGATTCTCCAAAAGAATGAGAAAACAAAATGGATTAATTTCCTTATTGGTTACTCAGATCATTTGTTGATTAAACATGTTTTAAAGTTTCATCTTTTCTTAATACTTAACTTTAAAATGTGAGCTTCAACACAATAAAATGTAAATAACAGAATTTCTCTTCTAGAATGACTGGCCAAAACTGGAAGCATTCTCTCTCCTAAACATTAAAACATCTTAATTTGTGGGGAAGCTCGTTAATACTCCAGAGTCAGACAAAATTTGCACTTAAAAGAGGAGGTTATTACCTGTAACTGGAGGTTCTTCGTGATGTGTGGTCCCTATCTGTATTCCATTGAGGGTTTACACCCCCGCACCATGCGTCTGGAGCCAGAGAATTTGAAAGTAGTGTCTGTTAGTCTGCGCATGCACCCTCGCTCACTTCATGTTTCACCCAAGGTGATAAAGGGCATTTCCAGATCCTTTTTCACTGCAAATCCAGCAGAGCTGCAGCAGAGGGGAAGGAGGGCAGGAAGTAGAATACAGATAGGGACTACTATCTTTAAGAACCTCCTGTTATAGTTAAGTAACCTCCTCCTCTTCAAGGATGGTCCCTATTGTATTCCACTGAAGGTGATTAACAAGCAGTACCTAAGTCAGAGGAGGATGCAGGGATGAAGATGGAAGGGTTGAGCAAAGGACAGCTGCACTGAAGAAGGCAGCTGCCGCTGAGTCCTACACCAAGGCATAATGTGTAGCAATGGTGTGTACTGATCTCTTTGTGGCTGCTCTACCTGTCCTAGAGTGGTACATAGATTCAGAGATTTGTAGATACTAAGGTCAGAAGGGACCATTATGATCATCTAGTCACATCATGGAAGGAGGCCATATTCAAAGCCTGAGCTCTCATAAAATGGGCCCACACCCCAGAGTGCGGAGGCAGAACAGATAACTGAGGGAGCGTAACGCACCCCGAAATCCACTTGGAGAGTCTGTGTGTGCAGTGTGCCTGATGTTTCATTCTTTTAGCTATTCTAACAAACAGTCTGGGGGATTTCCTGACTGGTCTTGTCCCATCGAGGGAGTGGAGTTGTCATCCTTCTTCAGAGTTGTGCAGCTTTGGGAAGAAAACAAAGTGAATGGATTGATTAACATAAAACTGGTGTGATGACCTTTGGAAAAAATTTGGGATGCTGGCACAAGGAGACTATCTGTATGGAAAGTCATGAAAAGAGACACCCATCATGGTCCCAAGTTCACCGACCTGTCTCGCCAAAGTGACAGCAATAAGGAAGGTGGCCTTTGTGGAAAGGAGGGATATAGGGCACGATGCCAGTGGTTCGAAGGGCTGTTTCATTAGTACAGATAGAACTAGGTTGAGGTCCTACTGGGGAGTGATGGGTTGTATGGGTGGGAAGGTTCTGATGAGGCCTTTCCAAAATCTAGCAGTCAACAGGTGTGTAAAGACAGAATGTCCTTCCAAATATGGTGATCAGCTAAACCCTGAGCATGTGGGCAAGACTCACCAGCCAGACACCCAGGAAATAATTCTCTGTAGTAACTCAGATCCCATCCCATCTAACATCCCATCACAGGCCATTGGGCATATCTACTGCTAATAGTTGAAGAGCAATTAATTGCCAAAATTAGGCTATCCCATCATATCATCCCCTCCATAAATTTATCAAGCTTAATCTTGAAGCCAGATATGTCTTTTGCCCCTACTGCTTCCCTTGGAAGGCTGTTCCAGAACTTCACTCCTTTGATGGTTAGAAACCTTCGTCTAATTTCAAGCCTAAACTTCCTGATGGCCAGTTGATATCCATTTGTTCTTGTGTCCACATTGGTACTGAGCTTAAATAATTCTTCTCCCTTGTGGTATTTATCCCTCTGATATATTTATAGATAGCAATCATATCTCCTCTCAGCCTTCTTTTGGTTAGGCTAAACAAGCCAAGCTCTTTATACTGATCATTCCTCGGATCATCCTAGTAGCCCTTCTCTGTACCTGTTCCAGTTTGAATTCATCCTTCTTAAACATGGGAGACCAGAACTGCACACAATATTCCAGATTAGGTCTCACCAGTGCCTTGTATAACAGTACTAACACCTCCTTATCGCTACTGGAAACACCTCGCCTGATGCATCCCAAGACTGCATTAGCTTTTTTCACAGTGATGTCACATTGGCGGCTCATAGTTATCCTGTGATCAACCAATACTCTGAGGTCCTCCTTCTCCTCTGTTACTTCCAAGTGATGCGTCCCCAGTTTATAACTAAAATTCTTTTTATTAATCCCTAAACGCATGACCTTGTACTTTTCACTATTAAATTTCATCCTATTACTATTACTCCAGTTTACAAGGTCATTCAGATCTTCTTGTATGATATCCCGGTCCTTCTCTGTATTGGCAATACCTCCCAGCTTTGTGTCATCCGCAAAATTTATTAGCACATTCCCACTTCTTGTGCCAAGGTCAGTAATAAAAAGATTAAATAAGATTGGTCCCCAAACCGATCCCCGAGGAACTCCACTAGTAACCTCCTTCCAGCCTGACAGTTCACCTTTCAATGTGACCCATTGTAGTCTCCCCTTTAACCAGTTCCTTATCCACCCTTCAATTTTCATATTGATCCCGATCCTTTCCAATTTAGCTAATAACTCCCCATATGGAACCGTATCAAATGTCTTACTGAAATCAAGGTAAATTAGATCCACTGTGTTTCCTTTGTCTAAAAAATCTGTTACCTTCTTAAAGAAGGAGATCAGGTTGGTTTGACATGATCTACCTTTTGTAAAACCATGTTGTATTTTGTCCCAATTACCATTGACCTCAATGTCCTTAACTACTTTCTCCCTCAAAATTTTTTCCAAGACCTTGCATACTACAGATATCAAACTAACAGGCCTGTAGTTACCCGGATCACCTTTTTTCCCTTTCTTAAAAATAGGAACTATGTTAGCAATTCTCCAGGCATATGGTACAACCCCTGAATTTACAGATTCATTAAAATTTTTTGCTAATGGGCTTGCAATTTCATGTGCCAGTTCCTTTAATATTCTTGAATGAAGATTATCTGGGCCCCTTGATTTAGTCCCATTAAGCTGTTCAAGTTTGGCTTCTACCTCGGCTGTGGTAATATCTACCTCCATATCCTCATTCCCATTTGTTATCCTACCATTACCCCTAAGCTCCTCATTAAAGTCTGAGGCAAAGTATTTGTTTTAGATACTGGGCCATGCCTAGATTATCCTTAACCTCCACTCCATCCTCAGTGTTTAGTGGTCCCACTTCTTCTTTCTTTGTTTTCTTCTTACACGCCCATTCTAAAGAAGATGCCCATCCAAATACCATGCTTTGAGGTTAAGTGCTGGTGGATTGGGATGTCTGATCTTGACATCATGCTGTGTCAGTAGATTGGGGAAGGTGGGAATGGGCAGACATACAAAGGAGGTTGGGAAGTCAGAACTGTCTGGGCCAGTTGGAGGCGATCAGGATGAGACTTGCTCTGTCTCATCTGATCTTGTGGAGTACTCATGGTAGGAGTGGGAGGGGAAGGAAGGCATAGTTGATCTAGTCTGACAAGGGGAGTTTGAGAGTATCGCCCTGAGAGCGGAGACAAAGACCACCCACTGGAGCAGCATGTGCTGCATTTGCAGTTGATAGGGGAGGTGAAGAGGTCTCTGGTCAGAGTCCACACTGGTCAAAGATGTCATGCACCATGGAATCGTGGAGTTCCCACTCGTGGTCGATCACAAACTGTCTGCTCAGCAAGTCTGCAATCACATTCTGAATCCCCAGGAGATATGCTGCAGATAAGAGGATATGATGGGCGATGCACCAGTGCCAGAGGTTGATTGCTTCTAAACATAGAACAGTCGAGTTTGTGACCCCTTGTTTGTTGATGTAGCAAACAGTGGTGGCAACGTTGTCCAACAGAATAAGAACATTATGGGAACGGGTGAAGGGGAGAAATGCTTGGCATACCTTCCTTACAGCCTGAAGTTCCAGAATAATGATGTGCATCCTGGATTCCCCAGGAGTCCATGTTCCCTACATCATGTGATTGCCCATGTGCTCTCCCCAGCCTACAAGGAAAGCATTGGTGATGATCGTCTTGTCCAGGGAGGAGGGGAGAATGGGAACCCCTATGCAGACCTGGCATGGGTCCGTCCACCAGTGGAGGGGAAAGAGTACCTGAGGGAAGGGGCTGTCAGCATGAGGTTTGGGTGAGTAAACCATCTGGAGCCACATCCGGACGCAGCGAAGATGGTGACTTATGTGCACGGGGCCATATGGCTAAGGAGGGATAGTCAAGTCCTGGCTGGGACAGATGGATTGTTGATTATGTGGTTTATGAGTTCTTGCAGAGCCTGGAACCTGTCTCGCAGTAGGTAGGCTCATGCTATGACCGAGTGGACGGAGGCCCCTATGAAGTCTAGGGATTGTGTTGGTTCCAAGGTTGATTTTTTGATGTTGATACTGATTCCAAGGGAAGAAAGGAGGCCAGGTAACATGGAGGTTGGAGTTTGGGCTTTGCATCTGGATTGTGCCACCTGGAGCCAGTCATCAAGATAGGGGAATACGAGGACCCCATAATGCCTGATGTAAGCTGCCACGACAGAGAAAACCCTGGTAAAGACTTGGGGAGCAGCACTGAGTCCAAATGGAAGAACCCTGTACTGAAAATTATGTGATCTGATTGTGAACCTCAGGAACCATGTGTGGGCCAAATGAATGTCCATGTGAAAACAGGCATCTTGCATATCAAGAGCTGTAAACCACTTGCCTTCTTGCAATGATGGGTTGATCGCTGCTAGTGTGACCATACAAAACTTGGGCTTGCAGATGAAGTGATTGAGAAGGTGGAGGTCCAGAACTGGCCTCCACTCGCCTTTCTTTTTGGGTACCAGGAAGTAAGTTGAATAGAACCCCATCCCTTGATATTCTGGAGGAACCTGCTCTATCACTCCTCTTTGTAGTAAGGAGTTCGCCTCTTGAGTGAGAATGCTGGCATGAGAGTGATCCCTGAGGAGACATGGGGGGTGGGGCTGTGGATGAGGTAGCATGCTGAACTCAACCATATAGACATGGTGGATGACATTTAGCACCCATTTGTTTGTTGTTATTGCAACTCCAAGCTGGCAAAAAGAGTGCTAGACGACCCGCAAAGGGAGTAGGATGGTTGTATGGCAGTAGGCAAGGTGGTTGACAGTTCTCTAAAGTTTCTAAGAAATATCTTTTCTTCGGGAGCTGCATGTGGGAGGAGGAAGGCTGTAAAGGTGGACCCAGAAGGTGAGATCTTTGAATCTTTTGACACGTCCATAGTGGTTTGTAAGGCATCTGATGGAAAAACTGGGATGTCCTGTAATGTTGTATGGATGGCAAGTGGTAGAATTTACACTTTAGCACAGGTGTGTAAATATCCAAGGAACGAGGTGTAGCTCTTGCATCCTTGAGGGTATGGAGGGAATCACCTGTTTTCTGGTTTAAAAGCTCTGATTCATCAAAAGGGAGGTCTTTGATGGTATTTTGTACTTCCCTGGGGAAACCAGGGGCATGGAGCCACAATTCCCATGGCAGAACTTTGCCCGTAGCCATAGAGCAAGATAAAGTATCTGTCACACTGACAGCTGATTGAAGCAATGTCCTTGACACCAATTTCCCTTCCTCTAAGATTGCCTGGAATCGGGCCTGGTCTTGCTGTGGTAGTTTTTCAACAAATTCCTCCAGTTTGCTGTAATTCAGGAAATCATATTTGGCAACTAATGCCTAATCATTCGAAATCCTGAATCGAAGGCTGGCTGAGGAGAAGACCTTTTGACCCCCAAAATCCAACTGCTTGCCCTCCTTATCAGATGGAGTGGAGTGTGGGTGTTATTTGGACCGTTCCATTGCCCCCAGACCACAAGTGAATTGGGGGAGGGAGGTTATGTGAGAAAAGAAACTCAGACCCCTTAGCTAGTATGTAGTAGCGTTTTTCTGAGCTCTTGGGGATAGGCGTACATATGACTGCTGTATGCCATTGCCAAACTATTCTAGCTGGCTCGAGGATAGCATCGTTGATTGGCAGAGCATCTCTACCCGGCGTTCATGAGTGAAGGCTATCCAGGAGCTTATGCTGAGCGCCCTGGATCTCCTCCAGGGGAAGCTCTCTTGCCACTCTGTATCTCCTGGAACTGGTGGAAGTCATTTGGGGAAGAGGAGGACGCTAAAGTCATTGCCGCATCTGGGGGGGGATGATGGGAATCTGCTCCAGTGGTACCATCAGAACTCGACTGAGCAGCTCTTCTTCCATCATCGGCTCTGGGCATCTACTTGAACATGCTTGAGATGGGGAGGCAGGTGAAGTTTCCCTCATGGAACCGGTGGGTTCTGAAGGTGGGTATTAGGGCCTGCCTCCCCATATGGGCCAGCATGATGGATCTAGAGGGTGCTGCAGTGGGCTGCACAGCAGGGGGGACCAGTGGCTCCATGGCTGCAGGACTGGAGGATATTGCCATGATGTAGGCGGCCTCTTTGGGTACTATAGTGGCAGTAGGGGATGGGCAGTCCCTGCCCCTCATCCAACTCCTGCAAAGATGAAAACTTGGACACCAATTCCATTGGGGTACCATCGGAGCTGGTAGAAGTGTGTAGACCGTTGGAGCAGGGGGTGAGGGGTGCCTCATCTGTGGCATGTCCTGAGTGGGAGATATCCTCTCCCAAGAAGTGGAAGGTCCCTGAAATTGTGGAGATCTCAGCTCTCCCAGGGCAAACACTTCCTGGGGATCTGGCACTTTTCCCTAGCTCCCTGGTGTTAAGGGTACTCTCTCTGGAACCAGTATCAGATTGGTGGTCTTCCCCTGAGTGCACAAATCTTGTACTTTATGGGGTGCCAATGTTGATGGTGTATGCGGTTTGGTACCTGGTATCAGCAGATCCGGCGGCTTGTGCGGCCTCTTCTTGTGTTTGTGCGCTTTATAGAGTGCACTCCCTCCCCATGTCTGGAACTCATGGAAGGAGCATCCCCTTTCTTAGGTTTGGAAGAAGTCTTACTGCTATTCTTATGTGTATGCTTCCTTACCCATCAACATGGGCTCCATAGTGGTGGTATCGCTGGTGCCAGACTAGGAAATGGTAGGCAGAGGTACACTCCTGGTTGTCTGAGGCTAATGTACAGGGGAGGTTCCCTGATGTGGGTCCAAATGTCGCATGGCAACTTCCATCAGGTGCTTCCAGAGGAGAGAGCCTGACCTTCTCGCATATGGCTGGGGAAGGACTGGCGACGGACTGGCAGATACTGCATCTGGGTGTACTGTTGGCTTCTCCCAAGGAGTAGAGACAGCGTTGATGTTCGTCGCTGACCGAGAAGGAAAGTGGGCAGGAGGCACAGATTTTAAAGCCTGGGGTCTTTGGCATAGTTCAGTACCCACATGTGGTACGGAGGTAGAAAGAAGAGGGTGTTTATGAGAAAACAACCCCCCCAAAGTCCCAATACTACTCCTAAAAACTATGAAAAGCAGTAAAAACAACAAAAATACTATAAAACTAACTATATATAACTTTTCAAGGTGCATCACACGCAAGAGGACAGTAATAGATCTGACCCGGCCCATGCAGTGGTGAGAAGGAACTGGAGACATGTCAGTCTGCCCCACCCTTTATCACCTCAGACGAAACCATGAGGTGAGCATGGTGCATGCGCTGACCAAACTGACACTACTTTCAAATTCTCTGGCTCCAGACGCATAGTGTGCATGTGTAAACCCTCAGTGGAATACAATAGGGATCATCACTCAAAGAAAAATAAAAGCATGCTTTTCATCAAGTATTTATTTATTTTTTCACATTTCTAAACCATAATAATGGGCATCCATCATTGTGGTCTGGGTGCCTATCTTGTAAATTAAAACCACAACAGAAGTGAAGGACTGCCCATAAATATATCCACCTCACCCATGCTATGCTCAACAACCTTTAGAGAGAAAAAAGACAGGCTTTCCAACATGTTTAGAGGATTAAAAAATCTGGGACCTGGTGGACCAAAGTGAGGAGTGAGTACTAAATCCTGTCCAGTTCCCTCTAGTTTATATTGAGTGTGCAACAGCTTGAGCACCTCGACTACTTTCAGTTGTGGCAGTATACCATGTGAAGAGAAAGAGGAAGGTGCATGAAAAGATGTAAAAGTAAGGCTAATGTGGGAAAAGGTGCAGCATCTCAAGCAGGGGAAGGATACTACCATGGGAGGAGCAAAGAGAGAGAAGACAGTAGGATGTGACAAAGGAAAAAGGATGAAACGAACTGATAAGTGGGTGGGACAAAGCTATGCAGCTCTTTTACTGGCCACAGAAAGAGTTGTTAGCAATGTTGTTGTGGCCATATTGGTCCCAGGATATTACAGATACAAGGTGGGAGAGGTGCTCTCTTTTATTGGACCAACTTCTGTTGGTGAAAGAGACCAGCTTTTGATCTACACTGCTCTTCTTCAAGTCTGGGAAAGGTGCTCAGAGTGTCACAGCTAAATACAAAGTGGGAGAGATTGTTTAGTATAAGTAGTTAACACATTGTGACAGTCTACACCCCTGTATTCACACCTTACACACTCTTGTAATAACCTTTGTACAAAGTATGCCTTGTAAGGTATCATTTGAAAACTTACAATTTACTGGTCAATAGTGTCCTGATATAATATGTGTGGCAACATTGTATGTGAAGTTATAACATTAATATATGTTCTAAACCCCATAGCCCTGCCCAAACAAAAGTTGGCAAACAATTCTGTTCTAAACAAAGGAATGTGTACTCTGCTTAATTTCCATTAAAGCAGTAAACAAAGTCATTAAGCAGGAAGGGAAGGCAAAGGGAATTCAAACAGCTGAAAACACCAGTAAGGAATATCTGCCACATAGACACTTTGGATCCTGGTTCTCAGCTGGAAATGTTTTTCAAGAAGGGGACAGAAACTATAAAAAGAAGGGAAAACATCCCAAGGCACCCCCCCACACTCCTCTCCTTGCCCATTGCATTCACTGTGCATGAAGAGACAAAGGAAGCAGTCATTGGACTCTGGGAGATGGTTCCTGACCTGAGTGTTTGGTAATCTGCTGGAGCATGTGGTAAAAAACTTTGCTTGTATGTAATAGAGTTTAAGCTAGGCATTAGTAAACATCTTATGACCATATCTGACTTTTATGCCTCATTAGTTGTACTCATTTAAAATCTCTTTGTAGTTAATAAAATTATTTTACTGCTTTATCTAATCCAGTGTGTTTAAATTGAAGTGTCTGAATAACTATTTGAGATAATAAACTGGCATATTATTCCCTTCAAGGTCTAACACATTTAAAGTATTTTTACTGTCTACAAGAGGGTTGGGCAGTACAAGACATACATTTCTTGGGGAAAATCCGGGACTGGGGGCAGTGTTGGGGTCTACAAAACAAAACAAAAAGATCTTGAATAAGAACAAATTGCTTATTTTCTCAGATATGGGAATGAGCACAAAAGTGAAGAAATGGGAAATATTTCCCCTAAGTAATCAGTCACAAACACTAAATATTGAAGCAATATTTTTTTTAGCATTTAGGACAGAATAAAATGCTAAACTACTACTTCTGGGATGCTGAAAGCACAACAAGTCTATTAGACAAGACAAAGCACATAGGGCTAGGATGCATGACAGTATGCACAGCTTCTTGTTTCACTGCACATTTGAAAAGACAAAATCAACTTGAAATCTACATTTTTGTTGTTTATTGACTTTGTTTTTTTAAAGAAAAATAACAGCTGTTCAACATTCCCTCTACTTTTTCCCATCCATGTGTAGAATCAGTTCTGTTATGTGCACCAATATGCAGCTGATGTGTGGCGGGCCAAGGGGTTCAGAGTGTGAGAGGGGGCTCAAGGCTGAGGTGTGGGGTGGGATTCAGGGTGCAGGAGGGAGCTCAGGCCTGGAGCAGCGAGTTCAAGTGTTGTGTCAGAGGTGAGGGCTCCTGCTCGGGGTGCGGGCTCTGGGGTGGGGCTGGGGATGAAAGGTTTGGGGTGCAGGCTGCCCCAGGGCTGTGGTAGAGAGAGGACTCCACCCAGCCCTCTCTCCTCATAGCTGCACCTGGGCCGGGGGAGAGCATCTCTCCCCGCAGCAGCAGTCCTGGGGCTGGGGCCCGGGGAGAGGCGCCTCTCCCCACTACCGCAGCCCCAGAGCTGGGGTGGGAGAGTCGTCTCCTATTCCGCACCTCAGCCCACTGTCATCTTCCAGGCTTGCTTGTGGCCACATCCGAGTGGAGTGTGCACTCTTGCGCGGCTCTGCTAACTAAGTGTGTGCCCTTTGGTGGCCTCCTGCACAGCTGCGCTGATATGCACCTTAGAGGGAACGTAGGCTGCAGGTAGTATACCTGTCTTTTGGACTTCCTGTCTATTTTAGTGCACTACAACCACATTTTACTATTTTTAATAATATTTTTAATTTTTTCCTTGTTATTTTTTGTCTCACAAACAACTGGGCAAAACAAATATATGCAAAGGCAAAAAGTAAACAAACTGAAAATAGAAATATTTCACCAATCTTTCAGTAAAATAGTATCTTTGGTGTTACTAAAAATAACAGCAGTTTTAAAAAGTTTTATGTTGATGGTGCCTTCAAAAATGTTAAAATAAGCTATAGCTGTCTATTGGTGAGACCAAGGACCTGGGAGGCAAGGCTCTGGGATTCTATCCTTGAGCCACTGACTCCCCTTATACAAATAATTTCTCTGCCTCAGTGTATCAAACTGTGTTGTGATATTTAATGGTTATAAAGTGTTTTAAGATCTTTGGAAGAAAAGTGCTATATATTTGAAAAAGTATATGTTTATGTAAAATGCAAGTAAATTTAATTTTTGGAACCAAACACAGATTCTGTGGGAGAGAACAGTTTTGGATACTTCCTTCATCATCCCCTTATTCGATCATAGGGGTCAGCAGACCGGAGGTTGAAAACAATGGTTTTAAAACATTTGGCATCATCCTACTTTGTGAAAATATTTTTTCTATTCTCAACTGTCACAAGTTACATTATTTAAACTGTCTAATATACAGAGGGCATTGCACAAGTTTAAATCAATTCTCTTCCTAGAAACATAAAATTGTGTTGCCGTGATTAGGGTTGTTCTGACATATCATGGAAGACATTTATTACTCTATAACACATCTTTTACCCTTTAAAGACAGCTGTAATCAAGAACAAAGGTTTATCACCTTATGTGTTTCCAAGCCACCAAACACAAGCCAGGGATTAGCTAAAAATTGTACTAGCAAAGGTAAATTTGCCTGTATCAACAGAATGTACCTTCTGTTTATGGCTTCAGAAGAGGAGACAGGTCACTCCTTTTATGCAGAGCAATCCAAGGAACAAGGGAGGATCAGTACTTCTCAGCATGCCTATGTGACCTCCTACCTCTATTTTTCTCAATTTAATGCTGAGAAAAATTCATGTTCAGTTTGTTTCAAGGTTCTAATAGAAATCAGCCGGAGAAACTGTTTTAAGATGCAAACGGAAGGGGGGTACTTGCTCAGACTGGGTGACACAAAGGCCACAACACAACTCAGGTGTGGCCTGACCACCATGTTGTCATGCGTGATTGGTGCTGGGACCAGATTCCATTGTTGCTGCTGCTGACATCATCATACCAGGCCAAGAACATTTTGAAATCCCTAACCTGATGAGTAATTCTCTGTGGTTACTCAGGAAGCTATGTTTTCACTCCCTCAAACAAGCTGAGAAGTGACTGTTAAACAGAGGATTCAAACTGCCAGGTAGACTTCAATTTTTTTTTTTGCCATATAAAACTCTGCAGGAGTTACAGCTCTGTCACACATGTAGTGTTGCCCCTTTATATACAGTTTTGTGTTTTATAATGGAAATCCTGGTGCACAATTAACCTGAGTGGTATGAATGCTGCTGTGGTCATTAAAGATTAGAATCAAAGCACCAAAATTTGAAATTTGACTACACAAGCTCTGTACCACAACATTCAGTTTAAGGTTTCCAGACTAATGGAACTACTGAATCAGCAAAACAAAGGAATATACAAGAAAATTTATACAGACTGCGATTTTTTTTTACACTGGAAAGTATTGGATTAGATTTAAACCTCAAGCCCTTTTAAATTAAAATAATCTGAAACAAGAATATAAAAAATGAAGCATGAATGTTACAGTTTAAATGTAATTAACATAGTCAGCAACTTTATATACAGTCGATTTAGGGATTTGTTTAGTATAAGACACATGGAAAATGTTAAACACAAACAGGGAACATTTAAACGACACTGAGGTCTTGCTCTGAAAGGTATGACAGATACACTGTTCCTTAACTAATGGTGTTGTTACAAAGAAGGTACACGCTAAAACTCAGGTTGACCTAGCCACGTTGTTCAAGGGTGTCCGTACCTAAGCACAGGTATAGACACTGTTAGGGTGACAGAAGTTGACGGAAAATAAAGATCCTGCAGACTTGTATAACAGAAACAGAGCCCCATTTAGAATGCTGACAGGCACTAAGGGGACTTAATTAGGGGATGGGGGCTAGATCCTAAAGCTAATTGATTATAGTGGGAAATTTCACCCACTTCTCTCCTTGCATCCTTACTGGCCAGTTTCACAATAAATTCAGAATTAATGTTGACACTCATGGTATGGCTACATTACAAGTGCTTGCTACAATGGCACAGCTGCAGCTACACCTCTATAACACTGCAGTGTTGACACCACAGAGACGGAAAGGGTTTTTTCATCGCTCTTGTAAATCCACCATCTCAAGAGGTTGTAGCAGAATTTTTCTGTCTACCTAGCTGGGTCTACAATGGGGGTTAGGTTGACCTAACTATGTCACATAGGGCATGACATTTTTCACAGCCCTGAGCGATATACCTAGGTCAACCCAAGTTTTAGGTGCTGGCCAGGCCTCAGAACTTAATGTTTGGTTCTTGTGAGGGCTAACATCCTCAACCTCCTATTGCTAATATGTATGTTGTACAGAACTCTCCCACACATTTACAATATGTAAACAAAATAAGCTTCCTTGAGACTTTTGAGGCTCCAAGGCTAGTCTGATCATAAAATACACTTCAAGAGCAATTTTACTTAAACAGCATATGTTCACATGGCTTTTCCTGTGGATCACACCTTGTAATTGCATCAGGAGAACTCTCTCATCAATACCAAGTAAAGTAACTGATTAAAAGCAGAGCATTCTCCTTAAAACTTGCATTGCTTTTTTATTTTCCAGTGTTTAGACTAATTAAAACTTTCACCACTCAGGGTTTAAATCCTAAACAGATTAGTAGTTTAAAATATTTAAAATTCAGTAATTATTTGCTGACCTTATAGGTAGACAGATTTGTAATAAAATGAAAATGAAGTACAATCTCTCCTCCCAAAGGGTTTTGCTGTAATTTCCATATCGCTTTCTGCGTGTCTGACACAGCATCAACTAAATCCTGGTGATTCTTGCTGTTCACATCAAAGATAATAGCCACCATTCTTCTGATTAAGGGAGACTGGAAACCTAGCCGTGCCTTTGCTTAATTGTCTTAAGAGGCCATCACTGGCCAACACAAGGTCCTCTTGCCTCTCAAGCAGGGCCGGCTCCAGCGTTTTTGCCGCCCCAAGCGGCAAAAAAAACAAACAAAAAAACACGGAGGTGGAGTGATGGTGTGGCCACCGAATTGCTTGGTTCGCTGGTTCCTGGAGCCGGTCCTGCTCTCAAGGATGAGAAAATTCGAATCAAATGGGGTTTTGCTGTGTGTTCATATTTCAGTACAAGTGGCAGACATTCAAGAAACCAAAATGGTTGGTAGAAGTCTATATCATTTATGAAAGAGCCTGCTCTATAAATAACTATAATCTCTTTCCATCCTAACTTCTGTCTAAATTAAAAACACACAGAACATTACATATTTAATACAAAATAATTAAGATATTTCATAATTAAACTATTATATCTAGACGTGTCCCCAGCAACAATACAACCAAACCAGCTTGTTTCTGCTGGGAAACAGGGAATGTTGGAGACTCAGCACAGGCTCAGATGCAGAAGCAGCCTCAGAATCTAAAACAGAATGTTCCACTGACATGAAACTAAACGAAGGTGCCAGCCTGGCACTGCAAGCTTCAGCTTCTTCACTTCTTGAAGAGCATGGCGCTCTTAACCCCAAGGCTAGATCTGAGGGTTCCGCTCATATGGGCCTCTGTCATATGGAACAATGTGCCTATTCTTTTGGGCATAAGGTGTAAAAGCGCTGCAGATAGAACAATTTAGGAAATGGGGTTCCTTGAGGCGCATGTTGATATAGACAGGTGCATTCAAATCTTGGAAGAATTAGAAATAAGGCACATTTTTAGCAGAGAGAGTGATTAAGTACTGGGACAAACTATTGAGGGAAGTGGTGGATTCTCCATCTCTTGATGTCTTCACACCAAGACTGAAAGCCTTTCTGGAAGATATGCTTTAGTCATTGGGCTAAATACAGGAGTAAGTAGGTGTACTTCTATAGCCTCTTTTATACATGAGGTCAGGCTAGATGATCTAATGATCCCTTCTGGTCTCATAATCTATGAATGAAGATGGGCACAAAGGACATCACCTCTACCAAATCTTTGTTTGTGGATCTTTATTGGAGATAACGTCTCAGGACTGAAGCTGTAGTCCATCCAGGAATTTAAAGAGCACAGTGGCATCTAAACATTTTAAAATTACATAAATTATTGAAACTACAATATAAACTAACAACACAGAAAGCTCTCTAGGCCTGAAGCAAAGGTCCCTAAGCCTGCAGCTCACTCTGTTAAAAAAAAAAAAAAAAAGAAAAAGAAAAAAAAAAGAAGGTACTGGATAGATTGGAGCAGGCTCAGATCCTAAGAATCTAGATTTCTAATGTTCTGTGAGAGGTAACTCATGTGGTCTGAATGGGCATACTTTTTCAGGAGGTTCCTGGAGCTCAGTTGCACAGTTGGAAACATGCAAAAGCCACTTTGGAGAATAATAAACTTTAACCAGTCATAGAAATATACACTCCTATCTGTTTGCTACTCTGGAAAGTGGAAAAAATAATCAATATATTGCTGAGTGTCCAGAAGATAATATGTAAGTTCATCACTTGTTACCTGACTTAGGCCTTGTCTACACTATGAAATTAGGTCGAATTTATAGAAGTCAGTTATGTAGAAAGCGTTTTTATACAGTCAATTGTGTGTGTCCCCACACAAATGCTCTAAGTGCATGTAGTCGGCGAAGTGTGTCCACAGTACAGAGGCAACCCTTGACTTCCGGAGCGTTGCACTGTGGGTAGATATCCCACAGTTCCCACAGTCTCCACCACTCATTTGAATTCTGGGTAGAAATCCCAGTGCCTGATGGGGCTAAAACATTGTCGCGGGTGGTTCTGGGTACATATCGCTGGCTCCCCCTTCCCTCCCTCCCTCCCTCCGTGAAAGCAAGGGCAAACAATCGTTTTGCGCCTTTTTTCCTGAGTTACCTGTACAGATGCCATACCACGGCAAGCATGGAGCCCGCTCAGCTAACCATCACCGTATGTCTCCTGGGTGCTGGCAGACGCGGTACTGCATTGCTACACAGCAACAGTTTATTGCCTTTTGACAGCAGACAGTGCAGTATGACTGGTAGCCGTCGTCGACGTAGTCCAGGGTGCTCTTTTAACCGACCTCGATGAGGTCAGGGGCACCTGGGCAAACATGGGAGTGACTCAGCCAGGTCATTTGCCTTTTAAGTTTTGTCTCATGGCGATTCAGTCCTACCGGCAGTGCAGTGTCTTTTAATCTGCAGCCAGCAAAAGACGATGGCCAGTGGTCATACTGCACCGTCTTCTGCCGAGCACCCAGGTGATGACGATGGCTAGCGGTCGTACTGCACAGTCTCCTGCCAGCAAGATGTATAAAGATAGATGAAGTGAATCAAAACAAGAAGTAGACCAGATTTGTTTTGTATTCATTTTCTCCTCCCTCCCTCCGTGAAATCAACGGCCTGCTAAACCCAGTTTTGAGTTCTATCCTTGAGGGGGCCATTCTGTTTCTCGCAAAGCCACCCCCTTTGCTGATTTTAATTCCCTGTAAGCCATGTTGTCAGTCGCCCCTCCCTCCGCCAGAGCAACAGCAACAATTGTTTCGCACCCTTTTCCCTGGATTGCCCGAGCAGGAGCAGATGCCATAGCACAGCAAGCATGGAGCCTGTTCAGCTCACCACAGCAGTTATGACCATTGTAAACACCTTGTGCATTATCGTGCAGTGTATGCAGAACCAGCACCTGAAAAACCAGGCATGGAGGTGACGGCAGCGCGGTGATGAGGACATGAACATACTTTTCTCTAAAACCGCATCCCCCCACAATTTGGAGATCATGGGGTTAATGGGGCAGGCTCATGCCGTGGAACGCCGATTCTGGGCCCGGGAAAAAAGCACAGAGTGGTGGGACCGCAGAGTGTTGCAGGTCTGGGATGATTCCCAGTAGCTCCGAAACTTTCGCATGCATAAGGGCACTTTCATGGAACTTTGTGACTTGCTTTCCCCTGCCCTGAAGCGCAAGAATACCAAGATGAGAGCAGCCCTCACAGTTCAGAAGCAAGTGGCAATAGCCCTGTGGAAGCTTGCAATGCCAGACAGGTACCGGTCAGTCGGGAATCAATTTGGAGTGGGAAAATCTACCGTGGGGGTTGCTGTGATGCAAGTAGCCAACGCAATCACTGAGCTGCTGCTATGAAAGGTAGTGACTCTGGGAAATGTGCAGGTCATAGTAGATAGCTTTGCTGCAACGGGATTCCCTAACTGTGGTGGGGCTATAGACAGAACGCATATCCCTATCTTGGGACCAGACCACCAGGGCAGCCAGTACATAAACCGCAAGGGGTACTTTTCAATGGTGCTGCAAGCACTGGTGTATCACAAGGGACGTTTCACCAACATCAACGTGGGATGGCCGGGAAAGGTTCATGATGCTCGCGTCTTCAGGAACTCTGGTCTGTTTAAACGGCTGCAGGAAGGGACTTACTTCCCAGACCAGAAAATAACTGTTGGGGATGTTGAAATGCCTATAATTATCCTTGGAGACCCAGCCTACCCCTTAATGCCCTGGCTCATGAAGCCGTACACAGGTACCCTGGACAGTAGTCAGGAGCTGTTCAACTACAGGCTGAGCAAGTGCAGAATGGTGGTAGAATGTGCATTTGGACGTTTAAAGGGTTGCTGGCACAGTCTACTGACTCACTCAGACCTCAGCGAAACCAATATTCCCCTTGTTATTGCTGCTTGCTGTGTGCTCCACAATCTCTGTGAGAGTAAGGGGGAGACGTTTATGGCGGGGTGGGAGATTGATGCAAATCGCCTGGCCGCTGAATACGCGCAGCCAGACACCAGGTCAGTTAGAAGAGCACAGCAGGAAGTGGTGCGCATCAGAGAAGCTTTGAAAACCAGTTTCATGACTGGCCAGGGTACTGTGTGACACTTCTGTTTGTTTCTCCTTGATGAAAACCCACCCCCTTGGTTGACTCTAATTCCCTGTAAGCCATCCGCCCTCCTGCCTTGGATCACAGCTTGCTTGCAAAGGAAATAAAGTCACTATTGTTTAAAAAACATGTATTCTTTATTAATTGATTATAAAAATAGGGAGATAACTCACAAGGTAGCCCGGGTGGGGTGTCGGGGGAGGGTAGGAGGGAAGGAAAAGGCCACTTTAAAACTTGTTGAATGCCAGCCTTCTGTTGCTTGGGCTGTCCACTGGGGTGGAGTGGTTGGGTGCCCGGAGCCTCCCACCCCGCGTTCTTGGGCATCTGGGTGAGGAGGCTATGGAACTTGGGGAGGAGGGAGGGTGGTTAAGCAGGGGCTGCAGCGGCAGTCTGTGATCCTGCTGCCGTTCATGAACTTCCATCAAATGCCAGAGCATGTCCGTTTGATCCCGCAGTATCCCCAGTGTTTCCTCATGCCTCCTCTGATCTTCTTGCCACCACCTTTCCTCAAGTTCATCGGCCACTGTCCTGTATTCTGCTATTGTGTCCCTCCATACAGCTCTGTCAGTGCCGGACGACTGCATGAGCTCAGAGAACATGTCATTGAGCGTGCGTTTTTTTCGCTGCCTTATCTGAGATAGCCTCTGGGATGGAGGAGGGAGGCTTGAAACATTTGCAGCTGAATCAAACAAGCTGGTGTGTGCACTGTTCCTTTGGATGACAGCTTAACCGGTAATTTCTATGAGCGTCCAACGGCTAAGGACTGGACACTGCCTGGGAATGCTTCAAGGGGGCTCAAGTGCATCTACTGTTAACCTGGAAGGCACAGTAAGGGCTGGCAGATCCCTGAGGAGATTGTTTAGGTATTTAAGAAACTGGAGGTGTCAGTGGGCTGAAACCCAGTTAAGCACCTGCAAGTCCTCTTCTCACTGGAAGCAAGGCAGCAACAAGGTGACACAGTCCTGGGCACCCCAAAAAGTGTCAGTCACCAATCCCAGGCCAAAGCCTTCAATAATTTATTTTATTTTATGCAAATGACTAACCATAATTAAATCAAGAAATATTAACAAGATACTATCTCTCTCAGGTGGTTTCCTTTTTACCCTTCTCCTTCTGTCCCCTTTCTATCCATATTGTTCCTTCAAGGTCTATTTTCATCACAGCCTATTCTCAGATTAGGGTCCACTTTCTTCATCATATTATCTACTACCCTCACCCCTCCACTCAAAATAAAATAAATCAATTCTCTCCCCACTTCGTACTTACTTTACTTTTAAGACCTCTATCTCTTGAGCCCCTTTCCTCTCCCGTCTTTTTCTTCTTGGTTCTTTTTCTTTCCAGACTGCAACCAAAGGCACTATTCATGTGCACAAATTTAAGCATGTGCAGGACTGGGGCCTTGATGAGAAACCTCAGATTCTTTCTTTAAACATTATTTTCCCCAATGATCAAGGCTTTCTTGATTTTAAAGTATAAGCATATTTGTCTAGTAAAATATGATCATAAAGTTTAAAAAAATCATTTCCTGGATTATGTAAAAGACATTTGTTTCAAAACAGCAAAAAGCAGTGGTCCTAATGGTCTTCATGCCTGACTTGATTATGTTTTACAAATTCATTTTACATAAAAGCATCAGAATCCAAAGCACTTGGTTTGCTCACAACTATACAGAAGTGGCTTTGCTCTTTGGCTCATAACATGAACATTAGGAAGTTTCAGTCAAATAAGATATTTTTTTCAAGTTAATAATGAAAATTTAGTTTATAATGAAAGCGCACACTGATAACTGACTTTAGCATTACAGCCCACAGCCTATGGCTGTGAGCCATCTCTATATTAATTTGTGAATATTATGTATGTATATATGATGTCAAATTGCTGTAACAGAAGTTTCCATCATTCAGCCAAAAGGGGCTATTAGGAAAAACAAGCAGAAAATAAAACATTGACAAGAGACCAGATACCTCTGGGGAAAACACTGCAAGGGCCCTTAAGGGAACAGGGAAGTGTCTACCTGCCTGGTTCCAGCAAAGTTAAAAGGCTTATTTCGCCTGGGCTGGGGGCCTAAGAGCAAAAGGACATTTAAAAAGTTCCTCTCAGGGGATAAAGTGGGGGAGAGGGGTGTCAGTTGTCAAGGGTCTGTGGCGGGAAACAGGCCGATATACATAGAAAGTCTGTAGAGGGAGTCAGAAGAAGCTGGGCTAACATTGAGTAAGCTATAGGTGGATAGGCCTGCGTGTCAATCATTCTATTGTTTTAAAATCCTTGTTCTCTTCAACTATGCAATGTTCCTACTGTTAGGAATAAATAATATTGTGTTTTGTAAAGGCTGCATGGTCCCTCTGTATATACCACTGGTCACAGCTCCCAGAGGGTAGAGCTGCAGGTACTGAACCTAAGTCAGGCCTGCTGAGATAATCACAGTTGATACACAAAGGGCCTAGTCAAGGAGTAATTCAGGGCCTAGTCAAGGAGTGGGAGAATCATGCAATTCCACTCGCAGAGCAGTGAAAGCTTGGGGCTTGTTGTCTTTGGGGGGTATACTTAGATAGACCCAGAGACAGGACAGCAGTCAGCAGACAGACTTATCTTACAAACTGTATGTTCACATGCTATAAAATACATATGTTTCGTATTTACCCATTAACAAAACTAAAATGTGACTAAAATGTTGTATGTGATGGCTCAAGTTAAATCCAAACATATTAAAATTATTAAAAAAAGTATATTATTAAAAGTTTGAGGCCCAAATAAGATTGTAAACAATCATAAATTTTCTAATTTTGTAGAATGAAAGAGGAATTGAAAATCAGGATACAAGCCAATGCATTTTTTGCCTTTCAACTAAATTACAGAGTGCACAAATACTGCAAAATAATATGGATTTATGAAACTTTACCACTCAATAATTACATCTTAAAATAAACATAGTTTACATAAAAATACTTTGCCTAAGCAAAGAAGTTCTGCTGCTGAATTGTATTATGTACATTACATAATAAAGATTTTGAATCCATGTTTAAACAGATTCAAAGAACATCTCACAATAAACTTCACTCAAGTTACAAAGCCCCTGAGGGTTCAGGGGAATGGACAGAAGCTAATCAAATAACTTATTATAAATTTGACAATTGTGAGTTTTCAGATCTTTACTCTATTCATGTTTCCCTTAAAAAAAGAGAAAATTGTACCTTCTATCTGAAGACAGATTATGATCCTATGGTAACCGTGGAAAAGAGTTTACAACAAAAGCAGTTTATTTTGCCAGTTTATTTATTTATTTAGACAATAGCTGGGTTTGATTAAGAACTGTTTTCCAATACAAGTTAGTTTGTCTATCTGATGTGAAGTCATCATACTGTGGCTGTGGGATCACAATCTGTTGCTTATAGGAAGGATTGAGAAATAAAAACAAACTCATACATGTGCCTATCACCTGGAGTGTCTGTCTGGTTCCTTTCTGCAGTTTTTCCTCAAGGCCACATGGTAGGCATTAGGGGTAAGGTGGGGAAGGGGAAGCATCACCTGGGTCTCAGTTTCCCCAGAGTGTATGTGGGTGGTCTCCATAATGGATCTGTCAAGGTTCCTTCTCCACTCTGAACTCTAGGGTACAGATGTGGGGACCTGCATGAAAACCCCCCTAAGTTTATTTTTACCAGCTTAGGTTAAAACTTCCCCAAGGTACAAACTATTTTACCTTTCGTCCCTGGACCTTATTGCTGCCACCACCAAGCATCGAACAAATATAACAGGGAAAGGGCCCACTTGGAAACGTCTTTCCCCTCAAAATTCCCCCAAGTCCTACACCCCCTTTTCTGGGGAAGGCTTGATAAATATCCTCACCAATTTGCATAGGTGAACACAGACCCAAACCCTTGGATCTTAAGAACAATGAAAAAGTAAGCAGGTTCTTAAAAGAAGAATTTTAATTAAAGAAAAAGTAAAAGAATCACCTCTGTAAAATCAGGATGGTAAATACCTTACAGGGTAATCAGATTCAAAACATAGAGAATCCCTCTAGGCAAAACCTTAAGTTACAAAAAGACACAAAAACAGGAATATACATTCCATTCAGCACAACTTATTTTATTAGCTATTTAAACAAAACAGAATCTAATGCATATCTAACTAGATTGCTTATTAACTCTTTACAGGAGTTCTGACCTGCATTCCTGCTCTGGTCCCGGCAAAAAAAAAAAAAAAAAAAAAACACACAGACAGAGAGAACCCTTTGTTTTCCCCCCCTCCAGCTCTGAAAGTATCTTGTCTCCTCATTGGTCATTTTGGTCAGGTGCCAGCGAGGTTGTTTTAGCTTCTTAACTCTTTACAGGTGAAAGGGTTTTTCCTCTGGCCAGGAGGGATGTAAAGGTGTTTACCCTTCCCTTTATATTTATGACAGGGTCAAATTCTATAGTTCTTCCTCAACCAAAATTCTCATCAACTTCAAGTCAATTGATTCCAGTTCTGGTTTGCTTCAATAAGGAGTGCAAGATTTGTCACAATAACCTCACTATATGTTTGTTTCCAATATACAAATGAATAAATAAGAGAGGAAAGTTGCACATGGATTTTATTATTAGGTTGTCTTGCACAGTTTTCATGTGTGTCCCAGTGTGAGATTAAGCAATGCAATATTTTCGTGTAGAACTAGCCAGCTCAGTATGAGTTGAGGTGTTACATTCTCACCATATATTTTACTCCAGAAAGCTGACTCATCTGTGCAGAGAGGAAACGTCCTCTTTAGTTTTACTGCTCATTCCTATTCCAAGTCCAGCTGTCCTTGGTGATCTCATTTGAACAAAGAGGATTGTTCTGCAAACTTTAAACGAAAGAGTGCTTGCTAACAAATATAACCAGTTCCTTCTCCAAAAATTAATGTGAGCTTTGCCATTGACTTCAGTGGAAGCATGGTTGAGTTCTTATTCTGGCTTATAGACAAAATATAGCCAAGGGACAATTCCTGTCCTGGTAAAATATCATGTGTCACCACATTTGCCATATGTACATTCCTTATTTCTTTAGTAACTCTATGAATTTTAAACATAATATTTATATTTTCATAATTTGATCTAAATTGTATATCTACAATAAAGCTGTAATAGGATTCTTTATACTCAAATGCGCACAGCATTATGTGTTTACAAAAGCATCTCCCTTAAATATCACTTAATCACATGGTAACCATCTGTATATCTGCCACTTAATTATAGCATACTGGAAATAAATTAAATACATATTGAAGTTTTACTTTCAAAATCTGAGGAGAAACAGAATTAACAAAAAAAAGAGGTCCTAAAAGACAGGAGTAAAGGAGAGCCATAATACATGTCTACTGAATGCACAACTTCCAAGTCATAGGCTAGGTTTAAGTTTTCTTTTTTGCTTTGTTTTTCCTTGTGGGGTGTGAGAGAGAATAATATTCTTCTCTCCAACACTTTGACACAACTGATTAAGGTGTTGGAGATTTCCAGTAATTTATGAAAAATAATACTCTGACTCATGAATATGTTCTGTGATGGTCATTCAAAAAGTGTGTTACAACACTATAGCATTGGAGATACTGAAGTTATTTCCTATTATACAAAAAACACCACAGTAATTCAGAAACCACATTATAACAGCTTAGTAAACAATGACTTAAAAAAATTCAATACATTTATTGACTAAAAAATAAGTTTTTGGCACATGTTAAAAGTTCTAATAATATTCAATAAGCAATCTCAGTGAGCAATGCAGGCAGTATTGTTAATACAAAAACATCACAATCTTTCAGTTTACTTAAAATAACCAATTTTAAATATATCTGTTTTTCCATTGCTGTGATGATCTGTTACGCGGATCATCGAAGCTTTAACATCACATTAATTCTGACTTTTTCCAGTGGGTTCCTATTGCTTATGTATTGTGTAACCACCAGGAGATGATAAATCAGTTTCATCCTTTGACTTTGTTTACCCCTTCCACATGTAATCCTAGAAGAAACACTACAAAGTTACTGGTTTCAGAGCAGTAGCTGTGTTAGTCTGTATCAGCAAAAACAACGAGGAGTCTTTGTGGCACCTTAGAGACAAACAAATGTATTTGGGCATAAGCTTTCATGGGCTAAAACCCACTTCATCCGATGCATGGATGCTTCGTCCTTCAGGATAGGTTGAAGAATGCCACTAGCTGTCACCTACAGCCCCCAACTAAAACCTCTCCAGAGCATTATCAAGGATCTACAACCTATCCTGAAGGATGATCCCTCACTCTCACAGATGTTGGGAGACAGGCCAGTCCTCGCTTACCGACAGCCCCCCAAACTGAAGCAAATACTCACTGGCAACTACACACCACACAACAAAAAAACACTAACCCAGGAACCAATCCCTGCAACAAACCCCGTTGCCAACTCTGTCCGGCTATCTATTCAAGGGACACCATCATAAGACCTAACCACATCAGCCACACCATCAGGGGCTTGTTCACCTGCACATCTAATGCCATCATATGCCATCATGTGCCAGCAATGCCCCTCTGGCATGTACATTGGCCAAACCGGACAGTCTCTATGCAAAAGAATAAATGGACACAAATCAGACATCAAGAATTGTAACATTCAAAAACCAGTAGGAGAACACTTTAATCACCCTGAACACTCAATAACAGACTTAAAAGTGAAAAGAAAAGGAGTACTTGTGGCACCTTAGAGACTAACCAATTTATTTGAGCATAAGCTTTCATAACCAGTTGGAGAACACTTCAATCTCTCTGGTCACTCGATTTCTGATCTAAAAGTGACTATTCTTCAACAAAAAAACTTCGAAAACAGACTCCAACAAGAAACTGCAGAACTGGAATTAATTTGCAAACTGGACACCATCAAATTAGGCCTGAATAAAGACTGGGAACGGATGGGTCACTACAAAAAGTAATTTTCCCTCTGCTGATACTCATACCTTCTTTTCAACTTTGGAAATGGACCACCTTGACTGCATTGGCCTTGTTAGCATTACAAAAGTAATACTGATACAAAAGAGTTGGATTTGGGGACAGACCCACCAAATATGAAACAATGTACACATTGCATGGCATCGAAACTCTGCACTGAATACAGAATTATTAATTTCCTCACTGGCTTTTCTATGGTGGTCTCATCATAGTATCTTAGTGTTTTACAAATATTAATTAATTTATCTTCACAACATCCCTCTCAGGTGGTATTATTACCCCCATTTTAAGCATGGAGCATAGATGTTAAGACCAAAATTGTCAAAAGCATCAACTCATTTTGAGTCCCCAATGTGCGACTCATAGGGTCTGATTTTTCAGAGTATTTAGCACTTTAAAGGACTTTATATATTCAGAGCACAGCTCCTGTTGACCTCAGATGCAGCTGTGAGTGTTCAGCACTTCCCAGGTGCCTCAGGTTTGGCACCCAGAAAATGATGAACACACAATGGCCACCTGTGAAAACTTTGCTTTACATGATTTGTCCAGCATCACAAAGGAACTCTGACAGAGGGTGGCATTTAAGTGCCTTAACTATGAGACCATCCTTTTTTTTCCCTGTATTTTTCCACTTCGTTTACCAAACATCTTCCGACTTCTGCAACAAATAAGGCAGGGGGCGGGGGGCTACAGACTATCCATCTACTTAAATATGGTACATATATGATCCCCATTATCATAGGAACTGAATGCCTCACAATCTTTTGAATGCGCTTATCCTCATAATACCTCTGTAAGGTGGGGAAGTACTATTACCTTCAACTGAGGCATGGAGACAGGACTGCCTAAGGTCACACAGGAAGTCTATGGAGGAGGATAGAATTGAACTCAGATCTACAGTTAGTACCCTAATCACTAGATCAACTTTTTTTTTCTGCAGCCTCATTCACTGATTTGTTTCCAGAACACAGTCTATCCTGTGGATTGAATGAGGCAGGGTCCTGTGGAAAAAATAGTCTGTGATCATGCAGTTAAAGACTGTATCATAATACATATGCACAATGGAGCCAAATTAAAGTTGCATGAGCAACATTAATTCATGCAATTGTCTAATGTTGAGTGCCTCAACGAAGGCTGCTGCTCTACATCTCCTTCCTCCCGGAACTTATTCCCTACCCCACATCTCTTCCCCCTTTTCTCATTCTCTGCATTTGACTCAGGCTCCTTCCTCCTCCATGGTGCGTGGGTGCCAGCAGAGGAAGCATTGAAAAAAAGAGGGGGAAGAGTCTCCCTGCAGTAAGTTCAGATGCCACAGCAGTCCCCAGCATGCAAGCGGAGCAATAGCAGGGAAAGCCCCGCTCAGCCCCTGCTGCCCTAGGTTTGGAGCATGATTATTTACTCTGTGGGGATGGTGCACGCAAAGCGTGATAAGGACACAGGAGCTGTGAGAGGACAGGGCATGCTCAGTGCAGATGAAATCTAGTGTATACCATAGATACAACATAATGATGCCCTGTTTTAAAATGTGTGCCTGCATGTATGCATGTTTACTCAACATACAAATTTATCATACTGTCATAACAGAGGATGAATTTCTAAAAGAATTCAGCTCTATTTCTCACGTAATAATTTTAGCTAATCAGAAACAAGGATTTTTAAAACATTTTCCCCAATAGAATATACTCTAGCTGCATATAGGTAAAATTTTTCTCTTTGTAATCACTACTCTGTTTACAAACAACAATCACCAGCAAATTGACTAAATGTCATGCATTACCACTGCTCAATTTCATTGCTCCAGTCACATACTGAATACTAAAAAGTTGATTTTGGACTAGATAATCCACAACCTAAGAGGGAGTTAAATAACAGTGGAAGAAATGCTAGAAGTCATTGATCATAGAACACCATATATTTACATTGCTAAACTGGTAATAAGATTGTGGGCACTATATCATCATTTCAGAATCTTTGAAACTATTAAATGTTCACTGAAAATTTTAGAGCTCAGGCCAAAACTCCCAAAGCCCCCCTCCCAAAACACAATGCAACTCTCTTCTCATCACTGCTAGAGTGTCCTCCACATTTTCTGAAAAGAAATGGACAGAACTCAGACTCCATAGCTCAACACCACCACTCCTTAATTGGATAGAACTATGTGAGGTATTGTCTCCACTGTATACACAGTAAGAGACTGGTAATTACTCTTTGGTTCCCCATTCATAATTGCTGACAACCAGTATGAGAGACAGAGACATGGCCTGATCCTATGCTCTTTTTGATTGTCCTCACGCTTTACCACTGTGCAGTGCTCTAAGGAATTAGTTTGCACTGTGAACTACTGGCAAGATTCACTTTTAAAAAAAGATGTTCTAAGTTACAGGAGCAACTGGAAACAAAAATAAAAAATGGCTAACCAGATTTTTTCCGTATCTGGGAAATAAACTGAATATGGGATCAAGCCTTTGAATGCCAAATAGAAAGCCAAAAAACAGTGTTGAAATGAGATGTGTCATGGAAGCGTTGACACAACCTTAGCTGCAGTGGCACAGAAACCAGCTCTGAAAATAGGCTACTTTGCAAAAATAGTGCCACAGCATCAGATATTCCTACTGAAATGACACAAACATTGATCTAGCATCCTTGCTTTTTCCTCTTCCTATTTATTTAATGGTGGACTGAACTGTTTTTTTAAGTATAACGATGTGCAATTTCAGTTTAAATGCCAAAGCTATTACCATTGAAGTCAATGGGAGAATTCGAGCCAGCTCCTGCAACCTTAGCTTACCTCATGTAAATAATTCTTACCCATACATCCAGTGCTTATAGCCTTTATAAAGCCTGAGCAGGTTTAGGTCCTGGTTAGTGAAAACCTGCCTTTTTCATTGTGCAATATGCCAGCAATTTCAATCAGCTTAAGCACCCCAGGTAACAGTCTGCTGGTTTAAACGAGAAGATGGGAGGCAGGCCATTTTCACTGTGAGTTATTTGACTCAGGAGTTTGTTTCCTCTGTTGGTGTACCAGAAGATAAATTTGTTCACCTACAGATAACGTTGCAAGACCATCCTTGACTTTTTCTGATAGCATGGGGATAGAATAATGGTGGCGGAAGAAATTTTTAATTATGAGGAGATATGAGGAGAGGGTTAATTTTAGAATATGATACAAATTTGGTATTCTATCATTTGTATTGAAAAGTTTGTCTAAATGGCCACATTTTAAACAAATCAATATAATTATATCAGTATTCTGTTAAAGATGTGGTCTGAAGCAGGTTTTGTTTTTTTTTAAATATATCAGTTCAACTTTAAAAAATACAACTTAGAACATATCCACTCCATTTCTGTGCAGAATAGTATAACATGATGCATACAATATTCTAGTTATATCTTAGCAAAGTTTTGAAAAAAATCTAACAGAGAAAAATGGTTTCCATTAAGAGCCATTTATTTATGTTCATGGAAAAATCCTTCCCTTCCCGGCCCCCAAGAACTCTCGTGGTTATTTGTTACCATGCACATACTTCAGCTTGCCTATTTACATGATCAGACAGTGATATCCAGGCGTCAATAAAAATATAAAATTCAGACAAGGGCCCGATCCTTAACTGGTGTAAATCAATATAACTCCACTGGCTGCTGACATTAACTCCCTCTCAGGCCTTAGGCCATTCACTTCACTAATATCTCTTGGCTGCCCTATCTATAAAAATGGGGACAATATTTACTAATGACAAAAGCCAGTAAGATAGTCATTGCCCAGGAATTTGAACATAAAATACATATTTTTATATATACAGGCACAAGGGTTTTTGTTATAGAAGCGATGTACGGATGAAAGTAAAAAAAAAAAAAAAAAAAAAAAAGATATGTTGCACTTCATTTGATAATTGCCTAAGTTTCCAAAGTTTTGAGAACTTTCCTTCACAGAATTTTCATAATGAAAAGTTTGCGATCCATGCCAACTGAAAACAAAAAACTTCTGGAATTATTTGGCTTTAAGAAACTAATCAAGTCATATCAGATCCAGATGATTGCCATTCATGACTTCCTGATTATCAGTCCCATGTTTAAATGACTAGAGCACATTTCCTATCTTCACAAACTTCAGTGCTGGAGCTATTGCTAATCCTGCACACCAGAAAAAGGCTTTCATCTTCATTAGGTGGACAAGACAGTTCTTTGTAGAAATCTGCACCATGTCAATACTTTTAACAATAGTACTATATAATTATTTAATAGTTCTATACAATACAATATTTAAGACTACCTCAATAATATTCCCCAGACTATCTTCCACTTACTTTGGTTATGAATTATAGCCACAAGCCTCAAATATCATTACCCCTTGAAAATAAGGATCTGATCTGAAATGCCAAAACTCCTCATTGACTTCAATGGGAGCAAGAGTAGGTCCAACTGAAAAACTGGAAAGCTTTAAGTGATCTGCATTTATTCGATACTGTACATGACTATATTCCATTCAAACACAGTTGTCAAACATATAAAGTTTTAACTTGGTAAAATCTTCTCCTTAACATGAGCAAGAGTCGCACAGGCAACACTCATAAGACACACTGAGCGTCGCAACAGGAGGTCAACAGGACTTGCAGGTGCTTAGCACTTCTAATGATCAGGCCTATATCTCAGAATTGAAATTGGTCAACAAAGTAATGAACATTAGTTCAGTAAAATTTAAGTGTTTGTCATGAAATAATAGATTACTAAATATTTGAAAACAAAGAAAGAATCTGAAAAAAACTGAAACAACAAAAGAACAAAAACAAAATTCGAGGAATTCTGGGAAACCATCACTTTATTCACTTTGCTTTATGTGATATCTTTCCCCTACTCTTTGTCTGTCTTGTCTATTTAGATTGGAAACTCTCTTTTTAAACAATGATGCTTGGGCATCTAGCTTCTGCTGCAATACAGTTATGTAGCAGTAATAATAATACTTGATAGAAGTGTTATTAACTAACTACCATTACTGCCTCTAGGCATTCTCTCCCTGCATTTGGTTGGCAACACAGAAAAAGCTCTGAAGACTTGTGATAATTGGGCCTACATATTTACCCTAATTGTGAGTTTAACTGTAAAAAAGAGTGTAAATTCATCAGATGTCACAATAAGCTATAACAACTGCTGGTGGGAAAAAGGTACAAAAGCGAGATAGAAAGACTGAATCAGACCAAACAAAAAGACCTCCTGATATAACTCAAAGACTCTGTTAAGATAAACAAGAAAAGTGTGGACCTAGAAATTAATTAACCAATATTGATGTGTCAGAAAGTAGGCGGACAACATAATGATGGCTATTCCACCCATCACTCCCTTTTGAGGTCTTAAGGAGAGAAACTTTGGGGAGGAAAAATTGGCTATTGTAGTGAACTTTACCATCATGGTGGCAGCACCCCTACCACATCCTGGGACCCCCAATCTTCTTCATCCTACTCCTGAGAGATGTCCTGAACAGACTGAGCCAGACAGAAGGATCCAAATGACATTGCCACCTCCGCTGGCTAAATCCCAAACACCATCTGGCATGAGAATTTGTTTTTCCCTCCATGTTTCCTTTCTCTTTCCCACCTTATTTCGTCTCTTTTTTCTTTTGTCTAAGAAGAGTTTGGCTTAGCCAGCCAAGACTGCATATTTTGCAGTACTTCTGTAAGCCTGTGACCAGAAAGGCAACTAAAAGCAATGCCCTAAATGGCCCAATGCTGGTAAAAGTTTGCCAAGTCTCAGAATGGCTGATAGGACCATGTGCCGAACTTGTATTTTTCCAGCAGTGAGGTTGCAAGTGAAAGTCAAAACCAGAGACAGAAGTTACATTTTCTATCTTTGCTATTCTTTTCTCTTCCCTTTTGTGTGTGTTTGTCTTGTCTCACAGGAAATGTGGTCAGACTTCAACAACAGCAGCAGGGACAGCTGCAGCCCATTTCTATTGACTTCTTCTCTTTTCCCCAAAAGGGCAGTTATTACCATCTTTAATACCTTCTAAGGGCTGGTCTGTATTGAAAAGTTAGGTTGATCTAGCTATGTCACTCAGGGGTGTGAAAAATCCACAACCCTGATTGAAGTAGTTACGCTGACCTAACCCCCCATTTAGACAGAGCTAATTCGATGGAAGAATTCTTCCATCAACCTGGCTACTACCTCTTGGGGAGGTTGATTAACTATAGCGATGGGAGAACCTTTCCTGTCACTGCTGTGAGTGTCTATGCTACAGCTGTAGCATTTTAAGTGTAGACATAGCCTAAGTCTGTCAAAAACTTCTAAAAACTCTCTCCAGATAAAGGCAAAGGGAACAAGAGATGCTGTTAAAAAGAAAGCCTTATTTAATACTTTACATTTCATATGCTCTGTTTTTCCTCCTTTTTTGTATCTTTAATAGAATTTTAAATGGATTTTAATGATGTGTATGCCAAAGCATTAATCAGGCTGAGGTCTCTCTATACGTAACCCGGAATCTTGTTTAAAACTGTTTAAATGTTGGATTGTGACTGGGTTATGTTAACACCTTTGGCTCGCATATTTCATCTAAACCAGGGGTGGGCAAACTTTGGTCCGCAGGCAGGTTACGGCCTGCGAGCTGTTTTAAGCCAGCCCATGAGCTGCGACTGGGGAGCGTGGTCTTGGGCTTGTCCCACTCCGGCGCTTCAGCCGGGGCACCAGGTCGGGGCCACACCGTCTGGCTTGGCCCCACTCCAGCACTCCAGCCAGGGCGCTGGGTCAGGGGCCACACCACGTGTAGGAGCTGTAGAAGGGACATGCCACTGCTTCCGGGAGCTGCTTGAGGTAAGTGCCGCTCAGAGCCTGCATCCCTGAGCCTCTCCCCACATCCCAATCCCCTGCCCTAGCCCTGATCCCCCTCACACGCTCCAAACCCCTCAATCCCAGCACAGAGCACCTTCCTACACCCCAAACCTCTCATCCCCAGCCCCACCCCAGATCCCACACCCCCAACCAGAGCCCTTACCCCCTCCCACACCCCAACCCCAATTTTGTGAGCATTCGTGGCCTGCCATACAATTTCTAATCCCCAATGTGGCCTTCAGGCCAAAGTTTGCCCACCCTGATCTAAACTAATACAGATTACAGGTTAAACTGAATCAAGTTGCTGGAAAAATCCAGTTCCAATTAAACTGAAAAAATATTTATCTCCTTACCTATTTAATAATAGTAAAAAGTTAATTTGCTTCTTTTGCCTAGGAAAAAATAAAAAAGGGTTAAGTCACAATGCTGACTGATTTGAAGATATAAAATTCCTTGGAAACATTAATGTGTACAAGTCCAATTCATATTTAAAGCTTTCTTTTTCTGAAATTCATTCATCAATATCATTCAACCTCAGTGATGACTGATAGAATGATTTATCATGACTCATGATCACTACAAACTAAAATTCAAGAACAATCCCTTTCTATTCTAGTCATGTTTCTATACCACACCTGTCACCATGGTATCTGAGTGCCACTGTAGACCAGACTGTGACCTTGAGCACATACATGAGGGGAAGAAGGAATGCAAGAAGCCAACACACCTTTCATTCTCTTTGTAAAGTGCAATCACAATTTCTCCTCAAACGCTCCTTCAGCTACGCACAATTTACAACATAGTACAGTAGCGAAATGCTACCATTTGTGCCCTGCTCTACTGAGAACTTTAGTTAGAATAATCTTGAATATTGTTCTGAGTTGATTTGCTCCCACTTAGAGAATTACTTCATGCCAGCTGGAACTGAACATGCATTGCAAAAAGAGCAGTTCAAGCCTGCATGCATGGCACAGATGTTGAAGTGACAAATGAATGGAATAACAAACTGGCCAATAATAAAGGTAGTATAAAACCAAAGGGAAGGTGGAACTGTTTTTTTCAATTAATTATTTACTATAATGGTGTGACATCAGCAGTGGAATGAATGTATGCTCTTTGAGGCCCTTCATATTTTAGCTTCATTGTACCTAGTAAGAATGAATTTATTAATTATGTTAAACACTTCAAAATAAAAAGCTTGTCAGTTATTAATTCCACTGAAAAAAACACAACAGACTAATTTGGTACTGAAGTGATTACAGTATCTAAACCCACGAGGATTCCACATAAAACAATAAATTATTAAACAGTTTCAATATTTTAAAAAACAGATTATTGCTTGTATTCTAGAATAGCCTTACAAAATATAAAGTAACAAAACTGACAAATCCTATGAAAGTCACAAGATGGACACTGAAAATTTACTACGTTATTACTGTACAAAACATGATGAGTTGAAGGAAAAAGGAATAGGAGAAGGGCAGAGAGTAAGAGAAATAGTGAGAGGGAGGATGAAGTTTGTCACTGTTCTCCTACCCAAGCAGAAAGAAGTCAAGATGAGAAAAATAAGGGAAGAGGACAGAAAGAGAATTAGAAATGGGTGAGAAGAGACGATCAAAGGGTCTGGAAGTAGAAGAGATAATATAAACAGCATAGGGAAGAAGACAAAGTTAAAAATATAAGTGACAAACAGAAAGAAACTTCTGTGTACCCACAATGTATGCATGTGTGCATCCCCAGTGGTATGCAATGTGCATACCATTGGGGTATATATAAGTCAGCACGTCAGTCACAATGAGGATACGTTGCCACAAGACAAGCTGATTCAGACATGGGAAAGTACAGGAGCAACAACTGATGAATCACAGGGCCCTAGGGTACAAAAAATGGCAGAAAAAGTAAAATGACAAAGAGTATAAAAGGTGTCACCTCTTTTTTAAATTAAACTACTCCCAAATTGCTTTGTTCTTAAACACATTTTATGGACAGCTCCCTTCTGCAACACACTGAGAATTAGGATTCAGAACCCAGTTGGCATCTTCTATTTCTCTTTTCTCTCCTTCTTGGAAACAACTGTAGTGTCAGCATTTTCTTACAACTCTTCCTGACCAGGCAAAGGAACTTACATACCAATACACACACACACCTACTCTTCTCTTAAAAATATTTCAACAGATCCTTTGCTCATTTTAAAATGTACTCTATTGTCTTAGGAAATTATCCAAAATGCAGAGTTATCTGCAATGATTGGAGCCTCATTAGAATCAATGTCACTGACTTAAACTGGACCAGAATTTCACCTCCTGCAATTATCAACAAGAACTTTTCATAAACAAGATGATTTTAGGAAGAAAAACAGCACAGCTGTTCCCTTTCTCAGGCTATGCTGGCATAGTCAATTTAATTTGTCTTTTACAACAAAGTATGGGTAATATTTGGAGAGGCTATAAAGAATTTACAAATGTAACTGGAACCAAAGATTTTACACTAACAAACTCAAAATATTCAGTGCCTTATAAGTTTAACAAAAATATAAAAGCAAAGCGGAAGAGTTCTTATAATATTTATGTAAAATCATGAATACATTACTCTTCTAATAGATCGCAGTTACAGTAATATATATCTTTTAATAAAAACAACTTTCTGTTCCATTTTATAACCAGTCCAGTGACTATGTTAAATGAACAACTGATCTCCATTGACGAAACTAAAGATATAAATAGGCTTGCTGGCTAGCTGATACCCCGACCGATTTCAAGGTACAGCATTTAATAAAATAAAGAAAGTTTGAAATACATAATATAACCATTGGTTTTACAATACATATCTGTTGCTTGGTAAGATTTCTAATGAAAAATATTTATTGCTTACTGTTTACCTAATAGTTTTCAGAAAGGAAAGATGGTCTTGTAGTTAAATTGGCACTCAGGAGGTCTGGATTTAGTTCCTGATGTTCAAGTGACTAAATTTTTCTATGCCTCATGATATTAAATGGCAGTAACAGTGCCTTTCTCAGACAATTTACCTGTTTTATTTATTTGGACTGTAAGAACTTCAGACTGTCTATTACTATGTGTCTGTACAGCACCTAGCACAATGGGGACATGACCTAGTTGCTTCTGTTACTTAAAATACAGTAATAAGTAATAACACCTGCTAACAGGAATATAGATCTTAGACACTTTTTGGGCAAACAAGATATAAGTTTTCTTGTTACAACTTTTCTATACACACAACTATGTGGTGTGACTGACAGAAATACTGCAAAATGAATAACTGATGCTTTTCTTTTTTGGTAATTTAATCCCCAAGTGCTATTTAATATTTTGCGATTTGAGAAATTTCTTGCCCTGCCAAAGGCATTCTGTCTGAGATGCAAACAGATCCATATATCACAGGGGTAGCCAGTTGCTTATGGAAAAACAAAAATAGATATTGTATAAAATATTGCTAACAAAGCTAACCTTGTGTATTTTTTTATAAAATAGATTAGGAGTAATTAATAAATATGGTAGACCTGTGTATTATATTAATGTAAAAAAGCACTAGTTTTGTAATACAGATGATCATGCTTTCCACTTATTAAAGGCTTTTCATCCAGTGATCTCAAAGTGCAAAAGTAAGTAGTAATATCTTCAGTTTACAGATTTGAAAACTGAATGGCATAGAAACTAGCTAACTTGCTCAATTATATAATGTGGAAAAATCTAGAATTTAATCAGGTCTCTTGACCCCCCCCAGACTGCTCCTTTTACACAAAGCTATTTCCTCCTCCCAGATCCCCCCCCCCCCCAAATATGAATACTACAATACAGAAACCCTTCAGGATTATAGGCAGTTTTTTATAATTATATTCTAAAATATTCAATACTAATCTTAGTGGTCAAATCCATTTTCTCACCAAAATAAATTTGGTGAGCAATACTAATACACAAGACAGTCTGTCTTAGTATAATTAAAGAGGACAAATGCATACAAATTTACCAACTATACTTGAAATAGTTGCACAATTCAAGTGGTTTGAATCTTTTGTCCCATGGTAGTACTTTAATGCAAATATTAAGCCAGAAGTTAAGCAGGCGTAAATGTGTTTTAATCCTCAGTAAGGAACACCACCAGAGGTTCTGTGAAGCATCTAAATTCAGCAACTTCTTGTCCAATACATCACTCAAGTGTTTGAAGTAACTTTCAAGAGCTTCACAAATAATATAATGGTAAAAATGACTGAAGACGTGGTTCACAGCACGTTCAGGCACAAGAGTTTTATTAACATTAAAAAAATGAACAAACATATAATCAGTTATGGATTGTGGCAACGTTTAGGCAGCTGCTATGCTGATGATTTCAGAGTTAAAGTATTGTTTTCTTCAATCTAGTCCTTTTTTGGTATTCATTACTTAGAAAAAACAACAGCTCTGACTCTACTGAGAGCTGCACTATAAACACTGGCTTGTTTTATTTTGTGGCCTTGAGTTACCTTTGATTTAAAAAAAAAAAGTACTCTGAAATTCACACACCAAAGGGGACAATTCTAAAGCATTTCAGTAATTAAAAACAACCCTAGTTACCTGAAATGTATGTAAATTCCTGGACTAAAAATCATACAGGGCTTGCAATATTAAGAATGGTTACAGCATTAAAGAGGTAGCAAAACCTTTTTAAAAAGAAAATTTCCAACCCATAATATACATATTACCATATACTCAAGTAATCTCATTTGCATTATGAATAAATGTTGGCCACACCCAACTGTTCTGTACATTTCCCAAATCTGTCATTTCCTTTGTCCCCCACTACTAAAACTCTGTTCCATGTTCTAATTATTTCCCACCTTGGTTATTGGAAATTCTTTTCTGGTCTTCCCTTATTTGCCAAGAGTCCTCATTTTCCTACTTCAATTCTTTCCTAATCCCCCACCTCCCCATCTACTGTACAAGGACCACAAACAGTATGTTACCATCCTAGACAAATATCACTATCTACTTGGTGTGCTGATTGCAATATACCTATGCACACCTTCCACTGAAAATTCTCTATGGATGGGACATTTTAATATTTATATACTAGTGTAGCACTATGCAGAGTGAAGGAAATTCTAAGATGAAACTGTAAAGTGATGTTTCATTTGTTTCTTTTATCCAGGTATTCCAGGAGCCTGACATCAGTGGGTGACGATAGGTAAACCACACACTATACAGATTGCTACAATAACCAAAACTGCTAAAAACTGATCACAAGTTAAAGATGAGTTGCAAGGTTAAGGTGCATGTTTAAGAAAGCATGCCAGATAAGTCACCAGTTTTGTTGGAAAAATTATTTGCTATTTTATAGCAGTCACAATAACCTAAACTAGATGAAAACAACAAGAATATTTTACATACTTCTCAACTTCATGCCACTACCCATAGGGAAGGGCTGTGTGCAATTAAAACATCCAAGGGCTGGATTTGCCTTCACTCACACCAATTTTATATTTAGAGTAACTGCTTAAATTCAAACCTGTGTATCAGGGAGGAGAATCCAGCCCCACGTCTCCTCCTCATCCCCATTCTCTCAAAGTAGCAGCCCATGTATGAGTATGTGACTTTATGCCAGCACTGAAAAAGCACGTTCCCCTTTATACAGGAATGATATTTCAGGCTTAATTTGGATTAACTCACTTGGTTGAATAATCAGTTGTGTGGCCCCACATGGGAAATAAAACTTTCTAGTCAAACAACCATTATTTGAGACACAATTTGCATGAACTCTTCACTTCCCTCTTTGTTCTACAATGCACTGTGACTGTGCTATGTTTAAATACACACACATACACACAATTTTTTTTTAATGGGTCTGCGAAGTTCATGCTGAATTAGTCAGTTGTGTGTGGGGCCAGTTTCCATGGTTTTCAGCAGACTGTTGGTCTTCAGAAACCAGGGAAAATATTAAATAAATCCCTAAGAAAAACTGATTACATCAATTAAAATTAAAAAAAATCGAAAGAGAGGTAACTTTAATTTTTTTATAAGATCAGATAGCCTTTGAAATGCCATATAATATTCAGTACATCACTACACTACAGACTGAAATTATAAACAGATTAGAAAGGTTTGAGTGATTGATAAAATGTATATCAGAAAATAATTATGAAAAACTATCCCTGTAAGCTCTTTGAGGCATGGAATGTCTCAATGTGTTTGTACAGCATGTAATACATGGGGTCCCAATATCAGGTAGGATGTACAAGTGTTACTGCAATACAAATTATTAGTAATAAGTCATCCATCCTCCTAGGGCCTTTAAGGGATTTAAATTGATTGCACCCTTCTGAAAAAAAGTACATCGTATGCCAGAAAAAAATGTATATGAAACTAGTGGAAAGACCTGCAGTACCTTTAATGTAAACATGACACCTCTGAACCATGATTTTAAGTAGTAGTACTGGGAGACTCTCTCCTAGTTATAGTCTGAAGTAGCAAACACTGATTAGCTCGTTTCAGCAGAAAGGTTGCTGGTGCCAAAGCAGATGGAACATTGGGTAAAAAGTGGATGGGGAGGTACTGTAGTCTTTATATTTCTGCCTTGAGAAGAAGCAAAGTCTATTGTGATATTTAGCTAAGAGAATGAGACGCACAAGCCTCACTCTTCTCCACAGAGAGGTCAGATACTATACAGTATTTACATAACTAATGATGACAAGTTAATGACCTTTTCTGATCTCAGCTGTAACAAATTTTACATCTGCTTAAATGAGAGGTGGCCAGCATCAGAAGGAGCAAATGATAACTCTTTTCTAAATATTTTTTCCTCAGCAAATTTAATAGTGATGCAAAACTGAAAAGTGTAGTAACTAAACCAAGAAGAATACAAATAAAGAATATATAAACACATTTCTCAATGTTTAGATTACGGATACATCATGACTCCAGTAAGCAGCCAGGAAAACCAGCAAATACAGGAAAGTGGCCAACACTCCTTTATCCAAAGATGTGAGGGCTTGGCATGCTACTAAATATATTTATTTCAGTTTAAATGCATCTCTTTGTGATAGCCTCCAGATCAGCATGGCATGAAACAGAATATACAACTCATATTCAACTGATGCTCCATGGAAGGCAGACATAATGAAGCAAAATGCATTCACTTCTGATTTTCCAAGAGCACCCTTAATTTAATTTTTTTATTTTTTTGGTGCTTCATACAGAAAACCCATGTAAGATGCCATAAATACAGAGTCATCACAAGGGGAAGACATTCTTATACAGGGAGCCACTTTAGATATTTGAGTTAATATTCTTAACACTGCATGGAAAACAATATTTTACTACTACTCAAGTGCCTCCAAATTATAGCACATGTGGTGCCAAGACTATACAATGATGTACCCATTATAAAGATATACTGTGACAAAGTTCCTCCTCTGCCTTGGTGGGTCCTGCACTTATTGGCGGATTTGCTCGCCTCAGAGATTTACGGCAGCCCACAGTTTGATCACTTTTGCTAGAGGCCCAAACCTGCTGTTCACTCAGCTAACCTCATCACTGGCCAGCATGAGGAAAGGGAGAAGAATAATCCCTGCAGTCTCTGCTGACTCACCTAGTGAGTCTGGGGACAGGCCAGACACCTTCCCCTCTGGTGGGACCCACAGTCCAGGTCAACTCCTTTTGTATCAAATAGGGAGTTGAGGGGATGGGGGGAACCGGGGCCCAGCCTCTACTCCGGGTTCCAGCCCAGGGCCCTGTGGATTGCAGCTGTCTACAGTGTCTCCTGTAACAGCTGCATGACAGCTATAACTCCCCGGGCTACTTCCCCATGGCATCCTCCGAACACCTTCTTTATCCTCACTGCAGGACCTTCTTCCTAATAACGCTTGTACTCCTCGGACCTCCAGCAGTACGCCTTCCCACTTTCACCTCCTTGCGTGCCTCTTGCTCTCAGCTCCTCGCACGCTCCTCACTAATTGAAGTGAGGTCCTTTTTAAACCAGGTGCCCTGATTAGCCTGCCTGTCTTAACTGATTCTAGTAGCTTCTTAATTGGCTCCAGGTGTCCTAATTAGTCTGCCTGCCTTAATTGGTTCCAGCAACTTCCCGATTGTTCTGGAACAGCCTGTTATCTTACTCAGGGGAAAGGGACCTGCTTAATCTGGGGCTAATATATCTGCCTTCTATCACTCTCCTGTAGCCATCTGGCCTGACCCTGTCACAATACATACAAACATAACTGTTAAAATATACAAGGTGAGGCTGAAAATTAAGCTAATACAAACACAGCATCTCCCTGATACTCTGTGTACACAGTTCTTATATTCCCAGAGAGCAACTTTGGATTTAGTTATTTGCTCCTCCTTTCTGGTAGGAACATTCAAAATATTGGAAAGTTATTTTTATCCTTCCTTTTTAACATGTTTTTATTGTATAGTTTTTAACATTCTTGCAGTTTTAGGTGTTTTCATTAAGCTACCAGAAGGTAGTTTCTTCTTTCCACTGCATTTCTAATACATGTGTTTTCAATTATTCTTTGCAGTATTCAACTATTCCTAAATTGGTTACGTTATTTGTGGTATACTGTCGAGTTCAACTAATTTCTTTTGCTTCATAACGTTCCCACTCATATCTTCTATATTATTTCACATGAATTTGTGCTATTTTCTGAAAGGGTCTTACAGTTATCAAATAATTATTAATTTCAAGGGAAATAAGAAATCTCTTATTTTTATGTGTGGGTTTCCAATAGACAAATAATGAATATTAAAATCCATCACAAAAGTAATGTCTACTAGAGACAGATCTAATTTTGCCATTTGGACAAATATTCTTTAATATTTATAATAAAAATAACAACAAACAATGCAATGGTTAGAGCAGGAGTCAAAACTAATGATTAGAACAGGAGTTGGTAGCCAGGAATAGGAGCCCAGGGTTGAGCCACAGTCAAGAGGCCGGATGCCAGAGCCAAGGGTCAGAGTCAGAAGTCAGAAATTGAAGCCAAGAATCTGATCCGGGTTACCTGGAGTGAGGCAAGGTGGGATCCAAGGCAGAAGCAAGGTTGGGTCCAAGGAAGGAGCAGGGCTGGAAAGGCTGAAAAAAGGCAGGAGCAGGACTGGAACAAAGTGGGAGCAAAGGCTAGGAACAATTAGGCATAGAAGCTATCATAGCCACTGGCAAATGCTTTGAGCAGCCATCAAGCTGCTACTGCTTGGCTTAAGAGCTGCTCTGTTGACTCTTCCCATTGAGTGGGTGGTGTAACCAATCAGGCAAGCTACTACAGGCCAGCTATGCTCATATTCCCGGAGACTGGCTTTGCTGCACGCTCTGATTCCTGACATTCGTGACTGGAGATTGTAAACAGCCGTGTCCACACATCCACACCTGCGCAGAGTCGTGCCTCATAATCTCAGGCAAGTGCATATAAGGAGGAGGGAACCTGCTGCCATTCCAGTTCCTGGAAGATTCTGCAGCCAAGAAAAAGGAAGGCCGGATGTGGAGCACCCACAGGGACAAAACTTCTCTAAGAACTCAAGTTACTGCACAGGTAAGGAACCTCTTCATCTTCTTTGAGTGTATATCCTGATGTGTGCTCCATCATAGGAGACTCTCAAGCAATTTCTCAGTGTGGAGGCAGGTGCTGAGGTGGCAAATCCAAGACAGTCTGGAGGACTGCATCACCAAAGGCAGTGTCAGTCTGGATGCAAATGTGATGCCATCACATTTGCAAATGTGTGAACTAAGAACCAGGTTGCAGCCCTGCAGATTTCCACGAAGGGAACATACTTCAGGAGTGCTATTGAAGTGGACTGAGCCCTAGTGTAATGGGATTATGAGGAAGATGTATCCATCAGCTTCATAGTAGGTCAAGATACAACCCATAACTCACTTGGATAGCCTTTGAGTGGAAATTGGCAGTACCCAGGTCCAGATCTAGGATTTTTGCCACCCCAAGCAAAAAAATGTTTGGCCACCCCAGCTTTTTTTTGTGCCCCTCCCGCCCCCCACTCCTCCCCAACTCCGCCCCTTCCCAACCCCTTCCCCAAATCCCCGGCCCCATCTCCTCCCCAGGGCGTGCTGCATTTCCCCCCCATTGCTTCCTGCGGCTCCCCCCCTGCAACCCCCCGCCCTAGCTCACCTCTGCTCCGCCTGCTCCCCTGAACATGCTGCCACTCCGCTTCTCCCCCCTCCCTCTCAGGTGAGGGAGAGGCACCACGTTCAGGGAGCAGGTGGAGCGGAAGTGAGCGAGGGTGGGGGGGGGAGCGCAGGACATAATGGGGGGGTAGAGGAACCACTCCCTGCCCCAGCTCACGTCCGCTCCACCACTGCTGCCTCCCCCGAACGTGCCACCGCTTGGCTTCTCTCTCCCTCCCTCCCTCCCTCCCAGGCTTGCCGCGCGAAACAGCTGTTTCGCGTACGGAAAGCCTGGGGGGGAAGGGGAGAAGTGGAGTGCTGGCGAGCTGGGGCACATTTCTAGGGGCAGCATGGACGGCGCCGGAATGCTGCCCCTAGAAATATGCCGCCCCAAGCACCTGCTTGTTTTGCTGGTGCCTAGAGCTGGCCCTGGCAGTACCTTCATCCTTTCAATAAAGGATACAAAGTCTTGGGAAGGCCCTAAAGGTCTTAGTCCTGTTGAAGTAGAAGGCGAGGGCTCTCGACATCCAGTGTGTGGAAACTAGCTTCCTCTCTTGAGGTATAAGGCTTTGGATAAAATACCGGTAAACAACTCTCTTGGTTGATATAAATTCCAACGAGAGTTTAGGGAGGGATCTAGGATGGGGGCACAGTGTGACCCTGTCATGGTAGAAGATAGGGTATGATGAGTGCCCCAAGTTCTTCAATTCTTTTGGCAAGGTGATGAGGGAGAGGTGGAAGAGGAACAGGTAGTCATTGGCTCAAATGGGGGGTTCCTCAAGGCACTGAGAACCAGATTAATGTCCCATGGAAAGGCGGGTTTCCGGACAGGGTGGAAATAAACTGTATAAACCCTTAAGGAAATTGGTTTTGGTTGGCTGAGCAAAGGCTAAAACTCCTTCTCTATGGGAGTGGAAGGCCATAATGGTAATCAGGTGTATTCTAATTGAACTCATTGACAGACTTTGTGTGTATAAGTCCAATAGGTAATCTAGGATCATTGAGAGGGGAGCTTCTGAGGCTTGAAAAGAGTGGTGAGAACACCAGAAAGTGTTTCCACTTTTGCAGGTAATTCTCACAAGTAATAGGTTTTCTGTTAGACAAAAGGATTGACTGAACATTGGCTGAGCAGTTTAACTCTGTGTCCGAGAACCATCTAGGAACCAAGCTTTCAGGTTCAGAGATGAAAGGCTGGGATGGATCAGGGCGCTTGAGCTCTGTGACAAGAGATCCTCCATGAGGGGAAGGCAAAGAGGGATTGCCACAGAAAGATGAAGTAGAACCACACTTGTCTCGGCCACAAGGGTGCTATCAGTAAAGCCCTTACCCCTTCTTGTCTCAGTTTGAGCGAGGTCCTGAGGATTAGAAGTATAGATTGGTAAGCATACATTAGGACAGAGGGGTAAAGGTATTAGTAAGACATCTCCCAAGGAATTTGGCCATATCCTCCTCTGGAGCAGAGTAGGTGACATTTTTAATTGGTTGAAGTTGCACTGATCGAAGGTCTACTTTTGGCAGGCCCCTGATCTGGAAGCTGCCATGAAACAAATAGAGTCACTGAGCTCCCACTCATGTTCTTGATGGAAGTTCCTGCTCAGGGAGTCTGGAATTGCATTCTGAAGGTCTGGCAGATAAATCACAGAGAATTCTATGTGATGGGAGGTATACCAGTTCCACAGCGTTAGCGATTCTTCACATAAGGACTGGGATCCTTTCCCCATTGTTGGTTTATGTAGTAAATATCTGCCCTGTTGTCCAACATTACCCTGACATGCATAATGGACTGCCTTTAGTTCCAGGATATTGACGTGGAGTGATATCTTTTGTGAGGACCATTTGCCTGTGCCATGGAACCCTATAAGATGCACCTCCCAACTCAAGAGAGGTGCATTATGAGGATTTTTGAAGGTGACAGATGTGAGAATGGGATTCCTCCACAGACCTTTGAAGGATCTTTCCACCACCTGTTAAAGTCTAGTACCTGTGGAGGCACAGTGATTCATTTGGAGAGACTGTGTTGTTTGGGGTGTATGTAGTCATTAGCCATGCCTAAAGACACTGAGATGCAGTCTTGCATGTGGCCTAATGAATATGGAGGCCAACAAATGGCCCTGGAGTTGTAGTCAGGTCTTTGCAGTTGTTTGTGGGCTGCTGTAGAGTAAAGATATAGCACAAAGGAATAAAAAAAAGAACACAAAGCCATTTTTCACCTTTGCAAGTCATTCTTAATATATCTGCTACACATGCACACTAACTTAGCATTTCTGTGGGAAAAAGCAACTAAATACTTTAGTTTTTTTCACCTGTCATAATTACTGAGAGGTTAGAGAGCCCCATTTTTAACATTAAATTGGGGAAAACTGTTTTGGAATTTTAGGAACTATTTGAAATCTCTTATCCAATTTAAGAACCTAAATCTATTCCCATTGAAGTTGCTGGCAGGATCCCAGTGACTTCCATGGAAGTCGGATTTGGCTCCAAATACATTTTATCCCAGTTGTGTAAAAGAACCAAAACTTTAAAAACTGTCTCCTAGGTTCCTTTCCATTTTCAGTCTATTTTGAGTTTTGTACAGTATAGAATTATAAATGTCTGTCATTGGGTAGTTGTGAAAAAAACACTAACAGAAAGTGTTATTAAAATTTCAAGGACAATATGTGAGATGAATATATTTAAGATGCAGAGATAATCTTTTTAAAAATTTTTTAAACTGCAAATTGCCATGTCACACCACTACAAGATGGCTATAAAAGTCATTTTTGCCATTCTCTTGCAACCCACCCAAACAGATCAGCAGGAGGAGATGCCATTATCTGTAATGGGGAAAAAATGAAGCAATGGGGGGAAAGAACGATGTTTTAGCTTTAAAAGTAAACCACAAGCTGACTTTTTCATTTTCCCTAAGTAGCTGGTTGAAGGTGCTGCCAACGAACCATTCCTTTTAAATAAAAAAAATCATAATATTTATGCCATCAGTTTACGACTCCTTCTGCAGACAGTCTCTTAGTGGAAAAGCATCTCATTACTGATTATTTCCTAGCTAACGTTAAAGCCAACTAATATGCAGACTTCTCAGACAACATAATAGACAGCAAGTGACATAAGAAGCAGCTCATATGAACACCACACTGTCCTCCAGATGAGATGTCAAATTGAGGTCTCTTCTGCCTGTAACGGGTAGAAGTTAAGATCCCATGGTATTTTTCTCATTTAGGTTTTATTTGATATGATTTAAGACTGTAACACAGTACATAAAAGAAAACAAAAATATGTACTTCTCAGAAAGAGCATCCTGGGCCAAAATACTCTTTTCCTCAATAAAACAAGTTCTCATGTTCAAGACTGTACGTGAACAATTGTTGAGCACATAGTAGTTGATATGTCTACCTATAAATTGACTGCACTACCGGTATAACTCATTACTATTAGTGTACATGAATATGAGAGGCCCATTAGAGTAACTATTATATTTTGATATTTCTATCTAACGCACCCCCCCAAATATCTAAACACAAAACTAGTAATACCGATTTCTATCATTAAAAAAATAAACAACTTGAGCCTTTTCTGTGCTATTGCATTTACATTCAAATAATTTTCCTGCAGACTATGAGCCGTATCTTAACATTCATCTAGATGGAATGCCTACTGAAGTAAATGGAATTTTATTCAAGAACCAATGGCAGGATATGGACCAAGTAAAATTATATTGCTCTGTAAGCTCTAGTGACTTGAATATCTGAGGAAATATAGCACTGTTTGATTTGCTAAGGGCCACACATTCCAATGTGCCACTTTGGATTCTGTATTCATGTTTTATTTCAGGAAGTAATCTTCCCAATTTCATGAAAAATCTGGGTCTCAAAATAGAGTGTATGGACAAAATGGACTGACAAGAGAACTGTAAACTTCGGGGGGGGGGGGGGTGTGAGGTCTGTGAGCTGTACATCTTGATTTTTATTTATTTATTGCAGAATAGAAATGCTTAAAAGCTGAGAAAGTGCTATCAGTGGCAATACCTGTGATTAAGATCTATATTCAGGGAATTAAATATGAACCTTACTTCAGGTTTCCCTACATATGCTATTGCAATTTAAGGACCCACCTCCAATATATACATTTAATGATAAACTCTGTCAAATGTTTGAAAGGGATAAAAGTGGCTTGGGTAAAGGATACAGGCCAACAAATAAATCATATATACTGACTGGGGAGGATTTACAGGAATATAAAAATATTCACAGAACTGATCTCCAGTTTATACTACAAAAAGTTTGTGTGAAGCAAGAAAGAGAGATAATGTCAATTGCTGGACCTATGGAAAGGAGATCTGCTTTTTTTGGTGGTTATGCTCAACAGTACAATTATCTTGGAAAGAAGTTAAGAACCATATACAGGCAGTCCTCAGACTTATGACACAATTGGTTCTTGAAAATTGCGTCGTAAGTCGAAACGTTGTAACGTGGAACCGCAATACATTCCATTGCAGGACCGAGCGTTGTAAAGTTGAAACCAATGGGTCGTAAGTCGATTATCAGGATGTCAATTCAGAAACATCATAAGTGCCGTTCACTGTAAGTCAAATGTAGTAAAGTCGAGGACTGCCGTAATTATAATGCAGGACAGTACTATCCCAAGCAAAATGAAACCTTTCATATGCACACTTCAAGTGTTTCAACTTTAAGCAAGTTGCAAAAAAAAGTGTTTTTTTTTGTTTATAATACACACACACACACACACACACACACACAGATCTATATTAGTTGCTAAATTGAATATTTTGAAAAAAACGCAAAACAGCAAAAGTTTGAATATAGCTGAACAGTATTCTGGGATTAGTCAACTGGTGAACCTGAAAAGAATCTGATACTGTTTGAAAGGGGAGACTGGGGAGCTTAATAGAATTAATTTTTTAAAATATCTTTAGTTATAATAATCATGTCTTTAAAAATGTACTCACTAGGGGCAAGTGGACCATTTTCTTTATCACTGAAGAGAACTGGCTGCAGCAGAGTGAGTGTAAAGCTCACATAATTCTGCTGAGTTTCACTGAGCAGTGAAAAATCCTAAATTTCACTCAGCACCTGTAGGACACAGACTCAATCTTCAATCACTGCCTGAAATGTTCAGCAGGAGACCCGTGATTGAAATCAGACTAAAATCCCATTATGGAGGACCAGCAGATGGAAATTAGGGTTGTCAACTGTCTAATCGCAACCGGGAGATTGAGGCCGATTCCAGGAGACTCCCGGGCAACGTGGGAAGGTTAGCAACCCTAAGAAATGCTTGAAATCTGGTCAGTTTCAGTGCTGTGTCCAGAATGAGGTTACTCACCTTTTGCAGTAACTGAGGTTCTTTGAGATGATTGTCCCTGTGGGTGCTCCACTTTAGGTGTCTTGGCGCCTTGCTCTTCTTGTCAGAGACTTGTCTGTGCATGTGGGCAGTGCCCCAGTTGCCTGTGCATGTGTGGCAACCGTCTCATGCCGCTCCGAGCAGCTAGCCCACGAGCGCAGCCAACTGCCACCCAGTTCCTTCTCTACCCCAGAGGATCGAGCCAAAACTCCGAAGTAGAGGAGAGGAGGGTGGGTAGTGGGAAGGGGGAGGCAACCTTGCATATGTAGTGTGGGTGTAGGATTACTTTGTCCTTGAAGAATGTGGGATAAGGTGGATGAGCCATTAGGGCACCCAACTCTCCCACACTTTGTGCTGATGTGATAGCTACTAGAAAGGCGACCTTCATGGATAAGTGTACAGATGAGCAGGTCGTTAGCGGTTAAAGGGTTTGCCCATGAGGGCACAGAGAACAAGGCTGAAGTCCCACATAGGGTCGTGTCCCTTAATGTGGGGTAACTGTTCTCTGTATTTTCAAGAAAGTGCTTAGTCAGTGGATGGGTGAAGACAGTGAATCCATCAACCTTGTCGTGAAAGGTGGTGATGGCTGATCAGTGCACTCTGAGTGAGCTAGTCGAGAGGCCAGATTTTTTGAGTGTCAATATATAATCAAGGTAATCAAGGTGGGCAACGGGGCCAATTGTGGAATGATTTGCTTGTCTCAGCACCAGATGGAGAATCTTTTCCACCTCTGTGCATATGTTTTTCGTGTGGAGAGATGTCAGCTGTTAAGTAGCATGTTTCGAGTTCTGTCATTCCTGGATTAGCCATGCCTTGAGGTGAAGTGTTGGAATGTTGGGGTGATGGAGGCATCCTATTAGTCGGTGAGGCAGGAGGGAAGCTTTTGTAATCTGACAGCCATCTAGATTAGGTATAGGAACCATGTTTGTCTGGACCATGTTGGTGCAATCAAGATAACTCTGGATTTATCTTGTCTGATCTTGTGTAGGGCATGACTCAACAGGGTGGGGGGAAGGCATACAGGAGCAGGGCCTCCCATTTGATGAAGAAGGCATCTCCAAGAGAGTTGTGTCCCAGTCCTGCTCGGGAGCAGTATTGTGGGCATTTGGCATTGTGGGTCCTCTAGGGACCATCGGCCCCGGATGGTGTTGTCAACCAAGTATGCCCCTCATCCCACCAGAGAGGCGACCGTGGTGATAGTGATTGATGGGGTTTCCCTTCGGAAGGGAACACCTGAGCAGACATTTGTTTGTTTTGTCCACCATGTGAGTGAGTCTTTCACTCTGTTGGGCATTGTAAGCCGTCTGTTGACCTCGTGTCTGTGAGGAATGCATACAGTGCATAGCCAGGTTTGTAGACATCTCATATACAGCCTGGCATGTTTCACGATAAACGTGGTAGCCAACATGTGTCCGAGAAGTTGTAGGCATGTTCTGGCGGACATTTGTGGGCTGTGTCTTATTGTTGTGATTAGGTTTGTTAAGGCAAGAAACTGTTGTTGGTGACGCAGTTGAGGTGTGCTCTGAAAAGTCCAGTTGTTGGGTTGGGGTCAGGGTGGGTTTCTGTAGGTTAGTTTGTAACCCTATGTTGATAAATAGGCTTCGAATGGTGTGAGTGGCGTGAATTGCCTCGCCTTATATCGGTGCTTTTCGCAAGCAGTCGTCTAGATAGGGGAATATGGTCACACCCTGCTTGCGTAGATATGCTGCTGAAACAGCCAGTACTTTGGAAACAACCCTTGGAGCCGTAGAGAGGCCAAAGGGAAGTACCTTGTATTGGTACTGTAGATTGCCCAGAGTGAATCGTAGGAATCTCCTGTGCGCTGGGTGGATAGTGACGTGAAAGTAAGTGCCCTGTACGTCGAGGGCAGAGAGCCAATCTCCTTTCTTCAATGCCAGAAAAATGCTTTCTAGGGTTACCATCTTGAAGTGCTGTGTTCTCACGAATTTGTTCAGTTTGCGTAAGTCCAGAATGGCTTCCATCCGCCTGTTTTTTTCGGAGTGAGAAAGTAATGTGATCAGAACCCCTGACCCCTGCGCTGAATCGGTACTGGTTCCACAGCACCTAATTGCAGGAGATGATGTATTTCCTGCTGTAACAGGTACTTACGAGATGGGTCCCTGAAGAGGGATGTGGAAGGGGGCTGGGAGGTGGAATGGAAAGAAAGGGGATGGAATAGCCTTTCTGTATAATTTCCAGAACCCACTTGTCTGTGGTGATGGTTCTCCAGACTGGGTAAAAGGATGTAAAGTGGTCCCCAAATGGGCTAGAAATTAAAGGTGACTCTGGAATTGGAGAATGTAGGCCTTCGTGTCCTCAACCAACACTTCAAAACATTTCCCCAGAAGTGGATGGCTGAGTCATAGATGACCACTCCTGTGTCTGACGGCGTCTCGTCTGATGCTGCTTATGGTGTTGATCATAATGCGTTGAGGCTGAGTGTATGGGGCAGGATGGAATACTTGGTTGCAGAATCTGCCCTGTTTCTTTTGTTTGCCGGGATATAGATTCCAAGTGTCTTTAGTGTTGCATGGGAGTCCTTCAGGGTGTGTAAGGAGACGTCCGTGTTCTCTGCAAACAATTTTTGCCCCTCAAAAGGTAAGTCCTCTACTGTCACCTGAATTTCCTGGGGAAGCCAGAGAGATGCAGCCATGAAGCCCTCCACATGACAATGGATGTGGCGATGGAGCGGGCCACCGTTTCAGCAGAATCCAGAGAAGCCTGCAGGGAAGTTCTGGCGATGTAAAAGATGACATCTGAGAAAAAATGTGTGTGTACTTGGCCAGTAAGGCAGAATAGTTTGCTATGTGAAACTGGAGGGTTGCCAATGAATAGGCTTTCCTGCCGAAGAGGTCTAGGAGTTTCCAATCTTTATCATCGGGGGTGGTTTTGGTTTGATGTTGCTTCCCCCTTTGATTAACTGCCTCTACCACCAATGAGTTTGCAGTAGTGTGGGTAAAGAAAAACTCAGCTCCTTTAGCCGGCACATAGTACTTCTTGTCAGATCGCTTACAAGAAAGTGGGGCCGTAGCTGGAGTCTGCCATATGGTTTTTGCTTGGTCCATGATGGCAGCATTAATGGGTAGTGCTTGCAATATATCTGTCGAGTCTCTGGTAACTCAGCCAATGAGATGTCTAATGAATCAGCTATTCTTATCAACAAATCCTGAAAGGATCTGAAGTCATCTCGTGATGTGTGGGGAGGTGGCATTATTGTTTCGTCCGGAGACGAAGTCGGGATGCGGGTAGGTGGGAGGGTGTCACTCTCCAGCCTGTCCGCAGATTCTTCAGCTACATCCTCCAGCAGTACTGGAGAAGCTGGAGCAGATGGTGGAGGCGATCGCTGTGTCCTGGACCCAGGTGGATTGCCTGGCTGGATGTTTTGGACTCTGTATAATGCCCAGGGGTCCCAGTATGCACTGTAGTGGGAAGGCCATGGGATGGGGCACCAATTTTGGGCGTTGCCAGGGGGTTACCCTGTGGCCGAGCAGGTCCAGGTTTAGGAGAGGAGTGGTGAGGTGTGCTCACTCCTGTCTCCACTTCCTCTTCTTCATCACTGGAGAGAGGAGGTGCCAAGCCAGCGGGTGTAGTGATAAAGCTTGGCCCTGACCTGGCCAGCGTGCCAAAGAGCGGAGTTCCCAGTGTAGAAGCAATGAGTAGGTCTGCATGGGTGACAAACTGTTGCAGTACCAGAAGACTCGGTGCTGGCAGTGCAGGCAAGCTTAGTCTGGGAACCAGAGGAAGTGTTGTCGGTGCCGCAATTGTGTCATATTTTGTTGGTGTAGCAGGTGGCATCATAGTGCTGCTCTGTGCCTGAGGTTTCTGTTTCCTCAATGCCGAGCTATGACGTTTAGTTTTGCTGCTATGAGAGCGAGACCGCACAGGGTCTTTTGCTCCTCGGGATGTCTCAGTACCGGAAGGTCCCAGTGCCTTGTGGTCTGGTGCTCTGGGTGCTGTCAGTACCGGCGTGGTTTTTGTGGTCGGGGACCATGTTTTTGGAGGCAAATCCCAGTGTGGTGAGGAATGAGACCATGTTTGTGGCTTTGTTAGGACCCAGGGTCCTTAGCAGCCATTTTTACAGAGGACTCCATATCAGAGGCAGCTGAAGGTGAGGACTTGCAAGGAGATGTCCTGGACTAGGGGTCAGAGGTGGGTTGGAGGGATCTCTCCATCATTAAAAGTTTTATTGGAGGTCCCTTGCCTTTCTTGTTCATGCTGTGAGTTTCTTGCAGTGGGGACACTTTTGGGTAACGTGTGTCTCCCCCAAACAACGGACACACTGCGAGTAGCCGTCTGTCACTGGTATTTAGAGTTTGCAGGTCAGACAGCATTTGAAACCCTGAGAGCCAGGCATGTCTGAGAGACTAGCTGAATGAAGAATGGGAATGGTCCCAGTCTTCAGCAGCTGCCCACCTGAGGCAGGGAGAAAAACAGGAAAGTTTTTTTTTTTAAACGTGAAAATGAAAGAAAAATGAACAGAGAGATAAACAATGAGGAACATTTACTGAGAAAAGGGCAGAGATCAAAGGAATATGAAAGTAGATAAGGGCGCTGATGTTGTTCCAACCAAAACTGAGAGCAACAGAGAAGGAACTGGGTGACAGTTAACTGCGCTCATGGGATAATCACTCGGAGTGGCGCGAGCTGGCTGCCACGCATATGCCATCAACCAGGGCACTGCTACCACAAGTCTCCACCTAGAAGCGCAGGGCACCAAGACGCCTAAATTGGAGCACCCACAGGGACATTCCTTGAAGAGCCACCTTTTGGTTAACCATGGAATTGGTCAATCTCATTTTGCTCCTGCTAGGAAAATTGTGACCAAAAACAGCAGAGGTGTGATGGAATCTGCACTGCATATGTAGCAGAAAGTGGACTTAGGGACTGGAGATAGCCAAAGGACACTTTTGCAAATTATGGCCTTCATTTCTATGTGACTTGGTACCTCATCTGTAAAATAGGGGTAATACTACTAGATAATACTACTCTGCTATCTCACAGCGGTGTTGTGAAGATAAATTCTATGATATTTGAGAGGTGCTAAGATACTACAGTAATGATCATCATAAGGAAATAAATAGTTACTTATTCAGTGCATGTTTTGAATGGTGTGCGATAATGAAGATATAGGACCACACATTGAATGAGGAAGATTAAAAAAAAATGGAACAATTGCATCAATCATAGAGTGCTGTTCATCCTGTGCGCTAATGAAGATGGGGGTCTCATGGAAAAAATAGTTTATGATCAGGTAATTGAAGACACTATTATAATGTATACTATAAGCCCAAGAGAACCCACTTAAGGTTATATAAGCAACCTTAATTCTGACATACCCTAATTTCTGAATGCGTTTTTGCAAGCATAACGTTCTTTTAATAGTTTTGATATGCAATTAATATTATCTGTACACACAATTGACATAATGCAAAGTTAGTTTTATCCTTAACTGCAGAGGGCTCAGCACTCCTCTCTAATGTAACTTGAACAATTACAAAACAACAGAAATCTGTTTTTAATTTTTCTTTATGTCCCTCTGCAGAGTCGGCTTTTTCCTCTGTTCTCCTCCTATATTTTAGCTCTTTAAGGATATTAGTGACCACTGATTACAAAAAGGAATGCAGTAACTGCTATAGGTTTCATACATGAAGTGTACTGCCAATCCCAACTCTCGGTCTCACATTTTGTGCTGGATTATTATGGATTTGTTCTCCCTATAGGTACTTTCTCCAACAGGAAACTTCCTTGTGTGTTATATTAAAATCCAGTAATTTTCCAGGATTTACCACAGTTCAGGATTCCAACTTCACCTGTGGTCCATATAGCTCCCCACTGTAATGATTAATCATGCCAACTAAGTGAAGAGCAATTTAAAGAATTCATTAGGTTCACTTATTTTATAGGAGAAAAACATTATATTTAAAGTAGATTTTCAATACTTCCTTTCTTGGCAAATCTGTGGAAGGAACAAAGAAAAAAAAGTTCCAGCCAAAAACTGGCATAACAATTTAATTTCTTCAAATATTGAAACCATTGTGGTGTCATTGTAATTGTGAATGAAGTACACAGAATTCATTTTTAAAAAATCTCTCTTACACATTGAAAAAAACTTTTGCATTCTAACTTTGCAAAATGTGCAGTGCTGTTTGGAGGAAACAAAAGGAAGAAAAAGTTCTGCCAGGGAAATGCATGCACTTTTGAAAGTTTCCCCCACCCTCCTTTTAAAATCTTTTTTGTTTTGCTAATATCTGGATAGACATTCAATGCTCAATCATTCTGGTCTTCAAATGACTTCAATAAAACTACTCATATGAGTACGGGCTGCAGGACTGCGCCCTCGGCTGTTTTTTGAACAAAGATTGCTGCCTGTATTTGGAATGCATTTATCTGTGTTGTTCTGTGAATAACTGTACATCTAGGTGGAAGTATAATGAAGCTTTGTGGTTTACAGAGACTGTGAATAGAAATGGGCAGGAAATAACAATATTACATATCTACCTACACATCAAATGTGATACTGTACATCATCTGCATAAAAAGGAATATCCTCTTCTGCATGTATTATGGGTTTTTTGCCTGTTGCTATAGTAATTTCACGGCTTTCTATCCTGGAGCAGCAATCTGAGGAGAGAGCCATCCAGAAAGAAATGGCTGATCCAACAATAATACAAACCCCTGTGATTGAGGACATTTTTTCATGTAAGCTAGCAAAATATAACGTTCAATGACAGACAAAGAAAAAAAAACAGGGTGTGTAAAAGCAAAATCAGCAGCAGATAAAAGCATCAGTTAACTTGGATTCACCACCTACATAACTTGACTATAGCGGTAGAAGTGGAGTACATTCTATCTATTTTCAGGAACTAAGCAGAACTTGACCCAGTACACAGAGGGTGAAATTTTTCAGAAATGCTCATTGTAGGCCAGTGCCCAATGCTTTTGAAAATCCCACCCCTACCCTATACATAGTGACTGTATGAAGGTAGGAATGGTTTAAAAATAGCAAAATTGTCCTTGGAAGAGATGTTACTGACACTATGACAAATTTTCTAAACTACTGACTTTCATCCTCAAAGGGTCAAAAGGATATTTTAAACAGATAATGTTCAAGAAAAAAAATAAGTATTTGTTTCATGAATAAATGACCTTCAATGGGCTTTAGAAAAATCCATGGCCTACAAACGCAACAGGCACTCATAATCTTACTTTCACCCAGTTTTTCTTTCAGATCTGTCTCTCAAAGCATTCAAACATACTATTCTCTTATTGCAGAGCCAGCCTTATGCTCTAGCCAGACGAACATGCTCTAGCCAGACTCATGGGTAGATAATGGCAGACATGGCAGAATGTCCATCTGCAGTAGAATGATAAGTTACTCTGGATGCTGAGGCAGTGAAGTTTCTTGTCTTCAGAAGGCATGTAGGGTTTCAGAAAAAGTACAGGTAAGAGTATCATTTGATTGGAGTGGAACTCAGAAACACTTTTAGCAAGAAATTTGTGGTGTAAGTTGAAGAGAAACCCTTTCTTTGTGAAACACTGTATAAGGAGGGTCTGCCATGATGGCTCTGAGCTTGCTGATCCTTGTAGCTGAGGTGATAGCTACTAAGAATGTCACCTTCATGGACTGGTGTGCCATGATAGAAGTCATCATGGTTTCGAAAGATGGACTAGTGAGCTTGCACAGGACATGGAAAAAGCCCCATTGTGGGGTAGGTTTAAGCACTGGTGGAAATGTCCTGATAAGGTCTTTCATTAATTGTACTGTAGCTGGGTGAATAAAGATGGACTATCCTTCTACCAGAAGGAGGAAGGCACTAATCACCGCTAGGCATACTTGTAGGGAACTAATAGAGAAACCTGAAGTCTTTAGGAATAGGAGATAGTCTACAACTGGAATACTTACAGTATCTGCAGTATGTTGGTGCCCAGGCTGAAAAGCATCTCCTTTTGGCTCAACAGCAGGTTCTAGTAGACTCTTTTCTACTCTGATTAAGGATCACCTAAATGAGGACCGAACCTGAGCATTCTATTTCTGATGCCATCCAAAAACCAGGCCATGAGATGGAGTGAGCCTGGATTGGGATGCTTGGTCTCACCCCTATCTTTGCCACTAGCTTCCCCTCATCTAAAAGAGACTGACATAGGGTCCTGTCCTCTTTGGGAAGCTTGTCTATGAAGTCTGCGAGCCTGTAATATGTATTAAAATCATATTTTGCTAGCAACACTTGGTAGTTAGCAACACAAAATTGCAGGCCTGTGGAGGAGGAGACCTTCCTCCCCAGGAGGTCCAGACTCAGAGCTTTTATCTACCAGGATGGGCTTTTGATAGTGTGACCTAGCCCTGGTGTCTGTACCACCAGTGAGTTGGAAGCAAAATGGAAGAATAAGCATTCAGTCCCTTTTGCAGGAATAAAATACTGTGTCTCTGCCCTTTTCGGTGTAGGGGGACAGGAAGCTGGAGTTGGTACTAGTCTGACCTCATTGCTGGGCAGAGCCACCTTACTCAGTCCCAGCTGCTACAAGATGTCCAGGAGCCGGTGTTGAGATCCTAGACCTCTTGTGATGGGATCTGTAGGTCACTGGCTAATCTTTGTAACAGCTCCTGGTACTGGCAATGGTCATCAGGCAAAGAAGGAGTGACTGCTTCGTCTGGGGATGATGAAAAGCCACCTTTGGAACGGTTGATACCTGCAGATCCAGTTCCAACTCCTCCTCCTTGTACACTGATGGAACCGGCTGGCGAGAGGGAGAAGAGCAGTACAACTCCTGAGAAGGGTCCAGATGCCTGCCATAAGGATCCCACAGACCCCAATAAGGCCAGAAAGAGGGATCTATCTGTTACAGGGAACCCCAAGGGAATAGGTACCCACAGTCCCTGGTGGTTGGATCATACCCAGTGGAAGGGTAAACATAACCTCTCAATAGTCTGTGGGGGCTCAGCTGCCTTTATGAAGATACCAGTGCAGCCATCTCCTCTGATTCATCCAAGTCTGAGAATCCATTGCTAGTGGCAGTGCTGTCAGTACTGGGGCACTCCTGCTGGATGTTTGATGGCTCCTGGTACAGTTATTGTAGGCTCCTCCTCCGGAATAAGGACATTCGTCAGGAGCTCTGGGCTGGAAAGAAGAGGAGACTGTGGATAAGGGAGGAATATATCCTCCGATGTTATACAAGTCTCAGTATCCCCTGGTGTCCGAAGGGTTCCTGCAGTTAAGTCTGACGCATCTGGTGTGCCCACAGCGACTGGACAGTCTTTAGATGGACCAATGATAGGTCCAGACTAGCACTCATAAACAGAACTGGAAAGTATCTATCCTAACACTTGTACCAAGGTGGACCGACAGAACAGGCAGCTCTTCCTTTTTATGTATCTTGCCCTCAGATCCGGGAGTCTTCATCAGAACCAGTTCCTTAGGTTCCGCTTGTGATGTCTCACCTAACCTGGACTTGCTCAGTGAGGAAGCATGTTCCTTAAGAACAATCCTCAATGGGGATCTGTCCTTATGCCCATGAGAGTGACCTCTACTCTCATTGGGAGCCCTGGAAGAAGAGTCCTTAGATTTAGATGTTGACGGTTATGCTCCAAGGAACACTCTTGGAGGGGCACTGCTAGACAGTTGAGGTTGATGTATGCGGGCTCTCCCTGGCCAAGGTGGGAGATGGGCCTCATAGCCTTCTCCACCAGGTACTTCCACAGGCAAAGCTTCTGGGCCTCTTGAGTTTTGGGTGGGAAGGAGCAACAGATACTGCACTTTGCAGAAACATGCACTTCACCCAGATATTACAGGCAGTGCTGATGTTCATCACTGATAGACATGGATCAAGAGCAGGAGAGGTGATTCTTAAATGCCAGGACTCCGGGCATAGTCCCAGAGCTGGGGAGAGGTTCCCCAAATGGAAAGCAAAAATATTCTACACTATACTATAAACTTTTTAATATTCACTACTAATCTAAGACTATTACCATTTACATATGTTTTCTATATACGTTATGCAACGAAGTGAAGGAGGACATGATTTGGACTCAGGCCATGAGGTGGTAAGAAGGAACTGTGGAGATGTTGACCAGCACTGCTCTTATACCATTGGTTGGGAGCATGAGGAGAGCTATTTGACATGTGTGGGCCAACAAACACTACTTTGAAGAACTTCTGGACTCAGGAGTATGACGGGCATGTCTACCCACATGTGGAACACATAGGGACCATAAATTAAAGAAGAAATGCCTCTTCTCCCTTTCAGAACCATTTGGGAGGTGGAAACACATCTCAGCACTGCTCTACATGAATAAGCATAGAGGCATGCAGTATGTGTATGTAAGGCAGGGGATGGAAGTGGTTTTAAAGAGAATGAAGGGACTTCCTTTGCAAAAAGATACATGACTTGAAAAACAAAAAAACAATGGATTGATTTGTAAGCCCTGTAAACTAGCATCCCATGATGTCACAAAAGACATCAAGCTCCAACAAATATCACAGGGATTTGGGGGCCTTGAAGAAAGGAAACTGAAGTAGTGGATTAAGAGTGGAAATTATCTTCCATTTAGATCATATTTTCACAGGAACAATTTATAATCAAAGCAGGACACTTCACGGTTGCATGTTGTGCAAGCAATATAATGCCTTCTCAAAGGATCACTGTGCAATGTGCCTGCCACAAAATGTTCTCAGAATGGTGCACATATAATTAAAGACATGGGTATGACATCACTCACAACTAACTCTGAGAGGCCATTTTACAATCAACAGTAAATGGAGTCTATGATGTAATAAATGTTAGTAGTTTTTATGCTGATCCAGAGGAATTTTCAAATACAGATGCCCCCTGACTTATGCAATTGTTCCATTCCGGAACGCCTTGCGTAACTTGAATTTTGCATAAGTCGGAAACATATACCCGTACGTGATGCAAAAATTTCCGCAACTCGAAAATCCTATTTCTGGCTTATGGGACTTTTTCTGTAAGTGCGAATTTGCGTAAGTCGGGGAGCGTCTGTACCAAATACCCTACAAAGATAGACAGACAGGAGTTGACGGCAAAAGAATTTCTATAAATGTACTCCCTATGGATACACACCAAGAAAGCTTACGGACTTACCCCATACTAACACGAGTCTATAAAACTTAAAGGCTTTCGCTCTTGGAGTCCCTATTTTGTTTAAACTGTATGCTCACAATTGGCTCCACAAGCAAAATACCAGTGCAGTTCCTTTCAGTTTAATATCCTTTCTATCCAGTAAATCAACAGGTTTCTCTATCTTACCCCAAATTAAAATTAAAATTAAAAATTAATTAAAAATGTCAGAAGATTGTATAAGGCATAATCCATTTGTTTTATACACACACTATTTAGAACATCGTATCTTGGCTTCACTAGAGTGGAGTTGGCCCTGCAAATAGCCTTGGCTCCAAAATTTATTTAGAGATGTCAAAGCCGAGGACACTTAGAAGCTAATATGCCAACCTACTGTTGGTTCCAGTCTATTCTGCCTTTTGCCTGTCACATTTAAACAAGTGGTATGAGGGAAACAGAAATGATACATGTGATAAATGGTAACTGACAAACAGTTTGAAGCAGAGCTTCAAATGACAAATAGAGGTAGGGTTGCCTCTAATCGCACAAAACCGAACACCCTTGCCCTGCCTGCTCCCTTACCCAAGACCCCACCCCCACTCAGTCCATCCCCCCTCCCTCTGTTGCTGGATCTCCCCAACCATCACTCACTTGTTCATTTTCACCAGGCTAGGGCAGGAGCTTGGGGTGCGGGAGGGGATGAGAGCTATGGCTGGGGGTATGGGCTCCAAGGTGGGGCCAGAAATGAGGGGCTCAGGGTGCAGGAGGGGGCTTGGGTCTGGGGCGGGGGAGGAGGGGTTTGGGGTGTAGGAGGGGGCTCCAGGCTGGGGGTGAAGCCAAGGGGTTCAGGGTGTGGGAGGGGGCTCCAGGTTGAGTCAGGGGGTTGGGAAGCAGGGGAGGTGCAGGCTCCGGGATGGTGTCTGGATATGGGAGGGAGTGCAGGGCTGGGGCAGAGGAGTGGGAAGGGGTGTGGGCTCCAGCTGGGAGTGCAGGCTCTGGAGTGGGACTGGGGATGAGAGGCTTGGGGTGCAGGAGGGGGTGCGAGCTCCGTGAAGGAGTTTGGGTGCAGGAGGGCGCTCCTTGCTGGGGCAGGGGATTGGGGTGCAGGAGGGGGTGAGGGCTCAGGGATGGGACCGGGGTTGAGGGATTTGGGGTGCAGGAGGGGGCTCCGGCCTGGGGAAGGTGGTTGGGATGCAGGAGGGTATGTGGGGTGTGGGCTCTGGGCAGCACTTACCTCGGGGGGCTCCCTGGAAGCGGCAACATGTCCCTCTGGCTCCTAGGCGGAGGCGCGGCCAGGCAGCTCTGCACGGTGTGCGCTCACTGCCTTTGCCCGCAGGCGTAGCCCCCGCAGCTTCCATTGGCTGTAGTTCCCGACCAATGGGAGCTGCAGAGCCAGCGCTAGGGGCGGTGCGCAGAGCTCCCTAGCCATCCTTCCGCCTAGGCAGCCGAGGGACATGTCGTCGCTTCTGAGGAGCCACATGGAGCCGGGAAGGTAGCCTGCCAGCCATGCCAACAGGACTTTTAATGGCCCGGTCAGCAGTGCTAACCAGAACCACCAGGGTCCCTTTTTTACCTGGCATTCTGATCAAAAACTGGATACCTGGCAACCCTAAATAGAGATCAAGCAAAATCTCAGTATTACCTAACTGCAGTCTTTTGATGTATATGGGTTCCTTCCCCACTCTGAACTCTAGGGTACAGATGTGGGGACCTGCATGAAAGACCCCCTAAGCTTATTCTGACCAGCTTAAGTTAAAAACTTCCCCAAGGTACACACTTTGCCTTGTCCTTGAACCCTATGCTGCCACCACCAAGCGTGTTAAACAAAGAACGGGGAAAGAGCCCACTTGGAGACGTCTTCCCCACAAATATCCTCCCAAGCCCTACACCCTCTTTCTTGGGAAAGGCTTGATAAAAATCCTCACCAATTTGTACAGGTGAACACAGACCCAAACCCTTGGATCGTAAGAACAATGACAAATCAATCAGGTTCTTAAAAGAAGAATTTAAATTAAAGAAAAAGTAAAAGAATCACCTCTATAAAATCAGGATGGTAAATACCTTACAGGGTAATCAGATTCAAAACATAGAGAATCCCTCTAGGCAAAACCTTAAGTTACAAAAAGACACAAAACCAGGAATATACAGTCCATTCAGCACAGCTTATTTTACTAGCCATTAAACAAAAGGAAATCTAATGTATTTCTAGCTAGATTACTTACTAACTAACAAAAGTTCTGAGATTGCATTCCTGATCTGTTCCTGGCAAAAGCATCACACAGACAAACCCTTTGTTTCCCCTCCTCCAGCTTTGAAAGTATCTTGTCTCCTCATTGGTCATTTTGGTCAGGTGCCAGTGAGGTTATCTTAGCTTCTTAACCCTTTACAGGTGAAAGGATTTTGCCTCTGGTCAGGAGGGATTTTATAGCACTGTATACAGAAAGGTGGTTACCCTTCCCTTTATTTTTATGACAATGAGGCTTTCTGAAACAAATCATTAATTCACCAACACAGCAAATATATAACAAAAATTACATCTAAAATGGATATTATATATTAATTGTAATATAGTAGCACCCACAGGTTCCAACCAACATCAAGGCCCTATTTATTGTAAGTGCTATAAAAACAACCCTGATCTGGAACTGTTTATTTATTTATCACTGAGCTGAAAAAGCTGTGTTATGTGACTGTGGGAAATATATCTGAGTATTTCTTTATGTTTCTCATCAGTAAAAGAAGAGGTTATCAGTCTGATTTTTTGGGTCAAAAATTATGCAGCTGATATTCTTACTCATCAGTTGGTAATAAGTGAAGCATTCTCTCACACGTTACTGACCAGGACCCCTATGCAAAAGAGTTGCTCTACTGGGAGTTTCAAAGTTAGCCGAATCGATTTCACATTAAAAAAAATAAAAGAGAAAGAAATCAAAGACCAGATCAAACATGGAGAGGTGTCAGATTCTTCAGAAAAAGTATTTTTCGAAGGCTGGGGAGAAATAGCCTTTTAGATTTTAGTATCTAATTATAATATTTTGGACCCATAAAATCATTCATAAAATATTTGACTTGGAAACTTACGCTTAATGTAACCACTAAAAAGATTACATCACCAGATCGTTGTTTTTTCTTTGCTAATAGTTTCATTAAAGATCAGAGTCTAAGATCCTTTTTTAAAGAGCTAACAGATGCTTAGTTGAAAATAAAAATGAAAGCACATTTCAGAGGCTCTCTAATCATTTAAAAAAATTAGATCAGTAAAAATAATTCTGTAGCAATCATATTGTCTTCAAAGCAATGCAGCAAACCATTCAGTGTCATAAAATGTTAAACATCTTTGCTGATATTAACAAAGAATAAGAAAAGGGCACTGGAAAAAAGCATACATGATGTAGTTCATTTGATACAATACTTTTTAAAATGTAAGTGAAACAGCGAGTAACATACTAAAATCCTTTTTTCCCCAATGCTATCTAAACTCATAGCCTGTAAGATTGCGAGTGCAAAAACAGATGGGTTTGGACAAGGAATATATTTTCCTGGCTGTAGAAACATAATATAAACTTACTGTATTTATATAAGGAAAATGTAGAACATTTTCACCTACATGTACACTAGTCTGTAATTAGTGGTTAAGCATGGAATCCTGACCATGACCCTTGACTACTAGTTTACAGTACACCTTAGCTGCATAAACTCACCAGAAGAAACTTATTCCTGCTGTAATTCCAATACTTTAAACAGATTTATACCAGGCATTACTTTGACCAATTTATTACATTTAGCTGTATTTTTTTTACCCTTAAACACAAGATTTTATAATAGGAAAAGACCAAGCTGATAAAAGAGTGAACACTGCATGATCTAAAACTGAGCCTAGGTTTGAGGTTGACTATATTCTGTGATTATGAAAGAAGAAAATTAAGTCAATTGGGAAATTCACTTTTACACTCAATACCCTCTCCCAAGCCACCATCTTCCTGTACTCTCACCAAGCCCTATAACCCTTAACTTCACTTTTGTCAAGGGATAGAATCATAGGGCTGGAAGGGACTTCAGGAGGTCATCACATCCAGTCCCTTGAGCTGAGGCAGGATTAAATATAGCTAGACCATCTGAGACAGATGTTTGTCTAATTTATTCTTAAAAACCTCCAGTGACAAGAATTCCACTACCTTCCTATGTAAGCTCTTCCATTGCTTAATAGTTAGATTCCCACACCCCCACAATATCTCACCTAAATCTCCCTTGCTGCAAACTATGTGAATTACTTCTTTTTCTACCCTCAGTGGACATGGAGAACAACTCACAACCATCCTCTTTATAATTACCTTTTACATATTTGAAGACTTATATCTCCCCTCAGCCTTCTCTTGTCTAGACTAACCATGACCTATTATTACAACCTTTCCTCATAGGTCAGGGTTTCTACTTCATATTTTTGTTGCTCTCCTGTAGATTCTCTCCACTTTGTTCACCTCTTTCTTAAAATGTGGTACCCAAAACTGGACACAGATGAGAACTCATCACTGCCAAAAAGAGTGAAACAATTAACTTGTCTTACATATAACACTCCTGTTAATACATCCTAGAATGACATTTGCCTTTTTTGAAAAATCACCACTTTGTTGATCATATTCAATTTTACATATTCAATATTACAATTCACTATAATCCCCAAATTCTTTTTCTGGAGTTCTGCTGCAAGGCAGTCATTCCCCATTTTATATTTACATGATTTTCCTTCCCATGTGTAGCGCTTTGCACTTGGTCTTTACTGAATTTAATCTTATTTATTTCAGACACATTCCTCAATTTATTGAGATCATTTTGAATTCTAATCCTGCCCTCCAAAGTGCTTGCAATCCTCACCACTTGCTATCATACACAATTTTCCCCCTTTTTATGAGTACCATTCTTTGTATTTTTTTGGTGTTTAAGTACCATTAGTAATGCACAATTTCAATATAAATCACAATTGTAACATTAATTAAATGCTATTTTTGTATTTAATATAGAATAAGCAGAAACATTAGTTAAATATGAAGTCAAGTAACATACAAGCTACACTTCAATTAGAGCTTAGAATGCCAGTGCTGTCTATATTAACACTGCTGCTGGTGGTAACAAAAAATCCTGGACAATGTCAGTGCCGTGATGGAAATTTGCAAGTGCATTTTCTAAAAGTCTTCAGATGTACATGCAGAGATACTGTGTATTAGCAGAATGCCCTCAACCATGATATTCACTCCCTCTGCTGGTCTGGCAGAGCCCAAAGGCTTGTCTAAAATGGTCTATTTGTCTGCACCAGAATAGAGTGCATTCCAGTGCACACTAGTGTGTCGCAAACTAACTGTCCCATGTGGACCCTTCTGGAGCACACCAAAAATTCTCTAGTGTGCATTAACTTGGTACTGTTTGAAGCAGGACGACAACAAGATCCACCAGGAAACTTTCAGTGTGTGCCAGCAGGATTCATACAGGCCAGTTAGTGCATAACATGCTAGTGCACACTAAAATTTACATCCCTCTGGTGCAAACTAATGCACTATGTAGTTGTGACGTTGCACCCCATAATTCTTTATGGAAATATGCTTATGAATGCATATATGACATAACTGGAATATGTTGTATGCTACATATGCCATGTAAAATATCTCTGTAAAAGTTATGATCTACTGAATATACTCATCCTATCTGTATGCATGTGTCATTTTTGTACTCGAAGTTATGAATATTGGCTGTGTACTTGCTTGAAAGTAGCCTTAGTAAAGATTTGGTCAGCTTCTTGAGAAAGAAATGTACAAATTAAGTGCCCAATCAAGAAGCACTTAGCTGACAATAGCTCTTGGAAGACTCCAATCCACATAAGAAGTCTTCCTGGAGACATTCAAGATATCATGTGGGCAATGGCTGCTGCCTGTAAAAACTGAGTCACGCATGGACGTGTGACTTGCCCATGTGACTCCAAAACTCCATCTTGGAGATGGATTTTGCATAGGAAAGAGGAGGGGGTCTCCACCCACAAGAGAGAGTCTATTTAAACCCCTGGGATGCCCCTCCATTTAGTCATCAGCTGGCTCAAGTGATAGCCTTCCCACCCCCAAAGGATACCTGAAAGAAACTGGAACAAAGGACAGTAATCACAGCAGTGCAAGTGATTGCTGGACCCAGACTAGAAGGAGCCTAGTCTGTAAAAGAAGCTTAATGGAACATCTCTGAGGGTGAGATTTCATCTGTAATCACTTTCTTACTATATTAGATTTAGATTTGCGTGTTTTATTTTATTTTGCTTGGTAATTCACTTTGTTCTCTCTGCTATTACTTGGAACTGCTTAAATCCTACTTTTTGTATTTAATAAAATCACTTTTTACTTATTAATTAACCCAAAGTATGTATTAATACCTTGGGGGGGGGGGGAACAGCTATGCATATCTCTCTAGTAGTGTCATAGAGGGTGAACAATTTATGAGTTTACCCTGTATAAGCTTTATACAGGGTAAAAAGGATTTATTTGGGGTTTGGACCCCATTGGAAGATGGGCATCTGAGTGCTGGAGACAGGAACACTTCTTAAGCTGTTTTCAGTTAAGTCTTCAGCTTTTAGGGGACATAGTTCAGACCTGGGTCTGGGTTTGTAGCAGGCTAGTATGTTTGTCTCAAACAAGGCAAGGTTCTGAAGTCCTAAATTGGCAGGAAAAACAGACTCAGAGGTTGTCAAAGAACATCAGGTGACAGTCCAAAGGGGTTTCTGTGATCCAAGCTGTCACAGTAGTCAATGCCCAAGTCTGCTGAACTTCAGGGCAAATGCAGGATTGCATCTATTTCTTTCAGTTTCTAAATGTGTGGACAGAAGACACTGGGCACATGAATAATATTACTACAAATTAAAGGTCACAAAAAAAAGACCCAATCCCAAAAGCACCTATGACTTTTCCATCCCCACCACCTCTCTATTCATCTCTACGTGCAGCAAAAGCCAAGGACAGGCTTGAAAGTCAACAAATTCAAGGTCTGGTAAACTGATTGCTGAATATGCTCACAGAAAATGCCCTTCCTCCAATTCCTTTATTATGAACTCAGAAGTCTGTTGACTCTGGCACCTCAGCTGATTTCAACTGCTCTGGTATTAAACAAGGTAAAAAGCAGTAAAATTGCAGACTTTTGTTTGCAGTAGGATTAGAATGGAATCTGATTTCTGCATACTATTCAGTACTGATGAGTATTAGGCAAGAGATTTAACTGCCGGCCACTACAGTCAGCATGAAGTATTTGTTAGGGTTTTTAAAATTATTAAACTCTAATTTCGGTGTATTTTAAAATATTTTATTTTTAAAATATATTCAATGCCCGTAGAAAACTTGCTATGGCAATAATCCCTGTCTAAATAAATAAATTGTGCACAAAAGATTCTGAATGGGTACATGTTTTTACAAACTAAAAATCCTCCCAAAACACATATCCAACTGCGTAGCTAAATTACTGGTCAATTAAAATAGCTTCTTAACTTCTAAAATTGAGTGCTTTATTCCACAGAGGATTAAAACCTGATAATATTGTAATCAGTGGCTCAAGATTTCAAAGGCTAGCATGTGTTACGCACATATCTCCTCCTCCCCCGAAATTTTTAACATGTATACATATGTACCACATGAGATGGGAAGACCCCAGGCATCATTAGCAGTCCCCATGAAGCCCCAACATCTCGTCTATGGAGTCCACACTCACTCAGCTGCCACTGGGTTGGAGAGCAAGACAACTCCGCTCTCACACACCCATGAGTTTATGTCCTGTAGAGCTGAACCCAGCTCTCCACTCCAGGTGTTGTGACCGGGCTCAGGCATTGTCCCACCCCTCTCCCCACACCTCCTAGGTGGCCCTGCTGCCAATCATTCACACTGCGCATAACAAGTGTATGGTTGTGGCAGCCACTGGTTATGCATACACTCAACTGAAATTTCATACTTCAGCCATATATTATATATTAGCTGATTCCACAGAACAGTACCAAGACCCTTTAAAATGTTGATGCTGTACTTGTTATAGGGAAAAAAAGAGTTTCATTTCTTCAGATGTTTCTTTTGAGTGGAGTCTCCAGCTGATGAGCTGGAATTTTATTACAACTGCATGAATAATTTTGAAGGGGTAGTAAGTTCTCTTCCTCCCTATCGTGGAAGCCATATTATAAAAATCTAAGATTTAGCAAGATTTGAGTTTGTCAAATGTGGCAGTATCACTTTTAATTCAAAAATGTTAACATAGGAGCAGCGTCCCTGTCTCTCATGCAAGTGTGTGGTGGGGTGGGGCAGAGGGAAACAAGAGAAGCAGCCTCTCCCACCCATCATGAAGTCTACAGGAAAGCCAGGTAGACTTTGCATTCTAGGAAGCACAGCGACTGCTGTTTCTACTCCCCTCCTAGGAGCAGACGGTGGGAATTCTGGGAGGCATATTGCCTTACAGAGGCAGAATGTGTCTCAGTGCTCCATATGGGTGGTCTGGTTTCACAATATCCCTTACTAAGGACTGTTCCTAACTGCACAAATGAACCAATAGTTATTTATTTTACACAAAAAGCAAAAGCAAGAAAGCTATTCTAATGGGTCCAGATCAACATATGAGTTTTGGTATATGATGACAACAAAAGCCCTTATCCATGGAAACTTACTAAATAGTCAATAAAGACTCAGATGCTGTGGTTCAACAATTGAAGCAGAAGAAAATGGAAAAAATACAGACTAAATATTTTCTTCTAAAGGAGCAACAGCACTTGACATTCAGAATTAGTCAACAATTTTGTATACATCAGTGTATACAAAAACCAAACTGTGTATTCTGAAACAAATGTGGAATAGCTTTTTTATCTTTAAGGATTAGGTTTACAAAAGCAGAATCAAATATATTACAATCCTAAAATACATTTACAACATAGTGTACAGAGAATTAGTCAGGTCTCTGTATACAAAATTATCTTTTCATAGTTATTTACAAAGGTTATTAAACAGAGTTAAATGATGCCTAAAGAACATTAATATTGCGAAGTGAAGCATCCCAAGGAAAATACCCAAGTTAAGATTGAACATGATAGCTTTAACTCTGCCCTTGGAGCTCATGCATTATTACAGTCTTTAGTTACAGAATCAGATATTGTTTCCATAGGATCCCTACTTTGTTTAGTGTGGAGGATGGATGGTGCGCTGTAAATGAGGCAATGTGTTTCACCAGTCTTTAAGGCTGTGGTAAGGATTCCTTAAGCATAGCTCACTTTATGCTGACTGTTCCTGAAACCCACAAATGGATAGTCGTCAATAGTGGGTTGGAGAGCACTGCACTCCATCTGATGCTTAGTTGGTGGAGCAGTATTGCAGGCTGCTCCAAGTTATGCCAGGACCCATTTCAGTTCCCAACAGCTACAGGATATGGAGAAGCAGAAAGGTGACTTAGAGCCACTTCTTCACTCCCAGCTATACCAGTCATGAATTTTGTGCAGCACAGTATGTGGCCCTAGAGCCTATATTACAGTGAAAGAAGATTTGTGTATGCATAAAAATATTCCATTGAAGGAACCTTGCTTCATTCAATATGCTGCTAAAAAGTCTTATTAGATATATGCATTTAAAGATGATATTGAATGATGCCACCAGACTCCATAAGATTGATCGCTCATGGGGCAGAGTAAAGAATTACTCCCTTTAGTAGGGTATTGGAGGACTGAACCCATAGTTTGTAGTCTGTAAAGTGCCTTTGAAAATAGCAATATATTAAACTCAATAAATAATAAATCATCATCACAAGTAACGGAAATTTATACATAATGCTATCCTTACCAAAATGGCAAGGAACCAAAAGAGCATTTTCACCAACACATCAGGCAAAAAAGCAGAACTCACAATTTAGGAGTAAAAATAAATCTATTACACGTATAATTGTGTGTAGTGTACAAACACCCAATAGATTACTAAATTCTGTTTTAAAATGTGTGCTGGAAGTATCATGCTAGTACTCTGCTGGGAGGCATTTACATTGATATTGATTTTTTTTTCCATTTATTATAAAAACAAATGAAACAAAATAGTGTAAAAAGGGAAAAGAATAAGTCCTAGAATGTTTTAAGATGAAAGATTTGCTACATCAATGTGGCATTCCTACTTCTGGCAACTGAATTCTATTAATAATAGAATAACAGAAATGAAGCAAGCTGACTAGCCTTAGGACATGGAGTTGTACAGCAGAAGGATCACATATTAGGAAGAACAGGATGGACAGTCTGCCCTGAAATTAGAGTATAAACATTTGATGTCTTCCAGAAGTGGAAAGACTTGAAATTTAAGCTACATATTCAGCACGTTCCGTAAATATAGGAGCAGAATAAGAAAATTCTAACTAAAGAGGGTCTTTAGTTTTGGCAGTTAAAAATATAGGAAAAATAAAAAAAACTTTGTTCAACCACTGAAAAGTTTTCACAACACACAATTTAAGTAGTCAAAGAATTTGTGAAGGAAAAACCACTACCCTATAAAAGTTCTCAAATCTAGGACAGCAAGAACAGTTGAGAAATGTTATATAAATCACAATGACTTATTTTTGTTAGTAATTACAGTGAACTGTATAGCAGATACGGTGCATTAAGTTCATACCCAAATACAGTAACAGCAGCAACAAGTTCCTGTAGCATCTTGTCATAGAAAGCCATTCCAACATGGCTTCAAAAATATTAAAACAATGGCTTAATACATCATGCAGAGGTAATAATAATTTTAATAAATTAGAGAAAGTGAGGATGTTTTGACTTTAACCCTAAACAAGAAAATTATCTTTTTTTAAAACTTGACAGTAAAAAGAATGCTCATGAAAGGTGTTTTCGACTATTAAACGTGGTGACTGAAATCCTGTTTATCCAGTAAATAGGTACAGTTTTGTAGTGCAAGCTTCCTTCTATGGAGGCCCAGCATACCTAAACTCTCTCCCGAAAGAACTACTTCACAGGATTAAGAGAATAATTCTAACTCCATGCTCATTCAATCTGTGGCTCTCTACTGAAACTGTCAGTGTCACTAATTGAGTACCTTTATAGGACCTGAAGAAGAGCTCTGTGTAAGCTAGAAAACTTGTCTGTTTCACCAAAAGAAGTTGGTTCAATAAAAGATACTACCTCACCCACCTTGTCTCTCTAATTAGTGCCACTTGTGATATAGATAACTACCCACTAGGAACTAAACTAAATTCTTCAGTTTATTTTTATAGAAGGCTATTCAGTAGAGATTAGAAAAGAACAATTTTGGGGTTATTACCAATGTTGGATGGATCTGAGCTGGTGACCTAAAAGTGAATATCTCTGTATCCTATTCCCCTGAGCCATTCTGGTCTCAAGAAGAGGGCACTATGAACAGATATTGGGTTCCACAAATGAGATGAACAGCTAAAAGAACAACAATTCACATAAAACGCTAGGAAACATGAATAAGTTGAATTAAGCCAGCAACCAAGAAAACAGAGTGCAATTAACAATGGAAGAAGGTAAATGAAGGTTGGTTACTTGTAACTGGAGTTCTTCAAGATGGACTCCGCATATTTATACTCTTGGGATGCGCCAACTGGTGTAGCTGGGACAATGGAACTCTCTCATAGCCGTGCCTGTTAGAATGCTCATGCACCCTTCCCCCTGCCCCACTATCAACATGCAAGTGTGTTCTGTGTTCAAGTGGCTATAGAAGCGGGCATGGTGCCCACTGCCGTCTCAGTTTCTTACACCACTAAAGCGGGAATACCAAGTAATACTGAAATTAGGACTTCACAGGAGCAAGGTAGGCAGGCAGGTCTTAAGAAAATGCTGAGTCCATCTTGAAGAATACTGGTTACAAGTAGGTTTCAGAGTAACAGCCGTGTTAGTCTGTATTCGCAAAAAGAAAAGGAGGACTTGTGGCACCTTAGAGACTAACCAATTTATTTGAGCATGAGCATCAGATGCATCCGATGAAGTGAGCTGTAGCTCACGAAAGCTCATGCTCAAATAAATTGGTTAGTCTCTAAGGTGCCACAAGTCCTCCTTTTCTGGTTACAAGAAGGTAATCTTAATTTCTTCTTCAAGCGTCATCTACATATTCCCACTCTTGGGATAGTTTAGCAAGCAGTATAGAGAGATAGAGGAAGGGAGGCAGGGTCCTCATTAAACAATGATTAGAGCACCATTCTGCCAAACTTTGCATCAAACCCGGCTGCAAGATCCAAAGCATAAAGTTTCGTAAAAGTGTGACTCAAATGCCACGTAGCCACTTTGCATATTTCAGTAAGAATATGTTTAGTACAAATACAGTCACTGTTCTAGGGCTCTAAGATGAACAGAAGAAGATAGTTAAGCTCCTCTGTAACACTCTTCAATATGTTGTCTAACCCATCTAGACGGAGACTGTGCTGGAAGGGTCAGACCTTTAGAGTTATCCACATACAAGATAAATAACTTAGGCAAGGACATGAAGTTTTAAATTCAGATAACATCAGAGTGCTCTCTTTGTATCTAAGGAATGTAACCTAGATTTCTGCTTTATTTGTATCAGGTTTTGGAAAGCATACTGGTAAATTAATACTTTGATTTACATGAAACTTTGAAATAATTTCAGGAAGGAGTTTAGGGTACTGATTAAGAACCACCTTGTCTTCATAAAAAGTAGTATAAGGGAATCCACCATCAAGGCATCTAGCTCACTAACTCTTCTAGTCAAAGGGCTTGTTATTATTAAAGCTATCTTTAATAAAGATGAAACAAAGAGCAGCTCACTAGAGATTCAAATGGGGGAGACATAAGCTGTGCTTAAAATACATTTAAAGAGTCCTATACTGGTAGGTACAGATTCAATAAGTCCTTTTAAAAGTTTTTCACCAACATATGCAAAAAAACCCAATTAATTTTCCATTAATGTGAGTATGGAATGCTGCAATGGCTGCTAAATGGAACTTTAAGGAAGAGAGAGACAATCCATTGGTTTTAAATGTAACAAATATTCTAAAATAAGTTACATGAGAGTTGAAACTGTGTCAATATTTTTATCACACACTCAAAACACAAATCTTTTCCACATAAGATTGTAACTTTTTCTTGAAACTTAGATAGTTTCTAGCATTCATTAGCATTTGCTGCACTTCAATAGAGCACGATTTTTCTAAATCTGTCAGTGGCCTATTGCCCAAGTTGTCAGATGTAATGACTGGGAATCTGTGTGGAAGATCTTCCCTTCTTGCTGGGATAGTGAGACCATTGTTATTGGAAGCATCTTGTATTTGCTGTTGGATAAAAGGAGTAACTCACTGTCCCCTGTTGCCTCACCCATGCTGGAACAATTAGAATCACCCTGGCTAAATCCTGTCTTATTTTCTTTAGGACTTTTTAGGGTGGGGGGAAATGCATGCATCAGACCCATTTCTTTATCAAGGAAAAAGACGTGTGTCAATTATTGACTTTCTGAATCCACTCTTGAGCAAAAGCAGGAGCATCTCATATTGGATCGGGTGGTGAATAGATTTATGCCAATGGCTGAAAATGTTCTGAATCACTGATTCCTTTAGAGACCACTCATACATCTGTGAGGAATCCCTGCTCAGTTGATCTGCTATCTTATTGTGTTCTCTACACATAAGGCAATTGGATAAATGTTGTATGGGATATAACAGTCCCAAAGTTTGAACTCATTGCTTGATTGAGACTAATGAGCTCCTCTCTGTTTGTGCAAATATTACGTATGTATTGTCTATGGCCACATAAGTTACTGCCTTCTGCACTTGTGGAAGAACACTTTGAGAGCCAGACAGCCAAGCCCTAAGTTTTAACATGTTTATGTGCAGCAGATGTTCTCTGCAGCTTCAAAGACATTGACTGAAAAGATTGTAGAGATGTGCTCCCCTACTCTTATCTTGGACGCATCTATGGTAACTATTAATATAGGGGGAACTGGGTTGAACAAAACTCCTTTGTGGACTTTGTGTGGTTCCAGCCACCACATTAGAGGCAGATGAATTTTTAGCATATTGTCCATGCTAGGTGTGAAGCACCTTAATAGAGAACGTTGAACTGGCTTCATTCTGAGCCTGGCACATGGAGTCATATGCCAGAAGGATACCAGAAGGACTACAAATATCAAAAAATATATTACCTTCTGAGAGGACTGTTGAGGATTGTTGTATGGTGTTTAGTTTCAAAACCTCTTTTCCAGAAGAAAAGCCCTCTCTCCTTTCTGGAGTTGAGGATTGCCCAAAGAGAGAAATCCTTTGGGATGGAGACAGAAGGGACTGCATGGAGACCCAGCGTTCCAAACAGAGAACAAATGATCTGAATGTCTTTTTCTAATTCTTCTTCTGACGGAGCCCTTAGGAGCCAAATGTCTAAGTAAGTGAAAATTAAAATCCCTTGCCTCCCCAAATATGCTGCTACCAGGCCAGACATACGGTAAAAAAGCTGGACACAGTGGAGAGGGCAAAGGGTAAAACTGTGTATTGGAAATGGTCTAGAGCAAGGGTAAAACAGATATTTACAATAAGAGGGTCTTATAGAAATACTGAAGTACACATCTTTGAGATAGAGAGCAATGAACCAATCCAGAGTAGACAGGGCTAGAGCCAATCAGAGCCAGGGTTAGCATTCTGAAATGAAGCTTCCTGATGCATCTGTTTAAAGCTCTGAGATCTAGCACTGGTCTGAGAATTCGATTGGGATGGGGTGGGGGTGGGGTGGAGGTGTTGATTAGAAAGTATCAGGGAAAGAACCGTTCTTCTTCTATAGCTCTTGCTTTCAATAGAGTTTGTATTTCTGTCCTCAATACCTTCTTGTGGGAAGGGTCCCTGAAAAGGGAGTGAAGGGGGATTTGCATGGAGGAATGGGTGTCAAAGAGGAACAAGGGGGAACGTACTGACTGTGATACCTGAATATATACGTAGGTGCTTTCCTTCTATAAGATTTGGTTTCCATAGATAGACAGGATGACCACAGCCAGACATGCCTATGGAGAGCTACTGTGGATGACACAGAACTTAAGGTGATCAGAGACATCCGCTAGCTCATGAAATTGAATCGCATTCTCAATGCTGCAGCTACACCCACACTGTCATCTAGAAATGAACCACTTTCTAGTTCCATGATTTGCTGGAAATCATTCAGAGGAGCTGGTTCCTTGTCATCAGAGCGTGTGTTGCACTAAGGCAGTGGAATATTCCCTGGATGTCAGGTCTGGGCATCTCAGATCTGGATGACTCATATCCATAGGTTCAGATGGAAGTTGTTCCAGAACCAGAGAATGAGGTTCTCTCAAGTGCTAGTGGTTAAGTAGGGGATGGCCAATATGGGCAGGGCATTCATGGTGGCACCTAAGGATTTAAGTCCTTAAATTAATCTTGCCATTTACCCCAAACTGGCATCACATCACTTGTTTGTTGTATAGGATTCCAGGAGTTTTCCTCTGAGGAGGGAGATGCTTTTTTGGAGGAAATGGTTGAATCTTAGATGTGAGTGCTGGATCCAGCCCTAGATCAGATTCTGAAATAATAGGGGAGATAACTGAGGTATGGAACTGAAACATGGAGACTGGTGATACGGTCTTTCTCGGCAAGCCAATTGGAGTCTAGGAAGTGGAAATATGGACATTGGAGATCTCTCCCACTCATGTCTTGGTCTCTTATCAGAACAATGTGATGTAGCTGGATCTGGTATGTCATGCAGGTTGGATGAACATGCACTGTAACCACAATAGTAAGGGGTTGAGCTGACACGTTTGGTTGCAAAGGTCTCTTTTTGAGGTCCATACCCTTGGAAAAAACCAGAGGACTTAAGTCCTTAGGTCTTGGATCTGCATGCTGTGAATGGTCTGAAAAATTACCCGAGATATGTTTTAGTTTAGCCTTTCTTTTCTATGGAACTGATGTAGTTAGTTCCTGTAAGCTGTCTGGCTCCTTAGGGTCTCTATGGTACTGGTTCCAATGGAGACAGTAAAAATTTTGAAGACAGAATCAGATGACTTCACTATGAGAAGCTCAGTCAACTTGGAACTGGAGCTTGGTGCTGAGGCCAAAGCTCGAGGAGTAAATATGCTACAGGTAGGCACATATGCTGGTAGGCACATCACCAGGAAGTGAATCTCACCTAGGAATTTCAGGCACCAAACATGTGCATTGGATGCTGGGAGGTCAGCTGGGAACACCACACACCTCTTAAAGCCACGTTTCTTTGAACTGAGATCTACCACGTTGGTATTGGTAAGCATTCCTACTTAAAGCTAAAATCCTAATCTAAAAACTATCCTAAAATCTAACTATAAAACGTCTTAACAATAACTACACTAAAAGGTAAAAAGGGTCTTTTCTAGCTACAGATCCAAGAGGTTCATGTCCTTTCACTGCTCTAATTGGAAGCAACTGAGGCAGCTATGGGTGCTACACTCCCTTCTACAGCCACGCCTTTGAGCACTGAGGTGTTGGGTTGGTTGGGAGCATGAGCACTCTAACAGGAACAGCTATCAGAAGGTTCCATCATCTCAGCTGGACCGGTAGGCACATCCCAGAAGAGGGAATATACAGAGGACACTTGAAGAACTGGCATCTAATTTTGTTCTGCTTTAAAAGTCAGTATGTAAACCTAAATCTAAAGATGAAGTTTACTCATATCCAGTCTGGGGAAGTGAGCCAAAATTGGAGTTATCCTCTGAATACGAGCCAGAATATCAGCTATTGTGCTCACACTAGTTGCAGCCTGTTAGGCTGGAGTGCTAAAAGTGTTAAATGGAGTCAAGAAGAGATGCCGCCTGACAAATGGTGTGAAGTCATACTGTCCAGTTCACTCTTTACACACTGATCAATAAGGAAGGGACTTTGGACTTACTTTTTATTTGGACAGCTTGAAGAGCAGGGGGTGAGATCACTATTGTATGCCAAAAACCCTTGTGAAAAGTCAATGAGTAAAGAAAACACAGAACTGATAGCATGAAGTATGCCATGGGATGGGAGTAAAACGCAAATGACACTTTTCAAACATATTAGTATCAAACTGTAACAATAAGATACATTTAGAAACAACAATAGCAGCTGCAGAGGATGTTGGTGCTACTTAGTCTGCTCACTGATTACAAAACAAAGGAGAAAAATAAACCATTGATTAAAGACGTAGGATGCCTGTGTGTTATTGTCTGGGTATACCACAAAGAGGACAGGAGACTTGTTATGGGTTTTAATCAGGCCACAGCTTTATTATATAGATGTCTGGGACTACCCAGCAGGTAAAGTGTACAGTGCAGGCAAATCCATGCATATTCAAATCAATTCTCCGGTGCTTTCACCAGCCCCCCCGCTGTTTAATCCATGATTATTCAAATCAGTTTTCCGGGGCTTTCACCAGCCCCCCTTTGTTTCCATCCAGGTACCCCAGCCGACCTATGGCTTGGACCTTACCATCCACCAGCCTCGTAAGAAGGTTAAGGAGGGCTATGAGAATTGGGGGAGGAGGGAGGAGTGTTTGGCTCCCTGCCATACCAATCATAAGAATCCCTGAACCCCCTCCCCATTCTGTTCCTTTATCCAGGACCTCCTTTTAAGTCCTTTACCAGGCCATTTATCTGGTCTCTGGCTGCCCTCCCTATGGAGTACTTGCACTGAACATCCGCCCAATATTACAAAATAAGTTGCGACATATGACCTACCACCTTTTCTATTCACCAGAAAAGGTCCATCCTCACACCCGCTGTGAGGAAGGCGAAAAAACCACACTCCACCGAAGCCAACTCTGGTGGTGATGGAAAAATTTCTTCCCAGCCCCCCTTTAAAAGGGGCGACTAGCATAATACCCCATAGGCTGACTCCTGTTCCCCTTAGGTGAACTCACTGAGTTTCTGACCTTCTTCCCCCCGCCACTCAACCACAGAGCAGAGCTGCCCTTCTTTGGGTAAGCCCAGACAAATTCTGCCCCACCTTTAGTTGTGGTGCAGTCATTCTGCGTAAATGATACAACACAAATACAGTACAGAAGTAGGGTCTTTCAGCTAATCATATATGATCAGAAAAATAAATGAGCTGTGAGCAAACTCCACTGTTCTTCTGAATAACCAGGCTTGAAATCTTGCTATCCTATTTTTGTCCCTTCTCGCCTTTTCTTCCAGTATCTAAGCTCTCACAATATCCTATCACCTCTACCTTCACATCATCTCTAAAATTCATTCTCTCCCCTCCATATGTACTGCATAAGTCTCTGTCCACCTTTTGCTGATCTCCTGCCTTGGCTATTGCAGCTCCTTCCTCTCTGCACTGCTCACATCTCACTTATCTCCACTTCTCCAGCTACTGACAAATTATCTGTCACTTCGACTCTGCCACTCCTATCTTACTATTGCTTCGACAGCTTTCTCGTTCTGCATTAAATTCAAACCTCTCATCCTTGACTTCAAGGCTATGCACAATTATGTTCTTTCACATATTTCTATCTAATCTATCTGCACCATTATATCCTCCTACTCTCACCTGTGCCTCTTCTCTACACGCCCTACCCCTCTTCATTCAGATCTCTTGTGAAAAACATATTTCTGCTTTGATGCCTTTCACCATGGAGACAAATGTATTAAAAAACCCGAGTCTTTGAATTTGGTTTTGGACCTTTTTCTGGTGCATTATGTGCTGAACTGTTCTGTCTTATATAATATGCAAGATTCTTTGGGCAAGGATAATTTCTTCCTGTACATTTTGAACAACTCCAAACACACTGATAGAGTTTAATCATTGTTTTCCCTCCATGATTGTAAAGGAAAGCACGATATAACCTAAATAACTGTGTGGAGAGGCAATATGTTTTCTTAGTATCTATTCATTACACACATGCTGACTAGCAATTATGGCAAACTAAATTGTTATACATTCCATAACTGTCCTCTTAGAAATTTCTTGTAGTGTGGCTTCAAACAAACAAACAATGTTCAAAAGATTAAAAGGCCCTGGAAGTCTCTCAGTAAACTCCATCTGGTAGATACATCTGTCATTTCTGAAACTAAGCAGGCCCAAAGTCTCACCAAGCTGTGACAGTCTACAAAAACTCAAGCTGAGTGGGAAGGAATTAGCCTCTCTGGCACACAAAGAGCTTGTGGTAATTTACCATGTTCCCCCCCTCCCTTTCATATTTGGGTTATTAACATCAATGCAGCTTCTGGGTAGCTGTGCTTCAGTGTCATATTTCAGGATGTAATTACCCTTACAATAATAAAGAAAAGGAAAATGCTTCAGTTGTTTATTTTCCATGTGCATGTTGCAGTTATAGTGAAATCAGTTGCTGTAAAAGGACAAAAGAAAAAAAAAACATGGCAAGTTTTCTGCTAAATCTTCAATGAAAAAGTTTGTTTCACATAGATTTTTAGTAGTCTACACAGAGAAATGGGGATAAAAATGTGAATTCTGGAAAAACTAGATCTACGTTCAGAAAGAAAGGTTATGCTTAGATAGGTATACAATCTATCTAAGCATAATAAATCTACAATAAAATCATGTCACCTGGAAAATGATTTCAAAACATTTATAGTAGAATAAGAACGAAATAAACTGCAAATGTTTTCCAGTTTCCTTGAAAATAATGCACTTTCTTGTTACTTACATAAGCATATCATTTACAGAGAGCTTCCAGCTGTGCCTTGTCAGCCTAAGGACCAAATGCATTCTGCTGCTTTTCATTTTCCCAAAGTGAGGTTTTTAGTTTTCTGAATAACTTATTAGATAATTCTCTGCACACAGAAGAGAGCAGCGCTTTGTCCCCAGGGAAAGAAGCTATTTCAGACTTCACTAAGGAGTGATCTATCATGTTTCAACAATCCCCACTGTTGCTCTCTTTGTTTTAAAGATATCAGTCTGATTTTGTTTCATTTGCAACCGGAGACTAAATGACACCAAGCAGAATCTACTGTTAGGTTAGATTACCAGGTAATATACATTTTACATTTTCAATTATTGCTTATAGCATGGTGTGGAATGGCTTAAACTACATGTTAATAATGTGGTGTTTAATACTTTGCAAATATGTTTAAAAGTTAACAAGATTAGTTCTTTATAGCAAATACTATGTATAAAAGCTTTTCTAAATTAAGAAAGTATGCAGTATTGGGTGAGCTGGGCTTCTTTGTTCCATATGAATGCTTGGGATAGCTAATCATAATTAATTTCTATGCAAATTAATTTCAATAGCAGTATATTAATGTTCAGAAATAATTTTAATCCTCCTGCATTGTGAGAGAAAGTGATTAACTCAAAGAGATTTCTGAACTTACTCTGAATAGAGTCAGATAAAGAAAGTAAATAATACTCTCTGTGGAATGTTTATAAAGGATCATGTGTTTAGAAATTAACTATTTCCTATCACATAAGGCAAAACAACAAAAAGACAACACAGTAAGAAAGAAAAACAAAATAAGTGACAAACAATTAATTACACATTGTAGATGAACAGTAGAGAGGATGAAGAAACTTATACAAGCATGACTTAAACATTTCTGTAGAAAATATGTCCTATTAACCCAAGTGATAAAATATACACTATATCAGGGAACACTGTTGTTTAGTGTATTAAGCAACAATTACAAGAATATATTAATTTCAGCACAAATCAATACTAGATGCCCAAGTCACAGTGCTGGTGATATGCAATGATTTACAGTTATTTTAATTGTTCAAATCTAATTTTGTTTCAATTTTCATTTGATTAAAATTTGACTACACTATGTTAAATATTATTTTATGTTTGATAATTTAAGAGTGTCAATAGTGGGCGCAAAGGGTAGTACCAGTTGATTCTATGGCCTTTTCTTATCTTACAGGTCAAGGACACTAGTTGGAAAAAAAATTGTAGCATTAAATTTTTAGTCAGCACTGAGAAATTAATGTTCTTGATGCTAAAATATAGCACTTGAGTTCACATATATCAGTAGAAACTGATTATATAAACTAGTTTCACTTTACCTTACAGAAACTGTAGTTACAGTGTAGTTTTACTCTTTGATACCTGTAACTACTACTACATTCACACAACTGGAAGGATAATTCCAAAGATAATATAATGCAGTTGATAGAGCTGAATTCTAAAAATACATGCATGAAGTATGGGAAATGTCTAATAAGTATTTCTGTAATTTAGGTAAACCTCTGGTAAAATGAGTGAGTGGTAATTAGCTATCAGAACAATCACTGTTTATTTGCAATGCAATTCTTGTGTAACTACAATGTAATTAGAGTTACAATATTATTAAATATAACCTAAAGATTTAACTGTAAAGATGTCACTGAGTGCTTGATGTCATGAAAAAACATGCTCAAGGCTTCTCCTTACAATCAGCTCTTTCATTCAACCCTTTTGAGGTTTGGCCATCTATAGTTCTGTAATCTACTGCACAGATTTATGGACAGTCAAAAGAATGCAAGTCAATTACAAATCACAAAGAAGATTAGGCTGCTTGCCCTTTGTCACATCTGCAATGTTAGGTATCAGGAAATAAGCAAGCTTTGAAAAAGGCACCAGTTAGGATAGTTAATGAGTTTCTGTGTGTTGGCATGTTCATTAACATTTGTTTCTCATAAGAAAAAGGTACTAACATTCAGTGCCACAGCGCATACAGCATAATGAAGGGTGTAAATCTAGTAATCAAAAAAGGCACTTAGGTATAATAAATCCTGAATTCTGTTCACAACTCTGCCACTAGTTCTGTATATGAGCTTGGGTGAGACATGTAACCTCACTGTACCTCAGATTACCCATCTGTAAAATAGGAATAACGCATACCTACTTAATTAATGTTTGTTAAAGTATTCATACAGCCTCAGATGAAAGTAGCTAAACAAAGATTATTATTATAAAGAGGTAAGTACAAATTTACTACTAACTTCCTGTAAAAAACAAAATATGAAAATTCTGCTATGAGTAGCACAAAAAACATGGAAGCCACATGTCAAGGTTCCCTACCCACTCTGAACTCTAGAGTACAGATGTGGGGACCCGCATGAAAGACCCTCTAAGCTTATTTTTACCAGCTTAGGTTAAAAACTTTTCAAAGGCACAAACTTTGCCTTGTTTTTGAACAGTATGCTGCCACCACCAAGTGATTTAGACAAACAACAGGGAAAGGACTACTTGGAGTCCCTATTTCCCCAAAATATTCCCCCCAAGCCCTTACACCTCCTTTCCTGGGGAGGCTTGAGAATAAACAAGATGAGCACAACCCCCTTGGATTTTTAAGACCCCAAAAATCCAATCAGATTCTTAAAAATCAGAGCTTTATTAGAAGAACAAAAAAAGATAAGAGAACAACTCTGTGAGATTAGAATGGAAGATAATCTTACAGGCTGTCAAATTCAAACATAGAGAATCCCTCTCGGCAAAACCTTAAGTTACAAAAAGACACAAAAACAGAAATACACATTTCCTTCAGCACAGCGAATTTACAAGCCAAAACAAAAAAAACCTAATGCATTTTTAGCTAGATTACTTACTAACTTTACAGGAGTTGAAGGGCTTTCATCCTTGATCTGTTCCTGGCAAAGGTATTACACAGACAGACAAAAGTCTTCCCCCCCTTCCAGATTTGAAAGTATCTTGACCCCACATTGGTCATTTTGGGTCAGGTGCCAGCGAGGTTACCTTAGCTTCTTAACCCTTTACAGGTGAGAGGATTTTGCCTCTGGCCAGGGGGGATTTTATAGCACTGTATACAGAAAGGTGGTTACCCTTCCCTTTATATTTATGACACCACCATATGCTTTGTATCAAGAAAAGGAAAACTTGGCAAACCTGCAGTATGAAAATGACCTGACACATTAGCAGAAAAAAAAATCACGGTGATTAAAAAACTGTTTTAAGATCAAGAGACTGAGACAACATCTTACAACTATCTATGCACCAATATAAAGGCATTATTTGAAAGGGGATGTGCTGACTTCATTTCACTAAATTACAGCAACTGCTAACTTGTTATTCATCTATCAAGACTTAGTGACATCCTCTAACTCAGTATTATTTACAATTACACACATTATGTATACAGTCAACATCATAAACCAAAATCTAGTTTAAGACAAAGGACAATAAAATCACAGAAAATATAGGTTTTTGTGGGTGCTTCATGTTATAAGAACTAGAGTATGAAAATTTAATGCCCATGCATTTGTACTGTACATATGGGATTATGGCTTCCAGTTTTTGTACCAGAGAAAAGATCTAAATTTCTCATGCTCTGACATTGACCCAAGATGTCATGCAAGCAATCTCATCACTAATACTGTGCAAACACAAAAAAAATCACAGCTATTTCCAAGAAATATTTTTTGATTAAATGGATACCTAAAAAGACATCAACTACTTAACTTTAGCTTTCCTAATATTAAATGTACTAGATGTCTTCTATTTCAGCATTTTAAATGGATGTTGCTACTGTAATTTGTGAAACTGTAAATATTAAAAGGAACTTCATTTTTGCCTCAGTTGTTGGGATCCCAAAATATTGCCATTTTGAATCCTGTCTTAAATGAAGTCTAGTTCAGGTGAAAAAGTTATTCTAGCTCCTAGGGCAGAGGTCCCCAAACTATGGGGCGTATCCCCACTAGAGAGAGCACAGAGGAACGTTCGGGGGGGCATGGCGGGGCCCAGACCTACCCCCAGCCTTGGCCCCTGACCATGGCCTGGCCACGGCTTCCACTCCCAGCTCTGATCCCAGACCTACTTCCTGCCTCGGCCCCTGGCCGTGGCTCTGTTCCAGCCCCAGCTGCGACCCCAGCCTCAGCCCCCTTGCCCCTGTCCGCACCTGCCTCCCCAAGCAGTGGCCTCACTCCTGGTCCTGTCTCCCAGTGGGGGTGTGCGTGCAGACCGGAGTAAGGAGGGGCATGACCGTGAAAAGTTTGGGGACCACTGTCCTAGGGTTATACAACACTTTCTCTTAAGGCCATGACTAATATTCAAAAGATTCTGGACACTTAACAGAATTTAACTAAAAATTTCATTTACAAGAACAAAAGGTCAGTATGGCTAAGGAAAGCTAGTGCCAGAACAAAATCCCTAACAACATCTCCCCAAAACACAAATAAAGCCCTACTGCACTATCATAATCTATTATTTGCTAAGCTCTAATGAGCTCAGTGCTTTACAAGGCACAAAGATAAATACAAACCCTGCTTGAAGAGCTTAGAAAAGAAAGGAAAGTAATTGCTTTAAGCCTCTCTTGGAAGAATGCCACAGATTTAGTCTAGGCTATAAAGATGGCGGGTTATAGCCCATGAAAGCTTATGCCCAAATAAATTTGTTAGTCTCTAAAGTGCCACAAGGACTCCTCGTTGTTTTTTTTAAAGATGGCGAGGTGTATTCCAAATCACAAGTCCTCATCAGAGAAGGCCCCATTTTCTCATATTTGTAGGATAATAATGTTAGCATCTACAAGATTGTCACAACAAGTCAGAGGACAAAAGCTGGTGAAATACTTGTCATAAGTACCTCTTTTTGGAGTGCATTCCCCACTTGAAAAACAGCTGTGTGACATGCTTGCTGTATTCCAGAAAATGCTGGAATCATGTCTAGTGGGGTTTGTTTTAACCCTGCTTGTTGGTGACAGTAAACATAATTTGATGACTGGTTCAGTGTACTAACTCCAAAAATACAACAAGGAGTCTGGTGGCACCTTAAAGACTAACAGATTTATTTGGGCATAAGCTTTCGTGGGTAAAACACCACTTCTTCAGTAACTCCATGATCTTTAGCTATTTTGAGATGTGTTTTTAATAGTGTAGGGAACAACTCAATATGGAACAATCCTTTTGGATTATAGCCCTTGTGTTCTTCACTAAAGATCATTTGGGATACAACAGAAAGAAGTGGATTTGCCAATGTGTGAAGAACCCGTCATTCCTGAGTTGCAGAGGTCAGGCAGCCATAAGCAACATTGGTGGTCAAGGGTTGGAGAAAGCATTCCTTTAATTACAGCCATCAATGAACTCTTGTCTGCTGCCTGGGCTGGAGGCACGATTTGTATCTAACAGAAAAATAACAATTCTCACTCTGACAATACAATGAACTACCACCATAAACTTAAATCTAGCCCCAAATGTACCGCCAGTTACTTATTAGATGAGCAGTGAACATGTATTTGAGTGGTATGAATCTGGAAATCTGTTCCATATTCAGGAAGGGATTTCCAGATCCATGCTGCCTGAACACAGTATCCCTGTATCCAGGTCTATATTTGAATTCAAGTGTACTGCTCAACTATAGAGAGTCACAATTACAACACTGGTTAGAGAGCTCTGTCTTTACAGACTTTATCCAACAGATTAAATTGTCCATGCCAACCTGCCATTTTGGGATATGAGAGCAATCCAGGGTGGATAAAAATCAATGATTAAAATTTTTTTTTAAATTGATTTTTTAAATTTAAATTGGATTTTTTTAATAAAATACTTTTTGAGGAAAAACCTATCTAAAGATAGTTTTAATTAAGATATATCTTTGAGCTATATGTCTCATCATGGAATAGGGATCATAAATTCTAATTCTATAGTATGAGACAATATATTCATGTAATGCTTAAGAAAAGTTCTGTAAATGAATGTCAATAGTTCATCGATTAGGGACCCAATCTTATGGGGTTCTAGGGGCTTCTGTATAGATTATTTAGGTTAATCTTTCTACCTACCCAATGGGACTCAGTGCTCAGTCTAGAAGATACCATCAGAGATGCTTAGTTTTACAGTTCTCAAACTGTGGATTTGTGTCTCCAGAGATAACATGGTTTCAGAGTAACAGCCGTGTTAGTCTGTATTCGCAAAAAGAAAAGGAGTACTTGTGGCACCTTAGAGACTAACCAATTTATTTGAGCATAAGCTTTCGTGAGCTACAGCTCACTTCATCAGTATGCATCTGATGAAGTGAGCTGTAGCTCACGAAAGCTTATGCTCAAATAAATTGGTTAGTCTCTAAGGTGCCACAAGTACTCCTTTTCTTTTAGAGATAACATGCTTGTTAACAGCAAAAATGTTTTTAAATAAATAAATAAATAAATAGAGGTGAGAAGTAACAGACCTCAACCCTATTGTCCCTCTGCAAATTTATGTACAGAGTCAATCCCGTACCTCTCTCTAGAAGTGCAAAGTTTCAAAAAGTTCAATAAATAGAAGAATGTTGGGGGTGGAACAGATCTGGACAAAGAGAAGAAGTCTGGAGATAAATGTGAGAAGGGAGGGACAGGCAGTAGAAACAAAAGTGAAACTGTTGAGCAGCATATTCCAGAAGTCTTGAGGTCTTTCTGAGTGTAGCCTTCATTGATTTGAGATCTACCATACCATTCTCTCACTAGAAAGGAAAACCTACAATGGCAGCAGGCCATAAAAGAGAATCAGTTTGGGAATAAGAACAATTCAAGAAATATATGTTTGTTGATGATGTTTTAAAGAAAGTCACACCAGTCAACTGGTGGAATTCACTTAAGCACTTGGATTCAGAGACTGTTGAAATGATAATCTCACTTTTAACAGCAGTAGCTTCTTCTGACGGTGTAGAAAGAATATTTTCTTCCTTTGGACTAATTCATTCCAAACTGAGAAATCATTTGGGACCTGAAACAGCAGGAAAGCTGGTTTTTCTTTTCCAGATGATGAACAAACAGGAAAATGAAGGTGAAGATGACTGAGTTAGCTGCAGAAGCCAATATTTTAAGTTTCTTATGTTGATCTGGCTGACATAGTCAATTTAATTTTTTTTTAATATTTCATTTCACTATTTTCATTTAACTATTTTATTTTAACAAAAACAAACCTGATTTTAAAAAACTTGAATGTTTAACTAAATTCAAAAATTCATATGCTTGTTTTGCTAAAATATTATACGTTTGCTGTTGAAGAAAAAAATCCAGAATACATAACTTTATTGTTTTAGTTTAAATAAAACAATTTAAATGTCTGTCTGGTGATGTTCTCCTCCTAATACATCATGGCAAGAAAATCCTCCAAATAGTAATGATTAACCTGTTGAATTGGAGATAGTTCTCCTCCCAGTGACTTCATAAATATCTGCTTCAATTACCTTTGGTAAATGAAATAACCAAACACATCATTCATTTTCTGATATAGCTGTAAAACTAGTTTGAAAAGTTTTTAAAATAAAAAACTTAAAAATGTATAGTGTGTACCTTCTAAAAATGAAACCTACATCTATCTCTAAGTTTTGAAGAATATGTATTAAGGTTATAACAACCAACAAGAATGCACTTTTATGTAGAAATCTATGATTAAATGAAGTCTTCCTGACCAGTGATTTAAATCATGATTTAAACCAAATCCACCCTGGAGCAGTCTAAGCATTTTCTGAAAACTGTGTTTTAAACTTGCATTACATGACATATACTATAAAAAGCTGTATCTATATCTCACTTTTTCTTTTTTAGGGCACTGCTTGTGAAGAGAAAAACATGCAGACTGCATCTTTGCTTTATTATTTCCTGCTTGTCTGTTGGTGTATTGATTTTGTTGAAAATCAAACAAATGAAATTCCTAGGCGGCAAAGAAGGAGAATGCGCTATAGAGGATCAAGAAAGGGTTCCTCAGCAAACCACAGACCAAACAGACAACCACAGATTAAGACTTCAACTACTGTTGCTGTAGTACCAAGTGTTCCCCTTATTAATATTGATGATGGCATTACAGAAGTATTTGACTCTCTTATAGGTTTGAGTGGACATGAATCCAGTTACAGTGTCTTACCAGGTAAGAAGAGAACAATGATGTTTTGCATTTTACCTCTATACCTAGAAACCCTCCTCACTGTAGGCCACACTTTTCCTTTGCTTTAAAAGAAATTCATGCAACTGTAACTTTAAATTACACACACACTCTCATTCAATGGTAAAAAGTGATGTGAATGAAGAGTTAAGATGATATGTAGAGTTGAGCAAAACTCAAACGTCTGCAAACCAGAAAATTCAGTTAAAGTTGCCTATGCAAACTTAACTCTGCTCTCTCTCAGCAATGCCCCAATATGCTCCATTAACACACACACCTCTTTACTCTGCCAACCCCACAGCTGCTGAAATGTACAAGTGCTTTATCTCCTTTTACAACCCATTCACATTCACCCACAGGATACTATCTAACACTATTAAAGGACAAAAAGGTTGCCCACACCATCTTCCCTCTACCTTCTTTAAGCAATATCTCAATATGCTCATACTAGCTCTCGGCACTACTAGATTCAGGAGGTTCCAGATCCTAGTATACACCCATACAATTAGCCAACTCCCCAGAAAGAATACCACATGTACACAATTTAAAAACCATTTCACAGCCTTTTACAACAACCTTACACTTACTCACAGGACACCATCTCACTTTCATTAACCATCACTAAAGCATCAGAATCTTTTCATATTCCACCTCACAATATCCTTTATAATAAAAGCACTATACCCTTCTATTGACATAACCTACACAATTCTGCATAGAAATTATGCATGTTGCATCCTGAAGGTACACATGCACCTCTTCCCTTTTCTCACACACAAGAGGGTAGAAAACAGATGTCCTCATATCACAGTCACACCTCTGTCACACACCTCAAAGTAATCCACAGATGTTGCAAACACACCTCTACCAAGCACAGCTAACTACCGCATCCACCATTCAGTACAGTTAAACCCCTGTGCCCTGCTAATTATAGAATGCACACAATTCTGCACTGAAATGATGTATAGTGGATCCTGAAGATATACATGCAGCTCTTCCCTTTTCCAACACACATCAGAGGGTGCAAAAAATAGACCTCTTATCATAATCACTGCTGTCACACACCACAAAGTAATCCATAGACGTCCTCACCTCACAAACACACTTCTACCAAACAGGCCCAACTACAGCCTCGAACATTTAATGTAGGTACACCTAATACACTGACCGCACCTGGAGTGTATCCAAATAATTTCCAATGATTATTAGCCAGTTCCAAGGGAACAGAGGGAAGATGGGGTTCAATGGTATACTGGCAGATCTGCAGGGTTCACTAGAAGAGCTGGTTGGGGTTCAGAGGGGTTGGGGTGCACTGGTAGAGCTGGGGGGTTAGGGTGCAGGAGGATTGGGGTGCCCTGTCAGCACTGTGGGATGTAGGGCTTTTTTAGACTCATAGACTTTAAGGCCAGAAGGGACCATCATGATCATCTAGTCTGACCTTTTGCTCATTGCAGGCTGCAGAACCCACTCTGGCAATTGGTCCATAACCTTTGGCTGAGTTACTGAAGTCTTCAGTGAATCTACCATTTATTCTTATTCAAACCAGCAAGTGACTCATACTCCTCGCTGCAGAGGAAGGTGAAAAAACCCGAGGGTCTCTGCCAAGCTGACCTGGGGAAAAATTCCTTTCCAACCTTAAATATGGCAGTTAGATCCTGAGCAAATGGGCAAGACCCACCAACCAGACCCCTGGGAAAGAATTCTCTGTAGTAACTCGGAGCCTTTCCCATCTAATGTCCCACTTCTGGCCACTGGAGATATTTGCTACTAGCAGACAGAGAAGGGCCGTATGCCAGTGTAGGCAACCTGATCATACCATCCCCTCCATAAATGTATCAAGCTCAGACTTAAAACAAGTTAGATTTTTTGCCCCCACTACTCCCTCCCCTTGGAAGGCTGTTCCAGAACTTCACCCATCTGAAGGTTAAAAACCTTCAGCTAATTTGAAGTCTGAACTTGTTGATGGCCAGTTTATATCCATTTGTTCTTGTGACAACATTGGCTCTTAACTTAAATAACACTTCCTCTCCCTCCCTGGTGTTTATCCCTCTGATGAATTTATAGAGAGCAATCATATCTCCCCTCAGCCTTCATTTTGTTAGGCTAACCAAGCCCAGCTCCTTAAGTCTCCTCTCATAAGGAAGGTTCTCCACTCCTCTGATGATCCTGGTAGCTCTTTTCTGCACCTGTTGGGGTGCACTGGCAGCACTAGGGGTGTAAGAAGGTTGAGGTTCAGGGTGGTTGGGGTTCATTGCAGGGCAGCTGGGAAGTGCAGGGGGATGGGGAAGCCAGTTTGGTGTGCACTGGCGGAGCTGTGGTGTGTAGGGTAGTTGGTGTGCACTGGCACACGTGATGCAGGGTTGTTGGGGTGCACCGGAAGAGCTGTGGGGTGCAGAGGAGTTGGAATGCACTGGCAGAGCTGAGGAGCAGGGGTTTGGAGTGCACTGGCAGAGCTGTGGGGGTCAGACAGGTTGGGATGCACTGCAAGAGCTGGGTTGTTGCCGTGCAGGAAGGTTGAGGTACATTGACAGAGCTGAGGGTGCAGTGGGGTTGGAGTGCACTGGCAGAGCTGAGGGGTACCATGCCTCCCTCACGCCTGAGCCCCCAATCTATCTCGCTTCCCCTACCATCCATCCCCATTTATCTCCCCACCCAATCAACTCCCTCCCCTTGCAACAGCCCCAAACCCCTCTTTCCTATTCCTCCAATCACCTGCTCCCCTAACACATCTCTCCTCCCAGGAAGAATTCACGTATCTGTTTTCTACCTCGAAATATTTTGATTACATTCCCCCCAAAATAAAATTGCCACATGTGGATTCTCAAATTGTAGGGACATCCAGTGATTCAGTCCAAAACTTCTTTTGTTTTAGGAGGAGGTTTGTCATTAACCTATCCTTAGATATGTTAGTGGAATGGGGAGTTCAGAGCCTTCAAGAGGTCTGTTACTCATCCAATCATTAGTATTTCTCAGTTTAACAGTACAAAACACCAAAAGGAAACTTTTTTGGATGGACCCTGTAATTCAGGAACCCATTGGTTAAATAATCCCAAATTTGGATCACTAACACCATATAATGCTCTCATGAGGCATATCAAATTTCAAAGCAAGCCAATTAACAGTTCAGATTTAGAGCACTTACAAGATTTAAGCTTTAAAGCATATAAAATAGCAGGAAAGGAAACCTTCCAGACATTTTTCGGTATTGGCACATCAAAAACGTACATTTTGTAATACCATTCTCAATTTGGGTCCCTCAAAGATTTAGTGGCTGCCATGCACTACCTTGCATAAAACTTGACAGATTGAGACCATTTTGACCTGCATCATAATAATGGTTTTATCTCTAACTCTGGGCAAAAAAAAAAAACCCCACCTAGAAATTTTTTTAGAACTTTTTTTTTTCAGAGCATATATCTTTGGAACCCTGGCTCAAATGACACCCTCCTGAGGCACACCAGTTTCAAAGAAATCCAACTAAGCATGACAATTTTAGAGGACTTAGAAAGGTTGATCTTTAAATAGATGTCATGAGCCAACCTTAACTATAGTGGCATTTATATATATATACATATAAACCTTAATGTTAGGCAATACTACCAACACCCCCTCTAACAGACACACCTACTTAAATAAAAAAATAAAAGTTTTACAATCCTAATTACTGCAGTACTTTTTTTTTTATAATTTACTGTGTTTAGTTCATGAAACTTGTTAATGACAATCATTTCTGCATGTCTATGTCTATAAGTCTCAGAGGGTTTTTGTTTTTTTTACCGCATAAGAGTAATATTTTCTGTAATTTTCCACACACTGACTGCACTTTACCTAATACATTTTTTCCCTTAGCCTCACTAATGTTTTCATAACCTCAAAATATCCAGTAGCTTTTAAGATCATGTAGTAATGTTCATAGCTCCTTTCTTAACATATCTGGTAAGTCAATTAATGGCTGCTCACTGGTGCCCTAATGGCAATAGTATCAGTGATACTCAAGACCACTTCAGATATTTTCCCAAATGTTAAAAACCTTAATACTTAAAATATTCCTTGAACTAAGTGTTTTGGGTATACTCTGATTTGTTTTCTTAATAAAATAAATTAATAGCTCTGAGATAATGGCTCTAAATCTCAAAAGATTATTAGAAATGATACTCCATGTCAGATATGTTATCAGTGGAAAGACTGAGCCTCACAAGCATACAAAACACATTCTTAAGAGACAAGATCACCAATCTCAGTCCATATTTATAATCTGGTGATATTTAAAAGAAGCTGAATATAATGACACAGGAAGAGACAAAATCTTGATACTGTATAAAAATATTGCATGTTATTTCAGGGTCTACTTACTGATTCTTTAATCTAGAGCATCATGCCTGTCTAGAAATTCTCCATACTAAAAATAATTTTGTAATTTGGAGCAGAGGGACTTGCTGCCTTAGGGAACTAATAATGGAGTATTTCACCTACGTTTATTAAAATCAGACCCAAATCATAATAATCTGATGCTTGTTTGGTGGACTATGTGAATTAAATTAGTGGTCTCTATCCAGGTCCTAGAAAAACATTACAAAAATCACTACCACAGTCTGCATATCCAAAAGTACTAGTTCACATTATGAAAATTTTCTGTGTCTTACAGGATGTGTTGCATACCCAGAGAACTTTTGAAACCTTCTTGTGGCTCAAATGGCAGAAAAAAATTGTATTCACATTTTCTAGAACAATTCACTTTTGGTTTGGACCGTCTTTCATACTAAACTAACCATCTCAAAACAAGCTTGAAAATAGGAGGTTTTAATGGAAAGGCTGACAAAACTCTGATTGTAGTAATTTCAGTGGGTGCTAATATAATGCATTCATAATGATACTACTTACATGAAACCTTTCATTTGAAAACATTCTTTAAATTAAATAGAACAAAAACCACATAAATAGCATCTACTCTATTTAAGCAATTCTCATCTTTCTGTCAGAGACCATCAGTCATGTTGAAATAATGCGCGGTTTCCTTCACCCCCAGTTCTGTCCATTTCTGTTTATCTAGACTTTTACCCAAAAGTTGAGGTAAAGCCACTGGTCTTATTTTAGTCGTAATGCAATACTGGAGTTGCACCATATTTCCAAAGATTGAAAGTCCTGTGCTTAGCTGCCAAAGATTTCAACCACAAGGTATTATTCAATCTAGTTTTTAAAGTTCAAAATTTTAGTTAAGATCAGATTTGGAAGTGTCTATTAAATAATAGACCTGCTATAAATTCTGCTTCAGCAATAGAAAAAAATCTTACATTTCTGTTGCTCCAAAGCACCCCAAGATCTTACTCTCCTAAATGATTACTCTCCTCTCCTCGCTCTTGCATAACGCCAATTAAAGACCATTTCTATTAATTTAAGCACATGCATGAAAAGGAATGGACACAAATAGAATATCAAAAATAGTAATCAGCTATCTGCATTCCTTTGAGTGTAAGATCATGTACACAGAGATGAAATAAGTAAGTAAAATATTTCGTTACCTGTAAGGCAACTTTCCAGTCTCGTTTCTTGTTTATGGGCTAAGTCCTGCCTGTTATGTAGATCAGTGTAATGGGAGGTACAGTGTTGCACTATTTAAGGGGGTGCAGTCTTTCCTACTCCTTGCATTGCTGGTCCTGTATGGTGTGTGGATAAGAGGGGCAGTGAGGGCCATAGTTCAACCTCCTCTCTGCCCCCTATGGGATATCATGAATCCCTGAGGAACTAAGGATGAGGTACAGGGACTGCAATTCTGCCTGGTCCTTATACCGGTCAAGCAAGAGGAGAAAAAGTTACTTGCTCCCGAGCTATCACTGAGCAATGCAAAATGGCTAGGCGGATTTTGTCCCTATATGTATAACACCGCCCTTTAAGAAATTTGAATTTAAACAGAAAGCAATATTAATAATTGAATATATACATCTGCAGAAAGAAGCCATATCCTGACTCATTTCTTACCGAGTTTTCATTCAGACAAAACTTTCCTTGACCTCAGATATTGTCAAACAACAAAAACAAAAGAGAAATTTTGAAGAAAAGCAGAGATATTTCCAGCTCAGATAGGATATATGCTACTTTGCAGCTGCTGGGTTTTTATTTTTTTTTCAGGGCCAAGTGTACTGTTCTTTGAGTTTCCTTTGAAGATCTGATAAATGAAAGGTGGGGGGTAGCTCCCTTTTATGGACACCCAGCCAGCCAGTAAGCTATAAATCCTTCTTGGTAGTAGTTCTGTACTTGCTTTACCTGTAAACTATGTAAAACTATGGCCTGTGGGCCATACCCTGCCCAGCCCTTGAGCTCTTGGCCGGGGAGGCTAGCCCCCGGCCCCGCCCCTGCTGTCTCCCCTTCCCCGCAACCTCAGCTTGTTGTGCCACCAGTGCTCTGGGCAGCAGGGCTTCGAGCTCCTGCTGGGCAGTGTGGCGGCGTGGCTAGCTCCAGCCGGGCAACACGGCTGCCAGTCCTGGTGCTCTGAGTGGCATGGTAAGGGGGCGGGGAGCGGGGGGTTGGATATGGGGCAGGGAGTCCAAGGGGACAGTCGGGGGACAGGAAGAAAGGGATGGTTGGATGGGGCGGAGGTTCGGGGGGGCCAGTCAGGGGATGGGGAACGGGGGGGTTGGATAGGCATGGGAGTCCTGGGGGGCCTGTCAGGGGGCGGGGGTGTGGATAGGGGTTGGGGCAGTCAGGGGATAGGGAGCAGAGGGGGTTGGATAGGGGGTAGGGTCCCAGGGGGGTGGTCCTGGGAGGAGGCGGTCAGGGGACAGGGAGCAGGGGGGTTTGGATGGGTTGGGGATTCTGAGGGGGGCAGTCAGGGGGCAGGAAGTGGGAAAGGGCAGATAGGGGGCAGGAGCCAGGCTGTTTGGGGTGGCAAAGCCTTCCCTACCCGGCCCTCCATACAGTTTTGGAACCCCAATGTGGCCCTCAGGCCAAAAAGTTTGCTCACCACCGCTGTAAACGGTTAAAAAGTCACCCTGCATAGGTAAAAGGAAGGGAGGGGCACCTGACCAAAGGGCCAATGGGAAGGCTAGAACTTTTGAAAATTGGGAAAAAAACTTCCCCTTTGTCTGTCTTTGGTGTTCTCCCGGAGAGCAGAGACAGGGCTGGAACTATGCTGTAAAAAGCTTTGAGCCAGGTATGATGGATCACCAGATCATATCTAGAAACTACTCATTTGAAACCCAGATATGTAAGTAGATTAGGAAATGTCTTGGAAGACATGATTAGGTTTATCTCTTATTTCTTTATGGCTTGTGGACTCTTCTGTGCTAACCCTGGGTGCTTTTGTTTTGCTTGTAACCTTTAAGCTGGACCTCAAGAGAGCTATCTTGTTACTTAATCCTTGTAATTGTTTTTTTTTTTAAATCTAGCAAAAATCCTAAGTTCCAAATGTATTTCCTTTCTTTTTGTTTTTAATAAAATTTACCTTTTTTTAAAACAGGATTGGATTTTTGTATCCTAAGAGGTTTGTGCATATAGACTCAAGAACTATCAGAGTTGGAAGGGGCCTCAGGAGATCATCTAGTCCAACCCCCTGCTCAAAGCAGGCACAATCCCCAATTTTTTTCCCCCCAGATCCCTAAATGGCCCCCTCAAGGATTGAACTCAAACCACTTAGCTATCGTTGTTTAATTAGCTGTTAGAAAACAAAGGAAATCAGCTGTTGCCTTCTCAGCTCTTCTCTGAAGGGAATGTGAAAGGGCTTGAGGATACCCCACAGGAAGGAATTCCTGGGTTCTCGCACTTGGGTGGTGGCAGAATCTACCCATCCAAGGTCAGAAAAAAGATGTAACCTTGGGAATTTAATGCAAGCCTGGAGTGGCCAGTATTAACTTTTAGAATCCTTGTGGGCTTCCACCTTCTGCACTTGAAGTGCCAGAGTGGGGAATCAGCCATGAGAGGAGAGTATATGAAAAAAATATAATGACCCATTACAGAGCACATAGAAAGCTGCAGTCAGGATCTTAGCAGTGAGTATCTCTCTAACAGCTGTATTATGGATACCTGGGTGAAATGAGGAAGGGCACCAAATACCATTTGGACCCAGATAATTTCCTCTCCTGCTAGCATAGTTTGAGCTGATCAGAGTGCAAGTGAATAAAGGCTTATGCTAATGAAAATATTGATATAAATCTATGGACTGTGCAGGCCTTTTCAAAAAATAACAGAAAAGAAATTAGGTGTAATTGTTTCAAGAGCTTACTATTTTTTTCCCCTGAGTACCTCAGCTCCATGGAGGGTCCTACCATGAAAATTCACACTATGACAGCATTTTCCCTTTCTCGTTCCCTCTATATCAGACAGTCTTCATGGTGGGATTTAGGAAGCAATAAGTCATCCCTAGGAAGGGAGGAGGATTCAATTTACCCGTGAAGAACTGAATAGGAATTTTAAGGGTTACAGGAGTACCCTGTTCCTTTAACAAACAGTTCATCAGCAAGACTCTACAGCCTTTGAGAAAATGTGGATGGAAGTCGCTGTAGTAGCCTTACAGTCCTTCTCATAAGATATGTGTGATCTCTCCACTCACAAAAACACTGTTCTCTTTACAGTGTAAAGTAAAGAGAGGAGTTGTACCTGAGGCTTTGAATGTGTGTGTTAAATGCACCTTATTCCTCTGTAGCGTCTGTTCACATCTAACACATGCATTTCTACTTAGGACATCTGCATTCAACCAGAACAACAACAATACCACTTCCTAATATGAGAAGATCATGGACTTGGGGATGGAGGCCTGGTTAGTTCTACCACATTTAGAGTTAGAACTACTACATTTGAAAGAACGTGTAACCAAAGTTTCATTTAGAGAATGTCATGCTCCGAAACCCCCTTAGACAAGAAGGGTGGTGAATAGACAAGATACTTTCAGTGAGAAGAGACCTACCAACTGTGAAGCTGAAAGATGCCTTTATTAGCCCACAAATCAAGCTCATGATAAGAACCTGCATATTGCCAGAGGACTGATAAGAGTGGTGATCCTCAGCAATCTTATATGATGATGATGAGAGATTCTCATGGGTTTCTTATGGTGCAGCATGCCTGCAATCATTGAGTGCTCTTTGCAAAAGTATTGATCTTGAGCTAACTGATCAGGGCATATTGAAAAAACATCAGAATGTCCTTTGCTTGAACTGACTTTGCCCTGATGCGTGTCCCTTGTAATGCCAACACCTACACCACAAGCGATCATTTGTGAATTTCCTCAGATTCCAAGAGGGTGTTTATCACCCTTCTTAGAATGAATGACTGTCGCTTCTTTCTCTCAGCTTCCCAGAAGATACAAAAAGAAGTTAGGTAACACTAGATATTGGCTCAGGATAGATCTCTCTTGCACTATGCTGTGTGCGCGTGTGTGGACTTTGAGAGGAAGTTCCACTTTCCTCTAAATCAGGTCTGAGAAACAAATTCTGAGGATTAATGTGAAGGTCATTATAATAACTATGGCCTGTTTCACAATCTTCTTTACCGTCTTTGCTCTCGAGTGGTTGAGAGGGAAATAGCATAAAGAAGGATTTTTAGCCCACTTCTGAAATAAGGGGACAACAGCCTCTACTTTTGAATGTCTCTTCCTCTTCTTTTGGCTTTCCATCTGGACTTACATGCAAACACATTAATCAACAGGCTTCCAACCTGGCCTGTGGTGCACCGAAGACTAGATGATATATAGATGTATTCCTTGTGTTCTAAGCATGTCTTGTTGAGCTAGTCAACCCTGACTTTCCTACTTGATGTAGGGTTCCAAGGAGTAGATCAAGGCTAATTTTCTAAGTAGTGATGAAGGTTGATAGTCCATAGCATTGGACAGGTTATATGCCTCTCTGCGCTACATCTGCCTCCAGTCATATTTTTATTTGTATTATGGAAGTGCCTAGGATCTCTACTCATGGACCATCGTGCTAGGCACTGTATAAACACAGGACAAAAAGATGATCCTTGCAGGAGTCCAGTTATATTCCTACTATCTGGGGTCTGGCATCTATACTGATTACCAGTTTCTCTGGACCCATTCTTTGATAGTTGTTATGTAACATTAAGAATGAATTAACCAATTGCTGACAGGAAGTGAATCAAGAATTGTGCCAGGTAGCCACACAGGAGAAAAACTAGTTCAGAGAGTTGATCTTAGGATAAATATTTGGCGAATCACTCCCTATCTTCTTCTGTGTCACTTCTGAAATAAAGATGGCTTTGGATATAACTTAAATGGTAGACTTCTCTGTGAATTGTAATGGGTGCTTCCACTTGTTTGTTCAAAGCCATATTTCTCAGGGTTTTCGCAATGGCTGCTGGGCCCTGTCTAACATGATGAAAAGTTATCAAACATTGGTGGACATATATCCCTTTCACTTGAAGATACAAGTGGTAAGGCAATCCTTGTGAATATCCATGTAGAAGTTATGAGTCAAAAAAGGAGTACTTTGTATAGAAAATGCTTCTTGCTTCTTGTCGCAGAAAAAACTCTAGTGCTTTTGGGTGAGTCTCCCTGATCATATCTCCAGAAGGTTTATTTTCATATTCTGAAGCTTTGGGAAGATAATAAGGTAATGGTAAATTTCAGTGTTTCCGTCTGGAATATTGATCGCCTTATGGACTTGTTGGGAGACCTGAAATCTAGAATGGGCTGCATGCGATTGTTTCTTTTTGTATCACAAACAATACTGTACCCTTTCCAGAATATCAGTCTCTCCATGGAACTGGTTCTGTAGTTCAAATATGTAGGAGATAGACTACTGCACTCTTCATCTTCTGATGCTGTGAAAAGTCTTGTTGATAGTGTTGGTTTATTTTAATTTAATTTGGGATAACAAACTTGTCACTGGGACAATGAGTTTCATTGAATATCCTTCCCTGATTATCTGAAGCACCCATTTTCTGATGTGCTTCACTCCTAGATAAAGGCCTATCCTGAAGCATGCCCTCATAGGAGGGGTAATTTGTACAGACTTGTGAAACCCAAAAAACAAGAACAGCTTTGGGCGGGATGAAGAATTTTAGCGTGTGCGCGCGGGGGAAGGGGGGCTTTTTTGGGCACTTTCTCACAGTTAAGCATAGATTTCCACAATAAGAGACTGCAGCCAATGCTCTGAGGGTTGAGGCTGCTGTATCGAAGTTCAGTCTGAGTGATTATCTTATTCACCTGCTAATGGGTTTGGCAGAAATACTACCTCAACTGGTATTACTATGCTCTTTAACAAGGAGGCCATAGAAGGCTTAACTTTAGCCAGAAAAATGAAGACCTTATAGTCCTTAGATACAAGATAGGACTTTAAGGGAATTCCTACTCCACCTTCTTAACATACTTATAAACCAAATGAGGAAGAATTACACAGCAGTCACACAATTTTTCAAGGTTAGGGTCTTTGAGTTTGTGTGTTTTTACTGTTGTATTTTCTAAAAGCATAAGCACCTATGAAGTTAAACCCCCATTTATATGTAATTCTTCGAAGTCTGGTGAACTGTCTGAGATATCTCAAAATCTCAGCTTTAAAGATGTCTCTTTCTGTTTAGAGGATCTTAAAACCTCTTATAAAACGTTTTAAGAGTTTTTGCTCTTTCTTTTATTGCTGATTGTGAGCAATATCCTTCACCAGTCCCCTGGGCCAAACTCCTGAGAGAAAGACGGGAAGGGCTCTGTGAGGGGGAGACTACATTACCAGGGAGACTGGAAGGAAGGAAGGAAGGAAGGAGTCTGTAGGCATGACTCCTGCATGCCTCCATAAGGAAAAGGGTAGCCACTTTATGACTCCTGTGGGACTAGGGAGGCTGTATAGGAAGTGGAAATACGTCCATCTCTCAGGGAGGAGGATGTGAATCACTTCAACCTATACTACTCCACTGCTTGGTCTGGATTGTGTGGGGACTGACCACAGAAAATAAGTAGGTTTAGACTAGCAGCTGTGTTAGTCTGTATCCGCAAAAATAACAGGAGTACTTGTGGCACCTTACAGACTAAAAAATTTATTAGAGCATAAGCTTTCATGGACTAAAGCCCAATTCATCGGAAGCATAGACTGGAACATATAGTAAGAAGATATATATATACACATACAGAGAAGGTGGAAGTTGCCATACAAACTGTAAGAGGCTAATTAATTAAGAGGAGCTATTATCAGCATGAGAAAAAAAACTTTTGTAGTGATAATCAAGATGGCCCATTTATACAGTTGACAAGAAGGTGAGAGGATATTTAACATGAGAAAATAGATTCAATATGTGTAATGACCCAGCCACTCCCAGTCTCTATTCAAACCCAAGTTAATGGTATCTTGTTTGCATATTAATTCAAGCTCAGCAGCTTCTCATTGGAATCTGTTTTTGAAGCTTTTCTGTTGCAAAATTGCCACCCTTAAATCTTTTACTGAGTGGCCAGAGAGGTTGAAGTGTTCTCCTACTGGTTCCTGACATCAGGAATCATAACATTCAAAAACCGGTAGAAGAACACTGTCCCATGTTTGGTTTGAAAAAAACCTACCCCCAGTTCCATGACAATGATTCTGGCCTGTTCTCAACAAAAGGAGTTTTCATGCGGTCTGCTCAACCATCCTGGGGTGGATCTTGCCCACACTCTGGTTAACAGCTGGGTTTCACTTTGTCCTGCTGTCTCTTACTGACATTTCTGAGAAGGAGAGTACTGTCTTTCAAACCCTCAGAAACCCAAAATATTTTTTTTCATTTTAACTGTTTTGAGGAGAAAAACCTCAAAGCCACTGAAGAAACAGATACATTTAGTTAAAAATCTTGTGAAAATTCTGCCTTCGGCGTGCTACATGTGCTGCTTGGAGGCTAGGCTGGCCACCGCCACATCCCTAGAATACCGCACCTGGAGACAGCGTGGGCCCACCCTGACCAATGTAACCTTGCAAAATTCACAATGCATATGAGGCACATTGCATTGAGGACACCATTTTGAAGAGCCTGTCACTCCACACCCACTGGCATGACCTCAGCTGGTGCATGTGAGGTCACACCAGCAGGTCTGGAGCAGCATGCTCTTGAAAATGGTGTTTCCCACCTGTGATACCAGATAAAACTATAGCCAGTTCTGTCTCAGGACAAAACCATAGAAAAAAATCACTGTCTGGTTTAAAACCTGACAAATCGGCTATCTACTGGAGGCAGAGAATTCTGGAAAATTCTTCCTGAGGGGTGATCTGAAGCTCTGGGTCAGAGCAAAGTTCTCATCAGCCTTCTGTTGCCACAGACAGGGAACATCTCTCCATGAAGACAATCAGACATGGAAGGGATTAAGTATAGAAACTATAACCAGTTCCCATCAGATGTCCACATCATAAAAGCCACCATCAGAATTGATGATAATTGTCCCCTCTTTAGGCAAAGCAGAGAGGCCAAAGATTGAACAGGACATGGATAATTAACTATACCATCCCATCTCCCACCTTAATGACCCTACCAGGTCAGGATTGAGACACAGTGGCAGGGCAATGTGAGAGCAGCTGACATAGATTCTGCCCATGTTTAAACCATTTTTTAGAAAGAGGATTTTTATTTACAACTGTCAATCTGGCATGTTTTAATAAACACTAAACTCACTTAAGGCTAAATCCTGATTCTGCTGTTGTCAATGGGCATTCTTCTTTTCACTTCAATGGGTAAGGATTTGGCCCTGTTCTGTTCAGGTTCTTATACTGTGCTCATCACCTTAGAATCTGAAGGCTTTCCAGTCATGCATTAAACAACATGACTACACATCTGTTACACGTTGTTTGTTCTCTCATCCTTTCCCCCCAGGGAGATGCATGTGCAGTGGAGTCTCGTGGTTTGGAAATGTGTGGGGTTTTTTGTTTTGTTTTTTTAATAGAAATATACCTGTTACTATGTGTTTATGTTACAGAAGGCAAGGTCAAAGAAATGCTCCTTGCACTCAGAGTGGAAGGTGATGAGGTTTGTGACAGTCATTGTGATGCCCTTGCTTCCTAGAGAATATGGTGATGGGTGCTTTAGAAATATATACTAAAAAGAAGTGTTTTATGTTCTCTTCAGTTCCTTATCAACTATTGAGGACTCAGATATCCAGAGTGAAACTGTAAGCTAAAGTATTTTATCTACATACTGGAAATATCCTCATTATATCAAAAATGTCTGATGTAATTTTTACAGAAAAGAATAATACACACATTTAAGAATTCTTTCTTCATACTGTACTCAAGCACCAAACTAAGACTCTCCTACTTAAATACATTCTGCAGAGAAATCATTCATTCACTTTCAGGTTAAGAGCAATAAAAAGCATTTAACACCTGAAACATTAATTAGCTGAAAAGCATCTACTGAAGATCCAGTAAAATGAAATATTTGCCTTTAACATTAGCCATATTCTCTGGCTTCCCCAACCAATTTACTATTAATATCAAACATATCCAAGATCTAAACAATGAAACTGTATAATGTTAATTTCAGTTTAAGCTATCAAAGAATTATTATTTAATTCACCTCTTGCTTTTGACCTAATTCTTTTTCTTTTATTAGGAAAGAAAGGGCATTGTACAGCTAACGGGATGATTATGTACGATAAAGCTGTGTGGTCCCCCAAACCTTGCATTACTTGTCTTTGTTCAAAAGGAAAAGTGATTTGTGATGAAACTACGTGCCTTTCTCTGACATGTCACAAAACTGAGATACCTGAAGGAGAGTGCTGCCCAGTTTGCTCTGATATTGGTACAGTACACTATACTATCTTCTTATCCATCATTTAATTTTCTATTTGTTATTTTTACTATTTTAAAACTACCTCAAATAAAACGTTAAAGACAAAGGGTAAGTGATATAACCTATAAAAAAACAAGTAATGATTTATGCAATTTTATTATACATATTTAACTTTTTCTAAAATATATATTATAGAAATTATTTTGGGGAAATTCTATGCCCTGTATTAACAGGAAGTCAGAACAGATAAGCAAAATGGTCCCTTCTGGCCTTGGAATTCTTGAAACAAACAATTTTTTAAAATACAGAAAGTAGAAAAGTTCAAAATTATGTAATAACAGCAGCTGTACTAACTGCTGCTGTTACTAACACTAACTTCATTCTCATTTCCTCTTATACTACCATTTTCTTTTTTTCCCTCACTTTCATTACCCTGGTCACTCTCATTTTAAGTACTAAATATTTCACTGGATGACACACCTGAAATTTCTGGTGCTTCTCCAGAGCCCAATGACCCTAGTGACTCAATGCTATTGCAACCACTGCGTACCCAGGATGAAATGGATGAGTTACTCAGACGAGAGAAGGAAGAACTTGAAGGGAGAGAAAAGGAAATTCACAAAAAGGATGACGAGAAAAGGAAGAGAAAAGAAAAGAAAAGTCAGGAGGAGAAAAAAATACATGACTATGAAGCCCATCAGAAAGCAGAGGAGGAAATAAGCAGGAGAGAGGAAGAAAAAAGAAGAGCATATGAAGAGGAAGAGCTACAAATTGAAAAGGAAGAAGAAGAAAAAAGAAAGGGAAACGAACTTCCAGAGCAAGAAAGAAAACAACAAAAAAGCGAAGAGGAAGAAGAGGAAGAGGATGAACATATTTTACGAGGTGATGTTTTCAGAATGCCCCCTCGATTCCCAATTCCTGTTCCTCCTGCAGAAATTCCTCCTTTGCCAACTGGATGTTCGATTTCTGACACCACAGTAAGCTGCATTCATGCCAGACTTACACAAATACCACCAATTACTGATCCAGAGCTAACAAGCTTAGAGCTTGAAGGTAAGAAAATAAGTTTGCTTTATATTATTTTCTTCACCAATTAAAATTTAGCCCTCTCCAAAACCCACAATTTTAATGATAGCAAATTATAATGTAAAATGCTTTATACTACTAGTTTCTTATCACAGAAAGAAATTTAAAGGCATTTTACAACTAAGCCTGAGAAATTATGCAACAAACTAAGCCTAAGAAACAAGCAACAACCTAGAGATTAAAAGTTTTATATTTCACTATCAATGCCCTCAGAAGTTCAGGCCCATCTACTGTACATTAATTTATGATTTCTCTTATTACATTAGCTCTCCAACACTAATGCTTTTGTGCTCCTAAAGATGGTTTCATAATTATAGTAATTTTAGATCTATGGTAATCTAATAAAAGACGTTAGTGCCATGTTGCTACAATCTAACTTGCTTTTCAAAATTTAGATGCTACTAGTGTTGAGATACAAAGAGACATACAGTTGACTTTATTTCCATAAATACATTTTTACTTGTACATTACCTAGTTACCTGACTCAGACCATATAAACGGCAACACATCACTAAGATATATCTATTTTTAACTATCTGTCCTAGGGAATACCATTACTTCCATTCCAGATGAAGCGTTCAATGGGATCCCTAATTTGGAAAGGCTTGATCTAAGTAAAAATAATATTACTTCTCCAGGCATAGGTCCACAAGCGTTCAAAGTAAGCATGCATACTCTTTCTAACATCTCTGTCTCTGATTTGTGCTTGAAGTAGATCTGGCCGAATACTATAGGGCAAATCATCAGCTGATGTAAATGGTTGTAGCTCCGCTGGAGTCAATGGAGCTATGATAATTTGCACTAGCTAGGGATCTACCCCTATGTAATGAATATATGATTAATCAAATTTTGCCATTTTCAATAAATCATTTTTGCAGTTTTCAGACAGTTATATAGTCGGTTGAATAAAATTCACTGAAAAAGTTATTTACTGAATAACAATTATATTAATAAAACGAAAAGGAGGACTTGTGGCACCTTAGAGACTAACCAATTTATTTGAGCATGAGCTTTCGTGAGCTACAGCTCACTTCATCGGATGCATGCTGTGGAAATCGCACAAGACATTTTATACACAGACACCATGAAACAATGCCTCCTCCCACCCCACTCTCCTGCTGGTAATAGCTTATCTAAAGTGATCATCAAGTTGGGCCATTTCCAGCACAAATCCAGGTTTTCTCACCCTCCGCCCTCCCACAAACAAACTCACTCTCTTGCTGGTAATAGCCCATCCAAAGTGACCACTGTCTTCACAATGCATATGATAATCAATGTGGGCCATTTCCTGCAGAAATCCAGGTTCTCTCACCCCCCTCCAAAAACCACACACACAAACTCACTCTCCTGCTGGTAATAGCCTATCCAAAGTGACCACTCTCCCTACAACCTGCATGAAAATCAAAGTGGGCCATTTCCAGCACAAATCCAGGTTTTCTCACTCCCCCACCCCCATACTCACACAAACTCACTCTCCTGCTGGTAATAGCTCATCCGAAGTGACCACTCCCCCTACAATGTGCATGATAATCAAGGTGGGCCATTTCCAGCACAAATCCAGGTTTTCTCACCCCCCCCCCCACACACACAAACTCACTCTCCTGCTGGCAATAGCTCATCCAAACTGACCACTCTCCCCACACTGTGCATGGCAATCAAGGTGGGCCACTTCCAGCATAAATCCAAGTTTAACGAGAACGTCTGGGGGGGGGGGAGGAAAAAACAAGGGGAAATAGGCTACCATGCATAATGACTTAGCCACTCCCAGTCTCTATTTAAGCCTAAATTAATAGTATCCAATTTGCAAATGAATTCCAATTCAGCAGTTTCTCGCTGGACTCTGGATTTGAAGTTTTTTTGTTGTAAGATAGCGACCTTCATGTCTCTGATTGCGTGACCAGAGAGATTGAAGTGTTCTCCGACTAGTTTATAAATGTTATAATTCTTGACATCTGATTTGTGTCCATTTATTCTTTTACGTAGAGACTGTCCAGTTTGACCAATGTACATGGCAGAGGGGCATTGCTGGCACATGATGGCATATATCACATTGGTAGATGTGCAGGTGAACGAGCCTCTGATAGTGTGGCTGATGTTATTAGGCCCTGTGATGGTGTCCCCTGAATAGATATGTGGGCACAGTTGGCAACGGGCTTTGTTGCAAGGATAGGTTCCTGGGTTAGTGGTTCTGTTGTGTGGTATGTGGTTGTTGGTGAGTATTCGCTTCAGGTTGGGGGGTTGTCTGTAGGCAAGGACTGGCCTGTCTCCCAAGATTTGTGAGAGTGTTGGGTCATCCTTCAGGATAGGTTGTAGATCCTTAATAATGCGTTGGAGGGGTTTTAGTTGGGGGCTGAAGGTGACAGCTAGTGGCGTTCTGTTATTTTCTTTGTTAGGCCTGTCCTGTAGTAGGTGACTTCTGGGAACGTTTCTGGCTCTATCAATCTGTTTCTTCACTTCCGCAAGTGGGTATTGTAGTTGTAAGAATGCTTGATAGAGATCTTGTAGGTGTTTGTCTCTGTCTGAGGGATTGGAGCAAATGCGGTTGTATCGCAGAGCTTGGCTGTAGACGATGGATCGTGTGGTGTGGTCAGGGTGAAAGCTGGAGGCATGTAGGTAGGAATAGCGGTCAGTAGGTTTCCGGTATAGGGTGGTGTTTATGTGACCATTGTTTATTAGCACTGTAGTGTCCAGGAAGTGGATCTCTTGTGTGGACTGGACCAGGCTGAGGTTGATGGTGGGATGGAAATTGTTGAAATCATGGTGGAATTCCTCAAGGGCTTTTTTTCCATGGGTCCAGATGATGAAGATGTCATCAATATAGCGCAAGTAGAGTAGGGGCGTTAGGGGACGAGAGCTGAGGAAGCGTTGTTCTAAATCAGCCATAAAAATGTTGGCATACTGTGGGGCCATGCGGGTACCCATAGCAGTGCCGCTGATCTGAAGGTATACATTGTCCCCAAATGTAAAATAGTTATGGGTAAGGACAAAGTCACAAAGTTCAGCCACCAGGTTAGCCGTGACATTATCAGGGATAGTGTTCTTGACGGCTTGTAGTCCATCTTTGTGTGGAATGTTGGTGTAGAGCGCTTCTACATCCATAGTGGCCAGGATGGTGTTATCAGGAAGATCACCGATGGATTGTAGTTTCCTCAGGAAGTCAGTGGTATCTCGAAGGTAGCTGGGAGTGCTGGTAGCGTAGGGCCTGAGGAGGGAGTCTACATAGCCAGACAATCCTGCTGTCAGGGTGCCAATGCCTGAGATGATGGGGTGTCCAGGATTTCCAGGTTTATGGATCTTGGGTAGTAGATAGAATATCCCAGGTCGGGGTTCCAGGGGTGTGTCTGTGCGGATTTGATCTTGTGCTTTTTCAGGAAGTTTCTTGAGCAAATGCTGTAGTTGCTTTTGGTAACTCTCAGTGGGATCATAGGGTAATGGCTTGTAGAAAGTGGTGTTGGAGAGCTGCCGAGCAGCCTCTTGTTCATATTCCGACCTATTCATGATGACAACAGCACCTCCTTTGTCAGCCTTTTTGATTATGATGTCAGAGTTGTTTCTGAGGCTGTGGATGGCATTGTGTTCCGCACGGCTGAGGTTATGGGGCAAGTGATGCTGCTTTTCCACAATTTCAGCCCGGGCACGTCGGCGGAAGCACTCTATGTAGAAGTCCAGTCTGCTGTTTCGACCTTCAGGAGGAGTCCACCTAGAATCCTTCTTTTTGTAATGTTGGTCGGGAGGCCTCTGTGGATTAGTATGTTGTTCAGAGGTATTTTGGAAATATTCCTTGAGTCGGAGACGTCGAAAATAGGATTCTAGGTCACCACAGAACTGTATCATGTTCGTGGGGGTGGAGGGGCAGAAGGAGAGGCCCCGAGATAGGACAGCTGCTTCTGCTGGGCTGAGAGTATAGTTGGATAGATTAACAATATTGCTGGGTGGGTTGAGGGAACCATTGCTGTGGCCCCTTGTAGCATGTAGTAGTTTAGAAAGTTTAGTGTCCTTTTTCTTTTGTAGAGAAGCAAAGTGTGTGTTGTAAATGGCTTGTCTAGTTTTAGTAAAATCCAGCCACGAGGAAGTTTGTGTGGAAGGTTGGTTTTTTATGAGAGTATCCAGTTTTGAGAGCTCATTCTTAATCTTTCCCTGTTTGCTGTAGAGGATGTTGATCAGGTGATTCCGCAGTTTCTTTGAGAGCGTGTGGCACAAGCTGTCAGCATAGTCTGTGTGGTATGTAGATTGTAATGGATTTTTTACCTTCAGTCCTTTTGGTACGATGTCCATCTGTTTGCATTTGGAAAGGAAGATGATGTCTGTCTGTATCTGTACAAGTTTCTTCATGCAGTTGATAGATTTCATGGTGTCTGTGTATAAAATATCTTGTGCGATTTCCACAGCATGCATCCGATGAAGTGAGCTGTAGCTCACGAAAGCTCATGCTCAAATAAATTGGTTAGTCTCTAAGGTGCCACAAGTCCTCCTTTTCTTTTTGCGAATACAGACTAACACGGCTGTTACTCTGAAACCTGTCAATTATATTAATATTTTTCTGGTATTTTACCAGCTTCAGTACTGAGATTTTTAAAAATAGCTTTTCCATCATCATAAAGTGCTTCTTATATCCTTTTTAGAAACCTCATAGTACTTGGATTCTCTTTTAAAGAAAAGTAGTATGGAAAGGGAAGGTTTTGAAAGGTGCTGGCTTGACAGCACAGTGAAGTTCTTCATATGCCTAAAAACACAGAAGTTGCCCCACCAGTGTGCCTCATTGTCTAATGTGGAATGACCACCTCTAATGTTCTTTCTTTAGAACTTGATCAGTCATTAGCTTGCTAACAAGGGTGCCTGAACTGGCATCAGATAATGCAGTGTTTTTCTTTATGGCCTTTATCTTGAAAGGTGCTGAGCACTCTATTTCCAATCTAGCAAAGTACTTAAGTACGTGTTTACCTTTAAGCACATGATCAAAGCCATTGCTGACAATGGGACTACCTATATGCCTAATTAAGGCACATACTTAAGTGTTTTGCTAGATCAGGGCCAGAATACTCAGCATGTTGCAGGATCAAGCTCTACAAGCACACCTGAGTTAGGATCTGGATGGTGACCATCAGCTCATTTCACACAGGCCATCTAACAGCCAATAAATGCTAAATACCAGTCTGAGCTGGATTTCTAGCCAATAACCTAAAGATGAAAGGCTTTATATTCCACTATCAATGCCCTCAGAAGTTCAAGCCCATCTACTGTACATTAATTTATTATTTCTCTTATTACAGTAGCTCTCCAAACTAATGCTTTTATGCTCCTAAAGATGGTTTCATAATGATAGTAACTGTACATCTATGGTAATCTAACAAAAGACATTAGTGCCACTGTCCCCTTAGTACAAATGAATTTGAGAATATGATTTTGTTTAGTTTAATTGAATAATAACCAAAGCGTAAACCTACATTTTTGTTTGCAAAAACATTAATCCTCTGAATAAGCTGGGAAATAAACTATGAGGAATATGCAAACTACTAAAAACAAGATCCTGTTTTCATACAAACGATCTAGGTAACAAAATATCAGGGAAGATAAATACAGAACATATGACACACAAGCAGAACTGCCACTAAGTGGAATTTCCTTTATCATTTACATGGAGAATAGGACTTTGAAGTCTTCCAAGACTAACTTTGCAAAAGACTGAATATCTATGTTACTTATTTAATTAGCAATATACACATATCAGAATTATTTATTAGTACTTCATTGATTGTCCATAATAAAAATCTTCTCATAGTAAGCTGTAGTCGCAAAAAGTGTTGGACCCTGATTTTGGCCTCAAACCAGCGAAGCACTTAAGTATGTATACGTATATAATCCCATTGGTTTAAATGCCCTACTGAACAGTGGCCTTACACCCCTCACAATTGCACTTATGGCTCTGTTGTAGAATTTCAACTGTTAGGTGAAATAAAATAGGTCAGAGTTACATTTCCCCCCTTTTTATTATATGAGATTTTTTTTAAAAAATGACATTTTATTATAAAATATTTTTATTTGTATTTGTATTTTATAAAACATACAAAAAAATCTAAAAAACACACTAAAGAATAAAAGGAACATGAGTCATAGCCAAAAAAGGTTCATTTAAAATTGTACCCCCTTCAATGTCCTGTCAGTGGAAAATTTCCCCCAGCTATTGAAAGGTATACTGCCATATTTACTCTTTTGCCTGCAGGAGACTTTTGCCCCTTAGCTCCACAGGATAACTGATGAGACTATGTTTAATGTCAGCCAGGGTAAGCACTACCATATATAATGGCACCAAGGACTTTCCGATCATTTTTATGTAATCCTTGGATGTCCATATAGTTTATCTGATTGACACACACAGTATGAGAGACAATGTGGATGAGGTAATATCTTGTATTGAACCAACTTCTGTTATTGAAAGAGAAGCTTTCGAGCTTACACACCAGCTCTTCTTCATATGAACAGAACACTGAAGCTTTACAACTTATACATCATTTTAACTCTCAACCTGTGAAAATGCCAAGTGCCTCTACTCCTAAGCCAAAAAGTCTACTGACCTGTAGTGGAACAGTAGCCCTAGAGGCGATTTACTAAGGATTAGTAACAGGACTGGGATCCAGCATGGCTGGGATGGTGGCTGGCTGGCCCATGTGAAAGAGGTTGATGAACTAAGTCTAATTCTTGGGCAACAGAAGTTCATATACAAAACATACCCTCACAACTGACACCCTTGTTGGTAGTTTATACTGAAAGGCCAATGGTTCAAGTACTTAGAGAAAGAACTCCTTTCTTACCAAAACACTGGATATTCCACAACAGTGTTGAGACACTACTGCTTCCCAATCTTTACCTGTTCTGTGTAAATGAGACCCCGTTCTCCAGTTTATCAACCTGCTGCTTTTTATGAGTCCTAAACTTACCAGCATCAGCAACAAAATTAACTTGGTTAATAAAATGGCAATTACAATTTTAGGTTATTTGACAGTATAATTTTATATTTTGTTAACTGAATTCTGATTTCCCCCCCCATCAAGATCCTGAAAAAGTTAAAACGTTTGTATATGGATGGAAACGCACTAGTACATATTCCTCCTGAATTACCGTCAGCTTTAGAAGAACTTAAAATAAATGAAAACCATCTCCATGCTATTGATGAAGACAGTTTACAAGGTATTTAAGAAGTGACTATTGAGTCAATTAAATTAGATTTGAAACTCAAAATGCAGAATAGAATTTTGAGATCTTGCATATTAAGCAAAATCTGGAGAATCTGAGACCAATTTTCATCTGCCATTGTAGATGGAAAAAATTCAAGTTAGATGTGAGTAACAGACTGATCCTGCAAAGACTTATACATATGTTGAACTTTACATTCATGAGTAAAGTTAAGCACATGCACACATCATTGCCAGTCAGAATCTAAATGTATTTTTGTTGGTCATTGCCAATCAAGGCAGCATACTACTGCAAGATTCAAGGATCTTCTGTTTCTAGAGGAGGTAGAGACGTGTTAAATAACAGAAACGTAATCATTAGATTGATAAATAGATCTGTTTTTCCAGATGTCTGTACGGCAACAAAGACGACCTGCATGAAACTTGAGTTTTTAAAATCTGAATTCTCTTGTAATTCTGAGGAATGTCAGCATTTTTCCCAGCAAAGTCTGTGCTAATGCTCAAGTGCCCTAGGGAAACTGGACTGTGCACTGCACAGGGAGTATGTACCCTATATCCCAACGTTACTGCATTATGTACAGCGGAACCAGTACGGATATTTTTATACTCATGGGACAGGGAACAGGTTTTGACCTCTGTGCATCAAGAAAGCTTAGATGAAATTATTCAACATTTTTGTTTATGAACTTCAATATTTTGTAATTGAGAATGAAGAACTTTTTGTCATGAAATGATCATTTTTGTTTACATATAGTTGCCAAGATTTAGTTCTTCTGGAATATATCTGGAAGATCAAGTCTACAATATCCACTCCCTAGGAAGGGGGATACAGGATACTCCATGCAGAGTTCTCAACACATAGTAGTACACTGAGGTGGGGGAAGGACCTGTGAACCTACAAAGGGTGCAAGTAACATGATCACTAAACAAATGAATGACTGGAGTGCTGTGGGAGAATCCTACAGATCTTAGGGCATCCGTGCTGAAGGTCAGCACCAATATATTGCTCCATGCACCCTCCTGAGGTCTTGAATTACTAAGGACCTTCTGCTGCCATTAGCTCCCTGCACCTGCTTATTTTCCCATTCTGAAAGTACAATATTAAAATAACAATAATCATATGATGGAAATTGCATGGCTCTCCTGGAGGATAATAAAAAAGTTATATAATGTGCTGTAAACAAACTTTGTATTCTCAATACATTTCAGTTGCATTTTTCATAATTTAACTGTATTTACAGTATAGTTTTTGAACATGGTACAGTAATTGGCTGAAATTTTTTCAAATGATTGAAAATAAAAATAATTTTACAACCTATAAATGGGAGTATAAAATTGTTTTCTGTGCTAAGACCCATTCAGGCAAATGTTATATTTTCCCATTTTTTGAATGGATTTTAGTAATGTTAAAAATTGTAACAACTCATCTCATGTTTTAATAGGGTACAAGATTCTATATTACTTTATTGAAATTAATTACCAATTATTTTATTTTCTACAGAATTAAAGAACTTGGTGACCCTAGAATTAGAAGGCAATAAACTTAGTGAAGCAAATGTCAGTCCTTTAGCTTTCCGTCCTTTGAAAAGCCTGTCTTATTTGCGCCTTGGAAGAAATAAATTCAGAACTGTCCCACAAGGTCTTCCCACATCTATTGAGGTAAAAAACCAAAAATCTTTATTTTTCCAGATGTGTTCCTTTTCTTCTTTTGTATGTACTCCACTACCACTGTAAAGCACAGATGATATTGTTATATCTTAATAATTTGTTTCAAGACATATTGTCATTGGTTGCAAAGTCACTATTGCCAGAAATTTACTTATTTACTCATATTATACAAACTCCATCACAAATAGCATCCATCTAAATCTCTGGGCACTGGAAATCCTGTGTTTTGACCAACTCTGTTCACATACCTCAACTAGTACCTCATTCTTATTGCAAGTTTGTCATGCCTTTCCTATACTAAATAAACATTTTTATTTTCTCTGGCAAATTTGTGTCCAGAAAATATGAATTATGTTACAACAGTCTTAGCATTCAATACACCCACACACTCATTATGCAACTGCAAGCAAGATGCAAAGGTGTTTTAAAAATAATGATTTTATTAATCTGTCTTTCAAAGTAATATATGTTTCCACAAATGAAAAGTATATTAATTTTGAAATATGTTTTTTCCAAAATCAAGTCATGCAATTACTACTACTGAGTTTATTATGCAGACGTGTTCAGGTAATTATTTTGATATCTGGAAAACAGTGGTTTTAGCATGAGAGGCCAATGACACTTAAAAATTAACTTTTTAAATCACAACAGGAAAAAATGTAAATATTGTTTTTCAAATTTTCTTTTTCAAATGTACTTGTAGGAACTATATCTGGAAAATAACCAAATAGAAGAAATTTCAGAAATTTGCTTTAACCATACCAGCAATATTAACATAATTGTGCTGAAACACAACAAATTAGAAGAAAATAGGATAGCACCTTTGGCTTGGATTAATCAAGAGTAAGTACCAATTTAAGATTTAATTGTTTTGTTATCCAGTACTACTAGAAAACCCTACTGTGAAAGTAATATTTGTACCGTGTAACGAGGCTCCTCTTATCCCCACAAAACAAAAATATATATATATATATATATATATATATATATATATATATATATATATATATATATATATATATATATATATAAGCTCTGTTTTAAAAATCCATGGATACCATGATAATATCACCCTTACATTAACAAATTCAATTACCTTTCTATCCACATTATAATTTAACACAATCTAAGGAATATATAATATAACTTTTAAAATAACATTGTGATATCATGGGTCAGTTCCACTCAGAAACCAAGAGAACATTTAATTAAATCTCAAGTAGGGTGGATTGATTTAAATCAAAGCTATTTAAATCACCAATTTTAATCATGATGTAAATCAGCAATCTGCAGCACTCTGGACACTTTGGTTTTTACTAATGTTATTTGAATCATGTTTTGCATTTGTACTTTTTAGGGTTTTTTTTTTTTTAAAGAAAGATGGATTCTCATTGATTGGTAACCATTAATATATGTTGATTTGCAACTAAATATACACTTTACACTAAATTAAGTGCTTTTTCGGGGCTCAGCAGGAGGATACACTATATCTACACACTTTTATATAGATTACCTTATATTTAATCAGATTCTTAATATTTTTCATTATGCTAGAAAATGGCAAATAATGCATTTCTTATTTAATAGACTGTGATTAATTTTTTAAATTGTAATTTGTGTCAATTTCTGTTTGGATAGAAGTTAAAATTAAATTAAAATGCAAAAATAGCATTTTACTTTCCTTAATTAAATAAAACTATCTTAAAAGTGAAGAATACATAAGACAAAAACATTTACCAAAACTTTTTTATAGTATTTAAAACTAACTGATTTATTAAACAAAACAAATGTTATGTGTAGGTAATTAAGTGAACTGATTGTTTCTGGTCACCATGTCCTTCAAGATTTTAGAACTAGTAGACCTCATCCTCTCACATCTAGTTTTTATTCATAGACTGGAAGAGAAAACAATCTTTCCTGCTTTTTTAACTGCCAATTGGCTTCTTAACTTTGAATGAATTAGTCATTGAACTGAATTAGTTGAAGAAACTGAAATGAAGAAAATATTCTCTCTCCACCTGCAGAAGAGGCTACTGCTGTCAGAAGCTGTTAAAAAACAGAATACCAATTGAAATGTATTAAATATTTTTGGATGTTTTCTACATTTTCAAATATATTGATTTCAATTACAACACAGAATACAAAGTGTACAGTGCTCACTTTATATTTATTTTTGATTACAAATATTTGCACTGTAAAAAAACAAAAGAAATAGTATTTTTCAATTCACCTAATACAAGTACTGTAGTGCACTCCCTTTATCATGAAAGTTGAACTTATAAATGTAGAATTATGTACGAAAAAACTCCATTCAAAAAAACCCAAACAATGTCAAACTTTAGAGCCTAAAAGTCCGCTCAATCCTACTTCAGCCAATCGCTCAGACAAACAAGTTTGGTTAAAATTTGCAGGTGATAATGCTGCCCCTTCTTGTTTACAATGTCACCTGAAAGTGAGAACAGGCGTTCACATGGCACTTTTGTAGCCGGCGTTGCAAGGTATTTACGTGTCAGATATGCTAAACATTCAGATGCCCCTTCATTCTTCGGCCACCATTCAAGAGAACATACTTCCATGCTAGTTTTCTATTATTGTTTACCAGTGTGATTAATCATGATTACTTTTTTTAAGATTAATTTTTTTAATCGCTTGACAGCCCTGGCATTAACATAGGTTGTCAATTTGAAATTTAATTTTCAATAGATTTATTTTAAAAAAATAAACCTGTACTTAATGCGAATAAAAAAATCCAATATCATTTTTTTATCTACCCTGATCTCAAGGCTAAATATTATGTTTTGTTCAGAGTCAAAATTAATACCAATAATAAAAAAGAAACAGTGTATTACAAAGAAATACTGTACATCTCATATCTTCCTAGCCAAATTCCTTATTAGCTAAATAATCACAGGTGTGATCACATCAGTCAATCCACATTAAAAATGGTGATTAAAATAGAACTTTTCCTCTCCTCATCCCTGACAATAAAGTTCTGTCTGAAGCTGGGTTGCTATTTTCTCTTCACCTGCATCCCCTACCTTACCTTTAAAAAGAAACAGAAATCACAAGAAGTAGTAAGAGTTAACAGACAGGGTCACGACAATACATGAAAGATATACAGTAACTGGGTGATATTACTTTTTGAAGAAAAGATGCTTATCTTTAGGTACTTAGGTCTGATCCTGCAGCACTTAGTCATATAAGCAGTCCCACTGAAGACAAATTTAAAATCAAACTTTATATCAGTGTCAATGGGACACTGAATTAAGTGAAGCAAATGGGACTACTCACGTGTATAAGGGTTGTTGGATCAGGCCCATTTTAGTGCCACCTTGGCCAATGAGTATTAGTAATAAAAAATGCAAACCATCTAGATAAGAGCTATGGGAAAAGAGCTGTTAACAGTAAAGAAAAAATGGTGTTTTCTAGCATACTAGTCTATTGCAAATCTGAGATGCTTATCAAGCACAAATTAGTCCCTGGGGTTTCCGATCTCTGTACTCATATTACTAGATTTTTCCCCCTCACAACAAAAGCATAAGAATAGCTCCTGAATGAGAAGTTATGACTTACATTTTTGCTACTCTGATCTTTTTTCCTGAAATAATTATGTCTCTGCCCACACACGATAAAATGAATTTATTTCTATTAACAGAAACCTCTCTCACAGAAAAAATATTTTCCCATATTTAAGCATCTGGACTTCTTGCCACCAACCGAATGTTATTTTGTATGGAGTCCAATGTAAACTATATAGTATACTGTATTATTTACATGTCCCTTTTTGTTTCCTTTAATGCAGGAATTTGGAATCTATTGATCTTTCTTACAATAAGTTATATCACGTTCCCTCCTATCTGCCAAAATCTTTACTGCATCTCGTACTTATAGGAAACCAGATTGAGAGAATACCAGGATATGTGTTTGGTCACATGAAGCCAGGGCTGGAATATCTCTACCTTTCTTTTAACAAACTTAACAATGATGGAATAGATCCAGTGTCATTCTATGGAGCTTATCTGTCTTTGAGAGAGTTATTTTTGGATCACAATGAATTAAAGTTTGTACCATTTGGAATCACAGAAATGAAGGCATTAAGCTTTCTGAGGCTGAACAACAACAAAATACGGTATTTACCAATTCTGCTGTGTTAACTGAGAATATAAAAAGGGATTTTAAAATATATTAACTTCCTACTCTACATTTTCCATAAACCATACATTTTAAATATTGTTAGAAGGGACTGAATCCTGAATTCCCTATTGCAATATTTTCCAAAACCATATACAAAAAAGAAGTGTGGTTTAAATCTCTCAATACTGTTTTTAAAAAGCGTACAACTCTGAGGTATCAGTATTCTCCAAGTACTCAACTTGTTAAAGATTTGGGGTCAAATCCCCAGCTACAGCTGTGCTCTGCTTGCCACAGCAGAGGAAAGTGGGGGAAAAGGTGGCTTTAAGTCACCTTTCTGCTTTTCTGATACTAAGGCTGACCGGAGGCCCAAACTAGCTGCCGACATAACTTGTAGCAGTCTAAGGGCTGGTCTAATTTATGCTGTGTGGAGCAGACTCCTGCTCATGCAACCAACGATTACCAGAGTGCAGCACTTTCCAGAAACATCTCCTCCAGCCCTGTTACACTCCCTATGCAGCAGGGAAGCAGGTGATCTCAAAGTGGCTACACCAACTTTCTGTCAACTTTGCCAGGGGAATCCACAAGTGCTCCTTTAGGGCACTTTTTCAGCTGGTTTGCATTGCCTGAACAGCACAAAGCAGCTTCAGGGGCCAAGAATCTTGTCCATGTTGTCAAGACAAGAATTTATCTAATAACTAATGTATTCCAAGAATTTCTTAATAAAAGGTAAGTAATTATATTAAGAAGTAACAATGCAAAAAGAAACATTCACACTGTGTTACAAAGTATCATTTGTGACAAACTCATTTTTTAAATATATCAATTATGTCTACTTGAACCTTCAATTAGCATATATCTATTAATACGGACAGTAAGTACAGTATAGAACTACAACTAAAAATAACTACTTTGGGGGTAATTTATAACTATTTTTCATTGCTGATCAAGTCCAAACCTTTTTTAAAAAAACCTTCTTAGTCAGTATCTCTAAAATGAAAAACTTGTATGGAATGTGCTTACTAGTACAGTTTAGTAACTAAGCCAAAATTTATCTTATGATTTCACAGGACAGTCCCTCCAGAACGCATCTGTAGATCTGTTGTCAATGATGACAATGTTGATGCTGACAGTAATGATGATGATGAGGAGGTTGAAGATTCACGTTTGGAACATCTTCATCTTGAAAACAATTTTATCAATACAAGAGAGCTGTCACCATATGCATTTTCATGCATAAGATCCTACTCCAGTGTTGTTCTGAAACCACAGAAGATCAAATAACAAACACCATATATTTTAATTGCAAAACCCATTTTCTTACCTGAGGTGACATTATTTATTTTCCATCTGATACACAGATCAGCTGATCTCCTAGTTAAAAGATGTCTCAGCACTATTCATACACTATTATTTTCCTAACAGTGTCAGTTGATATATCACCTAAAGACTGCTTGATTTGTTTAGTTTATACTGTTAAATATACATACCCACATACGCACGCAAAAATATGCAATTTAATAAGGGACTTTTTCAAGTTCTATTAACAGCATGTCGACTTGAAAAAGAGACTAAGTGGAGATATGATAGAGGTCTATAAAATAATGATTGGTATGGAGAAAGTACCTAAGGAAGTATCGTTTACTCTTTCAGAACACAAGAACTAGAGGTCACCAAATGAAATTAATAGGCAGCAGGTTTAAAACAAACAAAAGGAAGTATTTCTTCACACAACGCACAGTCAACCTGTGGAACTCCTTGCTAGTGCATGTTGAGAAGGCCAAGACATTAACAGCGTTCAAAAAAAGAACTAGATAAATTCATGAAGGATAGGTCCATCAATTGCTATTAGCCAGGATGAGCAGGGATGGTGTCCCTAGCCTCTGTTAGCCAGAAGCTAGGAATGGGCGATAGTGTATGGATCACTTGATGATTACCTGTTCTGTTCATTGCCTCTGAAGCACCTGGCTTTGGCAATTGTTGGAAGACAGGATACTGGGCTAAATGGATATTTGGTCTGACCCAGTATGGCCATTTTTATGATGGCGGTAGGGAATGATTATAAAAGACTGACACCTTTCATTTTTCAGATAATTGTTTTCAATAATATATTGGCCTGCTCCTCTGAGGGATACTTTAAGAAACTGCCACTCTGTTTTACCAGACACACTGCTGCTGATCCTGAATGATCTTTTCTTCTTCTGAATGGATGAAAGAAGATGGAACAGGTTAATTCAAGGGTTGCCCTTTAAAAAAGGCCTCTGTATTGTAGTAGGCAGCACACAAAAGAGTCTGAAGTCACACATGTACATCCAGATTTTTACGCCTTCCTCTGGAGTTGAAATTATTCTGCAGTCGGGTCTGGTGATGCAGATGAACATATGGATATTATTTCCCACTTTTACTATGCAAATTCACTATGTAAATTAATGTACACAAATATAGGATTCATACATAAACAGATAGCCAAGGACGAAGAGTTTTTTGTTTTTAAACTTAATATTAATCGCTATTATATACAGAATATAGAGTGCACATACACAAGGCAGATTACTCTGTTTTCTCTAAAATGAAACAACCACTAATGTATAGACTCTATAGAGGATAGAATCCTGTTAATTTACTTTTAATTTTTCTCTTATAAAATTAGATGACTATACATGAGACACAATTATATTCTGCCTGAATGCAAACCTAATTATGTATAACGCATTGCTTGTAAAAATTGGCGTGGTATGTGGCCTTTTTGTAAAAACAACTGCTTTGGTTATTTTGCTTGGTTAAATATGGTCATACAGGTATGACATACAGATTAACTTTTTTGATACAATGTTCTACTTTTCACAGCTTTATTTAATAATTAAAATATTTTTGCATTTCTACGCATTGAAACCTTTAGGTTTCTCAGTAGTATCTAATACTTTTTGTCCACAGAACATCGTGTAAGTGACTCAGACTACATTTTCAGAGATTTTTTTTCAATTTAAATTTTTTGGAGAGGATGACTATATCATACTGTTAAAAAGATCTAGACTTAAGAGGAAAGTATATTAAAAAAAATTAAAAACCAAAACACTGCTATTCAAGTTTTAAAAGGAAAAGAACACTGAAGTTGTTTTTCAGCACTGTTGAGAAGTTCTCGCTAAAAATGCAGCCGTAAAAAACATATTCAGCATACAAATCTACCCACAGGAGAAGTTCCAGAAACACAAGCCTTTTTATTACAGAGCTTTGTATATTGTTAAAATAATTGTAAGCAAACGAGTGCATGGAAAATCTCATTTAATAGATTGGGGCCAGAAACAGGAATTTTAAAGGTGTATAAATAAGAAAAGGTTTTTGAAATATTTGATCATTTTAGGTGGTAAAAAGTCCCTTACATAAATTCATGCATTTTCTTACATACTGTGATAGGAGAGAAAGGGAGGAGTATTTTATATATTACATTTTCATAACTGGCTATTTTTCCTATTCTAATTAAGCCGTTTAGGAAACATGTTCAAAAAGGGCAACTCCTTCTAATACAGAGACCAACTGTAGAAAGGGAATTGGTGGATATCACTAGAAATATACTAATTTTTTTTAAATAACATTTTCATAAAGGACTGTCATTAATGGCAAAAATTCCATTGACTTAAAGAGGAACAGAATTGGACTCTGAAGTATTAATGACTTACGACTGCTTCTCTGATGCCTCTAAATACTTCAATGTATATTGAGCATGGGCAAGTTTTGCTCTATATTACCCAACCAGCTATGTCGTTAGCAAAATTAAATAACAAGTGTATTCTTAGTTCTAACCTCTAACTGTGGAATATGTCTGAACAACATCATAACATCATAAAACAAGAGAAGAACTATACATATATTTTGCAGAAGGGAAAAAACTTCTCACATACGAGACAGGGGAGGAGGAGCGGGGGTATGTGAACACTGCTTCAGCTGCTCCCGGTTGAGAATTCTTCCTCCTTGACCCCAAGGGAAAAAATTATTTCTCCCAGACAGCCCAAAGCTCCACTCTAGCTAGTGGGGTGAGAGTTCTCTCAGATCCTCAGGAGTTCTTTGCATGATTTTGTAGAAGCTGTCAGAAGTCACAGATAGTAGCACAAATGTTTTCAATCTTTTAGAAGTAGCAAGGCCATGCAGACATCACAAGAACATCTCTGAAATGGCTTACTTGTATCCAGGTATTCAAGGAACACCACACATTTTCAGCATCATGTCATGGAGGTTATTGCACACAGGGATTACTTTCAAAAACTTTATCACAATTACCCAATACCAATATCTTCAAAATGCCATTGCAATTCAGGAGGAAATGGCCAAAATTACAGTTCTGCATCTCAAATAATCATGTACACACTTGCTGTCCTATTTTCAATGGCCAAAACATTATACAAGAAACTTAACAAATTCATTTGAATCATTCTTCGAATTCTCTAAATTTTAATTAATATGATTTGTGTCCCTGTGCCAGTTATAGGTCACTGATAATGAAAGCTATTGAACGGTTTCACTTTTCATCCAAGCTAGGCAAAACTGTGCCTGAAAGGCCTGTAGCAGAGGATGGCACAGAGTACCACCACCCCAAAGGAAGCTCCTAGAGACACTGGATCAAATTTTCAAAAACATTTAAGTGTCTAAAGATGCAGATAGGCACCTACTGGGATTTTCAAAAGTGCCTAAGCAGGTGAGGCACCTACTTCCCATTGGTTTCAATGGGAGTCAGGTACCTAACTTACTTAGATGCTTTCCAAAATCCCACTAGATGCCTATCTGTCCTTTATAGATATCTAAAAACCTTTGAAAATCTGGCTTGTTGTCCCTGCTTGAGAAACAATGCCTCTTGGACAACAGGGGGAATCAGCCACTTTACAGGGTGCAGCATATCATTTATGTTATGCGGGCAGTGCTCTGCTAGCCAGTGTTATTAACAGTTGGGCATTGAGTCATGGAGGCCTCAGGTAAAATCCTGGCCCTTCTGAAGTCCGTGGCAGGGCTGAACCAGGCAATGTGTCTCTTTGCTGCTGCTGGGCTGGGTCTGGGCAGTGTGTCTTCTCACTTCTGCTGGGCTGGGCCTGGGCTGCGAGTCTCCCCATTGTCAGTTGCAGTTATCTATCAGAAGTGAAGGGGTGGGACCACCATTCTCCCTGGCTGGTGTAACAGCAGGGCCAACAGAAAAAAGCCAAGAAAGCCAGAACTCAGGCTGCAGCTCCCAACCTGAGACTGTGGGTTCTGGGGCCAACCAGAATCATGGACAGTTGAGAGGGATGTGATTGTTTCAAAAACTATTTTGAAAAAATACTTGCAGATAAAGGTATTTAAAGCATAAGTAACTTTTTAAAAATGTGCTTAAATACAAGTACAACATGTTCAAAGTGACTGCGCACAAGTACATACGGCACCTCAAAATACTTATATATGTAAATACAATGTACAAAATGTACTTAAATACATGGGGACATGTGGCAAAACCCCCACTGACTTTATTGGGGCATAGATTTCATCCCTCATCCTTGAAAGCTAAGGACTATGTATATACCTGGTCCCTGCACGTGACTAAGGCCATGTCTACACTAGCGAGCTTACAGCAGCACAGCTGTACCGCTGTAAGATAGCTCGTGCAGCTGCTCTATGCTGACAGGAGGAGCTCTCCTGTCCACTTATTAAACCACCTCTAAAGAGCAGCAGTAGCTATGTTGGCAGGAGAAGCTCTGTCAGTGTAACTTATGTCTCAAAGGCCTCGTCTACACTACGAGTTTATGTCGGATTTAGCAGCATTAAATCCGAATTAACCCTGCACCCGTCCACATAACGAAGCCATTTTTTCGACATAAAGGGCTCTTAAAACCGATTTCTGTACTCCTCCCCAACGAGGGGATTAGCGCTGAAATTGACATCGCCGTTTCGAATTAGGGTTAGTGTGGATGCAATTCGAAGGTATTGGCCTCTGGGAGCTATCCCACAGTGCACCATTGTGACTGCTCTGGACAGCACTCTGAACTTGGATGCACTGGTCAGGTGTACAGGAAAAGCCCCGGGAACTTTTGAATCTCATTTCCTGTTTGGCCAGGCAAGCTCATCAGCACAGGTGACCATGCATCCCAGAATCGCAAAAAAGCTCCAGCATGGACCGAACGGGAGGTACGGGATGGGGAGAGGAATTCGTGCTATCAGAATTATGTTCCAAAAGATGAAATGCCAAAACATTTCAAAAAATCTCAGAGGCCATGAGGGACAGAGGCTACATCAGGGACCCAACACAGTGCCACGTGAAACTTAAGGAGCTCAAAAAAGCGTACCAGAAAACCAAAGAATCAAACGGATGCTCCGGGACAGAGCCCCAGACATGCTGCTTCTAAGCTGAGCTGCATGCAATCCATTGGGGGACTGCCACCACTACCCCACCCCTGTCCGTGGACTCCGAGGATGGGATACTCTCCGCCATGCCTGAGGATTTTGCAGATGGGGAAGATGAGGAGGACGAGGAGCTTGGGGAGACACACAGCACACCATTTTCCCCAACAGCCAGGATCTTTTTATCACCCTGACTGAAATACCCTCCCAACCCAACGAAGCTGGAGAAGGGACCTCTGGTGAGTGTACCTTTTTAAATATAATATATGTTATAAAAGCAAGCGTTTTTTAATGCTTAAGTAGCCCTGAAGACTTGGGATGCATTCATGCCCAGTACAGCTACTGGAAAAGTCTGTTAACGTGTCTGAGGATGGAGCGGAAATCTTCCAGGGACATCTCCATGAAGCTCTCCTGGAGGTACTCTAAAAGCCTTTGCAGAAGGTTTCTGGGGAGAGCAGCCTTATTCCGTCCTCCATGGGAGGACACTTTACCACGCCATGCTAATGGCAAGTAATCTGGTATCATTGCATGACAAAGCCTGGCAGCGTATGGTCCCGGTGTTTGCTGGCATTCAAGCAACATCTGTTCTTTATCTCTCTGTGTTATCCTCGGGAGAGTGATATAGTTCATGGTAACCTGGTTGAAATAGGGGAATTTGGTTAAGGGGACATTCAGAGGTGCCCGTTCCTACTGAGATGTTTGCCTGTGGCTGAAAAGAAATCCTCCCCACAGTTAGCCACGCGTGGGAGGGGGAGCCATTGGCGCTGAACTGTTCGCATTTGGCTTGCAGGGATCTTCCCTGATACCAGCCAGGCAGTGGGGGAAGGGGAAAAGCGATTATCCCAGAGAATTGGATGGGGGGAGGGGGTTAGTTTGGTTTCTGCTGCTGCACGTTAACACGAAAACTGCAGCAGTAAGTGGCCAACTCAACGGGCTTTGCTTGGTATGGGAAAGGAGGGGGCTGCTGTTATGAAGGTTCCAGAAGCCGAAAGACTATGGCTTACCATGGCCGCCTGCAAGCCGAATTCTGTTGCCTGGCCCTGCGTGTGTGATCTCTAACACCAAAGCCGCAGGCACTCAATATAAGATGCAAAATGCCACCTTGTACCAAAATCTCATGTGCTATGTAATGTGAATAGCGTTGTCCACCATGAAAGAGTATAGCCATTTTTCTGTAAAATGTATCTTTTTAAATACTTCACTCCTTTTTTTTCCTCCAGCAGCTGCAAATGTTTCAAGCCTCCCTCTTCCATCCCAGAGGCTATCTCAGATAAGACAGCGAAAAAAACGCACGCGCGATGACATGTTCACTGAGCTCATGCAGTCGTCCGGCACTGACAGAGCTGTGTGGAGGGACACAATAGCAGAATACAGGACGATGACCGATGAACGTGAGGAAAGGTGGCAGCAGGAAGATCAGAGGAGGCATGAGGCAAGGCTGGAGCTACTGCGAGATCAAACGGACATGCTCCGGCATCTGGTGGAGGTTTATGAACGGCAGCAGGATCACAGATTGCCGCTGCAGCCTCTGCTTAACCGCCCTCCCTTCTCTCCAAGTTCCGTAGCCTCCTCACCCAAGAACGCAGGTGGGAGGCTCTGGGCACACAACCACTCCACCCCAGTGGACAGTCCAAGCAACAGAAGGCTGGCATTCAACAAGTTTTAAAGTGGTCTTTTCCTTCCCTCCTACCCTCCCCCACACCCCACCTGGGCTACCTTGTGAGTTATCTCCCTATTTTTATAATCAATTAATAAAGAATACATGTTTTTTAAACAATAGTGACTTTATTTCCTTTGCAAGCAAGCTGTGATCCAAGGCGGGAGGGCGGGTGGCTTACAGGGAATTAGAGTCAACCAAGGGGGTGGGTTTTCATCAAGGAGAAACAAACAGAAGTGTCACACAGTACCATGGCCAGTCATGAAACTGGTTTTCAAAGCTTCTCTGATGCGCACCGCTTCCTGCTGTGCTCTTCTAACTGTCCTGGTGTCTGGCTGTGCATATTCAGCGGCCAGACGATTTGCCTCAACCTCCCACCCCACCATAAATGTCTCCCCCTTACTCTCACAGATATTGTGGAGCACACAACAAGCAGCAATAACAATGGGAATATTGGTTTCGCTGAGGTCTGAGCGAGTCAGTAAACTGCGCCAGCGACCCTTTAAACGTCCAAATGCACACTCTACCACCATTCTGCACTTGCTCAGCCTATAGTTGAACAGCTCCTGACTACTGTCCAGGGTGCCTGTGTACGGCTTCGTGAGCCAGGGCATTAAGGGGTAGGCTGGGTCCCCAAGGATAACTATTGGCATTTCAACATCCCCAACAGTTATTTTCTGGTTTGGGAAGTAAATCCCCTCCTGCAGCTGTTTAAACAGACCAGAGTTCCTGAAGATGCGAGCGTCATGAACCTTTCCTGGCCATCCCACGTTGATGTTGGTGAAACATCCCTTGTGATCCACCAGTGCTTGCAGCACCATTGAAAAGTACCCCTTGAGGTTTATAAAAAGAAAAGGAGTACTTGTGGCACCTTAGAGACTAACCAATTTATTTGAGCATAAGCTTTCGTGAGCTACAGCTCACTTCATCGGATGCATACTGTGGAAAGTACAGAAGATCTTTTTATACACACAAAGCATGAAAAAATGGGTGTTTACCACTACAAAAGGTTTTCTTTCCCCCCACCCCACTCTCCTGCTTTATGTACTCGCCGGCTTGGTGCTCCGGTGCCAAGATAGGGATATGCATTTCCTCTATTGCCCCACCACAGTTAGGGAACCCCATTGCAGCAAAGCCATCCACTATGACCTGCACATTTCCCAGAGTCACTATCTTTGATAGCAGCAGCTCAGTGATTGCGTTGGCTACTTGCATCACAGCAACCCCCACGGTAGATTTGCCCACTCCATATTGATTCCCGACTGACCGGTAGCTGTCTGGCGTTGCAAGCTTCCACAGGGCTATTGCCACTCGCTTCTCAACTGTGAGGGCTGCTCTCATCTTGGTATTCTTGCACTTCAGGGCAGGGAAAAGCGAGTCACAAAATTCCATGAAAGTTCCCTTATGCATGTGAAAGTTTCGGAGCCACTGGGAATCATCCTGGACCTGCAACACTCTGCGGTCCCACCACTCTGTCCTTGTTTCCCAGGCCCAGAATCAGCGTCCCAGGCCCAGAATCAGAATGAGCCTGCCCCATTAACACCATGATCTCCAAATTGTGGGGGAACGCGGTTTTAGAGAAAAGTTTGTTCATGTCCTCATCACCGAGGGGCATAAAGGGCAGAGCAGACCAAATTGCCACTCAGTTCCTTTTCCCATACAAAATCCATATGTTATAGGACTCCATTGCAGCAGGGAAGGAGGGTGGATTGTGCTCTATATCTGGACAACACATCTAAAAGAACCACATTTGTTGTAAGGTGAGTAAACATTTCTTCTGCTTCAAGTATTTGTCTGTATATATTCCATTCTTGGTGAAACATAAATAGTGATCTGATATAAGGCAGTGCATGCTCTGAGAAAATTTAAATAAAGATTGCAATGCAGCTCTGTCAAAAGAAGCACCAGACTTGAGCGCCTCTACCAAAGAGCAGGTTTCAGAGTAGCAGCCATGTTAGTCTGTATCCGCAAAAAGATGGGTAACACCCATTGTTTCATGTTCTCTGTGTGTATAAATCTCGCCACTGTATTTTCCACTGAATTAATCTGATGAGGTGAGCTGTAGCTCACGGAAGCTTATGCTCAAATAAATTTGTTAGTCTCTAAGATACCAAAAAGTACTCCTTTTCTTTCTACCAAAGAAGTGTCTCGTAAAAGCATGGACCAAACCTGATGTAGTTGCTCTCCATGTTTCTGAAAGTATGTCTACCAGCAGCTGGAATGTGTGATTCCTAGCTCAGGTAAATGAACATGTGCTAGCTCTGCTCAAGCTAGTGCACTAAAAATAACAGTGTGGCACAGGTAGTGGCTTAGGCTAGCCACCGGAGTATGTACTCAAAAGGGGTTGAACAGGATTGTACTTGGGTGGCTAGCCTGAGGTGCTGCCCATGGTGCCACAGCCATACTGTGTGCTAGCTTGAGCAAAGCTAACACGTGTATGTCTACCTGAGCTGGGACTCGTCTCCTAGCTTCTGTGTAGATGTACCATGACAGAGGTATGCCTCTCAAGGAAGCCACAGAAGCTGTCTGACCCCTAGTGGAGTGAATTATAATCAGCACTGGGGGAATCTAAAATGACTAGCTTGTAACCATTTAGAAAGTCTCTGGCCCTTCAGTCTATCTGCATATGCAGCAAACAGTCTCAGGGTGACTTGGTTCTATGTAGATAGAATGATAATGCCTTAAGGAGATTGAGCGTGTGTAGTCTGGCCTCTCCCTAATTGGAATGTGGTTTCAGGAAGAAAACTGGTAAATGGATCAAGTGAAAATCAGTTACTACCTTAGGTCAGAACTTGGGATGGGACAGAAGGGTAATCTTGTTCTTACAGAATACTGTATGAAGACTTACCTAGACTCAATCTCCTGTTTTGATTTTGAGTGCAGTTATGTAACCAAAAAAATCTGCATTTGTAAGTTACACTTTCACGATAAAGTGATTGCACTACAGTACTTGTATGAGGTGAATTGAAAAATGCTCTTTTATCATTTTTACAGTACATATATTTGTAATAAAAAATAATATAAAGTGAGCACTGTGCACTTTGTATTCTTTGTTGTAATTGAAATCAATATTGAAAATTTCGAAAAACATCCAAAAATATTTAATAAATTTCAATTGGCATTCTGGTGTTATATTTTTTTAAATCATCATACTTTTTTTGAGTTTATCACGTGAGTTAACTGCGATTAATTGACAGCCCTAGGCAAAATATGAAATATCTGTTTGAAAATCAAACAAAACCAAGCACTGATAATATACTTACCGGTCAGACTCTTTCCCAAACATGTACATTCCCATTTCCTTTTGATGTGTTACACATTCTTGTGACCATTTCTTATTAAGTAACATTATCCTTCTGTTGCAGCTAGCTAACATTAAATCCAGTGCTCACTATCCCAAGAGTAAAAGTTGTGATTTTGTTTCCTTTGGCACCATCAAAACATTTTGAATGGGAAAAAAACCAAAGGATGTGTGAAATAAGATCTCTCATTCAATGAGGTCAACAACTTTTGCAAGGCTCAAACTATTATAAAATATACTGGATCAAAATTTCTGTCTAGAAATAGTGAGGACGTCAATCACAGAATTCTCATAACTGTAGTCAACAGATCTCCTTTTCCATCTAAGCAACAGGACACGGTATGTTAAAGTCTGATCAAAATGTATTTAGGTATATTAAACTTTTTATATGTTCTACACACACTAAATGAAGCTTTATTACATCATTCTAAGCACCAAACAGCTTGCAAATTTAAAATAGCAAGTATAGCTACAACCTTGTTTGGTTTTAAGAACCTATGTTTGGATCTCTTCTACAATTACCAAAGGTAAAATTCAATGACAATATTCTCCCTACATTTATATTCAAACACGGAGTAATTTTATATAAATCCAAGCTGAAGGCCCTCTTCGCTACCTCCTTTCTTGATCCCTGTGGACAACACCACCATCCTGTCTGTCACTCTGTAACCTGGGCATCATGTTCAATTTGGACTTTTCTGTAAGTCCTCACATCCAGGCAATGTCTAAATCTTAGCTATTCTCTCTGCATAGCATCTCTAAGATATGGCCTTTCATATCCATCCACACAGCTAAAATTCTCATCCAGGCTATCATTTCATGCCTCAATTACTGCAACATCCTTCTTTTTGGCTTGACAAATGCAATCTTGCCCCTCTCATACCTATTCAGAATGCTACGGCAAAGATAATTTTTTTAGCTCATCACTTCGACCACATCATCCCTCTCTTTGCATCCCTCTGTTGGCTCCCCGTTATCTATCTCATTAATCATAAGCGGTTTTTATTCACTGTCCAGGCCGTTCACTGCTGATCACCACCCTGCCTATCATCTCCTGTTCACTATTGACATGTCGACTTTGTCTCCAATCAGCCCATGATGCCAGCCTCCACTGCCCTCTTTTAAATTTTCCAACAAACTACCTTCGTACTTTCTCCCATGCTACCCCCCACGCTGGTGAGGCGCGCCCCGTAAACATCTGCAGTTATCTCATTATCCACCCTGAAATCTCTCCTCAAAACTCTCCTTTGCCATGATGCCTACAAAAAATTAACAATGATTTGGCTGCTGGTGTGCTGAGACTACTGGATATTGTGTTGACCAACGTTGTCTCATTGTTTCCTTGCACACTGTGTGTGTGTGTGTGTGTGTGTGTGTGTGTGTATATCTATCTTCAGCTTCTTGTCTTAAACTTAGATTGTAAGCTCCTTGGGGGCAGGGACCATCTTTTTGTTCTGTGTTTGTACAGCTCCTAATACAATGGACTCCTGGTCCACGATTAGGACTCCTTAGCTCTATGGTATACAAATAATAAATAATATTATTACTAATAAATATCTGTGGTAAATCTGAACTGTCTCTTCTCTCCCTTTTCCAGGATCAGGATTTAACTTTATTACTTGTAGAATGTAGACCACTGAGATCTGATCCACAGGAAAAATGTGGCCAAGGAAAGGTTTACTGCTATTTGTCCTGACGTGGATAAGAGTTGTGATCATTTTGTGAAAGGGAATCTCACAGCAAAAGATCAGTCATTGAGAGGCTGTCTGTCTCCAGTTTTCACTATTTTCAACCCTGGCTTTGAGCGCTCCATCTTGGCTGCGGATCACAACTTTCTTAGGTGGTCCTGGCTAGAAGGGAAATCTGTCTTTGAGATAGTCCAGGTCTAGTCCATTTTTGAATATCTATACCAGGATCTTGGACTTACTCTTATGTTCAGTAGGTAGGCGGTAAAAGAAAGGAAGCACTACAGTGATTTACTCTTGCTAGCCTTTGTCGGTCAATGAAAAAATGCTGTGGTCTACAACAGCTGGAGCGTCTTCAATGCCCAAAGACATGTACAAAAAATTGCCAAGGTATTTTCATGCACTTTTCTGGGGACCATGTGCACGCTCTTTCCCGATCATTCTGAAAATGCATTTAGCAGTGCAACTGATTATATTTCAGAGTTAATTTGGAAGTGATGAAACAGAAAATTCTTTAAAATTAATTTCTAAATTTAAAAGCTTTTTAACAATTGTGAGAAATTGTGAGTGTCCTGCAGACACTTGAGAGGTGAACAAAGGAGCTAAGTGTAGATTATCTCCCTCAACAACAGAGAGCCAGAGAGAAAAGAAATTGGGAGGATGTCTCTACTCTCTTTCTTCTCTAATGGGCCGTGCCATGAGAGACACTGTAATCCAACAGGGGACAGAAAGGTGAAGTGATTTTCACAGAATTGCTCCACAAGGGCTAAGGAGCATGTAAAGGAGACTGATGACACAGAGAAATGTGTTCTTCACTTTTCAAGATCCCTCTCTTCGGCACAGGAATCAGCAGCAGACACTAAGGAAAAAAGTCTTCCCTCCCCAGGATCTTCTACACAAGACCCAGGTAGCCAGGAATCGGTGAAGGGGGATTCTTCTCTGTATGAGACCTAGGGATGAAGAAGTACACTAGCTGGTGAGGGTAAGGGTAGGATGTTCTGCTCCCACACGTGATGGGGCGTCCTCCCCACACTTGCCCTGAAGGGGTTAAGGCAGGCCAGAGGGGCCAATTAGGCATCAAACTGGAGGGAATTAAGGCTGAGAGAAACGCCCTAATTAGGAGCTCACCTGTACAGGAACAAATGGGACTTCCATAAAGCCAGGGAGCAGACACTCCCGGGCAGGGGGAGGAGTGTTTGAGGCTGCAGAGGCACATAGCCTGCAGTTACTGTCTGGGAGGAAGGAGTGGTGAAGCTGGTAGACCCAGAGAAGGAGGGAAGAGTCAGGAGGTTAGGAAAGGGCTCAGAGAAATGCAGCAAGGTACAGGGTACAACAGACTGACTGCTGACTAGAGGGTCCCTGAGCCTGAACCTGGAGTAAAGGGTGGGCCCATTTCCCCAACCAGCCACTGGAAAAGTGGCACTGGCAAGGCAGTGAGTAGGAAGACTGCCTGAACCTATTTGTGAGAAGAGACTTTCCACCTCCGCCAGAATGGGAAACCACAATGGTGACCTAGCTGGAGGGCTAAGTCATGAAGAGATTGCAACAGCTTCTGGAGCAAGAGAGGGGCAGCAGACAGAGGCGGAAGAATGGCATGCAAGTGCAGGAAAAGGTGTCAATCCGGTGAGCTATTCCCCAGAACGGCCAGAAGGAGACGCCATACCTACAGTGAGTAGAGGCCCCGTCACACTAAGCATGTCTGTTATTAGTGCTTTTGGCCTATGCTTGCTCTTGGATTGGTGCAAAACACCAACAAAAACACCAGCATGGGAGCAGTTAAAAGCAAACCTCTGTCAAGTTTCTTTAAAAAAGGAAGCAGATAAATGAAAGAGACTAATTTAAAGATGCACTTTCACAATCTTTTTATTATACTGTCAATGTAAAAATCAAAATCAAATTGACAGTGTCCCTTTAAATGCAGTGAAAGTTTTTAACAAAAGGGAACATGTGAAGCTAGCAAGTGAAAGTTGATGGGACAGACAACCCTAAGCTCTTGAGGAAACTGTTTTAAAAGAAATAAAGATAGAACAGATTTTTCTTGGACTAATGTATTATTTCTCCTTTTTCTATTTTAACAATGATGTTTTTGTTTTGTTCTACAGTGCAGCTGAACAGCCAATATTTCTACAATTGTGGTCAGATATTAGTTCTCTGAGAAGACTCGTCTGTCCTGTGGAAAACACAAACCAGCTCTTATATATTTTCCCTATGAATTGCTTTCAGGTTCTTAAATACGTGTAAAAAAAAGTTCCCACAGTGAAGTATAGATTTATTCTAGTGTTGTTACATATAAAGCCTACAATTTTTGGTATGTGTACTCATTATGCTATTGGAATGAAAACACTTGCAGATTAATACTACTTTGTAGATTACCATTAAATATATCTAAGCAATTTTTAAGATTTTATAATTTTAAGAAATATAGAAATGTTCTCTTCAAAATAGTCCATATTCTAAAAAAGCAGTATTACATAAAATGTAGTCGAGAATAGGCATTTGAGGATAGAAATTAATATAAATTAAAATAGGTGTTTAGACACTACAATGTTGAGCACCATAGAAATGTCTATACATTAATATGATAAATAAATGAGTAAAATACAGATTTAATGTATTAAAAATACAATGTTATTAGATCCTAAATCCAGAAGACAGTAGTAAAGAATCCCTTGTCTAAGGTTACAGTTAGTGACAAACCTGAAAATATCTATCTTGGGGTCCAGGCTCCCAGGGTAAAACCCTAGCCCCAGTGAAGTCAATGTGAGTTTTGCCATAGACTTCAGTGGGGCTTGACTTTCACCCCAGTTCTGTAATTTAACTAGTAGACTGTTTAAACTGTGGCTTACAACTCTCCTTCCAGGTAAATGAAGTGGAAAAAGGAGGACTCCAGTAGCTAATCTTAAAAAAAAAGAAAAGAAAAGGAAAAAAAAAAAAAAGGGGTGGACGAGTACTGAAATACCAATATTTACACCTTTTGGGTCAGTTTTCCAAACCCCCACATATTAAATCCTCAATTATGAAATCTTGTGTGTAGATATGCACAACTACCATCAAGGTTACTAGTTATAGGTATAGACATTCTAATCCATTAATATGTTCATAAGCCCATTTACAATCCTAACCCCTTTTCCCCCCCCAGAATACTATTTCACAGACCGACATAATCATCCATTTTTATGCTCTTTTGAATATGGGAACTCACTTTTAAAATTATTTCCAAACTATTATAATCATTCCTAAATATACAACCAGTATTGTACATAGTGCAACTTAGGCTAAATGCATCATGGATATGTAATAGTAATCACACCTCCTCACTGTTATGACAATTTCCATCTGCTCATGCAGTAGACACCTGCAGCTTGTATATCTGTGTACCTAGCGCTGTACTTTAGCAATTAACATTTATTGTGTGATACACCTTTCCAACTCTTCAAACCTAGCCTTCCGAAACCCAGTTCATTTCTTTTTCACTGTGCTTCTTTACACAGACACACAAAACCAAAGAAACACCTTCTTTTGATGAAAAGCAGAGGACAAAAATACCATTCACAAGTCTTGAACCTGCCTGTAAGCTGGCTGGTTTTATAGTGCAACTGAGTATATCAAACAGTAGGGTGGCACAAATAAAAGACTCAATCATGAGTGTGATGGTCACTGACCACTGTGAATAACAAATACGTGATGATTTATAGAGATTTTTGCATTGTACAAAGAATTAAACAAATAAAAACTCCTCCAAGACTGCAATAACAATCTACCTGGCAGCTGGGAGAAAATATATACTTAAAAGACAATTAAACAAGAAAATGTTGAACACATGAGAACTCCTCTTTTAACATAAGCACTTTAATATAGTGCAACAGCTGGTACTTTCATTTACATAAAGATTCATAAATCCATGAAACAACTTCAATCAATCTTACTTTTTACAAAGAGGCAGTGTGGTCTGAACATAGACTAAGGGAACCAAGAACTCAAATTCTAATATCAGACCTGTCACTAACTAACTATATTGCTGTAGGTAAGTGAGTAAACCTCTTCACTAGTTACTCTCTCCACATCTATAAAGTAGAGATAATATTTGTGTCCCTGATGTATCAGCAGATTCAGAGAAAACAACACGTAAATCAAATAATTTTACCATTGACAAGGAATCAAACATAGATACAATGATGGATTTTAAAGCAGAAGTTCAGAACTTCATTACCTTAACAGAAGCAAATACCAGGCCTTTACTTGGTTCCAGTGTGACATTAACCAGCATTATGCCAACCAATTTTGAAGTATGGCTTCCTTTAGTCTAACCCCCTAGGATTCAGCCTTCCCCAGAATCCTTTCACCCTCTGCACATGAAGGGGAACAAAGATACACAAAGGGTGTCTCAGTCCGTGATGATTTAAGGTCTATCGTTCTTCCTTCAGACTAATAGAGTCCACTAGTTATCTCCCATGTCTCATATTTACCTCTGGGAATTGATCCCTCTGAGCCTCACAGGCACACTGAACACCAGTTGCAAGAAAATTACCACTTATAAATGTACAGCTTTTACAATCTTGTCCTTACTCCTCATTAAAACTAAAACTGAGCCTCCAGAATGCTACAAGGAAGGTGAAAAATATCCACCATACACCTTGCAATCTTGCCCCAAGGGAAAAATTCCTCGTTGGTTATCAATTGTTATCAATCAGACTCATGGCCTCTTGGAAAAGATGGTGTATGAAACTAAAGCTCCATTAGATTTCTGGGAAGCAAATACCACAGAAAGACTGCTGCATGCCCACCCCTTCTGATTTCATACATAGTGAAGGAGGACTGCACAAGACAATCAACTCTCCCTTCCCCGCCATAGGCTAGTTAATGGGTGACAGAGAGGTGGAGAAATTTCCTCCCCTGCATCACCTTCAGGGTCAGGTGGGATCTCCATGTGTTATTTGGGGGACAGGTGAGAGACGGCGGCTCTGGAGCAGCTGAGCCTGTCCCTCTCTTCTGAGGACCCCACGTGTCATCTACCCCAGGCTGATCTGATCAAATATGTCCCACAGTGAACCAGGATGGGGAGGGAATTCTCTTTCAGGAAATCCACTGATGTGGTAGGCATTACTGCAAAAAGAAGCAATTCTGTAGTGCACAAAGAAATTACATGCCAATAAACAGGTAGTTACTGGGGAAATCTTGTAGAGGTTCTATGTGTCTCAGCCAGTGAAATCACCATAAACCTGACAGAATATATAGTACTATGATCAGCAGGGTGTAGACTGGAAAATTTATAATCTTGAGAAACATGCAACTTAATCCACCTAAAGACAGATGTTTAGGCCTGGTCTGCACAAAGTTTTTGTACTATTTAAAATATTTTAGTAAAAAAGAAAAAATCCCACACTCTTAATCAAAATAGCTAAATGTGTACAACCCCTACTGTGTTTATACGCAGTGAGTACATTTACACTGGTAGAATAAAAGAACCTTTATACTGATATAACTATGTCTACACTAGGGGGTTGCACCACTTTAGCTATAAAGGTTTCAAATCAGTACAGTTTAAGTAGCACAAAAACTGTGTGTAAACTAGCCCTTTTAGCTTATATGTTGAAGTCATAAGTAGTAATAATGTCGCATACATGGAGGGGAAAGTACACTTCAGTCTACAATCATAACTTGACTTGTGGTCATTGCTACATTTTAACATATTTTCAGATTAAAAAAAAGTAAACAAAACCTCCACACTTGCTTGTTCCTTTTGTCTTCAGTAAACTCTGGGGTAGATCTAACACTATAATAAAATAAAGATGGGATATTCAAATCCATCTAAAACAGCTTGGTACTGACCACCCACTGAAAGTTAGTTGGATGCTTAACTCCCTGAGGCATATTTGGAAAAAAAACCCAAAAAACCCCCAAATCTAAAGCATTTTCAGCATCTCTTGTCAGACACCACCATCGTAATAAAATATAATTTATATCAGTAATATTGAACCCAATTGTCCAAAATCATGTTAGTTTCCATCCTATAAAAATGGTTTATACATAGTATATTTAGGGACACATCACTTGTTATCTCTTGGCAATCACCAAACATTGTATTACCCAAATAAGCTTTGAGCACCAGAACACATGATCTTCGCAAGTGCCCTACTCAATAAAAAGAATTTCACATCAATGCTGCAAAAGACAACAAGGCAAAAAACGACCCCAGATATTTTCTTCTTCATAGAACTAAGCATTAGTTGTTACATCATTTAGCAGGCACTTACTTTGAGTACCTGAGTTGCATTATTACTCAATAGCTTAAAAAGTGCGTCTATCAAATTTACTGTGTTAACAAATATTATCCATTAGGGGAACATTTACAGTCCCAGAAAATCGTCTGTTTAATCCACTGCTCTCCCACTTTCTGAGCAAAGGATATCTTAAGTTTTTATTTTATGTGGGATGAAGAGACAGTTTATTACTCAGAGTATTTATAATGCATTTCACATTCATTATCCTGAAAACCATGAAACAGTTTTACTGCAACAAGAATAATTTGTTCACATACTATAAAAGTGGTATAATTCGCTCACCTCTTCAGAGGTTACTCATTGTACATTTACTTGCTGACCAACACCAAAACTGTTTAAAATCACTACTAGCAACCCAAATGGAAATTATCCCTGCAGTAATATGTGCCATCAGCTTCCAAATAGTTTACATAAAGCAACAGGGAATTTTATTTTCCAGACCACATATACATTTAATATGTAATCCTGAATTTATGTTTTTTTCAGGTTACATGAATGATGCCAATTGAGTGGTGAAAGTAACATATTATTTTGTGCATTTTTATAAGTATGTAAATCCATTCAAAATTGCTCTAGCAAACATTTCTAGTGACCAAAATAGGGAAACCAAAAACTTAAAATACTTATATTAAAAAGTCTATAAAAATATACAAAGATCTCGAACAATCTATTTTGGCATTGTGTGTTACCGTTTATATAGTCCGTTAAAGCTAGAAGTTTTTCTATATTCTCTTGTGACATTTCTCAAGCTTATAAACATGCTGGAATACTATCATGCAACACCCCATGGTGGTCATTGGTTGTAAGGGATCGAACCTGGAATCCTCTGCATCTAAAATCATGAGTCTCTATTACCTGAACTAAATGATTCATACCTGTTAAGGCTATAGTGGGCTCAACCATTATTTTTTAAGCTGAAGAAAAATGTATTGGGAACGGATGGAGAAAGTGAACACATTTTACAGGTCTACCAGTCTCATGTACGGAAAGCCATAGTTTCAATCAAACAACTTATACTATTATATGTGCTACCGTATAATTGATTCTGCAAGTTAGAGCTATATGAATTAAATTTCTAGATTTGATCCTTTCTTCTTGCTCTGATTTGTAGTTTTTCCTTAAGACTGTGGTAGAAGAGTATGTGTGCTGAAGATCATCAAAAGACCTTGTGTGGTATGTATGCGACAAAAGTAGTATTAATTTGGAAATCTGAATGATTGACTATAGACTACTGTTTTTAGAAACATACAATATTAGGCTAAGACTATAATGGAATGAACTCGTCTATTAATACTAAGGTCCTAATTCAGCAAAGCACTTAAGCAAATGATCACATCCCCTCCCTGCATAGAATCATAGATTAGGGTTGGAAGAGACCTCAGGAGGTCATCTAGTCCAACCCTCTGCTCAAAGCAGGACCAACCCCAACTAAATCATCCCAGCCAGGACTTTTAGTCAAGCCAGTCCTTAAAAACCTCTAAGGAGGGAGATTCCACCACCTCCCTAGGTAACCTATTCCAGTGCTTCACCACCCCCTTGTGAAATAGCTTTTCCTAATATCCAATCTAGACCTCCCCCACTGCAACTTGAGACCATCGCTCCTTGTTCTGTCATCTGCCACCACTGGGAATAGCCTAACTCAATCCTCTTTGGAACCCCACTTCAGGTAGTTGAAGGCTGCTATCAAATCCCCCCTCACTCTTTTTTTGCATACTAAATAAGCCCAGTTCCCTCATCCTCTCCTCATAAGTCATGTGCTGGACTCTCTCCAATTTGTCCACATCCTTTCTGCAGTGGGAGGCCCAAAACTGGACGCAATACTCCAAATGTGGCCTCACCAGTGCCGAACAGAGGGGAATAATCACTTCCATCGATTTGCTGGCAATGCTCCTACTAATGCAGCCCAATATGCCACTAGGCTTCTTGGCAACAAGGGAACACTGCTGACTCATATCCAGCTTCTTGGCCACTGTAATCCCAATGTCCTTTTCTGCAGAACTCCTGTTTAGCCAGTTGGTCCCCAGCCTGTAGCGGTGCATGGGATTCTTCCATCTTAAGTGCAGGACTCTGCACTTGTCCTTGTTGAATCTCATCAGATTTCTTTTGGCCCAGTCCCCCAATTTGTCTGTATGTATGCCAATAAAAGATTTAGGAATACCTTTTATGTCTTTCGGGAACTTGTTGTTGAGTTTTGAATTGCTCTTTTATTCATCTAGCAGATGTCAAACCAGAAGCACTAATCTTATGGAACTCTGTCACTTAGGCTGGTAGTGTACTGCCCAAACTCTCTTCTTCATTGGTTCTCCATGACCAAGCATTCTATAATTTATTTTATTGTATCTGAGAACACATGCCTAAGTGAGAACATTCATATGCTTTGTAAAACAGAGTTCAGAGAATGAATTTAGTGAGGTAATTCCTTCCTGTGTATTATTAATATTTTCTGAAGTTATATGTAAACTTTTCCATAATGAGAACATGTATCTTTCAACAAATTTGGTTTAGAAGAGATCCGACAAGTCAACCTACTAAATGTTACATGCTCACCTTCTGAAAGAAATGTAAAAACACAGCTTCTTCAAAAACACGTAACAGGTTTGACAAAATTCATTAACCTGGAGACAAACATGCAAGTTGCAATAAATGATGTTTACAACAATGCCAAGTTATAAGTCTCACATTTTCTTGTTTCTAAAAGTAATTTTAATGACGACATTTCACACAAATCGACTGGAAACTATAACTATTTTAAGTTTAGAGATGCCAGCTTCTAACATACTAATCTATTTTTAAAAGAGGAAAACAATGCAACACTAATTAAGAGAACATATAGTACAACCCCAAGTGTCACCCTCACACACCCCAGAATGAAAAATTGGTTGATGTCAAACAGTGAATTTAAGCATCTCTTGTAGCTTGATGAACAAGTGTTTTTAACATTACTCAAAGCAAAGGCTTTGATCTATTTTACTGCTGTTGTACAATGAATCATGGAAGTATCTACGGGTTTGGACAGACTTTTTTTTCTTAAAACTTCCAAGCCAATGCAAATAAAAATAACTTTAAATATTGCCCTTAGAACTGAAAGCAAGATATCTCTGTAGCAAAGACTCATGTAGACAGATCCATTGTCAACTACCCTGTCATATCATTGACCCAAAAAAAGATACGGCAAGAACAACATACATATATTTAGGAAGTGAGAGTTTTACTTCTTTAATTATTTTATTTTGTTAACAAGGAAGTACAGCATCAGCTTGATTTTGTGTTTCAAAACAGAAAACTTTTCCTAGACTCTAGTAACTGGAAGACTCAGTAGCTTGACACAGGTTGTGGAGCCTCTCAGCATTAAGTCCGTGAATTGACTTCAGGTCAAGATGTAGTTACTCAGGGCTGGTCGACAGGGTGCAGCAATGCACACTAATGGAATGTGATTTCTAAGGTGCACTACTTGGTACTTTAATGTAGTACTGTTTCAAACAGTGCATGAGGGAATTATTAGTGTGCACCAGCAGGGTCTACACAGACAAATTAGTGCGCAACATGTTAGTGCATTTTAGAAATCATACTCCTTTAGTGTGCATTGCTGTCCCATGTAGATATGATCTTTACAACTGTTAGATTATCTATGTGAGCATGATTGGGTTCTCAGTCCATTTATAGTGGACAGGTATCCATATTACAAAAAAACATTCTCATAATGAGAAAGTTTGTAAGCAGTATCAGCAGATAGGCCAACAACTGAGTAGACATGGAGACTGAACTACTTATCTGGTCTCTCCAAGTTACAGTTGGGGAATGTTGACAATTTGCACAGCCACTGCTCATCGTGTACCTTCTGTAGAAGTAATACAAAAATGCATTTACATAGTGCCTTTCACTACAGGTTGTCAAAGAACTTTTAAAAGTCACGTTTTATAGTTGGGGAATCTAAGGTAGATTGCCTAAACCCAGAAAGGATGTCAACAGAAAAAATAGAACCTAGGCCTCTGGACTCCTATGTCCATCTCTAACCAGTGGACCACACTCTGCAATACTATCCCTTTTCATTAACACTTAAAAATTAAAGAAGAAAATATTTTTGTTTTGGTTGTTAACAGTATGTCTGAAAATCATGTGGGCACATGTTACTGTACACTTGAGTTTACAGCTCTTATGTACGTGCTCTAACACAATACACAGACATATTTTAAGATACTAGTCATACCCTATTTGGTTTCAACATGTTGATAATTAAACGTAGAGATGAAAGGCTTCAGGCTGTAAAGTGAGAACACGTTTATTTTTGGTTTCAAATATTTTAGTTTGAAAGTCAGATGCTAAAACAACTTTTCAGAAAAAAGTTTGAGTGCATTAACACATACATAAAGTGTTGATGCAATAAATTTATGTTTGTTGTGTACATAAAATTAAACAAGCATAATTACTACATCTACACAGAGAGAGAGTGAAGAATCAAGATGAACCACAGAAGTGGAAGAATAAACTTTCCATATTCAAGTAGTGCAAATAGCATGGACGAACTTGAGAAAGCCCAGAACTTAACTAAAACCAAAACATATGACTGCATTCAAATGTACTGGGTTCTCAGTAAAAAAGAAATATGTCATCTTATTAAAATGTTATGGTTAGTCTCCAAGAGAGAATATGTACAGTCAGAGTTTACATGAAAATGATTAATGTAACCACCTTTAAAAACAGTGGACATTAATGAAAACTTATTTTGCCTTTCACTAAGACTTGCATACAAGCTTTGGAAAAAAGACAAAATTCAAACATACTGGAAAGTTTTAAGGACATATGACAACATATTCCTAATGATACGTATCCAGTAACCAAATATAGTCATTCTCAAAGGAAAAAATAGTCATCACAGCCACATTCTACAGCACTGATTTTATTACACAACAAATAAATGTGTCCATCGAAGTTTCTATGCCATAGCTGCAGTTATGTAACTTCTCAACACTAGAAAGTGGTCTTCTGATTGCATTATATACTGGTCTTGATTTGTGCTTCATCCAATCAGAAGTTAGTCTGTTCTTAAAAGTAGCATTTGTTTTAAAGAATATACCAATTTTATATGAATAGCCTGCTATGTCATTAACTGAAATTAAGTTAATTGCTTAAGAACAAGCCAAGCAACAGTCTGACTGTCGGACAATCTCACTTGTAATTAAAAATATGGACTAGATTTTGATGCAGTTTTATGGTAAATTGTAAAAGATTTTGTGAATTTTTGAAAGAACATGATTAAGTTCCCAAAGCCTAGTTGGCCATATTAGGATTCCCTGAACTACTTTTTTTGTGATGTCATCAACTATTGCATAAAAAAATAGAGAGTCTGAGGTTCAGAATTTGGCAGTCAGCTGACTGCAAAGGTGATTATAAAATATTTTATTTTAGAATTTAAGTCTCTTCATAATTTTGAAACTATTTCAGCTAGAATCACCCTACTCAACCCTCCACTATTAAAGGAAAAAAAAAAGATGCAATTATATTCCTCCTATCCAAACTACTACCTCAACAATGTTCCCTTATACTATTAAAGGGCCAAGACAGACCTCATTACAGCAATTTTATCCAAATTTGTTCAAGTAAATGGATGCACACAAACTCATTCAATATACAGGCAACATATTTTCTTAGGAAGTTTGTTCTAATGCTGATAGGATTTTGAAATCTAGAACTACACATCTGAAATATTAAAAGGAGTATCATTGAACTTTTGGTGTGGGAATTTGATTGTTAATGAAAGGTAATTTCACTATTTGGGAAACACTGATCCATAAAGGGTGTATTACTATCTATTCTAGTCAACCTGGAACATACAAAAAAGAACAATGCAGTGAGCAACACGAGCCTTATTTTCTTTAGTATAGTAACTTCAGTTTGGAAATCTTAGTGTAGCATCTCTGCTTCTTTTCCCCCTTGAAAGTACAGTAGACAAAATAACTAGTGCTACTGAAACAAATCTGTTTCGACATGTCATCAACATGAACTTATAATTCCTTGCCATCCAAACATTTTATCAGGATGGAAAGGAACTAGAATTTTTAATCTTTTTTTCCCCCTCTTGCAAGATTATCAGAATTGTAACATAAAAAGAGCCATTTACATTAGTAATGACAAAGTCACATATCTCTAAAACTGGATAAATGAAAATCCTGAATTTGTCCTAAATCGAGGGACATAAACCATTAATTACATTGACGATGCAAACAGCAGTATAGGCAACTCATGTTAGTGCCATATCACTTTAAATAGACAATCTGTTAAAGGTAAGCAGCATATAACCCTGCTTCTAACTATATTGGTATGGATACTGTAGTATGAATAATGTAAATGATTTCTATTTTTCCACGGACTTAGCTTAAACTTATAGCTCCAATCATGATTATAACATATTGCAGCTAAAGACTGGAGTTATGTTAACATAAGCAAGTTCCCGCAATAGGCATTTATTCCAATGTTCTCATTAATGACCTTTCAGAGTAACAGCCGTGTTAGTCTGTATTCGCAAAAAGAAAAGGAGTACTTGTGGCACCTTAGAGACTAACCAATTTATTTGAGCATGAGCTTTCGTGAGCTACAGCTCACTTCATTGGTTGCATCCGATGAAGTGAGCTGTAGCTCACGAAAGCTCATGCTCAAATAAATTGGTTAGTCTCTAAGGTGCCACAAGTACTCCTTTTCTTTTTATTAATGACCTTGAAACTTGCTAAAAAAAAATTACTGTTTTAAACAAAGCACACACTTTGTTCCTTGTATTTAATAATATAATGTAGGGTTTTAAATCAAAGTCTGGTGTACACTTGGTCTGTTGCTAGGTATTTACTATAAGTAAGATGTCTTATCTATATACAACTACATAAAAAGGATAAGCAGTGTATTAATTTTACAGCTTTAGTCTTTGAATAGGTTTGATAACTTGCTGATCATCATCACTATTTATTCTTTGAATGGATGTGTGTTCACATTTTGGTAAATGCCACACTCTATAAGGAATGATGCACTGAAAAATTATTTTTAAAAAATTGTTCTCATATCAGAAATGGATTTGAATGGACTTCACTGTACTTCCAATGGCCAGGTGCCATCCATTATTATATTTTAGGTTTTACCAAGTCTTCTAACTAGACGTCTAGAGTTAAGCTAGAAGTTTTGGCTGTAATACAAGCAGTGATGAAAACCACATGAGTAGTAACAAGTCTTAATGTCTTTCTTCAGTACTAAAATGGGCTAATCTGTAGAAGCAGTTTACTCAAGTATCATCCAGGGTGCCAGGCAGATCAGGAACTTTTCAAGTTGAATTTTTCCTTGAAATGCCCACTCTCAATTTCACAGCACTCAAAACAAGTTTGTTAATACTTACAATTTAAAAAATTGAAATAAACCTCTTCGGTGGATTATCACTGCTTTTGGAAGGACTGCCACATTTACCAGGTATGTTACATTTTTGCATCTATTCACATTTAAACAGCAGTACAGAATTAAGCAACATATTTATATGAAGATAACACTGTTAGGTAAATAAGTGCTTTGCAGTACTAAATGATTTATAAAGTAAAAAATATTTTTCATAGTATACTTTGTAGTTCAAATATTTTCAAGTTTACTGAAATTTTAGAATCAAAGAGTAAAAGCAACAGTGCTCTAGCTGGATTAGCAAACAGTAATCAACCTCATAAAAAGAAAAGAAGTGATTTATATTGTCACTAAACATCTAAAGCAAAATATGATAAATCTTTCCTTGTTATTTTAATCTATGCACAGCCCTGTTCTATAATCATTACTCATAATTAATATACTACTAAAAGTCATTTTAATGAAAAATTTATTTTATCAAGCATAACAGAAAAAAGATTTTAAAACAAAAATAAAATAGTGAACAGGATAGATGTTTAAATAAGTGAAAATAGCATAAATGCTCATAGATTAATGTTCATCTAATTTTCAAGGTATAAGTAAAGTAGACCTATTCAAAGTCAATAAAATAAAAACCACTATCTCAGCTATTTTATTTAAGTCTGCATTTCTCATAGTTGCACTGTGTATCTTTAACATAATGCTGTATTTTCCAGATTATACCTTAGTTTCTTATATGTTCTTATTCAGAAAGTTGTTTAATTTTATTTTTCTTAAGCATTAGTCCAAAGAAACACAAAGAGTTAAAATATAAAACCATTTATTTTTGGGAAGGAACAATGACTAACAGAAGCCAAACTATTTTTAAATATAGTGGTCAAAAGAGCTATTATCTTGCCTTTCTTTGGACAAAAGCTCTGCACAGAGCAATGATTTGTGATACTAATGAGCACAAGGATTTTCCCTGCCTGTCTTCAAGCAAAACCAATGTTTTATTCCTGGCTCATTTAAACATTTCCTTTTCAGAAACAATGCTCTAGGAAACTTGCCTCCCTTCATCAAACTACCTTAACAGCAGCTCTTTCTAAACATGGCTCTAAAAAGGACTAAGTCTTGATTACTCTACTGTTAACTCCTTCAGTGTCATGGCTTAAGAAAACAATGATCACGTTACAGTTTTCTGCTGCTGGAATCTAGCCATAGAGTAATTTCAATATTTTTCTTTGAACATATGCATACTTACCAGGGCCTTCAAATAATCTTTCTGTCCACAAACTGATTTATTGTATTTTCTCTTGTAATGCACATTTACTATTTTAATATTATGAAGTTACTGTACTGTTACACAGGAATTTCTAATCCAAGTTTTATTACATCTGAATGGTGTTAGTCACATTAAAATAACATTAAGAGTTTATCATAAACTTTACGTAATATTCTAGAAATACCAAGAACTGTACCACACTAACAAATGCATAAAAAAAAAAAAGAGTTAATCTCTTCTGTATGTTATCTGGCAATCTGAGATTTGGGATAAAACAAACAGCCTTTAGAATTCCAAATCATAGAGGCTCAACTGTGTCCTAAGGGGAGTCTGTAGAGGCACAATATCTTCTAGAGCAGTGGTCCCCAACCTTTCTGTGGGAATAGCAATGGGCACCACGTTGGGGACCACTGTTCTAGAGCTTCAGGGTGTGCAAGGAAAACACTACGATTGCAGTGCATCTAAGTGCTGGGCATGCCTTCTGCACCCCACCAGCTTCCTGCCTGATGCTGGAGCACACAGCCCCCTCTACTTCACCACCCATACATTTGGGGTGGCTTGTCCTCCTGGAGGTGCTGCGAAGGAGCACTCTCTGAAGTCAGGGAAGCATAGGGACTCTATGCAGATGATGCAAGTAGAAGAAACACTTCTTGTACCCTTTCCCACTCCTGCTGTATCTGGGCACAATCTCCCCCTCAGTGTTCTGGTCAATTAGTAAGTGTGAGAACTGCTGAGGGTATACATTATCTTGACAACAATAACCCATTTCACATACTTTATTACAAAGTTACCTATTTAAATATTTCATAAAATAGATGAATTAAAACATTTGGAGCATTTATATTAATCTACTGGGGTTTAAGCAGACACAAAAATTAGTAAAGAAGTTAGAACTGAGCTAAAGAATCACAGTGTTTTTGCAGAAAATGTTCAATACCTCTTCACTGTGTTTCACAGCCACAAAAACATTTGAAATTTCAAATGGAATATATTTGCCAATTGCTACACACGTGCTACTTCCCACTGACATTTCTGTCACTTATACATCCATTTCAGAGAGAGAATAAGAATGGGTACTCCTGATACCCACCCTACATTATAGCATAATAATTTTTATATTCCCTGGGATTTCTGAAGTTACTTCCAGTATAATGAATGTAATACTTACACACAGTTTCAATAATATTAAGAACAATGATCCTGACACACAAAAAGCATTGGTCTCATATAAGTAAATTAAAAGCAACAATGTAAAACAACAAAAACACAAAACTGGAATTTAACATAGGCCAAAGCAACACATAAACAGACAATTAAACATTTAATTAAGCAATTAAACAAGGATCTACATCCATCCAACATTTCCCAAAAGAATTCTATTACATCCCAAAAAAAGATTATCTTATAAACAGGATATGCATTACAAAGTTTACAGCAGTGCCTCTTGGATTCTACATAGAATACCGTAGGATACACCCAGCTCCTCAAATTAAGTCTAAATATCCTAGTAAGTGGACAATTAGAGCAAAAATCAGGCCTCCTGAATCTCAGTTCTGTGTTCTAAACAACTAGACCATGCTGCCTTCTTCAGTTTCAAGTCAAAGCTATCTTTGCTCCTGGACTGGAGTACCTCTTTCATAGATCCACCTAATCAGATTGGTGGACCCAGTTAGGTTTGAATTTTCCATGAAAGACTTATCACACAGCTGAGGACCACTCTATTAACAGTCTAGTGACTAAATATGATGGTCTTTTGTCCCCTGAATTCCACTACTTATGTAAACTATCTTCACAGATCACTGGGGTGGTGGTGAGGGGTTTAGAGAGAGAGAGAGCAAGCAAGTAAGGATGAAGTCAAGGAGCCAGTGGTGAATATTATACTCTGAGTCTGACTGATTACAGCAGAGAGAGTTTTTGAAATCCTACGCCATGGCTAAGGTACAAGAGAAAAGCACTTTCTTCATCTCCACTGTAGCATCTAGAAAGTCTTGAACTGCAAAAAAATTCTCGGTGACTGATTAAACCAGACAGCTTCTATTTCAAAGAACTTTTGCTTCTTATTCACTGTGACTATACGAACATAACTGATTGGATTCTAACAACATTGGCTACATCCATGGTAGCTGATCCATGTTAGGAAGGGACAAATCAAATTTATCCCATATTCCATAATTGTCTAATATGAAGCATCTGGTAATGTCTACTGTGAGAAGCAATTTCTATATTCCTAACTGACAACTCCTATATTCCTAACATAGTGTCTAATTTTTGCCAGTTTTGCTTGCAAGATTTCTAATGTGCTGGAGGAGTTTCAGCCACATATCTAGCAGATGGAACCATTTCCCATGTTATTAACTAACTCTGATAAGAGGTTTTGGAACTACTTTGACTGTTTATTAACGTTTTCTTTGGGAAAAGGTATTAGCTCTCCTTGGGCAAGCAGTTTAGCCATGCTCAGGAACTCATGTAGACAGTGACAACCTTGACAATTATTGTTTATGGGCAGGTTATTAAGAAGGCTGTAGAGAAACAATCTGGAACTCTCCAATTTCTCTGACCCAAGTCAATATGATTTTCCACTGGGCATGGAACTGAGACTGCACTTGCTTCAATGGTTGATTACTTTCTTCCAGTCTCGGAGAGAGGATAGGTGTCCAGGCAGATTCTTTTAGAGCAGTCTTCAGTCTGATACTATTGGCCACAATGTTTTGTTCACTTGCTTACAGACTCTAACTGGGATAATTCAGTAGTTGCAATGTTACCGTAAATAGAATCATGAAAAGATATTGCTGAGCAATTGCTCATCAGCCTTAGTGGCAATTTCACAGGGTTCTATTTGATCACCCCATGTGTTCAATTTATATGGTGTGCAATGCACTGGGGGAAATTGTCAAGAGATGTGAATTGCCTCGGCATTAATTCACAGAAGATTCAAGGCTCAGGCCTGAATGGTACAGGCTCCCTGCTTTCCCAAGGATTAGTCAAGGGAGTGGATGAGATCAATCTGGCACAAGGTAAACCCAGAAATTATTTATTACATATTATTAACAGGCATCATGAACTAACATCTGTCCCTGCTTTTGCAGTAAGATATATGTATTTTTTTGAGATGGTCTGAAATTTGGGAGTGTTTCTGGATTCCTAAATAGCACTAGTAGTGTAAAAAATACTTTTTAATCTACATATGCCTGACTATTCCTCTGATGTGGATATAGCCCAATTGATTAACATCTTTGAGACCTCTGCACTGGATTACTACGTGGGACTGTACTGGGATCAGCCATAAGTTACAACCGTAAGTCTTATCTATTTAGATTGTAAGCTTTTCAGGGCAGACTGTCTATGACTATGTCCATGTAGTACTCCAAGAACAATCAGGCCCTAATCTTGGGGTTTGGGCCTATAGGTGCTCCTGTAACACAAATAAAAATATTACTTCTGTTCCCAGGGATGGGCATTGGCTTACAGTTAATTTACAGGTAGAATTTAAGTCTCTGATTTTAAACAATACAGACCTATACCATTTGGATCTTTGTCACATAAAAGATCAACTCTTTCCCTATATGCCATTGCAACAATAGTAATAAGTGCAGGGCTTTTACCACGAATCTTTAGATCTGAATACCTAAGACAAGAGGTAAGTTGATTCTGGGTTTGAGAACTTACAACTGTAGATTTTTTTCCTCCTCAAATCTGAGGACATGACCAGAGAATGTTCTGATGGATGCATTTTATATCTCATATAACTATTTCCCATCCCCCTAGATGCAATAGGAACAATAAGTCTGTTTAAAACATACTGCAATTTAATGCTAACAGACATCAGAGGATTAATAAACTGGGATCATATCCTAAAAACTTGTAACAAGTTTTGCTACAAAACTCACATACAACATGTCTCATAAGTCTAGAGCTCACTGTACTACACTCAAAACCTATTTCAGTGCATTATCAAGAGACCTTTTAATTGAGCTCAATAAACTCCTTAACTGTTGCATCAGCATCAACTATTCAGCAACTTCATTCTTATTCTTTGTAAGAATCATTTTTGGCTCTGGCCAAAGAGTGTTACAAGAGATGAATTAAACTAGAAGTATGAAGAAGTTATTTGTAGTTCTGCATTTTCTAACTTTGGCTATATTTTGTTCTTTTCCCCCTAAGATTAGTTATTCTCCGTGAGAAGACATGAAAGAATATGTGTTGCTTCTCTTCTTGGGTTTGTGCTCTGCTAAACATTTCATTGGCCCTTCACACTTTACATTAAAGCATATGATGCTGCAAGATATGGAAGATGAAAATGATGATGATAACTCTCTATTTCCAACTAGAAGACCAATTCTGCAAGAAGTTCCTTTTGATATATTTCCAGTATGTCCCTTTGGATGTCAGTGTTATATGAGAGTTGTCCACTGCTCTGACCTTGGTAAGAATAAATCTGCATGTCTGTCTATCATGGGAATTATTCTTTGGAAATTTTTTAAAGAGGTGAATTCTGCATTTCCATGAATTATGAATTTATGAAACAAATCGTGTTTTGAGGGATAAAGTAGTATTAGTTTTCAAGGAGACTAATTTTTTTACTACTAGATTGTTTCAGTCAGATTTCCAAAGGATATCATCTATGAAGGTCTCTCTCTGAGGCCTTGTCTACACACACACAACTTATACCGATTTGTTCAATACTAGTTTAGAAACTGATCGTAATTAAAATCAGTGCAACCTCCTTGTGTGAGGGTTGACTTGTATCAATGTAGTTGAAGTTGGTAAGCAATTTAGACTACATAAAACTCATTTCCTTAATAGTAAAATGCTATTTTATTTAGACAAATATTTCCTTTCCCATCTGTTAACAAGATTATTTCGATCCAAAGATGAGAGAATAATGCCCACAGAACATAAGAACTAAAATTTTCAGAGAGACACATTCTGCCTTCACATATTCCCTTTATTTCAATGGAAATTGTACCAAAGTATATGAGGACAGACTATGACCTGTATCAAATGTGCAATGTCTTGTATTTGTATTAGAGAAGTCCCTACTCCCCTCTCCCATAAAAGTTTATATCTAAAAAAGTATCTACTAGAATTCTTTGAGGGGGTCAACAAGCATGCAGACAAAGGAGATCCAGTGGATATAGTGTATTTAGATTTTCAGAAAGGTCCCTCACCAAAGGCTCTTAAGCAAAATAAGCAGTCATGGGATGAGAGGGAAGGTTCTCTCATGGATCGGTAACTGGTTAATATATAGGAAATAAAGGATAGGAATAAATGGTCAGTTTTCAGAATGGTGAGAGAGTAAATAGTGGTGTCCCCCAAGGATCTGTATTGGGCCCAGTCCTATTTAACATATTTATAAATGATCTGGAAAAAGGGGTAAACAGTGACGTAACAAAATTTGCAGATGATACAAAACTACTCAAGATGGTTAAGTCCCAGGCAGACTGCGAAGAGCTACAAAAGGATCTCACAAAACTGAGTGACTGGGCAACAAAATGGCAGATGAAATTTAATGTTGATAAATGCAGAGTAATGCACATTGGAAAATATAATCCTAACTATACATATAAAATGATGGGGTCTAAATTAGCTGTTACCACTCAAGAAGAGATCTTGGAGTCACTGTGGATAGTTCTCTGAAATCATCCACTCAATGTGCAGCAGCAGTCAAAAAAGCAAACAGAATGTTGGGAAAGGAACAGATAATAATACAGAAAAATATCATATTGCCTCTATATAAATCCATGATATGCTCACACCTTGAATACTGCGTGCAGATGTGATTGCCCTATCTCAAAAGAGATATATTGGAATTGGAAAAGGTTCAGAAAAGGGCAACAAACATGATTAGGGGTATGGAACGGCTTCCGTATGAGGAGAGATTAATAAAACTGGGACTTTTCAGCTTGGAAAAGAGGCGACTAAGGGGGGATATGATAGACGTCTATAAAATCATGAGTGGTATAAAGAAAGTAAATAAGGAAGTGTTATTTACTCCTTCTTATAATACAAGAACAAGGGGCCACCAAATGAAATTAATAGGTACCAGATTTAAAACAAACACAAGAAAGTATTTTTTCACGCAATGCACTGTCAACCTCTGGAACTCGTTGCCAGAGGATGTTGTGAAGGCCAATACTATAATGGGGTTCAAAAGGGAGCTAGATAGATTCATGGAAGATAGGCCCATCAATGGCTATTAGCCAGGATGGGCAGGAATGGTGTCCCTAGCATCTGTTTGCCAGAAGCTGGGATTGGGTGACAGGGCATGGACCACTTGGTGATAATCTGTCTGTTCATTCCCTTTGGGGCACCTGCCATTGGCCACCGTCAGAGGACAGCATACTGGGCTTGATGGACCTTTCGTCTAACCCAGTACGGCCGTTCTTACGTTCTTATGTTGATTTGCAGAGTGGTAGATCACATGACAACAGAAAAGGATGACAAGAGACAAAAGCCACGAATCAACCGCAAGAAAATTATAATGCAAGAGCATGGAAAGAATATCAGTTATTTGTCTAGGTTAAGACTGAATAGCATAACCATAATGATGACATTTTAACCAAAGGAAAATATGTGAACAACACTAAGATTCATAGATATATAATATAGTACATAAGGATCACGATCTCTATAATTAATGACTATAGTCTCTATCTGTGTAAGTCTTTGTCGTTAGGCTTTATATAATTCAAGGATGCCAATAGGTTGTTTTAACTGGAGTTTATAACAAAATTGGGTATTCTTAAAGAAAAAGGTTTTTCTTTTAAATTTCCCCTCCCCATTCCCTCCACTGGTTCATTTTCCTCTCCCTTGTTATCCTCACCCCTCTATCATTCCCGCCAGCTCTGCCTACTCTTCCGCTTTCCATCCTGATCTGCCCACTCCTCCTGCCAACACAAATCCTCCCACATCTAGATACCTCTCCTCACCTCCGGTGACATTTGCCTATGGGCCTCCCTCTATTCTCACCCTTTCCTCCTCCTACACCCATCTCTGCCACCATATCTGCTCTTCTCATGCCACAATTCTTAACCCCAAGCCCATCCTCCTTCTTTCTCCTTTTTCTTGCTTTCTCTGGAATGTCCATTCAATCCCTAAAAAGATTACTGCCATCCACAACCTCTTCATATCTCGCTCCTTCCAGTTCTTGGCTCTCACAGAATCCTGGATCCCTTCATATGATCATGCCTCTGCAGCTTGGCTCTATCAAAGACGCCTGTCCTCTCAAGCTCCCCGTGATGGATCAGACTGGGTGTGCTTCCTCCTCCCTTTTCCCACTCCTTCTCTTCCTGAACCACACTGTATCTGGCTGTCCTCTCCCTCTTCATGTTGCTGTCATCTACCGTGCACCCAAGTCCTCCCCATCAGCCTTCCTCTCTGATCTGTGCACTCTCTCTTTCTCTCTTCACAATTCCCCTCAGCCTTGGTGAAAGCAAGATTTTTTTTAAATTCCAGAATCAGAAACTTGTGTAAATTTCCTGATCATATTCTCCCTCTAACATCTGATATGCTGTCTAGAGAATATGCTCTTACATTATTAAAAAATAGTTATATACATGAATGTCATCAAAAATTCTTTTAAGAATGATATTACTTCCACAAGGTATGGAAGAAACCTTTTTTCTTCTAGAACTGTTTAAAATGAAGGCAACATCTTTTTTTTCTGCTTCCATTACAGTCAAATGGCAAAATTCCCATTCTTTTAGGTCCCAGTTCAGAAAGGTAACTATGCACATGAACAATCTTAAGAGCATGAATAATCCTTTGACTTCGATGGGAGTACTCATATGCTTATAGTTGAGCAGAATACCTTGCTGAAATGGGAACTAAAATAGGAGCAGACACATGCTTAGTTTTTATAAAAACTGTTAATGTTCTATCCTAGAACTGAATTCACACAAATATTTAAATCATAGCGAAAGAAATATATTTTAGTATTCCACACATCATCAGAATTCAGAAATATTAATGAGGTTGTCACAGGGTGCTCTACTCACTGCGGGACAGCCCTGCCTCCTGACAATTCTGGGGATTAGCTCTGCCAGGCTGACACCTCTTCCAGTGATCACTCTCCATCACTCCGTCTTTTTCCCTCTCTGTGGTGCCTCTCGTGTTCCAGGAACTGCAACCTCCTCTTTATGACTCGGCCCTCCAGCCAGGTCATTATATGGTTTCCTATCAAAGTCCCTTCTCACTAGCAGTCTCAGGCAGTCTTCCTCTTCACTGTGCCATAGTGCCACTCCCTCAGTGTCTGGAAGGGAAACCTGGGCCCGCCTTCTAATCCAGGTTCCCAGCCCAGGGACCCTGCAACGTGCAGCCAAGATCTGTTCAGTCCCTAATCTTGGTGTTTACTCCCTGGGCTGCTTCCTGCTTTGCATTCCTTCTAGATCCTGCTCACTTCAGGGTATGCCCTTCCCTCAGGGTCAGGCCCCCTGGATCCTACTCTTTCCCTGGGTTCTCTACTTCCCTCTCTACTGAACAGAGAGTGATAACTGCCTTCCTCTCAGCAGCCTTTGCTACTGCCAGCTGCCTGGGTTCATACTAGCCCAAGTCCACCTCTGCTCAGGTGAGCTTCCCTCTAATCAAGGCTTTCCACTCAACCTACATCTCACTCATTTGCTGCTTAATGGCTGATTGGGCCTGCCTGGCCTAATCCAGCCCTCACAAACCAGTGTGCGCGCGTACACAAAAACAAAACAAACCAACACACACACTCACCTTTCTTTACTGAAGTTTTTGTTGTTTTAAGATCTTAGCTTACATAATATCCATCTTTATATTATAGTACAAAATCTTGCCAAAGATAAGAGACCCATGCCTATACCCTTTGAAGGTCTATTCTTCTAAGAAATATAACCATGCTTAACAATCATAAATGTGCTTGTCATTTCTCTTTAAGTTTATATTTTATTTAACTGAAGAGTTCGTTTAACAGGAAACACTCTAAAAATTTATAGTAAAATAAGACTAACACCATACTGATTTTCTAATCAACCCACTATTAATATATTTAGTGACCAAAGAGTAATACAAAAAATAAAATACCATATAACTAATAAAGATCCTTATGCTCAAAATAAAAACAGCACAGCAATTTCTTCCTAAGAGTTATCAAAACCATAGGACTTCTGTACAGGATATAGAGCAGAACATGCCACTTAAATAACAAATAGAATCTACCACTCTTTTAACTACAAAAGTAAAGAATAAACTAAATTAAATGTTCAACAACCATAAAGAACAGTATTGGTAGATCTAAGAGCTATATTCCAGTACATAAGAATGTACGAACGGCCATACTGGGTCAGACCAGTGGTCCATCTAGCCCAGTATCCTGTCTTGTGACAGTGGCCAATGCCAGGTGTTTCAGAGGGAATGAACAGAACAGGCAATCATAGAGTGAGCCATCTCCTGTCGTCCATTCCCAGCTTCTGGCAAACAGAGGCTAGGGACACTCAAAGCATGGCTTTGCACCCCTGTCCATCCTGGCTAATAGCCATAGGTGGAGCTATCCTCCATGACCTTATCTAGTTCTTTTCTGATCCCTGTTATAGTCTTGGCCTTCACAACATCCTCCGGCAAAGAGTTCCACAGGTTGACTGTGCGTTGTGTGAAGAAATTCTTCCTTTTGTACTGTAGCCTTCTATCAGCACATTTTCTACCAATGAACAAAGCTCTTAACCTTCAAACCTGCTCATTTGCAACACAAGCCCTTACAATGTGTGACACCTATGCTTTAGTTCATGTCAACTCATTATTGAAAGATTTTTTTTAAAAAGGGTAAAACCTGTTTTTATGGATGTTTTCCTCATTATCTGAATAAAATAAACAACGTTTGCAATCTGTAACAGGGTAATTGTAATTGGGTGCCCTGTTACAGGTTGCAAAACTGTTTTATTAAATTCAAACACTTAGAAAAGAATCCATAAAACAGATTTTATATTTAAAAATAATTATACATTTGTCAATTATGGCACATGCCATTAAACACAGGCCATCTTGAACCCAGGTACTAGGGAGAGTTCTTGTGGGATACCACCACCTTTATTTCAGCCCTTTCCATATTAAGTACACCTTCCTCCCCCAGAACAAGTACTGCTGTCTGGACTCTACCTTAGGAGTGCTATACCCTCTTCTTCCCCACTGCCTTCCTGAGGCCATGGTCTGAATTCTCTCCTATCTGGAATCTCCTGTCAGTTCCTGCTTAGTTTCCCATCCTTCCCTGATAGGCCTTTCTCCAGTTCCTGGATGGGAGGAAGTGGGAAGAGAGGAACAGAGGGTCCACAGCTGCAGGCAGCAGCCTCTGTCTCATATAATATATGTGCAATGGGATGGAGGCCGAACCAGGTCTGACAGTGAGCCTTTTACAGAGGATAAGATTATATTTCCTATTGCATGCTGTTGTTCTAAACTTACATTTTATGTTTAATAAAGAAGTGTATATTGCTCAAGTTAATTTACATTATTTTGGGGATTCAAACTCAAGTTTAAAAAGGCACAGTTAGAAATCCTCAGAATTTGTCTATTCATGACAGCCAGCAACCAAAGCTGAAGACAATAAGATCATTAACTAGAGCAGCAAAAAACAAAACTAAACCCAGAACTCAGGTTGCCAAATACAAAAAGTGGGACTGATCTGATTTTAAAATGTGTTATTTTTTTAAATTATAAATCTAAACATCCAAGGTGAAATTCATTGCAATGCAGAAGGCCAATGAAAAATCCCTCCACACCCCACTTTACTTCTCCTCAGCGAAACTTCCACTCTGTATTTAAAGTCATATCTACTTACTTTACTGACAAATAGTTTTTACTCCTCTTAATTCTGAAGAACACAAAGTACTCTGGAAGAACACACCAGATTCAATTCTGCCTTATAAATCAATAGTTAGCAAAGAGAAATAAGGACTACGTTTGAATTTCAGATCAAAGGTAGAGATTACATTACAAATAGTTTTTTAAAAATCATATTTTGACTTGTAAACTGATCATACATAATATGAATCCACTGAATTATTGAATCCCATGAAACCACTTTATTGTAACTTTTCTAATCATAACCATTTAGTTTAACAAGCAAAGAGGATATGTACATTTTATTTTGAATAATCCTAACAAACTATTTTTTACTGAAAGTGCAAGTGAAGATAAATCTCGTTATTTTAAAATGTCCTGTATAGAAGAGTACCATCATGGGAGTCAAGAGAGCTGAGCTCTATTCTAACTCAGTATGACCTCTCTGTGTCACAGTTTACCCATCTGTGAAATGGAGAAAAAATGGTTATCTGTTTTTCTAAAACACTTTGAGATCTATGAATTAGAAATGTGTTTAAGTATTATTATTTATTTTCAATATCCAAGCTTCTTAAAGTACAAAAAGTAGACTAGGCAGTTTAACTTTTTATTTTATACAGTCAATTCCTACTCAGTTTCACTTTCTGGTGCCTACACTTTAAGAGGAAGATACAATCTTTTGGGAAAACGACAGATGAATTTTATACTTTTAAAAAGAAACTGTTTCAATGGAATTCTGAGAACAATTCATGGGAATTGTGGGCTGATGTTAAGCTTTGTATAAATATGAAACTTTTTTTGAAAGCTAAAATTATAAGCTAAACTTACCTAACAACATATGTATTCAATGCAGAACTAAAAACCACACATTTACATTGTTATTGTGTTATCCTGCTTAGCAGTTAATGGTTTTCTGTATATCAACATAGTAGGCATTTATATATATTTTTGTTTATCATTAACACTAAATAGGTTTGACTTCAATACCAAACAATATTCCATCTGATACTCGCATGATAGACCTTCAAAACAACAAAATTAAAGAGGTCAAGGAAAATGATCTCAAAGGACTCACATCACTTTATGTAAGTTTGTTATTTTCTGATTGAGTCTTATTTAGGCAACTAAGATTTTTATTCATTTATATAAGTTATATCCTTCCTTCTACAATAATTTAGATGAATTAGAATAAAATATTTTGATACCCTCAACTCTGGGTGCATACACATTACAGACTGCAATCTTGTCAGTTTACATGGAGCTCACAACATCCAGACACATGCCATGGGCAGGGAAAATACATTCAAGCTTTTAAATACCCAGAGAGAAATTTCTCTCAGCTTTAACTGATTATAAGACAAATTCCCACTCTCCCCATCTAAGAACTGTAACCAACAGCCATAAACTTAATCCCACATGTGAAGCAGATGTCAGGGAGGAATTTTCAAAAGCACCTAACTCTGCCTCCATTGAAGTGAATGGTAAAACTCCCATTAACTTCAAATGAAACAATGTAAGGCCAACACTGAGCTCCTTTGAAAATCCTGTCTGCCTTATTAATTCTTTAAGATATAGGTAAGCATACTAAGTTAAAATAATATTTAAATGATTAAAAATTATGATGAGAAAATGACACTTTAAAACTAGACTATATCAATGAGACAGGATTGTACCTGATACTCCCTTCCAGCAGTACAAGGAAAATAGGACAAGCTGGGGTGACTGGGAGGTCTAGATCAGGAAAATCTGTATAAACAATTATGGTAAACAAAAATAAAAATCACATGCTTTTTGCAAAATCCCTCCTATCTCACAAATATTTGAGATTTTTTCCCCATATCTTCTATCTCCTTACAGCTCATGGAGCATATCTTGGTTTCTTTAATAGTCTCTTAATTCAGTTTTTAGACATAATAGACAGCCACCATACACAAAAAGAAAAGAAAATAACAAATCCACACCTGAACTCAAAGTAAAAAAGTCAAGTCAAGTCAAGGTCAATTGACCAACATAGAATACCTTAAAAAGGGACTCCCAATTTCATGGTAATAAATACAGGATAGATAGATTTGACTGATGGAAAAAGTCCTTTCCAACAGCACTTGGTTTCTCAACAACAAATGAAAGTTTAGCAAATCTAATTTACTCCGCAGTCTATCAATAGAGCTTTTACTTATTGTGGATTCATTGGTAGTAGAGAAAATAGGTATTATACAACCTTAGTGGTTGCCAGACTTAGTGTCTACTTGTGAAATGCATTGTATGCAGACACAAAAATGTAATCAATATGAACGTTACAGGAAGTTAACGAAGAACTAATTTTTTATTTAAGTGAACACTAACTGATACTAACCTCCAGTGTAAGAACACAGAGATTAATCAAAAAAAGAAAGGTTTCAGAGTAACAGCCGTGTTAGTCTGTATTCGCAAAAAGAAAAGGTTAGTCTCTAAGGTGCCACAAGTACTCCTTTTCTTTTTGTGAATACGGATGCATCCAATGAAGTGAGCTGAAGCTCACGAAAGCTTATGCTCAAATAAATTTGTTAGTCTCTAAGGTGCCACAAGTACTCCTTTTCTTTTTGCGAATACAGACTAGCACGGCTGCTACTCTGGAACCAGAGATTAATCAGGAGCCATTACTAATTACTAAGGCTGCAAGTCTGTCAGAGAAGTCATGGATTCCATGACTTTCCGGGACCTCTGCAGCTGCCGGTATGGCTGACCCCAGAGCCGCCCGAGCAGTTGCTGGGGCAGATCCCAGGGTGAGACGTCCAGGCGGCTGCTAGGGAGACCTCAGAGCCGGCGGCTGGGGCAGACCCTGTGGTCAGTGGCACCGGCTGCTGCTGGGGCAGCCCTGGGGGCAGTGGCGCTGCTGGGGCAGCCCCGGGGCTGCCCAAACAGTGGCCAGTGCCACTGGCCCTGGGGGCCGCTGGAGCAGCGGTCCCGGAGCAGCAAGGGTTTCAGGGTCCACACTAGGGGCCATCAGAGCAGCGGTCCCTGGGGGCCTCGGAGAAGCAGGTGGCGGGGGCTGACCTCCAGCCCCAGTCTAATAGGGTTGCTCAGAGTTTAGACTGTGTGCTTATGTTTTATTTTGGTAACTAACTCTGACTTTTTACCGTCACTTATAATCACTTAAAATCTATGTTTTGTAGTAAATAAATTTGTTTAACTGTTTATCTTTACCAGGGAGTTTGCCTGAAGCGTTTGGTAATCTGCTCACGTTTGCAAAGGCTAGTGTATATCCACTTTCCATTAATGAAGTGGTGAACCAATTAATAAATGTGCATTTCTCATATTGAGCAGTGCAAGACCGTATATTCCTGAGGTACAGTGCTGGGAACTGGGGTATTTGGCTCTGGTGCCTTTCTCTGTGTGATTCATGAGTGGCTCTGGGAGCATTCATGCAATCTAGCTGGGTGTGGGTCTCTGCATGTGGTTGTGCTGAGTGATAACAGCACCTGGAGGGGTTTAATGCTGGTCACTAACAAGGCATTGTGAGAGACAGCCCAGGCTGGAGAGAGTTAAGGGGGCACAGTGGTCCCACAGTCCTAGGCTGCACCCCGGGGATCCCATCACAGAGAGTAACAACATTTTGACAGTACTCTCTGAAGCAGTGGAAAGTAGAAACATGAACAGTCATGACACTGAAATATAAAAGTATAATCTTATGTGCAAAATAATCTCAAGTAACACAATGTATCGATCATACTCACATGGCAGGCCCTCAACTAGTGAGGCAATGATTTCTAGAAGAGCACAGAGAAAGCAAGATTAAGAGACCTATCAAAAGGAGGGATATTTGTTTAAATGAACAGAAAATAATTTAAAGTACATCAGAGTTCAAAGATAATGGAAAGTAAGACAAATGAAATGTTTTTGTTGTTATATACAATTTACCCATTCCTTTTAATTCTGGCTGGGCAGATTTTCATTAATAAACCATTTTGAATACATCAACCTCCTCTCCAGTAGCAGTACTTAGAGACAAAAGTCTTGAAAAGGACTGAGATCATGACAGTGGGGAGAAAATATTTTATTCCTCCCCTTTACCATAATTCCTAATTTTCCCATATTATACCTCATACAATTTATTTACTTGCTCTTTTTTCAGTTCTTGCAGGGTGTTGAGCACATTCAACATCCTTTGATTAAAACATGAGTAGAGGACTCTCAGTACATCACACGATTTAACCTTCGAATCTCTCTAACATACTGCCTGTTTCCCTCTTTGTTTGACTTTTCACAATATGCCCACCCTCCTTTCCCCACATCCACCAAGGGCACTTTTTGTCCCACAATAATCATGGGGAATTGAAAGCTGGTGTTGAAAGATAGCAATTTCAGTTGGGATATTTGTTTTATAAAAAACAAAAAATTAACATAAAACAACAAAACAAATCTAGATGGAGACAGTCTGCCAGTCCAAAAATGGGGGCGCAGCACTTCTTGATGCCAATTGGAAAATAAATCTAACTCTTTCCTCATTATTTGGCTTTCCCAACTGTATTTAGCTGTACTGGCTCATGGCCTTCAAAAATGTGACTACAGCATCACTGGTATGTTATATCTGAAACAATGAATATATAAAAAAGCAGAAATCATACGATTTATCCCCATCAGTAGACATGTCATTTTGCTTACTACACTGAACAGTAAACAGTCAGTAAAAGGAGCAAAATATTTGTTGCATAGCTTGCTTTAACAATCATGAGAATATGAGATTAGCTTCCCTCTCACAATCGCTCACCTTTGCTGCATCCCAACAGCACTTTTCTCTTACTTTTTGTGGAAGCTTCAAGTTCTCGGTACATTTTTTGAGTAATTCAATTTTTATGGATTTTATGATTAAGTAAAACATACAACATGCAAGATGTTTTAAAACAAAAGCTATTGGAAATATGCATTTATGCAGTCAATTATTAGTAAATAAGTTCTCATTTCCAAGTCTCAGTATGTATGTTAAATTAGAAATCAGGAACTCTTTAATGACCTGAAAATCAAAAAGTAATCCTACAAATTGCTAAGGATGAGTACAAAAGAATAGTGCAACCATGTAGGGACAAAATCAGAAAGGCTAAGGCACAAAATGAATTACATCAAGCAAGGGACATAAAAGGCAATAAGATGACATTATTTAAATACATGAGGAGCAAGGAAAATGTAGGTTATCCTCTGCCTTAGCAGGGAAGGAGAGCTAATAACAGATGACATCAAAAAGGCTGAGGTGTTTAATACCTACTTGGCTTCAGTCTTCACTAAAAAGGTTAATAACGACCAGATAATTAACATAGTTAATATTAATATCCAGGGGAAAGTTAAAGAATATTTAGATAAGTTAAATGTATTCGAGACATCAGGGCTTGATAAAATTCAACCTGGGGTACTTAAGGAACTAGCTGAAGCAACTTTGGAACAGTTAGTAATTATCTTCAAGAACACATGGAGACAAGTGAGGTCTCAAAGGACTGGAGAAGGGCAAACATAGTACCTGTCTTTAAAAAGGGAAACAAAGAGGACCCGCGGAATTATAGACCACTCAACCTAATTTCGATACCTGGAAGGATATTGGAACAAATCATTAAACAATCAATTTGTAAGCACCTAGTAGATAATAGGGTTATAAGGAATAGCCAGTGTGGATCTGTCAAGATCAAATTATACCAAACCAACATAGTTTACTTTTTTGACAGGGTTACTGGCCTAGTAGATGGGGAAAGCTGTAGCTGTGATATATTTTGATTTTAGTAAGGCTTTGGACATGCATGACATTCTCATAAACAAGCTAGGGAAATGTGGTCTATAATTACTATAAAGGGGTGCACAACTGGTTGAAAGACCATATTCAAAGATTAGTTCTCATTGGTTCACTGTCAAACTAGGTGGACGCATCTAGTCCACCTACGGTCTGTCCTGTGTCTTGTTCTATTCAATATTTTCACTAATGACTTGGATAATGGGTTGGAGAGTATGCCATAAAAATCCGTGGATGACATCAAGCTGAGAGGGGTTGCAAGCACTTTGGAAGATAGGATTAGAATTCAAAACAACCTTGACAAATTAGATGATGGTCTGAAAACAACAAAATGAAATTCAATAAAGACAAGTGCAAAGTATTACACACAGGAAGCAAAAATCAAATGCACAACTACAAAATGGGGAATAACTAGCTAGGAAAGGATCGGGGGGGAGGTTATAGTAGAATCACAAGTTCAATGTGAGTCAACAGCGTGATGCAGCTGCAAAAAAGGCTAATATTCTAGGTTGTACCAATAGGAGGGTCACATCTAAATCATGGGAGTTAATTGTCCCACTCTACTCAGCACTGGTGAGGCCTCAGCTGGAGTACTGTGTCCAGTTCTGTGCACCACACTTTCAGAAAGAAGTGGACAAACTGGAGAGTCTCCGGAGGAGAGCAACAAAAGATGATAAAAGGTTTAGAAAACTTGACTATGAGGAAAGGTTAAAAAAACTAGACATGTTTAGCTTTGGGAAAAGAAGACTGGGGCAGAGGCTGAAAATCTTCAAATATGTTAAGGTCTGCTATAAAGAGAATGGTAAGAGGATGATGATCAATTAGTCTCCTTGTTAACCCAAAGGTAGGACAAGAAATAATGGGCTTAATCTTCAGCAAGGGAGGTTTATGTTAGAAATGAGAAAAAACTTTCTAACGGCAAGGGTAGATATGCTTTGGGATAGGCTTTCAAGAGAGGTTGTGGAATCCCAGTCACTGGAGGTTTTTAAGAACAAGTTGGACAAACATCTGACAGTGATGGTCTAGGTATACTTGGTCCTGCACCAGTGCAGGAGGCTAGATGCCTCCTGCACTGATGCAGGACCAAGTATACCTAGACCAAGGTGCCTACTACTCCATAAAACAATGCATATGTAATTACTAAAAATATTTATCAATGTCCTCACAAATGCATGATCATAAAAATCCAATATATATACTGTTTTCTTACTTTTCACATATTTCTTAGGCACTGGCTTTGAACAACAACAAAATATTTAAGATCCACCCAAAAGCCTTTCAATCAACAAAGAAGTTGCGACGGCTGTACTTGTCCCATAACCAGTTAACTGAGATCCCAGCAAACCTGCCAAAATCTTTAGCAGAGCTACGAATTCATGATAATAAGGTTAAGAAAGTACAAAAGGAAGCATTTCAAGGAATGAAGGCTTTACATGTTTTGGGTAAGTCCGTCTTACTGGAACAGTATTAAAATGACTGCATGTCACCAGTCGACAAGAATATTTCAGGATTGAATTAAGCAATATGGCAAATGTGCTAATAAATACAGTACAGACATCATAGCTAATCTACATACACAACTCCAAGAGCATGAGAGTTCTATACAGAGTGACTGCATAATCGGGTCCTAAATCACTATGGAAATATAATAGAAGTTTTATTAGCTTTATTAATAAAATGTTATTTTGCCAATTTTACTAACACAAGTTGGTGAAAATGCTAAACTGCTACATGTTCTTGAAAAACAGCTAAATTCCGAATGAAATTCATCTACATCCAAATATTAATGATCTTGTGAGGCAGCTGGCCAAAACCTTGGGTTCAGCTACAACCTCAAATGAGTTGGCTCCGTCACAGCTCAGCTTCTTTACTTATTCTTTCTATGAAGGTTGATCACTGAATTGAGATGTCACATTTCATGGACAACTGATTATGATGCCATGGATTTCACCACAGGAGAAAACACAAAAGCTAACTCAGGACAGGGGAAAAAAAGGCTCAGATTCAAAAATGCAAAATCTGCAGTAGCAGCAAAGAATATATATTTACTGGCAAACTTTGTTTCCTACATGTAGTTTCTGTTCAAATGTTCCTTATATAGAAGTTCCTCTTTAAAGCAAGATATCTATATTAGGGAAAATTTGACACACCATCATCAATTAAAGCATCTTTTATTTGCTTTACATAACTGAAATTCAAATCTACCTAACTGTATCTTTAAGTGGGTCAGGTTCTGGTAACTCTGCAGGTCAAAACATGCAATCCTTACTCAGGCAAAACTGTTAGAGACATGTACCTCTCCAAAGAGGCCAATGGGTAGCACCCAGCTGCTCCTGCATAGCCAACGGGAGCCACTTCAAAATTCCAATTATAATCCATGGTCATAGTGAGGTTGGTGGAGCTCCAGACTGTTTTGCAATGTAGAATTAGGTGGGAGGGGGAGGGCAGGGTTGATTTGCCATTTAAAAAGAAGTATGCACAAACTGCATAATCCCAGGACAATCTCCTCTGAATTATAGCATGGAAATTTTAAAACTCAGTCATGTAAACCATGGTTTTTTTTTTCAAATCAAATTACCACAACAGTCATAATGATTACAAGTGAGGTGAAAGCAGAGTTGCTTTTAGTAAATCCTGTATAATTAGACATACTGGAATTAATGTGCAATGTGTATTAGTTTACTTATAAAACACTTGCTTTGGCAGAAATGAGTGCAAATCCTTTGGACAATGATGGAATAGAACCAGGTTCTTTTGAAGGAGTGACAGTCTATCACATTAGAATTGCAGAAGCTAAACTGACCTCAGTTCCCAAAGGTATGGGTTCTTTTTTCTAGTAAGGATATGCCCGAATAATCTATAAATCTTTCAGATGTGTGCTACGTACAATAAGAATCTTCCCCCTACACCAATGTTCTCCTGAATAACCTGATTTTATATCTATTATTTTTCTTTGAATTTCTGTAGTATAACATTACAATATTCAAAATAATTATTTCCATCCAATGGGTTCTAAATTTGTTCCTCTCTCTCCACTCCATCACAAGCAGCTGCCCATCCTTCCCTTCTGCCTTTTTCATCCTTGGAATGCTGTTACTGAGCACCGGTAGACACTCTCTCTTGTTCGCAGTGGTTGCGGAGATTCACTTCTCCCACTGTCCCACTCTGTCCAGATGGTGCATGCCACCTTCATTAAGGTCAAGAAGCAGCAGAAACAGTAACAAACCAATCAACAGCAAGGAGGTGCAATTCAGCCTAGCCCAGAGAATGAACTGGGCCAGGCCTCCCAACAAATTGCAACTCCCTCCTTTAACTTTCCTCTGGCAGCTTCTCCCAAATGCTTAAGAACCATGCAGGTCTAAGAATACCTGGTAATTAGCCAGTGTCGTAACTGAAAATTGCCACAGATACTTAGTCAGTCAATCTGAAATAACAGTTATTTTCTTTTTTATTCCTCTTCCAAGTAACCTACATAATGATCAACTTTCCAAGTAATACTTCCTTTCCATTCAAATTTAAATTTTTTTTTTTTTTTTTTAACAGCGATGCTTCTCAAGAAGTTGAAGCATTAAGAATCCAAGCTTTTGATTCCACATAGAGGACAATTACTGGATATGATTCCTCCTTGATCATGCCTCTTTGTGAGCACTTAACTTTTCAGATGGGCAAAACACAAACTCCTCCAAAACCACTCTTCATGTCCTTGCTATATTGAGTTACGCCTGGGCTTATGATTATGAGTGAAATGTGATCTTGCACCATTGTGCCTAATAAAACATTTAATCCATGCTAGGCATGATTCTCCACTGGTCTGGGAATCTGTAGGTTATTCCCAAACCTGAACAGCAGCACAATCCAGTACCATCTATAGGCCTGATTCTTTCACCCGAATTTACAAGTAGATACATGGATTTCAGTGAGATTATTCATGGAGTAAATAAAGTATTACTCAACATCAGTGAAGGTGAAAGAGTTTGACCATATAAACAAAAATCCAACAACAATAATTAAAAAGACAGACAGCAGAAATCTAAAGGTATTGGACACTATAATTAAAATACTTATAAAAATATCTAATCAATTTACCAGAATATTTAACTAATCTAGGGTAAGATTAATATATTAATGTATTTTAAAAACAGACAATGAATAATTAGTCAATGTCCATTTATTGTTGATTATAAAATTTCAAGGAGAAAAAACAAATATTCAGGTTGACAATTCTTTTGAAAAACAAACCCTATCGATTTAAACCACAAATGAAGAAGTCTAGAAAAATCAAAAACATAACATACATTTATATCTGCTGGATATTTTTTGATCCAGACATCAAACCAGTCCTATCCAGCACCTTTCCAACCCTCCCCAAAATAAAAGGGAGGAAGTAGTTGACAATTTAATAAATATAAATATTTTAACCAATTAAATTACATTGATTTTTCTTCCCTTTAGGGCTACCATCCTCTTTACTAGAGCTTCATCTAGATGACAACAAAATTACTGCAGTTGAACTTGAGGATTTTATTCGGTACAAAGATCTTCAAAGGTAAAATGCAATATGTAGAATGATTCCTCCAAGAAGCACTACTTGGTGGAACGTCAAAATTTCCAGGATTTTCTCCATCGCTTTAGGCAACCATTTTTGGGATCGGGTACTGTATGGTGAAATAGCTTAAAACATTAATTTTGTAATTACACTAGAACAGTGATGTCCAACTTGTGGCCCTAAGGGCTCTTTAATGTGACTGTTGAGGGAAAACACGATAGAAGAAAATTTGAAATTTGCTTTTGGAGTGCTGTATGGTACACCAGTCTTTGTCTTGACAGAGTGCCTAGGAGCATGCCAAGAGATATCAGGTTCAGGCAAGTACTCTAAGTGCGTCAGGTGCTCAGGCTCTAGAGGCTCTAAATACCTGGCTGGTTCAATCTACTCCACCAACTAACTTCACACGGCCTCCTCCCAGATCTGCACATCCCCTGCCTCCATGATCACTCTTCCCAACTGACTCCTAACTGACACAATTATCCTCCTCTGCTGGAGACCTATTGCCCCCCTGAGCAGTGTGGGGAAAAAGCAGCAGCAGACTCATCATATTCCTTTTTACTGTCACATTTCTGCTCAGCAGATTCATCATGTTTCCTGGTACTCTTTTCCCCACTCAGAAAGGGGAGGGCTAGTGAAGAATAACGCAGCCTCTGAGCTTCTGCTTCTTTAAGAGGTGGGGAGAAAGGTACTGAGAAAGTGGAGAGCTGGCTGGAGTCATACAGTTCTTCAGAAGGTGGGGAAAGAGGAAAAAGCAGTATCTAGTGCAGGAGGAACTAGGGCACCCAGAAGAGAGTGCATGGGAAAAGGGTAGGGGAGTATAAGTAGGAAAGTCCCTCTCCAAGGCCCAGCTGGTACTCTGAAAAAGTGGCTGAGTAACTTTGAATCTAGAATTTGCTCTTAGAAACCTAAACTGGGAGCTGGTTGCAAGGCTTCTCATTCAGTGAAAGCAACTAGAACAGAGAGGAGTGAAGAGAGCTTTACATCATCTTCCCTTCCTCAATTTTGGCCCCTTAACATTTTGAAATAATATTTTTAGCCCTGCAGCTAGTCACTGTCTTAGACTAAGTTAAAGTGTGAGTGACAATTTATGTGAAGAGGAAATCTGAAAGTAGAAAATAAAAGTGAGGTATATGAAGAGTTACATGAAGCTGAAAATGATTAAATTTAGTTATATAAAAATTTTAATTTTTCCTGCTACTGTGTCTATATTATAACAATACAAAAATATTATTTTTCATTGTGCATAAATGTATTGATTGGGTATACTATCTGTTTAAAGAGTATGATTTATTTATACAAATACTGCTGATTTTTGTTTTGTTTTAATGTTTGCTCCTGATAGAATAACTATTGCATACCAACTGAATAACTAATGTACAATTGACCAAATAACTAATGTACAATAGCCCTTTAAGTGAAGCTAAATTGGGCAAATGTTCTGTTCCAGATTAGTTCCATAGAGCAATGCTGATTTATATCAAAATTAACATTTTTTCCTTTTCTGATTTTTAGTTTTCTCCTGTATACTCCTGTGTGCAAAACTTGATTGAAAAGGACGCTCAGCAACGCTGCTATAAATCACCATGCATCAGCAGTTAAGTTTTCTTGTTTTATTTCTAGGCTGGGACTGGGAAACAATAAAATCAAAGATGTGGAAAATGGAAGTTTTTCCAGTATACCAAATGTACGAGAAATACATCTAGAAAACAACAAACTGAAAAAGGTTCCTTCTGGACTACCTGATCTGAAATATCTGCAGGTAATATACTACTACAGATGGTTTTATTTTTATTTTGTTATGCTGCTTAGGGAACATAATTACTCTAACAATTATGTATCTTGGATACTGTTCTTACAACAGATACTCCTGGGGGAATTCTGCGCATCTGCCGACATGCAAAATTCATTTGTCTCGCATAATTTTGTATTTTCCCGCATAAAAAACATTTTGCCGAGAAAATGCTGCAGTTCCGACTTTTGCCCACCAGAGGTCGCTGTGGCGCTAGAACAGCTAGCATGAAAACAGCTGGCTGTTCTGGCGCCTCAGTGGCCTCTGGTGGGAAGAAGGCGGAACTGCAGCATTTCTTAGGCAAAATTTTTTTTTATGCTGGAATACACAAAATTCTATGCCCAATGTTGCAGAATTCCCCCAGCACCCTGCCTGTGGAGCCAGGTTAGGACAGAGTGGGGCACACAGGGCTGCTGCGGGGGGGTCACACACTGGGGTTCAGAATGGCTAGTGGGGGGACAGACTGGAGCATGGGCTCAGGAGCTAATGGGGTGACAGTGTTGAGCATGGGGATGGGGGCTGCAGAGACCCATGGAAATGAGGGGTAAGGGGACAGGGGCAGATGTACCTGACTGAATAGGAGAGGCTTGGGGACAGTCAGGGTCTGCATCAGGTAGGCTTCTCAACACCCTGACAATCCCACGCCCACATCCAAAGAAAAACCTCCCACCCACACCTAACACCCTTCAAGTTCAGTCCTAGGCTCCTTCTCCCACACTCAGCTCTTCCACTACCCCTGACTGCCCCAAGCCTTTGCACTGCTTCTCACAGGTGCAGGAAATACAGTTCTGTATTGTAATTTAAATGAATTACACAAAGTTCTGTATAATATGCCTCGTAAGGAATCTATTTGTCAAAACAAAACAAAAAATCTTTTTTTTTTTTCCTTTTGGTCCGTACTGTTACAGACATACTTGCTGACAGATATTTTGAAATAAATTACGAAAATAATTGTAACTGGCATGATTATATTGTGTTATTTTGACAAATAAAATATGCAGAATTTTCCAGAATTTTTTTTTTGTTCCGATTTTTAATTTTTTGGGCCAGAATTCTTCCATGAGTAAACCGAAAAATGGGAAATAATGTATGTGTTTGAAGGGATAACCAAGTACAAGTAACAGAATCACTCAATACAAGCAATTCTCTGCAAAGAAAAAACAGCCAAAAGGTATTTTGTGTGGTAAAGTAATATCTAGGAAGCCAATTGACCAATGGCCCCCCAAAACAGGGCAAATAGGTAATAAGTCAATTTGTAACAGAGGCTTGTACACAGACACAGGCTGGGACTGAAATATTTTCATTCCCATGTTGAAAAATATTGATCTCCAAACCTACAAATTTATGAGATTATCTATTAAAATCAAGTTGAAACTGAAGTGTAGCGGGAGAAATCAAGGTGAAATGAATGATGCAGGTTTAAGGTTTGGTATTTAGGAACACACCAAGGTTAGAACAGTAATCAGAATCCAAAATGCTTTCATATGTAATACAATATTGCATAAATTGGAAGAGAAAAGCAGCATGGTAATCAGAATAATATAACTTTAAGGTCTAATATTTCACAATCTGCCATGTCTATGACTTTATTCTACTGCAAAGCCAGTAATCTAAGTTTACCAACAGTACAGAGTATTTGTTTGTAGCTCTGATAGCTAGCATGACATATTAAGGCCGTAAAATTATCACTAGCATTACTTTAAAAAAAAAAAAAAGTATAGTAAGTCAGATACCTCAGACTGCTGATTTCTTTATTTCCCTTGTTAAGGCTGTGTGTTAAACTTAGGCCATGTTTACCAGAAACTTGAACAAAAATAAAATCAGGAATGAGCCAAATCTGCTTATCAGGCAGAGTTGTTAGAGCAATGTCATATGGTGTAAATGCACTGCTGTTAGCAGAGAACCCAGATATACACAGTACCGGGGAGTGCCAGATCCAGTCTAATTAGGGTGGATAAACCTGTTCAGTATAAAGGATGACTCTTCTAAGTGCTCTAAGAGCGGCATTCTTATTGGATCACTTGAAATTTGGTGTGCTCATGGGGGTCTGGGGTAGGGTTAGTGATCCAAATTTGGGGCCATTTGACCAAGGGGGTCATGAGATAAAGCCCTCCCCCACAAAAAAACCCAGCATTTCTTCAGCCTGGCAAATTTCACCAACTTTTTTGAGCACACTGGTGGTCAAACCATGGGTCTGATCATTTTCCAAAGTGTCTCAATCACTGAATATTTACCCCAGCAAGTGGCTCCCACTACTCCTCTGGGGAAGCAGTATTAAAAACATTATTCAGCAAAGAGCTAAACTATTGATAGGCTCAAGCCTAACTCTCGTGATTCATGAGCCTAACTCAGACTGATTATATTGTGCATGTGCAGACAGAATATGTAAGAAAATTTCTGGCCAGCCACTTTCACAGAAGTATGGTGGCTCAGGAGAACATGTTGTGGCCGTTGTACCTGAGCTACACCTAGGCGTACCCTTCTGGGGCAGATCTGAATCTCCTTCCTTCTATTCTGTGCGTGTACTAGGATTGGGGGGGCTAACCCTCAGGGAGTGTATGATCCCCTCTTCTTGTCCCCCACAGAGCTGGAATCTGGGTGCCCTAGCTTGAAGGTGGAGCCAAACTGGGTGGACCATGGGCATGGCTGGATAATCCTGGCCAAAGCAGGGACAGGGAGTCTGGCTGAGGACCTTGTAGTGGGGGCTTAGGGCCTGGCAAAGTGCACAGCTCAGGCTATATAACCAAGTTAGCATGCAACCCTCCAGTAAGCTGCTGCCTGTGATATGTGTACATGCAGAACTCATAAGAGAATGTCAGTATTATATTTACTGTGAGAGTTATAATTATTGGCCCACTATACCTTTAAGGTTGTGCCCTGACCCTTTAAAGATTTGGAGCTCCGCTCTAAGGAAAAAAAGGAACAAATTGGGATCAGAAATTGATTGCAGGAAGGTTGTTGGAGTGCTCCGGTGAGACTGAGCTACTGTGGGACTTGTGAAAGCTGAGTTTGTCTGTTTTTTAGGATAGTAACTTTAACAAACCTCAGTTTTAAAATCATCCTTGGTTTGTGAATGTAACATATGCAGCAGCAGAGCAACTTTTTATGTGTTCATGTCTTCTAAAGTGCCCGTGACTTATTAGGATGGGAAGGGGAAGGTGATCTGGGTAAATTGGGTGGAGGGACCATGTTGCAGGGAATGGTGATGGAGTGGAGTGGAGAAAGAAAAACACCAGTCTTTTCTCACATGCTTAAAGTTACAATAACTACCATGTAATAAAAATATCAAGGTTTTGGCTGTGATTTTTCTCACAAACCATCTCAGCAACTACACACTCCAAATCTTTCAAACCATGACCAATATCCCCATTCTGTTATTACCAAGTATACAGAAGGGAGGAGGAATGCTTAGGAATCACATAGCAACCATGCTGCCTAGTGGAGAGACCACTTGATTAAGATTATTCCTGGGTCTGCCACAGACCTGTTAGGTGATCTGGGCAAGTCAATAACCTCTCTCGGTCTCCATTTCCCCATCTGTAAAATGAGGATAATTATGTATAGTGTATTATTTAAGAGTTAGGTGGTATTATTAATATTATTATTTCCTAGCCACAATTCCACATCAGCTGCAAATGTATATGATGCTACAACTACCTAAATGACCACTAACTACTAAAATAAACATTTCTCTTTCTGTTGAAAAAACTAGGAAATTCACTGACAAGAAACTTAATGCACAGTTAAGATTCCCTTGTGATATCTCATGCCCTTCCAGAAAGTTGAGTTTATTGACACCCAACCCTCTGAAAACCAGGAAATGAAGAGTTAAGGTATTTCAGACTTAAACTTCTGAAAACCAGGAAATACAGAGGTCAAGTACATGCCAACACAACTTTAACCGTGCCCTCTTTGAGCAATGATCCAATATGCCCATAACACATGTAATAACATTCTGCCTTTTCAGATACTGTACATCATTCAGAGAGTAGAGCACATGACAAAAGTAGCACAGAGATTAATGCCTTCTCTTTACTAAGGCAAAACTTGTATTTAAGTGAGTTGTACTTAAAGGCTACCTACCTTTGTTTCTCACACACTTGCTAAACCTACTCCCCAGAAAAATACCCAAGCATGATACATTCTGCAACCCCCTGAACTCTTTGTACAATCCTTTTGCTCTCATCCACAGGATTCCATCTAACACTATACTTTCACTTACCCATCATTAAACCCACAGACCACTCTCGTATCATACATCACTGCTGACAACACCCAGAGCATGAAGACTCCTGTGTACCACTATTAACACAACCTATATAACTCTATTTTGGAATAAGGAATACTGGATCCCTCAAGATATATATCCAACTCTTTTCTTTCATTTCACAAATGGGGGGCGCTCAGAACCATGGCCCTCTCAGATCTCCTCATACACCATAATGGCAGTTCGACCAAGCTGCTCCAACTAAATCCTTCAGTATTCAAACAGCAACACCTCACAGCTGGATTGCATGCAGATAATTTCTAATGGCTATTGCCAATCCTATAGGGGCAGAGTTAAGGTTTTGTTTCTGTGCATCTCAACTCTGTATTTCCTGGTTGTAAGAAATTTAACGTTGAAATACCTTTCCATAGACTTAGATTCCAGGGTCAGAAACGACTATTGTGATCATCTAGTCTGATCTCCTGTATAACACAGGCCATTGAACTTCCCCAATATAAGTCCTAGAGCATATCTTTTAGAATAATAGCCAACTTTGATTTTAAAATTGTCAGTGATCCACTACGACCCTTGGTAAGTTGTTCAAATAGTTAATTAGTCTCATTGTTAAAAAATTACACCTTATTTCCAGTCTTAATTTGTTTAGCTTCGGCTTCCTGCCATTGAATCATGTTACACTTTTCTCAGCTAGATTGACAATCCCATTATTAAATATCTGTTCCCCATGTAGGTTCGTATAGACTGTAATCAAGTCACCCCTTAACCTTCTGTCATCACCTCTTGGGGTGATCTCTCGAGGGGTGTCAGCTTCTCCTGACTGACCCTCCTTAGTTTACTCTCAGTCAAGTCAGTTCCTGGACCCTCACCTCCCATAAAGCCTGTTAGTCCTTCACTTTTTGGCTTTTCAGTCTCCTGGCAGATTTCTTGGAGGAAAGTCTGGTGCAGGGCTGTTGCTACTTTGCTGTCCAGGCCTTTCTGTCTCCTTTTCCTTCCCTGTACTCTCCCATTTATAGCAGGCCTTGTTTCCTCCACTGGTTGCAGCTGTCAGTGCCTGCCTCCATGATATGCCACTCTGGCAGCTGTGTGGAGTTGTGATCAACCTGCTTGCTTGTAAACAGGACAGACTTTACTGCTCCCCCTCCCACCCCCCCGACTATGCTCAGGATGGGGTTTGTAGACCCCCTTAACACCTTCTCTTCTTTTTGTTAAGCTAAGTATTAGGACTGTTGATTAATCGCAGTTAACTCATGCGATTAAATCAAAAAAATTTATCACGATTAATCACAGTTTTAATCGCACTGTTAAACAATAGAATACCACTTGAAATTTATTAAATATTTTGGATGTTTTCTAGATTTTCATATATATTGTATTCTGTGTTGTAATTGAAATAAAACTGTATATTATTTTATTACAAATATTTGCACTGTAAAAATGATAAACAAAAGAAATAGTATTTTTTCAATTCACCTCATACAAGAACTGTAGTGCAGTCTCTTTGTTGTGAAAGTACAATTTACAAATGTAGGGTTTTTTTTACGTAACTGTACTCAAAAACAAAATAATGTAAAACTTCAGAGCCTATAATTCCACAGTCCTCAGTTCTTTTTCAGCCAATCGCTAAGACAAACAAGTTTGTTTACATTTACAGGAGATAATGCTGCCCTCTTCTTATTTACAATGTCACCAGAAAGTGAGAACAGGCATTTGCATGGCACTTTTGTAGCTGGCATTGCAAGGTATTTACTTGCCAGATATGCTAAACATTTGTATGCCCCTTCATGCTTTGGCCACCATTCCAGAGGACATGCTTCCATGCTGATGAAGCTCGTTAAAAAAAAAGTATTAATTAAATTGTGACTGAAGTCCTTGGGGGAGAATTGTATGTCCCCTGCTCTGCCATCTATTTCATGTTATAGCAGTCTCCGATGATGACCCAGCATATTGTTCATTTTAAGAACACTTTCACTACAAATTTCACAAAATGCAAAGAAGGTATCAATGTGAGATTTCTAAAGATAGCTACAGCACTTGACACAAGTTTTAAGAATCTGAAGTGCCTTCCAAAATCTGAGAGGGACGAGGTGTGGAGCATGCTTTCAGAAGTCTTAAAAGAGCAACACTCCATTGTGGAAACTACAGAACCTGAACCATGAGAAAAGAAAATCAACTGTCTGCTGGTGGCATCTGACTCATGATGATGAAAATGAACATCTGTCATTCTACTCTGCTTTGGATCATTATCAAGCATGGACGCATGTCCCCTCGAATGGTGGTTGAAGCATGAAGGGACATACGAATTTTTAGTGCATTTGGCATGTAAATATCTTGAGACACCGGCTACAACAGTGCCATGAGAACATCTGTTCTCACTTTAAGGTGACATTGTAAACAAGAAGCAGGCAGCATTATCTCCTGCAAATGTAACCAACCTTGTTTGTCTGAGCGATGGGCTGAACAATAAGTAGGACTGAGTGGACTTGCAGGCTCTAAAATTTTATATTGTTCTATTAATGAATGCAGTTTTCTTTGTACATAATTCTATATTTGTGAGTTCAACTTTCATGATAAAGAGATTGCCTTACAGTACTTGTATTTGGTGAATTGAAAAATATTATTTATTTTGTTTTTTTACAGTGCAAATACTTGTAATCAAAAATAAATATAAAGTGAGCACTGTACACTTTGTATTCTGTGTTGTAATTGAAATCAATATATTTGAAAATGTAGAAAACATCCACAAATATTTAAATAAATGGTATTCTGTTATTGTTTAACAGTGCGATTAATCACAAAACTAATTTTTAAAATTGAGTGATTAATCATGACTAATTTTTTTAATCGCTTGACAACCCTACTAAGTATATTGAGCTCCTTGAGTTTATCACTTTAAAGCATGTTTTCTAATCCTTTAATCATGCTCCTGGGCTCTTCTCTGAACCCTCCTCAATTTATCAACATCCTTGAATTGACAAAAAGAAAAGGAGTACTTGTGGCACCTTAGAGACTAACAAATTTATTTGAGCATAAGCTTTCGTGAGCTACAGCTCACTTCATCGGATTTCTTTTTGCGAATACAGACTAATACGGCTGCTACTCTGGATCCTTGAATTGAGGACACCACAACTGGACACAGTAATCCAGCAGTGGTAGCATTAGTGCCAAATACAGAAGTGAAATAATCTCTCTACACCTACTCAAGATTCCCCTGCTCATATCTCCAATAGCAGCATTATCTTGTTGGCCAGAGAGATGCACCGAGAGCTTATATTCAGCTGATTACCTACCATGAACCCCAAATCTTTTCCGGAGTCATTGTTTCCCAGGATAGAGTCCACCATTGTCTAAGCATGGCCTTCATTCTTTGTTCCTAGATGTATACATTTACATTTAGCCATATTAAAACACATACTGTTTGCTTGCACCTAGCTTACCAGGTGATCCAGATTATTCTGTATCATTCACTTGTCCTCTTCATTATTTACCACTCTCCCAGTTCTTGTGTAATTTGCCAACTATATCACTGACGATTTTGTTTTCTTCCAGGTCATTAATTAAAATGTTAAATAGAGTAAGGCCAAGAACCAATCCCTTTGGGACCCAGCTAGAAAACACATGCATTCATGATGATTCCCAGTTTACAAATACATTTTTTGAGACCTATCAGTTAGCCAGATTAACTCTTCATTTCCTGGTTTTCAAAATTTTGAGTGTCACTGTACTAAATGTTCTGGAAAGGAACAAGGTTAACTGTGTGTTAAAGTTTTTTGCAGGGCAGATTGATTTAAATCAAAGGAACTTAAATCACCAATTTTAATCATTTTTTCTTTTTCTGAGGAAAGGTTTAACCTAATTGTTAATTAAAATATGTTGATTTGCAACCAATAGATCTCATCCACTCACATCTAGTTTTTATTCTTAGATTGGAAGAGGAAAATAAGCTATCCTGCATTTTCAGTTCCGAATCGGTTTCTTAACTTTGAATGAACTAGTTGTTGAAATGAACTAGTCAAATAAACTGGAATGAAGAAAATATTCTCTTTCCATATGCAAAAGAGGCTAAACAGCACTCAAAAGCTGACTCAACACTTAAACTCTTGTTCGACACTTAAACTCTGGTTCCAGGTGCTTAGTCAGTGACTTTCCCCAATTCAGTCATTTGACTTTCTGTAAAACTTTGGTAGCCAGCATGTATGTAGGCTGTCATAAAATAAAATTTAATTTTAAAGAAAAATTAATTTAAATTCAAACAAAAAATCTGTTCTTTAAATTAACTCAATTTTTATCTATCCTGATTTTTTGTCCATGAATACTGACATATATTTCCTGTTTTATTAAATCATCGTTATAATACAATTATGAATACCATTTTAGAACATGTTGCTTAAGATTATGCTCTCTAATGTATATACAAGCTATGCATTTTTAAGTGTTAGTTAATAAAAGGGCAGATGTTGCTGAAATTAATACAATATTAGCTCTAGTAAGATAAATTTATTTTTATCTACTGTGAATAAAAGCTTACTTTTTAAGGAAAATGTAACACATGCATATGCCCAAATATGTTACATTAAGAGAAGCTGCACATCTTCACTCTATATTAACCATTTTGCCATCCTATAAATGCTGCCATCTAAGTGGCACGTTAGATGACACAATAGTTATATTGCTGAGTTGGATTTGTTGTTCCTTAATGCAGCAAAGCACTGTAGAAAATTTCATGAACCTCGCTCATGCACTATATGTTGCTCAAGTAATGAAGACAATCTGAAATGTTTGAGCTTTCATGGTATTAAAATGAGAAGTTCATTTAGATTAAGGTAGGGTGTGAATTTAAAGTGGAATAGCTATTCCTGATTAACTCCCTGTGTGGATATTCTTATCCTGAAATAAGAGTTCCGTATTTTGAATTAACTTAGCCCTCTTTTATGCTAATTTGAAATAAGCCACTTTTATTCTGGAACAAGAGTATCCACACAGGCAATTAATAGGAAATAGTTAATCAGGAATAACTATTCCAGAATACAGAGTAGCTGTCGTGTTAGTCTGTATCCACAAAAAGAAAAGGATCCGATGAAGTGAGCTGTAGCTCACGAAAGCTTATGCTCAAATAAATTTGTTAGTCTCTAAGGCGCTACAAGTCCTCCTTTTCTTATTGCAGAATAACTCACCATGTAGACACGCCCATACAGATCTATGCAAATAATTTTTTTGGTTTGCTGGCAATTCTGAAAAGCCAAGAAAAAAATAGTTTCAAGTTGAACCAAAACCAAAACTTTTTGTAATTTCTGGTGAATTGAAAAGTCAAAAAAATAATTTTGGGTCAAACAAAACTTTTATACTGACATTTCAAAATGAAATATTTTCATTTTGAACATTTTTATGTTTTTTATTAAAAAAACAAAGGAAATTTGAAACAGAAAGATATTTCAAACTGAAAAAAACCAAACATTTTGTTTCAGAAATGTCAAAACAAATGCTCTCACCTCCATGAATATGGAGTTTCCCAATACAAGTACAATTTCCAAAGTACTTCCACTGCTTAGGAGGTTTAGATGGAGAGGTACATGTGGATCAACTATTCAGCTGATGTACACCTTGGCACAGAGCGCAGAGCTTGGGGAGATGCGTTTAGGGAATGCTAGTATCACAGAGTTCGCTTAAGGCCTTTCGGTTCAAGTAGTGTGTTTTAAATAACTTCAGTCCTGCGGGGGCAAGGCTACCTTCAACTTACTCCTGTGAAATTCTTCAGGACCAGGCTAGCTACTCAAGCTAGTATTGTGAGAAACAGATTTAGGCCTAAGACCAGGTCTACACTAGAAACTATGGGAGAGGTGGTGTTTTTTGTGACATTACTATATTGGCAAAAGCCCGATTGTAGATCCAGTTATACCAGCATAGAAGTGGTTTTACTGGAATTACTTATTTCTTTTGCTGAGCTGGCATAAGCTATTCCATCAAACACACTTATTTGCCAGTATAAGCTGTGTTTATATTAAGAGGGTTTGCTGATATAGCTATACTTTTGCTAGTGTAGACCTGGCCTAAGTCTCTACACTGTTTACAGTTAATACAATACACACACGAGTGAATGCACATGTTAAAGGAAAGGGTATATTGGTATGTTACGCATATAGTCAAAGCACTGTGATAACAGGATAATAAATTAAATCTGACAATTTTGCAAAACAATGGAAAAATCCCCTTCTAGTGACCTATTACCATCTGACTTTCAACTCTTGATATTATAGGGCAGGGGTGGCCAATCTGTGGCTCCAGAGCCACACGCAGCTCTTCAGAAGTTAATATGCGGCTCCTTGTATAGGCACAGACTCCGGAGCTGGAGCTAAAGGCACCAACTTTCCAGTGTGTCGGGGGGTGCTCGCTGCTCAACCCCTGGCTCTGCCACAGGCCCTGCTCCCACTCCACCCCTTCCCGCGCCCTCCCTTGAGCCTGCCATGTCCTCACTGCTCCTGCTCCCTCCCCCGCAGAGCCTCCTGCAAGCCATGAAACAGCTGATTGGGAGGTGCGGGGAGGGAGCGGGAGGTGCTGACGGGGGGCTGCTGACGTATTAGTGTGGCTCTTTGGCAATGTACAATGGTAAATTCTGGCTCCTTGTCAGACTCAGGTTGGCCATCCCTGTTATAAGGGTGTACATCCAACTGCTCTACAGAAAATCCAAATCATAATTTTTTTTGTCAGTGACTGCATCAGCATGTTTTTCCCCCACTTTACCTACTAGATGTTATCACATATTTTTCTTTTTCTTATTCCTACAGGTTGTCTTCCTTCACGCTAATAATATTGCAAAAGTGGGAGTAAATGATTTCTGTCCAACAGGAGGAAGCACGAAGAAGACATTATACAGTGGCATTAGCTTATTCAACAACCCTGTGAAATACTGGGAAGTTCAACCTGCAACGTTCCGTTGTATTTTAGGCAGAAATAGCGTGCAGCTTGGGAATTACTGAAAGTGACACAGAAGTTTGCACATTCCAAAACTATCTTTAAATAGACATGTTATGTTGCTGGTTTTACAATACTTGAAACCTGCTGTAAAGGGGCAATTTTACACCCTTAAACCAGTTTACAAAATATCTACACTAATTTAGAGATTGTAAATTAGAAACACAATATACCATAGCAGTCCTTTGTTTTATTTTATAATGTTAAACTTACGTTTTTGAGTAAATTATGCAATAATCTTGATTTTCAAGAAAAGGAGGACTCTTGGAAACAGAACTGGAAACTGTACTTTGATGTTTCCTATTACAGATTTTAAATTGTTTACTTAAATCTACTTAGTTTGTTTTTTTGCCCAATACAGAAGCAATGAAAAGCAAAAAAAAAAAAAAAATTTCTATAATGACTTTTTCAGTACTGAAAATATTTTATTTTAAAAAGTGTATATAGAATGCATAAAAAATTGCAAACATATATATATCAGATATAGTGTGTCAGATTTTTCACTGGTAAAATTAATTGGCTAAGAGCAATTTAAAAGGTATGGTATTTCAAATCTGATGTTGGTCTAGTTCTTCTAATGTCACTAAACCAGATTATATTTAGTTTTTTTAGTGAAATCAATTTGGGTTTGATACCTGAGAATTAAGACCTTAAAACTCCTAACTTTTTAGTGTTTATTCTTGCAACTCTTAACCATAAAATGTCTATCAGTGTTTTGCTACCAACATAACTGTATGCTCTCTGAATACTAAAAGACAGCATTCAAAATTTACCATATGCTTCAAGCTTATTAGGAGCTGTTACTAAAATCTCTGTAGGGAAGCACAAAAATATTAACATTTTATATATATAAACTGTAATCATGTTCTTTATTTTAAATATGATTCTTTTACATTTTTTGACATTAATAGTAATTAATGATGTAAAAGTACTCCAACATTGCTGAATATACGCAGTGTATAATGTAAATGTAATTGACATAACTGCTTATGTTGGATAACATGCAGAATATGCAATACCGACAGTACTGTATAAAATGGATATTTTATCTATCTATTTAGTGTATATTTGTTACTCATATCATCATAAATGAAATGAACTTAAAGATTACCCTGAAATGTAAGTCTTTTAATAAAAATGTTGGATTGAACCCAAGTTATTTTATTCCTGTCTTAATGGAATATTGATAACATATACAACAACACTTACGACTTAGTTTATTATTTTTTTAAGTACTATTTTTGCAACATACTCCCAGTACACAATTATAAACATTGATAGGTATAATTTCTGAAGGTATCTCAAAGTAAACTCTTATAGTACTTTTTAGGCTTTCCTTGTATTAGTCTTTGTTCCAGTTCTGCACACACTGAAGATAATTTAATACTACATTTTCTCTTACTAAATCACCAAGTTATGTGTTTTCTTTATTTGAAGTTCTAGTGGAAAGTGATGAAGAGAGGTACTGTATGCAAACAATACTGCAAGGAAATTCAACTGCCCTCTTCCTCTTACTTTTTTCTCTGAGATGATATTCTAAAAGATTATTCACTTTGTTCTCTAAAAGTCTTTAGATAAAGTCTTCTAAACATTCTCCACTCAGCACAATTTCTTAGATCAGAAAAGTTTGTGGAATATGAGTCAAAACAAGAAACTCTGGCTAGTTTTCAGCAAAAAGTAATGGGTAGGAATTTCTGGCAGTAGGTCCTGTTGGGCTTGGGATAGTAGAAGTGGCAGCTGCTGTTGAGAGTGGTGAAATTGGTGGGTGCTGTTAGGTGTAGTGCTAACAAAGGATTTGTAGGTGCTGTTTCAGCACTTAGCCTTTCCACACCACTCCCAGCTGTTGCGCATTCTGCTGCAAGTACAAATGCTGTTTTCCAAGAGTGACAAACCAGTCAAGTGCTATGAGGAGTAGGGGAATAGCCAACTCATCGCCTTTAAGAGATGCTTTGAAGGAGCCAGTGTTGGTAGGGATAAGGGCAGAAATAAGGAACTGGAGCCGGGGGCGGAGTGGCAGAAGCAGGAGGAGAAATCAGGCCTTCTCCTTCCTTCCCCTTAGCTCTCTCCTATTAGGGGCCACCAGAGGTTTAGTGATTTCATCAACGCTTCCTACATGAACACAACTAAGGCTACTCATATAAAGGACTTACAGGAATGATAACTATTTAAGATTCAAGTGTGAAAGATAACAAGTAGCTAAGAGTTTAGGTGGGACTGATCTCTTATGTATATTATTCTCTTTCCAACTACCACAAGGTGATGGTGCTTAAGACTGTCATCACCATACAGCTAAGGGTAGCGTAGAATTCCTCCTTACCTGTAAGGGGTTAAGAAGCTCAAATAACCTGGCTGGCACCTGACCAAAAGGACCAATGGGGAAAGAAGATACTTTCAAATCCAGGAGGTGGGGGGCTTTGTTCTGTGGTCTTTGTTTTTGTGTGTTCTCTGGGGAAGCAGAGAAGCATCAGGTCAAAAAACTTCTTCTCATAAAATCATCCTAAAATGAGTCTCAATATTGCAAAAAGAGTAAGTAAATAAGGCAAGGCACATTAGATTATCGTTTGTTTTTAGCTTGTGAATTTTCCCTGTGCTAAGAGGGAGGTTTATCCCTGTTTTTTTGTAACTTTGAAGTTTTGCCTAGAGGGGAATCCTCTAGGTTTTGAATCTGATTACCCTGTAAAGTTACCTTCCATCCTGATTTTACAGAGGTGCTTCTTTTACTTTTTTTTCTTTATAATAAAGTTCTGTTTTTTAAGAATCTGGTTTACCTATTTGGTTGGTAGATTATTCTCAAGCCTCCCCAGGAAAGGAGGTAAAGGGGCTTGGGGGGATATTTTAGGGAAACAGGAACTCCAAGTGGTCCTTTTCCTGAATCTTTGTCTAACTCACTTGGTGGTGGCAGCAGTACCCATCCAAGGACAAGGAAGGATTTGTGCCTTGGGGAAGTTTTTAACCTAAGCTGGTAGAAATAAGCTTACGGGGGTCTTTCATGTGGGTCCCCACATCTGTACCCTAGAGTTCAGAGTGGGGAGGGAACTCTGACAAAGACATTTGACCATTATGATCAATTTAGTCTGACCTGCAAAACCCAGGCAGCAGAATTTCACCAAATGCATCAGGCATATAACAAAAGACTTAAATTTAAAAAATAGCATGTGATTAAGTAATTAAACATTTGTATCATAATGCATACACATAAAGGGACTGTATTAAGGGTTGCACAGACAACTTTAATTCTAGCATTTCCTAACATTGAAAGTTTGACTTTGCAACTTTAATAATGTTATTTCAACATAGCTTTTGTGTGCAATTTCCTAGGCTGTTAAAAAAGCAAACTAAAAAAACCAAATTCCATCATGTAGCATCATATTGACACCCACATGGTTCATCCTCGTGGACTGCTGCCACTTGAGCTCCCTAAGTAACTGATAGTACTATGTTGTCATCTTCTATGTGGATCAGCACTAAAGTGCAATGAGACACTTTCCATGTGGGTTACACATATAATATCTCTCAGCAGAGGAAGTGTGAAATTCAGGAATCTTGGGTTCCATTCTAGGTTATGGAGGGAAGGTGTGGTTAGTAGGCACAGACTTTTCTGCCTAATTCCCTGCTCCCCCCCCAGCCTGACCTCTTCTGACCAATCCCCTCCAACTTGCCTCTGTCAGAGTTCTCTCTCTTACTTACCCCTGGATCCTCATCCCAGTCTCCTTGCACAGAAAATCCCAGTTCTCACCTCCACTGTTTTTTCTTCTTCTTCACCTTGCTCCTTCCCAACTCCATTCCCCCTTGCTCCACTGGTTCCAAGTTCCTGTCACTTTGCTGAGGCAGCCCTCATTTCCAACCCCCAGCTCCTCATCAAATCTCAGTCTCCCTGCACCCCCAGTTTATAGGACCTCATTATCCTCCTCAGATCACAGCCCGTCTCCCCCACAAGCCAACTCCTGTTTTCCATCCCCCACACCAGCTTGCAGTCCCAGGCTATTTGTTCCAATCTACTTCCCCTGTCCCTTGTCCTCTCTGGATAAGAATCAGGCAGCTACGTCCTCCATGCTGCCTGGGCCCAGCAGAAGAGGTATTTATATCACAGAAGAAAGTGTTTCCCTGCTTTCAGTTCCAGTTCCCAGACCCAGCCCTTGAATGTCCCACAGCAATCCAGAGCTGCAAATACAGGGCAAGCTCTGCTCAGCCCTGGGCTGGAGCATGTCCAGTGAAGACAGAATCTTCAGAGATTTTAGTTGTTAAACTCTACAAAAGTCTTTGCTGAGCATGCGCTAACTCTGATTTTTCAAAGGCTCACAACTTGGGAAAATCAGAGTAGATTTTCACAGGGATGGCAGAGAGCACATCCCTGACTAAAAGGGTGCCCACCCATCAAATTTCAAGTCCCTGCTCAAAATATGGGAGTACTATAGCTTTTGAAATAAAAGGTCTCTCTAACACTGGCAAAACTATGATTTTTTTCCCTATTGTCATTATCTGAAACAGCAGAATGTTTTAGCTGAAAATAAATAAATAAATGAACGTATGAATGAATAAATAAATAAATCAGCTTGAGGCAGACACCCAGAATGGGATATTTCAGCCCAAGCGGTTAAAATTTCGCAATGTTAGAAGCAACTGAAACCAGGGTCCTATAATGAGATGTGTTAGGCAGCCTTAATAATAGGTGGTGCTACCAGCCCCATATATTATAATGAATGGTACACTGAAGTGGCTTCTTTTTTCCCTGTTTCACAACACAAGAACAAGGGGACATTCAAAGAAATTCAAAGGTGGCAAATTCAAAACCCATAAAAGGAAATACTTTTTTCTCATAAGGCATAATTAATATGTGGAACTCATTACTAGAAGATGCTGGGAGGCCCAAAGTTTATCAAGGAAGTTTAATTAGAAAATTGACATTTACATGGATTACAGGAATATCATATGAAGTGACCTGTAGCTCACGAAAGCTTATGCTCAAATAAATGTCTTAGTCTCTAAGGTGCCACAAGTATTCCTTTTCTTTTTGTTAAAAAATTGTGGAAGCAATATTAAACCTCAAACTTCAGGAAGTAAACCAATCTTCTATTTTATACTAAAGTAATTATTGGGATTAGGAGGAGACATAATGTAGAGGGCAGATTATCCCACATCTGTTTTATGCAAGTTTGTCTACAACTTTTTCTTAAGTACCTTGACTAGATGGAACACAGGTCTGAATGAACTAGTATCAGAATTTCTGTTTCCTATTGTTAGTAGAAAGTTTCACGTATTTCTGAGTTAACATAACTCAGTTAAGTAACCTGATTTTTGTAATTAGGCATAAGTCTCTATAAGGCAAAGCCTATTGAAGACCATGAAGTCTTACTCTTTGTTGTTATTATTGTTACTCTTCTAATAAATTACTGCTATAAAATATTCAACCATTTTGACACTTTAAAATATTTGATCGATATGTGACCAGTCAATTGATCAATTATTTTTGGACAGGTCAAATGCCCAGCCCTACTTCAATGAGATGTCAAACCCCTCTCCTGGGCATGGTAGGTGATTGAAATACACCGTAATAACCTTGGATAAGTTTAAGCGCATGTTCAGCACATGATACCAAATCGCGGTCACAATACACCATGAAGGGTACAATAAAAAAAAATGGAGTTCACAATTACACCCAGACTTATCCCACTCTGTTACAAACCTACATATGATAATCTGTTTATCTCTGCACATATAAGAAGAATCTCAAACCCAAAACTCAGTCGTGCCAAACTCCTGCAAACCTCCAGTATTAATTCCTGGAGGGCCAAGGAGATAAATTATGTATCACACTTCTAATTAGCAGCTTACTATGCAGACCATGAACTACTCAAAACCAGCAATGTTTGAAACTAACCGATTCCTGACTAGTCCCATCTAAAGCAAAGCAGAAAGATACAGAAACATGGGGAGGAAACTGCACTCCCAGCCTTTGTTCGGTTCACAGGTGTAAGCACATGTGAAAAAGCCAAAGCATGCATGATGCAAATCCTTCTTATCTTTATTGATGCTCTTCTGTTGGACCCTGCCAGCAGGACATCTGTTTAAACACAGGAATCTCTCCCCCACCCACACTTTTATTCAAATATATTTCTGACCTTCAGTTCTCCTCAGTCCCGTATTCACCAAACTCCATAAAATTTATCTTGTAGCACACATTTTCTACAAACAACTGTGTTCCTAAAACAGCCTTATAAAAGGACTATGGATCTTTTTCTTTGCTCTTTTTCTTTGAATTTAACAATTCCTTACAGCACAACAGTTATCAAAATTCCACCAGAGGATGGCAGCCTTATCCCAGTATATCAAGCAAAGCAGTATTTCTGTAGAGAGTAAGAAATATAAGTTAATGCAGTAAAAAAAAAAACCAATCAACTGTACTGTAGCAGTCAAAACAGTATACATCACTTAAAGGCTTTAAGTTCATTTGACAGTTTAGCCTAATCATTAGAGTACTGGACCAGGATTTAGGAGACCTAGATTCTATTCCCAGTTCTGCCATTAGCCTGCTGGGTGACCTTGAGAAGTCATTTGGCCTCTGTGTCTCAGTTTCCCGATCAGTAAAATGGGGAAACAGATACTGATCAGCCTCCTTTGTAAAGAGCTTTGTGTTCTATTGATGTAAAATGATACAGAAGAGCTAGGTATTATTATTATTAATCAAGTAACTACACATTTTTAATAAAACAATACACATTTTTAAAAAGCTATTTCAAAATACTGTAAAGTCTCGATTATAACCTACACAACCAGAGAAGGACTGTACACTCAATTTGTATAAATCACATGCGTTAAATACAGTGACAAGGATTTATTTCAAATCTATCTTGAAAGGGAGGACATACACAAAGTGAATCTATATGTTTTAAAACCCAAACTCCTATGACTAAAACTAATTTATGATTAAAAAAATAAAATCAAGACATTTCAAAATTAAGACCAACTTCAGCCATACCACCCCCTCTATTCTTCATAAGTACCTGACTTCAGTATTAAAGGAACAATCCATTATGGAAAAATAACAGGTTTTTAAATTATATTATTTTACATACAGTGCCTGAGCACTTTTTTTTTTTTTGGCAACAGGTGCTCTATAACTAAAGAACTAAGTTAAAAAAGCACGATTTAGCTGAATACTACATAATTTTTGAAACACGATGCTCTATGCCACATAGGGATAATGAAGCCAATTAGCCACTGATTACAACAAAAGTAAAAGTAATATTCTTGGTTCTACATGTTATCTCACAGATGGGTTTGTACAGGAAAAACTGCAATTCTGTCCCCTTGTGAGGACAGCACACTTTCTCAGGTGTTAAGTCTCATGTCTTTTACCTATCCTGGGGCAGAATTTCACAGTTCTCCCACTCTTAGAAAAGGAGATGGGCTAGAGCAACCTGTGGTGTTTCCACCATTATTAACTTTGCAGGTTCAACTGATTTGAACACCTGGTTTCTTCCCTCTGGGACTCTGTGACCAGTGGTATATAGTGACAAAACATCCATCTTAAAACAAAAGCTTTGTTTATTTTGAAGTAAGAACAGAGGTCTTACCAAAAAATGGATTTTAAAATAACTGCCTATATGAAAAAACATGTCCATCTTAACTAAAGATTTACCATCTCCTGATGGTAAACTGGGCAAGCCTAACTTCTTCACAGACCCCCAGAGAGGTCGTGTATCAGTCTGTTCCCCCCAAACATTTGCCACCCCTTTTTATCTTGCCAGAGATCTTTTGACCTTCTGTATTAGGGTCCAAGCCATTCCTGGTCAAACTAGTTCTGTAGGCTGGCTGGAGACCAGAGATAGAATACTCAAAGCTTATCTGTTTTGGCATGGTCCCTTAACCACTCTTAAGTGTTTGCTGATAGGTGGTTATCTGGGGCCATTCTTCTCCTTCCTGCCTATATTTCAGACAGACTCCTATTGAGATTAATCAGTATATTCACTCAGTAATCATCATCCCAATTGTCAGACCAACTTAAAGTATTCACAAATGTACATGGCAGAGCCCTATCCACCAGAGATGTTTTTGTTGATAATTTGAAAATACTTTTGCACTTTGTAAGCCACTGCCTCCTAAAGCATGAGAGAAAGGGGATGAAAACTAGCTGGGGGGAAGTGGGGCAAGGACAACTCTCTCATTTGTTCTTCAGTCTCAGCTTTCAATTTTAAAAAACCGTCTAGTTATTCTAGTTGTGAAGAAAACCTTCAAAGTATGAAGTGTAACCAACACAGAGATGTCTGCCTGAGTTTACAGAGAGCCTGAAACAACAGCATTAATTTATTTAAATGGGAGCTAACTCAAGTGCCAAAAATGATACTTCAGATATCAACAGAACGATTTAACTGCTTATCAAAACATGTAAGGACTTGACTACACTGGCAGTGGTGTGTAGAGTATGTGTAGCTACATGCTGCAGTGACAAGCAGGCTGTGTCCACATTGTGGTAGCTGGAACATTTCCCATAAGCTCCCCACACCAGACACTTTCCCTGAAGCGGAAAAAGGCTCTCGCAGCTCCCTATGAAGGAGAAAGACTACAGCAATGGAGAGCTGCCAGAGCTTTTTCCCCACTGTCTCCCCCTTGGAAGAGCCTTTCCCTCCAGCAGAGAAAGGCTCCAGCAGCAGGACACTATACTACTACAAATAGCAGCATAAACATGGGAGGCACGGCTTGGGAGTGTCAAGAGCCATGTAGGGTACACACCCTAAGATTTCAGTGTGTCTTTACTTGCCTACACGGTGCCTCATTGTCTACACTCCTATTTATACCCATGCTAGAGGGTATACATGGTTAGTCTCTAAGGTGCCACGAGTACTCCTTTTCTTTTTGCGAATACAGACTAACACAGCTGCTACTGTGAAACCATGCTAGAGGGGCATGCAGTAGATAGTATATGTACTCTACATGCAACCATAAGTATAGACATTGCCTCAAAAAGTGGAGGAAGTACATATTATTAAGATATACACCAACATTTCCCAAAGCATGGCAGACGCCAAGGGCTACCCAGGGGACTGGAAGACCTAAAATTAAGATGTTCAGACTTCTAACAGTTCCTAAAGATCGGTGAGATTGGTTTCATAAAGGTTGTTCAGCTTTTGGATGTTTGGAAAACACTGCTGTAAACTACTACTGTTTTGTCTATATTCATTCTCCCTTAAACTAATCAGTTAAAAAGTATTTTCCACAAACATGTTTGATTAAAAAAAAAGTTCAGATCTGCCACATAGCTCCTAAGAAGAAACTTCTCCCATCCACACATACAGAAAGTGATAAATTACTTTTCAGATATGTGCCATTGAATTAAACAAACCAGCTTTATTTGATATTCAGTACTTAAATACTACTAACAAATGTTATTCAGTGTGAACAATACCAGCAATTATCTAGCAATAGTCTTGCATCTAGTCTGACCTAGGTCAGATTTGATGATTCGAGTGGATCAATAGTCTGTGAATATTTCATATTTAATTAAAATCTAAGGTAACAGTGATATCTTCTGGTCTACTAAATTATTAAATAGATCTTCCCCTTCAGTCTTAAAAGGCATACCTAATATTGTACTAAATAATTTTGCAACTGTTCTAAATTTAAACTATAAAAACTATGCAAGAGAGCTGGACTCCCTCCCTTCTACATTTCACCTGATTGGAGGCAATATCCAAGTAGCTTACTTAATTTTCTTAACAGAAGCTGTGGGTACTATTGGCTGATTGGCATCAGTAAAAGCTATTTTAAATGTCTAAGGGAAGGTGGGCCATAAAACTAAAACTGAACAGTGGGCGTCTCGACATCCTGTATTCACTGACAAGTTTTGAGCCATGACCATTTGTCCTTATTTTTCCTAATCTTCTTTCTTCCTTTCCAAAGTTTCTGAACATTTTTGAACTTGTCCATGATTTACATAAATGTTATCCTTATAGTTTGTCCTTTCAAAAAGAAGTAGGAAGAAACCCCCTTTTGTAACAGAAGCATGAATTCTGATCAAAAGTTTTAACTGAAGAGTTGTAGGAATTTCACATTAAAATAGTTACAGTGTCTTTATTTTAGATTTTTTCAGCCTTGCTCACTGTCCTACAGACTGAAGAATGACATTTTATTTTAAATTAAAATACAATGTAGCATTTAGAGAGAGATACAAATATAAAGCACATCACAATTGGGAAAAGAAAACAGACATAGGTGTGTGCCAATTTTTACATACAGTTATGTAGTGCTTCCCTTGTTATAACTTTAAAAAATGTATGACAATAAAAGTAATGATTACTTGAAATGAATGAAGGCATAATCAGCACACACCATTTTTCGACATTTGTTTTCTTCGGAAAGACTTAAAAACTCTTGGTTTTTTTCCTTTCTGGGGAGACTTGAGGTTTGGGAATGAAGCTGCTAACAGGAAACATATGGAAAAGCTCTGCAGTAAATGGAAAGTTGGCTTGAACTCCATGTGCCACGTATCACATCCCAGTGTCTCAAATAATCTGGTAAAAAGTTAATAACATTCACCTTACATGCTCAATGAATCACTTTGCTGATTATAGCATGTGAAATTTAAGTATAAAAACAAGCAGAAAAGCTGATAAATTCTTTACAAAAAATTCCCAAAGTAGCAAATGTTTTTAAAAAGAAATATTATCCAGTGCTTCAACTCTCTTTAACAAGCTAGCTAACACAAGTCTTGAAAAACATCCCATAAAAGATTAGCTCAACAACATATGCTGCCAACAGACAGACTTGTTGTAGTTTGTTTATAAAATATGAACAGTTCTGTGCAAAAAGTAATATTAAAATTATTAACTATTATGCTGCCAGGAGAGACGGGAAGATGTAATGCTTTTATCCTGTAGAAAAGAAATATTCACCAGACTAACTAAAGCTACTACTCTTCTCACTCTCCTTTTGATAGCATATTATTTACAGTGTGTTCACCTACCATTATAAAAATCCAAGGAAGTAATAACCTTACAGCTGTAACACCCCAGTTCAGCAAAACTTTTAAAGCACATGCTTAAATCTTATTCAAATCAATGAGATTTAAACACATGCTTAAAGTTAAGCATGTGCTTAAGTGCTCTGCTGAACAGGGTTGGACTTGAGCATATGCTTATTTGCTTTGTTGAACTGGGGCCTAATTTAATTTAGTTTTATAATACATCATCAGTCCTGTTGTCCTAAACTGGCAAACAGGTGGTCCAGGGTTATGACAGCACCACACCTTAAGTTGGGGGTGGGGTGTGGTGGGGTCATTGTCTGGCTTCCTGAGGGAAGGGGTAAACCGCTTTAAAGGGAGCTGGAGACACACAGACTCTTCTGCAGAAGCAGAGCAGATTAGTGTGGTGACGCTGATTCATCCCCCAGGGTCCAGAGGAGAAAGGAGTGGATAAGGGGGTTTCTCCCACTGGTCTTGCCCTTTTCCCCTGGTCTTGTGGCAACTGCAGCGGCCTAGCTGGGTATGGGGGCTAGGACTCTTCAGGCAATTGGGTGTTGGCACTTGGAAGCATACAGAATGTATGTGAGACCCCAGACGGGGAGTCATTGCTAATTTTAAATTATATTTTCATTGCAGATGTGGGAGGACGGACCACAGACAGTGGCATGGAGATGTGGGCACAGCATTGTTTACTGGTCACATAGGCGGCATCCAGGTTGTCTGAGGGTTCACAGCTGAGGCTCAGTGAAGAAGCAATCCTGAACTGGCACAGAAGGAGGGGCATGATATGGGACCAGCTGATGCCATTTGTGTACACCCTGGGGGCCTGACAGTGGGAACCAGATGTACTTTGGGGGAAATTATTTGGAAAAGTGAAAAGGGGTAGCCTCAGTGCTTATTGCTAAGAGGGACTTGAGGCAGATCCTGGAATTTTTTCCAAGAGTAAAAATGTTATGATTGGACATGCTGCAATGCAGAGTATGGCAGGGAGCAATGAAGCACCGCCTGCCCCCCAGTTAACAAGGCTAGGAGGTACATGAGCAGGGAGGTGATCAAATTCATAGAGGTCACGGGGAGGCGGGTAACTTCACATCCTGATACAGCATATGGGGCACCATTAGTATACAGGGAGGATGGGATTCACCTGTCAGACTTGGGCACAGACACGTTTTTGGCTGATATTAAAGGGAGCATTAGGAGATATCTGAGAACCCAGTTGGGTATACAGGGGCAGGGCGGGAAGAAGCAGCTAAACTAATTGCTGGAGCCTCTTTGTGGTGGATGTCCAGTGCAGGTACTCCACAGGGAGGGGATACAGTGATCAGATACATGGTTTGGTGAAGGATTTAAAGGAGGTGTTTATTAAAGGAGTGGAACAGGGGGTGTTGGAGGCGCCTATGGCTGGTACAGCAAGAAGCCTACTCATCACTCCCTTATAACCCTCCTAAACCCTCATTCAAGGGGGATGGGGATGGTAAAGTCACAGCAGCAGGTCGGCTGGGGACAAGAATGGAAAAGCGGGGGTGCTGACAGAAGCCCTCAGGTAGACAGTGAAATAATCATGGAGATATTTGCACTGTACACTTGTGTCTACCACGTATTCCCAGACATCTAATAAAGTTGCTGCCTAATTAAACCATATCCAATGTCTCCTGTCCTTTTCCCAGTATAGCCAGACAAAATGGACTTGACATTATTCTGTCGATCACCTAGGGAAAATAAAGCTTCTTTTGCTTCAAAGGGGACACCCATTAATGTAGTTTCACAAGAGGGATAGGTGTGGAAAAATCTCTTTGAAAAAATTAGTGGCTGGAACCTGAAATCTTGTAAAATGCACCCAAAGAGATCACTGCCACTACCTTTGACTGACCAGCCCATGTTATTTGTAACTCCCTGACTTACTTTTTTGAACTCAAGACCTCTTAAAACATTTTCTTTTCAGTGACATCCCTCTTACTATTCCTCTTTGCTAAATAGGTTTCAGAGTAGCAGCCATGTTAGTCTGTATTCGCAAAAAGAAAAGGAGTACTTGTGGCACCTTAGAGACTAACAAATTTATTTGAGCATAAGCTTTCGTGAGCTACAGCTCACTTCATCGGATGCATTCAGTGGAAAATACAGTGGGGAGATTTATATACACAGAGAACATGAAACAATGGGTGTACTCCTTTTCTCTTTGGTATATAGTCTCTCTCATTCCTTTCTTATGCCATCCTATGAAATATCAGTGACCCAGTTTTGACTCATTCCAATTTATGGAGGTAAGCAAAGGAGAGGAAATATCCAACTATCCCATTACCTCTCCCCTTCTTCTCTTTCTGGATCACTGCCAGTTTTGTTTAAGCTTTATTCCTCTATACTTCAGAAAACACAATGAGAAGACAGAATAATGTCTCCCTTTTTGTGAGACGAGGTGGGTAAGCTTATATCTTTTATTGGATCAGCTTCTACTGACAAGCTTTGGGGTACACAGAGCTCTTCCTCAGGTCTGAGAAAGGTACTCAGACACAGCTAAAAGCAAGACTGAACAGATAGTTTAGCATAAGTAGTTAGCGCATATTCAAGGAACCATTCAAGGTGAAGGTGAATGATCCCTTAGATTATGTGCTAACTACATATGCTAAACTATCTGTTCAATCTTGTTTTTAGCTGTGACATTAAGGGCATGGCTACACTTTCAGAAGTAGAGCACTGTGAGTTAAACCAGCCCTCGGAGACCACAGCAGGGAAAGCGCTGCAGTATGTTCACACTGTCAGTTGCAAGCGCACTGGCGTGGCCACATTTGCGGCACTTGCAGCAGCATTGGGAGCGGTGCATTACGGGCAGCTATAACACAGAGCACCTCTTCCCATTCTGGAGCTGTGGCTTGTGGGAAAGGGGCACGGGGGGGGGGGCATTCTGGGTGCTGACCCAATGCCCCGTGATGCATCACTTCGCATTCAAGCAATCCCTGTGCTTCCATCCACATTTGGCGCCATCTTTCAACATTTTTTGTACTGAGCGCTCTGTCTTCCCTTTCGGTCTGCGGGAATGGATCCCAAACTGCTGAGGAATATGCTGATGGGTCTCGCCAGCACGTCATGTATTGCAGTCAAGTTGCTCCTTAAGCTACAAACTGACAGTGAGGAGTCCGACGATGATGTTGACTCACATAACACACACGACATGAGATTGCTTGTGGCATTCAGAGACATGCTCACCACAGTGGAACGCCGCTTTTTGGCTCGGGAAACAAGCACTGAGTGGTGGGATCACATAGTTATGCAAGTCTTGGATGATGAGCAGCGGCTGCAGAACTTTCGGATGAGAAAAGCCATTTTCATGGGACTGTGTACTGAGCTCGGCCCCACCCTGCAGCACAAGGACAAGAGATTGAGAGCTGCCCCGCCTATGAAGAAGCAGGTGGATATTGCAATCTGGAAGCTCGCAACTCCAGACAGCTACCGATCGGTCACTAACCAGTTTGGAGTGGGAAAGGCGACGGTTGGAATCGTGTTGATGCAAGTTTGCAAGGCCATTAATCGCATCCTGCTCAGAGGAACTCTGACTCTGGGTAACGGGCATGACGTTGTGGCTGGCTTTGCACAAATGGGTTTCCCTAACTGCGGAGGGGCAATAGATGGGACACATATTCCAAATCTGGCACCAGCCCACCTAGCCTCGGAGTACATAATTCAGAAGGGGTATTTCCCTATGGTTCTCCAGGCGCTTGTGGATCACCATGGGCGTTTCATTGACATTAACATAGGCTAGCTGGGAAAGGTGCATGATGCACGCATCTTTTGGAACACAGGCCTGTTCAGGAAGCTGCAAGCCGGGACTTTCTTCCCAAACCAGAAGATCACCATATGGGAAGTCGAAATGCCCATTGTGATCCTTGGAGACCCCGCCTACCCTTTAATGCCGTGACTCATGAAACCCTACACAGGGAGCCTTGACAGCAGCAAGGAGCGGTTCAACAACAGGCTGAGTCAGTGCAGACTGTGGAGTGTGCTTTTGGCTGTTTAAAGGGCTGCTGGTGCTGTCTGTATGGGAAGCTAGACCTGGCTGATGACAACATCCCCACGGTTATATCGTGAGCTGTATCCTCCATAACATTTGTGAAGGGAAGGGTGAAAGATTCAGTCAGGCATGGACCTCAGAGGTTCAACACCTGGAGGCTGAATGTGAACAGCCAGAGAGCAGGGCTATTAGAGGGGCCCAGTGCGGGGCTGCAAAGATTAGGGATGCCTTGAGGGAGCAATTTGAGGCTGAAAGCCACCACTGATGTTTGGTGCCCTGCACGGGAGGGAAGTGCAGTGGTTCCAATGTTAGTAGGAATCTATGTTTGCTAAGTGTGATGAACTGATTTGCAGTGCCTGTTGCTTTCCTGGGCTAAGGTATCTTTTACTTTATGCAATAATAAAGAATGTTTTCAAAGCTAAAAAATTCATTTAGTGAAAAGAAAATTCATTTTTTGAAAAGAAACACAACTGCTTGGGAAACAGAAAGGGTATGACACACCTGTGCTGTGTAGGAAGAGGGAAGGGCGTGGGGAACGGGACAATCACAGATTTGCGTATGTCCTGTTATCATACTCAGCCTTCCTGTCCGGAGTGCCATGCAATGAGTGCTGCACTTCAGGCTGACTAAAATACATGGTGATGGGGGTTGAGTGTAGTGGGTAAGGGTTGTAGTTTGCAGGGCTGGGTGGTGAAACTACAGGCATTGGAGGCAGCCGGAGGTGATAAGAACCCAGATGTTGGGGAAAGTGGGTTGGCGGTGACATGGGGGCACAAAGCAAAGAATTTTGGGACCTTCCCAGACCTGAGGAAGAGCTTGTGTAACTCCAAAGCTTGTCTCTCTCACCTATAGAAGTTGGTCCAATAAAAGATATTACCTCACCCACCTTGTCTCTCTAATATCCTAAGACAGACATTGCTACAATAACACTCCCTTTTTGTGAGTCAGCGATATTACTAATTCAACTTTTTAGTTTGAAAAAGAGAGAGAAAACTGCTGGGGCCAAACCATTTATCGATTAATCTGATCAGCAGTTACTCTCAAAGGTGACACTGCTATTAATCTGATAAAATGCAAGAAAGATGCATAAAGTGTTTTAGGCCTAATTGCCCAAAGCCATGCTTTCATACTTCCCTCACAGTGATAGTTCCTTGTAGCGTAAATATTGTTTGCTGAAGAATAAGTTTTTCACAGCCAATTAAGAGATTTCCACATGGAATGTAAACCTCAGGAGGACTATGGAATAATCTCAAATTATAAACCCTGACAATCTGTGAACAATTTAAAACAACAATATACCATGTAGCTTTTAAGTTGTTGGTCTAACAGCATTTATCAGACAGAACTTTGCAATTTCACTATAATGTAGTTTGCTATTTTGAATTTTGATGTTTTTAAATATTTACATCCTTAGCTACTACATACAATTAAGAGTACATTTTTCCATATTTTTTCCTCTGATTACTCATATATTACCCCTATTTTTCTTCCTCCTATTATCTTTAGCACCACAAAGTTTTTTGTAGCATAAAGGAGACACTGAATCTATAAAATTATTCTAACAAAATAGGAAAGGGAAGAAAGTAAATTTTAAACAACTATAAAATTATTAATTAATTACACTAATGCCAAAGCTAACACAGAAACATAAAGCTTTGTTTCCCTTATTTACTAATGGTATAACTTTTTCCTATCCCAATGACCAACAAAAGCATGTAATATGCTCACTGCTACTGAAGGGGGTGGATCTTTGTCCAGGAGGCAGGAAAAAGGGGATTGGGACAAGAGGAAGGACATACATGAGCAGAGCCAAGCCAAGGGGCAGGAAAGGCCCAAAGTGTTTTGCTGCCCAAGGTGAAAAACATTTATGCAACCTTCCCCCGGCCTAAGCAGCCAAGCATGCATAAATAAATAATAAAATAAAATAAATAGAAACAGCCAGCTAACCAGCCTAGAATTGACCCAGCCAAGGGGGAACAGAAAGTGGCCAGACAAGGTGGGGGAGGTGGAGGTATTTATACATTGTGCATTCTGGAAGTAACTCTTTCATAAGTCAGCAGCACCCTCTAACACACATGTATCAAAGGAAGACTACTTTTTTTATGATCTGCAATGGGCAGTTCCCTAGTCGCCTCTTTTCTTTTGGGGCTGAGAACGAATTATCCCCTCATTGGCAAATTGGTCAAGGCAGGGTAGATTTTTTCACCTCCTCCACAGCAAGTCAGGGACCTGGTGACATAGGTAGGAAGTGTAACCGTGCCTTGGTGGGTCGCAACTGAGGATGCCAAATTCAGGACGAACTGCTAAGAAATAGGGCAAACACAACCCAAAACTGGTAGTTATTCTTTTATAAGATATGCCAAACCAGTCACAAAAGTAAACTCCTGTTTTACCACACGGGCTAACAAGAAAACATAAAAGCAGTTTCCTCAGGCATTCCAGCTCTTATATCACCACCAAAACATTGGGTTTAGAGATGAGTGGTTCTTTACAACCAGTCTCATCAAATAATAGGTTCTTGTGCTCCCCAAGGACCAGCCATACACCCAGGTCAATATACAACTTAGAGCTTACCCAAAAATCATGCTGATGCCAAACCTTTAGTATCTAAAATCTAAAGGTTTATTTATAGATAGATAGATAGATAGATAGATAGATAGATAGACAGACAGACAGACAGACAGACAGACAGACAGAAAAGCTGAACAATTTGAAGTAGTAAGCTTATGTAATAGATACCTTTAACAACATTTTTGGTACAGCCAATAGGTACAACCCCAAGCTGTATCAGAGCATACAGTAACACCAGAAACATCTGATGCAAACCTAAGCACTTGGCAAAATCCTACCCTTATCTGGGAGAGCCAGACAGGACAGTGGGGCATAACAGTGTCATGTGTTTCAGAGTAGCAGCCGTGTTAGTCTGTATCCGCAAAAAGAAAAGGAGTACTTGTGGCACCTTAGAGACTAACATTTATTTGAGCATAAGCTTTCGTGAGCTACAGCTCACTTCATCGGATGCATGCAGTGGAAAACACAGTGGGGAGATTTATATACATAGAGAACATGAAACAATGGGTGTTACCATACACACTGTAACAAGAGTGATCAGGTAAGGTGAGCTATTACCAGCACGAGAGCCGGGGGGTGGGGGGAACCTTTTGTAGTGATAATCAAGGTGGGCCATTTCCAGCAGTTGACAAGAACGTCTGAGGAACAGCAGGGGGGTGTGGGGGGCGGAATAAACAAGGGGAAATAGGTCATTACACAAGTAAAACTATCTACTCCCAGTCTCTATTCAAGCCTAAGTTAATTGTATCCAGTTTGCAAATTAATTCCAACTCAGCAGTCTCTCGTTGGAGTCTGTTTTTGAAGTTTTTTTGTTGAAGAATTGCAACTTTTAGGTCTGTAATTGAGTGACCAAAGAGATTGAAGTGTTCTCTGACTGGTTTTTGAATGTTATAATGTGTGTATTTCCAAAACATATACTATCCCTGCAGTGCATGACGATTTAGGAAAGGGCACCATAAGATGTTGCCCACTACTCGTTTGAGCACTAGCAGTGGTTACACACAGCAAACAGTTTAACATCAACCGAACAGCTAGTCAAACAGGCGTGGGAAGTACAACAAAAGTCTATGTGCTAGCTGGTTATACCTTCTAATGGTTGAAGCAGTAGGGCGGAACCTGCTCTGCTGCTTGCATGATAAAAAGGTTTCTGGTACCATCTTCCCTAATGCAGTTTATACAGCAGAAGGCAGGATTTGGTCCACAGATTTTATACATACAATGTTTTCTATAGCCTCTGAGTTACAAATTACAAAACTTTAGTAATTCTAAAATGGGGGGGTGGGAGGGAGAACTCATTCATTCAAACCTGCTGCTTTTCCATTTCCTCAAATCCATGTGTATTTTCTCTACAAATCCTGTTTACGTTTCATGCAAGTAAATTACAAGCAGTTCAGCACTATATAGAGATAATGAACATAAATATAAAAAGTAAACAGAAAAACACTTAGCTATCTCTGGTTTTTAATGTGACAAGAATGAACAAGTTCCAGATATTTTTAAATAAGTTCCTATACAATTTTTTACCACATTGAAAAACATATTGAAGCAATCAAAAAAACTGTTACCTATCTTTCGCAACTGTTGTTCTTTGAGATGTGTTGCTCATGTCCATTCCATTCTTGGTGTGTGAATGCCCACGTGCACAGTTGTTGGAGACTTTTGCCTTAGCGGTATCCAAAGGGCCAGCTGTGGTGTCTCTAGAGTGCCGGACATATGCGGTGGTATCTCAGGCACAACTGATCCTACGCCCTCTCAGTTCCTTCTTGCCAGCAACTCCAACAGTGGGGCAGGAGAGTAAGTAATGGAATGGACATGAGCAACACATCTCGAAGAACAGTTATGAAAGGTAGATAACCATTTTTTCTTCTTCTAGTGCTTGCTCATGTTGATTCCATTCTAGGTGACTCACAAGCAGAATCCCTGGTGATGAGCTCAGAGTTCATAGACATGCAACTTGTAGCACTGTTCTACCAAAGCCTGCGTTGTCTCAGGCTTGCTGGGTAAGCGCAAAGTGAAACGTGAATGTATGCACCAGGTGGTGGCCCTGAAGATATCAGAAATTGGCACATGGGCCAGGAAGGCCGCCGACAATGCTGTGCTCTAGTTGAATGGGCTGTTACGACCGCTGGTGGCGACACCTTTGCCTGATCATGACAGAACCGGATGCAGACTGTGATCCAAGAAGAAATTTTCCGGTTGGACACTGGACGACCTTTCATCCCTATATTCCACCATGACGAACAACTGTGTTGACTTGCAAAATGGCTTGGTCCTCTCAATGCAGAAGGCTAGCGCTCTCCGGACATCCAGAGAGTGCAACCTACGTTCCTTCTCAGACTTCTGAGGCTTTGGGCAGAAGACTGGCAAGAATATGTCCTTGGAAGTGGGTGGGATGGAGGACGAGGTTTGCCAGATGCCTTTGGCAATGTTCAGGACCCCTTCGTGCACTGGGAGTGTGACACATGTGGACGAGGACACGGAGAGCACACTGAACGTGTCCAATTGCTCCACCATTTCCTTTGCCTCAAGGCCCTAGTTGGTGGCCATCCGTAGGAACAGTGCTTAGTGCTCCCTAAAGTCGTCTGGTGGGCTAGCCCGGAAGGACCCCGCCACGCCTCATCTGGAGAGGAGGACGACAACTGCACCACCGGGGGAGGACCCAGGGCATCTTGCCCGCAGGGGAAGGGGATCTCAGGATGGGCACCTGTTCCTCCACCACAGCGCCTGCTGGCACATCCTGCATCGAGCCTGGGGCTGACTGGGGTTTGTCCAATGCTGCGACCAAGGACTGGTGAGACGGGGGCATCGGCATAACCGGTACACCACAGGTTTTGAAGTGCAGCGTGGCCTTGTCCTTCCGTCCTCCCCCACCCCTCCTGGGCTACCTTGGCAGTTATCCCCTTCTTGGTGTGATGAATTAATAAAGAATACATGAATGTGAAGCAACAAGTACTTTATAGCCTCTGCAAGTGGTGATCGAAGTGTGGGGGGGGGAGGGTGGTTGGCTTACAGGGAAGTAGAGTGAACCAAGGCAGGCTGGGGGCGGGGGGGGTCATCAAGGAGAAACAAACAGAACTTTCACACCATAGCCTGGCCAGTCATGCAACTGGTTTTCAAAGCTTCTCTGATGTGCAGTGCGCCCTCCTGTGCTCTTCTAACCGCCCTGGTGTCTGGCTGCGCGTAACCAGCAGCCAGGCGATTTGCCTCAACCTCCCACCCCGCCATAAACATCTCCCCCTTTCTCTCACAGATATTGTAGAGCGCACAGCAAGCAGTACTAACAATTGGAATATTGGTTTCGCTGAGGTCTAAACGACTCAGTAAACTGCACCAGCGTGCTTTTAAATGCCCAAATGCACATTCTACCACCATTCTGCACTTGCTCAGCCTGTAGTTGAACGGCTCCTGACTACTGTCCAGGCTGCCTGTGTATGGCTTCATAAGCCATGGCATTAAGGGGTAGGCTGGGTCCCCAAGGATAACTATAGGCATTTCAACATCCCAACTGTTATTTTCTGGTCTGGGAAGAAAGTCCCTTCCTGCAGCTTTTGAAACAAACCAGAGTTCCTGAAGACGCGAGCATCATGAACCTTTCCCGGCCATCCCATGCTGATGTTGGTGAAATGTCCCTTGTGATCCACCAGTGCTTGCAGCACCATTGAGAAGTACCCCTTGCGGTTTATGTACTCGCTGGGTTGGTGCTCCAGTTCCAAAATAGGGATATGGGTTCCGTCTATGGCCCCACCATAGTTAGGGAATCCCATTGCAGCAAAGCCATCCACTATGACCTGCACATTTCCCAGGGTCACTACCCTTGATATCAGCAGCTCAGTGATTGTGTTGGCTACTTGCATCACAGCAGCCCCCACAGTAGATTTGCCCACTCCAAATTGATTCCCGACTGACCGGTACCTGTCTGGTGTTGCAAGATTCCACAGGGCTATTGCCACTCGCTTCTCAACTGTGAGGGCTACTCTCATCTTGGTATTCTGGCGCTTCAGGGCAGGGGAAAGCAAGTCACAAAGTTCCATGAAAGTGCCCTTATGCATGCAGAAGTTTTGCAACCACTGGGAATCGTCCCAGACCTGCAACACTATGCGGTCCCACCAGTCTATGCCTGTTTCCAAGGCCCAGAATCGGCATTCCACGGCATGAACTTGCCCCATTAGCACCATGATGCCCACATTGCCAGGGCCCGTCCTTTGAGAGAAGTCGGTGTCCATGTCCTCATCACTCTCGTCACCGCGCTGACGTCGCCTATTCGCCCGGTTTCGCTTTGCCAGGTTCTGGTGCTGCATACACTGCTGGATAATGCGCGTGGTGTTTAATGTGCTCCTAATTGCCAAAGTGACCTGAGCGGGCTCCATGCTTGCCGTGGTACGGCACCTGCATGGTAAAAAGGCGCAGAACGATTGTCTGCCATTGCTCTGACGGAGGAAGGGGCGACTGACGACATGGCTTACAGGGAATTAAAATCAACAAAAGAGGTGGCTTTACATCAAGGAGAAACAAAAACAACTGTCACACAGAATAGCCCCCTCAAGGATTGAACTCAAAACCCTGGGTTTAGCAAGCCAATGCTCAACCCGCTGAGCTATCCCTCCCCTGGTATTCCAGGCAGGACTGAATCTCCATTAAACTTTTCAAGGTGCCCCTGAAAGACCTCACTGAAATGATTGTCGGCCGTTGATTTCACAGCGGGAGGGAGGAGGGAGCAAATGAATACAAAACAAATCTGGTCTATTTCTTGTTTTGATCCACTCCATCTATCTTTTACATCTTAGGCTGGCAGCAGATGGTGCAGTGGAATGCTAGCCATCCTCATATCCTGGCTGCTCGGCAGAAGATGGTGCAATACAACTGGCGGCAGGACTAAAGAGAATGACCTGGTCGAGTCACTCCTATTTATGTCCCTGCACCCATGTCTGTTCAGGCGCTCCTGACTGACCTCTCTGACGCGGCTAAGAGCACCTAGGACATGATGACGATGGTTATCAGGCCTATTGCACCGTCTGCTGCCACAAGACAATGAGCTGCTGCTGTGTAGCAATGCAGTACCGCGTCTACCAGCACCCATGAGACGTATGGTGACAGTGAGCTGAGCGGGTATGGCGTGGTATGGCGTCTGCACAGGTAACCCAGGAAAAAAGGCATGAAACCATTGTCTGCCATTGCTTTCACGGAGGGAGGGAGGGCCTGACGACATGTACCCAGAACCACCCGCGACAATGTTTTTGCCCCATTAGGCACTGGGATCTCATCCCAGAATTCCAATGGGCGGTGGGGACACACACAATTGACTATATCAAAACGATTTCTAAGAAACCAACTTCTATAAATTCAACCTAATTTCGTAGTGTAGACATACCCTACCTACAGTACCTAACAGCTACTTACTAACTAATCTGCTACAAACAAACTAAATACAGCTACAACACAAGGTTCGGGAGTAGGAGAAAAAATGCTAACCACTTGCAAAGCAAGGGAAAGAGGTGCTCCGACCAACCACCATGGGCGGTAAGAAGGAACTGAGAGGGCGTAGGGCAGGCAGCACCTGATACACCAACACATGAGGGGGGCCACAGCTGGCCCTATGGATACCACTAAGGCAAAAGTCTTCGACAACTGTGCACATGTGCGCGCACACACTTAGAATGGAATCTACATAAGCAAGCACTCGAAGAAGAACTAAATTATTCAACAAAAGGAAAGCATAGGCCTGTAGGTCAAGCTCTGCAATTAGAGACAAGATGGGTGAAGTAATATCTTTTATTACATCGACTTCTGTTGGTGAAAGAAAGAAGCTTTCGATCATACACAGACCTGAAGAAGAGCTCTGTATAAGCTCAAAAGCTTGTCTCTTTCACCAACAGAACTTAGTGTAATAAAAAATTCTACCTCTCCCAGGTACAACACAGCTGCAAACAAGCTCTGAGATTGTCAGTCCTAAATAATGGGTTAGCAAACAAGAGTTTGGAGCAACCACCACATGCTTCAGATATCTTGAATTTCACCAGATTTATTCTCAATGACTTTGTCAAATTAAAGTCCTCCCTTTCCTACAATGCAGTAGGACACCATAATGTCGTCTTTTCTCCAATTAAATAGCAGTTAAGATGGAAAAATAATGCTTTGACATCTCCTTGGATGAAAGGACCATCAAGGAAAGTCATAGTGAACAAATTAGGGGGTTGGTCTTTTTTGTTTCTTTTCCCAAAAACCATTTTGGGAAAGAGCTTTTGCCATTGATGAGAATGTGAGCTGGAACAGGCCCTTAGCAAGGTAAAGTTTCACATGCAGCTATCTGAATAGGGAATTTATTTGCATCAAAGCTTAGATGTGTATTTTGTTAAAGGCCAGATAACCATAATCAATATTTGGAAGTTGTGAACCTCTCATATGCAATGACATTGTATTTGAATGGACTGGCTTTTAGGCCTTCACACAGACAGCTTATTGGCTCCCTTAGATGTAATCCATTTGGCTATTTCTTTCTGTCACCCTCTCTTGGAAAGATTACTATATCTTGGGAGATATGGGAGGCTGTCTGTAAACTATGCAGTTTCACTAGTATACACATTTGATTTGTTAAATGGCCAATTAGGGAGACGGGCATGCTTGACTAAGGAATGTCCATTTCCAGTTGGGGATGGTAAGAACTTAGGTTGATACTGGGCAAAGCACTCAAATCACCACTCAGTATTTAATTTCATGCAGGACAATGTTTTGTCATTGGCCTGTTTATTTACGAACAACTCATGATATCAAGTCCTGTTTTTAATGCACTACACCAGGGTTTCTTCACCTTTTCAGGTTGGTGACCCCTTATTCAAAGTCAAAAATGTTCATGACCTTCTTACATTCACTATAAAAATAAGAATAAAATATGTATCTCTGATGATAAGTTTAAATAATGCAACTACTATTTCTACAACTAAATACAATTGAACTAAAAAACTTTGAAGGTTATGGCCACCCCAAAGTTATTCTAGAAATTTTATTTATCTAAGAATTAAACTAAATTTTTCCCAAACCTCACTAGCCCCTTTATTGTCTTTTGTGCAACCTACAGTTCAGAAGCACGACAGTAGATTCTGAATTGCCTCTGAATCTATTTATCTGCAGCTATTTGTTTTCGGGCACTTTGGTTTGGCTAAGAATTCAATTTTTATCATTTGAAATTAAAAACAATAATTTATATTTTATCTGAGACATTTCTGTACACATCATGACACCCAGGGAGCTGATGAGATCAACAAAAATGCATCATACACTTCCAGTTCAATAACAACACATCTGAAACATCTATGGACATATTAAACTATATAAGACACTTTTTAAATCACACTGTTTCAAGCTTAAACATCCTGTGCATATGAAGACTAGTCAAGCGTCAACAACTGTGCTTTAACCATGCTTTAACAAAAAATCTTTATGTCCAAGAAAACTAAATAAAATATTTTCACGACTGTGCTCTCTTTTAAAGCTCCTAACATGGAAATAAGTCCGTAGAAAACTAAAACAAAAACATCTGCTGTAAGATTGCTTTTTCAAAACCAGACACTCATTACTGCAAATTGGCACTGTCATTGCCAAAAACGTTAAATCAGCCCCACCCTTTCATTCAAACAGCTTCAATCTTGCATATTTTAACGTCTGCAAATTTGAAATGTAATCTTTGCTTGTGAAACAAAATGACTTGTAAATTAAGAGAGCAAAAACAAATGTTGAACAGTGAAACAATGTACGTAATACACATTAACAATTTCCTAAAGTTATTAATCCTAGACATATGTCTATCTTTCTAAATTGCACTCTGTTCTCAAAGGAAACGTTGTTCATTAGGAAGGATGTGGTATTGCATGATCCGTTGGGGAACCAAAGCTCTCACAGAGAATTCTCTACATGTAGTTCTTTGCATCAGTGGTGTTATTGAGCTTCTACTCTTCATGAGCTTTCATCCATTCTGGGATTAACTTTCTAGCTTTCATATCTCAGTGCAGTTAGGCTTGCTATCAGCACATACACTTGATAATTTACAAAATCCCTACATGTTAAAAGTTATAGTTTAAAAACATATCTGGAAAAAACAAACTGAAACCAGAATCTATGAAAACGATGGTAACAAAGATCCTACCTTACATTTTACATGTGGATAAAGCTGGACTTCACAGCTTCTTTAAAACATCAACTTTAGAAAGAATGGGCCAGAGTGGGGACTGAATGGGAGTCTCAGCTCTGTGCCAATCATTTCTCCAGCCAATTGGTGGTCTATCACAGGTCACAGATATAGGAGAATTTCCTCTAATGCTGCTACAAATGCTAATCAAAGTGGCTAATGGAAGAAGATGAATGTGCTGATCAGAGGCCACATCTACTTAGCCCTCCCTGCAAATCTGGGGCATCATTTAGCCCTCCCCGCAGGTCTGAGACAGCTTCAGACCCCACTTCTTTCCCCCAGTCAGCCTGCAGTCGAAGGAGATAACTCACTGAGCATGGGACTCCGCTCCAACCCTGCTCAATTCTTCAGCTAAGCAGCAGATGCAGTGTAAATACAGATCACCTTTGTTCACTCACTGCTGCTGTTGCAAAAAAAAAAAAAAAAAAAAAAAAAAAAAAAAAAAAAAAAATAAGGTGAGTATGGGTCAAATCAAGAGAGGCAAAAACACAAGGTGGGAGAAAAAGAAGAGGTCAGGGCCCCCCAAAATCCAAGAATATGGAGAATAAATTGAGAAAAAACAAAAACAAATGGATTCTTTAATTTTAGGGTGGCATGAAGGTTATCCACCTGTAATTGGAGTTCTTCGAGATGGACTTTGCATATTCATACTCATGGGATGCACCAACAAGGTGAAGCTTACTCGGTGGAATAATAATTAGACATGCCAGTTGGAATGCTCATGCACCCCTCCTACCTCTTCCTTCAGCATTTGCTAACAAGATTATGAAAGGAGGCGCGACACTCCAGCCACCTCAGTTCCTCCCATCCCCAAATCCTATCAGCTATTAGAATTCCGGGGCAGAGGGGAAAATGGGTGGGGAATGCAGAATCCATCTTGAAGATCTCCTGTTACAAGTGAGTAACCTTCATTTCTTCTTCAAGTCACCTCCACATGTTCCCACTCATGGGATAGTTTAGCAAGCAATAATCCCATAAGGATCAAAGAACCTGGAATCCTAATCAAATAAGGATTTAAGAACTGCCTGCCAAATCTAGCATCTGACCTGGATGCCCCAAGTCTCAAGAGTATTGTCTAGAAATAGTGTGAATAAACCCTTATGTCACTACCCTGCATATCTCAATAAGCAAAACATGCCTTCTTTAGCCCTACCCAAATAATAGGCTAACATTCCGTCTGAATCTAGGGTATGCAATCAGCACTCGCCTGGTTGACCATGTGATTTCAGAAAAAATACGGGTCAGTCAATTGACTAATATGAAACCCATAACTACTTTAGCTAAAAATTTCAGATGTGGTCATAAAATTACTTTGTCCAAATAGGGTAAGAAAAGGAACAGAAGGTAATGGATTGCCACTTTTGAGCATCACATCAAATTTGTGTGCGCATTTGTGGCCCAGAAGAAGACGAGACTGGGGTTTGCTTCCCCTTAAAATGGGCTTTATATGACTTTGTTTTCTACTGATATTTTTATGGATTTTGATACTTCTGGTAAATAAGTCTTTGTGAAAAGCATATAGACAAGGTGAGATAGGTTTTTGTCTTTGATACCTACAAGGTCAACAAGGAGACTGGTGGCATCTTAAAGACTAACAGATTTATTTGGGCATAAGCTTTCATAGGTAAAAAAAACACTTATTCAGATGTGATACCCCAATTCTTCTAAGTAACTGGAAAATTCCTCAAGACATAGCAGTTCTGGCATTTTTCATTCTTATCAGTATGCGAACAGAACAGGCCTTCTACCTCAAATGGGAGGTCCTGCAAATTTTGCTCTGGTGTCTGAAGGAAGTTTTGAGGCTCTTAGCCAAGCACATCTCCTAAGAGAAATTGCTGAAGCAGTGTCAAAGGTGTCAAAAGCTGCTCTCAGTTCATATTTCACCATATTCTGCCCAACAACAATGGCAGTAACCAGTCTCCTCTGGTCACCCAGAAAACCATTAATAAACTGAGATTATTTATACCAGAGGTGATATGATTATCAGGCTGTAAGAGCCTGATAGTTCACAATTCTCATTCTCAAGATGGCAGAGGAAAATGTTTTTCTTCCCAGCACATCCATCTTCTTACCCTCCTTGCCAGAGGGAGTAAAATGCAATAGGCCCCATTTCGAATGTTGATTTGTGGTTTCCTCCACAATAAAATTTAGAGCTGTGTGTGTATAGAACATAGAAAATCCTTCTCAGGGTAGTTAATAAAGTTTATCAGCTTTACTCAATATTGGGTAAGCTGACAAAGGAGAGGACCAAATGGATTTGGCAGCTTGCAAAAGTACATCCAATAAAGGCAAAATAATGGTGCTTCTGGAGTATGAACCCAAGAGGTCCAAAACTGGGTGTGAAGTCTCCTCCACAGCTATTGATGGCATGGCTACAATCTGTTCTATCAGTTGATGAAAAAGAACTACATCCTCTAAAGGGGACAGAACCATTGAGAACCTCACATTGTCATCTGGGAGGTCTGACCCTCAAACTCCAGATGTGTTTCTTATGTATGTTCTATCAACATTGGTTTCTCCTCTTCTGACAATGTACCTGGAATATCAGGAGATCTATCTTTGTCTTACATCCTGTCAATCGATACAACATCTCTGGATCTGGAGGCTGAAACACCTCTCTTATGGTGTTGGAGATGGTTTTCTTGGATAGGCTTGTACTTTACAGGAGTGCCCTACAGAGGGTCAATAAGGCCATTTTATCCACAGTGTAACCTGCCATTTTGGTCAGAATGCCATATTCAGAGCCTGGTGATAAAATTTTTGTTGATAAGGATCCTCCTCATACTGTCTCCTTATCAAAGGTCTTCCCTTATGGTGTCGTTCCTGATCTGAGTTGGATTTCTGATCTGATCTCAGCTCCGATCTGGAAAGCTAAGGTGACAACAAAAGTCCAAGTTGCTGTCCTTTCATGGGTCTGGAACCTATTTAATTTTTAAAATGGTATTCCTGCACAAATAAGATGGAACTGAGCTCTGGGAAGGACGGATCTGACATAATCTGATGTAACCACCCATGCAATCTGTTGGCAAGATGGAAGGTGGAGAGTCTTTCTTTTTATGATGTGAACTGGTCTTCTCTCTAATCTTCAGATCCAGTGGGCTTGGATCCAAAGCAATAGGTTCTGATGTAACTAAGAACTGCTTTCAGGCTCTTGCTAGAAAGTCTTTCCCCACAGTCAGTTCCTTAAACTTGTTCCAGAGGACATGGCATTGAGGAACACCTGCCCCATGGATTAGCTTTCGATACAGAGGCTGACAGTATCAAGTAATCTCTGCTCTTGGTCTTGGGATCAACAGATTTCATATCTTTCCTCAGATCCGGCACCTTCTTGGAGCCCAGATCAACTGCCAACAGGTCTTGAAGAGACTTTTGTAGCCTCTTGTCCCTGGATATATTCGGGGCAAAGGAGGATCTATGTGACCCCCTGAATCCTTTCAGATGATCGGATCCAGGTGGCCTCAGTGCCAATGCTTCTTGCAGAACTATTATCTTCAGTCTGTTTTGTTTGTCCTTATGAGCACTTTGCATCCATGTTACACAAATGGAGCATCATGAGAAAATGTCCTCCTCCAAAACACTCCAAATATCTTGTGTGGGTGTCAAATGTTGGGAAGACTGAAGGGCAGGAGGCAAAGCAGTTAAATCCCAGCTTCTTGATCTTTGGATACAGTATCCAAGAACTGAAAAAGATTATTTTATCCTGTCGCCAAACCTCATATAAACTATTTACCCTAGAGATTAAAATATTATATTTTAAAAGTATCTAAAGCTATGTGAACGGCACTGGAGAAAAGGATCCAGCTGAAACACAGAGCTGTTCCTGAATCCATCAGCTGGATGTGGTAGGAAGGAGCTGAGGCCACACACATTGTCATAGCCTCACCCTGAGGGGGCGGATCGAAGGAGCACATGAACAATCACTGCTAGTTCAAGTTCCACACTAAACTGCACCCAGGCAATGCATTCTATGAGTGGGATTATGGAAGGCCATTTAAAGACGTTTATATTATTTCAGTTGCATTAGTACTCAAAGACCCCCTAACAGGGAATTAGGGGCCACACTGTATTAGACTTTTTACAAACAAATATATTTACTTTTCTTTTGGTTATTGATCCTATCATCGTTATACGGATTACTATCTGAAAAACAGACAAAATCTATCCCAAGACAAACATTTTTTAAATTTCTCCTCCAAGTTATGAAAGCCCAGCTAAGTCAGTGTCCATTCACAATTTGCACTTGGTTAATATATTGATCAAGGAAAGTTTTACTCAGAATCACCGTCTGATCAACTTATGCAAAATGTTCCCACAATCTGAAGTACAATGAGCACTGAAAAAATGTTTTTGAACATATACCCTACTTTTGAAAAGCCAGCATACCAAATACCCCTGCCTGCTCATGTTCTTCCTTGTAGCTCTTACCTGGCAAAACTACTTCCTTGACACTTTTCAGATCCATAGGCAACATCAGCTAGAAGTCCCTAGAAAACTCTTAGGGTGATTACTTTTTTTCTGCCCAGGATCTACAGCTTAACTAGCAACTGCAGCCAGTCTGCAGGAGGTACAAGCCTGAGGGTATGACTTACTTCAATGCAACATATCCTTTATGTGAGCCAGAATTAGAAAAAAAACAGATCTTTTCACTACTCTGGATCAAAGACAACAATTTCTACTGGGCAACAAATTAGAGGCAGAGAGTTGGCACTGCAGGGAATGGTATTATTTTCTCAAAAGTATAAAGCAGGACCCCTTTAAGATGTAGGTAGAAGGTTTCAGAACTCTGTGGCTTGAAATAATTCTTCAATCTCTCCCATACACCGATTCCAGTGCCAAATTTGTAGAGGGGGAGCCTTTCAATTCAAGTGTGTTGATCCTTTCAAGAGAGAGTTCCCCATAGTATTACCCCTGGCAGTGGTTTTATTTTGCCCCTTTCTGGGATCATGAGCTGCCTACCCACTCTCAGAAGATTCATTCCCATCTCTACACATAAACCCACTGCCTCTTCAAATGAGCCATCTACACTCTGTAGAGAAAGGGAACTCCTTTAGCTCCTTTGAGCTTATAGGCTCAGAATATGGGCTAGAAGGGGAAAATGGGTATAAATGGAGCCTGAATGTACAAGTAGTATCAAAGACATTCCTTTCTTTTCGGGCTTACATTAAAATCAGGGCCCCTCCCATTCCTGATTGCCAGTTCAGAGTTCACCCATGGTGATCTACCCTACTTCTTTAGGTAGTTATGATATCCATAAAACAACTTGTTTCTCTGCATCTTGAAGTTTCTCAGGGTGGTTATATGTGAGTATCTTGCAGAGTACAGACCTCTGCTGATTCGAATCAGCAGTTTCTGAGTTAACAAAAAAATAAACAGTAAATAACCCCCAATACATTATGCAATACTAAAAAACAAATTTCTTTGTGTTTGAGATTTCATATACAGACTGAAAATCTAAGCAACTCTCAGGATTTGAATAGAGATAGTCAGTAAGGCCACATTTCATGTATTACAATCATTGTGACTTAAACTCAAACCATTGGTGATTTAAGAAAATAAGTCACCTTCAAGCCAACACTAAGTTTCAGCTTGAAGTACATCTTTTTCTATTGCATTGCAATCTGACTGTAAAATAAATTGGTAATAAAAATGTTCATGGAACCTTAATTGTAATAAAATTAGCAAATTTGGGTAGGAAACACTAGATTCCAGCCTAATTTTATTGGACTTTCCAAACAAACAGAAAAAAAGGGAAAAAAGTGTTTGGCATGATCACTGAAAAAGCTTTCAATACACGATGTTAAATTTAATCCCCTATTTACCTTTCATGTTAAGGAAATTCCTACCATACCTCAAACCAAAAGTAAAGAGAATGAGATCAAACCCCATAAACTTGACCAGCATCACAAAATATAGCCTTATTTGTATCCAAGATAGTTTGTGCAACAAAAAGGAACACATAATTTTAATCTACCCTGCAATCTTCTATAGCAAATTATACTTCAAGTCCAGTGCTTCACTACAATTCAAAACGACAGAGTCCTTTTCCATTGTAGATTTTAGGAGCATCATATCAGATCTTGAGTATTTTGTTATCTCTAGAGGATTTGCAACACAACCATTGTCTGGGAACTAGAGAAAAATTTAATCAGGTATGGAATTATACTTTAAGTTGCATGCCTTCAAAGTAATTTCAATATATCTTTACGTGGAGCATGTTTCAAGTGTGTGTATGTGCTTCATTTAGCTTTCGTGATAAAGTGCAGCTACTCCATCAATCCATCATATTCATAGACTTACATCAAAAACTTTTAAACAACAAAAAACAATTTACAAACTGGATCAATAAAGTAAGTTTTAAATTGAATTATTTTTTATTAATTTTTATTAATCACAAAATCAACCCCTCAGGATTTTTTTTCAAATAAGATTTCACGTACCTATGTAGTTCACCATAACCTTTGGCAATTAGTGTGGTACAGTGACTGCTTCAAATAGTTATAGTATATCTAATAATAAAGTACATAGGATTTATACTTTTCTTCTTGCAAGCTATTTCCAGTGTTGACAACTTTCATGATTTTATCATGATATATAATTTTTTAAGTCCCCAATACTGGAATCATGATATTGCATGAAAGCCTTGTCTTTAATTTTTTTACGTCTACCCCTCCTGGTTGCAAAGAAAACTTGAAAACATGAAAAAAAGTGCACTCTAAAGGCTCAAAAGCTAGAAGGCAAGTAAAAAACTTTTTTTAAAAAAAATCTCATTATTTTCAAGTCAGTCTCATAATTTGGGGGCTAGACTCATTTTTTGACTGCTTAGGATCTAATGCAATAAAACAATCATGGTGATTTATCCAGAACGACTTTCCTCATTCACCCTAAAAAAACAAAAAATAAAGTAACTGTGTCCCTTTCTTAGGGTGCACTTTTGGTTCATACCACAGTTATAATTATCTGCTTTGTCTAGATAAAAGTAGAAATCAAATAATCATCAACTAGCAGCAAAAGAAGATAATCTAACACGTGTTGTACCAATACTCAACCATTTTCCATAAAAAATACCTTCAGTTATTTAATAGCAAGTGTTTATTTCTCAGCTTTTATCTATTTCATACAAATAATTTAGCTATTTTCACACAATTTATAAAAGTGTTTTTGAAACATTTTGTTTTTTAAAATTGTGTGCAGTCTTAAAGGCACATTGTAAAGCTAGTAAAATATCAGCTGAACACTGGAAACACTTTATAGCAGGATGTTTTCCGTGTGAAGAAAACATACGAGTCATGCAGAGAAATCACTTAAACTCTAGAGTGAAGATATGTGAGAGGCCCTCCTCATAACAGGAGAAAAGCTGGGGAAAGACAGAGAAAGGGATGTGGTGTTAACTTTCTTTCATCCAGCAGCTACAGTGAGAGTAGAGAGAATGGACTAGACTTCCCTCCTCCTGAAAACCAGGCAGAAAAGGAAAAGGCAAAAAGACTGCTAGCAACTGTTTTGGGTGAGAGGAGCACTAAAGAAAAAAGGCTGAATGTAATCAAATATTGTTTTGGAAATCCATTAGTAAGTGATGGATGGAGAAGGAAGCGAAGACAGCATGCACTACTACACTGTCAGTAAGGTCTCATGAATGTAACCCGTCACCTCATGACTAGGGGGACTTTGTCTGGCCTGGTAGGAAGAGAGCAGTGGGCCTTTAAGGGTCCCCTCTCTCAACTCCAAAAGGAGAGGCTGAGAGGGGAGAAAGATATCACCTGAAATGGTGGGAAAGCTGGCAGGATTCAGGTAAACCACTGAAACCTGTATATCTGGGAGAGGGTATATGAACCGTATACCTCCAGCCTGAGACCTCTTTCACATCAATGATCCCATCCAGGGATCAGAGAAGGACCAAGTTTTTTTGGTCTGCAGTGGGCACTGCTCTAGTTGCCTTTTTTGGTACTGGGAAGGAAATGTTCCCTCACCATTGCATGTGTTAGGATGGGTGGGGTTTCTTGCCTTCCCCATAGCAGCCTAGGCACCCAGTGGTGTAGGTCAGGAGGGAAGGTTCAAGTTGTCACAATACAGCAAGCGTCAGGTGTCCAATGCAAGTACTCATTCTGTACATGGTCTGGTTCCCTGAAAAACCAGAAGTGGAAGTGGACTTCGGGGAAGGCATCCCCTAAAAAAGCTGGGAAATGGAGTTGAGGTTCCTAAAGTCTGTTATAGCAAGGAGACAACCCCATTTCCACAGCCCCTTAACCCTTGTACAAGAGAAGGGCAATGGGGTCCCAGTGATGAAAGAGCAGCCTTTCACTGGATCAAAATGATTAGGGAAGCATAACCTGCAGTGTACTAATTATTGCTGGGTAGTTCTCAGATGAGTTAAGTAATAAAGTTGTGGCCTAATTAAACCATCATTCTTTCCACCTCTCCAGGACAATCTCACTTTGAAAAAATCTGGTTATCCCCATCACGGCTATCAAAGAGAAGTAGAAAGACAAGAGCTTCAGGTATTTTCAGTTGGTCACAAATCTAACTACTAACCAGACTACTAACCAAACCTGTTAGCTTTTAACACCACCACACATCAGGTATATTTAGAATGGATTGGCAATTCTCTTTCAAGCATCATCCATTCAATACCCCTTCAACTACGATTTGTCTCAAATTTGATAATTTATTCAACAATTGATTCATCTATATATGTGCAATATTATTGTTCAAGCAAGCACAAATGTTCATGAGTTATGGGGATCTCAAAATAATAGACTTTAAAGTAATTCTTTCATTACTTAGAATTTTCAAGTACTGGAGCACAGATTGAAATCTTTTAACCTGCAAGAATGTGACTTGATCTGGATAGTAGCACATTTTCTCAATTTTGATAAGGTGAAAATTTTTTCTGGACTCCACAGCTTCAGCCTCCCAGGAATATGAAGAGCAGCAAGAACTTTGGCTGACTTCACTGTTGAAGATACAACTAACGCCTTCTGCAACTTTTAGATGTATCAGTTCTTCATTCTTTTTTAGACTCTAACTGATCATACTGAACAAACCCTGAAATTATTATTGAGGTAATTATAATTATTACTTAACTATGTCTGGGAAATCCCCATAGTGACTTGTAACATCAATAGTTTTTGTAGCTGCTGACATGGCTCAAAGCCTCTTTACTGCCAAATTTATTTATTTTTTCTCTGCTTTGCCTTCCTTCCTTCCGTCCTTACTATCCATAAAATATGGCCTAGACAGATCTTTTATTCCTGTGGTTATTTGTGTTACATTATTGCTCAGATGGTTTCAGAAGGTCAATAATTTATCACTATAAAAATTTAAATTCATCAACAGGCAGGTAGGAAAGGACAGAAAAAAACTTTAAACTTTACAGGTACCTCAAAAAAGTCAAATCTCCTGGTAAACTGGATTGAAAATGTTTAATTATAGAGTTTTGAGCAATTAAATTGGTTTGATACACACAGATTGTGGTATTTTCCGTTTTAACCAAGAATGGCATGCGATTTACTAGAGGTAGTTTTTACCAGGGCAAAAACATGGTTTCTATTGCCCGTGGAAAAACTAGTTAGTCCCAGTTCAAGACATTTTCTATTTTAAAAACTGTTTCATTAATGCACTCCATATTATACTTTTTTAGTTACATATTCCAATTGTGGTCACAGAAGGCAATAGATTTAGAGATTAATTTAGGTTTGTACAAATAAAAAGTAAAACTGCTGTAGGTGTCATGCTAATATATATAATATAATACTGAACACTGGAATGTCTGTATTAGGGCTGTTGATTAATCGCAGTTAACTCATGCAATTAACTCAAAAAAATTAATCGCAATTTTAATCGCACTGTTAAACAACAGAAAAGGAATACTTCTGGCACCTCAGAGACTAACAAATTTATTTGAGCATAAGTTTTCGTGAGCTACAGCTCACTTCATCGGACGCATTCAGTGGAAAATACAGTGGGGAGATTTATATACATAGAGAACATGAAACAATGGGTATTAAACAATAGATTGCCAATTGAAATTTATTAAATATTTTTGGACGTTTTTCTACATTTTCAAATATATAGATTTAAATCACAACACGGAATACAGTGTACAGTGCTCACTTCATATTTTTATTACAAATATTTGCACTGTAAAAATGATAAAAGAAATAATATTTTTCAATTCACTTCATACAAGTACTTAGTGCAATCTCTTTATCGTGAAAGTGCAACTTACATATGTAGATTGTTTGGGGTTATATAGTTGCACACATAAACACAACAACGTACAATGTCAGAGCCTACAAGTCCATTCAGTCCTACCTCTTGTTCAGCCAATCACTAAGACAAAGTTTGTTTACATTTATGGGAGATAATACTGCCCGCCTCTTATTTACAATGTCATCTGAAAGTGAGAACAGACGTTCACATGGCACTTTTGTAGCTGGCATGACAAGTAGTTACATGCCAGATATGCTAAACATTCGTATGCCCCTTCATGCTTCAGCGACCATTCCAGAGGACATGCTTCTGTGCTGATGATGCTCGTTCAAAAACTAATTCGTTAATTAAATTTGTGACTGAACTCCTTGGGGGAGAATTGTATGTCTCCTGCTCTGTTTTACCTTCATTCTGCCATATATTTCATGTTATAACTGTCTCGGATGATGACCCAGCACATGTTTGTTTTAAGAACACTTTCACTGCAGATATGACAAAATGCAAAGAAGGTAATAATGTAAGATTGCTAAAGATAGCTACAGCACTAACCCAAGGTTTAAGAATCTGAAGTACCTTCCAAAATCTGAGAGGGATGGGGTGTGGAGAATGCTTCCAGGAGTCTTAAAAGAGCAACAATCCGATGCGGAAACTACAGAACCTGAACCACCAAAAAATAAAATTAACCTTCTTCTTGTAGTATCTGACTCAAATGATTAAAATGAATATGCATTGGTCTTCCCTGCTTTGGATCGTTGTCGAGCAGAACCCGTCATCAGCATGAACCTATATCCTCCGGAATGGCGGTTGAAGCATGAAGGACATATGAATCTTTAGAGTATCTGGCACGTAAATATCTTGTGACGCCAGCTACAACAGTGCCATGTGAACACCTGTTCTCACTTTCAGGTGACACTGTAAATAAGAAGTGGGCAGCATTATCTCTTGAAAATATGAACAAACTTGTTTGTCTGAGGGATTGGCTAAACAGGAAGTAGGACTGAGTGGACTTGTAGGCTCTAAAGATTTAGACTGTTTTATTTTTGAATGCAGTTATTTTTTGTACATAATTCTACATTTGTAAGTTCAACTTTCATGATAAAGTGACTGCACTACAGTACTTCTATTAGATGAATTGAAAAATACTATTTCTTTTGTTTTTACAGTGCAAATATTTGTAATAAAAAATAAAGTGAGCACTGTACACTTTGTATTCTGTGTTGTAATTGAAATCAATATATTTGAAAATGTAGAAAACAACCAAAATATTCAAATAAATGGTATTCTATTATTGTTTATCAGCATGATTAATCATGATTTTTTTTAATCACAATTAATTTTTTAAATTCCTTGACAGCCTAGTCTGTTTACATTTTGGTTTGGTATTTTCTCAAGAAAATTATACATCTCATGACTCATTTCAGTTTTCAGTATTATATAAATATTACATATACTGCAAAGCTATTATCAAATTGTTAAATATATTTCAGTTATTTTCATTAGTATTTTCAAATAATAATTTTATTTTCCCCAGTTTCACAGTTTAAGCCCAATTTATCAGTGCCCTGTCTTAAACTAAAAGAAAAGGAGTACTTGTGGCACCTTAGAGACAAACCAATTTATTTGAGCATAAGCTTTCGTGAGCTACAGCTCACTTCATCGGATGCATTCAGTGGAAAATACTGTGAAAATACTCTTCAGTGAGGAGAAAGTTGGCTAGATTGTCGGGCTCAACGGGTAGTGATCAATGGCTCCATGTCTAGTTGGCAGACAGTATCAAGTGGAGTGCCCCAAGGGTTGGTCCTAGGGCCGGTTTTGTTCAACATCTTCATAAATGATCTGGAGGATGGTGTGGATTGCACCCTCAGCAAGTTTGCAGATGACACTAAACTGGGAGGAGAGGTAGATACGCTGGAGGGTAGGGATAGGATACCGATTGTCCTAGATAAATTAGAGGATTGGGCCAAAAGAAATTGGATGAGGTTCAACAAGGACAAGTGCAGAGTTCTGCACTTAGGACGGAAGAATCCCATGCACCGCTACAGACTAGGGACCGAATGGCTAGGCAGCAGTTCTGCAGAAAAGGACCTAGGGGTTACAGTGGATGAGAATCATAGAATATCAGGGTTGGAAGGGACCTCAGGAGGTCATCTAGTCCAACCCCCTGCTCAAAGCAGGACCAATCCCCAATTAAATCATCCCAGCCAGGGCTTTGTCAAGCCTGACCTTAAAAACTTCTAAGGAAGGAGATTCCACCACCTCCCTAGGTAACACATTCCAGTGTTTCACCACCCTCTTGGTGAAAAAGTTTTTCCTAATATCCAACCTAAACCTCCCCCACTGCAACTTGAGACCATTACTCCTTGTCCTGTCCTCTTCTACCACTGAGAATAGTCTAGAACCATCCTCTCTGGAACCACCTCTCAGGTAGTTGAAAGCAGCTATCAAATCCCCCCTCATTCTTCTCTTCTGCAGACTAAACAATCCCAGTTCCCTCAGCCTCTCCTCATAAGTCATGTGTTCCAGACCCCTAATCATTTTTGTTGCCCTTCGCTGGACTCTCTCCAATTTATCCACATCCTTCTTGTAGTGAGGGGCCCAAAACTGGACACAGTACTCCAGATGAGACCTCACTAATGTCGAATAGAGGGGAACTATCACGTCCCTCGATCTGCTCGCTATGCCCCTACTTATACATCCCAAAATGCCATTGGCCTTCTTGGCAACAAGGGCACACTGCTGACTCATATCCAGGTTCTCGTCCACTGTCACCCCTAGGTCCTTTTCCGCAGAACTGCTGCCTAGCCATTTGGTCCCTAGTCTGTAGCGGTGCATTGGGTTCTTCCGTCCTAAGTGCAGGACCCTGCACTTATCCTTATTGAACCTCATCAGATTTCTTTTGGCCCAATCCTCCAATTTGTCTAGGTCCCTCTGTATCCTATCCCTGCCCTCCAGCGTATCTACCACTCCTCCCAGTTTAGTATCATCCGCAAATTTGCTGAGGGTGCAATCCACACCATCCTCCAGATCATTTATGAAGATATTGAACAAAACCAGCCCCAGGACCGACCCCTGGGGAACTCCACTTGACACTGGCTGCCAACTAGACATTCAGCCATTGATCACTACCCGTTGAGCCCGACAATCTAGCCAACTTTCTACCCACCTTATAGTGCATTCATCCAGCCCATACTTCTTTAACTTGCTGACAAGAATACTGTGGGAGACCGTGTCAAAAGCTTTGCTAAAGTCAAGAAACAATACATCCACTGCTTTCCCTTCATCCACAGAACCAGTAATCTCATCATAGAAGACGATTAGATTAGTCAGGCATGACCTTCCCTTGGTGAATCCATGCTGACTGTTCCTGATCACTTTCCTCTCATGTAAGTGCTTCAGGATTGATTCTTTGAGGACCTGCTCCATGATTTTTCCAGGGACTGAGGTGAAGCTGACTGGCCTGTAGTTCCCAGGATCCTCCTTCTTCCCTTTTTTAAAGATTGGCACTACATTAGCCTTTTTCCAGTCATCTGGGACTTCCCCCGTTCGCCACGAGTTTTCAGAGATAATGGCCAGTGGCTCTGCAATCACAGCCGCCAATTCCTTTAGCACTCTCGGATGCAACTCGTCCGGCCCTATGGACTTGTGCACGTCCAGCTTTTCTAAACAGTCCTTAACCACCTCTTTCTCCACTGAGGGCTGGCCATCTACTCCCCATGCTGTGACGCCCAGCGCAGCAGTCTGGGAGCTGACCTTGTTCATGAAGACAGAGGCAAAAAAAGCATTGAGTACATTAGCTTTTTCCACATCCTCTGTCACTAGGCTGCCTCCCTCATTCAGTAAGGGGCCCACGCTTTCCTTGGCTTTCTTCTTGTTGCCAACATACCTGAAGAAACCCTTCTTGTTACTCTTGACATCTCTTGCTAGCTGCAGCTCCAGGTGCGATTTGGCCCTCCTGATTTCATTCCTACATGCCCGAGCAATATTTTTATACTCATCCCTGGTCATATGTCCAACCTTCCACTTCTTGTAAGCTTCTTTTTTATGTTTAAGATCCACTAGGATTTCACCGTTAAGCCAAGCTGGTCGCCTGCCATATTTACTATTCTTTCGACTCATCGGGATGGTTTGTCCTTGTAACCTCAACAGGGATTCCTTGAAATACAGCCAGCTCTCTTGGACTCCTTTCCCCTTCATGTTAGTCCCCCAGGGGATCCTACCCATCTGTTCCCTGAGGGAGTGGAAGTCTGCTTTCCTGAAATCCAGGGTCCGTATCCTGCTGCTTACCTTTCTTCCCTGCATCAGGATCCTGAACTCGACCAACTCATGGTCACTGCCCCCCAGATTCCCATCCACTTTTGCTTCCCCCACTAATTCTTCCCGGTTTGTGAGCAGCAGGTCAAGAAAAGCTCCTCCCCTAGTTGGCTCCTCTAGCACTTGCACCAGGAAATTGTCCCCTATGCTTTCCAAAAACTTCCTGGATTGTCTATGCACCGCTGTATTGCTCTCCCAGCAGATATCAGGAAAATTAAAGTCACCCATGAGAACCAGGGCATGCGATCTAGTAGCTTCTGCGAGTTGCCGGAAGAAAGCCTCATCCACCTCATCCCCCTGGTCCGGTGGTCTATAGCAGACTCCTACCACTACACCACTCTTGCTGCTCACACTTCTAAACTTAATCCATAGACACTCAGGTTTTTCTGCAGTTTCGTACCGGAGCTCTGAGCATTCATACTGCTCCCTTACATACAGTGCTACTCCCCCACCTTTTCTGCCCTGCCTGTCCTTCCTGAACAGTTTATAACCATGCATGACAGTACTCCAGTCATGTGAGTTATCCCACCAAGTCTCTGAGAAGCTGGATATGAGTCAACAGTGTGCCCTTGTTGCCAAGAAGGCCAATGGCATTTTGGGATGTATATGTAGGGGCATTGCCAGCAGATCGAGGGACGTGATTGTTCCCCTCTATTCGACATTGGTGAGGCCTCATCTGGAGTACTGTGTCCAGTTTTGGGCTCCACACTACAAGAAGGATGTGGAAAAATTGGAAAGCGTCCAGCGGAGGGCAACAAAAATGATTAGGGGTCTGGAACACATGACTTATGAGGAGAGGCTGAGGGAACTGGGATTGTTTAGTCTGCAGAAGAGAAGAATGAGGGGGGATTTGATAGCTGCTTTCAACTACCTGAAAGGGGCTTCCAGAGAGGATGGATCTAGACTGTTCTCAGTGGTAGCAGATGACAGAACAAGGAGTAATGGTCTCAAGTTGCAGTGAGGGAGGTTTAGGTTGGATATTAGGAAAAACTTTTTCACTAGGAGGGTGATGAAACACTGAAATGCGTTACCTAGGGAGGTGGTGGAATCTCCTTCCTTAGAAGTTTTTAAGGTCAGGCTTGACAAAGCCCTGGCTGGGATGATTTAGTTGGGGATTGGTCCTGCTTTGAACAGGGGGTTGGACTAGGTGAACTCCTGAGGTCCCTTCCAACCCTGATATTCTATGAGTCAGGGGCAAGAATGTCTGTGACCATTAGAACACAGACACCTCAAAAACTCAGAATTTAACCCATTATTCTTGAGTTGTCAACATTCATCTGCTGCTGGCAAAATGTCTCCATCCCACACTAGTGGCAGACACACACAGATGGTAATGACCTTCTACTGCTACAATTTACTCAAGTGGTACACAGCTCCACTGTTAATCTAAAGACGCCAACCCTCCAGAGGACCCAAGTTGAAGGTCAATATGATGAAATTTTTGTTTTTTCAGTTTTTAAGTTTCTTCCAAAAATTATGAAATTACATTACAAATTATAGTACGTTATAACATTAATGTTGCAAAATCAACCACTTAAAAGTTAGGAGATGCCAGAAATAAGGCTGCACATGTAATTGCCTCCCTTGTGCGCAGCCTTTATTTGTGTGATCAAAATCTTCCTGAGATCTTCACAGATAAGGCTCAGGGATAGTTTTTCCAAGTGGTGAAAAATCCTTAACTCAGGGCTTTTACAACTAGACTGGAGAGCACAGCAGGAACTGTGCCTTTGCAAACCATTCTGAATTTATACAGAAATGGACTGGATGATTTAATAGTATTTTCATCTCTAACTTTCATGATTTGTTTGAGTGAACTGAAGGAAAAAAAAAAAAGCCTGCTACCACAATGCCTGGTAGCATCCAACATTAGCCTCCAACTGGGGTCAGGATGGATTCCGCACTATACAGAATTCCAAGTTACCTGGAAATGATGCTATGAAACTTTTGCTGCATGTAATAATATGAAAAGGTTCTGTATCTCATCCAGAAGCAGTACAGAATTGCAGCTGAAGACCTTGAGTTATTGTGCAGTGAGATGGTCACCAGAAAGCTGTTTAAAGTCCAGTCTTGACACGTACCCAGCATCCTAATTTCCCAATTGAAGATGCGACTACTCAGCACCTCTAGAATCAGGCTACTTATTTAAATGTGTATATATGGAATCATAGAAGTTTGAAAATTTTAACCATAGCTAATTGGAGGCAGTGTGGTGTAGTGGATAGAGCACTGGACTGGGACTCAGGAGATCTGAGTTCTTTTCCTGGCTCTAGCACTGGTCTACTAGGTGACTTTGGACAAGTCACTTCTCTTTGTTCCTCTGTTCCCCTGTCTGTAAAATGGGGATAATGATATTGACCTCCTCGGTAAACCAGTTTGAGATCTATGGTTGAAAAGTGCTATTTCAGAGCTTGGTATTATTATTTGAATTAATTTACACTGTGCTACATGTGAGGGGGGAAATTCCTTCTTGACGGGTGGTTAGTTGACAACCTGAAGCAGTATTCTTCTAACATAGCTGTAAATGTTTTTCATAGCAATTAAGATATATAGTCTTAAAATATAGCCAATATTTGTCTCAAAACTCTCACAGTGGATTGCACACAAAAGCTTATGCTCTAATAAATTTGCTAGTTTCTAAGGTGCCACAAGTATTCCTGTTCTTTTTACAGATTGCCTGCTTATTCCATAAAAGAAATGTTTGTTTTAAATTTACTATCTTTCACCATCTTTGAGCATTCTTCAGCCTATGAAAAGTTAGGTTTTCCTTTTTAAAAGTTAGCAGTTAGCTAAAAACTACCAAGATGGTATTAGACATAATTGTATTTTCTTAATTATTTATATTGCATGCCCATTCCCTCATTCAGATTGTGGAGTAAAAACTGCCCACAGACTCCAACAAGCATAGGAAACCCAGCAGTCTGTGGAACTAGTTAGAGCATCAGGATGTTTACTGTACTCCATAGAAACTCTACCGACATCACTTTAAAGTGGAATTTTAGGGCTGTGGCCTGTGCCTCCATTAGCAAATGCCCCTGTTCACCTTGAAAGGAATGCAGCGCCCATGGACTCCAGTGCAACTCTCAGGCTATGTTGCCACTACTGCAGTAAGTTGACCGAAGTTACGCAACTCCAGCTACGTGAATAATGTAACTGGAGTCGACATAGGTTAGGTTGACTTACTGCGGTGTCTATACAGTACTGGGTCAACGGGAGACACTCTCCCATCGACTTACCTTACCCTTCTTGTTATGGGGTGGAGTACTGGGGTCGACCGGAGAGTGCTCTGCCGTCGATTGAGTGGCTCTTCACTAGACCCGCTAAATCGACCCCCCAGTGCATCAATCTCTGGAGCATCAATCCAGCAGTAATGTAGACATAGCCTCAGGCTGCAATAGTGGGCATAAAGCCCCTCTCCCCCACACTATGTCTGTGCAATCTGTAGAGTGGAAAAAAAGGAGGATGAAAATTTTTCCCTCCCACAATTGGTATACAACCCTCTAGCACCACGCTTGACCTCAGCTTTAGGATTTGGGCCCCAGAGAGGGGAAAAAATGTGGAAAGATTGCAATTCACTTGTTTGAAGTCCACGTTAATAGGTGCCTTAGAAAATACAGAATTGAAAGAATAATAATTTTTGGTGGTAATTATACAAACTAAATTTTTATGTTTCCTGCAATAATTATTTTCTCCTCATTTAAAAAATAGTTATTTTTTTCTTATATTGGAATTTAAATATGGTTTCATCTATTTATGAATTTTGTTTCTTCTTTTCAACAGGGTACTACAGAAAAACAAAAAAAATGGGGTTTCTATGTCAACTATCAATTATCCCTCTTCTATTTGGAGCTATGGTCTTTTGTCAGCATGAAGGTTATGATTTTGAGGATGAATATGACCAAGAGCCAGATGATGAATACTCACCTATTTTTCATTTTAATCCTAGTGTAGAATATGTAGTTCCTCATTTTCCTACTCCAGCCAAGTGTGCTCAAGAATGCTTTTGCCCACCAACTTTTCCATTATCAATGTACTGTGACCATCGAAAACTTAAGATGATACCACATATTCCTTCCCACATCCAACAACTCTATCTTCAGCATAATGACATTAAAGCTGTAACTGCAGAATCTTTTGTTAATGCCACTGCCTTGAGAGAAATTAACCTTAGCCATAACAAAATTAAATCTCATATGATTGACCATGGTGTTTTTGCCAAACTTTCAAATCTTGTGCAACTTCACTTAGAACACAATAAATTGGATGAATTTCCATTTCCTCTTCCCAGCTCTCTAGAACGACTCTTTCTCAGTTTCAATGAGATTTCCAGATTACCTGGAAATGCCCTGCAAGGGTTAGTAAATGTGACCGTACTTGATCTCTGCAATAACTATCTTGATGACTCCCTACTCAAAGGAAAATACTTTTCAAATCTGAAAAATCTATTGCAGATCAACCTATGCAACAACAGGTTACAGACTATGCCTCCTGATCTCCCATTTTCACTTATATATCTCTCCCTCGAAAATAACTCAATTTCTTACATTCCAGAAAACTATTTCAATAGACTTCCAAAAATAACTGCTCTAAGAATGTCACACAACAACCTGCAGGAAGTCCCATATAATGTTTTTAACCTTTCCAACCTTGTAGAACTCAATGTTGGACACAACAAGCTGAAGCAAGCATTCTATATTCCAAGAAGTCTACAGCATTTGTATATTGAAGACAATGACATTGAATGTACGTTGATTATTATTAGTCCTTTATAAAAACGAGAGAAGTATTTCTATATCTATAACATTTTTTCTTTTGCATAATTTTTCTGCTTATTTCTCAAAAACTTACTGACTTTTAACCTCAACCCAACACCAACACTACTGGGCTATATTCAGTCTTGCTGACACAAGGAGGTTTCTGCTTTGCTGTGATGCAGGTTACTCATCCTGCCCTTCTTTGAGGGTCCCATCAGTTGGGGCATAAGGCTCAATAGTAGCCCTAGTTCTGCAGCTTACCCAAGGAATGCTCTGAATTGTTCATTATCTTGGACTCTCAATGGAAGAAACATTGCAGAAGATTTGTACTTCTGCTATTTTCCTATCACCTCCAAGCAGGCTCTCTGTCAGACTGTGCTCCAGCTTCCTCTAATAAAAATCAACTAACAAGTCTAGCTTATTGTTTAAAACTTGTTTGTAGCAAAGGCATTTGATAAACATTTATATAGAAAGAGGCCACTATTAGTACATTTCCCTTACATTAAAATAATCTATTTTAGGCCATTTTAACACCACAAACCTTCCCACTTCTACTTGATCAAAAGCTATTTCTGTTATTGGTTTTTCCATATCTGGAACTCTAACTTAAGTCAAGAGGCGGGATGACAGCAATATTTTTCATCAGTTACATGGGTGGATATTATTCCTGTTTCTAGCTATGAAAAAAAGTGGATTTTAAAGAAATTTGAGTTCTCTTAATATTTTCAATGTTTAAACTAATATTTTTCACTCTTTTACAGTTGTAAATATTACTCTGATGTGTCCTTCAATTGATCCAAGGAATATCAATCATTTAACCTATATTCGGATGGACCAAAATAAGCTTACAGCTCCAATAAGCACATATGCATTCTTCTGCTTTCCCCACATACGCATTATTTATTATGGTGAACAAAAAGGAAGTGTCAGCCAATCAACACAACTGAGAACTCCAGTTGTCCGCAGATTTTTAACACCAGAAGAATATGATGAAGCAGAAGATGGTCACGAAATGGAAGATGGTCATGAAGAAGGAGAAAGAGAAGATGACTACTTTCATCCTTACTTTTAAGGAAGTAATTATAAAGTACAAGTAAAGTATATATAAAAGAGGTGAATAATTTGGGGCACTAAAAGGGAGTTATGAGCAATATGAACTATGTAAACAATAGTGGTTAGATCAGATTCCAAGTATATACAACAGTGCTTTCTAACCTTTTCCAGGCAACTAATTATTAGTTGAGTGAAGTAATCCTTGACTGTACCAATCATTACCCTTTCCCTCTCACTCACATTCCAACTCGGAAGAGAACTTGGTTATGTTAATTTTGCAATTTGGACTAAACTTTTTGCATATATTTGTGTTGATTTTAATTTTTAAATGTATACTGAGTGGTTTTGGTTTAACATAACTGAAAGAATAAAAATGCTCTTAATCTGAGAAAAATGTTTAGGGCCTTAACTGTGAAACTGGTCTGCATCATTTGTGCAGTATCTGTATCATCTAAATTCAAAGCAACATGCATGAGTAGTTTCTTAATAAAGTTTGAATTTAATGCAGTATTGCAACATTAGAATTAGAGAGGACTCATTAAATAGCTATCGTATAAAACATAGCAACATTAAACAGACGTAAAAAAAACAAATACTTTCCGATCTAGCTTGCACAATAACTATTGATATAGGTTTTATTCCTTATTCTTTTTTTTCATACATGAACAAATAATGTTACTTTACTTTCTGTGCCATTATACATGCAAAAGCACATACTACATATTTTGTTCTTTTAAACAGTACTTGCAGAAAACTGGCTTTTGTTTCGTAAGAGAATGTATCCTGGATGACACAGGAAATTTTTACAAATCACCCTTTAGAAAAGCAGCACTGGTGGTTAAAATATACATTAAAACTAACTAAATAAGAATAATGCTATGCTCATTGGACAAAAAAAGACGTTTACTTTCAGCCCTGTTTAAACCATGCAGCTGAGTGTTTTTATGCCTTTTTAATTTTTCAGACACCTCTGTGCTTTCATTGCCATGTGTCTGTAGTTTCATTTTCAACTGGATGCATAATGCGCATATTTGTTCTAATACTTTAGAAAATTTAAATCTTCTACTTTTTTTTTTGTTTGTTTTTACAGTGCCCTATGAATTGTATAAAGATACCAAATATCTTCAGTTTTTGTGGGCATCCAGTGATACAGTGTCCAGGTCTTTGAGATATGTTTTTGCTTGTTACTTAAGAAAAATCAATACAGCAAAAATATTTATGTTCTACCCCTCCGTTATTTCAAATTATTTTAATAAAATTAATCATTTCATGCTTTTTGTTGTATTTTAGGCACTTTGAATACAAATGTAGGGTCTCCCTCTACATAGGTGATGAAATTTGTGTGTTGGACTCTGGTATATCAGTGTTACTTTATTCCCATACTGACGTAGACCTTGAGCTACTTTCAGACATCCATCTTACAAATATTAAATATACATGCTTTTGCCATGGGGAGTTTTGTACATTATCTCTGATGAAACTGATTAATTGTGATTATGTAAGGTAGAATACTTAAGAATATTATGAGATGCTTTTTCATCTTTATTCATTTGGATCTTCTACTTTGCTAAATCTATCCCTAATTTCCTGAGAAACCCTTTCTTCTGTTATGGATAACTTGCCATCTGAACAAGAAAGACATGAGTGCAGAACTGTACACTTTACAAAGCAGCATCTAATTCCACAAGATCTTCTGAATTAAGACAACAGAAATACTACACCAATGATGCAGGACAGCACTACTTTACAAAAAAATCCAAATACAACTGTGTATATTCTGGGATGTCATGTTTATTAAAGAACAACAATTTTTATTGTTTACAAAGACAAACAAAACTTATTAAAATCTACATTTAAGACTAATTTTCAGGCGTTTTAAATCAAAATATCAATTTTTCACCCCTCTATTCTCTTCATTCATAAGATGAAAAGATCTTGAAAATCAACCAAAACCACTCAGACTTCACAGGAAAAGATCCACAGATTCCAAGGCCAGGAAGGACTATTGCGATCACTGAATCTGACCTCCTATAAAACAAACCCATAGAACTTCCCAAAAATAATTCCTAGGGCACATATTTTAGAAAAAAAACATCCAATCTTGTTTAAAAATAGTCAGTGATGGAGAATCCACCACAACCTTTGCAAACTGTTCCAATGGTTAATTCCTCTCACTGTTAAAAATTTACACCTGATAATTGCCCCTTTCATCTTCATGGTAACTGCACAGATTAATAGCATAACAATTGTCTTCCTCTGTTATGGCCTTTCTTAATATATTTGTCAACCTAAAAAGCTCTTTTGAAGTCATATAGAAAAAAATCTGTGCATACAATAAATTCTTTAAATCTAGGATTAAAAATTTGCCAACATTACATATTTTTGAATTATTTTAAAGGACATATTAACATAAACATATAGCTTACTAACTTCTGGAAAACACCGTGTATCATGACTTTTCTCTTTTTCTGTATACATTATAAATTTAGACTATTAAAACATGAGAGTCTCAATTTAGGCAGCCATTTTTTTAAATCTAACATTAAGACCACTTAAATATAGCATAGTTAGAAACATTGTACATGCTTCCTCAAACTGCTGACACTTTAAGACTAACATAAAACTTAGTTTCAATTTTGTGTTTTATACCTACAGTAAATCCAACAAATAAAAACTGAATTTTGAATATTAAAAAGTGTGCATAGCTGGATACTACAAATTCAAGAGATTGATTATTAACTTTATAGTAATAACATGTTGACATGGCTTCTCAGTATTAGCACATGCTTCTTCTCTCAAGAATATATACACTTAAATATGTTCCTATGACCACCTGCTAATTTTATTTCTGTCTTCACAACTATTAAATTTGTAGTCCCTTCAAGCATTCTTCTTTTTTTCCACTATATATTACACTAGATTTTGTGGCAACCCAGTGACATATCCAGAAACATGACATGTATAGTTAACAACCAGAAAAGATGGCCAGGAAAGAAAAGTTTTTGTTTACTCACAAATGACTGCAAAAGAAACGCCTAAAAGTAGTATTCAAACAACTGACTTCTGCTTCTGATACAGTGTTTTAGTTTGTTCAGATGGTTATGTGAGTTTATTTTCAAAAGAAAAACACAGCTAAAATGAAAGTGTAAAATGAAATCTGCATTACAATGCTACCTGTTATAACAGTCAACAAATAATAAAAGCCATCACAGGGCTGCTTCTACAGGTTTCACTCTAGTAACTGAAGGAAGCGGTTGCATGATACGGAAGATACATATGACTAGGAACCAAGAGATCTGGGCTCTGCTTCTAGCTTTGGGCAAGTCACTTTGCAGATTTATGGTTTATTCATTTCAATCACATAAAGGGGGATGATGATACTTTACCAGCTTTGTAAAATACATTAAGATTTATAATGGCTAGGGTAGTTATTTTTCATTATTATTCAACAGTACAGCAAGTTTGACTTTATTATGGTGTATTTTTAGAAATATTGATAACATGTAGTCATAGTTAAATGTGTTGAATCAATTAAACCAAAACCATGAAATTTTCGAACAATGTTTTTATCAGAACAAAGTTCTTAAAACTAGAAGCAAAAATGACTAATATAGAAATTTGCCTCGTTTACATTACAATTGTTCGTGAACACTGTTGCAGTAAAAAAACAATGCTAACTGATTTTTACAGTCTCCATTCTTTCCTTTAGTCATAAAAACATTCAGATCCTTTTTAAGTCCTTCTAAAACGATTAAGCATTTTTGTGACATTTACTTCAATATCTTATTAAAAAAGTCACGTACGTATTTGCTTCACATCCAACAGATGTTTTTTATTTCAACTTTTCTGATTGCTTTTAATATATTCACATTCCACTGAAATATGTAATAACTTGAATCAGTTTCCTTTTTATATTTGTTTTTAAATTGTACTCTGCAAGCAAATAAATAAAGGAATTTCCGACGCAAAGAACATGAACGGAAGCTGTAGTGAGTTTGTACCAGATTGCATCCCAAAGCTGCTTCTAAGCAGCTAACAACTTCTTTACATTACTAATGTGAGAACATTAACTTTGCCACTTGTGGAGATTTTACATATCTACTATAATACACATACACACAAATCCAATTGCATATGAGCATCTGATAGCTGTGTGATGAACTCTGGAAATATATGATAAAGTGTGCATTTATCATTCTCTTCTCAAAAGTTATTTTACCAAATTTTTAAAACTCTAGTAATCCAGGAAGTCAGGCTAAATAGATGAGTAAAGCATATCCTATGTTCCTGTGCTATAGTTACCAGGCCTAGTGACATTATTCCAACTTCATTTTTATTGTCAGTATATGGAAATACTGTAGCATCTCACATATCAGGGCTGAGGATGTGTGAGGCAAATTATCCCTTTCCCAGCAAAGAACAGACTGAGAAAAGAAAATATAGGGGAGGAAGTGAAAAACAAAATGTAAGGAAAACACCAGATGGTATTCACCCAGGAGTTCTGAAGGAACTCAAATGTGAAATTGCAGAAATACTAACTGTAGTCTGGAAAATATCATTTAAATCAGCTTGTCTACCAAGTAACTGGAGGACAGCTAATTTTTAAAAACGGCTTCCAGAAGTGATCCCGGCAACTGCACGCCAGTGAGTCTGACTTCAGTAGCATGCAAACTGGTTGAAACTATAGTAAAGAACAATATTGTCAGACACATAGATGAACATAATTTGTTGGGGAAGAGTCAACATGGATTTTGTAAAGGGAAATCATGCCTTACCAATCTACTAGGATTATCTGAAGGGGTCAACAAGCATGTGGACAAGGGGGATCCAGTGGATATAGTGTACTTAGATTTTCAGAAAGCCTTGACAGGGTCCCTCACCAAAGGTTCTTAAGCAAAGTAAGCAGTCATGGGATAAGAGGAAAGGTCCTCTCATGGATTGGTAACCGGTTGAAAGATAGGAAACAAAGGGTAAGAATAAATGGTCAGTTTTCAGAATGGAGAGAGGTAAAGAGTGGTGTCTGTACTGGGACCAGTCCTAATCAACATATTCATAAATGATCTGGAGAAAGGGGCAAACAGTGAGGTGGCAAAATTTGTAGATGATACAAAACTACGCAAGACAGTTAAGACCCAAGCAGATTGCGAAGAGCTCCAAAAGGATCCCTCAAAACTCAGTGACTGGGCAACAAAATGGCAGATGAAATTCAATGTTGATAAACGCAAAGTAATGCACACTGAGAAACATAATCCCAACTAGACATATAAAAAGATGGGATCTAAATTAGCTGTTATCCCTCAAGAAGGAGACCTTGGAGTCATTGTGGATAGTTCTCTGAAAACATCCACTCAATGTGTAGTGGTGGTCCAAAAAGCGAACAGAATGTTGTGAATCATCAAGGGATAGATAATAAGACAGAAAATATCATATTGCCACTATATAAATCCATGGTACGCCCACGTCTTGAACACAGCGTGCAGATGTGGTCGTCCCATCTCGAAAAAGATATACTGGACTTGGAAAAGGTTCAGAAAAGGGCAACAAAAATGATCAGGGGTATGGAACGGCTTCCCTGTGAGGAGAGATTAATAAAACTGGGACTTCTCAGCTAGGAAAAGAGACGACTAAGGGGGGATATGATAGAGGTCTATAAAATCATGATTGGTTTGGAGAAAGTAAATAAGGAAGTGTTATTTACTCCTTCTCATAACACAAGAAGTAAGGGTCACCAAATGAAATTAACAGGCAGCAGATTTAAAACAGACAAAAGGAAGTATTTCTTCACACAACACACAGTCAACCTGTGGAACTCTTTGCCAGAGGATGTTATGAAGGCCAAGACTGTAACAGGGTTCAAAAAAGAACTAGATAAATTCATGGAGGATAGGTCCATCAATGGCTATTAGCCAGGATGGGCAGGGATGGTGTCTCTAGCCTCTGTTTGCCAGAAGCTGGGAATGGACGAAGGGACGGATCACTTGATGATTACCTGTTCTGTTTATTCCCTCTGGGGCACCTGGCATTGGCCACTGTAGGAAGACAGGATACTGGGCTAGATGGACCTTTGGTCTGACCCAGTATGGCCATTCTTATGTTCTTATGAATGAGACACGAAAGGCAACACAGGAAAAAATGCCAAATTAATTTGTGGTTATAAGTAAGTGGAGTTAACACAGGAAGGAAACAAAGCTTTTTAAAGCAGAAAGTTGTTAGTAATTTATTTTTTTTAATCATTAAATAGATGGTTGATTGACATGACAATTACAATTAACTCCAGAACATAACAACCAGTACAAAACTAGTTTATCCATTTAAAAGAAAGGAGAGCATGTTTTGGGTGATGGGCTGTAGGGAAATGGCAGAACATTGTTTTATTTCTGTCTATCTTGGGGTTGTAGGTATCAGAAAATTTGATACCTGATTATTATATGCTGTAGGAGCCTCTAAGAGTAATATATTTATTTGCAACATAAACTAAGTCTAGGTGTTTTTGTTTTCTTTTATAGCCATTCAATCAGTAATGTCTGCAGCTTTAACTGGAACCAGAAACTTTTGCAAGGTATTCACTCAGTCATGGGGCCTTGTTGCAGCTGCCTATCAGTTTCCAGACTTTTGGCCCTTGTGGTGACCCAAAACTATTTAATTGAACCTGGGAAATATTTCCAACTTACCTGTTGAGAAACTTACATATGTAACTCCTTTATTGTGTCCCCTTATTTCTTGTATCTTTTTCAATCTTTTTCTGGCTTCATTAAAGACATAAATTATCCATTTGGGAAATCAGTTTATCACGTCCCCTGGAACTTGTACTTTATAAGTTCCTCCTTAGCTCCTCCTGTGCCACTGACACATGAAGAAGTCCGGTTCCTCCAATGATTACAATCACAATAATTGTGGTACTTCTTCCCAGGTTATGCCAGTGCATTCAATACCCTCTGTCATGATCTTCCACCAGTTCTTTCTTGGCCTTCCTCGCTTTCTCTTTCTGCCCTCCAGTACCTAATTCAATGCTTGCTCAGCTTGTCTCCCATCTTCCATACACTATACATGTCCCAATCATCTGAGCCTTCTTTAATGATATCTTCTAATATGTCCTGCTCTATCAGCTCCCTTACTCTTGTATTTGTTATTTTGTCTTTACACTCAATGTGTAATATCTTACTCAGCCTTCTGGGATAGGTAGCCTTCAATTTCTTTTTGTTAGACAGTCTCATTGGTCAAGCCTCTGCTCCATATAGTAGTATGCTCAGTACAATCAAATGGTATAATCTAGCCTTTAGTTTGAAGTGGAGACCTATGTTTGACCAGATGTTGTTCATCTTTCCAAAAGTGGTGCTGCTTTTCCTAATCTTGTAGGAATATAAGATATAATTCTAAATAAAGACAGAAATATAAGATAGATATGCTAGGAAAAGGCTGCAGAGGCAGAAGCAGCAGCATAGAGGAGAGACTTCAACCAGCTCTACAGAGTAGCAAATGATCTCACAGGAAAAAAAGACTTTCCCAGGTCTCAGGCGCTTCTAGGACTCTCATCAACAGATGTTAAAAATGCATGAAGAACATGCCAGATGATGGAAAGAACATTTCCACTCCATATTAAGCTGTCCAGAGTTGACAATCATTCACAGATTCAAGAGAAGTGTCAATACCAGGTTAGAAATAGAAGATGGACCAATAACACCCGATGAAATTAAAGCAGCCATCAAAGCCCTCAAATACGGGAAAGTTCCTGGGGTTGACAGAATTCAAGTAGAGTTGCTAACAGTGGGAGGCCAAATTCTGATTGAGTGGCTAACAAAACTGTAACAAAATACGGTGAAAGTAGCACCACAGCACTGGAAAGAAGGTATTATCATGGCATTGCTAAAAAAAGGGTGCATGAACTGGAGGCATAGTACTGCTATCAGTCCTGGGCAAAGAATTGGCTACTGTTATGCTGAATAAAACAAAAAAGGCAATGGATGAAATATTACAAGAAAAACAGCTGGGTTCCATTGAGATAGATCATGTCATGAACAGATATTCACTCTGACAGATCACTGAAAAAGCTACTGTTTGGCAAAAATCCATCTAAATTCACTTTTAGAAAGTGTTCAACAGTGTCTATAGAGAGACCCTGAGGAATATTGCTAGAAGCTATGGGATACCAGACAAGCTGATCAACGTAATAAGGAGTTTATACGATGGAAAGTAAGATCAGATATAGGCCTGGCTGAGTGAGGTGAATGGTTAAATATTGTGCCTGGAGTTAGCCAAGGGCGTGTGCTATTACCAATTCTCTTTGCATTAGTAATAGACTGTGATGAAGTGAGCAACAAAAGGCTCATGGATGGTGTAAAATGGGTTAGTGGAGACTAATTACACTATTTTGACTTTACTGATGACATTGCTTTACTAAGTATATTGTAGAATGAAATGATTGCCCTTACATCAGAGGTAGAACAGGAAGCAGCAAAAACTAGATTTGAAGTAACTGCAGAGAAAACCAAGATTACAAAGGCAGGAAACTGGACAATATACACAAATGTGTATCTGGATGGAAATCTAACAGGTAAGACTTCTGCTGTCTGCAGAGCATTATAACACTTGAAGGTGCAGTGATATTCCTCTTACCCTTTAAACATATAATATTAACTTTAGTTTAAATTTGCCTTCATCCAAGCAGATTTTACAAGAGAAGACAGGCTTATAGTCTTATAAGAACTAATAACAATTTTGGCTTTAAATAACCCTCAGAATCCTCCCTAAGCACTTTCATAGTCTCTTCGTTGGAGAAGCCATAGGAAACATTCTCTATAGATCCTGCTTTATTACTAATTGGCTTTTATCAACATAGGTGTCTTTTCTTTGCACATTCAGCTCAATCATCCTATATTCTTCTTTCACCAAACCCCATACTGCATGACTATTTCTCTCTATCTTGTTCCTCTGAGGGGACTTCATTCTTTAAAATACTCGAATGGTGACTTGAAACCAAAAATATTCCACTGAATCAATGTATCTGGGCTGAATCTTGACCTTGTGCTAGCCGGACAAAGTGTGAGAGAAGTGAGACCCCACTACAAAGTAATAAAATCTAATCAACTGCCACAGCACTATACAGAAAGCGCTTAATTTCAAAACTTGTATAAACAGACCTTTTAAGTGTTACCACTAATGGCAATGCTTTAGGAACTAGGTGGAAAGCTGTTCCTTCAGAAGAATGACAAAGGGTATGTCTACACTTCAGTTAGACACCTGCGGTTGGCCCATGCTAGCTCAGGTTCACGGGGCTAAGCCTAAGGGGATGTTTAACTGTGGTGTAGACGTACGGGCTTGGGCTGCTGCCTGAGCTCTGGGACCCTCCCACTTTGCAGGTTCCTAGAGCCCAGGCTGAAGCCCGAACCTGAATGTCTACACTACAGTTAAACACCCCCTTAGCCTGAGCCAGAGCCAGATGGTTCAGGCCCGCCACAAGTGTCTAACTGCAGTGTAGACATATCTATACTGCATATCTATACATATCCATTAATATTTATTTGGATTTACAAAATGCTAAAAAAGGATGCCTGCCCATACGCTCTAGGCACTGTAGCCATTACTTAAAAATACATCATAGATAATACCCCGATATAACTTAAGTTCATCAGTATAACTCAACACAATGTACAATCAGCAAGTCCAGCACCTTCGAATCTCAAATCACCCTTCTCCTCCAACAATTCCCTCCCTTTCTCTGTGAATTGTCAAAATTCCTTTGTAAAAAGATGAGCTTCGCAGCGTGCTCTGAAAGTCTTAGGCTCAGGCTACTTCAGACAAAGGGAGGAAGGGGGAATAGCATTCTAAAGGTATAGGACCCCCACAGAAAACTTGACCTCTACGTTCCCCATAATTTTTCATTATATTTATATTTGCCACCCATCTTCCTGGAAGAGGTTCCTTTTCCAAAGAAAGGTTCCTTTGTGACTGCTTTCTGAGGGAGATATAGGCTATTTTTCCCGCAGATTGTTTTGGTTATTCACTGTATATGCTACTGTGCATATACACTTTTACCAACAATTTGTATGGTTCATAACACTTTTCATATATTGTTTGATTGCCTTCCCTTATCTTCTATACAAACCTCTTTCAGACTTTGAAGAAACTTTCACAGAACAAACGTGCATCTGAACAATATTGGTTTTGGAACCATCTGTGCTGTTGTTCCAGCTATCCACATATGAGCTGTTGTTCCAGTAATCTAACCATGCATAACCTTGCTACCATCTTGTCAGCATTTTGGTAATAAAGAGGCCACCAATTCAGACAACTAACTTGATCCTAGTTTGTAAAGGGCTGTGTAAATAAAAAAAAAAACCTTATAACCAGTACAAAAACAAAATAACCAGCACAAATGGACTAACATCCAATTCCAACATCTAATCCCAATTAAAATTTTAGTTGCTATACATTTTATCAATGTATTAATAAAAAACATTGAAATGCCAACCAATAAACACCACAGTAGTGAATTTGGCAAGATTAAACTGTGTGCATCTGGAAAAAAAACTTACAAATTCTGGGGGGGTGGGAAATATTGCCATTTTGGACTTTTTTCTTAACTGGTAGAAGGATAACTTCAGCATTACAGAGACTTGGAAATAAGAACTAAGGCCTGAACTAATCGGACCACCAACACTGTTAATGAGGGAAAAGCTGTATTTCAGAAACAAAAAATAGAAAGGAATGAAGAAGCATGCTTAAGCTGGTTTCTAAAAAACACTTTCAGTTCTAGCTACATTTAGCATCTTAGTCCTCTGAAGTACTCAAATGGTGTTTCATTGTTTATGTAATACTTTAGACTAATTAGTCTGATTAAGTATAGTACTTATATACAAAGCTTCTACTGTTATATGTATTGCCGTTTCCAAACCATATCACTGGCCAGCTGCTATGACAAAATCATGTTATTTTAATAACTTCTGCAATCACTCACAAAAATTCATATAAAAGGGATGCTGAGTGAGGTTTAATGTTTTATGCCAAATGTATGAATTTAGTAAGGTGTCAAATTTCAATGACCTACTTCAACTAAATGATTTTGATACTGTATGTTCCTAGGGCTATCCCACAAGTTTATGAGTGGACCTAACAGAATACAGTAGATTTATTTGTGTACGTATTGCATGAATGACTCACAATGTCTATCAAGCACCAAGAAACTAAGTAATAATCTACATTTCTTCCTTCCAAGTACAATGTTGCTCTAACTGCAGTATTTGCCAATATTATCCTTTACAGAATGTGTACAAGATGAAAGCCAAGGCCTCTAAGCAGCTGGAAAAAATATTTATAAGAGTTCTAAGTGAAGTGCAACAAACCTTCTAATACGTTGTTAAAAAGCAGGAATACATAAGAGCAGTAAATAAATATTACCATAATATAAAGCTAATAAACACACAAGTGTACATGAGTCTGAGGTGGTTTTAGGATAAAATCCCCAAAACAAAAACATCTGTCCTCCTATATGAATTGCTGCCATCATCGGTTACATCACTTGTTGGACCAACACTTCACAAAGGTCTGCTTTAGTGGTGGGCTTCAAATATGAATTGGGATAAATAAATTGTTTAAAGGGAAAAATTATATAGGGTATCTGCTGTGGTCTTTTCTATGAGGAAAGTCACCAACACACACAGACAAAACAGAAATTCTACTTAGAACTAACCAATTCTGTTATCTTTGGCTCTTTGACAGGAATCTGAGTCACTGAAGTAAAAGAACATTCCATGACTCCAATATTGCCAATCCCAAGCATTCAAAAACCATGAATCAGACCCCCAAAAAACATCTGACCAGTTTAAAAAATTTATTTTTTGAGCGTGTGAGCTTTTGAGATTTTGGAAGGAAACTGCATACCCCCAATTTGTGTATAATAATTGCATATTTCAAATTCGACTTTACTCATACAAAAAACTAACACAAAATTGCAGGCCACCTCCTGGCTGATAAAAAGGGTCTCCACTTGCTTTCTGAACTCTGGGGTGCAGGAAGTTGGCCTTATTTCCCTCTCAATCCCCCTCAATATCTCCCTTGTCTGTCTCTCTCATTTTCCTTCTTGGCTCCACCAGTTCTGTCTCCCACACTTGGTCTGCCACTGCACATTACTGTATACTTTTAGTTTCCCTCCTTTTCCCCCTAAAAGTCTCATACCCCTCATCCTCCCTCCTGTTTACCAACATTACAGTGTACCCCTATTTTGCTCCTGCATACTTTTGAACCTGATCCCATTACAGTTGCATGTGCAATCTCCAAACCTCAGAGCCTAGCTAGAAGCTGTCTCTTGTGAAAGGCACTTGGGTTCAGTACACTGGAAAATTAGACTGTCATCTTTACTGGAGCCACTTCCATGAACCTCTGCAAAACTGTAGGGAAATGGAAGCCATCTTATTTAAAGGCAGCCTGTAACTTCAATACCACTGAAAGCAATCGAAAAAATGACCATTTTAAATACAGGCACAAGTCTACAACGATATTGACAGACATCAGAATATCAAGAAAAGCTTTTCTGAGAAGGAACAAAAATCAAACCTAATAAAAGAGACTTGATAAAATTGTGACAGTTCGCAATTTAGACTTGCATAGGGTGGATTGATTTAAATAACCAATTCTTATCATGATTTAAATCAGTAAGCAGGAATCCTTGACTTAAATAATTGATTTTAATCATGTTTTGCATTTGTACTTTTTAGTTATTTTCCCAAAGGTTAACTCTCATTGGTTATTGACCATTAAAACCTGTTGATTTCCAAATAAATATAGGTTTTACACTAAATTGGGTGCTTTTTTTTGCTAACCAGAGGGATACATTATATCTATACACATTTACTTAAGTTATTATACAGCTTCTTACATTTATTCAGATTCTCAATTTTTTTATATTTTTATGATGTTAAGAAATGTATCATTCACCAATTTTTATTTACTAGTTAATTATTTTTTTATTTGTGGTTCATGTCAAGCTCTGTTTGGACAGAAATTCTAATTCAACTAAAATGCACAAAACAAAATATTTTTATTAAATAAAACTACTTTAAATGTGATGAATATATATGAAAAACGATTTAGAAGTTTATCAAAACATACTTTGCATTTAAAAAATAACATTTATTTAAAAAAGCAAGTGTTATCTAGTTTCTTAATAGAAGTGATTGTTGTTGCTCACCACATCTGTCAAGATTTTCGATTTCACTCCCTCACACCTAGTTTTTATTCATGGATTGGAAGAGGAAAATAAGCTTTCCTTCTTTTCAACTCCCAAGTAGTTTCTTAACTTTGAATAAACTAGTCATGGTATTGAATTAGCTGAATCAACTGAAATGAAGAAAATATTTTCTCTGCTGTTTAGTACGTCAAACTCTGGATCCAAGTACTTTACCTGTGACTTCCACCAGTTCAGGGTTTGACTTTCTTGAAAACTTGGCAGCAATTATGTTCTGCTAATTATTGTTTTTTGTATTTAAAAGATTGTGTTGACTTATTATAAGTTTAGACCCTAACACAGACTGTAGATTTCAAATTTAATTTTAAATATTTATTTTAACGACACCTGTATTTAACATAATTTTTTTAAAAAAATCTGATGTAAATAAAAAAAAAATTAATTCTAAATCATTTAATTTTATCTACCTTGGATAGCATAGCTTTTTATTTATCTTCTGTAGATTTTCTTCAGAAAGCTTTGGTCAATTAGACAGCAATAATTAAGTTTGTTCAGATTTGCAGGAAGGAACCCACATTCTACTTTTATAACTAAATAATGAACAAATAATGACTGATCAAACAATTTATTAAGTCAGCTCTAACAAAGACCAGGTGAAAAAATTCTGAACTTGCCTAGATACATGCAGAATATTTACTGCTTCTTGTGGATTTTCCAGGAATCCTTATACTACCCATAGTATCCACAAGCAGCCTGCTCATCTGAGATGATGTTTTGTTGTCCTTATTGAAATTCTGGAAGGTGGGCGGGCGCAAGCCCACCCGCTTCTAAAGGCCCCTCCCCCAGCCATGTGGCAGGGAGTAAAGGTCACAGGTTCAAAACTAGGAATCCAGAACTGAGCAGAGAACCCCGGACAGCACCCAATGCTCCTCAAAGGTGTCTAGGGAGCCAGTGGACGCCGCCCAGAGGAATTCTGCCTGGAGACATGAGACAAAGGAGGAATGGAAATAGGCCCCACAGTCGCAGAGCCCCTCCCCGTCCAACATCCTCCCCCTGGGATTATAGATAGCCACTTTTGGCCAGGGCCAGGAGGAGGTTGATGAAGAGATCTCGCGACTTTGTGGGGCCACAGACAGGCTGCGCAAATATGAAATGGTCTGGGGACAAGTGCAACCAGAATCTCAACAGGAGGTTCTGGAGGAGCCAGAATAGGGGCTGCAACCTGGTGCATTCTAGATAGGCATGTGCCAGCATTTCCCCTCACATCACAAAAGGGTCAGGCATCAGGGATGGGGGTGAACCATGCCAGGTAAGCGCCCATGCTCACGGCTCCACTGAAGGAGCCAACAACAGATATCCCCGGCAGGCCGTGGAACCAGGGTGGAATATAGGTTGGGAAACTGGGGTTCCTCACCCTCTGCAAGCGATAGTAGGTCCCGCCACTTGGCATCGGGGCAGAACATGAGGGTGAGAAAGTGAAACATGTGGAGCATGAGCGTGTAAAGAGCGAGCACTCTTGGTGCAGTTTCGAAATAAACCGGCTCCAGGGCCAGCTCGGGTTATGGAAGGGAGAGGGTTAAGGGGGCTTGTGGGGCAGGAGCCCAATGAAAAAGTCCAGAGGACCTGGGGTGAAGGGCAGGCAGGGAGAACCCTCTCGCAGGACCTGCTCAAGGAAAACCCGAGAGTTGGGCGATAAGGCTGCCCCACCTCCTGGAGTATACACAGGGGGGGTGTGAAGGATGGAGAGCCCCATGCGCTGACTGAGCGCTCAGAGATCCACCCAGTCCCCCATCATAGTCCAAGAGGTCTCCGATTTTGGTGGTTTCTGCCAGGACCAGCCTCAGGCACACCGAGGAGGACTCCACCACCTGCACACGAAGATGGGGTTTGTGTAGCAGGGGCTCCAAGAGGAGGTCTGCCCCCTCAATGGCCACCATGGACCTGATCGCCGAGAGCAGCTTCCAGGTCCAGAGGAGGTCCTGGTAGAAGACTGGCTGTTCAGAGAGGTTTCGTGGAAGACCCCTCAGATGGAGAAAAAGAGCTGCCAGTTGTATCGGAGCCCTTGGAGGTGGTGGAGGAAGGTGTGTGCCAAAATGCTCCACGCCGGACTGCCTGAGCTGTAAAGGAGTCTCCACAGGGCCTGGAGGCAGAAGACATGGACCGAGGCAGACCAGGTCCTGTCCTCCCTCCTCCAGGGGAAGACTCAGAACCCCTGCAGAGATCCAGTGCAGTCCTGGCCAAAAGAACCCCAGAGCTAACCTCTGGAGCTGGGCCAGGATCCCTGGGGCCGAGCTCAGGGTGTTGAGCCAGTGCCAGAGCACGGACAGGACTAGCTGGTTAAACACCAGTACCCTCCCCCAGAGGGAAAGGTACCAGAGTAGTCCTGTCCATCTCCACAGCCAATCACCCACCCTGGCCTCCAAATCCTGCCAGTTCTCTGGTGAAGGATGCGTGGGGGAAAGGTAAACGCTAAGATAGAGCAGTGGACCCACGCTCCACCAAATGGCTTGAAGCTCGGGTGGGAGGGAGCTCATCTGTCACCCATCCCCAACCATCAGGCCAGAGCTCTTGACCCAGTTGACCCGGGCGGAGGAGGCCACCGACTAGATCGCCTGGTCGGCCTCCACCTGCACCAGATCACCCGGGTCCTGGACCACAAAGAGCACATCATCGGCCTACATCGACAGGACCAGCCACAACTCCAGCTCTTGAAGCACCAACCCCGTCAGCCTCCGGAGGAGGAGTCAGAGGAAGGGCTCAATCGCCAGAGTATACAGCTGGCCTGACAGTGGACACCCCTGATGTACCCCTCACCCGAAGCTGACCGGTTCAGTCAGGGTCCAGTTGAGTCTGACCAAACACTCCGCAGAGGTGTACAGCACCTGGAGAAAACCCACAAAGTTTTGTTCTCATCACGACAAATGATAAGTGATTAAATAAAATGTCAAAACTGCATCTTCAAATATACTGCATAGAGAGCTGTTCATGAGCATGTTATGTCTATTTGGAGCAGCAAGCGAGAGCGTACACAAGTGATTTTCTGGTCATCAACAGCCCGAATTGCTGCTCTAACTGTGGTCTTATTGATTACTGACCACTTGAATGGTATTCTGCAAGGGTCTTTGAAGATGTTCTAACATTAAAGAGCCTCCTCATGAGCATGAATTTGAGAGATGTCCAGAATCCTAGAAAATAAATAGCTTCCTGATCAGAGAAGATTAGAGCTTTCTTAGGCCAAGACCTGCACTTTAACATCCCTTCCTCATCTCCATATCTTAAATGAGATTGTTATGTAAATGACCGCTCTGCACTTTTAAGCCAGGGGGGCGCTGGGGGTGGTGGGGTGGGGGAGTGGTGAAGAGGTATTTGGCTGGCTGGCCAAATGAAGGGAACAGTGCTTTATGGCTGGGGGAGGAGGGAAGATGAAAACTCTTGCAAAGGGGACAGCGTGGTCGCTGACTCATCCCCTAGGAATGCAGGGTTTTAAAGGGGCAGCCCTGCATCTGAAGCTCCCTTTTATACGGAGCAGTCTGATGCAGGACCCACCCTCCCTCCCCTTTATGTGACAATAAATCTGTTGGAGGGACTTGGATGGAAAAAGGTAATTACAGAATAAAAATGAGGTTACCTGCACTGTACACTTTTATCTGCCGGGTAGTCCCAGACATCAAATAATAAAGTTGCAGCCTAATAATACCCATGTCAAATATCTCCTGTCATTCTTTCGGTATAGCCAGATGCATTCCCCAAAAAAACTCAGCATATCTAATCCCTGAACTGCCTACACTCTTAGCACTCCTAGAAATTTTTCCAGAAGGATACAGAAGATATATCTAATATTGAAATCTAATACTTTAAGCTCAAACCCTTAGCATACAGTATTTTGCATCCTAGAACTCTTCCTCTGAACTGTTGCTGCTTGAGTTTGACTGTAGTGTGACATGAAAGTATGGATGGAACTCCAAGTTGCTACTCTGCAGATGTTTTGCAGTAGAATGTCAGATAAGGATGCTGTGGAGGTGGCTTGTGCCTACATGGAGTGAGCTGTGAGATGCCCAGCAGGCATGCTAAGATGCACCCCAAAACTCATTGCAAAATCCTCTGTGTGGATATGACTTGTCCCCACGCCCTTTCTGCAAGGGCAATAAAGAATCTTCGGGATTTTCTGATGGGTTTGGTTCTCTCCAGGTAGAATGCGGGGCATGCCTGATATAGAGGGAGTGAAGTCTCTTCTCCTTGGAAGAAGCATGGGGTTTTTGGAGAAATACAGGTAAGCGTGCTGATTGATTGATGTGGACCTCTGACACAATCTCGGGGAGGAATCTGGGGTGTAACCTAAGGAAACCTTCTCCCTGGGAAATACTGTATAAGGAGAGTCTGTCATCATGGCTCCCAGCACACTGACCCTTCTCACTGAAGTGATAGCTACTAAGAATGCCACCTTCATGGACAGGTGAGTCATGGCACATGTTGCCAGTAGTTCAAAGGGTGGGCCTGTGAGTGTTGAATAAAATCATGATTGGTTTGGAAAAAGTAAATAAGGAAGTGTTATTTACTCCTTCTCATAACACAAGAAGTAGGGGTCACCAAGTGAAATTAACAGGCAGCAGATTTAAAACAGACAAAAGGAAGTATTTCTTCACACAACACACAGTCAACCTGTGGAACTCTTTGCCAGAGGATGTTATGAAGGCCAAGACTGTAACAGGGTTCAAAAAAGAACTAGATAAATTCATGGAGGATAGGTCCATCAATGGCTATTAGCCAGGATGGGCAGGGATGGTGTCTCTAGCCTCTGTTTGCCAGAAGCTGGGAATGGACGAAGGGAAGGATCACTTGATGATTACCTGTTCTGTTTATTCCCTCTGGGGCACCTGGCATTGGCCACTGTAGGAAGACAGGATACTGGGCTAGATGGACCTTTAGTCTGACCCAGTATGCCTGTTCTTATGTTCTAACGGTCTGGATCAGTTGGGTGATGGTGGCTTTCTCACACCAGATCTTCCATATAACTTGTAGTAGCAGAGGGATGGGAGTAAAGGTGCATCTGCCTAGGAGAGCATCTCTCTCAGAGTCTTGGTCTATGGCTCCCCGGACCACAACATGGGAAGCTTCTGTTCGCCTGGGACGCAAAAAGGTCTCATAGTGGAGTTCCCCATTGTGCAACTATGATGGTTAAGACTGTGTCATCGATCACGCATTCAGAATCTGCAGAAAAGCTTCTGCTTTGTAAGTTCACCAGGAAGTTCTGAACATTTGAGAGGTATGTGGCCTGGTGATATAATTTCTGATACACCAGTTCCAACGTCTGATTGCTTCCAGGCAGAGGGGACAAGACCTCGCTCCTCCCTGTTTGTTTATATCACTATGGTGATATAGTCTGACATTATCTGTATGTGGAATGAGCGTATGAGGGAAGAAAGGCCTTGTACGCCAGGCAGATTGCACTTAGCTCCAGTATTTTTACATGTAGCCTGACCTCTTGGGGGCTCCATGTACCGGAGCAGTGTAGCAGTCCAAGTGAGCGCCGCATTTTGTAAGGAAGGCATCCATCAAAATGGTTGCCCTTGGCATGGGAGGCTTTGTCTGGGTTGGATCACCAAGTGAGAACTCTGGAGGGAATGGTGACTTGGGAGTCTATGATCCCTGCTCAGTCAGTAGTTCAAGTGGAACCAAGTTTGTAGGCACCACAGGTGGAGTTGCAGGAAAGATGTCACATAGGTACAAGCCTAACATGGAGAGGCACCAATGTCCCATGGTTTGAGGTTCGCAGGTGATGAGAGAGATCATGTGGGTCATCGCATAAAATCTGTCTTTGGAGAGGAATGCTCTCACAGACGTTGAGTCCAGCAGCGTGCCTATAAAGTTATTGTCTTTGTGGGTGACAAATCAGATTTGTCTTCATTTATGCAAACACTTAAGGTGACAAGGAGATGCTGAAGAAATTGTTACTGACATAACCTCTTGGCGAGATTGGCCTACAAGGAGACAGTCATCCAAGGTATGGAAATTCTGTATATCCCTGACATCTAATCTGGGACTCTACCACAGCAAAAACTTTCAGGAATGCCCTATATGCTGTCGAGAGTCCAAAGTGAAGGATGTGGAACTGGTAGTGCTGTTGGACAGCCATGAAACGTAAGACCTTTCTCTGTGATGGGTGAATGTCCACATGAAAATATGCATCCTTCATGTTGAGAGCTGCAAACTACACTCCCTCCTGAAGGGAGGGGATTAAAGGTGCCAGTGTTGTCATCATGAATTTCAACTTTTGGATAAAGTCGTTGAGCTGCCAAAGATCCAGGATAAGATAGCCTCCAAAGATGACAGAGGAGAAGTAGGTGGCAGCAGTGGTACATGGATCTTGACATGTATGTCAAAAATGTCCTCTGGCCTGTGGTTGGGAAAGGTTGGAGTGGTGGAGTGAGCCGAGAAACAGGACCTCTGAATCCACTGTCACTTACGAAGAGGTTCAGGTGGATGCTGGGAGTTTGGGATACGCAAAGGGGGTTGTTGTGGTTGAAAGGGATGTTTCCGGTATTTCTTCCAGGGGGCTGGAGTTTAAATCCCCAGAGTTTGCAGGGTGAATCCTGAGTCTTTTAGAGAATGTAGAGATTCATCTGTCTTTTCATTTAAAAGGTTGGAGTAGTCGAAGCAGAGGTCTTTGATAATATTTTGGATCTTTCCAGGGAAGCCCAAAACTAAAGTCTCAAGGCGCTTTGCATGACCAGTCCTGTGGACAGAGATCTGGATGCTGTATCAGTGACCTAAACCACAGCCTGTGGAGCCACCTTTGTACCAACTTCCCGTTATCCGGAGAGGACTGGAATTGGGCTCAGTCTTCCATGGGTAGCTTGTCTTTAAATTCGACAAAACTAGTATTTGTTTTAAAATCATATTTTGCTAATAAGGCTCGGTAATTAACAATATAAAATTGGAGGCCCACAGAAGAGAAAACCTTCCTACCTAATAGGTCCAGTCTCCTTGACCCCTTATCTGTTGGAGGAGATTTTTGGTAGTGTGGCTGAGCTCCCTCTGTAGCCACTTGTATCACCAACGAATTAGAAGCAGGATTAGAAGCGTCTTTCTGCTCTTTTTTGTGTAGGGGCACAAGATGCTAGTGTGTGCCAAACAGTTCTGGGTGGTTCTAATATGCTCTCACTGATTGGGAAGGCCACCCTGGTCAGTCCCTGTGGTTGTAAAATGTCCAGAAGTCTATGTGGAAGGTTCTGGACCTCCTCTAGAGGGATTCAGTGACACTCTGCAACAACTCCTGATATTGACAGTGGTCATCCAACTGAGAAGGCAACAAAGAAGTGACCACGTCATCCAGGGATGATGAGAAGGCTCTCAGTGGAACCAGCGGAACTGGCTGACAAGAAGGGGAGAAGTGGTACAACTCCTGAGAGGGATCCAGGCACTTGCCATAGGGGTCCCAAGGGCCCCAAAAAGGCACGAAGGAAGGATGCACCAGCTGTGGTAGCCCCCATGGGAATCAATATGAGGTGTCCATACTAAGGGTCGTAGCCAGAGGAATAGTAATGTCTTGGCTGTCTGCCAGGACTCCTCTGCCTTCGGGGAGACACGGGTACAGCTACCTCCTCTGATTCCTCCGACAGTTCCTCTGATAATGGCAGAACCATTGGTACCAAGGCGCTCCAGCCCAGAAGATGGAGATGGGGTCTCTCCTGAGACAACAGTGCTGATCCCTCCTCTGTGGTAAGGACGTCTCTCAGGAGGGCAGGGTCTGAAAGGAGTGGAGACTGCGGATAGAGGAAGAAGATATCCCCTGGCATTACAAAGGTCTCTGCATGGCCCAAAGTCTGAGGAGTTCCAGTAGAGAGACCTGACAGGCCCGGTTCAGCTCGCCAGACGGTCTATGGATAAACGAGCCAGCACAACGAGTCCAGACCTGCACTTGTGGGTGGGACTAGCGAGTGTCTGTCTTTGCACCCTGGTACCGCAGTCACTGTCAGAACCAGCACATCCGTCTTCTTCCATGCCTTACCCTCCAGCCTGGAGTTCTTTGGCAGAGCCAGTTCTGTGAGTTCCATATGCGACATCTCACCTGATCTGGGCTGGCTTGGAGATTTGGACAGTCCACTGTGGGGCTCTGTACTTATGCCCATGCGAGTACCTCTTGCTCTCATGAGGAGACATGTGTGATGAGTCCTTGGGATTCAATGGTAAGGGCTCTGCTCTGAGGCTCATGCTTGGAGGGGCACTGCTGGTCAGCTGAGGCCAATGTATGTGGGAGGGGTCTCCTGGGTCTGGGTCCAAGTGGGGCATCATAGCCTCTTCCATTAGCAACTTTTTCAGTCAGAGCTCCTGGGCCTCTCTAGTTCTGGGCAGGAAGGATTTGCAGATACTGCACTTAGCAGAGGTATGTGCCTCCCCAAGACAGAACAGGCATTGGTAATGCTCATCGCTGAAGGACAAGGAGCGAGAGCAGGAGACGCAGTTTTTGAATACCAGGACCCTGGGCATAGTCCCAGGACCAGGAGGATTTCCCCCCAGCTGGGCAGGTATGCTATTCAGTACTAAACTTTATACTAATTAAAATTCTTAAGATATAAACTATTTCCAATTAATTTTTTTACAAGTCCTGCAACAGCAAAGGAGGACACAATTCCAACTCAGGCCATGCAGTGCGAAGAAGGAACTGGAGACATGTCACCTAAACTGCCTTATACCCTAAAATGGGCGCATGAGGAGAGCTGCTGCGCATATGCAGGTTAATGGACACTGCTTTGAAGACATTTCTGGACTCGGGTGCATTGTGCGCAGGAAGAACAGGAAGCTCCAACCCTTAGCACAGCTGGTGAGATGAAAATGAGAAAGAGTCAAGGTGGTCCTGCCCCTTAATCCCTCAGTTGCAAGCATGAAGATGTATAGGGCACATGCACCACCCCAATGGTATTGCTAGCAAAAGTCTCAGACTCAAGTGCACTGGGAGCACATAAACCTACAGGTGAATAAACGTTTTTTACTTGCAGTTGTTCCAATTCAGAGCCCAATTTCCACAGCTACTGTGTTAAGCTTCTGCTCATCATACTTTTTCTGTTGCGGAACATCTGTATACAAAGTGAACTGTGAAGGTGGAGTAAAGGGAGAGGGCCTTTAAGAGTCACCATACTGATTACTGAAGACCCAACACTGTTATCTCCTACAGGACAATCAATGGAGTAGTCCACTAGCAGCAGTCTACGTTAGAATGCTAAGGAACCTAATCTGGCCCATTAGTTCCAAGGTCAAGACAATACAACAGAGTCCACCTGCCACAAAGGGATTAAAGGTGATCCCTGACTTCAGCCTGAAAGTTATTTCAGCTTTATGTTATAACAGCGATTCTGATTCAAGATGCTCCGACTGCAGCCCATGTTTCATAACATACTAGGAATGTGATTATGGTATGACAACTGAGATCATATCTAGGACATTTTGCCTCATTTGCATATAGAAAGAAGTCAACAGACATTTTTAAAAAACAAATCACGTTTCTGAGTGGTGAATGGCTATAAACTGCAGAAATTTAAAAGCAGCAGATGTTGCATATAAAAATATTCATTTCCCCACTGAGAGCTTCAGGACAAACATCTGGTTTCTTAACAATAAAGTAATTACAAAAATATGTCACCTCCATCCCCAATAGGTTCACCCTTTACGCCCAGTGTTAATATATTCTCAACTGATAGAGCTTCCAAGAAAACTGGTAGTCTAAATGAAAAGGGGAATATAACTTTGTACTTTGCCAAAAATGTGTTGTTGTTTTTTTTGCTGTATGTTTTTTAAAGACTCAAAAAAGCAACTTTGCAAACTTTAAAGTCAGTCATCTGGTTCCCATTTACCTTGACTGCCAAAAATATATAACAATTAAAAGGACAAAAAAAGGTATGCAACAGACATTTAGAAAACTGGTGCTCCTCCTTCATATCTAAATCATAAGCCTTGATGCAAATTACTAAAAATTCCTCAATTGCTAATATAGAATTTCCCCAAAACAAACATTCATTGTAAAAACATCTTTCCAACAAGTTGTCTACGAAGTCACTGAAAATACATACTTTAATGAATTACCAGACTGCAAATTATAAGATATAGACTCCTAAAAACACATAAATTGTATATTTTTGTGTTAATCGTAATATCACTAGGAGAAAGTATCAAAACGGAAAGTACAGAAAAAGTCTGAATCTGCTAATGCTGACAAACTTGCATTTCATGTTTAAAACTTGGACCTTCTCTAAATACAAGTTGTAATGCAACATTTTACTGTTCATAAATGTGACTAATATAGAATACATATAAAAGCGGCAAACAGTTCTGTGGCTCTACTACATGCATCTGACGAAATGGGTATTCACCCACGAAAGTTTATGTTCCAATATGTCTGTTAGTCTATAAGGTGCCACAGAACTCTTTGCTGCTTTTACAGATCCAGACTAACAAGGCTACCCCTCTGATAGGCCCAAACATATGTACTCTATCTTCGTCTCAGTCAGAAAGCAGCTCCTTTGTCTCTTAGCTAAAATATTAGACAAAATGAAAAACATATGACTTGATACATAGGTCTTCATTTCATAAATTAATATTTTATTTACTAAAAAGAGGTGAAATGATTAGGTATGGTAGAGCAATACATATTGAATATGACCAGTTTTAGTAGATAATATTCCAAGTTAGATGAACTAGACTGATCTACCACTTATTAAAATTATTCTGAGTACAACCCCCTGCTCCAGAATATTACCTCTCACCCAGGGGAAAGAATGCTAGCACAGCCTTCTTTACCTCATGGGAAGTGTTTAAAGCTGACAATCTCTGAAGTACTGTTCATTTCAGCATCTTGGAAATAAACCACAGCTTTATTCTCTTATTCAGCCACATGGGATTAATGCATAGATAAGAATATCTATACTGAAGAAAATCACAGGAAAACTCAAACTCTGCTACAACGGTAGGTGTTCTTTTGTAAGAAAACATCTTAATCCACAGTTCATCTAAAACAGTTTTAACTAAAGTAACTATTGTATCAGTTTCATTGGGAAAGTACAGTAGAAACCTTTCAAGTTTACTTAGAAACTTATTACTTCTTGCTTTTTTCAGTAAGGGGTACAACTAAGTCCTCTCAATTTAAAAAAAAATTATACGCATTTTTGTTTTGTTCATTTTCAAATCCAAAGTTTCCATAAACAAACGACCACAAATTTCTTATTTTAAGTTAGCTTTGAAAATCATTATTTTGAACTTCAAAATAAGATTCGGTCTTTTTGTTTTTAACAATTCAACCACATGCTTGCCAAGTATTTTAAATACTGTTTAACAAAATTTTCTGGCTATCAAACAAAAATGAAAGAAATATGATATCTTGCTAAATGTAAGAGACGACAATGAGGTTAGCATTGCCTTCATTATTTGGAAACTAGTAAGCTTTTATTTATTACTTTTTAATATATCTTTTGCTGTTAAGTGCAGATTTTTATAGGGCTAACATTTAATTAAAGAATACCAAGAGTTAAAAGTTGATCCCTGTTTCTTATGCGTTAGAAATCCCTGCCAACAAGTCCTCTAGGCTTTAAATATTGTTTTGACAGATTGCATTTTTATTTCCAGTCACAAAGAAAGTGTTCTCGATAGTCAACACTACTATTTCTTCTCCAGCTCAGAAAAAGCCAGACACATTTTCTCTGCTAAAATGACGACTTTCCAGACTATGTTTTTTTTATTTTTCTTTGTGCCTTTGGTGAAGTTAGTACCTCCAATTCAACAAGAGTCACTCAATCTTTATGAGTATGATACAGACATTTTCGAAGAACTGTTTAAACAAGATTATGAAGACAAATCCCAGGATGCAATAAAGAAAAAGGTATTTCATTTATATTATAAATTAGCTATATAATCTTTTAAAAACCTGACAAGCATTATGAATGAATTAGTTGTCAGATGCATGTATACACATTTTACAGAAAACTCTTGAAATGGTAGGGAAAAGGTGGATCACCTAAAAATTGAAGCAAAGCAAAAATAAAATCACAAAAGCATTCTTAACTACGGTTTTCATTAAGCGTCTGAGAAACCCAGAGAATATAGGCAATCACAAAATTGATGGCTGACACACCATTCTTAGATCCCTTATCCTGACATTCCCAGGTATTTCAGAGGTCTCAAAAGGACATGTCATGTCCAACAGACAACAAGGTGAGCCAAAGATTGAAAATCAGGATGTAGTTAGTCTTAATTCAGGAGTTTTGTTTGTTTTGATGTTATAGTAGCATTTAAAACACTTTCATGAAAGTATGTACCGTATATGTAATATGTCATCATAAACCATAGCAGTTCTTTCGAGCTGGAACACAACCAATTGTAATATAATGCCGCTTTTGTTTTTTAACTGATAGTTTGTAATAGCTCTGAGCAACTGTATCCTACCAAGCAACACTAGGGAGTCCATTGCAATATCAGTACTCTGTTTGTGTGGGCTGAGGGGGATAGAGAAGAAAGCGTGCACTACAACACTCCTCAGCACCCCCTAATGACAAATTGTGAGTGATGCTACTGTCAATCCTGATGCCCAGGAAGTCAGGTACTCAACAAGAGATATACCCAAGAAAAGGAAGGAAGATTTAGTACAAAGTGCCAACCTAAAATACAAATCTCATAGCTCTGTTCAGACTACTCATGAATGGAGCTAAGAGGTGAGAGTTCTTTTGATATGCACTATGCATAACTGGGTTTGAAAAAAAATTAAAGAAGTTTATGGAGCATAGGTCCATCAATGGCTATTAGCTAAGGTGGTCAGGGACGCAATCCCATGCTCTGGATGTCTCTAAACCTCTGACTGCCAGAAGCTGGGTCTGGACGACAGACGTGAACCACTTGATAAACTGCCCTGTTCTGTTCATTCCCTCTGAGGCATCTGGCACCGGCCACTGTAGGAAGACATGGTATTGGATTAGACAGACTATTGGTCTGACGCAGTATAGCCATTCTTACATTCTTATGTACAACTGGGATCACACAGGCTGAAGGAAAGCTAATTTGTTTACTTAATGCTTAATGCTAACTGCCAGAGGAAAACTTCCATGGTATGTATACACATTTGCAGTGGCAATTTCCAAATATTAAGAGGCTTTTAAGTTATTTTTTACTTAAGGCAAGCCTAATTGCTAACTTATTTTCTAACATAAGCAGTAAAAGAGGGCGAGTCAGCTATACCAGCTCAGAGAATGCAGTAGAGATCACAGAATCATAGAAACGCAGGGCTAGAAGGCACCTTGACAGGCATCAAATCCAGCCCCCTGCACTGAGGCAGGACCAAAAACATGTAAATTATCCCTGTTTGGTGTTTGTCCAACCTGGTCTTAAAAACTTCCAATGATGGGGATTCCACAACCTCTCTTGGAAACCTATTTCAGAACTTAACTTTATAGTTACAAAGTTTTTCATAATAGTTAGCTTAAATCTCCCTTGCTGCAGATTAAGCCCATTACTGCTTGTCCTACCTTCATGGGACATGGACAACAATTGATCGCCATCCTGTATAATAGCCTTAATAGATTTGAAGACTGTTATCAGGTCCCCTACTTCAGTCTTCTTTTCTCAAGGTTTTTTTTTATAAGTCCGATTTTCTAAACCTTTTATCATTTGTTGCTCTTATCTGGAGACTATCCAATTTATCCACATCTTTCTTAAAGTGTGGTGACAAGAACTGCACACAGTACTCCAGCTGAAGCGTCCCCAATGTTGAGGAGAATGAGACAATTACCGCCCATGTCTTACATACAACACTCCTGATAATGCACCACAGAATATTAGCCTTTTTCACAACTGCATCACACCGTTGACTCATGCAATTTGTGATCCACTATAACTCCCAGATCTTTTTCTACAGTACTACTACCTAGACAGTTATTCCCCATTTGATTTTTCCTTCTTTCGTGATGTACTTTGCACTTGTCTTTACTGAATTTTATCTTGTTGATTTCAGACCAATTCTCCAATTTGTCAAGATCATTTTGAATTCTAGCCCTTTCCTCTGAAGTGCTTGCAACCCCTCTGAGCTTGGGGTTATAAGCATATTTTTCACTCCATTATCCATATCACTAAAGAAAATATTGAATAGTATTATACCCAGCACTCACCCCTGTGGGATCCTACCAGATACACCCTCCCAGTTTGACAGTAAACCATTGATAACTACTCTTTGAGGATGGTCTTTCAACCACTTGTGCACCCACCTTAAAGTAATTTTATCTAGACCACATTTCCCTAGATTACTTATGAAAATGTCATGTGGAATTGTGCCAAAAGCCTAACTAAATTCAAGATATACAATATCTACTGCTCCCCCCGGTTCACTAGGCCAGTAACCCTGTCAAAGAAGACAATTAGGTTGGTTTGGCATGATTTGTTTGTGACAAATCCCTGGTAGCTAGTCCTTATAACCCTATTATTCTCTAGGTGCTTACAAACTGATTGTTTAATAATTTGTTCCAGTATATTTATTTCCAAGTGTCCAAGTTAAGCTGCTTGTCCTCTTTGTTTCTCTTTTTAAAGATAGGTACTATGTTTGCCCTTCTCTAGTCCTCTGGGACCTCATTTATCCTCCATAAGTTCTCAAAGGTAATTGCTAATGTTTCTGAGATTACTTCAGTTAGTTCCTTAAGTACCCTCAGATGAATTTGATCTGTCCTTCCCAACTTGAATATATCTAACTTATCTAAATACTCTTTAACCTGTTCTTTCCATATTTTGGTTTGCAGTTATGCCTTTAATATTGCCTTTTTGAGAAACTGCCAGATATCCTGAACTCCGTTATCCCTTAGATTTTCTTCCCATGGGATCTTACCTGCCAGTGTCTAAGTTATTTAGGTCTGCTTTTTTGAAGTCCATTGTCTTTATTGTGCCACTTTCACTTCTTCCTTTCCTTAGAAACATGAAATCCATTATTTCACAACCACTTTCAGCCAAATTGCCTTCTACCTTCAGATGTGCAACTGATTCTTCCATGTTGGTCAGAATCAAGTCTGAAATGGCTGTTCCCCTGGTTATTTTGTCTGCTTTCTGAAACAATACATTCCAAAAACTTATTGGAAATTTTGTGTTTTGCTGTACTACTTTTCCAACAGATGTCTCAATAATTAAGTCCCCCTTTATTACCAGATCTTGTGTTTTGGATATTTCTGCTATTTGTGCTAGAAATGACTCATCTACCACCTCTACTCAATCAGTATAGGTTATGGATTGCAGCAATTATACAATCAAGTCTTATCTTACTTGTTTTTACATTAATTCCTCTCACTTCATCTTTCTTCCAATAGTTCAGCTGTTAACTTAAAGCATACAGTAGATCTTTGCTTTATTCTAAATTTGTGTGAATCATTTCTATATCCTGGGTTTATTTGGTTACCATAGTAATGAAAGAATAGTTGTCTTTTTGCAATTAAAACATTGATTCACACAAACAAAAGGACTGGAGACCACTTAAACTAGATGTATGACAAACTGATAGCTACCTAAGAAGTCAACAGCCTTTACAAAATTACTGAAAAGACTAAAGCTTAATATAAGCAGGCAAAGCATTAAATGATATGCAATTTTAAATTATTATGATAAGAGGCAGACTACTTCTTGACCAAAGAGCAAAATGAGAAGGCATATATGTAAATGCGGGAAATGTCAGCAGTTATGTATTTGACTGATTCAAATGCCCAAATCAAATTCCATATACACAGTGCATATAATTAAGCAAAGTCTATATGCCACTCTGCATAATAAAGTTTTAGGAATGCAGCTAGTCATTATTTCCATCAAATCAGTTTTCCACAGACAAATTTTTCCTTGCAAGAAAAAAATAAAATAGTTACTTATATGCTACAATTATGTCTAAATATGTTCCAAAATTCCAAATAAAAAAAACACAAGAGGTAAAAAAGATCAATAATTTAAAAGGCCCAATCATTTGTGACTATTTGCTTCCTGACTATTTCTACCGCTGAACCTAATCAAAACATGCAACCACATTTTTTTCTGGCCTATCACTTTTGTACATGCCCAGTTGAAAATCTGGTTTCATATGGCCAATTTCAATCTGTAGCAATGTATTTAAACTCAGTTATAAACACTGAGAATACTGATTTTTAACAGGAATGCTAATAGACCCTTACTAAAGCGGTGTAAGTGATCACCACTGTAAAGCCTTTCTTTAAAGTGAATATAGTATATTCTTCAGATGAGCATTGAGATGAAAATGATTATAACATTTATTATTTGAAACCATAACATACTGTATGTTATTAGCTTTCTCTTTGGATGCACAACTCCATTCTGTCAACACAAATACTAAATTAGAAAAAAGAAAAAATGTCAGTCCTTTTTGATTTAATTTAATTTTCACAATTAACTCTTATCTCCATAAACCTGCATGTACATATGTACTGTTTTACCTACAGAGTCAACTAAGCTTAATGTTCTACAAAAGAAAGAATTTGTTTTGATCAACAATTATTACTTAAAAATTAAAAGCAAACACTCAGAACAAAGGGGGCAGGGCTTATCAGCCAACAAAATGAGACAGTTCAGCGTGGAGTTCAGCTTTGTCAGTGGGTGTGTTTCCAGTTTTCTGTTTGTTTTTTGGAACAGTTAAGTCTGAAAAGAGGATCAAGGAGAACTCTAGCCCTACCATGGTGCTTCTTTAACAGGATGGACTAAACCAGAGAAGCCTAGATGCTACCAGTTGATTTTTAAGAGGAAGGAGAGGAGGAACCAAGTAACTTGAGACCCTACATTTTTCAAAGAAGGAAAAATGGAGGCAAAGGGCAGGGCAGAGGTTGGGCCACGACTATTTTCATAGGTTGGGAGCAGGAAGAGGAGCAAAGCACAAAGCCAGAGCTCTTTTAAGAGGAGTGGGGAGATAAGGTACAGTTGGGGAGCCTTCTGTGCATCAGGGACAGCAACAAAGGAGATGGGGCCCAATATAAATTTGCTTATTGGGTGCATGGGGCCAATTAAGTTATTTAAGGAAGAGGAAAGACATCTGAAAGTTTCAAAGAATGACTTAAAAATGGGAGGAATAGGGGCAGCAAACTGGTTCATGTAAACTCCAGGACAGAGAATGATACCAAGTAATGAAAAAAGAAGAATGTTAACTCAGAAGTTTAAGATGTGTTCATTATATCTGTGTAGCACCATGAATTTTTTCTATTATAATATAATTTCAGTTCATAATAAAGGTTTGAAGATTAGTTTTTTTAGGATGTGTGTAAAGATATCAATATTTCATTCACATTGCAAGTTCTGATTCACAGTTATTGTTATTCATATCAGCAGTTTTAATTCATTAAGGCTTGGACTGATTATAAAAATTCTCTGAAGTGAATAACTATGATGAAGCCTATTAACTTACTGCAATTAACAAATGACAACCAGGATACAAATACTACCTCTTTGTGTTTAAAATAAACCTTCAGCTATTTGGAGTGACCCTTAGTGTGCTTCAGAGCGTTGAAAGAAAAGGAGTACTTGTGGCACCTTAGAGACTAACCAATTTATTTGAGCATGAGCTTTCGTGAGCTACAGCTCACTTCATCGGATCCGATGAAGTGAGCTGTAGCTCACGAAAGCTCATGCTCAAATAAATTGGTTAGTCTCTAAGGTGCCACAAGTACTCCTTTTCTTTTTGCGAATACAGACTAACACGGCTGTTACTCTGAAACCTGTCAGAGCGTTGAGTTAGTGACTTTTCAGAGGGACAAGAAAGTTGTCAGATGGCACCAGATTTTATATGTAAAAAGGCAATTTCTTTTTTAAATACTTATGTGCAAATCTTGCCTGTGCCTCCATAGCTTCAGTCCTTTTTGGCAGCTGCACTAATGTGCAAAAGGGAGGGAAGACAAAATATAGGAGTAGAGTCAAGGATCTTTCTTAGAATCACAGAACCATAGGGTTAAAAGTGACGGCAAGGGTCATCTAGTCTAACCCCCTGCCAAGATGAAGGATTTGTTGTGTCTAAACCATCAAAGACAGATTGCTATCGAGCCTCTTTTGGAAAACCTCCAGTGAAAGAGCTTCCACAACCTCCCTAGGCAGTCTGTTCCATTGTCCAACTGTTCTTACAGTTAGGAAGTTTTTCCTGAAATTTAATCTAAATCTGCTATGCTGTTGTTTGAACCGATTGCCTCTTGCCCTGCCCTCTGTGGTGAGAGAGAATAACTTTTCTCCATCTTTTTTATGGCAGCCTTTCCAGCATTTGAAGACTGCTATAATCTCCCCTCTTAATCTCCTCTTTCCAAATTAAACATGGACCAGTTCCTTCAGCCTTTGCTCATTTGGCTTGCATTCCATCCCTTTGATCATCTTGGTCGCTCGCCTCTGGATCCTTTCCTGTTTCTCTACATCTTTTCTATACATGGGTGACCAAAAATGGACACAATATTCCTATTGAGGCCAAACCAGAGCCAAGTAGACCGGTACTATCGCCTCCCATGGTGATTTGCATGCTATGCCTCTGTTAGTGCAACCCAAAATTGCATTTGCTTTTTTTTTTTTTTTTTTTTTTTTTTTGGCAACAGCATTGCATTGCTGACTCAGGTTGAGGTTGTGATCCACCACAACTCTCAGAACCTTCTCAGCAGTGCTGCTGCCAAGCTAGTTATCCGCCATTCTTTATCTGTGCATTTGGTTTTTCTTCCTTAAGTGTAGCACCTTTGTCTTTGTTAAATTTCATTTGTTGCCTACAGCCCATTTCTCCAAGTTATCAAGATCCCTTTGAGTTTTGGCTCGATCTTCCAAAGTGTTGGCAATTCCCCCTAGCCTTGTCTCATCCGTGAATTTGATCAGTATGCTTTCTATTCCTACATCCAGTTCATTAATAAAGCTGTTAAACAACACCGGACCCAGAAAAGATCCCTATGGAACTCCGCTTGAGACCTCCCTCCAACCGGACATCATTCCATTAATCAGAGACCTCTACCAACTAAGCTAATGGAGTAACTAATAGCAATAATATGTTATCTTCCTCTATGTCAACTAGTCATTACTGAGGGAATGACACACACTTAGTCACCAGGTTAAAGTACCTTGCTGAACTGGGGCAAATATCTGCAAGGGGATAGGTTTGGAAAGTAAAGTTTACATACACTTGATAAAAGATGTTAGCACGTTTAATGTTTCAGGAGAAAAATTCTCACTGACTTTTTATTCAGAAGAGTATTTTATTTTACTAAGACTATTTATGTACTATATATAGATGGTCTCAGTGTATTAGGATTGTTATCTATTTGCAAATAGTCTTTTGAATGCTGATGTTTAAGGCCAATTTGAAATCTAGCCAATTTCTAAGATTAAGTTAAGAGCAGTTTCAGGTATACTCCTGTTTCATATTCTCCTCCTCCTCATTATTTGTTGTTCTATAATGTTTTCCTATTATTTAAGAAATGCCTCTCTTTCTCCTCTCTGTGTACGAAACCCACAAACAAAAGGGGAAACTGGGTATATATCAAATGCTGTCCAAATGCAAATAAACAATGTTTTTCTCTAATTCCTTTCAGTTAGAAGTATTCATTATAAGAATAGCAAGCAGCACATTTTAAACAGTAGTACAATATTAAAGTTTGACTTTAATGGTTTGGTTTAATGGTTTGCCTTTCATGAACTCTTCATTTTTATTACCTTTGTTCTTACAGGGAAAAGATGACATGATTGTTTCTCCTGACTCTAACATACAGCTGGAACTGCAGAGAGATGAGAGTGTACCTAAAGTACCACCAACCAAAGATACAGGTAAGTTATAGAAGTGTTACAATATTAAGCTTTCTAAAAGAAAATATTTCACATTAAAAAAAATAAGAGTTTAGTGAAGGAAAACTGCATATAGCACTCATCTTTTCATTCATAAACAAGGTTTTCATGAGCTCAGTGGGATTTCTGCTAACTCCAGTGTGGAAATTTTAAAGAAGCTCCAGATACATTCTGAATACATGCAGCCCAGTTTATCTGATGCTCCTACCACATCCTCTAGGCAAACACACATATTGAATGGTCAAATGGAAGCATAATAAAGCTAACAATATGAACTAGACAATCAGGCAAAAATAAGGTAACTAATTCGTGTTGAAGTGAAACGTGCTCACTGCAGCTTGTATGAGGTGAGTCTTTTGCTGGCTGGCCAGACATAAAGAGATATTACCCTTTAAGGGCTCTCTCTCAACAACAGGTGAGGGGAACAGGGACAGGTCAGTGGAGGGGTCACTGCCCTTTCTGCAGAGTGGAATGTAAGGAGGGTGTTTAGAACCCACACACCCACAGAGAAGCTGTCTTTAACCTGGATCAGGCTGGCAGCTCCCACTCACCCACCCATAACATTTGCAAAATAATTGGATTTCTATACGGCTGGCTGTAGGCATTACTGTAGTCGCCCTTTTTCTTGGTGAGCTGGAAAGGTATTTTTCCCTCACCACCAGATTGTCCAAGACAGGGTGGGGTGTTTTTTTTGCCTTCCTCGCAGTAGGTCTGGGACCCAGTAAGGTGTGTGTGTTTGAGTTTGGGGGTGGGGATTAGGTTATAATGTCACAACTTCATAAGTAATAATTGTGCCAGATATCCAGCGTAGATAACTGTTATGGAACAGATACAGTTATCAGATAAAACGGACTGGCAAAGGATTTGAAAGAAAGGATCCCTTAAGGACCTGTGTAAGAGGGAGTGTTGGGACACCTACATCTGGAACAGCAGGTAGCCAATACCTCTCCTTTTCTAGCCCCACAACAGGATGGTTGGGACCAGATTGTGGATTATGTGGAAGTGATTAAGGAAATAATCATGACCTGAATTATACAATTTATTGCAGAGTTCTTTCAGCTATCTTCAGTGAATAAAATTGCAGTCTAATTACACCACATCCATTTACTGCTGTCTATTTTATGGCATGGCTAGACAATGGGTGAAGTGAAAAAGTAGAGAGACTTCTATGGAGAGCTATCTGCTCTCAGCACTTCAACTTCAGAGAGGAGCAGACTATGTCTGTACTGTAGCTAGACAGAGCTTAACTTGACAGAGTTTATACGTTACAATCAATACCCTGAAATGCATCCAGAAATTAAGTAGAATCCAAATTAATTGGGCACAACACACTCCACAAAAGGATCACGGTTAAGGTTTCCGCAGCTACATTCTCCATTAGCTCAAGTTTCCCAGTAGTTTTCAAGTGTATCCCCACAAATAGCTTTTCTGTAATTAACCATGATGTGATCCACATGTGAAAGGAAAAAATAAATAAAATAAAAAATAATAAAAACCCCACCTCCCAAAAAACACAAATAACCCCGCCCCCATGTCCTTGCCAAAAATAAAATAAATTAAATGAACCACTCTTGGGTACGACTTCTATCTAGAAATCCAGGATCAAACAATGATTTAACAAGACCCTCAAGTTGCAAATCTATAAAAATCTTTTAATCAAGGAATAATTATAGCCTCCACCATCTATTGACATTTCCCTAGCCAACCAACATTCTCTGAAATGAATCATCTGCCAATTAGTTCTCATCCAACAGTGAGCAAAGCTAGGAGTGCACCCTCCAACTCCAATGAAAGAGTCATGCACGGCTTCTCCAACCACTACACTATTTCCTGTATTCACATACAAAATGAGCAAAAGGAGTCTAAGGGTAGAGATCTGAAATCACAGTAAAAGACTGAATGCAAGGCTAATGAATGGGGTCCAGTATTAACCTCAGGAACCTTTCAATGGAAAGAAATAACTGAAGACTTACCAATTCTCAGCTTGCCCATACCTACCAGCCATTTCATCAGGACTTCATTAGTTATGAGTATCAAAAACTGCCAATTGATCTAGAAGGAACTTCTTTGTTAGGTGGACAGCAAAAAGACAAGTACCACCTATGCACCAGATCCAGATATATGTAGAAGATGACTAAAAGTTTCAATACCACAAAGAGTTAGAGATTAGAACAAACAAAAGTTGTAGCACAATTGAATTCAAAGCTGCAACATTAACTTTGAGGCAAGGCCTGAATATTCCATGATTTCATGAATGTGCAATTTGCCTTAGCATCCTTTGCTACAGAATTGTGCTCGAGAATCCAAATATTCTCCTGTTCTTATACATGTCTCTTTCCAGCCTTGAAAACAGGAAACTAGAAATTGATAGTTTTCATCCTGAGAATATCTGAAACGAAAGGTCAAAGGCACAAACTGCCCCATTATAGCAAATGAGTTTTCTGAAGCCTAAAGCTAAAGTCAACGTCAACATTAAGTATTTCACTGCTAATTAATTTAGCAGACACAACCGGTAAATGGACATTTCCCTCATTTCCCAAAATGTCTCCCAATGAGCCAAAAGCGCCAAGTATTTCCCTACTCAACAAAATCTTCAACTTTACCTATACAAACTTCTAAAATGCAGTTATGTTAATATAAAAATCTTTGGCACAATGTAAATTAAAACAGCAGTGACAATGTAAATACAATTAATAAAGTCCTAGGATATTAAATTCACTTTTTTCATTTAATAAATTAATTCATTACCTATATTTTTCTATGTAAATCAAACTGGCCAGCAATTTCTAATCTGCCACAGGATCCAAGACTCTTGAAGTATTTATGTACAGCTTGTACAGAGCACATAGGCCATGCTCATAAGATGTAAGGTGATTTATGGTCTCACTCTTTGACTGGTTCACATGGAAGCTTTTGCTTTTCTAAGATTTTTTTTTCTAACATAAGTTCAACTTTGAAAGCAATCATTTTTAAGGAAGGCGAGTGACATTACAATCAATTATACTGAATGCATACACATCTGTAATGATTGCAAACCAATTCAATAACATAGCTGAGTAACTCTGATAAATGGTGCTTCAGGAACAGATTAGAAAAAGGAAGCTAGAATGTGTAAGTAGAAAAGTGCAATTCTCAATACAAGGAATGTTTTTTCTAACAGAAAGGATTTGATGACCATGAGATCTTTTTTGACCATACTACCTTGAGAACAAATATATAAAATCCTGAAAGACGATAAACCTTAACTCAGTGAAATTCTATGTTTTGTCTTAAAGATTGTCAATCTTTTAGCTTTCTACTGATACAAGAAAATCAAATTCTTTGTTTGCAGATTTGGCCACTTGTCTGCTGTGTGTGTGTTTAAGTGGATCGGTATACTGTGAAGAAATTGATATTGTTGCTATTCCCCCTCTGCCAAAGGAAACATCCTACCTTTATGCACGATTCAACAAAATAAAGAGAGTGGCAGTCTCAGATTTTGCTGATATTCGTAAGTATATTTAGACTTTTTGATTAGGTGATATGTGCTTGTAGTTTAAAGTTAAATTCTTCCTTGCATATGGAATGGGGGGAGGGTGTCAATACCAAAACAAGATACATTTCATATTCATTGTTGAACTCCATCATTGCATTAATATGTATTATATATAACACACTACGATTAGAAAAGAATTGTAAAAGCAAATCTGAAAACCTAGCTAAGCCTAACCTATGGCTGGCGGGGGAGCGAGGGGAACATAGTTGTATGTATAAGACAAAGCTCCCAGTCCAGATAATATCAGGATGTCTGGTTACCCTAATTCACAAATACCATGAACCACATACTTCAGAGTAACAGCCGAGTTAGTCTGCATCCGATGAAGTGAGCTGTAGCTCACGAAAGCTTATGCTCAAATAAATTGGTTAGTCTCTAAGGTGCCACAAGTACTCCTTTTCTTTTTATGAACCACATAAGTAGTGTTGTGTCTCAATCTGGACTGTCTTAAAGGAACCAGAAAGTATCATGAGGAATTCAGAGAGGCAAAGAAAATATACACTTTTATTAGTTTAAACCTTTTTCTGTGCTGATTGCCCCGCTCTCCCTAACTAATTAGTAGGGACATACAGTAGAGAAACCTGGTCTTAACTAAAGTTAAGCATGTCACCGTTAATGCAATGCTAAGTGTTTAAATTAAATACCAAGCTCTCAAAAGTAAAGAAATTCTACAAGTTAAGATTTCTCTTACACTGTCAAGTCAATCTCTTTGTTCATATGCAGTATTATCTATTCTCCTCTTTGTTGAAAGTGACTTTAAAAGCATTTGTCTTAAGAACTGGGCTTGCTCCTTTTTGTGATTCTTTTGGAAATGTGAAGAAGGCCTGGAAAGTTTATTTTATTTAATTTTTTTATGCTTATCTTTTACCGTAGAAATTCAAGTATGTTCTTGGCTGAAAGACATAATGACTATATAACTTAGGTGACACTACTAAGGCCAACAGTGTAGAGAGAAAAGAGAGGGGATTTTGTCAGACTTTAAAGACCGCTTTTGTTTCTACTTACCTATTTAACTTCAATGACTAATTAACATTTGGAAGGACATCTTTGTTGAAAATTCACATGCCTTTTTACTTATATTCACCCTATCAGGGGATAGAATAAACCTCTTGGAATCTGTGTGTTCAATTAAAGTGAACATACACATCAAGGGGACTGAATTAACGTTACACAGGCAGCTACTATTATGGCATTTCCAAATTTTGAGTGTTTAACTTGGCAACCTTATTCTTCTTCTAACAGTTTTCTTCAACGTAATTTCCTTATTTTTTAAAACAACAAACAGAAAAAACAGAAACTACATCAAATGGCACCCTCCTGACCCCCCACATAGGTGGTCATCTGGAACAGGACCCTTAGATCCACAACACAGACCTCTATCACTTGAGATAACAAGTAACCAATAACAGTAGTAGGCTTTTATTCTCTGTGTGGATCAGCCACTAAATTGTTAGCCTCTTTACAAACCTTGAGTGAATATGTGTGAACTGAGAGTTTTTCAGATGCTCATATCTTGACCACATTTGGGTGGATTTCCACAGGGACAGGAGGCACATCCCTAAAACCCGGGCAACTTCTGTGGCAAATATTAAGTTCTCCTCTAAAGGATGGAGGCACTAGAGCAGGGGTTCTCAAACTGGGGGTCAGGACCCCTCAGGGGGTTGCAAGGTTATTACATGGGGGGGTCACAAGCTGTCAGCCTCCAACCCAAACCCCACTTTGCATCCAGCATTTATAATGGTGTTAAATATATAAAAAAGTGTTTTTAATTTATGAGGGGGAGTCACACTCAGAGGCTTCCTATGTGAACAGGATCACCAGTACAAAAGTTTGAGAACTACTGCACTAGAGCTTCTCAATGAAATGGTTAGATGTACATAATTTTAACTGGGCAAAACTACTTATTTTTCCATAGCCTGGCTCTTGGCAGTGGCTGAACTGTTTGTTTTGTGTTTTTCAGCCTAAGGCATTTGTGGAGAATTTTAGCCCAAACAATTAAAGTTTGAGAAAGTTATAAGAAACTGAAAACAGGGACTTATGACGCAAAGGATTAGGCAATCATATTTATAAGCATTTCTACCAGAGCCACTTATAATAGGAGTATATTATGCTTTACTGCATTTTACATACCATGAAAAATAAATTTTTTTTGTTTCCTTTATATAAAGCTACGTTAAGAAGAATTAATTTAAGTGGAAATAGGATAGAAGAAATTGAAGATGGTGCCTTTTCAAAGCTTCTGTTATTAGAAGAACTTTCACTTGCTGACAATAAACTGATAAGACTTCCAATTCTGCCCCCCAAACTAATTACATTTAATGCAAACTACAACAGAATTAAGAGTAGAGGTATCAGAGCAAATGCTTTCAAGGTAAGTAACAGAGGTTATAAAAATTGGAGTAATTTACATAAACTTAGATAAATAACCATTATCATAGATGTAGTATTTGTTAAATATTTGTAAACTTTACTGTAAGACTCTGAGCACAGGTATAGGAGGTTTTTCAGATTTTTAAAACAGTATGCTTTTTATTTAAGGTATATGGAACAACAGCAATGCTCTGCTAATTATGCAAACATTAGTTTCATTTTAAGTCCAATTTTGCCCCTCCTCACTTCTAAAATCAACATAAAAAAAAGTACATTTGGCCTCCAAATTGGTAGGTCAGATCAGGGGCCAAGGCAGAATTTCAATTTTTTTTTTAACACACTAGGAAGTGAATTGGACAGGAGCTCCTGAAATAAGACACTCTTAAAAGAGTTTTTATCCTAAAAGATTTGAGGAGGACCAACAACCTCTCCAAGCCTTGTGATACTTCCAGAGGAAATGTCCTTCCTGAAGACCTCAGATCTACAGAGGAGGAAAATGACACCCTGGTCTCCCACAGCTACCTGTGTTCTTATTCAGTACCTCCCTCCTCCAGCATTATAGATGTGAGTTCTGTAAGAAGAGGGCTTTGGAAGAAAATCTGATTATCTGCAAGAGAGAACAATTTTCCCCAACCCACATGACTCAGGAGGCCTGTTAAATCTTAAATGAGGTTCCATTGGTTCACCCCAGGCCTGAATAGCTTATTTTGGTTTGTCTGGGACTAAGAAAACTACTAATGCTGGGAATTCTGAGGATCTGAGGACTATCCTAAGAGTCTGTGAAATGCAGGTAGGAGAAGTGAGAACATGGAGCTAAGCATCTTCAGGTTTACTAACAATTCCAATAAGGCTCTTAGTGAAAAATACTTGTAGCCTTAATTTCACCTTAAAGTTTTTTTATGGAAATAGTTCTGCAGCTATGGAGAGCTATTACATTGTTACATAATAAGCTGTGATTACGTAACTAAACTCAACAGGGCTTGATTTGGTTCTAATTGTGAATTTGTATGTCAGGTTGTTGGCACAGCAACCCAGAAAAACTTGTTGATATATGGCAAAAAGAGATTACTCAAAATAGAAGAGTCAGTGAAAGCACCATGACACCGGCTCACCCCAGTAATGATCCAAAATTCTTCACTGCAAGAAGGACATAGCCCACTTTGGTATTCAGCTACAAGTATGGTTCTGGAAAGTGGGGGAAAACATTAACAGAGCAACAACCAACAATAATAAAAAATCATTACAGTCACAACGTGAAGCAATATTAATTGGTTTAATTCCCAAGAAAGGTTAATACTAGAGGATATTTTAGTCACAGCCACATTCAAACACTCTTAAATAAAGCTATGGCATTAAAGCTTGAAATTTAATAGAACTTGTTTTATTAAACTTTTCAATCTCTCAAAAATGTAACAAATCCTGTTCAAGCAATTTCTTAGTATGTTACAGCAGTGGTCCTCAACCACGGGTACACGTACCCCGGGGGTACACAGAGGTCTTCCAGGTGGTACATATACTCATCTAGATATTTGCCTAGTTTTACAACAGGCTACATAGAAAGCACTAGCTAAGCAAGTACAAACTAAAATTTCATACAGACAATGACTTGTTTATACTGCTCTACATACTATACACTGAAATGTAAGTACAATATTTATATTCAAATTGACTTATTTTATAGTTCTATGGTACAATTGAGAAAGTAAGCAATTTTTCAGTAATAGTTTGCTGTGACACTTGTATTTTTATGTCTGATTTTGTTAGCAAGTAGTTTTGAAGTGAGGTGTACCTTGGGTACACAAGACAAATAAGACTCCTGAAAGGGGTACAGTGGTCTGGAAAGTTAAGACCACTGTGTTAGCGTATTACATACAGTACTTCCAACAAAAGAACATTCATACGGGATGTCTTTATGGACATATAATTAGCCAAGGTATGTATTCAGAAGAAAAATGCTGATACCTATTGTTAGACAGGCATGTGAGGTGGGTGGATTCCCTGGCTCTGCCCCTTCTGCCCCCCCCCCCCCCACAGTTGGAGCCCCCCCCGCTTCCCCCGCACCCAGAACCCTGCGCTACCCCCGGTCGGAGGAGCTCAAGGCCAGCCGAAGTCCTGAGCTTCCCCCCGCCTGCCCGCTACTCCTTCCCTCCCCATACCCAAAGCTGCCCCAGGGAAAAGCGTCTCATCCGGAAGAAGCTTTTGATATGCCCCATGCAGGATCCAGGGCGGTATGTGCTACTCAGCTTCCTGGGTTCAGCAGTAATCTCTCTGGAGTCGGGAGAGATTATCGATGAACCCAGGAAGCTGAATACCACATACTGCCTCCTCAGCCATCCCGGAACCTGCACGGGGCATAATATAGCAAAAACTTCTCCTGCCAAACCCCACAACCGGGGGTCCAGCAGCAGCACCAGGGTGGCTGAGTCTCTCCTGGCCTTTTATACCTGCTGCCCATGTAGACAGGCACAGGAGGGACTGAACTACTGACAGTGTAATCAAGGAAAATCAACACTAATTTTTTTTTCTCCTCTTTTCTACAGAAACAGACCAATTTGTCATATCTCTATCTCGCACATAATACACTGGAATCTGTACCTCTTAACTTACCAGAGAGTCTGCGTGTTCTGCACCTTCAGGTCTCAAAGTATTTTTTTGATATTGTAGGGCACAGATAATGATTTAGCTAAAATAAGACCACTCTTGCTTTCTTTCATTATTTGTTTTCAATTTGGCTCACACTGTTGTGTTACCATCGTCCAAAAACATTCCATTGAAAACTAAACATTAGTACAGACATGCACCTAACTATACTTAGCACCACAGCACATGTGCTCATCCTATCTCTGAAACATTAAAAAAGCAATAAAGTAGTTGAGACTTCAAATAATTCTTCAGAATAAAGTAAAATAGAAGGTCTCCTAGCCACAAAAGTTGTTTGGTGGCTGATTGTAACTGCAACACTGGAATTTGTCACTACTTTGTCTATAAACACTGTTGATTTCTCTATTTCAAGGGCAGTCCCCGGCCACAATGAGCAATAGAATAACCCTTTGTCAACAAAATGTACTGGATTTCAGTACCAATGTAAAATTACTCCTTAATAACTGCACCCATAATATAAACCCTTTAGAAGACTTAAAAACAAACAAACTTAAGATTCAAACTCAAAAACAATAAAATAAAAAACCAAGAAAAGGAGAGACAATTAATTATTGGTAAGATTCAGATACTTTCATCTAGGTTTTGATGCTGAAACATTTTCAAACTATCCTTGTTTTGTTTTGCAGTTTAACAACATAACCTCAGTCACAGATGACACGTTCTGCAAATCCAACAACACACGTTATATCCGTTCGCGTATGGATGAGATAAGAATGGAAGGCAACCCAGTCATCTTGGCAAAGCATCCTAATGCTTTCTCTTGCTTGAAAACACTGCCTGTAGGAACATATTAACAACCACTATCTATTAATTATACATGCTAAAAACTTAAGTATGGTAACATATGATCATTCCTGTTCCTTTTTTAAATGACTATCCTTTCCCTTGCTAATTATGTTTTTCTATATACCTAATGAACTTTTAATCACGTTAAAAATGTGGTTCTAGTCTGAAAAGTCACCGTGTAAAAACAGCATCTGCTCACTTGACAGACCCAATACCACTTGTACTTTCAGATTCATGTAGGTTTATGACAGTGTCAAAAGTAGGGGCTTAAACCTGCAACACTTACTTCTGCAAGTATCCTTTACTCATAGATATCATTCCTTTGACTTCAGTGGTTTAATTGCAATACTCATATGAATAAGGATTGCAGGATCAGGCTTTAAGTTTGAACTACTATATTCATACTAACACTGCAAAGCAAACACAGCTGTGAGAATGTTATTCTGGCTTGCACATCAGCAGAATTGTTAATTAAGTTCCAAGAGACAGCCACCCGCGGCACCTCAATTGCACGTTGGAGGCAATGGGGTTGCACTGGTGTAACTACAACCAGAATCTGGCTCAAAGCATTTTAATTACTGATTAAAATCCATGACCTGTAAAAAGCACAGATTCACTCTAATTCTTTGTCTTGATCAGGAAAACCACTGAGTTTAGATCAGGCTTCGAGCAGGTGAACTTTGTTTTTCCTTTTGGTAAACCAAGAAAGTTTCAACTGGAACTCACTAAGAAAAAATAAAGATGGACTTGTACAATGTCACTTTTTAGAATAGAAGCCATAGTTCAATTACTGGAAAAATGTAAAAAAGAGACACAGAAAAGAATAAAATGCAAAGTTGGTTCTATCTTAAACTGTAAAACAGTATAAAAACCTAATACAATTATATTACCAACATGGTTTTACCCTTTTAGCTTTTTTCAGATACAAGCAATACAAAGGGACATAGTCTCATATTACTGCTAGGGGCTTTTGACTGACAGTTCAGATTAAAATAAAGATAACTACACCCTAAAGATATTGATTCTGACTTAACACAAATACACAATTTCAGATTTCTTTTCTTTTTCTGTTTTTGTTTGTTTGTTTGTTTCAATAGGAATTTGCACAGTCCTCATTTGGCCTAGCAGCTTCATAAATACAAATGTACAAAAAAACCTAATCACTAATACTAGACTTATTTTTCCTGGACAAGTGATATATAAAAGGAGCTTGCTGAAATACGAAAAGTTCTCAACTTTATAACTATACAAATAATAAAATAGTAGCTATTTAAATTTCAAATACATAATGGTATTTCACTTTGGAATCACTGTTTTTCCTTAGTAATACGAAGTCAGTTTACAGTAACAACTTTTTTTTAATCTCCAACCTAAGTAAACAATAATATGACAGTGCTTGCATTATGGGCTATTATAACCTGCTCAACTAATATAGTTGAATTGAATATTGTTATGTGCTCATTAAAAGCCTGAGGTACTGTTGCTATGCACCTATGAAAATTGAAACCTAATAGGCTTTTTAGTGGTGTCAAAATCAAAAATTGTTTGGCTGGTTTTAATTTTCTTGGAGAAGAAAGTGATTAAAAAATAAAAATAAGCCAGAAGATACTTTTAATCTTGAATCCATAATTAAGAAAAATCACAATCACACTTGCACCAGTATTGTTTCATTTTTATTTCTTTTAAATCCCCTAACATTTTGAAAACTAAATCTATCACTCTTGTTGGGGTTGATGAATTAACTAGCAGCTAGAACACTTGATTTTCATTTTCCATTTAAAAAAAATTACTCCGAGTCATGAAACTCATATGCTTTAAAGTTTTTAATAAAACATAAAAGAAAAACAGCCATCCCACAGCAGCCACGATTATATTCCAAGTCCAAGCCAAGCTGATGCTAAAAGGAAAAAAGAAAAACATTTCTTTGTCCTAGTAGTGGCCAATGTATAACAATAGCCAGTATAAGAGTAATAATATTGTATATGTAGCAGGCCCGTATATCTTGATCTCATTCCAAACCTTGATTAGTTGAGAAAGCTCTTTCCATACATAAATAGGACCAAATAACAATGATTAAAGTTGGTTTAGGATTGCTTTCCTATGAGAAAATAGGTTTTTATACATATTAGAAAATCTGGGGAACAATCTCTATGAGATTACAACATTCTTATGTTAAGTTAAATTTTGGAACTGTAATGTTTGACAGTGTCACTTTAAAACAACTGCATCTGCATTTTTATGTTATTCATTTATTCACATGCTATAAACTCACTGGGAAGCCAACCAAGTACACTGCTCTTTACTTTCTTGTGATAATTATTGATTGCTTGCTTTAAAATCAGACACTGACTACATAACTATCATTGCATTGTCAGTTTAATATTTTACTGCAATCATCAGTTCTTATATCACTTAGTTTTAAATACAGTCCTATCAACTACATAACATCCATGTATAGTATACATTTTATGTGTACAAAATTCAAACAAGCTTGATCTTCCAGTCTAATAATATGAAATTATTATGGCTCTTAAACAGAAAATTCTATAAATGAGCAACTAACAAAAACCACCTGTGACTGCTTCAAACTCCAAAGGAAATATTTGTATGGAGACTATCACATATTTGCGGCATTTACTAAAAACAAACTGGTTACTTGTGGCAACCCAAGCAGCTGACTGTTCCGAATTCCTTATCAGACATTTGAAACAAATAAAAAACTGCCCTCCAAACCACTGTTTTAATGTCTCCCAATTACTAATATGTTATTGCCCTCCAGCAAATCATCAAAACAAAAACCTCATCTTCAGAGTGGTTCCTCATACGACAATAAAACACACCATAAGCAACACTATCATTATTTCCAAATGTGAACCTATAACAAAAGGCTTCAGTGTGATACTGTGCAAAGTCATTTGGTCATTACATGCGTACAAAATCTAATACAACAGACAAAATGGTGATGCTCTATCTAGGCCCATAGATTAAGACGTCTATTGTAAACTGAATATCCATCTTTATTTTTAGTGTAGGTGTATCCTTTTTTATTTTCAGTATGAACAGTACTATTTTAACCACTGCTTGCCCACCCTTTTGTGCATTAATAATAAAGCAAAAAAATATACCTTAGCAGGCAAGTTATCATTTTTTCTGCTGATTGTTTGTCATGCCTTTGAACTGCTTGCTGTCTCTCCTATATCAGAAAACATCCCTTATACGTCTGGTAAAATTATCACTATGTTGTCAAGAACAAGTGGTCCTCTAAGTCTCTTAACAGGTCTATACTCATTAATCATGCTTGGTAAAGTTAAAAGGGTCCCCCAAAAGTATGTTTTTCTTAATCCTCTTCTAATAATTTTTTTCATAGAAAGGAAAGTAACTTTAGAATCATTACATTTGTCATACTGATGGACAAAGAGTGTTCCATTTGTTGTCTTTACTACTTATTAGTTAACATTAATATTGTGCATCATAAACTCCAAGAATTGAAGCAAGAAAATCTTTTCTGTTCTTTATTTTCCAAGATGTTCATTAATAAAGTCTTTTGCATGTAATATTCAGGGACTTAGAGAAGTGAAAATGGCTTTCAAAAGGATTAAGATCTGAGGTAGTATCTTAGTGAGATGTCAGGGTTTTAATATGTATATTTACCAGACTTCTAAATGAACCATATGCCTAAATATGAAAACTACAAAACCTTTTTAATGAATACATTTTTGGTCAAAAAAAAGTATTTCTTCATATTCTGCTAATTCATTTGAACAAAATGGGTCAAATTAATCTGTGATGTAACTCTACTGAAGTCAATGATTTATACCAGATATGAAATTGGCTTATTAGGTCTGTCTTACCAGTTTCTCTTAATTATCCATTTTAAAACTAATCTTTAATGAAAATTTCTTTCAAGCAGAATTGTATGTTTTGGAAAAATATAAGGGTTAATTCACAAGGAAATTAATAATTATTTTGAAAGCTAGCTCCAAAAAGAATTGTAGGACCAATATTTCCATATGAACTTTGGATTTTTCATACAAGAGGCATACTTTTTTTGTGTCTTTCTAGGCATAATGGAAAAAAAAATCTTACTTTCAGATGACAATATTTTCAATAGCTCAAAAAACTTTTTGTGTAAAGGGCCACAATCAACTTATGTCATAACGCTTAACATTAAAAAAATTGCAAATTAACAAAAAAACAAAAACAAAACACACAAAAAAATTGTGTTCTCTTTGTGTTTGACAGCACTTTGTCAATAGTTAGTTTCACTATTTCCATGCATAAACATTTAGTAAAGACATAATTGCTTATGAGAAGTCCCTTAAAATATCAGTGTAACAGAAATAGACGGGAAAAAAAGCAAGTTACATTGTGCAAGGTCCTTTGTCAGATAACAGAATTGTTAAAGGAAATTTTAAAATACATCAAGTTGACAGTATCTCTTTAAATGTTAAGTTTTAAGCTTTAAAAATGATCAACTTAAAATAAGAATGCATGTAGCTCTATCATTATTCAGTTACAAAACATGGGAAGAGAAAAAGATCACTTTTGCTGGTGTTTTTAAAAGAGTTGTTTCTTAAAACAAGCATAATAAGTTGCAATTATTTTCAAGCCTGCCCCCTTTTTAACTTCAAAATGGATTTTAGAATGAGTGACATTTACTGTAGAAAGTTACTATATTCGTGGAGTTTACATACTTAATGGCTGCTATCATGGAATTTACACACATGAACTAAGGACCAATAAAGCATCATTGCAGCTCCTAGCATCAGTGATCCATATGCCTTCATGTCTTCCCCTACTTCCTTCTTTCTGCTTGTTCATATAAGACCCCATTGAGGAACAGGAATAACTGTGTGTACAGTGATACTAGGGATTAGAGCACTTCAGGGTTGCATGATCACTCAGTTGCTAGATCAGCTAGTGATGGTAAAGATTTATTTTTCATATCATAAAAGATATTACTCTTTACCCAGCACATCCTTGCTCCAGGACACAGTTAGGAAATCTCCCTATGCATCAGAAAATAATTGGGTTACAGATCATCTCCATTGTTACATTACAGCTGAAAACAGGAAAGGGTACAGTATTTCATGGTGGACAGTAGATATCTGAGCATGATAAAATTACCTCAACATCACCAGGAGCAAATGGCCCACCATGCTAGTATGTCCAGTATCACTCTTGCACTGTACCTCTGAGCATACCTCGGAAGGGTTCTGCACTAGCTGGAAGAATACTAGCAAGGAACTTCCATGATAATATCAACAGCCTTTACTGTACATAAAATGTTTAACGAGGGAGGATAGATCATATTTTAGCCATGTGTAGTCAGTTAATTCTGAATGAATTTGGAGGTCAGGTTGACATTTGGAGGAAAGTCAATGATTGAAAGCTTTCTACACAACCCTGTTAACAGGAGTTAGAAAGAGCAACAAAAACAAAGGAGTTGAGCATCGCATGAGCAAAAACCTCTATGAATGTACTGGAGGAACAATACAGAACAGTGATGTGAAAGAGTGCGTTTCTTAAAACAAGCATAATAAATTGTAATCATAAAAGAAGATATTAAAGGAGTAAAAATTATGCTAAGTGTAGGAAAAAAGTAATGGTGCACAGCAGATTTTAGGTATTGGATGAACTGAAGTTAATTCAGAGAAAATTACTGTTCAGGAAAGAAAGTCATAAAAAAAAGAGGTGGTAAAACTGATTTAGGGAAGTATTTAAGAAGGTGAGTAATGTACTTTATGTATAATTATTTTTATAGTTTAAAAATTTTACAATGATATCTATTTGTCATCTTGGGGCTAAGAAAAAATGTTGGTAAGTTAGTTAAATGAGTTTGGCATATGCCTACTGTAGTTGAGCATGTTGAAATAAAAAAAACAAGGGAAAAGCACTGTGTGTTCATTCAAATGCCTAGCACACTTATGGACACGAATAAAAAATAAGAAAAATCAATTAGAAATACCTCTAAGAGGGTTCAGGCTATTTTCTAAGTCAAGAAAAAATATTCTCATGGCCTAAAAGCCATCACACAACTTTATTCAATGGCAGAACATCCTTTAAACAGTTGGAAACTTCATCTAAAACCTTACAGTTAAAAAAAATAAAGTAAAATTGTATTACCATGAAAGTTCCATAGCTTGTAAGAAAACTGTACAGGATCACAGTTCACTTTCAGAATTCTGTTCAATGGCACCTCTTTCATAGCAAAGTCATAGTGATTCTTGGATCTTTTAATGAATTTAAGCCCCTACTCTCTCTTGAACCATGTAATATCAAACTAAACTAGTGTTAACCTTACCATACATAACCCCTCCTCAGATACATTCTCCATAAATAAATCTTAATTTGCTATCTCTTCATTTAATGAATACGTTGTTTTTGTTTAGATAAGTTCTTTTCTGTTTGCTTCTTCACGGCATTACAGACAGCTATTTTACTAGTTACCAAACTATGCTATAATTATGTTAATACAACAATAGTATGTACCTTCAAATACAGTACTTAACATTCAGACCTTGAAATTACTGTTGTGACTTTTTGGTTTTTACTATTACTTATACGATATTTTTATTGTCTAAGACCTCTGACAAATAAAAAATATTACAGAAACAAATTGGTTTATATTTTCCTACAGAACTACCCATGTCTTTGAAACCTTAAATTCTCCAGCTGTGAACATGACTACAACATAATTTATCCCGCATTAACAGATAAAAGTGGGATTGACAAAATCTGTAATCATTCTGTCAGAATCTGCAATCTTTCCGCTGCTTTGCTGAGCTGATTTTTGCCTCAGTATATATGCTTATTCCACTTTCAAGACACATTTTAACATCACCCCCCAGGCTAGTAATCATGCATATATCAACAGTCATGTCATCCCAATACAACTATGTAAAATAAGTTGTAAAACATCCATAAAAATGGGGAAAATTTGACTCAAATATTCCATTTTTTCTTAAATTTTCTGTTGGCTCTTACTATGTTTTTTTCAATACACATGGGCTGAAATCCTCCAGCTTCACCAAGGACCAATGGGAGTTTTCCTGAGCAACAACAGACTGAAGATAGATCATCATTTGAATATCAGCTTCAGGATTAGATTGTGTATAAATGACCACTTCAATTTGTAAGCATGTAAAATACCCTGCCAAAAAAGAGGAAGTCCTTCATCTGTTCTCAAGTTGTGTAGCTATTTCTTTGGAATCTTCTCCTTTCCTGGACTACAGTGAAAGATTCATGTCTGGTACGAAGAGGTTACTCAATTTTTTTTCTTGTATATTTCTTTATTTTATGGTTGGTTGGTTGGTTAAACCTTTATCCCTAATAATGCATTTTATTTAAAAAAAAATTATGCATTTTAGTTAAAAAAAGCCAACAACCACCACCATCAAAAAACTGTAGCATGACATCTTATGCCATTACAGTTGTAATGGATTTACCGGGTAAATCCCATGACATTTTTAATATGAGGTCCACTATTGCCCGGTCACATCTTGTATAAGGCTTTTTTATTTTTATTTCTGGCTGCAAGAGGTAACATTTGAAATTAATGTTTTTTATAAAAAAAATCCAGGGAATAAGTAAATAAATGTTATTGCTTGGCGATGGTATGCTGAATACATATTTTACCAATTTATTTGTTTTTTAAAACTTAGATCACTGTTCTTCCAAGTAAAACTACAGCAGAATGAATGAAACACCACTAAGGAACAAATTATTATTTACATGAAAAATTACACAAAACAATAGCAAGAAGTAAACTAACTGAAGAACACCGTAGTTTAAAGTTAATTGTATTCTCCAATTAAAATTAAGGGACAATTGCTCCCCTGCCTAGATAAAACAGCTCCGAATGGGAACGTTGCCTTCCAGAGATATGAAAAGACTGAGATGCTCAAAATCAAGTTATTGCTCATCACAGTCAAGAAGCAGCGTTTAGATGTGACACAGCCTAAAAAGGTTGCTTTATTTTGACATATTATTTTGCATTAGTTATTCTGAAAAGAAATCTCAGCTGCACTACCTACTCAAAGATTGGCTTATTGTCACCCCTTGAAAACATCAGATGCCCTACATTTTTAAAAACACTGCAGAGATATACAGTATTTCCTATCTCACTGATGTTTTTACAGTCACGCTGCCATCCTGATCCTGATAAAGAGGGTCTACCATTTCTGCACGGAGTATAAATACCACCCCCTCCCCTTCCAGTCAGCAGGAAAGGCAATTCAGTGACCTTCTGACCTGACCCCCAACTGCTTCCTGACCTTCTTGTCCATCCTAATAAACTTCCCCCTTCTCCCCACCTGCTGCAAAAGGGCAACACCCCTTTTCTTCCAGTTAGGGAGAGAAAGACCCACTCACATGAAGTTGCAGTCGGAACAGTATTTTAAATTTCCCTGATGCCTTTACACTTGATTTAATCAGACTGCAATTTGTCTGAAAAAGAATATGGAAAATGCTATGACAAAATCAACTTAAATGACACATTAATAAAGAATTTGCCTTTTGTACATATGGGACACAAAATAGCCAGTAAGTTTATAAATCTTTGGATAATGTTCTTTCTCCTCCAATTGCAAGTTCAATAGTAGTAGTATTAAAAAGTGAGTTCTACTCAAAATTAAGATTGCTTTATTATTCTGAAAAGTGCTATGCAGGGTAATACTTATGTTCAATTTGCCCTTTCATCACAAAACTCTTATTAATATCAACACTTAGGAATCATAAGGAATGAAACATATAGAATGTTTTGTCACACACTACCTTGAAATGTTTGAAGGCGCATTTGCGATGTTCACACCATTCAGCAAAGGACGAAAGGCTTCTGAAAAATAGCAAAAGGTTTCCTTGTTCTTCGACACTGTAGGAAAAAAACCCAAACAATCTATGTAGTGCCTTCAGGCAGTTCTGGTAAAAAGCATCTATGATGAGTATATATAACATGGGTTTTTTCTGCTAAATAATTCATAGCTAAATTCATTACATTTGTTTCTTAAGCCCAGAACTTGCAACAAGTTGCATAATGGAAGAACCTTCCACATACAAGCTGATTTAAGGCAATGGGTATATGTGCACTGGAGGATCGAGATGTTAGTTTTTAAAATTTCTGTAGTACTACTGCTAGTAAGATGTAAACAGAAAATATGGGACTCAAGGAACATACTATCAAAATGAAAGATATAAAAACAAATAAAAAAGAAATGTATATAGTTTTAGCATTACAACATATATTTTAGGTATGGTCATTTTTTATTTAAATATATATTGGTTTTCATATTTCTGAACCCTGACTCCTGCCCTCTGCACCCAGCGTTAGGGGCTTTAAGGATTCAAGAAAGGTCTCTCTCCTCCTGTACTCTCACACACAACTCTGTAAAAACAAAGACTCTTCTATCTTTCTTGGACCACCAGACTACAGTCTTCATGCCCATAGTACATCTGAACAATAATCAAGGAGTCATTAGTTCATTTTCAACACCATGACATTAGTCATGGCGATATCAATGCAACAATTTATTTTCGGCATCAGTATTTTCCAACACTTTTAGAAAATACCACCTTACTTTCTAGCCATATGGACTGATATTGAATCCCAGGACTACTATGATTCTCTCAACTATTAACTGGCCTTTGCACAACTCAGCTGTATCTCTGAGACACAATCAATATCAGCCTCTCAACCTCTGCCTGCATTATGTTCAACTGATCAAGTTAGCCTTGAAATTGGATTTTCAACGGAGAAACAAGACGTTCTATTCATCAAAACATACATTTTAACTTAAAACGGAGATGTTCCTATATTTCTGGAACAGTTATATTAGCCGGAGCCTGTATTTCTTCACATGAAATAATTCCGTTAAATCAATGGAATTTCTGTATGCAAAATAAATATAGGATTGAGCCCCACTATTTTTGTCGTTAATAATTTACATTACGCTAGTGCACAAAGCACTCAAGCATGATTAGGGCCACATTGTGCTGGTTTGAAAAAAAAAGAAGTGACAAGGTTTTATCCCTTATTAAACCCTCAAGAAACCAATGTTTGAATCATTTCCCACAGAACTTTAGGTTTTTGAGTTCACATCTATAATTATATGTTTTTAATAAAACTGCTCAGATTTCTTAATTCCACCAAAAAAAAGAAATTGATGGAATACAGGCCTCACTGAACACAGACAAATGCATAGCTGGAAACCAGTCTGGCTTATGTCTGTGTTACCATTGTTAAAATAGATGTTAAATTGATAATGTGTTTAGATTTGATGAAATACTTGTAGGATGCTGCATGTATTGATCTTACCTAGAACATCTGCAGCCCATGATATAAAGTTTTACAATGGAAACACTCGACATACCTCTATAATTTTGTAAGTCACCAAACAGGAAAGACACATTAATTATTGGTAAGTATTCGTCCTGCACCCAAGAAGGCTTATTGAAATCAAATGAACCATTGTAAAGCATCAAAGGACTAAGACTTTGCTGACGGCCTGTGCACGTGCACGTACGTACACACAAACACACAAAAAGGAAACAGGTGCCACACCTGTTTGAATGCTGTGGGAAAGGGAATAAAAATCCCTGACCGGAAGGAACTTCATCCCTATGCTGCTTGAACTCTAAGGGGCAAAGATTTCTAAGCATAAGTCAGGAGTCCCCAGGTGTTTAGCTTGGGATAGCCCTACAGGAAATACAGAATTTGTTTTATTAGAGAAATTTCTATTATCTTTTATTGTAAATAACTCATGTTTCTTTCTCTTAGTTCAGGGGTGGCCAACCTGTGGCTCCGGAGCCACATGCAGCTCTTCAGAAATTAGTATGTGGCTCCTTGTATAGGCACCGACTCCGGGCTGCAGCTACAGGCATCAACTTTCCAATGTTCCAGGGGGTGCTCACTGTTCAACCCCTGGCTCTGCCACAGGCCCTGCCCCCACTCCACCCCGTCCCGCCCGCAGTGCCCTTGCTCCTCCCACTCCTCCCCCAGAGCCTCCCGCATGCCACGAAACAGCTGATCGGGAAGTGTGGAGCTGCTGGTGGACGGGAGGCACTGGGAGCACAGGGGGAAGGAGAAAAGCTGATGGGGGGCTGCTGACGTATTACTGTGGCTCTTCAGCAATGTACATTGGTAAATTCTGGCTCCTTCTCAGGCTCAGGTTGGCCACCCCATCTTAGTTAATAAATCTTTAGTTAGTTTATTGCAGGATTGGCTACAGGCATTTTCTTGGGTGAGAGACCTGGGATGCAATTGACCTGGGATAAGTGACTGGTCCTTTGGGATTGGGAGTAAACTGAACATTACTGCGATTTTTGGTGTAAGGGACCATCTATCAGAAAGACAAGCTTGCCCGGGTGGAATGATAGACCAGAGTGCCCAGGGAAACTATCTGTGACTCCTTGTTAAGGCAGTTATAGTGCTTTAGGAGTTCACACTTGTTACTTCGTTGGTGAAATCTAATTCTAGAACATACAACCAGTTTGTGCCATGTTCCTGGACAGTCTGGACTGAGGATGGCACTCACACTCGTGAGTCACTCCAGACAGGTTGACACTCTGTACTCTTAGCGTTGATTTTGGATTAAAATTAGTATGGGAAATATGTCTTAGATTAGGCTGTCTGTAACTGTGTGTAACAACCAATAATGGAGCCAGCACGGTGTCTGGTTGGGGCAGAAAACACACCTTACTTTACTTACAGTCCAAAAAATGAGAAAATGCTAATTGCTGTTTGTGGTTCTCTTCAATTTCCTGTACCTTTCAACTTTACCTAGAATGTCTTTCAGACAGAATTAAGCCCACTGAGAACAATCAGTGTAAAACAGCCGTATGAAATTATATATTTTGTTCCAGGGCCTGCAATCTTCTATTAGCAGTAAGCAGAAGTTAAGTAAAAATTTTTGACAATGGAACACAATGGTAGGCCACAAGCTCCTCATCATGTTTCCAGTCTGACTTAAACATCTGTTGACATGAAACCCTGAACTTTTTTTAAATATATCTCTCAGTCATTATATGCAGATCTAAATTTATCTCGGTTCTGACTAGCTTATATTTAGGCTTGGAAGGATTTCATTATTATGGGTAAATCTTAGTAAATGTTGATTTCACTACACGCCCACAAACAGATGAAAAAATATTTTCATAGATAAAGATTTATAAATCAGCAAAGTAAGAAAAATGCTGCTCGAGAACTTAAAGTTTAAGTATACTTATATTTTGTACATTTTGGCATGTGATGTAGCTTTTTGAATGCCATTATCTACTGGATAATGACCACCTATGGTTTGCCCCTTGTAATTATGCACAACGGCAAACATGTAAATTGATAAAAATCTAGAACAAAATGCTTAAAAATAAACATTGATATTATCTATTGAAATTATTTTTACAAAATCTAATGCTGCCAAGCCCACCTACATTATAAACGGTATGCAGTATTATTTGTCTTGTCAGTCCCATGATATTAAAAAAACAGAGTGGGAGAGGTAATATCTTGTACTGAACCAACTTCTCTTGGTGAGAGAGACAAGCTTTTGAGCTTACACAGAGCTCTTCTTCAGGTCTGGGAAACATTCTCAGCATCACAACTAAATATAAGGTAGAATGGATTGTTTAGCATATGTAGTTAATATATATATGGTACCAGGGTGGGAAAAAATCAATTTTTAAAATCATAGTTTTTTTTATTTAATTCAGACTTTTTTTTATAAAATGCTTTTTGAGGAAAAAACCTATCTAAAGATAAAGATATATTATAGCTCAAAGATATCTCATCATGGAAAAGGGATTATTAATTCTATACTATGAGACAACGTTATTCATGTAATGTTTAAGAAAAGTTTTGTAAACGAGTTCCAATAGTTCAGGGATTAGGGAACCAATTTTATGGGGTTCCAGGGGCTTCTGTATAGATTATTTAGGTTAGTCTCTATCTTCCCATGGTACTCAGTCTAGAAAATATCATCAGAGATGCTTAGTTTTACAGTTCTCACACTGTGGATTTGTGTTTCCACAGATAACATGCTTGTTAACAACAAAAATGTTTTAAAATAAAATAGAAGTGAGAAATAACAGACCTCAACCCTATTCTCCCTCTGCAAATTTGTGTACACAGAGTCAATCCCTTACCTCTCTCTAAAAGTGCAAAGTTTCAAAAAGTTCAATGAATAGAAGATTGTTGGGGGCGCAATAGATCTGGACAAGTAGAAGAAGTCTGGAGATAAATGTAAGAAAGGAGGGACAGACAGTAGAAACAAAAGTGAAACTGTTAGAGCAGCATATTCCAGAAGTCTTGAGGTCTTTCTGCGTGTAGCCTTCATTGATTTGAGGTCTACCATACCATTCTCTCACTAGAAGGGAAAACCTTTCATGGCAGCAGGCTGTAAAAAGAGACCCAGTTTGGAAATATTTTAATGAAGTTCCTCTACCTGTGAGTAAGACAGGCATGCGCACAAAATGCAAACAGTACAACAAAGAAATGCAACGCCTGATCGTCCAAATGAAATAACATCTTCAGAAGTGTTCCTTCTCAGGAGGAAGCTGCGTTGAAGCTGATGAAAGGAACATGAAGGATCTTCTGGTTGGTAAACTTTTTTATTTCATATGTCTTCCTTAAGGACTGCCTGTCTTCCTTCTGCACTATTCTTGAATTCTCATGTTTGAGCAAAAAAATATATTTGTTACTCTCTGGTACTATCATTTTAGATGCAGTTCTGATAAAAAATAAAAAGCTAAAATAGGCAGATCTTCCTTTTACAATTTCACCTTTAAAGTAGTACTAAGTGTCAGTGAATACAATGAGCAATACTCTATGAGCAGTATGGTAATAATAATTAAAATAACTGCACTGACTTATTTTGTTTAGGAGAATCCATCCTCAATATACAGGATTCTGAAGACTATCCACCGTGACAAAGTTCCTCCTCTACCTTGGTGGGTCTTGCGCTTATTGGTGGATTTGCTCGCCTTAGAGCTTCACGGCAGCCCTCAGCTTGGCCGTTTTTCTGAACCCACAGTCCAGATCGACTCCTCCTGTGTCTGACCAGGAGTTGGGAGGTTTGGGGGGAACCCGGGCCTGCCCTCTACTCCGGGTTCCAGCCCAGGGCCCTGTGAATGCAGCTGTCTAGAGTGCCTCCTGGAACAACTGTGCGACAGCTACAACTCCCTGGGTTACTTCCCCGTAGCCTCCTCCCAACACCTTCTTGATTCTCACCATAGGACCTTCCTCCTGGTGTCTGATAATGCTTGTACTCCTCAGTCCTCCAACAGTCCACGTTCTCACTCTCAGCTCCTAGTGCCTCTTGCTCCCAGCTCCTCACATGCGCACCACAAATTGAAGTGAGCTCCTTTTTAAACCCAGGTGCCCTGATTAGCCTGCCTTAATTGATTCTAGCAGCTTCTTGATTGGCTGCAAGTGTTCTAATCAGCCTGTCTGTCTTAATTGTCTCCAGAAGGTTCCTGATTGTTCTGGAACCTTCCCTTTTACCTTACCCAGGGAAAAGGGACCTACTTAACCTGGGGCTAATATATCTGCCTTCTCTCACTCTCCTGTAGCCATCTGGCCCGACCCTGTCACATATTCTCCCCCCCACCCCGCTCAACACTATGGGGTTGGGCAACTTGGGACGTCAGGCAGTGTACTCATGACAAGCCATCTGCGTTGGCATGGTGGCTTCCAGCCCGGTGTTGTATGCTGAATTGGAAAGGTTGTAGGAACAGGAACCATCTGGTCACCCTTGCATTCTTCTGTTTATTTCGCTACATCCACTGGAGGGGTGCATGGTCGGTCACAAGGGTAAACCTTCATCCCAGAAGGTAATAACGTAGTGTTTCCATAGCCCATTTCACAGCGAGGCATTCTCTTTCAACCACAGCATACTTCTGCTCTCTCGGGAGGAGTTTCCTGCTGAGGTAGAGGATTGGGTGTTCTTCATCTCCGACCATCTGTGATAGGACAGCTCCCAATCCTACTTCAGATGCATCTATTTGTAAAATGAATTCTTTGTTGAAGTCTGGGGCTTTAAGCATGGGGTTACTGCAGAGGGCTGTCCGTAGATCTATGAATGCTTTCTCTGCGACATCTGTCCACTTCACCATGTCTGGACCCCAGGCTTTTATCAGGTCTGTCAGGGGACTCACTCTGGTAGCAAAATGGGGAAAAAGTCGTCGGTAGTACCCCACCACACCCAGGAATGCCTGGACTTGCTTTTTCCGATTCAGCCAGGGCCAATTTTGGATAGCCTCTAGTTTGTTTAGTTGGGGCTTGACCATGCCCCTTCCTACAATGTAGCCAAGGTATTTAGCCTTGGCTAGCCCAATAGCACACTTGGCTGGGTTGGCTGTGAGGCCAGCCCATCTTACCGTGTCCAGAACCACTTCCACCTTTTCCAAGTGGGTTTCCCAGTCGGGGGTGTGAATAATCACATCATCCAGGTATGCCGCTACATAACTGGTATGGGGCCGTAGGAGCTTGTCCACAAGACCCTGGAAGGTGGCAGGTGCCCCATGCAGTCCAAAAGGAAGAACAGTATATTGAAACAGACCCTCTGGTGTAGAGAATGCCGTCTTTTCTTTTGCATCTTTGGCAAGGGGAATCTGCTAGTATCCCTTTGTTAAATCAACGGTGGTCAAAAATCGGGTATTGCCCAGGAGGTCAACTAACTCAACGATACGGGGCATGGGGTGTGCATCGAATTTGGATAGCTCATTCAGCCGGCGAAAGTCATTACAAAACCTAGTGGCGCCATCAGGTTTGGGCACCAACACGGTCGGGCTTGACCACTGACTGTGGGACTCTTTGATGACTCCCAGCTCCAACATCCTTTTTACCTCTGCCCTGACCTCCTCCCTTTTTGCCGCTGGGACCCAATAGGGCCTTAAAGTTACCTTTGCCCCAGGGTCTGTGTTAATGTGGTGATATGCTTTGGTGGTCCGGCCTGGTTTGGTTGAAAACACATCCTGGTATCGGTTGATCATCTCAGTTACCTCCTTCTTCTGGTTTGGTGTCAGATCAGTGGATATCCTGATCTGCTCCTGCATGTTATTTCCCTGGATCGGGGTCTCTTGGGCCACTACACACGCCTCTCGTTGGTGCCAAGGCTTTAAGACGTTAATGTGATAAATTTGTTCTTGTTTCCGGCGGCCTGGCTGCTGCACCTTATAGGTTACTTCCCCCACGGGTTCAACCACCTCACAGGGCCCCTGCCATTGGGCCAAAAGCTTGCTTTCTGCCGTGAGTACGAACACCATCACCCGATCCCCTGATTGGAACTGTCGGACTTTTCCTGGTGATTGTAATGGGTTCGCTGGGCCTCCTGCGCCTTTTCCACATGTTCCTGTACAATAGGGGTAACCCGGACTATCTGTTCCCACATCTGCAACACATGGTCAATTATATTTCACCCTCATTGGGTTCCTCTTCCCAGATTTCTTTTGTGATATCTAGTATGCCACGGGGGTGACATCCGTATAATAATTCAAAGGGGGACAACCCAGTTGAGGCCTGAGGTACCTCCTGGATTGCAAACATAAGGTAGGGTAGTCGGGTATCCCAATCCTTCTCGTCCCGACTTACCACTTTCCTTATCATTGCCTTGAGGATTCGGTTAAACCTTTCTACCAGCCCATCGGTCTGCGGATGATAAACTGAAGTTCTCAGGGTATGTATATGGAGCAGCATACAGAGGTCCTTCATTAGCTTCAACATAAATGAGGTACCTTGGTCTGTTAAGATCTCCTTTGGTAGCCCCACTCGGGCAAAGATCCCCACCAACTCTTTTGCTATCGTTTTAGAGGCCGTGTTCCGCAGGGGGACGGCTTCTGGGAGGCGAGTAGCATAATCCAGAGTGACAAGTATATATTGGTGGCCCCGAGCCGTCTTCTCCAGGGGTCCCACTGGGTCCATGGCTATTTGCTCGAAGGGGACCTCTATGATGGGAAGGGGTACTAAAGGTGCCCTCAAGTGGGGACGGGGACTGTGCAGCTGACACTCCGGGAAGGACTCCCAGTACCTCCGCACTTCATGTACTCCGGGCCAGAAGAATCGTCGCAGGACCCACGCCAGGGTCTTCTCTACCCCCAAATGCCCCCAAAAAGATGACTATGGGCCAGACTTAATACAGCATTCTGGTGTTTTTGAGGTACTAGGATCTGCTGTACCTTCTGCCCCTGTACTGGTGCAATCCGGTATAAGAGATTTTGCTTCATTATGAAGTAGGGTCCTGGTCCCTGGGTTTTCCCTTCCACGGGGACCCCATCTATTTCGGTCACCTCTTTCTTAATGTTGTTGTACCTTGGGTCTTCAGCCTGGTCCCGTCCAAAATTTCCTCTCCAGGGGCTAATCTGTCCGAGATCTAGGGGGCCAGTCTCTGTTGCCTCTACTGGTTCAGAGGCATTAGGGTGTGGGTCAGACTCGGGTGCTTCTCCCTCCTGGGTGGCCTCCTTTTCAGCTGCTCGGGTCCGCCTACCTACGAGAGCGACCCTCTGGCTTTGGGCCAGTAATCTGGTTCCCAAGGCTTTAGCTGCCCTTCTTTCCTTTTTCGTCTTTCTAGCCTGTTTGGGAGTGGAGAACAAATCTGGGGATATTTCAGAGAAGATTGGGGGTTGACAGTCTACCGTGGATGCCTCACTAACTTCAGGGCTTCCCCCTTTCTCCAATTCCCCGACTGGGAGTAAGTCTCCAAACCCTGGGAAGTCCCTCCCTATGAGCACCGGGTATGGGAGTTTAGGGACTACCCCTGCTGCTACCTCAGTAGCATTCCCCTGAACCTCGATTTTTACTGGGATGGTGGGGTAATAACCAACTGTCCCATAGACGCATGTTATCCCCGTACGCTTAGCCCACAGCAGCTGACTACGCTTCACGAGCTTCCCCGAGACAAGCGTGATAGCACTCCCTGAATCAACCAGTGCCGTGGTCTCTACCCCATTTAGCTTCACTGGTCTGGTGCACAAATGTGGGGTTAGTGAGACCCCCACAAGGTGGATTAGGGAGCATGGGTCTGCCCAGTTCCCCAGGTTACTCTGCATAGGCTCCTTGACATTGGGACACTGTGCAGCTATGCGTCCCCACTCCCTGCCGGCGTAACATCCGTATGGAGCCCTAGGCATTCCCCGATCTCTTGGTTTGGGCGGTCTAACATCACGATTTGTTGCTTCTGGTGGGCCTTCAGCCCCTCTCTTTTTCCACCTGGGCTCTCCTGGCGGCCCAGTCACCCGAGCTCTAGGGCTTGGTGCTGCTAGCTTAACCCGGGGTGCTTCTTCCTTAACTGGTCGGGTCAGCTCCCTCGCCATCCTTCGCCTTTCGACCAGTGCGACAACCTCGTCATAGGTGGAGGGTTCATTCTGGCTTACCCAGGCACAAAGGTCTGGCGGTAATCCTCTCATGTACCGGTTGATGACCAGAACCTCTAGTATTTCCTCCGGATTCTGGTACTCAGTTCGTAACCACTTTCCTGCGAGATGGTTGAGGTCATAGAATTGGGACCGTGGGGTTTTGTTTTCCTGGTACCTCCACTCATGATATGGCTGGGCCCGCACTGTGGTCGTTACCCCAGATCTGGCCAGGATCTCTGCTTTCAGCTGGGGGTAGTCTGCCGCAGCCTCTTCTGGCAAATCATAGTAGGCCTTCTGGGCCTCCTCACACAGGAATGGAGTGAGGATGCCAGACCACTGTTCTTGGGGCCAAGCCTCCCGCAGGGCTGTCCTCTCAAAGGCCAGGAGGTATGCCTCTACATCATCCTCCCGCATCATTTTCTGCAGCCAATTGCTGGCCTGCATGATCTGCGTCCCATCATGGCTGTGATTCAGCTCTGTAAGGGCCTTTACCTGGTTCACCAGTTCCCGCAACATAGCCCGGTCTTGAGCAGCCTGGTCCATCAGCAGGCCGTTAGTCTCTTGCTGCAGCCGCACTGCCTCCTGTTGGGCGGCTGCCTGGACACGGGTAGCCTCCTGCTGGGCAGCCGTGGCTTGTATCAGTGCCCGCACTACCTCCCCCTGGCTCCCCCCCCGCCCAACACCCTCCTTCTTCCGCCGCACTGCGTACACCAAATCCCATTGCTGATACCAGTTGTGACAAAGTTCCTCCTCTACCTTGGTGGGTCTTGCACTTACTGGCAGATTTGCTTGCCTTGGAGCTTCACAGCAGCCCTCAACTTGGCCATTTTTCTGAACCCACAGTCCAGGTCGACTCCTCCTGTGTCTGACCAGGAGTTGGGAGGTTTGGAGCAGCTCGCAGAGACCCCTTCCCCCTCTACTCCCTCCATGGCCACGGGAGTGGGGCTAGGGCAGGCAGAGAGCCTGCCTTCGCAGCAGCCCCGCTGCACCCAGGGGTGGCAGGTTTGTAGAAATTTTGGTGGTGCCCAGAACCCGCCCCTCCCAAACTCTGCCCCCCACCTGCCTAAGGCTCCAGGAGGGAGTTTGGGTGGGGGGAGGAGGTCTGGGGTGAAGGTCTTAGACTGGGGATTAGGATGCAGGAGGGGTGGAGGGTGCAGGCTCTGGGAAGGAGTTTGGGTGCTGGCTGTAGGCTCCGAGCTGAGGCAGGGAGTGGGGATGCAGGAAGGGATGAGGGGGTGCAGGCTCTGGGACAGAGTTTGTGTGTAGACTCTGGGCTGGGGCAAGGGGTTGGGGTGCAGGAGGGTGTGAGGGGTGCAGGATCTGAGAGGGAGTTTGGGTGGGGGAAGGGGTCTGGGATGCAGGATTTGGGATGGAGTTTGGGTGCTGGGTGCAGGCTCCGGGCTGGGACAGGGGTGCAGGCTCTGGGAGGGAGTTTGGGGATACGAGGGGGTGCAGGGTGAGGGCTGTGGGGCTGAGGATGAGAGGTTAGGGGTGTGGGAGGTGCTCAGCGCTGGGACAGAGGATTAGGGTGCGGGGGGATGAGGGCTCTGTCTGGGGCTGGGATTGAGGGGTTTGGGGCGTTGGAGAGCCTCAGGCTAGGGAGGAAGGGCAGGGTAAGCCTGCCCTGCCATTAGTGAATGGGGGGCACTAGGACCCTGCTGTAGCTGTTGATTCAGGGAGCCGGCCAAGCAGAGTCAACCTGAGCTGCAGACTCCGGGGCTGAGGGAGATGAGCAGGGGCAGCAAGTAGGGGGAGAGACCCAGCCCCAAACATTGGTGGAGCTGGGCCCCTGGGCCCTGAATATTGCTGGAGCCGGGGCACCACAAGTGTATATAACTTGCCGTCCCTGGCTGCACCACCGGAGATCGCGATCAATTGGGAGAGTCTCCACGATTGACCTCAACTGGTTGGTGACCACTGGATTAGAGGAATGGCTGAATCTTCATTGGATAAAGAAGAAAAGCATTTCCTCTTTGGGTTGGCCTTCTCCAGTTTTAATTCTGATTGTAAATCCAACACAGGAATGACCCCAGATCTGTCACCTAAAAAGAATGGCTCAGTTATGGCAATCTTCCTCACATCCTCTGCAGTGAAGACCAATGCAAAGAACTCATTTAGCTTCTCTGCAATGGCTTTGTCTTTCTTGAGTGCTCACTTAGCACCTTAATCATCCATTGACCCCCACTGACGGTTTGGCAGGCTTCCTGCTTCTGATGTACTTAAAAAAACCTGATGTTAGCGTGTGTCTTTTGCTAACTGCTCTTCAAATTCTTTTTTTGGCCAACCTAATTATATTTTTACACTTGACTTGCCAGAGTTTATGCTCATTTTGAGTTTCCTCAGTAGGGTTTAACTTCCAATTTTTAAATGATGCCCTTTGCTATTTAGCTATGGTGCCATTTGGTCTTGCTGCTTATCAAACTTGAAATTTAGATTAAGTTTTCTAACCAAGAGGGGTGAAGTTCTCGAACAGCCTTCCAAAGTGAGCAGAGGGAGCAAGAAAATCTAACTTGTTCCAAAACTGAGTTTGATAAGTTTATGGAGGGGATGGTATGACGAGGTTGCCTACAACGTTACATGGCCCATCTGCATCTGCTATTAGCAAATATCTCCAAAGGCCGGGGATGGGACATTAGACAGGGAGGACTCTGAGTTACTACAGAGAATTCCTTCCCAGATGTCTGGCTGACAAGTCTCACCCACGTGCTGACGCTCTAACAGATTGCCCTATTTGAGATGGGGAAAATTTTCTTCCCCAGGTCAGATTGGCAGAGACCATGGGGGTTTTTCATCTTCCTTTCTTCAGCATGGGTCACTTGCTGGTTTGAACTAGAGTAAATGCTGGAGTCTCTGTAACTTCAAGTCTTTAAATCAAGATTTGAGGACTTCAGTAATTCAGCCAGAGGTTATGGGCCTATTATAGGAATGAGTGGGTGAAGTGCCTTCGAGCGTTTAAGCCTATGAGTCCATGAGATGGTTGATCTACTGACACCAAACTGGCTAGCTACTGACCGGTAGCAATCGGGAGTAGGGAGGTCCAAATGATGATGGCTAGGCTAAGGGCAGCTTTCATCTAGGTGTTCTGCTGTGAGGCTCTGGAGCAAACTCTGCACAGATTTCCAGGAAAGTGTTTTAGGACATTCTAAAATTCTGCCACCACTGCTGATCATCCCAGGTCTATAGCACTATCCTGTCCCACCTGTCATTGCTAGAGCACAAAAAGCAGCACGTCACCAAGTGAAGTCGTTCCAGGAAAACATCAAGGAGACATGTTGGTCAGTTTCAGCCTCCTCCTAACAGGCCCTATTCCTTAAGTAACTGAACAAATTCAAGTATTCATGCAACAACCTATTCACCACCATGAGGATAACAGTGCTTGCCAATGCCTGCTCCATGCTTCCAGACAGCACTTTGAAAATGGTACTGGCTCACAAAATATAGATGGATGATGGGATGAAAGAAGAGCAATCTTGGGAATTACTTAATTTGACCCCAAATCCCAAAATTCCACTGCCTTCTAGTAGGTATCCCACAACAGATGTGCAAAAAATCCCAGAATGCATAAAGTACAGTTGCAGAGCAATCCACCATGGGATGCAAGATCTGAATGCTGATCACTTGTTTTCAACCATCATCCTCCTGTGCAGCAATGATATAAGGCAAATTTACCTTAATCAAGGAGTAACTGTGGTGCATCGGCATTGCTCATGCAATACTTGTTAAGGGTCACTTAACATGTATGGACAAAACATGCAGTTTCAAGTGTAGACATGCCCTAAGTACACACACATATGTACAGATGTAATGTTTGCTACATATGAGACAGTGAACCACATTACTGTACCAAATACAAAATGAGTATCGGCTTTGATGGTACACGTGTAAGATAAGTGATTTTCTTCAGTGTCAGAGGGAGTGAAGGAAATGAGTACACAAAACCTAAGTTTTTGAAGGGTAAGCACAGGAGTTCTCAAACTGGGGGTTAGGACCCCTCAGGTGGTTGCAAGGTTATTAGATGGGGAGTCACGAGCTGTCAGCCTCCATCCTAAACCCAGCTTTGCATCCAGCATTTATAATGGTATTAAATATATTAAAAAGTGTTTTTAATTTATACGGGGGGGTGGGGGTCACACTCAGAGGTTTGCTATGTGAAAGGGGTCACCAGTACAAAAGTTTGAGAACCACTGGATAAGTAGGAGAGCCTGAAGAAAAATATTTCTACTCTCAGACTCATTCAGCTGTCAAGAAGGTTTTCAGAAATCTGAAACAAAATGGAAACTCAATTATTTTCACAAGAAATAATTCACAGTACTGAAGTTAACTAGGTCTCCCCTGACCCTGCATTCCCACAGTTATTGCTGTTTTCGTTCACTCATTTCAGAGAGTGAAATGCCACATTACAATCACTCACTTTTGCCAGTTTGGAAATGATTCTCAAAGTGTTCCTAACATTGTAGGAGACTCCTTCAAATTACTTGGAGTTCTGACAGACCGACAACATAAACAATAATTTATTGGTTAGCTTAATAATGATGTGAAGTGTTGGCACTATACTGTTGTGTTTTTTGTAATGGTAACCTGTGTGTATCCTTAAGTATTAAGAAAATTTTTCAAAGAAATAGGTAGATCTGTGAGAGAACTCATATAATTTAAGACTGTTTTGGAAAGAATGTAGCGGTCGAGAACCAGAGTGGATTAAAAAAAAAATTCCATTAACTACAGAAAGAACTGGTCTCAAAAGCTATTGTACATGTGACAGAGAAGTTATCCAAGAAACAGAAGACAAATTTAGTAACACTAACTCCCTAACAGGCCACAATAAAATAGTCCCTATCCAATTTCTGTACCACTTTTACAAAAGTGTATCAGTAAAAACAAAAAGTATGCAAGAAACAAAATCCATTATAAAAGAAACAGGATCCCTTAACTACTTCCAAAGAAAAAAAAATTAACTCAGCGCAGTACTCATGACTTTTTGCACCAGATATAAAAACAAGAAATGACTCTTACAGCTGTGGTAATAATGATTGTCTCACGGGGTTCCCCTTCTCTCTCTCACACACACACACAAAACTACAACAGACCACCGTCACATAACACACCCACCCCCAGAACTAAGCCCATGCAAAGTTTAATATAATACAGATGTGTTGCAGATACAGCACAAAATGCTGCATTCTACTGACAAAGTCAAAGTTTAACTAGTTAGGAAACACAAACAAAGTTGAAACCATTCTCAAAGTGTCAAAAAAAAAAAATACAAAACGGAAAGGATAATTTATGCAATAAATTAGTTTACTATTCCCTGTCATGTGGCCCACTCACTGCTAGAGTCACCTCCTCCTGGACACTCTGGGGGTTAGCTCCGTCCAGTTGCTGGGCCCTCCTCTAGCAGTCTCTCCACCCAAGGTCCTCTCTCCTGCCCCTCTAGCTCCAGGAGCTGCAGCTTCCTCTTCATGACTGGGCCCTTTGGCCAAGTCCCAAAAGTCCTCCCCTTACGTCCTCGAAGTCTTCGAAGGCGAACTGCCCCAGGCAGTCCACTTTCCACTGTGTGGACTCCACCACTTCCCCAGTGGCTGGTAAGGAAACCCAGGCCCACCCTCTACTCCAGATTCCAGCTCAGGGGTCCTCACTTTAACAGCCAAGGTCTGCCCTATCCAACTCAGAGACTAACCAATTTATTTGAGCATAAGCTTTCGTGAGCTACAGCTCGCTTCATCGGATGCATACTGTGGAAAGTGTAGAAGACCTTTTTATACACAAAAAACATGAAAAAATACCTCCCCCCACCCCACTCTCCTGCTGGTAATAGCTTATCTAATCTAAAGTGACCACTCTCCTTACCATGTGTATGATAATCAAGGTGGGCTATTTCCAGCACAAATCCAGGGTTTAACAAGAACGTCTTGGGGGGGGGGGGGGGGAACAAGGGGAAATAGGCTTGAATAGAGACTGGGAGTGGCTAAGTCATTATGCAAGGTAACCTAAGTTAATTGTATCCAATTTGCAAATGAATTCCAATTCAACAGTCTCTCACTGGAGTCTGGATTTGAAGTTTTTTTTATTGTAATATCGCAACTTTCATGTCTGTAATCGCGTGACCAGAGAGATTGAAGTGTTCTCCGACTGGTTTATGAATGTTATAATTCTTGACGTCTGATTTGTGTCCATTTATTCTTTTACGTAGAGACTGTCCAGTTTGACCAATGTACATGGCAGAGGGGCATTGCTGGCATATGATGGCATATATCACATTGGTGGATGTGCAGGTGAACGAGCCTCTGATAGTGTGGCTGATGTTATTAGGCCCTGTGATGGTGTCCCCTGAATAGATATGTGGGCACAGTTGGCAACGGGCTTTGTTGCAAGGATAGGTTTCTGGGTTAGTGGTTCTGTTGTGTGGTATGTGGTTGCTGGTGAGTATTTGCTTCAGGTTGGGGGGCTGTCTGTAGGCAAGGACTGGCCTGTCTCCCAAGATTTGTGAGTGTGTTGGGTCATCCTTCAGGATAGGTTGTAGATCCTTAATAATGCGTTGGAGGGGGTTTAGTTGGGGGCTGAAAGTGACGGCTAGTGGCGTTCTGTTATTTTCTTTGTTAGGCCTGTCCTGTAGTAGGTGACTTCTGGGAACTCTTCTGGCTCTATCAATCTGTTTCTTCACTTCCGCAGGTGGGTATTGTAGTTGAAAGAATGCTTGATAGAGATCTTGTCGGTGTTTGTCTCTGTCTGAGGGGTTGGAGCAAATGCGGTTGTATCGCAGAGCTTGGCTGTAGACAATGGATCGTGTGGTGTGATCAGGGTGAAAGCTGGAGGCATGTAGGTAGGAATAGCAGTCAGTAGGTTTCCGGTATAGCGTGGTGTTTATGTGACCATCGGACTCCAGCGAGAGACTGTTGAATTGGAATTCATTTGCAAATTGGATACAATTAACTTAGGCTTGAATAGAGACTGGGAGTGGCTAAGTCATTATGCAAGGTAACCTATTTCCCCTTGTTTTTTCCTTCCCCTCCCCTCTCCCCCCCAAGACGTTCTTGTTAAACCCTGGATTTGTGCTGGAAATGGCCCACCTTGATTATCATACACATTGTAAGGAGAGTGATCACTTTAGATAAGCTATTACCAGCAGGAGAGTGGGGTGGGGGGAGGTATTTTTTCATGCTTTGTGTGTATAAAAAGATCTTCTACGCTTTCCATAGTATGCATCCGATGAAGTGAGCTATAGCTCACGAAAGCTTATGCTCAAATAAATTGGTTAGTCTCTAAGGTGCCACAAGTACTCCTTTTCTTTTTGCGAATACATACTAACACGGCTGTTACTCTGAAACCTATCCAACTCCTTGTTGCTTTTCCCTTGACCCTTGCCTACCTTTCTGGCTCTCTCCCCTCCCAGGGAGTAACTGTAGACTACCCTCTATAGTCCCAAACCCACCTCTCTTCACCCAGGGAGTGACTCTGGGCTACTTCCCTGGAGCCCCTAGCTGCTCTCAGTTCCTGGGCTTTCTACAAGCCCCTTCTTTTCCCATCCAGCTGAGCCTCATCTAATTAATCCCTGCTTCCTGACTCCTCCTCCTGTGGAGAAATGCCTCCTCCTGGTGGAGAAACTGCAGAACTAAAATTCATTTGCAAATTTAACACCATTAATTTGGGCTTGTATAGGGACTGAGAGTGGCTGGCTCACTACAAAAGCAACTTCCTCTGTCCTGGCATTGACACCTCCTCCTCAATTATTGGGAGTGGACTACATCCACCCTGATTGAATTGGCCCTGTCAATACTGGTTCTCCACTTGTAAGGTAACTCCCTTCTCTTCATGTGTCAGTATAATAATGCCTGCATCTGTAATTTTCACTCCATGGATCTGAAGTGGGTTTTTTACCCACGAAAGCTTATGCCCAAATCGGTTAGTCTTTCAGGTGCCACCGGACTCCTCGTTATCTTTTCATACAGACAGACAGTATGATTGAGCTCATTGTCTTTCTCTTCACTGCAATGAGCTCTAGGCCACTCTGAGGTTAGAACATGTCCAGGACAGTGGTTCCTATGTGGTGGAGATATGCCGTGCATTTTCCTTCAATAACTGGAAACATTTTTTCAGCATATGCTGCAAACCAATCTTTATCTTGTACGTTCTTTTTACCAAAAGTGAAGACTATAGCTATATGGATATTCAGTCTAAGTGTGTTCCATGCTGCATCAGCAATCAGGGGAGGTGGAACGCAGGACACAGCTTCCCGGAGATTTTTAGTGAGTTGAAGACATCCTCCTTGGTCTTTTGTGTTGTTGATGTTAATGTGTGGGCAAACAGCTTTGTTTGATACAATGGAATTTCCTTATTTTGCAGCATGGTCTGTGTCACAGTCTGAACTGTAAAAACTGTAAGTATGGAGAATATCCTGTAGGTGTTTTCTCTGGGTGACAATTAAATCCAGCTGGTGCCAGTGGCTAGATGTGGGATGTCTCCAGGAGACCTTCTGGACATGACTACCTCTGGAAGTAGTTATAAGCAATGCACAGTACTCCTGTAGTGTTTGCCCACTGTTATTTATTTTTCCTACTCCATGGTGGCCTGTGCATAGCAACCACATCTTGTGATGAGAGGCGACTCTAACATTGAACTATCCCAATAGATATAGTCACTCACCTAGTGGTAGTTTGCTGGTGACACTGTACCTACTAATAGAACAAGTCCCTCTCTTGAAAGGTGGAATAAAGTGCTGGGGCAAAGGTAACGGTGATGTTGGCAAAGCTGCCTATGGAAGATATTCTTAGTGATATAATACATCCTCATATTGCAATGGGACATTAGACCCTGGGTGCTAAGAAGTTGACTGCAAAACCAACCATCCCACATTTGTGATGGTCGTTTGCTTTTTCCATGCTAAAAGAAGGCATAATGCATCTCGCATAGAGAGCCTGCGTCAACTAGTCTGATTTCAGAGAGAGTGGCTACATCTATGTCAAGCTTCTCCAGCTCTGTCAATGGTGGCAACCTTTCCAGGGTCATCGACCTCACTGAGGTCATCCTCAAAGTGCAAATTGTCCTCACATTCCGGCAAGCAATGAAGAGGGCAACCATCATACCCAAACCTTTGGCACATACACCTAGGCAGAAAAATAAGGAGGCTTGCATTATTACCAGGAGGGGGGATTTGGTCCTACTGACTGGATCAAAAGGCACGAAAGACTAAAGATATTTGGAAGCCAGCACCAATGCAGGAGATGCCAGAGAGCAGAACTGAGTTGCAATGCCAACCACCTGACACTTTCTCCCCAGTGAATTCAGTTCAGAGTTTTCTGCCCTAGCTTCTGTTCAACCAAGAACTGTCTGCAAGGTATCAGTGTCAGATAGAACTACTCCTTTGTGGATATTGTTTTTCATTCCAGTGGGTATCTGGCATGCCCACCACTATGAATTGGTGAGTGGTGGGGTTCCCAGTTTAGTCACCAAGCAACTGATTCATGGCAGGTTACGCGATACCAGTAGTAAGCCTCACATTCCTGACCTATGAGGATGGTAGCACTAAATGCCATGGTTTAGCTGGTTAAATAACTGTCTAGTAAACAGGAGATTGTGGGTTCAAATGCCAGTGGTGCCTCTACTTACTTCTCACCTCTCTGATAAGAACGATAAATATGTACTTTACAAGTCACTTCAATAAAAATATTAAACTTGTTTAAAAAAAGACCATTGTAGGCCGGACTGATAGCATGACTGTGACATACTGGGGTGCAATCTAGCCAAGTGAGGGGCTGCTCTGCACCATGGGTGCCTTAAAATGCCTGACTGCAGTAGCTACCACCTGACCCACTCACAAGCAGCCTGCCAGCATGCAAACACCCTGAATGTCTATATGTAATTGCAGCCTGCCAGCCACACACGGGTCACACGCTAGCTTTTACCAGCCTGGGTTCTTTCTGCAGAGTGACCCCAACACACTACCAGTCCTAGATTTTCCCAGAAATATATGTATTGTACTGACCAGCCCTCTCTTCAACAGTCCAAATATATTATATCTGTTGTCCCTTTAAGGGAACAATACACAACAACTTGCCACCTTAAATGGCGTTACCCAATTTAAGTTAAACACACCGGATTAGTTTCAATTAAAGAATAAAAACATTTATTTAAATACAAGGGGATTTTAAAATGACTACAAGCAATGAGGCAAAAAGTTAGAAATGGTTACAAGAAAAATAAAGTTAAAACACTTCCTAGGGCCTAACTTAAACTATCCTTGATTCAAAGTGAAGTCCTTACTATATCCTTCTAACAGAATTACTGACCAAACTTTACAGGTCTGGACCTCTCTCCCGAAGTCCAATGGCTGTTTCTTTTGTCTTCTCAGGTACGAAGGAGGAGATGGACAGGGAGAGATACACCTTGGGGTGTTTGCCCTTCATTTTTGTCGTTTAGCCCCCTCAAAGTTCTAACCAGCTGAGCAGAAGGAAACAGAGTCTAGTGAGGTAAGATGCTACATGCTGTTTTCTGTCACTTGTGTGCTGAGATGCAGATTTTCTTTGTCTTCTTTCTTCTCTCTCTCTCGCTGAGGACATTGTTTACATCTTATATGCAAACTGAGATAACCACACATCCCTTTATATAAGACTGCTTGACCAGTTGTCCCTTAACTAGCTAGGAATAAGAAACAGACTCCTATCCTTTGAGGGTCATTCACTAGAGGGAGATGCGATCACACACATTTTGCCCACGTATAACAATGTTGGAACAGAAAAGCAGACCTTGAAAGTGTTTCTTGCATATTAATTGAAATTAGTTAAATTATCTCTGGACTAAGCAATACAAAGTTCTAAAACACATAGAAAAAATATGTATTCCTGTTTTTAATATGGCTTCATAATTCATAAATGGCCCTTTTCGGCCTTAAAGATCTATGATAATCTAATCTGCCCTCCTGCCATGACACAAACCATAGACTTACCTCTATTAATTCCTGTATCACCCCCAGTAATCTGAAGGTATTTAAGAGCCACTGATTACAACATGTTACCAAGCGAAGAAAATGACACAGCTTTTTCAACAAATCCAAAGAATCAACCCACTCAATACTTTATCTAGTACAATGAACCATATCAACCATACAAAAATCATTTATTTAACAAACAAAAACCTTACCTGGACACAAACTTGCTTAAATCCAAATATTCACCACATTCCATTATAATGCTGAGGTCAGTAACAACAGCAGATATGCTTTCATTACTCTAGATTGGAGAAATTAAGAAAAAAATGCAGATTAATTTATAATTATATATAAACTTGCTAGTTACAGGAGATCTTAAACACAGATTTTAAAGTGAGGTCTACTTACACAAAAAATCTTTTATCATACACATAAATAGTACAAAGGTAACAACCTATTGGAACAAGGCCTACGCTCACTTGAAGAGAAATGGTAATTTTTAAGAAGTACAAGAGGATGGTGCTTGTATGCTTCATAACATAGCATTGCTTTCTGTTTAATCTATTATTGTCCCATTCTCTTCATCCCCCAGCACGACTTCAACAATATTAACAAATAAACTATTTGTGTAACACAGTGGTTTTCAACCACGGGTCCATGGACCCTTAGGGGTCCGCAAGGTTTCGGAGGTCCCCCAAGCAGGGAAAGCTTTAGACTTGTTGGGGTCCATGGCAGAAACCCAAAGCCCTGCCACCTGCGGCCCTGAGCCCAGCCACCGGGGGCTGAAGCTGAAGCCTGAGCAATATAGCTTTGCAGGTGTCCCTGTGGTATGGGGCACCAGGCAATCCCCTTGCTTGCTACCCCTAACGCTGGCCCTGGCTTTTATATGCAGAAAACCTGTTACTGTAGCACAAATAGGCCATGCTTGGGGGGTGGGGGGGGGTGTGGTCAGAAAGAAAAAGGTTGGGAACCTGTGGTATAACAAAAAAAACTTTGTCATCCAACCACTAATACATATAATACTGTAATGTGATCTAAAGAGAGGAATAAGAAAATCATTTGCTCTACAGTTCTCCTTGTTTTATTTCTTGAATTTGTTTTGTATTTTATGACATCCATTTTGCCTTACTTTCATTTTACTTCACAAGAATACGTGTACACAAATATATCTGCAGAAATAAGTGTGATTAACATGTATACCAAATTAAAATCTTGAACAATGTATGCAATTTTAGCTTTCACAAAGAGAGTGAGAAAGTAGGTTCAAATAGAAAAAATATAATTCTTTGTATTATATATTTTAAAACATGCCAGAGCAGTTAGCTTGGGAAAGGACAGTTAGAACACATCACTTGGAAAGACATCATGAAACAGGCAGCATTAATACTTCTCACTGCAGTGGGGCATACAATACTGTTTTTCCTATTCCAGCTACTATGAACTCATGGGAAGGTAAGATAGAGGAAACAAATTTAATGGGAATGCTGGAGTCAAATGAAAACATATCATGACATTCTGTAGCATTGTTTGGACAGGGACATTGCCAATGTTGCCATGACTAGAGTTGGAGAAGGCTAGCCAAGATACTTTATAAAATTTGGGAAGTGGAATAAGCATCATAAGGAAAGAAAAATCAATTAAAACATATAGCAGAAGGCTCAGATCTGGGCACAGAGCAGCCGACAAACTGCTAGCACAGTTACTGGATGTAAGCAATTGTATCTTTATAGAAAACTGGCATCCTAGGAAACTGACACTACCATTTTGTGCCCAGACGCCATCTTATGGTCCACTGAAAATGTTTAAAGGGAAAAAAAATCCTCTGGAAAACGGCAATTTTTAATTAAATTGACCACTCCCTCAATGTTCTTGAGATTTGACGTGATAGAGTTTAAAGTTAGTATAAAGCTAAAATTGTGTATGTACTTGGAGACAATTTAAGTACAATATGGCAGAATCTCATGGTATTTTTACGTCAAACTTCATCTTTCTGTAAAGGATCTCTGCTTTGGCACATGGGACTCCATCTTTCATTATTAATGACTTTTAGCACCAGTACAGGCTGCTTTTTTTTTTTTAAATCTAGAGACAAAAGTAAAAACCCTTTGCTGTGGTAAAACTTTCAGATTTCAGTCAAGAACCTGCGGAAACAAAAGAATTTAACTCATTAAATTGGAAGATGAAAGAATCAGATGAAAATCTATGCTGTGGCCATTTTATATATCCCCAAAACAGGGGGAAGAAAAATAATCCTTACTTAGACCAGAACTGGGTGGAAGATGTGTTATCCAATTGGACATTCCTCGAAAAGAGGTTTGGGAGAATACTAATAGGAGGATTAAAGCTATATTTTTATTCTAAGGGTCTCAGAATACTTTACACATATTAGTAAATCTGTGTCCCAACACGAATCTCCTATGAAGTAAAACATTTATCATCCTAATTTTACAGGTGGAGAGCGTAAGGAACAGAAGTTATGGGAAAATTTTCAAGTTTTAAAATTGCGGATTAATGACCCAATCCTGCACTGAGAAATATGGGCAGACCCCCGCATCCATGCAGACCCCCATTGACTTCAGTGTTTTCATTGCACATTGGAGACCTAAGTGTCTTGGATAACATCACACAGGAAGTCTGTAGCAAAACCAGGATTATCCCCATCTCACAATGTCCAATTTTGTGCCTTAAACGCAAGACTACCATTACCCAAACAATTCCTTGTTTAAACAAATGTTGTTATGCACAAAAAAATTCACAGACAGCCTCTCTTTCATGCTGCTGAGGAAGCCAAATAGCAGTGTATGAAATATTTTCACAGAACCTCCAACATACCAAATACACAACAGGATATTTTCTTTAAAAAAAGATTTTTTTCAATTCCGTTACATACAAACTTCTGAACTGTACTTCCGGAAAAAAGTTAGTGCACACATTAGTCACATACAAAAATCTGAATGTCATAGTAAGCACGCTGCATTGTCCATTTCTTTAAAAAAATAGAAATTAAAAGCAAGATGTGTCCATTTGCTGTGTTCATGAAATGTTGTGTTGACATTTTACTACTGTAGGTAAATAATTCATAGATATTCTCACAATGAATGCAATCCAGTCACGTTATAAATAAAATCTTCAAATTGAACACCATACATAGTAATACAGCGCATACAAGGAAGCTGAATTATAATTGCTATGGAAACCACAGCTTTAAATTTTCTGACTTGTAATATGATAGAGATTTTACATATACAAGACCATATATTTTTGTTGTATTTAATGACTGTACAAGTAGATGTGCTATACACATTAGAGTCTGTATGTGTAATTCCCTCTATGCTAGAAGATGCTTATATAGCTCCATATTTTTAAAAGCATGAAATATCAGAAACTTAAAATATATAATGCAAAAGGGAGGGGAAAACAAAACCAGAAAATTAATCTCTCTCTACTAGCATTTTAAATTATAATTTTGACACAGGTTTTGGTTTTTTTGGGTTTTTTTTCCAGGAAATGACCCATCAACAAAACAAATTCACATAAAAATCACAATTTCTCTGATAAAAAAAATGTAATTTAAATTCAATAATCAGCCAGTAAATAGTGAAATACTGCCATCTAACGACATAGATTTAAATAATTTAGTGCACAGTCAACATGGATGTTTATTAGAATATTAGCCTGAAATTTTATTAGAATATCAACTTGAAATTCTGCATCTTCACTTCAACATGCTAACTTCACAATGCATTAAATGAGGTCATGATTCTGTAAAAACAAACTAAGGTGAGTAGTCCCTTTGACTTCAGCGAATCTTTTTGCACAAGTGATGACTGCTCAGCCGAGTAGAGTTTTCTAGGATTCAGTCCTAAATTTAAGTCAATGGGTCTACAACTGTGAGTAAAGTTAAACATGTGCTTTGGCTTGCAGACTTAGGATCACAATTATGGCCCAAGATTTGCTTATATCAGAAGTCTGAAGGGGGAGACCCGATCTGTTTTTGAACTAAGAGGAAAATGTTAGACAAAGTAAAAAATTTCTAATCAGAATATTTTAATTATCTGTAGCTCAAGAACAATTAGATTCACTTTCTTAAATTCTGCAGAAACATTCTCCTTTGTTTTTAGGGTAAACAAGGCAACGCTCAGACCAAGCCATAGCTTTAGGAGGTTAATATAAGGCTTTATAATGGAAGCTGATTAGTAATGTCTCATTAATATGTAGGGTTGTTCTGTTACTAAACAGGTTCACGTTTTTCTTATATTTATCTTAAGATTTTATATATTATGAGACTTTTCTACCCATTAAGGCAACAATTTATACCTATTTTTGGAGGGGGCCAAATTCCATATGTAGTTAAACCAGTGTTGCCAACTTTTCTGATTTTTGTCATGATATTTCGTGTTTTTCTTAGAAGTCCAACTCTTGGACTCCTGGGGTTAAATGAAAATCTCCCCTTCATTTCAAATAAAGTTTAGCTTACAAGCTTCATAGCTGAGGGGAAAAACTTAAAAACATAACGCAAGTTCACTCTAAAGATTAAAAACAAAAAGACAAATAAAAAGAACCCAAATTAAAATATATGTCTCATGATTTTGGAAGTTCTGACTCATTTATGAACTCTTGGGGTTGGCACTATTACAGTCCATATACTGCTTCATAAATTTAGGATTATACTCTACCTTAAATCCACAATCCACTGATATCAATGCAATGACTGATCGAAGATTAAAAGTAGAATACGGCCTTTATATGGCGATTCAACTTTCAGATATTATTCTTTGTTAAACTGCGTTCACTATTGTTCAGTGGGAAAATATTTTCAGGCCAGGACAACAGCTATTTCTGTCTTGTATATCTTTCCTTTTCCTATCCTCCTTTCCCTATTTATCTCTATCGACTCTTTCTTCACTCTCTTTTCATGCAACAACTCTAAATTCCTCTGTGTGTTTCATTCTCACCCACAATTTCACCATCACAGCTGATAGAATGACCAGCAGTTAAATAGTTAATGATGACATGTACACAATTACTAGTGTCAGAAGTAATATTCTAATTAAATTAATGGGAGTAAGGAAGATCTTGACTCCCAGCATCATAGTTTCACACTGTCTGCAAACTGAGGACACCACCACTGTGTATCAGTTACTATGAAAGCTAACCCTTACTTACTTTTTTTTTTTAAATGAAAGCTTTGATTCTGAAGAATCTGAATATACCATGCTGGTTTCAAAAGTGCATCAGATAGACTGAATTTTTGATACTACTTCATATAAGTATACATCTGAAGGACTTTGTAAGAAACCATTTCCTCCCAACCGCTTTCTGGCATGTTAATCACTCTTCACCTCACAGATACATCTGAATGGCTAGTTTTCTCTGTTCTACTTAATAAACTTACATTTTTTCTTCCAAGTTGTCAAAAATAACTACAAGGAATTAAGTTTTGACCGAATCTTTCAGAACTAATTTGTCTCTTCAAGTAGACTTAAACCATATTTCTTTTACATGTTCATAGGTATCTTTATTGAGTAACAATATCTCTGTGTAAGTATATCCTCAGCAAAAAATGAAGACACTGGAGCATCAGCTAAAGTACAACAGAATTAAAAAACCTGAAAACAATTACCCCTTGTCTGATAACTGATGCTTACAGAAATTAACACGCTAAGTTTTATATAATAAAAACAAATGTATTAAAACAGTGTAACTCACTAAAGAGGACACTATATTCTTTTTTTTTTTGATGCATGTGCTTATTTCTGATTAACGTTAATGGCACTTATATGCCCTGTTTAAGACAGTAACAGACTTAAAGATATAATATGCCAAAGTTTGGAAAATAAATGTAAAGTCAGAGAGAACCACTAGATCATCTAGTTGACCTCCTATTTATCACAAGCCATAACACCACCCAGCACTTGCATATTAAACCCAACAACCAAAATTAGACCCCATTATTACAGCCCACAGGAGACTAAATTATTACATGCAACAGGTAGAGAATAGAAGGTGCATCAATGCCCGCAGTGGCAGCAAATTGATTAAGTGACTCAGATAATCCTGGCAATCAACTTGCACTCCAGGCTGCAGAGGAAGACATTAAAAAAAAATAATCACAAGATCACTGCCAATTTGACCTGGAGGAAAATTCCTTCCTGACCCCACATATAGTGATCAGTATATGTAATATCAATCTATGACAGTCTGATAATAAGTCTGTCAAGTTAATTTTTCATTAACAACATTTATTATCGTCACCTTTGGTGTTCATTACAACTTCCATTCTGTAGCAGGAACGGATTAAATCTGGGAAGCTGACATAGGGCCATCAAGGGGCTATCAACATTAAATAGTTCCACTCTGGTAGAGCAATTGGGTTGCTTTCAGTAGAATCGTTAACTTTTAACAAGACTCTGCCCAGCAACCAACAGAGGAAGGTTGGAGCAAGGAATATTCCCAGCAACGTCTCCGACTCAAGAAATATTTCCAACACACCTCTGAACAACATACTAATCTACAGAGACCTTCCTATCAACATTACAAAAAGAAGGATTCTAGGTGGACTCCTCCTCAAGGTCGAAACAACAGACTGGACTTCTACATAGAGTGCTTCCGCCGACGTGCACGGGCTGAAATTATGGAAAAGCAGCATCACTTGCCCCATAACTTCAGCCGTGCAGAACACAATGCCATCCACAGCCTCAGAAACAACTCTGACATCATAATGAAAAAGGCTGACAAAGGAGGTGCTGTCGTCATCATGAATAGGTCGGAATATGAACAAGAGGCTGCTAGGCAGCTCTCCAACACCACTTTCTACAAGCCATTACCCTCTGATCCCACTGGGGGTTACCAAAAGAAACTACACCATTTGCTCAAGAAACTCCCTGAAAAAGCACAAGAACAAATCCACACAGACACATCCCTGGAACCCCGACCTGGGGTATTCTATCTGCTACCCAAGATCCATAAACCTGGAAATCCTGGGCGCCTCATCATCTCAGGCATTGGCACCCTGACAGCAGGATTGTCTGGCTATTTAGACCCCCTCCTCAGGCCCTATGCTACCGGCACTCCCAGCTATCTTCGAGACACCACTGACTTCCTGAGGAAACTACAATCCATTGGTGATCTTCCTGAAAACACCGTCCTGGCCACTATGGCTTTAGAAGCCCTCTACACCAACATTCCACACAAAGATGGACTACAAGCCGTCAGGAACAGTATCCCCGATAATGTCATGGCAAACCTGGTGGCTGAACTTTGTGACTTTGTCCTCATCCATAACTATTTCACATTTGGGGACAATGTATACCTTCAAATCAGCGGCACTGCTAGGGGTATCCGCATGGCCCCACAGTATGCCAACATTTTTATTGCTGACTTAGAACAACGCTTCCTCAGCTCTCGTCCCCTAATGCCGCTACTTGCGCTACATTTATAACATCTTCATCATCTGGACCCATCGAAAAGAAGCCCTTGAGGAATTCTACCATGATTTCAACAACTTCCATCCCACCATCAACCTCAGCCTGGACCAGTCCACATAAGAGATCCACTTCCTGGACACTACGGTGCTAATAAGTGATGGTCACCTAACCACCACCGTATACCAGAAACCTACTGACCGCTATTCCTACCTACATGCCTCCAGCTTTCACCCAGACACACCAACGATCCACCGTCTACAGCCAAGCTCTACGATAGAACAGCATTTGCTCCAACCCCTCAGACAGAGACAAACACCAACAAGATCTCTATCAAGCATTCTTACAACTACAACACCCACCTGCTGAAGTGAAGAAACAGATTGACAGAGCCAGAAGAGTACCCAGAAGTCTCCTACTACAGGACAGACCCAACAAAGAAAATAACAGAACGCCACTAGCCGTCACCTTCAGCCCCCAACTAAAACCTCTCCAACGCATCATCAAGGATCTACAACCTATCCTGAAGGACGACCCATCACTCTCACAGATCTTGGGAGACAGGCCAGTCCTTGCCTACAGACAGCCCCTCAACCTGAAGCAAATACTCACCAGCAACCACACACCGTACAACAGAACCACTAACCCAGAGACCTATCCTTGCAACAAAGCCCGTTGCCAACTGTGTCCACATATCTATTCAGGGGACACCATCACAGGGCCTAATCACATCAGCCACACTATCAGAGGCTCGTTCACCTGCACATCTACCAATGTGATATATGCCATTATGTGCCAGCAATACCCCTCTGCCATGTACATTGGTCAAACTGGACAGTCTCTAGGTAAAAGAATAAATGGACACAAATCAGACATCAAAAATTAGAACATTCATAAACCAGTCGGAGAACACTTCAGTCTCTGGTCACTCGATTACAGACCTAAAAGTCGCAATATTACAACAAAAAAACTTCAAAAAACAGACTCCAGCGAGAGACTGCTGAATTGGAATTAATTTGCAAACTGGATACAGTTAACTTAGGCTTGAATAGAGACTGGGAGTAGATGTGTCATTACACAAAGTAAAACTATTTCCCCATGTTTACTTCCCCCCCACCCCCCCCAATTCTTGTTAACTGCTGGACATGGCCCACCTTGATCATCACTACAAAAGGTTTTCTTCGCCCCCCGCCACTCCCGCTCTCCTGCTGGTAATAGCTCATCTTAAGTGATCACTCTCCTTACAGTGTGTATGATAACACCCATTTTTTCATGTTCTGTGTGTATATAAATCTCCTCACTGTATTTTCCACTGAATGCATCCAATGAAGTGAGCTGTAGCTCATGAAAGCTTATGCTCAAATAAATTGGTTAGTCTCTAAGGTGCCACAAGTACTCCTTTTCTTTTTGAGAAAAGGTGTCAGAGACTGCTTTTAAAACGGACATGCTCTCCAAGCAAGCAGTCCATCCCATCAATAGAAACAGACATCACAGCTGGAGGAGTGGAGGCAGGAGAGGCTTTGTCTACCTCCAACACTGATCAATCCCAAGAACTCTCAGGAATGGTAAGGACTCTAAGGGCGAGATTGCATTCAGGCATCTATTGTTTTGCATAGATCTGTAACTCTTTTATGCTAAGGGCATGTCCACATAGGGGACACTCAGGTAAGTTAAGGTGAATCAGCTAAAAGGTATGAAATCAATGTGCATAAAATAAACGTTTCCACCACCATCACCCACGCACACACACCCCTATAGATGCTTTCATTCAGGAGTAAAGTGGAATTAGTTTGCTGTAACTTAATCCAGTTTAAATCTGAATGTCCCTGGGCAGGCAAAGCACTCATAGTAAAATGTGTATTTTAAGTAGTTTCTTTGGAGAACCTGTTTTCCTTGCTTGAACAACCATGTGGTCCCTGACAAAGGAACGTAAACGAGAGCAACCACAGCTAGATGGATGTCTGGAAGAATGTGCAAAGTCGCTGGAGAAGTTAGGAAGGTCTCAACATTAATTTTGGGTCCTATCGCAGTGGGACTGCAGAGACCCTCATCCCAGTAAGGGTGCCAGACAAGAGGCCTAACCAGGAGACTGTCTTAGGAGATCCTCAAATGGAAGCAGTGACTAGACTTTGCAAATGCAGCTGGATTTGATGCATGTAGGATTCAAAGGCGGACCCAATTATAACTGACCAGTGGACTGTCCACCAGGGGGACTCAGCCAGGACTGTGACAGTACCCATTCCAAAAGTTCAGTTTTTCTTCTATCATGACAGATACACATCCATAACCATTTGGATTCTCCCCCCCCCCCCCCATAGAAATATCTTGTCATTACCTGTATTTCTAGAAGATGAAATTCCATCTGAAAAGGCAGTGAATAGCAATTTCCTGACAATCTGTGCTTCTGTATAGTTTTGTTTCCAGCTATAAAGTAGGTTAAAATATTTTAGATTTCTGATCACATTCAATAATTATTCTGTCTCCCCATAAGCAAAATCAATATTAAGCTATAAACTTGAAGAGTGGGCAATGTATGTTATACACAATATAAATCATGCAATTAACCACGTAAGTGAAAAACTTTCCTACCAAATGGATTAGAAAGTCAAATTAGATTTCAGTGCATCTCCAGTGATATATATACTAGCAACATTCTGTCTTCTGTTATAACCTTGTAATACCATTGAGTGTAAAACCAAGAATCATTTGGCAGTATGTATGAACATCACAGAATTCCATTTACCAGCAATTACTGTGCTAGTGTTTTATCATTTCAGAGCACAGGTTTTTCTGCAAATGTTGAATGCTGAATTATAATCTGCAACTGCAAACAAACTGTGACAAAATGCTTGCAATGTTACTAATAGGCAACCAAATGCTTACTTTTTTCCACTGTTTCCTTGGAGTAATTTGTGAACCAAATGCCAGTAAATTTCATTAAAAAAGAGAGGTCAGATTCTAAACAATCAAGTTCAGCTTTCAGATCTGGTGGAGATTCATGTAGTTTAGATTCTCCTTGGAGTGATTTTCTAGAATTGAAAAGATCCATTAGCAATCACCAGAGCACAGAGAAACCTTTTAAAAAGAGTTGCTCTAACATGTAGATCTATGAAGGTGGTTCAGAAATGTCTTATGATTTCAGTTATACTTTGAATTCAGTGGCACTACTCGTGTAAGTTCTATTCCATGTAAATACTTTATGTTCCCTGCCATGTACCAACAGGCTAGTGGTTATGGAAAGCTCTCACATTGACACAGGAGCATTCAGTAAAATGAGTTTTGGCAGCTTATCTGCATCTTTCCAGTTAGGATAATCAAAAAACCCCTTTTGCTTCAAGAAGATTATTTTACTTTGTAATTATAGATTTAAATCAGAGTCAAAAAATTAGTAACTTGTCAGGATCCCGACATAAAATTTAATATAGCAAATCACTGCTATCCTCATTTTTAATACAGAGGTGCAGCATGCAACAGAGAGTAGGCACAGAGCAGTGCATGAGAGAGTCTGTGAACTCCACAGGTTGTACCTCCATATTAAAGAAGGCAGCCACAGGTCACTCTGCAAACTTCTGAAGGCTACACTTCAGCCACCACTAAACTACCAAGTGCATTTCTCAATACTTCTGATTCTTTTATTGCTAAAATGTTTACTTTATGAAACAGCATGAATGAGGGTGGACATTTAAACCTAAAGAACAATGCTGAACATACATTCAAAAACCAAAATTAATCTGAACATATAAAATACATACATTGATATTTGTATCTCTTCATCAGAATAAAATGTAGATTCTTGTTTGTTTTCAAACTTTTGAGTTAACATTTCAATTTCTTCTTCCAAAGAATGAATTTCATCTTCATAAACTTGATAAATGTCACTCTCCATTTCTCAGATTCAGTGTTACTAAAATGATACAGAATTTTGTAAATAAGTATATTCATTTTAACACTATTAATGTTATTTAATCCTATTTATTGATTCAAAAACTATGAAAATATATAGCACTACAATATTAAAGTTTCTCTCTCCCCTTTTTAAAAAGATTACATGAGTCAGCTCACACAGCTTACCAATTCTGAAAACTAAATATTTTAGATACGAGTGTTTTTGACTAACAAATACATATTTGACAAACTTTAATGGTAAACTATCTACAGAATAATATTAAAATCAAAGGAATTGTAGATACTGAGCCATACGTTCCCCTCTACTATGAGGTTTAAAGGAAAGCAAATGAGTTGAGTCTTGCATAACTGAAATCAGTGGGAGTTTTGCCATTGACTTCAACAGGCACAGGATCAGGCCCATACTTAAGTGCAAAAATCTATGGTGCTATCAGAAATGGGAACAAACTGATTCCCCTAAGACTCCACAGAAACCCCGCTTGGAATCACTCTAAGATTGGGGATTGGAACATTCTACAATTAGGGACACATCAAAGCATGATGTCTGCTCCTTCTAGGCTGCATGCTGTCATTAGGTGTTTGTTTTATAAGCAAAAAAAAACAAACAACAGATGGCAGTTAATCCTGCTGAAAGCATAATAAATTCCCGTACAACAGCTTCCAACTCTTATGCCACCCTATGAGTTGGGCTAGCACAGAGCAAGAAGTGAGTGGAGGAGACGACAACCTGATGAGAGTTCTAACTTGTGTGTTCTTTCCTCATACAGGATTTTTCGTGAAAGGGAATAATAAAACCTAATGCAACAAATACACAACCCTGTAGGAAATAATTGGTAATTCCCTATGACCCTTTTAATTTCCACTGAATTTAATACTGGTCTCATTTAAATACACAGATTTCATGGTAGGTTCCAAATCCAGGGGTGTAATCCTGGGTCTATTGAAGTCAACTGAAGTTTTGTGATTGACTTCAACAGATCCAAGATTTCACCCCAATGGTAGGGAAGGGAGTGGGTGTTTAAGCACATTAAGTTGCTATACTGTGGCAAAATATTTAAATCAGCAGTAACAACTGATAGAAGACCTACATCAAATATGGCAACAATGTTGAGATGTGAACAGTTCACAGCCCTAAGTAGTCTCTGAACTGAAGAAACTACTTCAATATTTGACTCTTACAATAGCTTGTCCATCAAATCAGCAGCAGGCAACAAAGATACAATGGAAGTGTCCACATACAAAAGCAGTTTAATTTCTGGAAAAACTGAAGATTTTGCCAGCTTCTTACACACCAAATTCAGGATTTATAAATTTGAAAGATAGTTGTAGCGATTACAAAACTCAATATGGATAAAAATTGTGAATTTTATTTTTATTGGAATTTTTAATTGTTTTTCAATTGTGTTCTTTCAAACCTAGTCCTTTGTTGTCTACATATGTTTCTGTTTGTACTGAATCTATATTAATAGCGCTGTTTACCAACAGTTTGTTTCCTAAACACAGCACACTCTCTAAACCAAAACATTTCTGTTGCCTGCCAAGCTGTGTTTGTTTCTCATAAGGGCTGCAAGGTAACACACACACTGGGTGAATTAATTCTGATGTTAATGTAGTTGCACACCAGAAATAAACTGGGCACATCATATGTTTACATTTTCCAGAAACAGATGTGTATGTCCTCTGCTTATGTTTAAAAGGAAAGATTTTCTCTATCAGTGTACAGCACACAATGTATTTCAGATATAAGTATGCACTTTGGATGTGTGAGCACTATGTGAGCACGTCTTCAAAACAAAAGACTCAAAATGAGAATAAAACACAATGTACATATTTATTTTAAGAAAACTAACCACAATTTTTAAATGCTTAAGTTTCCAAATCATTAGCAGCATGTATATTTATTAAGTCTAAATATTTGTCTTTCATATACCATCTGATACAAATTCCTGAAGTTAAGTGTTTGCTCTCCAACACCTACACTGTCCTCCCTGCACAGTTTCAAGGGGTCTGATTACAGAATAGCCTACCACTCAAAATTTTGTAGGAAATAAGATAACTGATTTTCGAGTGTTTTACTCTAAATGATTTGTAATGTTGAAGTCTAAAAATATTGCTCCTAGAATACACAGCACCCGGACAGGTCATTTTCCTTTTTGATGTTTATCTACTATATATTCAAATAACTATCAGATACAGATAATCAAAGATAGGAGTCTCTTAACTTATAAACCCAAAAGAAAATATATAAGTGCCTAGCTCCCAGCCCTGGGAGCCAAAACCACAAATGGCTAGGGGGTGGGGAGGATGCAGGCCTGAGTCTCAGGGAAATCCCACAGACATTTTGCATTGGTTGCTTGTTTTCAGGCAGACAGACCAGGCTCCAAGGAGAAGAAACGGGGCCAGCTCCCTCTGGCAGCAGACTCTTCTCCCGACCACTGCGCTTGGCTCCTGATAGTGGGACAGAGAAGGGTTCAGGTCTGTCCCTTGCAGATCAGACTCTGCTTCCCACTCAGGCACCAGGAACCCAATATGACCAGAAGGGAGGAGGCAGAGCCCTCCACGAACTGTAAGATTCCTCATTGAGTGAGGGAGGAACCGACTGTTAAGTACCCTGCTATCCAGTGGTTAATCTGTGTGAGCGCTTGCCTCACAGAGCCCCCAGCACCTCTGGGCTTGGCAGTTCATCACCCCAGCACCTCTGGGCTTGCTACATCAGTTATGAATATAAAAAAAAAATTGCTTGAGCGCCAGACACCTAATTGCCGCAGCCCTAGCGCCTCTTTCACGACAAATTCACCGTTTCAGCCCCAGTTCAACAAACCTTCCCCCCACCCCAGCCTCCCCCTGAGAGGACAGAGGGGAAGACTTGACTCCCACCGGCAGGGAGCGTGATGACAGCACCACAGGGGGCTGAGCCTCACCGGCTGTCCTGTCCCTTCAGGCCGCGGAACCCTCGCTGCCTGCGCTCTGGAGCCGGCGCTTCGAACCGCCCGCCCAAACGAACGCCCGCCGCTGCCCTGCGGGCGATACCACCGGAGCAGCCCAGGTCACCTTTCCCAGGCCACACGCGCACAGCCGGCCAGGGCGCCAGTCACACGCCCCACTCGACTCTAACGCCGAGCCTCCGGGCAACGAGCCCCGGCCTTCGTTGGTTGGTTGCTTAGTTAGTTAGTTTTTGTTTGTTTTCCGGGCGCTGGCCTGAGCGATACCCCCGCGTTCTGGTCCCTGTGGCTGAGCCCAAGCACGGCCTGCGCGAGCCAGAGATGTGTACCAACTATACCCGGCCGGTCAGGAACAGTGAGCCGCTGGCGGTTGCCGTATGCGAATGGGGTTTTGACGGAAGTGGTGGGGTCTCTAGGCACGAGGAACCCTGTTTTCTAGTGTGTCCCGGAAGGGGGAGGGGGCGTGAATAGAGGAGCACTCAGGAAAAGCGTGTGCGTGAGGAAGAGGTCGCTGTGTTTCCTGGCTGGACATGTGCGGTATGTGAACTCGTTGTGTGTCCGCCCACGATCAGTGTACTCCGGGAGATCTCCTCGGCGGGTGGCTGAATCTCTAGCTCGGAGGTCAAGGCTGCTGCGGTGTCCTGGTCAGGAGTCTGGGGCTCGCGTTGGGAGGCTCTTTGGAGAGAAGTCCCGGTAGAGAAGCTACCGAGACTGAAAGGGGCCTGAGGGGCTTGTTCCGTCCCGGGGCTATGGATGGCCCCTGTCTCTGTCTTTCCCCCCGGCGCTCCCCACCCTGCTCATTCCCGGCTGTGGGGGCCCGAGCCATGCCCCCCCCCACCCCCATTCCCAGACTGGTTTTTTTTTCCAGTTCAAAGTTGGCACAATGTAGTGAAGGTAATGCGGCGAAACTCGTACAACTGAAGGCTGTGTTACCTCTGATGTTTGGATAGATGTGTAGTTTTCTCTCACACGCACACACGTACCTGTTTTTTTCTGACACTAATGATAAAAAACACAGTTTGTGTTAGTGGCCGTATGTGTCAACCCTGAGCGTTCTGAATATAATGGACATTCCATAACATTGAATGGCAGCAAATCTAAAAACTGATTAGAGGAAAAGTTTTTTATTTGGTGCATTATTAGCCTAGCAGACTCTTCGAAATAAGTCACAGGACTGGACATTTCTCCAGGGTGTTGAAAAAAAGTAATAGGATATTTCTAGTGACAATGAGACCATCCTCCCCTATATGAGTGTGGAGTTTTTTAAGTTTAGTGTTTGGCGGGAACATTAACCGTCAAGAGCACCGTTCTCTAACCAAGGGTTGTAGAAAGAAACTTCTCCAATGGGCATGTTATTCAATAATCAATAATTACTCTTGCCAGGGTTTTTTGCACCTTCTTTGAAGCATCTGGTGCTGGCCACTATCAGGGGAGTTGGGTCTAGATGGACCAGTATCTGATCCAATATGCTTATATTTAGGCACTTAAATACAAGTGGCCTTATTTTCAGAGGTGTTGAGTACCCACAAATACTGTTGTAACTAACATGGGGTTATCCATAAGTGCCCAGCATGTGTGAAAATCAGCTTACTTTCATTTAGGTGGCTAAATATGGATTTAGAGGCTAATTTTAGTTATTCTAGGGCTAATAAATTCATAGCAAAGTCATCTAATATAATCGGGTAATTGGTTTGCTGTATTAATCTGATATCTAGCCTTTTTCAAGAGAATTAAAAGTAATTCAGATATTGTTTCTGCCCTGAGGCTCCTGATGGTGGGTTTTGTTTGTTTTGTTTTCCAGTTACATTTTACTATTCTTTCACATGTTTTTCTCTCCACTGTTCTGTGAAAGACCCAGACACAAATGATGGAATTGACTGATTTATCATACAGAGTGCTGTCAAATACACAATTTAAACAAACTGGAAAGAGACTTTTCTTCTCATGTTTTTCAGTTATGGTAATTTTAGCTGTTAATTAGAACAATAATGTAAGATACTTAAGCTATTTTCCTTTGTGTTATAAAAATATTTGGCTTTTTCCCACAAAAGGAACAAAGAGGAGTGCTTTCTGATACTATGTCTTTAAACTTATTAAATGTTCTATAAAATGTTTAAAATGAACAGGTGGGGCAAATTGAGCACCTGATTAATTATGGTATGTTTGTCAAAAACAATTCTTACACATACAGTCTGCTTAGGACTGATATGTCAGAAGAATATACAGTATTATCAACTGTGGGTTTTCTTGGTCACTTAGGATATGTCTACACTATGAAATTAGGTCAATTTTATAAAAGTCGATTTTTAGAAATTGCTTTTATACAGTCGATTATGTGTGTCCTCACTAAGCGCATTAAGTCGCCGGAGTGTGTCCTCACTACCATGGCTAGCATCGACTTAAGACGCAGTGCACTGTGGGTAGCTATCCCACCGTTCCCGCAGTCTCCGCTGCCCATTGGAATTCTGGGTTAAGCTCCCAATGCCTGATGGGGCAAAAACATTGTCACGGGTGGTTTTGGGTACATGTTGTCAGTCGCCCCTCCATCCGTGAAAGCAACGGCAGACAATCGTTTTGCGCCTTTTTTTTTCCTGGGTTACCCGTGCAGACGCCATACCACGGCAAGGATGGGGCCCACTTGGAGATTGAGTCCCACCTGGAATATCATGCGAGCTGGAGGCTTCTGCCTCAGGCTGCTCTCCCAGCCGGCAGCACCGCGCGGTCACACCTACCCCAGCCTACCTCTTGCTCTCCTGGCTCATGAAGCCTGGACAGTAGTAAGGAGCAGTCCAACTATAGTCTGAGCAAGTGCAGAATGAGGATAGAATGTGCCTTTGGATGTTTAAAAACTCGCTGGCGCTGTTTGCTGACTAGGTCAGATCTCAGCGCAGCCAACATTTCCATTGTTACTGCAGCTTGCTGTGTGCTCCATAATATCTGTGAGACTAAGGGGGAGACGTTTATGGTGAGGTGAGAGGTTGAGGCAAATCGCCTGGCATCCGATTTTGAGCAGCCAGACACCAGGGCGATTAGAAGAGCACAGCAAGGCGTGCTGTGCATCAGAGAGGCTTTGAAAACCAGTTTCATGACAGGCCAAGCTTCGCTATGACAGTTGTGTGTGTTTCTCCTTGATGCAAACCCGCCCCCTTTGTTGATTTTGATTCCCTGTAAGCCAACCATCCTCCCCCCTTCGAAATAAAGTAACTATTGTTTTGAAACCGTGCATTCTTTCTTTATTAATTTTAAAAAAAATGAGATAACAGACAAGGTAGCCCGGGTGGGGCGGGGGAGGAGGGAAGGAAGGACAAGGCCACGTTGCTTATTGTAGCCACACTAGAAATCAGAACTGTTTGAATGACAGCCTTCTGTTGCTTGGGCCATCCTCTGGAGTGGAGTGGCTGGGTGCTCGGAGCCTTCCCCTACCCCGCGTTCTTGGGCGTCTGGGTGAGGAGGCTATGGAACATGGGGAGGAGGGTAGGTGGTTATACAGTGGATGCAGCGGGGGTCTGTGCTCTTGTTGGCTTTTCTGCAGCTCCAGCAGATGCTTCATCATGTCTGTTTGCTCCCCCATTAGCCTCAACATCGCATCCTGCCTCCGCTCTTCGCGCTCGCTCAATTCTTCCCTGGCCTCTGCCACTGAATGCCTCCATGCATTCAGCTGTGCCCTATCAGTGCGGGAGGACTGCATGAGCTCGAAAAACATCATCGCAAGTGCGTTTTTTCGCCTCCTAATCTGCGTTAACCTCAGGGATGGAGATGATGGGGGAGAACATTTCTACGCTCTACGATTCTGGGGGGACTGCATGGTCACCTGTGCTGCTGAGTTCGCCACGCTGACCAAACAGAAAATGAAATTCAAAAGTTCCTAGGGCTTTTCCTGTGTACCTGGCTAGTGCATCGGCGTTCAAAGTGCTGTCCAGAGCGGTCACAATGGAGCACTCTGGGATAGCTTCTGGAGGCCAGTACCATCGATTTGCATCCACACTACCCGAAATTCGACCCAGCAAGGTTGATTTTAGTGCTACTCTCCTCGTCGGGGAGGGGAGTACAGAAGTCGATTTTAAGAGCCCTTTAGGTCGACAAAATGGGGTTAGTTGTGTGGACGCAGTCATTTTTAAATCGACCTAATGCGGCTAAATTCGATCTAACCCCGTAGTGTAGACCAGGGCTTATACTGAGTTCCTAGTGTTAAACCTTATGATCCAGCAAATGCTCCTAGATCAATTTACCGTTGGGATCATCAGAAGCCCTTGTAGTGCACTCTTGTTATTTTAACCTCCTTTTCTCTGCTTGCTATATTCCGATTGTTGAATAAATCATATTCTGTTCTGAATAAGCTGGATCACAGTTCCCAGAGAAGATTTCATAGCAGGGACCAAGTCCTGTTGGACCTGTTGAGTTAATATGGTTGGTGAGAGAAGTACAGGTTTAGGTCCATCACTTGGAAGTGCCCACCAACTGACTGAGAAAGAGATCACAGGTGCAGTTCACCCAAGAACCACAAAAACCATTTATACTGATTTTTTTTTTTGTTGCCTTTTTTACAGAAAGATAAAACGTACATCCTAAATGAGACAGTCTGACTTTTTAATATGGAGAAAAAACAAGTTTTAAAACGTTTATATGTTGGAGGACTTGGCCATACAGTTTCTGAGGCTGAACTGCAGGAAAGATTCAGCAAGTTTGGAAATGTTACAGATGTGGAAATTGTTATCAGGAAAGATGAACAGGGTAATATTTTCATTTTGCTCTTTAGAAGTATAACTGTTCTTTACTTCAACTAGTAATGGAAAATAACGTCAATTTCAAAACTACTACTTTTCCTTAAGCATCTGTAGAGAACACGTTTCAATTTTAAAAACAAAAACTTACAATTTTATATACAAAAGTAACCAAATGTTTCTAATTATTGACCAGGGAACCCTATGAAAACTTTTGCTTATATCAACATCAGCATTTCTGAAGCAGATCTTAAAAGATGTAAGTAAACAAATGATATTTGTTGCAGTTTATTTTAATCCCTGTAAACTAAGGATGTAACAAATACCTGAACCTACTCAGACCCCCATTGAAGTAAAGGACATAGGTTTTTTCTCTTCTTCTATACCTCTTAATTTCCCCCTCTCATTTGCTATTTCATTCTTCAATTCTATTTAGCTCAGTTATTTTAGGAATCAGTGTTTATGGAAGATGCTCTTCAAAATAATGTATTTTATTGAAGTATCTGTGTTTTTATGTTACGGGGTGCAGGCAATGGTCTATCAGAATAGCCTAGCGGGTTGGGGGCGGAGGGTGGAGTGTATATGTTAGCCCCTTAGTGAGAAGGTGTAGAAAATGATCTTAAACATATTTTCTTCTCTTTGATACATTGATACTTGTATATGACGTTAGAATTGACTGAGACTAAAGGGAATAAAGAACGTTGGCTTAAGCAAAGTTTATTTTCCTTAAGGAGATCAGTTTTAACCCTCTTAGAATGGAAATACAGATTCCCAATCTTTTCTGGTAGTCATATGAACATTACAAAACTGCAACTCCTGTGTAATCTGCAGTAAACCAGTTGAGATTATTTCAGCACAGTCATCTGCACCCGAAGACTGGGGTTGATAATGTACCTTTGAAAAATAATAAGGGATAGGCCATCTTTTTAGGGATAGGCCATCTGGTTTAAACATAATTAAAAATCATCTTAAAACTTTGTGCTTCCCTTAATCTCTTTACATGGAATAAGGACTTCCCTCCCAATCTCCATCTCCCAATATTGCCAATGTGTCTGCCACTGCTTGTAGGATCTGTTGGGAAGGAGGGGAAGAAAGTGTGAAAGGACTGGATACAGTGCTGGAGGGAACCTAAGAATGTAGATATATCTGAACTTTTCAATCCTTATTTGGAATGAGCTATTGTTCAATTTCATAGTGGTAGCCGTGTTTTTTTTACTCCATGCATCTGATGAAGTGGGTTTTAGCCCACGAAAGCTTATGCCCAAATAAATGTTAGTCTCTAAGGTGCCACAAGGACTCCTCGTTGTTTTTGCTAATGTTTCAATGTTCATTTATCACTGGCTAACTTACTGTTAGTCAAAATAGGGTTTGGATGTTGACAATATCGTGTCTTTTGTTTTCCATATTAGACCCTAAATTTGCTACCTGTAATCCCCAAAGTAGTCTAATTGGGGGCAGGATCAGTCTCATAATGCTCCAAAATGCAAAATATAGCAAAAAGCGACATGATTAAAAACATTACTTAAATATTATATACGTGGGTAATAAGCATTTTCTGTCTAATGCTTGTTTCCTAGGTATGTCCATTTTAAATAAAACAAGGTGGAAAGGTGGAACGCTACAAATTGAATTGGCCAAAGAAAGCTTTTTGCACAGGTAATGTTAATATACAAATGTATATTGTTGCTTGTTGAACTACTTTGCCACATAATGTCAAAATATATATATAAGGCCCTACCAAATTCACAGTCCATTATGGTCAATTTCACGGCCATAGGATTTGAAAATTGGTAAATTTCACATTTTCAGATGTTTAAATCTTAAATTTCACAGCGTTGTAGCAGTGGGGGTCCCAACCCAAAATGGGAGGTGGGGGAGTGTCGCAAACCTGTTTGACGGGGTCATGGAATTGCCACCCTCACTTCTGTGCTGCCTTCAGAGCTGGACTCCAAAGTCCATTGTCATTTAAGTGTTTCTTGATTGGGCACTTACTGAGAATAGTCCTTTCTCAAGAAGCTGACCAAATGCTTCACTGAGGCTACTTAGAATCAAACACATTGAGATACAAGTACATAGCCAATATTCATAACTTCAAATACAAAAATGATACACAAATACAGACAGCATAATCATAACCAGCAAATTACCACCTTTCTATAGACGCCTACTTGACCTCCTTTGTACAAGTTTTGGTGCGACTATAGGACACTGGTTACAACAATGATCTATACGGTCACAGTTCATGTCAATAACGTGTCACACACCTCCCTGAGCAGCTGTGCAGGAGATGGACAAGTCCTGTCCCTCCCGTGCCCAGCAAGAGCTAGAAACCCCCTTTGCTGGGGCTCTCCTAGGAACAAGGGTACATCGGATTTCATGGGGAAAGAATTATTTCAATTATTATAAGGTCCGTGATGCTTTTTTCACGGCTGTGAAATTGGTAGGGCCCTATATATATATAATTTTGCTAGAATTGTGCAAAATGCAAACCAGTGTCTGAATAATTCATCCTACCAACTTTAAATGTACATGTCCTGAGTTTTTCCCTTTGTATTTGTCAAATACTATATTGAGTAAACTTTTTGACAGCTTGTTTATAAGAGGGCTCTAATTAAAGAATGCTCTCCTATAATGAATCTGCAAAAGCCACTGGATATTGCTTTCACTTCAAATCCAAGTAAATGGGATTTTAACAGACTTAATAATAAAGAAATAACTTCTAAGAAGATAGTTTGGGTACTACAGAGTTTTGTATTTTTTATACTTGTTATTTTGCCCACTTTGCAGTTTTCCCTTACCCTTTTCTTATATGTTCTCCATTAGCTGCTTTCAATGTTTGTTTATTTTTCATTGAAACTGATAGCATGCTGGTACATTTGCAGCATGCTTATCATACCTGCTATATTCATTGTCATAAAAAAGTTAGCTGGGTGGAGGCCATGTTCCTGGTTTCCTGGTTTTAATCGGAATTGGCAAAACGTATCTTTGATATGTTTCACATTGGCTCAGAGTGAATGTGTCCAGAAGTGTGAGAGAGACCCGTCGCTGATGATGGCTTTACACACAGATCCTTTTTTATTTTTGCTTTTATGTCGTGCAAGCTTAAACCATGCACCTCCTGATACAGATTGGCACAGGAGAGACAAGAAGCAAGATTGAAGAAGGAAAAGCCACATACAGATGGCAAGGGAAATCTGTTGGAATCACTGAATGAAGCTGGAGTTGTGAATTTTCATATGAAAGCAGTGCCAGGAACAGAAGTACCGGATCATAAGGTGTTGTGGGGTATCCATTCTGCTGAGTTAAGAGAACTGCATCAGGCACCGTTTTATTTGGCTTTCTAATAAGCTGTCTTCACATTAAGTTTACTTCAGATTTGTATATTTGATTATCGGAGACAATACATACAGGGTGACAGAATAGCTATGACTTGTACAAAATAATCCTTATCCTTATAAAATAAGAGCATCGACATCAGTTTGTTTTTTAGGAGGGGATAAAGTGGCTATCTTTGCGTGTGTGTATTGTCATTTAAAGTTCATAGCAATGTCTAGAATGAACTTTTATAAAACGTGCTCATCTTGTGTATGAGCTGCCTTATATAACACAGTCATTTTGGGCCCTGTGATCAGTAGGACGATTCACAGTGCTCAGCACTGAGTTCGAGTATAAATTGTTGCAGGATTAGAGCCCATATTGTAGGGAGAGGATAAGTTTAAGTGAGACTACATCAAGATTTACGCAAATAAAACAAGTATTCATTTAACGAGATGTTTCAAAATTTCCTTTTTAGTGTTCAGCTTGCTCTTGGGGTTTTCTCTTTAGCTGCTGTGAGAGCAGAGTCAGTTGGTGGTTGGTGTCTCTTCAGTTAAATCAGATTTTTTTTTGGTCTCTCTGTTATTGTCAGGTTACAGACAGACTATGAGAATATAATATTTGAGATGTTCCCTCCTTTCTAGAAAGAAATTAGCATAGTGGCTTAATACAGAAATGTGACATATAATAGAACAAAAAGGCTAGCTATGGGCAGATTCCTTTTATTAGTATTCCTGTCATTCAGAATTCATTTTGTTTTAGGACTATCTTATTTTTATTTACTGTGATACATTTAATCCCTCTGATGAAGTGAGCTGTAGCTCACGGAAGCTTATGCTCAAATAAATTTGTTAGTCTCTAAGGTGCCACAAGTACTCCTTTTTTTTTTTTTTTTTTTTTGCAAATACAGACTAACACGGCTGCTACTCTGAAACCTGACATTTAATCCCTATTATTTTTTTCACTCTGATATAATTGTATATTTTTCTTTCTTACAGGATTGGGTCGTTAGTAAATTTGGCAGAGTTTTACCCATCCTTCACCTTAAGGGTCGACACAAAAGCAAAATATCCTTTCCTACTGCTTTAGTAAACACTGACTGATCATAGAAACAGTTCCATTATTCTCTTCATTTGTTTACCATCTTTATTGGGGGAAGGAGATATTTGCATAAGTCTTTATATTGTTGATACAAAACACCGTGCAGTTACTGTCTCTTTCTTATGTGGAGGTAATTAAAATGTTATGCTTGGCAAAGAATGGGTATATATTGGCTGATGATTAGAATTCCAAATCTCTCGCTCGCCATTATGGAAAGGATCAGAGTGCAAAAAACAGATGGACTCACTTTAAATATGCGTTTGCTAAAAAAACCAGAAAAATGTTCCTCCAGTGCTTGATTACTTGGTGGCTTCATCCTAAATCTTGCAACAAACTTGCATTAGTTTGATGGATAGTTGTACATGTTGCATGTAACTCACTTAAAAAGTTCATAAAACATAGCTTTAAAAATAACCATCTGTGATGGATGTGGAGCTGTGATATAATACTCTAAAAATACTCAGATGTAATAATTTTATGAACATTATATGTGACCTGGTCAGTAAGGTGAAGTTCCTATATCCTGGGTTATAAGACTCTTCTGCAGCAATGTATTGATCTAGCTTAATAGGGGGTTGCGGGGGGCGTTGGGGGGGGAGCAAGAAGGAAAGCAACACAACAGTTATAGATAACCTCTAAGCAAACACTGGAGGGCAATTACCCAATGTGGGGGCTGCACGGGGGGGGAGTTATGAGCTTAGAGGATCCTATATCTTGTCTCCAGTGAAGATGCAAGCCTTGTTTTGCTGTGTTCGGAGCCTGGAGATCAAAAGGACACTAAATAGTTAAAAGCCATTCTCAGGAGAGAAAGGGTGGGGTCAATAGTCAGTAGTTGAGAGACAGGCTGAGACACAGACAGGCTCTCTGAAGGAGTTGGGCCTTTCCCAGTGCCAGGGAATAGTAATAGTCGACAGCAGAGCAATCGGGGATCGATTTATCACATCTACACTAGACACGATAAATCGATCCCCGATAGATCGATCACTACCTGCCGATCCGGCGGGTAGTGTAGACATGGCCTGTGACAACATCTATTGTCCTTGTCCCTATAACTTAAGTTGTTACTTGTTGAAAAGTGGAAGCCTCCTTGCTTTTATTTTTATTCCTTAACTCTGACTATAACATAATGAAATATGACCCATCAAAATATTGCCACAACCTTAGAAAGCTGGAGCAAGACTTGACTGACACAGTTCCTATATCCAAGCTCACCTGGCAGTTGGAAGGCGGAGATGACAGCATAAGCAAGAAACGACGAGGAGAATTCCCTGAAATTAAAAAAACACCTAAAAAAATGAGGATACAGAGTAGTGAAGATTTAAATAAAACACCAGGTTGCCACTTGAAAAAAGAAAACTTAACACAAACAAAATTAGTCCAAATGTCAAACTCCAAATCAACTGGTCTGTCTAAATTACTTCAGACACCTAGTCTTAATAGAATTGTCATGAAAGGCAAAGAATTATTTCTGGATAAGAACCTGGCAGCTGGTGTTAAGCCTAACAGGAATACAAACAGCATTTCAGACAGTGATATTGATTCAGAAGAAGAAATCAGGGCAATGATAGAGAAAGAAAAGGAAATACAGAAAGCTAAAACAAATGCTGCGTCTGAAAGTGATCATTTGGAAGTTGTGGGGGATAATTTTGAGCTAAAATACAACACTCACTGGTCTTTAACCAATCCAAATATGAAGAAAGTGAGTAAGGGATGTAACAGACAAGGAAAGACTATTGAAAATGACACTGATTATGATTCAGCAGATACAGATGAAATTATTGCTGTGACTAAAACTCCAGATAAAAACAGTGTGAAGACTAAAATTCTAAGAGATTCTGAGCTGGTGAAAATGCAAAGGAAGGATAATGTTAGGAATGAAACTTTCAAAAACAACAAAAGCTTTGATTACGCAAATGATTCCTTTGTGTTGTCACCAGATAAGTTAAGAGACAAAAATAACAAAAAAGCAGTGCATAACAAAACAGCAGAAGTCCTGACTTCTGAACTACAGGACAACAAAGTTGACAGCAAGTCTGGGTCTACCGGTTTTGATTCAGAGCTGGAAGCAAGTGAATCTGAAGCTGATTCTGATTATGAAGACATGATGCAAAACTGTTACCGCCTACATCTTACATTACATGAGTTAGAAGCATTAGCCACTGCAAGTATTGAATCTTCAGAAGGAGATACAGCAGGTAAACAGAGGGATAGTCAGTGCAAAACTGAAGGTAACATTAGTAACACCAAGTATAGTACAAAGCCTTTTGAAATTGCCTCTACAACTAAAACATCTATTAATCCTGAAGATATAGTTGTTGCCATTTTAGAGGGAGAGGAGAGTGCTGATGATGAGAAGCCAAAGGAAAATACTTCCAGTTTGAAATTTCAGCCTTTCAGAGGAATAGGGTCATTATGTGAAAGTGAGAATTTTGAGGAGATGAGCAAGGAAGGTTCTTGCAGCTGTAAAAGAAAATGTAACCAAAATTCCTCAAGCCTTGTTGATTTGAAAAATAAATCTTTAGAAGAGGTTTCAAAGCCAAACTGTTCTTGTTATGGGAAACACTCAGCTCCCAGAGAGTCTAGGAGTTCCATATTATGTTCACTTGAAGACAGAAGTGTGAAAAAGAAGCAAAATACTCTCAGCAACCAGCTCAAGAAGGTGTTAAATTCCCAGTACTCAGAAGGTGGAAGTGAAAAACCTGTTTGGAAACCACCTTTATTACGAGAGAATAACTACTTGAATTCTCATGCAGAAGATCAAACAGCAAACAGAGGAGACAGTGAGGACTGCACCACAACTAGTATCAGTGGAAGCGAGGAGGAAAGCACTGACACAGACAGTGTTTTATCTGTAGCACAGAAACACATTAAATGTGAATTGGAAAGCCCAGAATCTCTTCCTGGCAAACCAAAGAAGGATGCAAGCAGTAAAGGTTCAGCCTCTAAATTTCAGGAAAGTGAGAACAATAAGAAAAGTCTTCACAAAAGTAAAGAAAAGCTTTGCATTCCTATTGCTGTCTCAATTGAGTCAGATGAAAAGGAGAAACAATTGCAGGATAATCAGAAGAGACTGGCAGCTCTACAAGAGAGACAGAAAGAGAGAGCATTACAGAAGAAACTTATTCAGGGGGCTCTTCTGAACCTGGTAAGTATGCTTTCAACTTGTCTCTGAACAGTAAAACAGTACTGAAAGAATACTGGTTTAATAAGTATCTCTAGTATGTGTTCTCTAAGATGTTGCTGTGGTTTGAATCGTGTTTGAGAGCAGCGCCTATCTTCTTTGCCAGATTGATTTGTAGGATATGTCCAAAAAGGTGTCATGGGATTTTTTCCAGAAAACACAATAGGTGTTTTAATTTCATTCTCTACTGTTGTAAATGTGCCCAGCAGTAGTTCCCACAGTATATAACCAATATTTGACATGTTAAACTTAACAATGTCTCTCCTTTTCCAGGAAGGCCAGTCAGCAAGCAAATATAAGCACATTATATTTGATTCAGATGGAGAAAGTGAAGCTGAAGTAGAAGAGAAGTCTAAGGAAGAAGTGACTATAGGAAATCTGCCTGGAAAAGTAAGTGGCTTAGAAACAAATCCAACCTAATTTCTGAAAGGGCATTCACCTACCCAATTTGCTAGTATGTATTGTACTGAAGAGCAACACCTACTCTTATTCAGAGTTTGAGATCAAATCTTCAAAATTGTCCTTCGTACTAATGGATATAAAAAAGATGATACAAAATAAGTGATGCGTATTCGTAGAGTTAAAACATGAATTTATAAATTAAGGACAATGCAAATTTTGGAGTATCTTTTTGGAAACTGAAAAAATCAGGCACTCTACTGCATAAAATAACTTGTATAAATTGATTGCAATGCAGTGTTCGCACGAACCATAAGAGCAATGGTCACATGGAGAGGCTTACATGTGGTTATGCCAAAACTTCACTCCCCACTGTTGTCAGTTAAATAAAAGGAAAAGATTTGAATTGCCCAGTGTTGTGCAGAGAGTAAGTGGCTGGAAAAGGACTGGAAATCTGGCGTTCAAGATTCTGTCATCTAACCACTAGCCCTCACTCCATCCCAAATAATGTAACTCAAAAACCAACAAATAATGACACTGAAATACACAAGCAAGGTTATGCTTCTTTAAGTCAGAATGTAAAGCCTGTCATGCATTCCAGTTTACTGAGCTTTGTTTTAATTTGGTATTGGTTTTGGTAACTGAGTAGAAATGTATTATATTTTATTGTTTTTAACTGTAGTGTAAGATTTTGACTGTATGCTAGATGAAAATGGGCTTTCGCTACATGAACAATTAGGTATATTCTTTTATATGCTACACGCTGTGCAAAATGCAGAAGGATTTTTGCTTATTAATTGAGCAACTGTGGTAAAATTACATCTGCCATGGATCCTTTTCATTTACTATCTATAAAGCGGAGGATAAATTTTAAATTGGCCCTCTTGGGTTTTAAAATGGCTGATGGTGTAGAGTTTGAGTAAATTTTGAGACTTTCTCCTGGAACTTTACTTAACTTAACCTTTTGTAACACCACCTCTCTTCAGAGGTTCCACCATCATGCACTGGTCAGCAGGTGATGATGCGTTTGATGGGAGGGAACTTCCTCTCCCTTGACATATTTCATTCTCTCCCCTTTTAAAGCCTGAACTGAAAGCTGTTTTCTTTTTCAAAGATGTTTTAAAATTAGGGCCACTGTCAACGCTGAATGTAAAACACCCTTTCTCCCTACCATCCCTTTGTTTTCCTGACTTCTATTTAGAGGTTAGTTTATTACTTTGTGAATTGTTGTACGGTGGCCAAAACACTCTGGTGGGGAGCCATAATTATTCTGAAAGACTTAGCTGTGACATTCTTGGCTGCTGCTGATGAGAGTGTCACTTACAACTGCATTACGTTTCTTTTGACTTTTATCATTTTAATTATATTTGTCAAGTAACTTCCACTGTATTGTGATTTCATAAAGCAAAAAGGCAGTCTGTGAGGCTGTTACTTAAAAACTGGTTCTAAAACTCTTTCCTAGAATAACATTTTTCAAAATCCAAATTAACTTTTTTATGAAAGCCTAATGACCACTGTGAAACCTAGAGAAAAGCATGTTTAACTGAAATACTGCTTCATAATAACTATCAAACTGTTTTTATTGAATATATGGATTTGAGAGGGTAAAGTGTCCTCTGCATCACCAGTGAATCATCTACATGAAAGGCACTTCACAAATGCTAATCAGATATGCAGTTGCAAGAATGTGAAATGTGTAACTGTGACCATGGTGCCTGGAGGGGCTACACTGAGAATGTTTATTCAGGGCAAACTGCAAATAATAGGGTAGACAATCCCCAGAATTGGTGGTTTATTTTATAATGAGATTTCACCAATCCAGTAACCAAACAGCTTCCATACTGGTTACCAAGAAGCCAAAATACAGTCCCCTTTGGTTCCCATCCGGACAGCCAAGTCTAATATAGTGAGGATTTATTAATAAAAAGAAAGAGTTGCTGTGGTTAAAAGAGCAATATACATACAGATAAGAACAAAGTTCTTAAGTCAGTTTCATAGCAGAGATGGGTGAGGCTGCTGATTTGTAAAAATCCTTCTGTAATCAATATAAAAGCCTATAGTCAAATAGGCAGTCCATGTGCAGAGTTTGTTCAAATTCTTCCATGAGAATGGCAGGGTTAATTGAGAGTAGACCTGGAGACCTCAGTCTTGTAAGCATAGACTTTCCCTGTCAAACTTTTAAACAGGTCTGCGATAAAATAGGATCAGGCCCAACACTTTCTTTATAGCTGAAATTAAGTGGATAAGCCTCTTGACAGCAAATGATCACAGCTGGCCTTCCTTGAATGAAGAACAGGTAATGTACATTGTTGCTTTGAAGCTAATTTGTTTCCCCGGGATACACCGGTAACTAGTTGTATTAATTAGCATAAGACAATTAACCATCAAACAGTTCACAGGTAGTTTACTACAAATTTCAAAGAGAAATGTGCTCAATAACATTATTATACCACAAGTCCTATCTAAATGATAATTTCGCCTTTTGATCTCTGAGTCAATAGAATTCAGTAATGAAACATAGCTAATTAGATCACATTGTTAAACTTCCAACAAGATATAGGTGAACAGGCAAATATGATTAGAGTTTATTCTTGATTCTCTAGATCCTTGATATGGAGGCCTCTATTGTTAGTCAACTTGAAATGGCTTTGATAACTATCTGCAAGGAATGGTCCTATTTACCATTTCAGTGCTCTTCTAACATGTCCTTAAGAGTTGCTTTCAGGTCACCCAGCCTGCTGGTTGCTTAACTCTCACTGGCTCAGCATCACAGTAACTTATAAAATAAAATCATATGGAAAAGTGCGGTTACTTCATACAGAAATGTGCTCCTGCCACACTTGGATGATCACAACTGTAAAATAAAATTACCAAAGAATTGTCTCAGAACATCTAAAGCAGCTGTAACATCTTTTTACAAGGATTCGTGGACATCAATAATTAGGAGAAGTAAATGCGGTATCCTGAAAGAGTGTTGGCTTCAAGCTGTACTGGGAAAGTAATACAAAACAAGTGGGTAGTAGTAGATAGTGTTCTTAGAACTGCTTATTATAACTGTTTCCTCTGTGTGTTTTGCTTTTTTTTTATTAAACAATTAAGGAATTTACTAGTAAAATTTCTGGAAAGTTGTTTGAGAGCAGTGACGATGAGCAAGATGCTGCCGGTGAAGATGACCGATTCCAAATCAAACCCCAGTTTGAAGGCAAAGCTGGTGAGAGGGTTAGTGAACCTATTTAATAATATCTGCAGTTACCTGAAGAGGATGGTGTTGGCAAAGTTATGGTAATACCTGCGTTGGAAAAGTCCATTTAGATGTAGAGGAAATAATGTTTTCTCATAATGTAATAATGTAACTGCTCTTTCCCACACCTCCCAAGCTGAAGTCAAATGGTATTTTCAAAAGAGGTTTATTAGCGTTTCTCAAATGTGGCCACCTTGGCCAAATGCAGACACCAGGCACTTTTCTTGTGGCCACAGCCTCCTGGGCTGGGAGGGCAGGGGCCAAGTAGCTGCCCCTTCCCCTCCCTGTTGCTCCTGGATGCCCCACCTTGATGTTGGTTACTGGGGCCACCAGCAGAGGTTGGGCCCTGCCCCCCCCTTGGAGACACCCTGGGCACAAGGAAGCACCCAGTGAGTTTCCCCACATTCCCAGGGGCAGTTGGGCTCAGGCTTTGGGGTTCAGCCCTGGGGTGGGGGGGTGGCAGGCTCTGGCCATGGGGCTTCGGGCTCCAGTCCCGGGCTCCGGCTGCATGGCAGCAGGCCCCAGGCTCTGGCAGCAGAGCTTCAGGCATTAGCCCCCCACTGCTTTCCCTGGCCACCATCCAAGGCTTAATTTGTCCCCAGGCTTGCCAGGGCTAAGTCCGTTATGCAAAGTGATACTTGTATGTTTGTTACTGTCAAGGTTCCTTCCCCACTCTGAACGCTAGGGTACAGATGTGGGGACCTGCATGAAAAACCTCCTAAGCTTATCTTTACCAGCTTAGGTCAAAACTTCCCCAAGGTACAAAATATTCCACCCTTTGTCCTTGGATTGGCCCCTACCACCACCAAACAAATACTGGTTACTGCGGAAGAGCTGTTTGGAAACGTCTTTCCCCCCAAAATACTTCCCAAAACCTTGCACTCCACTTCCTGGACAAGGTTTGGTAAAAAGCCTCACCAATTTGCCTAGGTGACTACAGACCCAGACCCTTGGATCTTAAGAACAATGAACAATCCTCCCAACACTTGCACCCCCCCTTTCCTGGGAAATGTTGGATAAAAAGCCTCACCAATTTGCATAGGTGACCACAGACCCAAACCCTTGGATCTGAGAACAATGAAAAAGCATTCAGTTTTCTTACAAGAAGACTTTTAATAGAAATAGAAGTAAAGAAATCACCTCTGTAAAATCAGGATGGTAGATACCTTACAGGGTAATTAGATTCAAAACATAGAGAACCCCTCTAGGCAAAACCTTAAGTTACAAAAAAAGATACACAGACAGAAATAGTTATTCTATTCAGCACAATTCTTTTCTCAGCCATTTAAAGAAATCATAATCTAACACACACCTAGCTAGATTACTTACTAAAAGTTCTAAGACTCCATTCCTGGTCTATCCCCGGCAGAAACAGCATATAGACAGACACACAGACCCTTTGTTTCTCTCCCTCCTCCCAGCTTTTGAAAGTATCTTGTCTCCTCATTGGTCATTTTGGTCAGGTGCCAGCGAGGTTACCTTTAGCTTCTTAACCCTTTACAGGTGAGAGGAGTTTTTCCTCTGGCCAGGAGGGATTTTAAAGGGGTTTACCCTTCCCTTTATATTTATGACAGTTACTATCACTTTGCACAACAGATTTACTAGCTATCAATAAATAAATTACAATGATTTGGATGTGTATATGTGCATATTTATTTGCTTTTCCTAAAGCTAATTAAGTATTTTAGGAAAAAGTGTGAAAGCAGTCACCAGCAAGAGTTGGTGGCTGCACTCTGAGGCCACTAAAAATTTCTCCTGAGAACCTCTACAGTGAAAGCTTATGTTAATTCATGGCCATGATTCCAGTTAAAACTGTTACTGCTTGTCTGATTGTTATAAAGCTGCTGGACTGCATACATTTAATCTCAGATTTTTTGTTTTGTTATCAATGTAGCTCATGCATTTACAATCACGCTTTGGCACAGATGAAAGATTTCGTATGGATGCTCGGTTCCTTGAAAGTGGCAGTGAAGAGGAAGGTAAACATTTTCTCTTATTTTCAAGGTCTTGCTCTTCCACAGCAATTTGTAGTCACAACTAATTAGTAATAATAGAGAGGCATGATGGGTGTAAGTTTTTGAACATTTAGAATTACTTATTACACATTTCTCTTCTCTGGATTTAGCTTCATGGGAAAGTAGTGTAAAAGTAAATAGAACTGGCATCATAATTTAGAGAACAAATTTATAAAATGCCCCATTAAGCTACTGTAAACTCTAGTTTGGGTTGTAGGTGGGGGTGTATTTCCTTGTTAGAAGGGCAACATTTTAAAACATTTCTTTTGTTATAGGATGATATCAAAATAAATGTATCTGCACCTTTCAGAAGATAAGGGGATACCATTAACCAGAGTAACCTTGCTTTTTGCTTTTCTATTCCTTGGCTATACTTGGATTTTATGCATCTTGCAGTACCATGCTATACAATAGCCACAAGGGGGAGTGTTGTCAATTGAGCTGGTTGAAAATTGCAAAAATGTTTTCCTGAAAAGAAATTTTTTTGGCAAAAAAACAAAACAAAAAAACCCTCCTATCAAACAAACCCAAAACAAACAAATTTCAAACAAACCAACCCTGTTTTAAAACACCCAAATTTTCAGCCAGTCCTACTTCTCACTTGGATATTTTTGTCTATAACCCCAAGAAATGTCCCTTAACAGCCTTAAATGACAATGTCTGGGTAATTATTATAAAACAGAAGAAAATCATGGGACAGAAAATGATTAAATCTCTATCTTTCATGTTAAATTCATGCCCACACCGCCTCATAAGCAAAGCTTGACCATAACTTGAGGGGAAAACAAAATGGATCATTTAAAAAGTTTTAAAATAAGGAGGAATAGAGAACATATCTCATCCTTTTTAACCTAAAACTCTGTGAGCTTCTTAACTAACTTACTAGTGGTGTAAAATATTGGAAGAACGCTTCAAGGAGTCATTTCATAGAGGTTTTTATATATTTTTCCTAGAAGAGGCAAAGAAAGTGAAGACAGATGAGGAAGGAGAACTTGCTGCTGAGAAAAAGAAAAACCTAGAGATATTGGGAAGTCTCTTGCAGATCAGCCTAGAACATCCTAAATCAAGCAAACTGGCAACAAATACCAAAAAATTCAGGTATGGTCCTGCTTTAGCAGAAGAAACCTGAACCTTAGGAAGACTATAATTTTCTGTTACATGACATAATTTCCTCTCTGTTTTATTAGTTTACTGAAAACAACTTTCTCCTCCCCGCCTTATCACATGCATGGAAGGTCACCTTTGAATCAGGCTTCCCATCCCAGTATGACAATAGATTATATTATTGGCCATAATCATTATTTATATAGTGCCATTGTGCGTGAGAATTTATGGGTTAATAAAATGATCTCCTTGCCCCCAAAGAGCTTAAAATCTACCGAAGTTGAATGCTTCCTTATTTTCTTTTCCCCTCCAAAGAGAGACAAACTCAAAATGGCTAATTATACTGAAAGTAGGTTGAATAATGGGTTAATAGACTTGTCATAAATATAAAGGGAAGGGTAAACACCTTTAAATCCCTCCTGGCCAGAGGAAAAACCCTTTCACCCATAAAGGGTTAAGAAGCTAGGATAACCTCGCTGGCACCTGACCAAAATGACCGATGAGGAGACAAGATACTTTCAAAAGCTGGGGGGAGGGAGAAAAAAAAAGCCTCTCTCTCTGTCTGTGTGATGCTTTCCCCGGGGACAGAACAGGAATGGAGTTTTAGAACTTAGTAAGTAATCTAGCTAGATATGCGTTAGATTCTGATTCCTTTAAATGGCTGAGAAAATAAGCTGTGCTGAATGGAATGGATATTCCTGTTTTTGTCTTTTTGTAACTTAAGGTTTTCCTAGAGGGATTCTCTATGTTTTGAATCTAATTACCCTGTAAGGTATTTACCATCCTGATTTTACAGAGGTGATCCTTTTTACTTTTTCTTCTATTAAAATTCTTCTTTTAAGAAACTGAATGCTTTTTCATTGTTTTAAGATCCAAGGATTTGGGTCTGTGGTCACCTATGCAAATTGGTGAGGATTTTTATCAAACCTTCCCCAGGAAAGGGGGTGTAAGATTTGGGAGGATTTTGTGGGGAAAGACGTTTCCAGACGGACTCTTTTTTCCATTAATAATAATAATACCGGTTAGATGTTTGGTGGTGGCAGCGAAAGTCCAAGGGCAAAATGTAAAATAGTTTGTACCTTGGGGAAGTTTTAACCTAAGCTGGTAAAAGTAAGCTTAGGAGGTTTTCATGCAGGTCTCCACATCCGTACCCTATAGTTCAGAGTGGGGAAGGAACCTTGACAAGACTAGACTTTGATTTCTGGAGACTGCGATGGATGTTGATGGCATCACGCAATTACCATTTCTGCTCTTCATCAACATCAAATTTATTCCTAGACAGAAGTGTTGTGTAAAAATATACATTCTCATTTATAGTCTGTCCTTACTACTGTTGGGATGTTTCTTCAGTGTGTTAGGCATGGATTCTCTACCTTTATCCCACATGTCCTAACTTTCATTGTCCGAGGAAGCCACAATTTCTAGATACAATGCATTTAATAATACATTTCAAAAACTGAACTCTTATCTGTATCTTTAATCCTTACATTTGGAGGAGCAATCCATCTGTGGGCTGAATTAATACAGGAATGATTATTTTTAATGGTGGTGTGTTGAGGTATTTTGCAAATAGTATATTTTCGTTCCAACTTCCATTATTGGTAGGCAACTGTGTCACAATGCTCATTTTACAATTGTATGAATCTTATAAAGATCTTTATGTATCTCCTAAAGATTTTCTCAACAAATTCAATGGCCTCCTTTCCTTGTATTTTTGCTTCACAGAAGTCAAATCACCTATTTTGGGGGGGTTAACTTCCGTGATAGCATAAATTAACTTTTAATTTCACAGGACAAGAGAGGCCTGTGTGGGGAACAGAATATTTGGTTGAATATTTTTATATTGTCTTTAAGCTGGATGGAATAATGCAATCAGGCTATTTTCCTCTGATCTAAAGTTTGGACTTCATTAACTAATTTCAGTAACATTTTCAGTTTTGAAAAGGAAAAAAAATCTCCATTTTTGGTATATTTGAAAATTAAGGGGAAATCAGAATCTCTGGATATAATAATCATAAACTCAGTTAATCTCCAAATGATAAAACATATCTATGTATTAATGTTGTTTCCTAAAGAACAACTGACAGATGTTTAATGCTGAAGATTTTAATAATTTGATGTGAAGAATGCTGCGTGGAATCTTTTTTTTCTTCACAGTACAGACTGTAACACACACTGATCTGCTCTCATAATGCTAATAATTTTTGTACTGTATAAAAACAAAAGTGAATTTCAATCTGCTTGTGAACACAAATAAGATGAGCTGAAAATGTCATTGCACTTGTCAGTTAGGTTGTTTTATTTTAGACATTTAGTTACAGTATCTCTTTTTATTATTCCTCTTATTCATACAGAGATATTAATACCTTACGCTATGATCCCACAAGGCAAGACCATGAAGTTTTTGAAAGGAAAACAGATACTACAGAAAAAGAGAGGTAATATCTTATCGCCTCCTTATAGTTGTAAGACAAACTTTCTTCCCCTTCCCCTTGAGGGCTGATTTTCAAAAGTATTTGGAGGCCACAAGCCTATCACTCTCCTTGCTTACTCTGCTGTCCCCTTTGCAAGTCTTCCCATCCCTAGTAAAATGCAGACTCTCTATAAAGATTCCTTTTAGTACAGCAGTGGTGATGCTAGCAATAGATCAGAATTGTCACCAGTCTCTTAAGGTCAAACATGAATTTTTCCCTTCTGTAGGTTGTGCTTATCTGTATGATCTGGAGAGAGGAAATAGTTGAAAAATGAAAAATTTGCTCAAATTGATGAGACAGGAATGTAATACTTTAACTCTTAGGGCATCCTATTACCAGAAACTGAAATTACTGAGAAAACAGGAATGCAGAAAAGCAAAGTACTTGCTAGAGGATTTGAATATTTCCCTGGATAGGAAGTCTCCTGTAAGTAATACAAAGATCAGTCAAAAGAAAACCCCATATCTTTCAAATGTTTGTCCAGTGCATAATTGTTTTTTAAAATAAATATAATTCCAGTAAAGCTAAAAGAAAGAAGAAAAGGGAGGAGGCAGAGAAATTGCCCGAAGTGTCTAAAGAAATATACTATGATGTTGCGGTGGATTTAAAAGAGGTATTTGGATCAACAAAATGTGCAGCTGAAAAAAGTGAAATAATACCCTGGGACAAACATGATGATATGGAAGAATCAACTCTGGCTGACCAGCATATATTAAGACTTAATGTTGAAGGCAATGCAGAAGAAAAATCTAGTGGCTTCACGTTTTCCTTTTTTGGTGATGATATGAACCAGTCAGCTGTGAAAGAAGGTAACATTGCAGATTCCGGTACTTTTTTTAATAGTTTGCTTTTACTGGCATTTATTTGTTTTAACTTTTGAATCACTGAAGATTATATTTAATAAGATGACACACCAGGTTGTATGAAATCATCCTTCTGTCAAACAGATTAAACAAATCTCATGGACAGATCTGAGCAAAATTTAAAGCAAATTTTCACAATTAAGCATAACTTGAATATTTCTTTATAGCATGGTATACAGACATTACAAGTAAGATTAATGCATGGAGCAACTTATAAGAATTGTATAGAATCTAAACATATTCTTACAAATCTAACATCTATCTTGAACAATATTAACATACAAGTCAGCTGGTCTACCAGCATCACAATCTGCATGTAAAAATTGCTTTCTACTTGGATTTTGTACTGTTGGTTTTGGGTGGTGTGTTGTACCGCACAGGGAAAACAGTTGTATTGTTGTCCTTTTCTCTTCTTTGACCGATCAGCAAAGTCTGAGAATACTACCTAGGCACTATGCTTATCCTCTGGATATTTAACAGCACTCTCCCTGGCCAATAAGGAGTAACATTGACTAGCTTCAAAGGAGATCTGCTATTCTCTACTTAAGCCAAAATGATACTGACTGTAGATTTTGGGGATGGAAATGTAAAACAGAGAAAGATAGGGAAAATCTGCATATCCTTCTGAAAGCACAAAAAGTGTCCTTTCCAAATCAGATATTTCACACTTATCTAAACAGAAGTTTCACTTCGTAGTCAGGGGAATGATCAGACTTTTTGGTGGTACTATTGCAGAGCCCTACAAAATTGAAACAATAAAACCTGCAAGAGTAGCATGGCAAGAGGATCCTCGTTTCCAGGACAGCAGCTCGGAGGAAAATGATGAGCCAGAAGACTCTGAAAGTGAAAACTTCAAAGAAATGTAAATCTGGTTTTATATTTTGTGGCTATTAAGTACTTACTGATTATCAGGATTTATGTGGCAGCCGAGAAAAAATCCTTTTATTTGGCACCCCTCACCTCCACGCCAGCATCAAAAGCCTCATTCTGGAAAACTGAATTCCTTACTGCCAACCAGACAAGTTGCTACTATACATTTAAAATTCCCTGGTTCACTGATTGACCAGTGCATTTGACTGAGGCTGGAAGTGAAAACTGGCTTCCCTGCCACGTAAATGTTGCTCGGTACCTCACATGCGTTGCAACTTAACATGCAAAATAAAAAAACAACTTATTTTGGCTTCATGCAAATATTTTGGAAAGTACTTCCTTATCCAATAATTAGATTTACATTTAAGTTGTTGGTGAGCAAGTCTCCTTGTTTCAAACAGACATCCCATAGCTTTAGTATTACTATTACAAATTAAACTGTTAAATCTTTCAGTGTGTAACATTTCTGATATTATAAAGCAATGCAGTTTTACATAAGAACGGCCATACTGGGTCAGACTAAAGGTCTATCTAGCCCAGTATCCTGTCTTCCCACAGTAGCCAATGCCAGGTGCCCCCGAGGGAATGAACAGAACAGGTAATCATCAAGTGATCCATCCCATCACCCATTCCTAGCTTCTGGCAAACAGAGGCTGAGAATACCATTCCTACCCATCTTGGCTAATAGCTATTGATGGACTTATCCTCCATGAATTTATCTAGTTCTTTTTTGTACTTCGTCACAGTTGGCCTTCACAACATCCTCTGGCAAAGAGTTCCACCTTAATTTCATGTGGTGACCGCTAGTTGTTGTGTTATGAGAAGGAGTAAATAACACTTCTTTATTTACTTTCTCCACATGATTTTATAGACCTCTATCATATCCCCCCTTTAGTAGTCTCTTTTCAAGATGAAAAGTCCCAGTCTTATTAATCTCTCCTCCTATGGAAGCTGTTCCATACCCTCTAATCATTTTTGTTGCCCTTTTCTGAACCTTTTCCAATTCCAATGTATCTTTTTTGAGATGGGACGACCACATCCACCCATGGTATTCAAGATGTGGGCATACCATCGATTTATATAGAGGTGACGTGATATTTTCTGTCTTATTATCTATCCCTCAATGATTCCCAACATCCTGTTAGCTTTTTTGACCACTGCTACACATTGAGTGGATGTTTTCAGAGAACTATCCACTATGACTCCCAAGATCTTTCTTGAGTGGTAAGAGCTAATTTAGACCCCATCATTTTATATGCATAGTTGGGATTATGTTTTCCAAAGTGCGTTACTTTACATTTATCAACACTGAATTTACTCTGCCATGCTGTTGCCCAGTTACCCAGTTTTGTGAGATCCCTTTGTAGCTCTTTGCAGTCTGCTTGGGACTTAACTATCTTGAGTAGTTTTGTATTCTCTGCAAATGTTGCCATCTCTCTATTTACCCCTTTTTCCAGATCATTTATGAATACGTTAAATAGTGCTGGTCCCAGTACAGACCCCTGGGAGACACCACTATTTACCTGTCTCCATTTTGAAAACCAGTTACTGGTCCCTGAGAGTACCTTCCCTCTGGTCCTATGACAGCTTACTTTGATTAAGAGCCTTTGGTGAGGGACTTTGTCAAAGGCTTTCTGAAAATCTACGTACACTATAGCCACTGGATCACCTTGGTCCACATGCTTGTTGACCCCCTCAAAGAATTCTAGTAGATTGGTGAGGCATGATTTCCTGTTACTAAAACCATGTTGACTCTTCCTCAACAATGATGTTCATCTATATGTTTGACAATATTGTTCTTTATTATAGTTTCAACCAGTTTGCCAGGTAATGAAGTCAGGCTTACTGGTCCGTAATTGCCAGGATCACCTCTGGAGACCTTTTTAACAATTGGCGTCACATTAGCTATCCTCCAGTCATTTGGTAGACAAGCTGGTGTAAATGATCAGTTACAAACCACAGTTAGTAGTTCTGCAATTTCACATTTGAGTTCCTTCAGAACTCTTGGGTGAATACCATCTGGTCCTGGTGAGTTATTACTGTTTAATTTATCAATTTGTTGAAAAACCTCTAATGACACCTCAACCTGGGACAGTTCATCACATTTGTCACCTAAAAAGAATGGCTCAGATTTGGGAATCTCCCTCACATCCTCAGATGTGAAGACCGATGCAAAGAATTAATTTAGTTTCTTTGCAATGGCTTTATTGTCCTTGAGTGCTCCTTTAGCATCTTGAACTTCCAGTGGCCCCACTGGTTGTTTAGCAAGCTTCCTGCTTCTGATGTACTTAAACATTCTTTTGCTATTACTTTTTGAGTCTTTGGCTAGCTGTTTTTGAAATTCTTTTTGGCCTTACTAATGATATTTTTACACTTCACTTGCCAGAGTTTATGCTCCTTTTATTTTCCTCACTAGGATTTAACTTCACTTTCTAACGGATGACTTTTTGCCTCTCACTGCTTCTGTTACTTTGTTGGTTAGCCACGGTGGCACTTTTTTGGTTCTCTTAGTATATTTTTTAATTTAGGGTATATATTTCAGTTGAGCCTCTATTATGGTGTCTTTTAAAAAAGTTGCCATGCAGCTTGCAGGGAATTCACTTTTGCCAATGTACTTCTTAATTTCTGTTTAACTAACTTCCTCATTTTTGTGTAGTTCCCCTTTCTAAAATTAAATGCTACTGTGTTGGGCTGTTGTGGTGTTTTCCCCGCCACAGGGATTTTATATTTAATTATATTATGGTCACTATTACCAAGCAGTCCAGCTACATTCACCTCTTGGACCAGTTTTCAGAGTAACAGCCGTGTTCGTCTGTATTCATAAAAAGAAAAGGAGTACTTGTGGCACCTTAGAGACTAACCAATTTATTTGAGCATAAGCTTTCGTGAGCTACAGCTCACTTCATCGGATGCATACTGTGGAAAATACAGAAGATGTTTTTATATACACAAATCATGAAAAAATGGGTGTTTATCACTACAAAAGGTTTTCTCTCCCCCCACCCCACTCTCCTGCTGGTAATAGCTTATGTAAAGTGATCACTCTCCTTACAATGTGTATGATAATCAAGGTGGGCCATTTCCAGCACAAATCCAGGGTTTAACAAGAACATCTGAGGAACAGGGGGGTAGGAAAAAACAAGGGGAAATAGGTTGCCTTTCATAATGACTTAGCCACTCCCAGTCTCTATTCAAGCCTAAGTTAATTGTATCCAATTTGCAAATGAATTCCAATTCAGCAGTCTCTCGCTGGAGTCTGGTTTTGAAGTTTTTCTATTGTAATATCGCAACTTTCATGTCTGTAATCGCGTGACCAGAGAGATTGAAGTGTTCTCCGACTGGTTTATGAATGTTATAATTCTTGACGTCTGATTTGTGTCCATTTATTCTTTTATGTAGAGACTGTCCAGTTTGACCAATGTACATGGCAGAGGGGCATTGCTGGCACATGATGGCATATATCACATTGGTAGATGTGCAGGTGAACAAGCCTCTGATAGTGTGGCTGATGTTATTAGGCCCTATGATGGTGTCCCCTGAATAGATATGTGGGCACAGTTGGCAATGGGCTTTGTTGCAAGGATAGGTTCCTGGGTTAGTGGTTCTGTTGTGTGGTGTGTGGTTGCTGGTGAGTATTCGCTTTAGGTTGGGGGGCTGTCTGTAGGCAAGGACTGGCCTGTCTCCCAAGATTTGTGAGAATGTTGGGTCATCCTTCAGGATAGGTTGTAGATCCTTGATAATGCGTTGGAGGAAGTTTAGTTGGGGGCTGAAAGTGATGGCTAGTGGCATTCTGTTATTTTCTTTGTTAGGCCTGTCCTGTAGTAGGTGACTTCTGGGAACTCTTCTGGCTCTATCAATCTGTTTCTTCACTTCCACAGGTGGGTATTGTAGTTGTAAGAATGCTTGATAGAGATCTTGTAGGTGTTTGTCTCTGTCTGAGGGGTTGGAGCAAATGCGGTTGTATCAGAGCTTGGCTGTAGACAATGGATCGTGTGGTGTTGCCAGGGTGAAAGCTGGAGGCATGTAGGTAGGAATAGCGCTCAGTAGGTTTCTGGTATAGAGTAGTGTTTGTGACCATCGTTTATTAGCACTGTAGTTTCCAGGAAGCGGATCTCTTGTGTGGACTGGACCAGGCTGAGGTTGATTGTGGGATGGAAATTGTTGAAATCATGGTGACGCTTCCTCAGCTCTCGTCCCCTAATGCCCCTACTCTACTTGCGCTATATTGATAACATCTTCATCATCTGGACCCATGGAAAAGAAGCCCTTGAGGAATTCCACCATGATTTCAACAATTTCCATCCCACCATCAAAAACTTCAAAAACAGACTCCAGCGAGAGACTGTTGAATTGGAATTCATTTGCAAATTGGATACAATTAACTTAGGCTTGAATAGAGACTGGGAGTGGCTAAGTTTTGCAAGGCAACCTATTTCCCCTTGTTTTTTCCTACCCTCCTCCCTCCCCCCCCTCAGATGTTCTTGTTAAACCCTGGATTTGTGCTGGAAATGGCCCACCTTGATTATCATACACATTGTAAGGAGAGTGATTACTTTACATAAGCTATTACCAGCAGGAGAGTGGGGTGGGGGGAGAGAAAATCTTTTGTAGTGATAAACACCCATTTTTTTCATGGTTTGTGTGTATAAAAACATCTTCTGTATTTTCCACAGTATGCATCCGATGAAGTGAGCTGTAGCTCACGAAAGCTTATGCTCAAATAAATTGGTTAGTCTCTAAGGTGCCACAAGTACTCCTTTCCTCTTGGACCAGGTGCTCCACTTAGGACTAAATCAATAATTGCCTTTCCTCTTTAAAATGCTTAAGTGTTTAGAAAATAATTTGCCTTTCATGGGGGATGATTTTTGGCACTTGGAATGGGATAGTACTGTTGGCTCTTCTGTCTGAGACTAAAATTTCTTTATCTTTCCAGGTCTCAGTCTTTACCACAGATGAAGACGAGTAGATTTTTCTTCTTTTCCAAAGATGATGAAAGATTAAGAGGTACAACTGAACTTATCCAAATTTTTCCTACAGGATGATGGAATTTAACAAAGAGGCATTGTAACAAATTATATTAGTATAATATTTAATTCACATGGGGTGGTATAGGGATTAATTAGAATGTTTCAGTATTTGAAAATGTAAAGTCCAATGTTAAAAGCTACATTTTGAAAACTGTTGAGGCACTTTGGGCTGTAAAACCAGCCATCTCCTTTGGGATCAATTGCAAGGCTCTTCTACTTACCCAAGACTTATTGGAGAAAGTGACTTAAGTTTACTTTTTTGGAAGGATTGCTTAGTGTGGAGTTTCCATTGTCTTGGGACATGTTTGCGTTTTTAAAAAATATATGGTTAATGCACCCACATGGTTTGATAGGTGCATTATAAATAGACTGCTAATAGCAGGGTTTAAGGTGAATCAGTCTAAAAAAGCAGACACAAGTCTATATTTTCACCAATGGTTTGTTGTTAAAATTTGAGCTAAAACAATGTGTCTCTTATACATTCAGAATAGCTTATCCTGGTAACTTTCCATACACAAATTCAAATTAATTTATAATGTTACTACAATTTTTTCAAACAAAAGCTTATAAGAAAGAAAATGGTTAAGTTGTGTTTTAACCTAGCTCAAAGTTGTTCTGATGCATCTCTTGTGTAGATGGTCCTAAGCTGTTCCGCAGATCATCAAACCTCAATGAAGAAAAAGATAATTGGGAAAACCGACGTAGATTGTTACTTGAGGTGAGTGATTAAAGCTGTAATTCAGTAACAACTGAGAGAGTTCATTATGATGGGAGGGGAGGGGTTGCTTGTGAAAAAAAGTGGCTTATTTTGTTCATTTTAATAAAAATGAATCATTTGGACTTTCAGAATGGCCTAATATCATACTAAGACCAGGGAGTTTTGTAAAATAAAAATTAACTGTCTGTATAATATATATAATTTGTGTATTATGTCCACTTAAACTGTTGATTTGTTATAACTGCCAGAGCTGGCTAATTTCTGTTAAATATAAAAGCAAAGCAGGTTTAAAAGAGCAATTTGTGAGTTTTTATTAACTGGATTTAATGCCATTTAATATTTTAATATTTCCAGGAATGCCGGAAGAAACATAAGGATGCAAGAAGAAAAGTTAAAGCAAAACAATAAGTTTGACAGTGCTAGCCAGCAATGTTTCTTGATACATGTGTATTGTATTACAACAAAATGAAAATGTCTGGCTTCAGACTTGTGGTCTTTCAAAGGTTTAACAGGAAAAATATTGCAGCTGAACTGAAAATAAACTGTTAGAAACTTTTCAAGTTTTGAACAGCTGTCGGGATAACAGGTCTGTAAATATGGCCATTTTTATGTGTACAGTTGCACTTTTATTGTTATGTGGGGATATCTGTTAATTTGAACAGATGGAATGGGTGTGTGTGTATATATACACTTTTATTTTTTTTTTACTTTGGAGAAAATTGCTTTGAGTGTAACGTTGCTGCTTTATCGGATACTTTTAGTGTTCAGTGCAATGTAGTTTGTATTTGGCTATATTTTTTTATGTTTTCTGGGTCCAGTCCTGCAAGGGGCTGAGAATCTACAGCAGTGACTGAAATGGATGGGAGTTGAAAGCATTCAGCTCCTAACAGAGGTTCTCAGTAACATGTGGGATTGGCGTTCTGTGTTTAGCAAGATACAGAGCCTTTAAGATTTGTTTTGCTAACAATCAAAATATTTATTGTAACTACCAAAGTAAAATATTATACAGGAAGTTCATGAAAGTGTTTAAGTAACTGGAAAGGTTTATAAAATATGTATGGACTTCTAATCCTTTGCACAAAACCTACCTTTCCATTTTTTAAATAAAGGTTTATTCATCTGTAAAACTTAAGACAACTTTTGGTGGGGTTGTCTTTGCTCTTGAGTGATTATACATCACATACAAATTTATATTCATACAATTATGTAGAACATAGGCTTTTAAGAGTAGTGGCTGCTTTTCAGGAATTTCAAACTACTATCAGGAATCTAACTCATTTAATATAGTGAAAATTGAGACATAGAGCATCCTTGTGCTCTACTAGAGACAAATACTTTGGTTTCAATTCCTAGCCTCTTCCTGGACTGACAGAAGATAAGGGACAGCTGAAGGTCTGCGGCCTATTAAACCATGGCAGTGATAACTAAAGGGAGAGCCAAGCCAGCTCATTCTAGCTGGAATGTTAGAGGCCAAGAAACAATCTGGCACTGGATGAGTTAAAGCAGTAAAAATCAGAAGCATTGTCAGGTATGCCAGAGAACCCAAGCAGAGGCAAAGATACAACAATATTTCTCTTCTCAAAGTCTGAATTAAGTAATCTCCTACTCTGTGTGAGATTGTTGTAGAAGGAAGTGTTTGTTAGTGGTTTTTCCACTAAGGGAATGGATATATCCCATTGCTAGATTTAAATCACCTAACATACAAATCTCTATTTCTAATTTCTTCTATCTTGCATTGTTGTGCATTCTGGAAAGATAGCAATATGGACACGTTTTTCCAAAGTACAAATTACGTATAAAGATGGCAGGTAGGGTAAACCATCTTGGGATATATTTCCAGAGTGGTGCAAAATGAGCTGCTCTGAGGACTGAATCATGGCTCATAGTTACATGAGAATAAGGTATGTGAATAGGTTCCATGGCTGCTTTCAGAAATAAAAGCAAAATGTTCTTCTGATTTGGCTTCCCCTTAGTGTCTTCAAACAACACAACGCACCCAGTTGTATAAACAAATTAATGAAACTCTAGGAAGTAAGCAAGCTATTTCTCCTACAGCTAGAAAGAAATGTTTAGTTGTTTTTAACTATATGGTACACAGTGCCTGGAAGGCAGTTTGATACTGCAGTGCCTGGAGGTGGGAGTGTGTACCTTCCTGAATAATTAAAATCAGTAATGAACAAGTTAGGCACGTTATGGTTGCTGCATGGGAGTAGTCTACACACTTGCCACATCAGCAGTTTCAGAGTCCACAGCTGGAGTTGGCTATCAAGAGAACTGTTAAGAACGTGTGCAGCTTCTTTTACAGTGTGCTGTGGAGAGCTTCCCTGATTACCACAGAGTCAGAAAGCCACTGAGCAGGCATGTTACTTCTCCGTTAGCACCCAGACACAGATGCTGCCCTTCAGGCAGTAGGCAGCATGTTGGTCAGAGCAACTACAATGATGACTCTGAAAGGTGGTTCCCTTCTCACAATACTACTAGTACTTAGTGGACATGGACACAGTTTAGGCCTTACTTGGGTTTATTTTGGTGGGTTTTTTGTTTTGTTGGTTCATTAGTTTGGGCAGAGGGCAGGGAGCTGTTTTGTTTTGAGAGGATATACTACTTCGACTTTTCTACATCCTCCTTGCATCCCATTACAGAGAGGTGGTTGTTACATCTGTTTAACTTGTAAATGGTTTTATTCGCAAAAGGTAGAATCTGAACAAGATGGCAAGCTGGAAAGACAAAAACTGGAATATGGACATTTTCGGTTTTGGGAAGCCATTTTTTTTCATCTTGTACTTCAATCTCTGGTGTTTCCAACTTTTACATCCTCTTAGTTATTGGTATTGAATTATGGCTGTTTCTTATCCTTCAAGTGGCTTGCAAGGAGTGCATGGTAATTGTGTTCTCATCAGTTATCTCCAGCAATCTTAATTAAAGTATGACCCTGCTCACAGAGGAAACAGGACCATGCTTGCTACAAGGCTTAGACAGAAGCAGAGAGAGAGAGTGCACAAGTCAGTGATAGAATCGGGATGAGAACCTGGGGCCCAATTTTTCAGAAGCACCTAGTGATTGTGATGGGCATCCAGAAATTGAGGCAAACATGACACCTGAAAGAAAGGTAATTGTCCAAGTACTGAGCACCTATTCTTTGAAAATTAAGGGTTATTAGAGTATTTACAAGTTTGGCATTAAATTACAAGGCTATATGTGAAGGAGATGAAATGGCTTCAATTGGATTAGAAAGCTGTGACTGAAAAAAGGGCAAAGCAAAACTTTAAGAGCACCTAAGTTTTAAAGGGAATAGGAAAAGTATATAGTCTTTACAACATATGTCAGTGTGTCTGTTTGGGGCTGGCCATGATGGGGAAGCATTATTGGGAGCTTCCATGTTGAAGTTTTTATGAGAAATATTAAGTATTTGTCTGTTTTACTTGCTGTAATTCTGCTCCACTTATTTAACTCAGCGTTATATATAGGAAGATATCTTTAACTTCAGCATGTTGGTCAGTTCCTTTGATGCTTTAGATAACTACCTTGCTTTATTTAAAAAAAAAAAAAAAAGACAAAACATGTAATCCTAGAAAAGGGCTATGTTAAATTTATTCTATTAAGTATAATTATATTCAGTAGCAATGGGATTGTGGAAATTTGTTTTCCTTTATCAGAATCTCTATCTGCTACTGAGGACTTGTCTACACTTAAAACTCTGCAGCGGTGCCACTGTAGCACTCAAGTGAAGATTGTACCTATGCTGATTGGAGGGGTTCCCCCATAGACATCGGTACTCCACCTTTGCGAGAGACGGTAGCTAGATTGATGGGAGAATTCTATCAACCTAGCGCTGTCTACGCAGGGGGCTGGCTTGGTTTAACTGTGTCGCTATCGGGTGTGAATTTTTCACACCCCTGAGTGCCGTTATTATACTGGTCTACACTAGGGAATTAGGTCAGGCCTTAGTCATAGAGTGTATGGCCAGAAGGCACCACCCAATCATCTACTCTGACCTCCTGTATTGCACAGGCCCTCGGCGTCATCCAGCACCTTCACATTAAACCCAACAACTGAAATTAGACCAAAGTATTACAACCTACAGGAGACTAGACAATTATATGCCACAAACTGAGAATAGGAGGGACCGAGACGCATCAGTGCCGGAGATCTCTGCAATGGCAGAGAAATTGTATACCCAGATAATCCTGGCAAGTAATCCATACTCAAACTCTGCAAAGAAAGGTGAAAAGTCCTCAAGGTCACTGCCAGTCTGACCTGGGGGAAAATTCCTTTTCAACCCCATAATCATTTTTTAGCCCTGAGTCTGTGAGAGAGAGAGAGAATGCTCAGTACTTTGTTTTCAAGCAAAGGTATTAGAATAATAGACATGTATGACTGGAAGGGACTTCATGGAGTTACCTAATCCATCTCACTGTGGTAGGACCAAGCTTGCCTAGACCATCCCTGACTAGTATAATGCCAGAGGCATTCTTACTGCTTTATCTGGAGAACAGACAGACTTTTGCCACGTGGTGTTTAAAATGTGTTGAATGAGACATCACAGGGGGAGAGATGACACTGGGCAACAGGTGAGGGAATATTACAAAGTACAGTTGCGGTTGCTTGTTCCACTAGGTATCCATTGTTAGCTGTTAAACAATTACTACATTTTAATTAAGTCAAATCAAGAATTTTTTTCTAACTATAGCCACCAGACACTCTGAAAGTCCAGATGGATTCTTTCTAGGTCTGTATCTTCACCAACAATAAGTACTCTGCAGTAAGAGTATAACCATACTCTGCAAAATTAACAAAAATTACGTTTAAGTAAAAACTCTCCTTGTCACCGTGATAAGCAGAGATGACTGTACATAGACTGAAGATGTCATAGACAGGTTTTTCTGACCATAAGTGCATTGGTGGGGAGGTAGGGGGAGCCATTGTTAATATTAAAAGTTCATCTGAGTCCATGTTCATTATAAAACATAACAACAACAACACAAAAATTCAACTTAATTGACATCTACTTAAGTCTAGAGTCCCAAAGGAAAGAATTACCTCAATAGAGTTAAAATAGTCTTTAAAAGAACCGTAGATTTGTCATCTTACTTGTACTGAAAGACATGTTGCTCCAAGAGGAGATGTCTGTGCAACAACACATTAAAGAACAAATTGAACCGACTGGCGGTTCATCCACCACGCCCGGCTCAACTGCGTCCCACTCAATGGAGCCGTCCGCCATGGGAACTGAGACAAGCGTTGCAGGAAGTGCGGCTACTCCAACCATACCCTGCCCCACTCCAGAGCCTGGCAGCTGCGCCACAATACCATCCAGAACCGTCTGGTGAAAGCCATCGCACCGCGCCTGGGGGGAGGTCGCCGTGAACTGCGCCATCCCCGATACTGACAGCCAGTTGCGACCTGACGTGGTAGTCACCGACGAGGCCCAGAAAAAGATCATCCTCATTGACATCATGGTCTCCTGTGAGAACAGGACCCCGGCCTTCCGCGAAGCCCGAGCTCATAAGCTAGAAAAATACACCCCCCTGGCCGACACCCTGAGAGCGAAGGGCTACGAGGTGTAGATGGATGCCCTGATCGTCGGAGCCCTGGGCGCTTGGGACCGCTGCAACGAGCGTGTGCTGTGGACCTGTGGGATCAGTCAACGCTACGCACAGCTCATGCGGCATCTCATGGTCTCGGACACCATCCGATGGTCCAGGGACATCTACATCGAACACATCACCGGCCACCGACAGTACCAGGAGGTGTGAGCTGGTACGACATCATGCATCAACTATGGGAAAGGGACTGAGAGACTTTTTCCATTGGACCATATGAACTGGAACCATAAACTCACTGAACATTAAATCCCACCAAATGAGGGTAGATCCATCCTCATCATCGTATCCACTCATTATACTCCACACCTGAACATAGCCATTATATGGACAACATACCCCCATAGCTCAATGTCTGTGCTTCGCCCCATTAAACTTTTACCCCCAATTGGGGAGATTGCAGATTATGTATTCCTTACGCCACCCGTTCCTAAACCGAATTTCGCACCCCTTGATAATCTGTACCTTATTCCCTGATAACCAGAAACTTCTATGCTTAAACTCTGTACCGTTTTCTTTTTACTTCAACATTATCTTAATAAAATTTTTAAGGAGTGAAGTCAAGGGGATTGTCCCCTCAAGCTATGATAAACTACACAAAAAAGCAACATAAATTTTAAAAAGCAAGCCTACAGCATCTAACAGTTCTGCAAAACATCAGTGGCAGAGGAAAGATCTGCTTCTACTAGTACCATAAAACTAAGTTACACTTCAGCGCCTTATAGAAGACAAGCAAATTGGGAAATAAGATATTTTGTACCAAAATCTTTGATGCTATCAAATTTAGCTGTATTACTTTCATACTCTTTTTCTGAACATAGGCCTCTCAAACTGAAAGGTGACATCCCTGAGTGTCATATTTCTGTCTGTAGTGACAGTTAGGAGAGTTACAGTAAATCAGCATTCCTCCTGCATAGAGTCTGAGCAATTTCTTGCACTCAAAACAAAAGCCTTGGTAACTCTGTTATAGCCACTTAAGGCTCTGTTGTCTTTGCTTTTTCAACTGACTGCAGGGTGAACCACCTCCTGTGGTATGGCAGGGATGGGTACAAAGGTGCAAGGGGAGATAATCCAAGGCATAAATGGCAGTTAGGCACCTAACTTATTGACATCCAATAGGAATAAGATATTTCTGCCTTTTCACTAATCAGCTTTTATTCTCAGTATTCATGCACTTAAAAGCAATGTTTCAAAATTAATTTCACAATTTAAAACTGCTGCACTGCGTCTTGGAAGAAACAGGCTTCTCTCTTCCCACACATCTCTCATATTCATAGCTTTGGCTGCACAGCATCTACCATGTGCTAAACTCTAGTAAAACTTTCCACTAATCACAGGGGCCTAAATCCTGCATCAGACAGTGACATTTTAAGTGAGAGTTTTACCTGTGTAAGGACTTCAAAATTGGGCCCATTGTTATCAAAGTAAAGATTTGTGACCTAATACAACTTAGATTTACCAGGGAAAATCATTTACGTAAAGAACAAAACTTTTTTTTTTTTTTTTTTTGGGGGGGGGGGGGGAGGGCTAAAATAACAAGATGGAGGAACTATCGGACTGTGGGGAGGCCGCTGTGGCACCAGCACTGAAGGCAGGGAACTTGTTTCTTTTCCTCTACTCTCCATGACCTCTCCCAGGCCCTGAAATGCCCAGCTAGTGTGGACTGACAGAACGGAGGAGGTAAGCAAGTGCAGCTGGCTGCCTCAGGGTCTGGCAGGCATGTGAGAAGGACAGAGTGGGGGAATAGAGACCAGGCCTCAAGGAAGTGCAGGGTGAAAGGCTGAGGAAAAGAAAATGGGAGGGAGACAGGGACTCAAAAGGGAAACGGAAGAAGAGACAGAATGGAGGTAGGGAGGGGGGCAGAGGAAGAGGGCTCCCCTTGAGTCCAAGCCCCATTTTGTTCTTGTGCAGTCTCATGGGTCATTCCAGGGTCAATTAGAATCAGGCTTTCCACATCTGGATAACCTACATTCACAAAAAGCATGCTCATCCACTTGAGACATTCCCTATACTTTCGAATTATGTTTATGGTTGTTGATATAGCCAATATTTTCTCTAGCATACATGAAGGTAGGGGCGTAAGCTCACTTGCTTTGAATAATGTGGGGCTTGATGGTAAAGATTCTAAGTCATTGCTCTGAATTATCAGGGCTGGCCTTACCATGAGGCAAACTGAGGCGGCTACCTCAAGTGCCAGACTGTGGGGGGGCGCCATTAGGACCCAGAGTGTAGAGAATTGTGTCTGCTGCTGGTGCATATGTATTCTCTCTGCTCTAGATGCACAGAGATGGTGGAGTGCTGTGCTGGAGGAAGGAGGGCACAAGAAACATAACAGGCAGGCAGGAGAAAAGGTGAGAAGGAATAACAGAAAGCAGCAGGAGCTGCAGGGAGAGAGAGAAGGAGGAGCCTCTTATGTACCTCTCTAGCACCCCCAGGAGCCTGGACTGATTAACACCAGCTCCTCAGGGAGCTTCCTGTTTCCTGCTGCTTCCTTGAACCCACTTGAGAATAGGCAGTCAGCTGAAGTAGTAGGAGCCAGTTAGGCCCTTAAGACGCTGATATCTTCCCTCACTCAGGCCCTGCTACCAGCCTGCTTATTTGTCCCCTTCGATTGAGTGTTGAGAGCCACTAAAACTGGCACAGAACAGCAGTCATGAGTGAAAGGAAAACGCCCCTCTGGGGCAGCATTCAGAAAAAGAAAGAAAGCTTGTCTGTCTAAGCAGGAAGGAGCTCTCCTGAGATACATAGACACAAATGTTCACAGTGAGCCTTCCGGCCCCAGTGAGGATGAGAGTGGTGAGGAGATGCCTGATCTTCCACTTAGTCAGAGTGCAGGTGAACTGGCAGTTACTGCAGCATCCATATCTCCATCTCAAATGGATGTAACCATGCACATTCCTGGAGAAGAGTGTGGTGGAGGCTCAAGAAACAGCTGCTGCTGAGTTTAGTTCCTTAAGTCTAGATGATCCAGGACTGTGGATCCCCTTGAGCAGTAACCTGAGGGACTTCCTTGTACTCCATGGGCCACAGCAAGTAAAAACTTCATGTTCCCCAAAGACAATGAAAATAGAAGTTTCCATCCAACACATTACTGGCGTGAAATCCCCAATGGTGACAAAGTGGAGAGGCCATGGCTTATGTACTTCAAAACCCAGAATGCTGCATACTGTTTTTGTTGCAAACTCTTCCAGTCTAATGTTCCAGCCGCATTGGGTTCTACAGGAACAAAGGATTGGAAAAATCAGGCATGCCACAAGAAGGTAGCAAATCACCAAAGAACATTCCATAGGTGGAAAGAGCTTGAGATGAGACTAAAGTTAAAGGCCACCATAGATGATCAGCATCAAGAGAAGATTGCATCAGTGTCTCTTTATTGGCAAAATATTCTGAAAAGACTCATTGCCATTGAGAGAATGCTTGCTACCCAAAACCTAGCACTGCATGGCACTTCAGATCAGCTGTATGTGCCAAACAATGGAAACTTCCTTAAAATTGTGGAGCTGATGGCTGAGTTTGATTCTGTGCTCCAGGAGCATCTAAGAAGAGTCACCACCCAAGAAATGTGTACACACACCACTACCTTGGAAAAACAATTCAAAATGAGATCATACAGTTACTGGCAACAAAAGTCAAACAGAAGATTGTGGCAGATCTGAAGTCAGCAAGATATTACTCTGTTATTCTGGACTGCAGACCTGACATCAGCCATATGGAACAAATGACTTTAATGGTGCGTTTTGTAACAACAACAGAACCTCGTAAAAATGTCCCTGAAATAGTGACTGTCAGAGAGCATTTTCTAGAATTTATTGACATTGATGATACTACAGGAGCTGGTATCACAAATGTGCTTCTTAAAAAGCTGGAAAATACGGGAATTGCAATAGCTGACCTCAAAGGTCAGGGCTACGATAATGGTGCCAACATGAGAGGAAAGAACAGAGAAGTGCAGACACGGATCCGAGAGTTAAACCCTCGAGCTTTTTTTGTCCCAGGCAGTTCTCGTTCGTTGAACTTGGTGATCAGTGATGCAGCATCAGCTTCTAGTGAGGCTGCTGAATTTTTTTAATATAATTCAAAACATCTATGTATTTTTCTCTGCATCAACTCATCGATGGCAAATTTTGAAGCAACATCTGGGAACATCCTCTCTGATACTGAAACCACAGAGTGCCACACGGTAGGAAAGTCAAGTGGAGGCGATAAAGCCTGTCAAACACCAAATTGGGAAGATAGATGATGCCATAGTTGCCATTATGGAGGGTAATGCTATGACAGAAACTGTTCGTGGGAGAACAGTGGCAGAGGGAAATGGAATCACCAGAAACATACATAACTTCAAATTTCTGTGTGGCTTAGTGTTGTGGCATGACATACTGTTTGAAATAAATGTTGTAAGCAAGAGACTCCAAGGTGTTGGCCTTGATATATCTGGAGCAATGGAACAACTGGACAAAGCAAAGTCGTACCTACAGTCTTACCGGTCAGATGATGGATTTCAAAACGTTCTGAAGTGTGCACAGAAGTTGGCAGAGGAACTTGACACTGAAGCTATTTTCCCACCCATTCAAGAATACAAGAGTCACCAAAGAAGAAGACGACATTTTGATTACGAGGCACGGGATAATCCCATAAGAGACCCCAAACAGCAATTCAAAGTTGAATTCTTTAACCAGGTGCTAGATTGTGCAGTATAGTCAGTTGAAGATTTCATGCAGCTCAAGGAACACAGCAGTATATTTGGGATGTTGTATAATATTCCAAAACTCCTCACTATACCTGAAGAAGACCTACACCAGCAATGCAGGGCACTAGAGACAGTGTTGACACGTGATGACATGCGCGATATTGATGCGAGTGATTTAGGTGATGAACTGAAATCCCTTTCAAGATACATTTCAACAGGATCAACTCCAAAGGTTGCTCTAGAATATATGTGCACAAATAAGATGACCATTCTTTTTCCAAATGCTTTTGTTGCTCTGTGCATACTTCTAATACTTCCTGTAACAGTTGCCACTGGAGAACGCAGCTTCTGCAAGCTGAAGTTAATAAAAACACATCTACGCTCCACAATGACACAGGAGAGGCTGGTCGGGCCTTGCAACCATCTCAGTAGAGCATGAGCTGGCCCAGACTGTGGACCTTCAGGAAGCAGTTCAAATCTTTGCAACCAAGAAGGCACGGAAAGCACCACTTTGATTATTCAAACAGATAAAAATGCCAGTGTTTACTATGCAGACAAGAAAAGTTACATTTGCTGTTCAGGCGTTTGAAAGTTAAGTGTTACTTAAAAATTTTTGAACAAGGCATTTTAAATTGTTAGTTCTCCTTTACTGGGGTAGGCAGCAGAGCAGTACCATGAGAGGAGTAGAACAGGAAAAAGGCAGAATTGAGACCTTTCAAAGTTTTGGCCCAAGTGAGGGGGCATTGGGGCGTCATTTGAGCTCCCCGCCTCAGGTTCCAAAATGTGGGCCAGCCCTGTGAATTACGTTACTGCCTTCTCCCCAAAGAGGTTGGCTGAATGGGCAGACCCTTCTTTTCTAATGTTTGTGTAGAGCATGTGTGTGCTTATGGCTAGTCAGATTAAAAAACAGGAGTTGGCCTCCCCTCCCTTTGTTGGCAATAAAATCCAGTACTAGGACATCACTGGACTATAAAGTTACTGTACTTTGGGTAAGAATTTATCTAGTAATAATTATATATAAAGGTGTGTGGGAGGGCAGTGACTATGGTCCTTCAAACATTTACTATGACACATAGTGCCATCTAGGACAGGTGAGCCCACTGACTTCAATAGAACTACTCACAATAGTGAGCATTTCAATCCAGAGTATGTGTTTTTATGGTCATGCCCTTATCGTAATACATGTCCCTGCCCTTAAGAACTTTTACTTGAAGGCTGCAATCCAGCAAACATCAGGATAGAGGATACCTGCAAAGAACCCCATTGATGTCAGTGGGGCTGTTTGTAAGTGCAAGCATCTGTACCATGTCATGCTGGATAACTGTTGAAGTTAGAAGAGAAATTCTTGGAAGGAGTGAGGGTTAATAGGTTATATGAGAGAGAGGATTTCATTTTCCGTCGGAGTGTCATATCTACCGGTTTCTGTTGGTTTACAGGAAAGAATGTAAAATCCAGTGGCACTTTGTGAAGAAAGGAGCAGCACTCTCATCCTTTTCCCTGTAAATACAGATGTTTATATACAAATCTACACGAAAGTGATTGCTGAGCACAAAATGGCTGCCTTCTCTACTAACACTGCCCTACCTGAATCTAACATCCAACTCATTAAGTTGTTTAGGTGTTTGAGATACTTCAGGCGTGAAGTGTGCTGTACAGAACCACAAACTACTAAAATCTGGTAACAGGAAAAAAGCCTGACCTAGCAAGTGTTAATGACACATTGGATGTAGGATTTGGCTTATTTTAAAATGAAGAAAAGGGCACAATCCACCATCTTTAAACTATATCTTGTATTTTTCACAAGATAGTTTGTCATACTTGAGCATTACAGACATGGCCCACAGATGTTCAGAGGCTTTATTTGGACACTTTCTCCTTTTTTATAATACTTCTCCCCCTCCTCTTTTCTTTTGATCATGTAGTTCCTTTTGCATTATTTTGTAAGTCAAATATATACTATACTACATGTGTGCATCACATGTCTGATATGGGAACTTCAGATGTTTCATTAGAAACACCTCTTCTTTGTCAGTATTACAATATCAGTCTTTTGTCTTTCTCCTCCTGCAAAGCTGGAAGCATTTTACTTGGTGGGAAGGAGTTGGTGGGGTGATGTACCAATGTCTCACTCATGATGGCACCACTGAGCAGTTTTCACCATAGGAACTGTGATGCAGAAGGAAAACATATGTCAAGAAAGCAGCAACCAGACTGGAAAAGCAGGAGTGGGGTGGGAGGTGGCCACCAAACTGCTAGAAATAGTGAGCCTAGTGTGATGCAGTATGCCATCAGCATTTCCAAAGCCATAAATTCCAGCTCCTAAAGCCAATTGTTTTTATTGATTTCTCAAATTTTGCCAGTCCCTGCAGGGATCAGACTGGAAATATAGAGGCATTAGCATGAAAAGATTCATCTATGAGTGTTTCAGAGCTGCTATGCATAAGCATCTCTGTGCCTGGAGCTATCTAACACCGTCTTAAGGATTTAACATGTTTTCAAGCAGCCTGTTTGATTTTCAGTTTTAAATTGGCTTTATTGCATCTGAGCTCTGTGCACAAAGACAAATATGCAATAGGCTAAATTTACAAGATTTCTATATTATTCCCTAAACCTGAGTCTAGTTACTATGTCAGGCAGTTATTGATAATAAAACTACCAAAACATTAAAATAAAATCCTCCCATTATTAGTTCAGTCCACGTGATTTGTTGTACAGTCCCTAGGTTTTTAATTGCTGTAGTGGAAGATGGGGAAAGGAGAAAACAAAAAAGGGTAGGAGGTAGCATGTGACAGCTGAAGGGGGAGAGTCCAATTCTTGCTTGGACATAGCTTCTAGCTCCGTGTTATATAATAGTAATCTGAATCCCCCACCTCCCATATTCCCACCACCCCCGTCCCTCACACACCTTCTAAAGGATTTATAAATGAAGTGTCATTGTAAAATCAGTTGAAGAGCATACCATCTTAGGAACTGCCTCATTATCTGTCTACAGAAGCTGCCAATAATATTCTCCTTTGGAAAGAAAGATTTTTTTAAAAAAAAACTTGGTATTTCAGTACTGCAAATTTATCAACATGCAGTTAAATAACTAGCAAATTATAAAGAATTTTATAAAACTGACACTAGTAAATAAATTATCCTCAGCAAAAATCCTCAGTGTGGTACAGTGCCTTGTACTAAAAAGGAAGATGACAGCTGTAGTTTTGTCATCCTAGAAAGGCTGTTGTTTTACTCTGTACTAAGAGAGCCTTCTGGAAGTGAGAAAAGTGTGATTAGTCATTGTAAATTTTCTCATAAATTGTCATTAGGGGTCTATAGCCGTTCACTATGAAATTGGGTATCTTCACACTCCAGCACATCCAGTGTGATGCAATTTACTGATAAGTACCACCAGGAGACTTCAGCTTTGTCTTTTCTGCAAAAAAAGGTGTTTTTTAATAGGTTAACTAGCATGTTAAAATCTTAACATAGACCAAGGCAGTTGACATTTTAATGTGTTAGCTGGTCAATATAAACCCTGTGCTCATCGTTGGATTTCACCTCGAACAGTTCGTATGTTAGACCTACAACTGCCCCATCTACACTAGAATTTTGACACATGAGCTAGCCTCTCTTTCTAGTATAGAAATGGTCTTTATGGGCAGTAGAAACACTGGGAGGATGGCAATGTAAAGGAGAGAATGGGGGGAATCTAGTTATCTCTTAAAAGAGACGAGAAGAGAAAAAAATGCATTTGTAGAATTACCCAAAATCTGTTACAGAATTTCTCAAGGGGCTGAACTTAGGTAAGTGGAATGAGTGAGGAAGAGGCCAATTTCTGTTCAAAGGCTGCAGTCACACAAGGGCAGCTATGTTTCATGTTATTTTCACACAAGTTTTAAAATTTGCTTCCAGCCAAAACGCTGGCACAGAGACAAAACTGCAGCTCCCAGATTTTCCTACCTCATTTGTAACAGCACCAACTAATTAAACACAAACTGCACTTTGGAGCAAAACAGAATTGATTTGTTGCTTCCCACTGCCAGAAAAAAAGTTTGGCTAGAAGTGAGGCTGCTTAAGGGGCTTGTATTTGTTTTCTGAACTTCCTTCCCTTCTCACTGGTGGCCGTTGTGTCACTAACTCCCGTCCTTTTTCCATTGGGTTCTGCATTTGCAGATCATGGCCTGGCTTTGTGACAATTCAAGCACTTCCTCTTCCCCACACCCTCTGATCACCCAATCAGGCGTACAGAACTAGCATTTCTCAGCTGCCTTAGAACCCAGTTTTACACATGCAGTGCCCCTGTTTATCTTCAGGACGTTGTACTTAAGCAACTCCTCATGCTTGCACCATAGTTCAGTGAAGGAAGCCAATAGTGTTAAATCTCAGTGTTAAATCAGCTTAAATAATAATGGTGCTAGAGTGAATGCAGAATGGCTTTAAAATTAATAGGGTTGGCAAGTTTTTGAGCATAGCGTGCTAATGGATAGGTTATACCAAATAATTTATTTGTAAGGACAGGAGCCAAGTGATTTCCACTCCTACCAGCAATGACTTCAATTATTTCTGTTTCCTGGCATGGAATGTTTAGTACCTTCCAGCCATGGCATGTATCTTCTCCTCCTCTATATATATTTGTGGTTTGCATTGTCTGTTACTAGTTATTTTATGACCCAGTATAGCTGAGGCTGCAGCTGCTAAACCTTTTGTGTGTAGCTTCCTACTAGCCCCCAGCCCCCAAAATTCCTCTAGTGAATCACCACTTTGACAAGTTTTGGAATATCTCTGTTCTATAGAAATTCATTTCCCCCCTGGCCACAGTCAGACTATTTATAACGGTTGTGAGTAGTGGGATAACAAATCAGTATCAACCTCACATGCTGTAGTTTAGCAGAGGATTGGTTGCATTTTATCATTATTATTTCCATTAATGCTGCATGATTTTTAAAGTGCCCTGCTCAATTGCATACATTTTTTACATCTTTTTATTTTTGCTGGAGTCATATTCTTTAGCAAAACGTTTTAAGGTTTTGATAAATAATCTTTCCTCTGGTCTCCAAAGGCTTCCGGCTTCTGCAGGATTTTATCTGTGGACATCAACAGGTCTGACTATCTTTCTGTCTTGCAATTAGCAGGCCTTCCTAGTGGTTAGGAAGGTAACAGTGCACCTGTAGACTCTTCTGATCTGCTGAACCCTAATAGGGTTGCCAGGTGTCCAGTTTTTGACCGGAACACAAGGTTGAAAAGGGACACTGACGGCACCAGTCAGCAACGCAGTGGGGCTAAGGCAGGCTCCCTGCCTGCTGTGGCTCTTCACGGCTCTCGGAAGCAGTGGCATGTCCCCCCTCTGGCAGCCAGAGGCCTCTACACGCTGTCCCCGCCCCAAGCACTGGCTCTGCAATTCCCATTGGCCAAGAACTGTGGCCAGTAAGGGCTGTGGGGGCTATGCCTGCAGATGGGGCAGCGCGCAGAGCCGCCTGGCCATGACTCCACGTCGGAGCCGGAGGGGGGACATGCCGTGCTTTCGGGAGCCGCCTGAGGTAAGTGCTGTCTACACCCCTGATGCCCTCCCATGCCCCAACCCCCTGCCCCAGCCCTGATCTCCCTCCCTCCTGCCCTTGGTCCCAGCCCGGAGCACCCTCCTACACCTCAAACCCCGCATCCCCAACCACCCTAGAGTCTGCAACCAGGACCGGCTCTATGCACCAGCAAAGCAAGATGTGCTTGGGATGGCGGCATTCCGGCCATCTTTTTTTTTTATTTGCTTGGGCATTTGCGCGCTCGGAGTTTGGGGCAGCAAAAAACCTAGAGCCGGCCCTGTCTGCAACCCCAGCCAGAGCCCTCACCCACCACATGCCAACCTCCATTCAGACTGGAAATACGGAGGCACTAGCATGAAAAGATTCAGCCCCCTCCCGCACCCTGAAATCCCTCATTTCTGACCCCACCCTGGAGCCTGCACCCCCAGCCCAGAGCCCATACCCACTCCCACATCCCAACCCCTGCCTCAGCCCAGAGCCCACTCCCATACTCCGAACCCCTCAGCTCCACCCCCCAGCCTGGGAATATTGAAGTTGCTTTCCACCATTATAGCCTCTCTAGGATACATCTTCCACAGATGTTTCTCCCCTCATCTGGTCCAGTATCTGTAAAGTACCATCACAGTGACAATTATATTACTATGAAAGAAGCAAGATGAAGCCACTCCTAGACAAATAGCTTAGGGAGAAATATGTATTGTCAGAGGGGCTGGAACAAGACTATGGAGAGAGGGTTTTTGTTTTTAGTAGTAAAGAAAATCCTTTCATACCACTGAGGGCTTGTTAAGGTTCTAGAAGAGGGAATAAGATAGACTCATAGACCTTAAGGCCAGAAGGGACCATTATGGTCATCTAGTCTGACTTCCTGCACATTGCAGGCCACAGAACCTCACTGCTTTGATTAAACCACTGCTTTAATCAACCCGTAACCTCTGGCTGAGTTACTGAAGTCCTCAAATCATGATTTAAAGACTTCAAGTTCCTGACAATCCACTCTTTACTCTAGTTTAAATCTGTGCGCGATCTGTTCTCCATGCTGCAGAGAAAGGCGAAAAACCCCCAGTATCTCTGCGAATCTGACCTGACGGGAAATTCCTTCCTGACCCCAAATATGGCAGTCAGTTGGACCCTGAGCAAGATGCTGAGAAAGAGTGAAGAAGTTGGTTGTAGGGAAGGTAGAAAGGAAACCAGAGGTTTGAATAAGATTCCATAGCTTGAGGAGGATTATCTGAATGTTCTGTAGTGTGCACAGCACTAGCATTTGTGCCATGTTACTGAGAAGAACCTAGTGTAAAATCTGAGTCTCCCATATGATATTTTATGTTAACGTGAATTGTAAACTGTAGCTTTTCCCCCTTCTTTCACACAGATGGTACCTCTTAAACTTTTTTTATCACATCAAAGTAACAAAGAAGGAAGTAGAAAAAGGTACAAAGAGGCATGTTTTCAATGCAGTTGTTAATGCAGGTTGAAGGGGTAGGGAAATATTAGGGTAAGGCATTTAGCAGACTGAATGATAGCTGGTTCTGCCAGTACTGAACATGCTGTAGTGCATTGTGAGCATATCAATCCTAAGGTTAATGTTTAATTGCGTAACCTATTTATTTTACTTGCAAGTTGTACCAGAATATATAAACCCTCTCACAGTCAAGGACCTTCAGGCTAGGAACAGGTAGCTTTACCATTTGTTTTAGGAATATGATATTATTTTATCATATTCAAGGCTATATCAACAGGGATAAGGCCCTTAAAGACTGCAAGCAGCTGAATGAAGATCATTTACAAAAACAATTTTAAAGGCAAAAACAAGTTTCAAAGTCCTTCAAGAAATGTATTTAAACAGCTGATCTTTATATGGTTCCTATTACCCAAACATTTGACCTATTGATTCAACAATATATACAGGGATGACTTCACCCCCATTACAAATGCCATCTTTGGGGTGAAAGGGAACAGGTGTTAACCCATACGTATCGCTTTAGCCAGGAAGTAAAAGTTTTTTTTCTAGCTGAAGCTCCACGATTTAGTTGGTTTTGTTTGGTTTTTTTCCATGTAGGCAGAGTTTAATCAATAGGAATTTGGCCAGGATACCTACTCCTGTGGAAGATGCCATGAGATCCTGTCAGGACCTCCATTTTACACCTCATTGTTAGAGTATCATCTTCAGTAACACAGTATCCTGTAACAGTATGCCAAGGTAGTGGTTCAGAATTTGGCTGAAATAGGCCGTTGTTTGAACTTACGCTCTTCGAACTTGGATGCAGCAAGCCATGTCTTGTACCTTTGCAGAGGGAGGCTTCACTTTATTTGGATTTGGCCCTTACAAAGGAAAGATATTTTTATTTATTTTTCTGTTTACACTCCGCTTAGGCATTCCGAGTCCTTTCCTGCTCCAACATTAACTTAAACTTTTATTTCTGCAAAATTTCCTTCCTAGCACAGGTCTCTGGGTGATTTTTCAGCTCATCTACCCTGAAAACTGGCTATAGCTAGGTTTTTGTGTGGCTCAGATTATATTTTTCCATTAAGGATTTATGCTTACACTTGATCAAAATACTTGTAAATGGAGAAAGCACTAAAAATAGATACACATATTTTTTCAGGGACTAACCTACACAGGTCCCTCTGGATAAACAAGGTAACACTATAGGCTTTTCTCCTCCATCTTTAATCTTTGTTACAGACACAATTAATGTCTTAGCATTCGAACTTGACTGTAAAAATGACAACTGAACAACTCTGGGCCAGATTATTTCTTCACTTATACGTGATTTACAGGAGTTTAAGAGGAGAGTCAGAACTGTGTTTTTCCATAAGTCAGTTATATAGAGAAAATATTTACAAAAGCTTTTAAGAGTAGACCCCAGGAACTGTGCCTAGTAGTCTGATTTTGGTGAACTTTGGAGGGGGAAAATCCAGCCACTTTGCTTTACCATTTGTTTTTATGATGGCCTTTTCATTGGCATTTCTGTATTATTGCTTTGGTAACAATGTACTCAGCCTTTTGCAAGATGTGAAAGACAACATGTTTTTTATAACGTTAACAGGTACAAAATTCTCTGAGAGCAAGTGTGACCCTATTAAGTCAATTGGGTTTGGCCACCTACTTCATCTGGTTCACAGTTTGACCCTTTACACCCTGTAACTTCCCCATTACTCTCTAGCAAAAAACCACAGTCATACAATGCCTTTACCAATGACCTAAATGTTGGGGCGTGACAGCTTTCTGGCATCTCTCACAAGCAATTTAATTAGGGGCTGGTATTCACATGAAAAAATTTCAGCTCCATTCATGGTGTTCTTTCCATAGGCAGGCCCTGGTGTGATAGATTGTAGTGTACACTGGAGGGAGTTGAAGGTTATTTGCGAAGAAAATAACACTTTACATTTGTTCATATCACTAGAAAAATTACTTACTCATACCTCCACCAGCACATCCGAAAGCTTGCAAGAATGTATATAAAACTCAGGTACAAAACAAATACAATTTGAAGAAACTTATGATGGGTCTGAACTAACTTGAAAGTGTCAACAACAGTGCAGACAACATGAGGTTAGTGGGAAAATTGCTTCCTTCTGTGCAATGACACATCGGGGAGTACTGACCATCTCGTTCCACAATTATAGCTTTATTCTGCCCACAGAACCACATGGATTCCACTGGTTTCAAAGGGAGTCTCATGTACATGTAAGGGGACAATTTGGCCCATCTAAAACACTATAGTATTGTACAATAATGGCCCCTGACATTGTAGCTTAAAATGGGGTTATTGAAGATTCAGTTTGGCAGTCCTTATCCAATTATAATTCCCAAGTAGAGTAAACTCAGTGAGGAATTTTACCTAAGTAAGGACTGCAGAATTTGTACTAGTAGTAACATTATTGAATGGAGAGTTTAAGTGCTTTGTTTGCACATGCAGTTTCTTATTTTGTTCTATATATGTTGTTGTTTTTTTCCAGGTGCAGTACATGCATACTGGGTGCATCTTTCATATACTTGCTTTGTGTCGTGGGCCCTGGTGACTAAGCTATTTACTGGCAGGCAGGTTACTACTCTTTTTAGATTAAGGGCTGTGTAGAGAGTCTTTCCTTTGATTGCAACTGGATTGGGCCCTCAGTGCTGGAGATCTTGGTTCAATCCCCACTCATGACTGATATCTGTATACATGCAATCATACACTGATATCTGTACACATGCAATTTGTACATTATGTTCCCACCTTTGAAAATTGACTCCCTAATGCTATTATGTTTGAAGTGCGGTGATGGATCATATTTATCCGGACATCCTTATTCATTTATTCCCTGGTTTCCATGTAGTTTGTGTCATATTGCACAGGTTTAGTCACATGAACGTTTTCCTCATGTCAGATCAAAATACACCAGTGACTCTTATGACCCTTCTGAAGGTTCACAGAAACAACAGCCTCAGACATCTGTATTTCTCTTGATATACATTTAGGCCTCTTACTGGATCTCTCTGTTGTTTGTCCAACATTCAGACAATCTGAGTCTTACTTGATTAGGAGCAGAAGAGGAAGTGTGTTAGGTTTTCCATTTCATAGCAACAGGCAATGTGTCCCCTCCCCCACGTCCCCTCCCATCCTCAGCCAAGGCATGCCCTTGACTTTCAGCAAATAGACAAACACAGAATAGGGGAAGCAGCAGCAATATCAGGCACTCAGGTAACAATTGTACCAGTGCCAGTTTTACTATGTGTGTGTCATATGAAACAGGGAGAGTTGATTTTGTAAAAGAGTTGTTGAAGTGCATTTGCTAAGCTACTTGCTTGTGTTTTGTCTGCTTGCTAATTTCAATTCAGAATGCTTTAAAATAGTCTTTTCTTGGCCCTGTCTTCTTTCCTTCCCTCTTCCAGTGATCAAGCAGCTTCAAAAGAATTTTATCTGATAATACATCAGCAGGTATTTGAAATGTATTCTTCTGTTGCTTTGGAAACAAGAACTAAAGCAAGATAACTTTGAATGGTTTGACATAAAAGGTCCATACTTCAAGGGTTTTGCTTATACGTAGATAGAGCTTGAATTAATATATTAATGTGTTTTCAGGCAAATCTGTTAGATAAAAACATTTTTAAAAATCAAGGAAGGAAATTAGTCATTGGGTAGTTCAAATCAACTAGAGTTTGCCACACTGCTGCTTTGTATAACAGAAAGGAAATATGCATATTAGTCAGCTAGAATGTGTGTGATTATTAGGTACTGCATGGAGCCTGAGTTTGTCTGTGTAGCAACAGCTTTTCCAACCAATCAGCATAGACAAGTTAAAGTTGGAAGCGTTTGTCTCACTTCCTTTTCCCCTTATAATCTGCCTATTTTTGTCCCCTCCTCCATTTCAACCTCAAAGAAATTCATTATGGTTAGAGTGTGTTTTTTATGCGATTGAATTTAAGCACCATATAGAAAGCTCAGTCAACAATTCAAGCCAAATTTGTTTAGTCTTTCAATTGTGACCTATGATGTCTGCAAGGTGTAAGACTGTATATGACTTACCCCTCCTGCCCTAAATTCCTATGCCCTCTAAGCTGCAGAGGTCAGCAAAGTAATGTGCCTAGAATTTTCATGCATGCATGTTTGTCAGAGGAAGTAGTGGACAACGGTTTTGCTGGCCCTCATTGCAGCTTCCCACTCTTCCTGATTTAACAAGGTTACAGTTAGGGGAGAGACAGCCTGACTCCTCTATTGCAACCCTATTGAATCAGGAGATGTGGGCATTTATGTGCCGCAAGAACAAACTCATGCCTCACACCATATGACAGTGGAGCATGAGCAGTGAACATAACACTAGCTTTAGTGGGGTGCCCCAACCACAGGGGCCCCTGAGTCCGGAGGGTTAGTGCAATTGGCCCTCACAATTATCCTTGCGTTGGAAGGAAGTGAGGCAACCTAGGAAGTGAGTAATGCAAGTTATAAATGTTTGTATTAGGAAAGTTGCCTGTTCTTAGTATCACCTGCCTTGTACTCAGGGATCACAGACAGTCCTATGCGCTCGAGAATGGCAACTGCGGGAGTCTTGAGTCCCTTCACCCAACCACATTAGTTCTCAGACAGAGATAAAGTGACCCTTAGCTTCTAAAAAACTGATGTTTTCAGTTGCTCTCAAAAATTAACCACATACACCCGTTCACTCCACCCCCACCCTAACTGTCAGAATCAGTTGACAGAGCAGGGGGAGCTAAGCAGCAGGTAGCAACTTTGTTGATTCTTTGTTTCAGTAACAAAGTCCAGCCTTGAGTAATAGCAGTTGACTTTTCAGAGAAGATCTCCATGTTATCTCTTGAAACAGGTTATTAAACAGACACCCCCCGTGTGCTGCCGTGTAACATGACCTGCTGTTTTTGGCAAGGGTTTCAGTTCAAGTTTATGAGATCTCTTGCCCCACATACCCATTTGCTTTTGTTTTAAAAAAGTGATCTGTCCCAGAGATTAAAATGGCAGCCTGCTGCTCAGCCAGCCCGGCTTCAAAGTGGGTGAGAATATCTTGTTTGTGAGAAGTGAACATTCCCCTTCTCTAAAGAGCATGTTAACTGAAGGTTATGAGCAAAGTTTCTGGTGTTCAATTTTCCTTAATTTTCTGTTCAAATATGCTGTAGTAAGTCCTTGTGTTAATTTCCCTCAGTAATATGGGATGTTATATCACTCTTTCAAAATTTCATAGAACAAGTAGACTTTTTTTTTTAAATGAGCAAATGAAATTAATCTTTTGTTTCTATCATTGTGGTAAAGGACAGGCAAGTAGAATTTTTTACCTGGGCTGGCATTTTTTACCTGGGCTGGCATTTTTGCAAGGCTGCATTTATAGACACATTATTTCAAGCAAGGAAATAGGCTGGCTTGCATTAGTGACCTGTAATTCAGCATGAGTTTTGTTGAGAATACCGTCTTGCATTTCCTTCATGCCATAGAGTTCTCAATAATCAGCAAGGGTGCTCGGTGAAGATGAACAGATAGAACCACATGTGATGTTACTGACATGCATGAAGACACACAGTACGAATGAAAAAGGAAAACAGCCATTTTATATCAACAATGAACATTGCATCCACAGATGTTATAAACCAGACAAAATGCTATTAGTCCAAATGAACAATAATGTGATCCGAGTATCAGAGGCTGCAACATAACATAATATGCCAGGTTTTACTGTTACTTTAAGCGAGGTGCACTCTCTAAAAACAATTATTACTCTAGCATCCAGACTTTACATCATGGGGTCTGTAATATTTTGCTGGCATTTGACTGATGGGCTCATCAGTGACTGAAGATTAGATCTTTCAGTGTTTACAAACTGCAGTAGCTAACTGCACAATGAGGAAAAGATCACTGTCCACTGAATCATCATATCTCCTGCCCTGGCTGAAGTGTGTCTGTTTTTTTCCAAAGGAAAGCCAGTTCTGCCAAGTGACTCTTAAAGGAAAGTTGTTTTTAGCATTTTATTGTTTTGATTATTGTAGGTAACTGATGTTAGATTTTGAAAACTAGCACTAAAACCCTACCTGAGTTGTCTAGATGATCCAGCACTAACATTTATTCTCTTGTATAGGGACCAGTCTCCTCCTCCCTGCGCCAACAACACTTCGGTGAAAACATACACAGTCCTGGGATGTGTAAAGCTTTTGCTGCACTAGAGTTAACCCTTCTGGATGATCACAATCAGCTCCCTCTGTAGAAAATTGTAGTATTATGGTGGTCAGACAGAAACAGTCGTTGCTGCGAGAGAAACATGTGGGTACAGAGATCTAAAAATTCACCTTGAAAACAGATCAGAGTCTAATATCCATGAGACCTGGGGATCTGGAATATCTGCCTGCTCTCACATACCCTCTGGGCAAGTGTCTCCCACTTCTCTATACTGGGGTTCCCATTCACCCATTTACCTTTCTCCATTAGAAACCTAGAACCATTCTTTGAACGGGGGAAATTTTTGTCCCTCCAGACATAAGCCTCTCTTCTTGTCTCTTGGGGGCTCTAGTTCCTGATTCTCCAGGAAGCCCTATCTTTTTGAGGGGGCCTCAGGAGTCTCCCCACCACCTCTATGCCCAATATACATGTTAGCCACACTGCTGTTCCAAAAATCATTGTCCCCTGCTGATGGGCATCTTACTTCTGCACAAGGAATTGAGGTTTCCAGCCAAAAAGGGGCCACTCCCCCACCCCAATTCCTTTATAAAAAATCAGTCAATTTATCCACCTTGTGCCTCATTGATGGTCAGCCAACAAAACTGTTGCAGTTGTGTTTTAACTGGCTAGAAGATATACTGTTGTGTTTGATCTCCAGACTCCACTAGGTTCCTCCCTAGGCAACCATGTCAGACACACAGAAGCACCCTAAAGCGGAATGTTTGTGACGGGTTCGGTCACAGAGACCCCCTTGGGACTGTCATCTGACATGCTGGAATTACCTCTGAGCCCGTTTTCCCTGCCAGCTTGGGACTCCAGAACCCTGCCTTGTTGAGCCAGACACACTAGCCTGCTGCAACACAGACCCAGGTCTGGTCCACACCCCCAAAGCTGCAGACTTTAACCAAAAACTGCTCAGCAGGTTTCCTATATCCAGCACCCAGACACCCAGCTCTCAATGGGATCCAAACCCCAAATAAATCCATTTTACTCTGTATAAAGCTTATACAGGGTAAACTCATAAATTGTCAGCCCTCTATGACACTGATAGAGAGATATGCACAGCTGTTTGCTCCCCCAGGTATCAATCGCTTACTCTGGGTTAATTAAATAAACAAAAGTGATTTTATTAAGTATAAAAAGTAGGATTTAAGTGGTTTAAAGGAATAACGGACAGAACAAAGTACGTTACCAAGCAAAATAAATCAAAACACGCAAGTCTAAGCCTAATACATTAAGAAACTGAATACAGGTAAATCTCACCCTCAGAGATGTTCCAATAAGCTTCTTTCACAGACTAGACTCCTTTCCCCTGGTACATTCCTTGTTAGTTCCAGCAGGCATCTTAGGTGAAAAGCAGGGGCTTTCTCATGACTGGGACCCCCTTGGTTCTGTTCCATCCGGTTTTATAGGTTTGGCACAAGGTGGGAATCTTTTGTCTCTCTCTGGGTCCCCACCCCTCCTTCTAAATGGAAACGCACTTAGATTTAAGATGGATTCCAGTATCATGTGACATGGTCACATGTCCTGTGAGACCCCAGCCTTCATTCTTCCAGGGCTGGCCCTACCCGGGAAGGTTTGCACGTAAACAGAGCCATTCACAACCAATTGTCCTAGTCAATGGGAGCCATCAAGATTCTAAGCCACCATTAATGGCCTACACATTGCATAATTGCAATAGGACTTCAGAGTAATACTTCATATTTCTAGCACAGTCGATCGTAAGCTTTGTAATGATACCTTACAAGAGACCTTTTGCATAAAGCATATTCCAGTTACATTATATTCACACTTATAAACATATTTTCATAAAACATATGGAGTGCAACGTCACAGTGCTAGTAGACCAAGTTTTGGAAAACAGGAAGAGACCAGTCACAGTCGTGACACTGGGCCAGTTCTCCGACATCCTTCTGTGACCCTCCCTGTCCTGGAGAGCAGTGACAGAAGAAAGGAAGAACAGCAGCAGGAGGAGCCACACATGGATTGGCAACAATAATGCCCTCGAATAAATAAGGAGGGCTAATTGCCAACATTTAACCGACTGGATATGAGCAGCAGGAACAGAAATGCCAGTAGCAACAGACACTATTCAGGAGAGATCTCAGAGTAGGGAGCGTCAAAGAGAACTCTTGGGTGCTAGTAGGGACTACCATCTTGACCTAAAACTGGAGCAAGCAGCAGTGAAGTTGGAGCTTTAAAAGTAATTATATATTTTGATGGTATGACTGGAGCAGCTGGAACCTCATCATGAGAATATAAATTAATAATCTCTACATCAACTAAACAAACAGTAAGGGAGAGTGGAGGCTGGTAAATTGAAGCTTTATACATTGGTTCTCACATATACTTTGGTAGATTAATCTTTTAACCCATTTGTCATTGCTCTTAATTCCCCTTCCCTGGTTTATATTTCAGAGAGATCTTTTTAAAAACCTCCCTTTCACTTTCCCCTCACTTAGTTTTTAGCTCTCCTGCCTCTTGTCTTTGTGCCAAGCACTGCCCTGAACTGGCACTACAGATATCCCCTCCATTGTTTCATTGACAGAACGGCGGTGCTTGGATCAGCTGCAGAAAGAAGGCAGTGGTTTCAGGTCAACCCAATGGAAATCTCTTCATTGTGTTTGTTAATGTCAGCCTCAGGTGGTAGTACATATTGCTGCTCCATACCATTGGTTTAGAGGAAAATAGGAGAATCCATAAGAAACTGTTATCTCACTACCCACTCTGAGACAAGACTTTCTGTTCTAACATACCAATATGAGTGCATCATGCATCCAATTTCATTCAACCTCATTCTCATAATCTTGATTAACAATAATTTGGACTTTCATTGAACTATAGTAGAGTAGGTGTTTGGCAATTATGCAAAAAGGGCCATATTTTTGGAGTTTAATGTATCCACCATACACACACCCACATCATATATAGTTTGAAAGCTATGTATGTTTGGATGAGGAATGATATGGAGCTATCAAGTGGTGACATAAACCTGTAGGCAAAATGAAATAATGGTACCCCAAAGAAGAAAATGTCAGTTTTTTTCCCTGTTCCAGAAAGACTGCAACATGACTATGATTACAGTTTTTATTAAGTTAATTTCAACACCTCAATGTGGTGTTTACTAGTCAAAGCTACCAAACAACAATGAATTAAAAGATTTTTATTAGTTTTGAATGGGCAAGTTTTTTCCCCCCAGAAATTATGAAGTTGTTTAGTGTGGGGCAAAAATGGCAAATATCAACATTTTGCAATATATGAATATGAAATGTTTTCAAATTGCATATTCTTATTGTCAAAGTATCTCACATGTGATTATAATAGTTTTCTATATTTTCAATTTAAATTTGCTGACCAGATCAGTCTCATACTGCACAAGTAGCAGTAGAGTGTGTACCCACAGCATATACTGCATCGTGGATAGATGTAAATATATGTGAAATCTAACGCTTCTCCATTTGTAAGCTTTTTTACATACAATGTAGCATCTAGTCTGCCTGGTAGAAGGTTTTAATTTGTAATTGCCTATGCATGCAGTACTAGCCTTTAAAATATTCTAGAAAGTAGTTTAATTCAGTGACACTTATGCACAGGTTAGCATTCGTGTTAGAGATGACAGTACACAGCTTCATATTATGAATAGGCAAAAGCTATGACAGAAAGAAGTGGCCAAACAAGAAATAGTGAAGACAAAGTATACAAACAAGTCATTGCTTCTGCACTGAAGAGGGATGAAGAGCATGTTACAGCTCTTTCCAACCATGTCATCAACCAGATGACAAATCCATTTGACCATGAGTCACATCCAGGGGTGCTTATGAACATATCTGCTGCACTGCATGTAGCATCAGATATACAAGAGTCTCTGCTGACAACAGCAGATGATGGTGATGAACAAATGGAGAGGTTTGTGAGAAGGGCACTTTATTTGTGGACATGGCCAAGAAAGCAAAATTTAAATCTGGCAAGGCAGGGACAATCTCAGCAACTATCAGTCCAGAAATTGTTTTCTGCAGACCACTGTCCTTAGCAAAATTCAGAGGTGATGTTTCAATGGCAACTGTTCTTATTCACCTAGATAGGACCTGTAACTATGTCCTCTTCCATGCTGATGGAACAATGGAAAGAACAGACTAAGCTGAATTAGGGCATCAGCTGAAAGCTCAAGCTGAAAAAATCCATGAGCTAAGAGCACACAACAAAGAAAGCACAGTAAACATCAAAGATGCCATGGCTGTCTGTGAAGATATAAGGATACCATTCCATTGAAGTCAGAGACTGGCAGCTACCGGGCTGGCTGATTAGCCCTGCCCCCTGCACCTGGGAAAAGACCTACAGCTTAACTGGCTGATCCTCATAAAAGGAGGAGCAAGAAATGGAAGGGGTGGTGGGCTGCATTACCTACCAGAAGCTGGAGCAACTGCTTGGAGGAATTGCTCCAAGAAACAAATGGATAGAAGAGAGACTCTGAGAAGCACTATTACCACAAAAAGAAAAGGAGTACTTGTGGCACCTTAGCGACTAACCAATTTATTTGAGCATAAGCTTTTGTGAGCTACAGCTCACTTCATTGGATGTTTGTGCTCAAATAAATTGGTTAGTCTCTAAGGTGCCACAAGTCCTCCTTTTCTTTTTGCAAATACAGACTAACATGGATGCTACTCTGAAACCTATTATCACAAAAGTTCTGAGGTAAGAGCCAGGAACTTGTGGGTTGATGAACTTATCGGTGTCAGGTTCAGACTTGTGGAAGTTTTGATCTTATTTTGATGAGGAGACTTGAAATAAAAGAAAAAGAAACAACAACTAACCCTGCTGGAACTACCTTTCCTGGACACTATGAGAAGGTTCCAGGCAGAATTCCCCCAGGGTGCTGGCTCAGCAAGAGCAAGTCTGGGTTCAACCAGAAGAGGGTGCTATAAGACAGGCACCATTCCTTTACACTGTCATACAAATGATGGCTGGAGACAAATTCCACACATTCCATGAATTGGTTGCTGAGCACTTGAGGGAGGCCCTAAAAGGATTTGACAAAGCTAATTCTGTAATCAAAGTCTTTGACAGATATGATAACAGTAACTCTGTGAAAACTGCAGAAAAACAGAGCCAGAGAGGATCTAAGGTTGGATGCAAGAAGTACAAGATGATTAGTGGATGCCCTGTGCCTCCATGAAAAATGTTTCTAAAAATAGCAACCAGAAAGCAGTCACTTATAAAATTTCTCTGAGAATGTATGGTTCAAAATGCACCTCAATGAGTAGGTGCACACCCAATACAAACACTTCTCCTTGCTGGAGACTTTTCCAGTGTTGAAGTAGTAAAGTTGATCACCAGTAGAGATGTTGAAGAAGACCAAGACTTGTACAGTACTCAACAGACAGTGGGTACAAAGAAGCTTCTGCATGCTCTATATGCAAATACGATTTTTGGGTCTGTTGGTGTCAAAGGAACCATAGTAATTAGGTCACCTGATACAGATTTTTTGGTCCTTGCTGTTCACTACTTTCCAAAAATGGAATGCATATATAATGTGGATTGAAACAGGCACCATTACCAGCCCAACTGAAAAGGGTCGCTTCATACTTGTGTGTGCAATTTGTGATGCACTTACTCCTGACCTCTGCGATATACTTCCTGCTGTACATGCATTGACAAGATGTGACTCTGTGTCATCCCTATTTGGTATTGGAGAAAAAAAATCTGCTTTTAATGTTGTCAAAACAAAGACAGTTTACTGCTTCAGAGATTTTGCCAAATTGGGGGAGAGTGACAGACAAGCTGCAATTTCTGCAGCAAGAAAGTTGGGAGCTGTATTGTATGACCAGAGCAAGAAAGAAAAGGAGACCCACAGAGACTTGAATAACTTGTGCCTCAATCTAGCCACCAAAAATGACAAGTCTCTGGCCAAACTCCCACCATGTGAGGATAGTTTTGAAGAGCATGTGAAAAGAGCGTCCTGGCAAACAAAGGTTTGGATGTCTTTGCATATTGTCTTTGTAAACCATTGGATCACCATTGCAACATGGATGCAAAAATGTGGATGCTGAACTACTTCCTGTATTGTTCAAGGCCCTAATGACATCTCAGCTTTTACAAAACCGTAAATGTCCATGTACCAGTAGGGGGTCACAGCACAATCAACTGTCTGCAGTCAGAACAATCTTCCCTGTGCAGAATTGTGCACATGCCAAGACAATGAAGACTGTGGCAACCCATGCACTCTTGATAGAGATCATGGTGATGAACAAGATGATGATAGTGATGTTGACTAGAAATGTCACCAGCCTTGTTACATTTTAGTGATACCTGTACAAATGTATTATTAGATTTTGTTATACACTTTAGATTGTTGTGATGCTTTGAGGTCACAAAGAAACCAAATTTTATGTCTTAAAATAATACATAGAGTCATTAAACTAACAGAAACAAATGTAAATATTTCAAGTGATCATTTTAAAGTGTTCATGGTGTGGTTATTTATCCCCATCTCTATGGTAATGGCACCACTTGACAACTCCATATCATACCTCATCTTAAAGTAGAAAGAATAAGCTTTCATATGTGTGTGTTTAGAGAGAGTACATTAAGTCAACCACATCGGTGGTTTCTGCCACTCACCTAGCATATTGCTTATTAAAGTTTTTTATATACTTCCTCCCCGCCCAATATTGCCAAACCCAAGCAGCCAGAAATCATAACCAGGCCATAATAAATAATTAAACTGATTTTAAAAATTTGGGGTCCTTAGATTTTAGATTTTTCCTTCTGGAATTCAAGCTTTTCTCTGAAACTAGGAGGGTTAGACTTTTTAATGTTTTTAATGGAAAAAAAAAACATGATTCTCAGAGCTGGGACTTTAAAGAAACCACCTCATCTAGAGTTGGCAACACTGCACTGGGTGCTCAGCACTTTGGAAAATTGGACCACTTGTTTAGGTACCTAAATATGTCCTTGGGGAAGCCTTCCTTTCCCTTTCTTGGAGACTACTCCTATGCATTTATGTTTGTGGTTTCCTGTTTCACAGTTTATGGAGATCACTCAGTGGTGGTTAATCTGGTGTCTGGTGTCACTGCATTCTGCCTTTTCCTGACAGTGCAGCGGAGAGATAGCTGCAGAAAGACAAACTGAGAGTTAGCTTCTGCACACAACTGAGCCCTCTTTTACATCCACAACAGTCACAGACTCTGAAAAGATGTCAAGGTACAGTTATGGGGAGCACTCAGCTATCTTATCTGAAAACAGCCACAGATAATTTAGGTGGCTAACTTTAGTTAAAGAAACATGTTGTTAAAAATAGTCTTCTAAAGTTCCAGAAGTGCAGATAGCAGGAATAAGCAGCCACACAGATCAGGATATTATCCATCAGTTACAAACATTTTATAAAATCAGCGTGACACTTAAAGAAATGCAATTACCTGGATTATATACCCAATGTGTTAGGTGACTGAAGGGACATGGCCTTTGTCCTTGTGTAGGGTGACCAGATGTCCCATTTTTAAAGGGACAGTCCCGTATTTAAGCCCTCCTGCAGGTGTCCCAACCTTCTTAAAAATGGGCAAATTGTCCGATATTTACTGTCTTCTCCCATAAGTACTGTCAGGTCCTGCTGCTGGCCGGATCCCTGCTCACCAGCCGCCTGCCCACCAGTGGGGAGTGTGGGGGATCCAGTGGCCAACAACGGGAGTGGAGATGTAAGGCTGGTGGCGGGGCGAAGATGCAGCACGTGGGGCCAGCCACTCCCGCTGCTGGTCCGTCGGCACAGCCCCCCGCTGCTTGCCGGCTCTTGACCAGCAGGGCCCCACCCCCTGTCCCATTTCCGGCTGGCACTAGCTGCGAGCTGCGGTGGTTGGTAAGTGTGGGCAGGCGCCAGTCGGCATCCGGTTACATGTCACCTCTGCTGCCCACCCATTGGCCTTTATGTGCTTCCCCTCTCACTGTCCTCTCCCTACTTTGCCCCTTCGCCTCCACCCCCCAGCCCTGCTGTTCCTCCATATCCCCACCAGTGGGGCGCGTCCTTCTCCCAGCGCTGTGCAGAGAACCAGCCCCTGGTCGGAGCGCTGAGCTCACCAACAGCCAGGTTGGCAGACTCCTTCCTTCCCCCAGTGCCTCTAGCTGGGATGGTGGCCTGGGAAAGTCCAAGACCCCCTGGCCCAGGGCACTGGCCAGGAGGAGCCAAGTCCTGCACGTAGATTCATAGATTCATAGATACTAAGGTTAGAAGGGACCATTATGATCATCTAGTCTGACCTCCTGCACAACGCAGGCCACAGAATCTCACCCACCCACTCCTGCGAAAAACCTCTCACCTATGTCTGAGCTATTGAAGTCCTCACATCGTGGTTTAAAGACTTCAAGGAGCAAAGAATCCTCCAGCAAGTGACCCGTGCCCCATGCTACAGAGGAAGGCGAAAAACCCCCAGGGCCTCTTCCAGTCTGCCCTGGAGGAAAATACCTTCCCGACCCCAAATATGGCGATCAGCTAAACCCTGAGCATATGGGCAAGATTCACCAGCCAGATACCCAGGAAAGAATTTTCTGTAGTAACTCAGATCCCACCCCATCTAACATCCCATCACAGGCCATTGGGCCTATTTACCATGAATATTTAAAGATCAATTAATTACCAAAATCATGTTATCCCATCATACCATCTCCTGGAGCCCTGCACAGTGCTGGCATGGGGAAGCCTCTCCTTCCCTCATCTAAGCTCTGGAGTGGTTGGGGGCGGGGGGGGGGGGGGGGGAAGGGAAGCGATTTCCAGCCTGTTCACCTCCCGAACCTACACGCTCCACCGCAGGCCCCTTGGCAGGGGTTTTGCACCCTCTTACCACTCCCCCCTGCCTGCCCTGGGTCCTGCCCCCAGGGAGCACAGGGCTGCTCCATCCCTAGTCACCTTCCTCTGCTGAGCCTCCTCTCTGGCCAGGTTCGCTGAAGCCCCTGCAGTCAGGTTCCCCAGGCCCTGGTGCACAATCCGTCCTTAGGGCTTAACCCCTTCCTGCCTGTGCTGTAGCCAGGGGACAGGAGGCTGGGTTATGTCGGTGGCCAGCAGCAGCCTGAAGGTGTTAGCTGCCTTTTGACATTGTGTGGGCCGGAAGGGACAAGCTGCTTCCAGTCACTCAGGAGCAGTGCGGGCGGGAGGGGACAGAAAGATGAATTCTGAAAAGACACAGGCCAGGTCATCCCTTCCCCCCGCCCCTCCTCCCCTGCAGCTGGAAGCAGCTCCCATCCCTTCCGTCCTGCACAGTGCTGAAAGGCTGCTGCTGGCCACATTCTGGTGTGGCAGAAATCTGGGAAGTGGGGTCATGTGACCCTGTGTGCCCCCACACATGTTGCCTCAGGAAGACGTGGTACCAGATAACAGGAGAGGCGGGTCTGTCCTGGGGGCCCAGCCAGGCATGGAGGGCAGAGAGTGTCAGGCAGGGTGGGTCGGTCGGTCACCCCCGCTATGTGAGACAGGTGAACAGGAGTGCGTGTGTCACCCCTCCCCATCTGGGGTGGTAGGGTTGTGTGTGTTACCCCTCTCTGTGTGAACCCTAAAGCCTTAAAGAAAAGGTAAATAAAAAGAATCCAACTACACAGTATTTCTTTTTTCATGGGCTCAGTCAACTTGATGTTAATTTGAACTTTTGTATGATTGATTACCATTGAACTCGCTTGAATACAAGTAATTTTACGAGGTGTCCCGTATTCGGCATAGGGAAATATGGTCACCCTATCCTTGTGTCTTTCACATGTACTCTTGTGTGTTTATATAGGGTGGCCACCTACACTTGCTTGTCTGGGTTTAGTCCCTTGGGCTCACCTGTCCACTGCTGCACAGTCCCTGGGCATACAATACAAAGTTTTCCCCTTGATTCTGCCTTTAAAGGATTTTACAACTGGTGATGCAGCATCTTTTTTACCACACAAATCTGATCCCATAACAGATATCCAGTATGTATGGGCAAAAAGAAAAGGAGGACTTGTGGCACCTTAGAGACTAACCAATTTATTTGAGCATGAGCTTTCGTGAGCTACAGCTCACTTCATCGGATGCATACTGTGGAAATCGCAGAAGACATTATATACACAGACACCATGAAACAATACCTCCTCCCACCCCACTCTCCTGCTGGTAATAGCTTATCTAAAGTGATCATCAAGTTGGGCCATTTCCAGCACAAATCCAGGTTTTCTCACCCTCCGCCCTCCCACAAACAAACTCACTCTCTTGCTGGTAATAGCCCATCCAAAGTGACCACTGTCTTCACAATGCGTATGATAATCAAGGTGGGTCATTTCCTGCAGAAATCCAGGTTCTCTCACCCCCTCACCCCCCTCCAAAAACCACACACACAAACTCACTCTCCTGCTGGTAATAGCCTATCCAAAGTGACCACTCTCCTTACAACCTGCATGAAAATCAAAGTGGGCCATTTCCAGCACAAATCCAGGTTTTCTCACTCCCCCACCCCCATACTCACACAAACTCACTCTCCTGCTGGTAATAGCTCATCCAAACTGACCACTCTCCCCACACTGTGCATGACAATCAAGGTGGGCCACTTCCAGCATAAATCCAAGTTTAACCAGAACGTCTGGGGCGGGGAAGGAAAAAACAAGGGGAAATAGGCTACCTTGCATAATGACTTAGCCACTCCCAGTCTCTATTTAAGCCTAAATTAATAGTATCCAATTTGCAAATGAATTCCAATTCAGCAGTTTCTCGCTGGACTCTGGATTTGAAGTTTTTTTGTTGTAAGATAGCGACCTTCATGTCTCTGATTGCGTGACCAGAGTGAGCTATTGCCAGCAGGAGAGTGAGTTTGGGGGGGGGGTGAGAAAACCTGGATTTGTGCTGGAAATGGCCCACCTTGATTATCATGCACATTGTAGGGGGAGTGGTCACTTCGGATGAGCTATTACCAGCAGGAGAGTGAGTTTGTGTGAGTATGGGGGTGGGGGAGTGAGAAAACCTGGATTTGTGCTGGAAATGGCCCACTTTGATTTTCATGCAGGTTGTAAGGAGAGTGGTCACTTTGGATAGGCTATTACCAGCAGGAGAGTGAGTTTGTGTGTGTGGTTTTTGGAGGGGGGTGAGGGGGTGAGAGAACCTGGATTTCTGCAGGAAATGGCCCACCTTGATTATCATACGCATTGTGAAGACAGTGGTCACTTTGGATGGGCTATTACCAGCAAGAGAGTGAGTTTGTTTGTGGGAGGGCGGAGGGTGAGAAAACCTGGATTTGTGCTGGAAATGGCCCAACTTGATGATCACTTTAGATAAGCTATTACCAGCAGGAGAGTGGGGTGGGAGGAGGTATTGTTTCATGGTGTCTGTGTATATAATGTCTTCTGCGATTTCCACAGTATGCATCCGATGAAGTGAGCTACAGCTCACTTAAAGCTCATGCTCAAATAAATTGGTTAGTCTCTAAGGTGCCACAAGTCCTCCTTTTCTTTTTGCGAATACAGACTAACACGGCTGTTACTCTGAAACCTGTCAGTATGTATGGGCTTATTTCAGTGGGTTCATTTACCCTGTATTTCATACAGGGGTATTTATAATCGTGTTGATTTTTTTATGACTCCAGAAGTAACAGGACATAACACATTATGTGTCTTAAAAATGCCCTGCCTTAGCTGGCTTGCATATGGGCTATGAATACAGACAAGTAGCGAACTGCAGTAATTGCAAGAGAGGAAAGCGTGACAGACAGAGCCGCTATTGAGCAGAGTGTTTCTGTTCAGGGAATACCTCAACAGGGCTATTTTATGTGTGACATTTAATTTTATCAGAGAACTTTGCAGGTGCAGTCTGAAAGAGCAAATATGTTAATGCTCTCCAAATCTAGCCTTCAGCTGAACTTTGAATTGAACAATAAATTAAAGCCCTGATCCTGCAGCCCTTATTTAGGAAAGGTCTTAAAAGGTATAAATGAGGCATAATTTGACCCACTTACTCTAACTGAAAGCAACTCTTCATTTTCATTTTTTTTCCATTTAAACCCCACCAGTTTATTTTAGATTCACTTTACGTTATTTGTTCGGCACAATAACCATAAATCATGCTGTCGCATGTCCTCTCCGTGTGTGTGTATGTGGTTTGTAAGGTCTGTCAGAAATAGGCAAACTAATTCCCAAAGATGTTCTTTTCTACTCCTTTGATCCAGACCACAACTGTGGATTGAGCATTCCATCATATTCTGCCATTACATTGGGGATGTACCAAATATCCAAGTCCATACTGTGTGTGTTTATGTTATACATCACATATGTAGTGTCAAGCCAAAAGGAAGCACTTTGTGAAACATGCTGTGGTAGCAAAACATAAGAAAGGGAAACCTGTATTCTTGTCGTTGGTTTTTTTTAATTGTGAGGGGATAATTGTTAGGAAATAATTCTATTACTTGGATTTGACACTGATGTGATTAACACCAAATACCAGCACTTGTTGTGTTAGCAGATTAAAACTGTTGGATATAGTAAAAAAAGTTGTGATCATCAAGTTTATCTTTGAAAGTGTGCCATTTCTGAAAGAAGGTTACATTGTTGTCTAGGCAATGACCAATAACTAGGAGAGAGAGGGTAGAAGAGTCAGAGGACATGTTCATGTATACTAACAGACATTGCTCTAAAAGTCTTGGTTATAAAAATGTAAAAATTAAAACCTGTTAGCTCGCACAGATCAACAAACATCTGTACATGGTTATGATCTTATCTGGGAAGCTATATTAGAAAATATACTTTAAAAACCTCTCATTTTAGACTGATGCTTTGTTTTAACTTTATTTTAAAGGCCAATTTCCACTTTTTTGAGGTAGAATAAGAATTGTCCTAATTCTCTTTAAGCCCTATCGTCTATGAGAAAAAAAGTTTCTGATCAGCTGGGAGTACGGATTTCCTGCAGGGTTATGAAAGTATTTAGAGGGGGTTATGCCCTCCAAAGACAGTAATTTAAACACCCAGATACCTGTGTACTGCAGTTCAGTCTGAATTCTTCAGTGAAGAATATGAAATCTTAAAGCTTTCACACTACTGTGTCATCAGCTGAAACATGCACCAAGAATTCACCTAAGGCTCTTCTAAGGATTTTGCAAAATAACTACTCTGTTTAGCTCTAGATAAGTCTCTCTGGGCAAAATAAATTCCTTCAGTCTTCTGCAAACTTGCTGAAAACCACGCCTCATATACCAATGTATACCATTTGTCAAAATGTCTTCTGTGCTGTTGAAAGCTTCATCTTTTGGATAAGAGAGAAAATCAAACAACTGTCCATATGTGGTCATTAAAGATCCCATGGCACTTTTTGTAGGACTTAAAGAGATGTTACACTAGTGTCCAGGACAAATTGTTAGCCACTTCTTCTGACCTAATTTTCCTTTGCATTTTGAATTGGCTATGATTTTCCTCTTCGCTTTCTGTCCTGCATTTTTTATGTAGTGTTGCTGCATAATGTTGAACAGTTTCCATGTTTCCTGTTGCACAGGTAGCTGTATTTTAGAGATTGTTGAAATCTCTTGGTAGTGTATACCACTGTCTTAAAGTATAGTTGTATGACAAAAATAAATCTCTTCCATTCTGGTATTCTTGAATCTTGATGGCATCAAACAGCTTTAAACAGTAGTAGCTAATATGGTTCTGATACCAGTGTATACAAGGTGTCTCTCAGGAAGCAGTTTCAGGTATGTGTGTGTGAGACCCATTTTGTTTTGGCTGTTTTGTTTAGGGATACGCAATGTTCCTTACCCTTATTAAACTCTGTCTAAACAAGATATTTTTCTGAAAAGCTTTCCACCAGTGGTATCAGCAGGAGCCACTAGCATTTTATTTTCTCCACAGTGTTGTATAGGGTGGCTTTGAGTAGTGTTAGACCACATGGCTAAAACACCAGGGGCTGTGCAAACACTAGCACTACCCAGAGGCAACATATGGTAGCTGCCCTAATGTTAGCCAAGGTGGGAGGCAACTTTTTTAGAAAGAAGGCTAGGGTGCAGACAGCCTAACTTGATGACTAATTGCAACCTTGCTTGCTGTTCCTAAAATGTTACTTACTCTGTCCTGTCTCCTTTGTGGTGTTCCTCTTGTTCAGAAAGAAAAAGGATGAGAACCCCTACTGTAGGTGGCGGTTACTGTAGAGCAATATTCTAAAACTCTGCTTTGTTTCATGTTTTAAGCTCACAATGGAAAACAGAATTATTAGGTAACTAGTGGGAGAAAGTGAAAAGCGAGTCACATGTGATTAATTAAAGAGAGAATATGGAAAGAGCTTATGCAAACCACAAAAATGTAAGAATGTATCTCATGTTCTAAGCCTATGTTCTTACTCCAGTTATGCGTGGACGAACTTGATTTGCGTAATTCCAAACCTACTGGAATAGTGTGGGTTGGAAATTTGACTGTCTCTCTAGTGTTACTGACTTTTGTTCTCAGTAGGAGACACTCTGAGAAAAAGGAGGGGAGAGGAAGCAAAATAAAATATACTAATTGATGTAATCTGTGTATTTATTCTATATAGCATATACATGGCACCCATTGTGCGAACCTAGCTCTTGGGAAGGGTCTTGTCCATAATACATAGTACAAACTTCTCGTTTGGTATGAAACCCCTTTTAATTTAAATGGATTCTCCATTTAAAAACAGAGATGCTTAAAGCAGAGGGAAAAAAAGATTATGAACTCAAATTAGTTTTTTGCAAACTCTCTAACTCTCTCCCCCTACAAATATATTTTGAAGGCCTCACACACCTTTTAACTCCATGAGGTTCAGCCATCCCCAATCCCAGTATTTAAACCAATACCAAATTGCAACAACAAAAAAGGAGACGCTTCTATGTCTATTTCCATATTGATTGATTTATTTTTGCAATTATTTAAGTTTCCTTTGCTTTTCTTAAGTAAAACAAGCTACTTTGTAGGTACTGTAAACAATGATAATTCCATAAAGAATCAACCCTTCTATTCTGGAACACAGTGGTTTCTAGAGCTGATCAGATGGATTGTAGCTTTACTTCTACACTTTGGGGCCTTTTTGACACTACAAAATTGACCTAAGTTAGGTTGACATACAGTCACTGCAGTAATTACAGTACTGCAGTGGTTCATGTCCACACAATGCCCTCTCTGTTGGCGGTGCATATCCTCATCAAGAGCACTTCCACCAACTTAACTGTGTGAGGCACTGACAGCTGGAGCTCCTTCCCTTTCCCACCAGGGCTGGGGCTCCAGCTGTGTGCCCTGAGCGGGGCTGACAGCCAAAAGGTAATGTAAGTAATGCAGCATCTACACAGACCATTCCGTTGCCCTAACTACATCAACCTAAGCATTATGCCTCTTGCAGTTGTTAGGTCAGTGTCGTGGGTGTCTTACATCAGTGGGAGCAAAGTTGTAGTGTAGACACTTACAGAGTTAAGTTGATGTAAGCTGCCTTACGGCAACCTAACTCTGTAGTGTAGACAAAGAGTGGATGTAAACAGTCAAAAAGTGGGGCTTTATAACATCAACAGACATACAAATTTAAATCTTTCATCTACAGTAGTGATTTAAATGCAGAAGGTTACAGGAATTTTGGAAAAGGCTTAGTCTTACAAAAGGTGTTATTTACTATATAAGGGAAAGGATAGCTCGTTACCTTCTGTCACACAGGATGGAATTTACTTCATTAAAAAATAACCTTGTATGTCTAGTTAAAGTTTAACTCTGAAAAATGGTAATGCTTGAGTACAATGGGACTACTCAAAGGCATAAGGTTCGTTAGGTGTGTGTTTGCAGAATAGGGGCCATACTGATTTCTTACATTACAATAAATTTATTAGACGTGAGTCTGGGGTTACCAGTATCTTATGTTCAGCTGAGGTATATTTTGTAATGGTTACAATCCTGTTTTACTCTAGCTACATTCTTACAGATATGTTCGGGTTTTTTAAATTTTTAACTAAAGTATGCAACCCCTTATTTAGAAACTTAAAATACATGTGTTCAACATGTTTAAAATGCTGACTCTAACTCATCACAAACCTTTAGCTTATCGTTCCCAATCACTATGAAAGGAATCTGCTTTTCCTTCTCTTCCAAAGCGTGGGAGGAATGAATGAGAACAACCACTGAGCTGCACTATTGGTAATTTTATAACACAAGGGAAGATTTAGGGCTTAATCCTGCTCTCACTGAAGTTAATGGAAGCAAAAACAGGCTCTTATTCTGTGTACTGGCTGCATGTACAGTACATGAATGTATTGGGTAAGATAGTGATATTGAGGCCTTAAGTGATTACCTGCATTAGAGTTTGGAGCGTGGAGGGAGCTCTGCAACAGAAATGACTCCCAGAGCAATTAGGACAGTTTAGTCTTATTTTACTTCCTCATATTTCAGCAATACAAACACACTGTGCAAAAACAAGACAGAACAAAGCTGGATAGAGAAATACACGTGGGGATATATTTGTATAAATTTCAGGGTATGCGGCATTTTGAAACAAAAGTGCAGCAGTGCATTTTAAAAAAGCCATGTCAAGTCAGGGAAAACAAACAACCACATTCAAAATGTAAACATTTAATACCTGTCAGGGCCCGTCTGAAGCTCTAGAGAGATAAATCTGTGGCCCACACCCTTTTGGGAAACAGATTAAACAGCGCTCTGTAGAAATGTAATAAGATTGAATAGAGATTACTGAACCTACTGAATTGACAGTCATATCCTTTCTACAGTTTTTTGAAATTCCAATGGAATTTGGTAAGGATTAAACCAGTAAGGCTCTGTAAAATAACATTGCATAGAGATTACTTTACCAACAGAGTTTAATAGAAAATAACTTTATGTAGTTTTTCAAAACCATCCTATAGAATTCCGTAACAGTGATTGACATTTTTTCTATATTTTTGAACTGCCCATAGAAATGAATAAAAAATTCTCTCAGTTCTATACAACTTTTCCATTACTTAAGGCAGTTCAGCATTTCAATTTTCATTTCATTCTCAGAGAGGGCATCAGGATGTAAGGAGATTATGTAAAAGACAGTTCTTTGCCATATCCCTTGGTAGCAGTTGACAGTAAGATACAAAGAAGAAGGCTTGTGCTTTTGGGTAGACTTCATTGCCTGAGGACTTTTAAGTTGTACAACTTTCCTTGTACCTTTCTCTTTAGTGAGCATGCACTTCTAAGACACAGAAAGCCACCATAGTGATCAACCATAAACAAAATTATCCAACTCTTTGATGGAAATGGATCAAGAGTATTTGTGTGTCTCCTTGCCCTATTTAGAATTTAAAAAAAAAAAAAAAACCCTTCAAAAGCCTGATTGAAGCTTAATGCCAAGTTTCCAGAAAGCCAAAGAAACATTTAAAATCCTTACTTCTGGGTTGGGAGATAACATCAAAATCAGCTATAAAGTTGAGTAAGGCAGTTTGCTGATTTTTGTTTATAGTCGGTTTATAAGCCTTTGGAAGTATGAATATTAAAACTCAGAGGCTGATGTACACTAGTGTTATTGGTCTCACTAGCACGTACACCTTACCATCACACACACTAGTATGTCTGTTTGTTTTACGACACCCACTATGTCCTGGATCATAACAAGGCAGTCTGATTTAGTGGTCAGAGCCTGGGTCACAGTCAGAAGTCACACCAAAGGTCAAAGCCACACCAAGGGTCAAGCCAGAGTCAGTCTCCACTTCTGCCCTCCATCCCGGCAGCAGCTTTTCCCCATTTGCTTTGGATATTATTCAGGACACAGCAGGCAGCTTCAGCCATTGGGATTTTTTCACTGAGATCCAGTTTTGTGAGTAAACAACATCAGCATCTCCTCAGACTAACAAAAGTGCTTTCTGCTGTCATTCTGCACCTGCTGAGTCAGTAGTTGAATCTTTCCTTGGTGCTGTCAAGCTGGCCAGTGTATGGCTTCATGAGCCAGGGGCGCAAGGGATAGGCTGAGTCCCTCACGAAAGCTTATGCTCAAATAAATTGGTTAGTCTCTAAGGTGCCACAAGTACTCCTTTTCTTTTTGTGAATACAGACTAACACGGCTGTTACTCTGAAAAAGGATCTCTACTGGCATTTCAACATTCCAATGGTAGTCTGCTGATTGGGAAAGAAAGTCCCTGCTTGTAGCTTTCTGAACAATCCTGTGTTCTTAAAGTGGTGAGCATCATGCACCTTCCTTGACCAGACAATACTGATGTTGGTGAAGCATCCCTGGTGATCCACCACTACTTACATAACCATAGAAAAGTAGCCCTTTCTGTTGATGTACTCTGTGGAAGGGTGGTCTGGTGCCAAAATAGGGATATGTATGCCATCTATTGCTCCACTGCAGTTTGGCTGCAAATCCGAACCATTATGCTGCAGATCCATCCACTATGTCCTGCCCATTGCTGAGAGACACAGTCCTGGGTAGCTGGAGACGATTAATGTCCCTGCACACTTGCGTGACAGGGGCCCCCAGAATGGATTTTCCAACTCCAAAAATGATTTCCCACTGACCAGTGCCAATCTGGCACTGCAAGTTTCCACAGTGCGATTGCCACTTGCTTCTCCATTGTCAGTGTGTTTCTCATTTTGATGTCTCTGCGTTGGAGGACTAGGGCAAGCTGAGCACACACATTCAGGCATGTGACCTTGCACATTCAAAAGTTCTGCAGCCACGGCTCATCATCCCAAATCTGCATTACGAGGCAATCCCACCAGTCAGTGCTCATTTCTCGGGCCCAGAAGCAGCATTCCGCCATCTGCAGCAGCTCCATGAATGCCACCAACATCCTTGAATTGGTTCTCGCTATGTTCCACAGCCCTTCAAGAAATTGTCATGTTCCCCACTGGTTCGGTTCTTCTCATGGCTCTGCAACTAATGGAGGATCATGCATCCTCTGCTTGCAGCGCTTATGACAATAGTGCAGAGCTGTGCAGGTCCTTGCTTCTGTCAGAGATGGCAATGAAGAGGGTTACATGGGTTCATGGGATTTCTAAAAAAAGCGCAAAAATTATGGGATAGAGATGACATTATGGGATGGAGATAGTTTCAGGATGGAAAGTTGACCCCTTGCTCCCAGTCCCCGCTGCATGACTCAAATTTCTGTCTCCCTATGCATTGCCAAAACATTCCAAAGACAGTGCACTCGATGGTGGTAGGTTGCACATGGAGATACCTACCTATGGTGCACCACACTGTGCATGAACATAAGCACTACTGCTGAGTACAGGCAGCACTGATGCAAGATGCCAAGTGTGCATGCACACAAGTGATAGACTAACTGTGGCAGCTTTATGCTGACATAACCAGTGATGAGCTGCCAAAATCTTAACAACGGGTTCCCTCCTCACCCCACGAGGGAGCCATTGCCCACCCCCGCCCCCCGGGACTCCTGCCCCATCCAACCCCCTTTGTTCCTTGATGCCCCCCCCGGATCCCTGCCTCATCCAACCCCCTCCCCTGTCCCCTGACTGCCAGAACCAGGCAAGAGGGTCTCGTGGGCCACCGTAGTGGGTGCCCACCCCGCTCTGCCCCTACCGGGGGGCGAGGTAAAGAGTCCCGGAGGTGCTTACCTGGGGCAGCTCCCAGGAAGCATCCAGCAGGTCCCTCTGGCTCCTAGGGGTGGTGGAGCGTAGCTGTGGGGGGGAGCAGGGGGAGCAGCCACTTCCCCACTGATCACATCAAAAGTGGCACCTCAGGCGCCAACTCCCTGGGTGCTCCGGGGCTGGAGCACCCACTGGGAAAATTTGGTGCCCAGCCCCAGATTACCTTACCTCCGCTCCGCCTCCTCCGCTGAACGCGCTACCCCGCTCTGCTTCTCCGACCCCCACTCCGGCTTCCCGTGAATCAGCTGTTCGGCGGGAAGCCTGGGAGGGCTGAGAAGTAGGCCGTGGCTTCCCGCTCAGGCTGAGGGTGGCAGAAGTGAACTGGGGCGGGGAGTGATTCCCCTGCACTCCCCCCCGGGTTACCTGCTGCGGCACGGGCAGCCCTCCTCGCACCCTGGCTCACCTCCGCCTCCCTGGGCCTGAGCGGGAAGCCGCAGCCTGCTTCTTAGCCTACCCCAGCTTCCTGCACAAACAGCTGATTCGTGGGAAGCCTGGGGTGGGGGGCGGAGAAGCAGAGCGGGGCGGCGCCTTCAGGGGAGGAGGTGGAGGCGGAGGTGAGCTGGGGCCGGGGGTGGGGCGGGGAGCTGCTGGTGGGTGCTCTGCACCCACCAAATTTTCCCTTTGGGTGCTCCAGGGCTGGAGCACCTATGGAGTTGGTGCTTAAGGCGCCACTTTTGGCCGGTTAAATTTAGAAGCCCTTTTAGAACCAGTTGTCCCTCGCGGAACAACCGGTTCTAAAAGGGCTTCTAAATTTAACAACCGGTTCTAGCAAACCGGTGCAAACCGGCTCCAGCTCACCACTGGACATAACTTGTGTTGACCAAAGTTTGTAGCATATACATGGCCTTCGTGGTTTCAGTTCATATCCTAGTAGATAGGGGAAGAAGGATGTTGTAGTGCTGACTAATATTGTCTCATTGGTGTTTGTGCTGAACTTCTCTGCCTTTTTCTTGGTCCACCTGTGATCTGCTGTCTTATTCTTAGATTGTAAACTCTTTGGAGCAGGAAGGACCATCTTTTTGTTCTGAATTTGTACAGCACCTAGCACAATGGGGTCTGTGACTGGGGCTTCTACATAATTCAAATAAATAATAGTGGATAGAACATTAGAGTGGTACTCAGATCAGGGTTCAAATCCTGGGTCAGCCATATGCTTCCTGTATTCCTTTAGACAAGTCATTTAAAATACCCAGTGTCTCAATTCTCCATCTCTTAAAATTAGGATAATACTTATCTTCATTACCAAGGTGTTCTGAGCATAAACATTAACAGTTGTGAGATGTGAGGATGATGAGGGCCATAGACCCATTTAGATAGATAGGGGTCCACATCCCAAAAGTCACCCCCATAATGGATAACTAACTACCTAGCTGCAGCAGAGGACAGAGTGGTCTGGAGAGTGGGCGTCCCTCTCAACCCAACAGTCAAGATCGAGAGAGAAGTACTGAATAAACATTCACTACCATTGCCTATACTGTATCTAGTCCATCAGAATCAGAACTCCAATATCTAAAACTGTTAATCTTAGACCAGCATCAAATTTACAAAATAATAAATGGACGTTTATGATGAGTCCAGGAAGTTTGTATGGCTGTAAAACAGGAAGGTTATATGGTGAGCTAGAAGGCATGCTGCAAAGCCTGTCTTTTTGGACAGACATTTGGAAAGAACAGAAGCATATGGGTTGTGAAGAAGGTTGTGGGGACTTCAGGGATGGGGATCTTAGATATGCTTTCTTCAGATGGGCTCAGTTTTGTGGGATCTGGTGTTTTTCTAGAGTTTCTTTAATGGTTATTTCTATGTCATGACTTGTATTTTTAATATTTATCAGGGTGCATAGATCCTGGGATAAGAATCTTCTTGCATATAAAAATAGATGGATGAATAAATAACATAAATATTAGCAGGAAGAATGTATTTCCAAAGCCAAGTTTTGGGCAGATTTTGGCCTGATATTTAAGAAGTTGTTGATGATTGTGTTTAGTTTTTGTTAGTTACACTTGCGTTTCCCTGAGGAACTGGACATTGGACTGAAGGAGACAAGTTTCAGGCGTACACCAGGGATGAGGAGGAGATGGGCACCCAGATGTAAACAGCTCAGAGGAATGGATCTGCTCAATGCAGCATGCTTAAAACTCTGTAGCATTTGTTAAAAAAAAAGCTTTTAGAATAATGTATTTGCACTATTCTGCGCTTCTTCACTAATGCATTAGGAGCTCAAAAAAAAGGAAATTGTCAGAACAAATGGAAATGGCACTGGGGAGGATATGTTATCTATACCTGCTTGACCAAGATTTATATTAGATTCAGACTCAAAGGGAAGAAGTGAGAAGTGCAAGATACAAGTCTGCACCTTGTCTTAAGGACTAACGGTAGGTCATTGCCATGAAGACAGAACAAGGAGAATCTGAATTATTCTCATTGAAACTGCAGGTTATATAGTGTGTGTGGAGGGGAGAGATTACTTAACCGTAATGAAGGTTATACTTTCAGCATTTTGCTTCTGAATCCTGTGTATTCAGATGAAAATGGAAGACACATTTTTTTGATAAAGTGTGTTAATGTACAATTTGCTCTGTCTACAGTAGGGTTTTAAAACATGCTAGTTAAAATGCATTAGCTAATATATAAAATATACCATTTAGCCTACTGTTGACAGGTATTCACTTTTGGACAATACTCACAAGAGCACTTTATAATTCCAGAAACAGACAGAAAGGAAAGCTCGTATAAATATATAACATAATCGACTTAATTGTCAGTCACTTAAACAGGACACTTGGTTACTTGGGATGTGCGCTGGAGAACGGATTTAAATACTGCTATCATGTAAGGTTATTTGGTTAATTGGAATGGGTTTTTTCCTAATTACCCTCTTAGCTAGCACATCTGCAATGCTGTGCATCCATAATGTACTGCTAATTTAAGTTTACTGATATTTGGCTTCCCTGCTGATACATCTACCTATCTGATCAACTTGACTCAGTCTGGGTAAGGTTGAAGACCTTGGGGTACTTGCCTCCCCAGTCTGTTGTGATGATTTCAGAGAGTCTATTTAGGAGCTGGAGGGGGATAGAAGAAATGAATGGCCTCATTCTATCTCAGTGACACCCAAACATATGCCCTCAGCACTAAAGACATGATGATGCTGAGCCATTGATGCATCATATAGCTACAGTATATTGGATTAGAAGCAAAGCAAACTCACAGACTTGTTTTGTAAGCAATTGCAGAATTGAAACTGCTTGCTTAAACTTGTCAACAAGGTACTGTTCAAATGTTGCTTCTCTTCCATAAATGGCAAACAGGAGATGCTAACCTCTCTCAGCTTCAATTAATACAGATATTTTAGTATAAACAAAACCTTAATATAAATAACAAGTGACCATGTTTTATTTCTTATTGATCCTATATTGGGTTCCAATAATGGGGACAATTGCTTAGCTAGATTTTCTCCATCTGCAGATATGTGCCAAGAAAAACAGATTGAACTGTATGTCCCTATTAAATTTGATATTACTGCTGGGTGATTGCTGACAAATTCACAGCTGGAATCTTGGCATGCCATGGATTAGAAAAGTCCTTCGTTTAAATGTGTGTGTCCTAATGAAAATTTACAATATTTTAGCCAAAGGGCTTAATTTGATATAAACAGGTTCTTTGATATAGTGATGCCGCACTTATTACTGGGTACAAACAGTAACAATATTTTCTATTTAGCACTGACTTCCAGTGCAGTCTAACAATATCATGCTGTGACTATGATTATTAGTAGCAGGCCGATAAAGCTCCTTGCTTTGTTACAATGAATGAAAAACAGTCCAGGTACAGATCTCCTTCCTTCACTGCCCCACCGAAAAAAGCCAAAGGATGGGGACAAGAGGGGACAGAAAAATTAAATTAAACAATGCAAAGCTCCCTGGCCCACATTTCCATAGCAGCAGGTGGAGTTTTTTTGAGACAGGGTGTGGACTCCCAACCGCTGGATCCTATGTGTGGCAGCTGAGGATTCTGCCTCCCTGTGCTGCTGCAGCACACTTCCTTCGGTTGTTTTACTTTATTAAAAACTGGGGGGGTTCTCGTATTACCTGTTTGAGAGGGACTCTTTCTAAAATACCAAGCTACTGTGTACAGTAGAAATACTTCCTCTTTAATATCCATGTGATAGTAACTCTGCATACAAAAAAGTCCTCATACTGTATTTTCCTAAATCCCCAAAGAGAGTAAGGATCTGATAAGCCACTTTCTTAGTTCCTCAAACATTAATTCTACTCTGTTTTTCCCTTCACTTTCCCCATCATCAAGGCTTCACCCATCAAAACATTATGAATTATTATACTCTGCCAAGTCAGATGTTGTTCTTTAAAGACAAAATACAAAGACAAAATACAACAGGAATTGGTCCAATGAAAGATATGACCTCACCTACCTTGTCTCTCTAATATCCTGGGCCCAACAGGGCTAAAACAACATTGTATAGTCAGTAATAACTCATTTAACCCATTTTCATCAGTCTATTGAATATTTTTAGACTGCAAATCTGTGATCCAGTATACACTAACTCTATAGATAATGACCATAGCTAGTTATTCAAATGCCTTCTAGCTGACTGTCAAGATGTATTTAGAATTTTAAGGGTCCTAGAAAATTCTATGGCCAAATTCCAAATGTCACCAATTAAGACCAGGATTGGGTCCTGTCTGTAGTTCATAGAACTACCGGCTTGGTAGCATACCATTCTGGCTAACCCCTGCTCCCATCCCATAGGCAAAGTTTCCATGATTGGTCTGTTGTCCTGTGGGGCAAAAAGTAACATTAGGACTTGTTATCATGTATTTTTAAACATCCTGAAAACTGGCCTTGCAACCTGTAGGCTGGACCAGGCAAAACAGGGAAATACGACAAACTTTGGAAAGGTTAGGAATTCTAAATTATGGGTCAGCAAGGTATCCAAGGATACTTAGTGTATTAATCTGCTTTCTTTAACTTGTTTATATTCACACAAGTTAATTTCTAAAGTCCTGTCCCAGCATGCAGTGGGCCCAATATACAACTTGAGATCAACAGTTTAGGAAGGGCCTCTTCTTGGGTTATGTCTTGATTAGAAACATGGATGGAATCTTCCCAGAGCTTTCCTGTTACATATTTTAAATAATGGTGGCATATGCAGCAGCCTAAAGAGTTCATTGTTACTGTCACATCTACCCGCCTCATGAAAAAGTCCCACATTGTCTAAAGTAATGGATTTTTTAAATATGGAAATTGTAGACTCCATTACTTCTCTACTACACATCTACAACATTAGTAATGGGATCTGGAGGTGTGCCTGTAATTGAGACCCGGTTGGTAATAACTGAAAGTTGTAGGCTTTTTGACCTAGGTAAATAAGATGGTTGTCTCAGTCTAGTTTCTATTGGAGCAGTGTCCACAACTCAAACACATTGTCGCATTTGGCACCCTTTTTAGCAGTCTCAAGAGAAGCCAAGTACTCATTTGTCTTAGAGAATAAAAAGGGTCATCGCCCTGCTAACCCCCTACAGGTGACCCCTTTAATTCATAGTTGATACATGTGCTGGGACACTGCGGTGAAGCTTATACTACCACGACCTGTGATGGGGATAACTAAGGGCTTTTACTCCTTAGCTGCTGTCAGTCTGGTATCTTTCATCAGCTCTGAAAGAAAAAGGGAAAAAGTTATTTGATTTAATACTTTTCTTTGTTATTATCAAATGTCATAATAGCAAAAAAAAAAAAAAAAAAAGCCTTTGCTGAGCTGTTACTTTTTCTTTTTAAGGCCATGTCTACACTACCAGGTAAATTGGCACTGCTGTGATCGATGCAGCGATGTTGATTTAGCGGGTCTGGTGAAGACATACTAAGTTGATGGGAGAGTGCTCTCCCGTCGATGTCTGTACTCCACCTTCCCAAGAGACGGAAGCTATGTCAAGGGGAGAGGGTACGTAACTGTACTAGCGTAACTTGGATCGACTTACAGCACTAGTGTAGCCTCGCTCTAAGTCTTGTGCTGACCAGAAAGCTCTAATAAACTTTTCTGTTTCAGTTGGTGGTTATCAGGTCCGGCTCTTGGCACCAGCAAAGCAAGCATGTGCTTGGGGCGGCACATATCCAGGGACGGCGTTCCGGCCATCCTTTTTTGGGGGGCAGTTGCGCTTTCGGAGCTGCGCCACTTAGACAGGGTGAGGGCGCTGCGCCCTCGGCTGCAGCAGGAAGGGGAAGCCCCAGCCCGGGGTGCTGAGCTGCCAGGGCCCAGCCACTACCTGGGGAGGAGAGGGCGAGTCCTGCCAGGAGCCGGGGCTGTGCCGCCTCATCTGCACACTGGCTGCTGCACTGCCTTGTGCCACCCCTTATTGGGGCTTCTCTGCGTGGCCAGGCGGGGGAGGGGGGAAAGCCCCTGCAGGTGCTGGGAGAAGGTGACATCACTCCCTCCCCTTCCAGTGCTGCCTGCGAGCCCCAGTCCCACCTGAACTTGGGGTGGCAAATTTTTTGCTTGGGGCGGCAAAAAACCTAGAGCCGGCCCTGGTGGTTATTCTGCTGTTTTAGCTCATTGTTAACATATTAGGTTTCACGAATCCTCCCATCTTAGCTGACCAAACACAGGAAAATGTCTGCGTCACCAAAGGATCCATGGCTGCCAATAGATAGAGCAATAATTAGGCAAATAGTAGTGTCCAAATGGTCCCAGCAGAAAAATGTGGCATTGTTTGTGATGAGCCATGCCTGTTACATTACCATAAAGGCTAGGCAAATGAGGAAGGATCTCAGTGGGGTGCCAACTTGGGGCTGAAGCAGAGACCATAGAAAGGTTTTTAATTGTCCAGCCTCTTTATCATCGAGTCATGGCAGCAACCTGAGTATCAGCTTAAAAGCCTTCCGTGATCAGATGAGCCATTCACATAGAAATAGGTAGAAGAGGCAGACAAATTCAGTTCAGAGCTAATTATAGAGGCACTGCGATGTTTGTATGGAACAATTTACAATAGTCTGTTATGCCAAACCGATAACCAAATACAAAGTGGTACAGAAGCTAAGCTATTTTTAAAAGCTCTCAGTTGACTTCAACGGTTCATTAGTTCAAATAATAATACAAGTTTTATAGACTGCATTATCCATACTTTCTGTGTGAATGTTTATAATATGATGGCACAGAGGAAAACTCACCTAGAGATATCTCATATCAGTTTTTAAAAATGCTTAATATGCTATAAACCTGCTTTAAGATTAAACCTAAAATGGGTAGAAACACCAAATTTTTCAGACTATACCATAGAGAGGTATAAATGTAGATCCCTAAGAAAGTGCTCAGTTTTGATTTTTCATGTTGTCTGAACAATTCTATTTTACAGGAACTAGAGCTGAGCCTAAGTGGCATTAGTCCCTTTTTCTCCTACCTCTTCAAAACCCATTTTCTTGATGGTTGAGGTTCTCTGGCTATGGAATGTGTGAGGAGTAGGGATAGCACCGTAAAAGAGTTTGTCTCTGCGGCATCATCACTTGGCAAACCTACAGTGATCCCGTTAGTAGTGATTCCTGTTGGGTCCTGCTCTGTGATTCAAACCCCAGAGGAGAGATGGGATGGGAGGGCCTGAAGAGACTGCTGCACCTAGGCATATTTATGGTTGGAGGGTCTGGTCCCTGCTCTCCATGGAGGCAAACTCAAGCCATCATGACTATATGATACCTTGGGAGCTTGGAGCTTTTCCAGTAACATTATCCTTCCTGTAGTATTTCCATGGGGTATTTCTGGCTCTGAGTTTGTAATGGAATGGCAACCAGTGTGTAGTAGTTTTACACTAGGGATAGCTGTACAATATATACCTGATTCTCCTCTCTCATACAGTGATGTAAATCAGGAGGAATTCCACTGAAGACAGTGGAGTCACCTCAATGTGAAAATACTCATACTCAAAAAATCTAGCAGTGAGTGAACATTTTGTGGTAGAGTAAGAACTGTAAGTATAAGACCTGATTTTAAAGTGTTTCATGCCTGCTTAATTGCCACTTACTCACAGTTGCTATTATAATAGTAAACTAATTTAAAACTTCAGCAGCTATTGCTAATGGGGAAAAACTGTACATAAGTGGAAAGTACCCCTTATGGCAAATAGAGATGTGAAAGTGTTACGTGGATACCTCTGCCTTTCCATAGAAAAAGGCACAATCTGCCTTTAGAGGATATGGATTATTCCGATGTAAAGCTGAAACTTTTTCCTCCTTAACAGTGTGATACAGTTGTGTCAAACCCTCCCTTTTTTCTCACCATCTTATTTTTGGCATTCGGTCAGATTCTGTTGGTCAGTAGTAGGAACAGTCAGGAGACTGGATGGTTCAAGTCGGATATATTGAGCCTTTTACCTTGAGTTTTAAGTGTAGGTCAAGTTCTTCAGCAGCATATAGTGAATTGAATTGATTGGTCTTAGACCAGCTCCTTGAAGACAGATGCTCACATCCCAAAACACCATTACAATTGGCAGTGTCAGCAGAGAGAGCATAGACTAACTAGGCATAGAGGTAGAATTACCCTCTCACCCCTAGAGATACAAACCTTTCAGGCCAGGCTGGAGGCACCTTGGCAAGGCAATGCTTCAGAAGCTTACAGTGCTGCTTCCTGTCCTGATCAGATAACAGCCAAAAGAGGAGCTTGGTTTCAAGAGCTGTCCACGTTTGGGTAATGGGAATTTGAGTGAGATGGAGGATACCATGCTCTCAAGAAATATGTTAACTTTTTTTAATGCATTCTTTCTGTGACAATGTTGGTGATCAGGGTGGAAACTAGTCTCTTCCATTCCTCTCTGTCTTTTGCTGCTGCTTCCATCTGCGCTTTGATGTTGAGAATGACTCTTCTGCCCTTCCTGCTAAGAGTCCTTTGTGAGTTTTTTCTTGGGTGCCCTTGTTTCCTCACACCAGTTGATTTCCATGTAGGAGTCTGTGTGTTGGCATTTGGAAAACAGGTCCCAAATATGTTTAGTGCTTCTTTCTGATTCAGGTGGAAACAAGCTGTTGGTTGGTGATTTCTCAGATCTCTTTGTTGGTAATGAGAGTTTTTCCAACCAATGTCCAGAATCTTTAATAGACACTGTTGTGTTAATTTAGATGGAATAAAGGTGTTAACATGACCCTGTCACTGATCATCATTACTACTGTGCTTAATTCTATGGCAAACACATTGTTAAAAATCCTTTTAACCTTTTACAAAAGAAAGAGGAATAAAAGGAAAACAGTTAACATTTGAAATGTAAAATATTAAGTACGGGTTTCATTTTAACAACATTTCTTGTTCCCTTTCCCTTTAGTCAGAGAGAGTCTGTGGAAGGAAAGTTCCCCTTGTCTGATGGTCTTTTAGATGGCAATAATTGTCCTTTTTGGGGAAAAGAAAAGTAGTTAGTTGAAATGGGCTGGAGCTGTCGTTGCTGCTGCTGTTAAAGTTTCTTCCTGTTTCCTAGAAGAAAAAACAAGACAAACAAGACACAAAAGGGGAAGGCAAACAATAAAAAATGAAGCTTCTGTCTCTAGTGTTGACTCACGTGTAACCTCTCTGCTGGAAATACACAGCATAGCACATGGTCCTATCAGCCATTCTGAGACCTGGCAAACTTGTAACCAGTATCAGGCTGCTTAGGGCATTGAATTTAGCTGCCTTTATAGCAACCGGCTTACAGCAATATAGTAAAATATACAGTCTTTGCAGGCTAAGCCAGGCTCTTATTAGACAAAGGAAAGAAAGAGAGAAATAGGAACAAGAAGAAATAAGGTAGGGAAGGAAAAAGACACATTCCCAGGAAGCTCTGGTGGAGCCTTCCCAAAAGTGCAGGGGCCAGGGCTGGAAGCTGGAGCAGGTCGGAAGCCGCAGACCCTCCACCTGCCTGGGGTGGGGGCGAGAGCAGCCCTTGGCCCGTGTCCCTGCCCTGTGGGCCCCCTGCCCAGGACAGGTGCAGGGTTTGCAGCTCCCCACAGCTGCCCAAGTGGCTCTTACCCCAACCCGGCTCCAGCCGGGAGATGGGGCCTCAGAGCCACAGCCCGGCCATGGTAAGAGATGCAGACCCTCCACCTGCCCTGGGCGGGGACACGAGCCAGGGGCTGCTCTCGGTCCTCCCACCCCGGGCAGGTGGAGGGTCCACAGTGTGGCACCCCCCATTGCCTGGGCTCCCCGGCCAGGCTCCAGCTGCCAGCCTGGCTGCAGGGGTGGGGCTGGGGCTGGGGACTCGCGAGGAGGGGCAGGGGTGGGGTCTCTGTCGCTCTCTCTCTGCTCCAGTCTGGTCAGGACATCTCTCAGGATCCTGGACAAAGACGGCACAATAGTGTCACACTGGATCATGGGGTCCCCGGAAATGGTGGGGTGACAGCCATGATGGTGAAGCTCACGCCTTCCCTTTTTCTTGTCTTTCAGCCAGCTAGGGTTGTGGTAGCCAACTTTTCCCCCAAAAGTCATTTTTAAGGACCCCAAAAAGAAGTGATGGGCATAATAGCCCATCCTCTTATTATTTTGTCCATCATTTAGGCCTAATTTCCAGCACACCAGTTTGGGTTAATTAATTACTGGTTCCACACTTCTATGGTTTACCAGGCATGAGTTTTACACAGTTCTTAAGTTATATTAGTGGGCTTTTTTGTTTAAACTAACCTAGTCTTTTTGTTTTCCTTTTGCACCTTTTCCCATTAACGCTTACTGGTATAGTTTATTGTGACACTTTATAAACTTTCTTACAGTTAAGCTTACAATTCAGGTATACTTGTAGGCCCAATTATTACAACAGCATTTATTTTCAAGGGCATCTAATTTTTCTTAACTCTGTTTTGGTAGATCTCCAGCTCTCACAGCTGTATGCTAGCAGTGAGGTTATGTTTGCATAGAAAATTCTCAGCTTTTTTTCTGATGCTATTTTTCTTTGATTTCCATAAATTATTAAGTTAAGTAAATGCTGTGGATGCCTTCCCATCCTTGATGTCACTTCCTTCTTGAGGTCTCTGTTTGTCAATATAGTGCTGGTCAGGTACATTAACTGTGCTATTTTCTTGATATTTTTGCCTGCTAATGTGATGTTACAGCTTGATTTCTTGGTTTCAGGGATATTTATTTTAATATAAGTTATACAGTGATTTTTTTTAATGGCCAAAAAGATCAGGAGGGGGATGGAAGCAAAGCTCAGATATTTTGGAATTAAAAGTTATCCATGGTGACATTAGTGGGAAGCTAATGAGGCCAGGTCTACACTACAAAATGTTCTTGACCTAACTTACGTTAGCATACAGCAACTGCAGTTACAAAATCGCTTGTGTGTGCGCATGCTTGGCGATGCTCATCCTCACCAGGAGTGCTTGTATCAATTGTTTTGTGGGGCATTGTGGGATGGCTCCTGAAAGCTACTGACACTGCATCAGCCTAATTATATCAACTGTGACTCTGCACTGCTAGGGGAGGTAGTGTTACTAAATCAGCATAGAGAGGCATTTACGACAATGGGAGCCAAATTTAAGTGAAGACACTTCCACAGCTAGATTGACAAAAGACAGCTTACTACCTAACTTGTAGTGTAGACTAGGCCTCTGTTTGTGAACCAAAGTAACATGATGTAGGAGGTTCTGAAGAACTGTATTAGTCAGCACCAAGAGAAGATACTACTTCAAAATATCTTACGAAAAAAATCTTCCTCACCATGTGAAGTCCTGTAAGTGGAGTATGAAGGTTAATTGGTTTTGACCAAGATCACGTACATGGAGGAACCGGGAATACAATTCACATCTCCTGACTCCCTGTCCTGTTCCTTAACTATATGGCTCTTCTTGAGGCATATGGCTCTAGATTTAATAGTGCACTGTTCCATATGCATAACATGACTTTTAAATCCAGGACTGTGATGGGGCGCCTGCTCTACACTGGGATCTCCCAGGGGTTAATAGAGCCCTAGGGAGGCTGTGCAGAGGCAACCAATCACAGAAGGGCTTATAGGAGCAGCCAGGGTTGGGCAGGCCCATGTAGGTACAGATGCCATGCAGAGCAGCTTCAGTCATTCCCTGGAGCTTGAGGAGGGAGGTGGAAGGGCTGCCTTGCAGGCTGAAGAGCAGTGCTGCAGGCAGAGACCCGGGGAGCTAAAGGCAGCTCCTGGTGGGCTGCAGGGATCTGCAGGCTGAGGCCCTGAGGCAAGGGCAAAGAGGGTGCTGGGGCTGTGGGGAAGTGGTCCAGGGAAACCTACTGAAGAGTCAGAGGGGGTGCCTCAGGCAGCCGCCATCTGGACCTGGAGTAGTGGGCAGGCCCGGGTTCCCCCGCCGCCTGCCCCCATTCGCCACTGAGGAAGTGCTGGACTAAGGGACTGCAACATTCCCCCGGAAGGGGGGAGCACAGAGCGTGGCACAGTCAGAAGGCTGTGTCATTGAAGAGGACACTGAGGTTCTGAGAGTGACATGGGTCCCTGGAGCAGAAGTGATGGTGGCGAGACAGAAGAGAGTGCATTGACATACAGAACTAATCCCCAGGATAGCCAGCAGGAGGCGCTGCAGTGGTGAGTCGAATCCCATCACAAGGACATTAGCTGAAGGTTGTGTGTGTTCAAAAAAGTAATTTTAAATACTAAAGAATATGACAACTAAGGTAACTATGTTTTTGGTATGTTAGGAGATTTACCATGTGGTAACTTGGTCCCCCAGCTCAGCTTTTATAGCATATATGGGCCCATAGTTGCAATCAGAGTTTGTTCATTGTGGTTTTCACTGGCAACAAAGTCAGGATTTCTACAAGTAAAGTTTATCCTTTTTAAAACAGTGTTTTTAAACATCCCAAATAACTAATAGAAAACGTAATAACTTAAAAATGTGACCCTGCCTGAGGTAGCTGAAGTTCTGCTGGCTCATTGTGGCAGGAATGGCTTATTAATTCCACCCTTGATATAAAAGAGATGATAGTGGTTCTTGAGGAAGAGGGAACTAGGGAGCTAGCAGTGGAGAGGAACTTTGTCTGGGTTTATTTTTCAAAGAATACATTTCACAGGTTTTCTGGATTGTAAAAAGGAAGAAAGAGAACCCCTTAGTTAGCCATCACTTAGGGGACAAGGTGAACAGCACACACTGATTATGTGAAAGGTGAATCCTCCTACCTGAAGAGCTGGAGTTGCTGATAGCTTGATGTAAGTGGGAAACTATTTTAGGCAAAGAAATAGCTTGCTAGAATTAAGTGTTATGCCCTAGAAAACACATTATTTTTGCTTTGTAACCATACCTGTCTCTTTTTCTCCTTCTTACTGTCACTTTAATTTATGCTCTTTATGAATAAAGTTATGGTTAGTTTTACTATAAACCATCTATGTGTATTAAGGTAAGTAGTGTGTTCTGGGCTGGGCTAACAGGCTAGTTTGTGTATGCTGTATCTTTGTGGACAGTGGACTTAATTTCTGTGACAGTCGAGTCAGAGGGAGAGGACACTACAGAGAGGTGTATCTCGGAAACTTGGGAACTGGCGTTCACTGAATATTATCTGCAAGGCAAGGTTTAGCCTGGCAGAATCTCAAGGAGTTTGCTGGTGAGCTGAACAGACTAGTGTGGCGGGGAGTTGACATACAGTCTAAGCTCCAGCAAAGCTCTCTCTTGCTGACACAAAGGGGTAACACACTGGCTTACAGTTCTGGGCGTGCCGAGAGCGTGTCAAAGAGGCTTGGGTCAGTCTATTTTTAAAAGTTTAATCTTACAAGAAGAGATCAATTCTGAGATCAGATTGATGTGTATTATATCCCATTACCTACTGTGATTGTGCACAAATGTATAGTAGCTGGTTTTCATCAGATAAACAAGAATGATGATATGGTCCCATATGCATCTGAGATATGAACGCTGTAGCTAGCCCACCTTTGTAAGGACCTTTAACACATATAGCTAGTCCACTTTGCCAGCACTTTAAGAGGCCTTATTCCCACCCCCATCCCCAACCTCCCAGCATACAAGTAACTCCCAGTGAATTCAGTAGAAATTACTTGTTTCCTGCTGGAGGAGAATTCTGGCCTCAGGTATTGACAAAATATTACTAATAGTAAAAGTGTATAAGTGGTGACATTTTTTCTTTTTCTATTTATCCCACTACTTCCTTGACAAAGTAGCTTCAGACTCTCAGTATATTGCAAACATCTACATCAGAAAACAGTTTGGTTCAAAGTTCTGTTCTCTGTGCATGTATGCAGTAGGTCCTGCACAGTCGTGCAGCCCTAAAAATAGATAAATGCTCATGCCAAATTGTGTGTCAGACTCTATCTTTCTCTGTTACAGATGATGGAAGTGTTGTGTTATGCATTTAAAGTATGCCCAGCAGAGGTTACATTTGGGCGTATGAAGCCATGGCCTAGCTTATCTTTGCCTATTTAGTATTTGAAAGCAAAGCACAGCTATCATTGAAATATCAAAATGATTGAAGCTGAACCTTCCTTACCTCTAAAATTGATTACACAAATATCTATGCTGTAGTCCCAGTAGCAATTAAAGATTTAATTGTGCTATTCAATATAAATTAATTTAATACAAATTAGCTCATTTAACAAGAGACTTTTTATCATAAATAAAAATGAGCGGGTTTGAGCAGCCATTTTTAAATTAATATGTGTCAGAGGAACATTGCATTTTGCTGTACCAGATCATATCATTGGCTCAGCTAGTCTGGTATTATGATGCCAAAAATAGCCAGTACCGGTTACTACATCCACCTTTCCTTTGTCACTCCACCCTTACACAATGCAGCAAGTCAGCTGTGAAATGTTGTATGTGGGATGGAGTGATTAATGATTAGTGATTAATTCCTGATTACTGTAGTTATCATTTTACTTTGTGAGGAATAAATCAAGAAAAAATAATTAGTGTAAGCATCAGTTTATTCTCAGAAGGAAACATTTTCCTTCCCAGATCTGTTTCTAAGTCTCCACCTGGAGCTATCAGCTTCCTAACACTCCCAGTTATTTTCACTCCACTGAGATGTGGCAAAGAGCTGAATGGCAAGGCCAATCCAGAATGGAAGTGGTACAGACAATTGCTGTGCAAACCTCTAAGAGACAAGCGTTTTATAGTTTATTTAATAAATACTCCTCCACCAACATCCCTCTGCCAAAAAACAAAACAAAAAAACAGTGCAGGTTTTTGGGAAATACAGACGAAGGAAAGCCCCAGGCATAAAGGGACAAAGTCAGCCCTGACATGTGCAGATACAGCTCCTATTGACTTCAGTGGGAGTTGCCTTTGTGCCAAGGCTGAATTTGGTCCAAAGTGTTGGTGTATGGAGGTGGAAGCACTAGTGCAGGCCTGCTTTGTTCAGGGTTAGACTATGGAGTAGTGGTTAAGCCTGTTCTTGGTTTACACTAATGTTTCTATCCGAGTTTTTGCATGGACTAAACCAGCTGTGGGAGAACTGGAAACAATTCTCAATGTGACAGTGTTGCCAACTGTTGCTATTTTATTTCAAGACTAGTGATTTTGAGGTGTGTTTTACCTGTCACACGAAAATGCAATGAAAAGCTACAAACTCATTAATTTTCTCTTATTCAAAGTGGCCACCATGTCTATTTACTGCCAATTGGGCTGAAGCCAGCAAGATGGCTGCTATTTCCCTATGTTCAATACAGCAGTCTTACCATTTCCAGCTGTTTTCAGTGAGACCAAAGCCATGCCCGCAGACCAGATGGCTGCCACTGTGTGGTTGCAGGGCTAGACAAGACACTATTAGGACACAGACTATGAGGAGCAGTGGAGACACTGAAGGTGGATGCGGAAACTGAGGCTATGTCTACACTAGCACTTTTGTCTGTATAACTTATGTCACTCATGCATGAGAAAAAAACATCCCTCTGAGCGACATAAGTTACACAGACAGAAGTGCCAGTTTGGACAGCACTAAATCCATAGTTACCGCCACTCATTGGAGGTGGGTTAATTACGGCATAGAGCAGCTACATGAGTGATCTTAAAGTGGCACAGCTGCATCGGTACAGTTGTGTCACTGTAAGCTCGCTGGTGTAGACATGGTCTAAGAGGGGAAGCAGGACGTTGATATAAAGCTTGCAGGGGAATGGGAGGGCAAGGAGATGTACAGGGCAGGAGGAGACTAAGGAGAATGGTAGGGTTGTCAACTTTCTAATCACACAAAACCGAACACCCTAGCCCCGCCCCTTCCCTGAGGCCCCACCTCCTACCCCACACCTTCCCTGAGGGCCCGCCTCCGCTCACTATATTCCTCCTCCCTTGGTGGCTCACTCTCCCCCACCCTCACTCACTTTCACCGGGCTGGGGCAGGGGGTTTCGGTGTGGGAAGGGGTGAGGGGGTAAGGGCTCTAACCTGGGGTGAGGGCTCCGGGGTAGGGCCAGAAATGAGGAGTTCAGCATGCGGGAGGGGGCTCTGGGCTGGGGCAGGGGATTGGGGTGTGGGATGGGGTACAGGCTCTGGGCAAGGGTTGGGGGCTCTGGGGTGGGGCTGGGGATGAGGGGTTTGGGGTGTAGGAGGGGGCTCCAGGTGTGGGGTGGGGCCGAGGGATTTGGAACGTGGGAGGGGGCTGCAGGTTGAGGCAGGGGGCTGGGGTGTGGGAGGGGGTGATGGCTCTGGGCTGGGGGTGACGGCTCTGGTGGGGCTGGGGATAAGGGGTTTGGGGTGTTGGAGGGGGCTCCAGGTTTGGAGGGGGGGCTCAGGGTTGGGGCAAGGGGTTGGGGCTCAGGATTGGGGAATGGGCTTACCACGGGCACTCCCAGTCAGCGGTGCAGCAGGGCCCTGTGCTGTGCCCTGGAAGCAACCAGCAGGTCTGGCTCCTAGGCGCGGGGGGTGAGGAGGCTCCATGCGCTGCTCTCATCTGCGGCACTGCCCCCCAGCTCCCATTGGCCGCAGTTCCCAGCCAATGGAAGTACGGAGCCAGTGCTTGGGGCAGGGGCAGCGCACGGAGCCCTGTGGCCCCCCCCACCTAGGAGCCGGACATGTTGGCCACTTCTGGGGTGCAGCGCGGTGCCAGGACAGATACGGACTAGCCTGCCTTAGCCCTGCAGCACCGCCGATCAGACTTTTAATGGCCCGCTTGGTGGTGCTGACCGGAACTGCCAGGGTCCATTTTCGACCAGCTGTTCCGGTTAAAAACCAGACATCTGACAACCCTAGAGAATGGAGTAACATGAGAAGCTGGAAGAAGAGTGAAGTGGTGCAGAAGGAGACTAAGGGGGTCCAAAGGATAATGATGGAGTGGGAGATGAAGAGGGATAGAATGGCAGTGACCCCAACCTGAAGGTGGTAGAGAGAAAGGGGAATCCCTTGCAAGTGCCATTGGGAAGGACACATTTTGCATGTGTATTTGAGGCTGGATTTTGACCCTTAGAAGCTCATGCAGACAGCCACTGGGCTTTAGGCTCCTAAGTGCCTAAATCACTTTTGGAAATTAAATTCAGGCTCCTACTCAGTTAGGTGTTGCACCATCGAGTGCAACAACACCTAAATACTCCTACAAATGTGGGACTTAGGACAGGTGTTTTTCCCCCTAAAGCTTCAAAAACCTGATAGTAAATAAGAAAACTCAGACATTTATTATTTTTGAAAAATCTCATGATTTTTGAATGCGTAGAGCTGGCAATACTGCATGCATCCCTAAGGAGAAGCAACATATGCTCCCTTGCCTGGCAAAGTGGCGTGCACACCATTGCCTGGCTGCACTGACCACTGGCAAGGTGGGGTAGGTCGAGTAGTTCTCACCTCCTCCCTGACCCTTTTGGAGTGCCTTGCCTCCAAGGTATTCTTAGCAGGGAATAATCTCTAGACTCAAGAAAACATTCATTGCTCCTTCCATGCCTGTGTAACGGCCAGCTGAAACTCTGCCTTGTCTGTGTGATTTAGGAATATACAGCGCATGCCTGATATTAAAAGAGCATTCCAGAGCACATGCTTCCATGCTGATGATTGGTTCTGCTTGATAATGATCCAAAGCAGTGAGGACTGACGCATGTTCATTTTCATCATCTGAGTCAGATGCCACGAGCAGAAAGTTGATTTTATTTTTTTGGTGATGCGGATATTGTAGTTTTCACATTAGAGTGTTGCTCTTTTAAGACTTCTTCACATGGAAGCATGTCCTCTGGAGTAGTGGCCGAAGCATGAAGGGGCATACGAATGTTTAGCACATTGGGCATGTAAATATCTTGCAATGCCAGCTACAAAAGTGCCATGCGAACGCCTATTCTCACTTTCAGGTGACATTGTAAATAAGAAGCATGCAGCAGTATCTCCCATAAGTGTAAACAAACCTGTTTGTCTTAGCAATTGGCAGAATAAGAAGTAGGACTGAGTGGACTTGTAGGCTCTAAAGTTTTTTCACTGTTTTGTTTTTGAGTGCAGTTATGTAATCAAACAAAAAATTTGCATTTGTAAGTTACACTTTCATGATAAAGAGATTGTACTTCAGTACTTGTATGAGATGAACTGAAAAATACTATTTCTTTTGTTTATAATTTTTACGGTACATATATTTGTAATAAAAATAATAATATAAAGTGAGCGCTGTGCACTTTGTGTTCTGTGTTGTCACTGAAATCAACATTGAAAATGTAGAAAAACATTCAAAAATATTTAATAAATTTAAATTCGTATTCTATTGTTATAAGTGCGATTAATTTTGAGTTAATCGCTTGAGTTAACTGCGATTAATTGACAGCCCTAGTAATAACTAATGAGATATTGATGTCCTAACATTTCCCATTGGAATAATAGCGCTGTTCAAATTAAGTGGGTTTTTAACAAATGTTATAGGTGTATATCACCTTAATTTTTTGGCAGGAGGAGTAGAAGGAATTTAACTTAGTTCATATAAATTAAAAACAGGGTCTGGTTGATATGAATGCGGCAGTAAGATATGTTTTTTCATAAGGTTGAATTTTAATAGTACTGTAGATATAAAGGAAGTCCTTTTTAATATAAACTACATTGTAACATATTGTGTGTTTCTATAAAATTTTAAATTTGAATTCTCTTTTGGATCAATCTTTAGGCTATTGATTTGTTCAGAAAATTCTGAAATTCATATATTTTTGTGGTACTTGCATTTTTAAAATTACTTCTTTGAGCTAAATATTTATTACATTTCTTGCACAATATGAGATTGTGCTGATGTTGTTACCTTAGTTGGGTGGGAAGTGTTGAACTTTTTTGCTGAGATGATTTGAGTGATTACAAGTAATATTATTTCTGCATTTATAATGGATTGAATATAGTGGTAGTAGTAATGTATTCTTTTGTCCCTCTCCTTTTCTTCTTGCAATTTGAATTAATGCTTAAGGAAGCTGAAGCTCTGCTCACTTTTTGATATTACCATGTCCATTCTCCGTGCCTAGACTGAGCAGGTCTCCAAACATCCCTGTATAGTGGCCAGCAAGGGGAGTGAAGTGTGCAAGCCACAACTGAGCCCTTAATGTTGTTTTAGCATAATATTGTCGATGTAGGGCTCAGTCTTTGCTCCCATTTTGCCATTGAATACAACGGGTGCATAAGCTTCATATTAGGCATATAGATATTTTACAATGAACTCCCAATTATAGTCTTTACAAAATTCCACATTCTTGTGATATTTTTAATTGGCATTCAAGATGGTGAAGCCCATAGCGTCTTCTGTTCAAAAACAAAATCATGTTTAGGAGCTCTATAATAAAGCTCATGTGTGCTTGGAACCTGAATATTTAAAAAAAATTAGTAATGCAGCAGCATTGAAAAATACGAATGGGGAAGTGAGTCTGGATATTTAAACAACTTGGCATCTTTAATGTCTTTCTCACGAATTAACAAATTTGATCTTCTGATCATACAGAAAATCCCCCAAACTATTATTTTTCAAAGCTGTTAAAACATGTATTCATTTAGTTTAAGTGGTACTTTAACAATGCGTGTACTTGTGCTTGTATAATACTCATTGTGTGAGTCACAAGAGGAACACTTTCACAACAGATAATATGTACCACTCTCCCCCATCCATAACGTTAGGACTAAAAATGTCATTTTAATCTTATGGAAAACTTCGTCAAATACTAAAATAATCAAACCAGTTATCAAGAGGAAGAATATCAGAGCAAAATGTATGTCCTAGTAAACTACAGTGATTAAAGACTGAAACAAGCTGAGACTTGTCTATTCAGACTCAAAAGTGCCTGTACGCCTGCTACAGCTTATAAAACTTGTCAGTAGTTTTGTGATTTACCTCAACATTTTGCCTCTAAATTTGTGTATAAGAGGAAGAAAATTGGGAAGGGGCGTAATGTGCAGCCTCACTCCTGGAAAAATTGGGAAGGGGCATAATGTGGTCAAGAAGTTTGTGAATGTGGGTGGGATTGCTGGCTAGTAGTCAGATTAGTGATTTTATGAGGTAAAAAGAACAGGAGGACTTGTGGCACCTTAGAGACTAACAAATTTATTAGAGCATAAGTTTTCGTGGGCTACAGCCCACTTCATTCTATGCATCTGATGAAGTGGGCTCTTGCCCACGAAAGCTTATGCTCTAATAAATTTGTTAGCCTCTAAGGTGCCACAAGTACTCCTGTTCTTTTTTGCGGATACAGACTAACACGGCTGCTACTCTGAAACCTGTCTTTATGAGGTAAGAACTTCTGGTTTCTATTCCCAGTTTTGCCAGTGACTCAGTGTGTGACTTGCTGAATTTCAGCCAGTAAAGTACTTTCAAACCTTAAGATTAAAGGTTATTTGTGGTAGCACCCACTACATGCTGGGGGAAATCCAACAGAAGCACATAGTTTGGACAGAGACATCCCTTAGGCGTGGTCTACACTAGGGGTAGGGGGGGAATCGATCTAAGTTATGCAACTTCAGCTACGTGAACAACGTATCTGAAGTTGATGTACTTAGATCTACTCACCGTGGTGTCTTCACTGCGGTGAGTCGACTGCTGACACTCCCCCGTCAACTCCGCCTGTGCCTCTCGCCCTGGTGGAGTACCCGAGTCGACGGGAGAGTACTCGGGAGTCGATTTATCACGTCTAGACTAGACGCGATCCAGCGATAAATCAACCCCTGCTGGACTGATCGCTGCCTGCCGATCCAGCGGGTAGTATAGACATACCCCAGAGGAGGATCTATTAATGGGGAGTCTCTGTGTCAGAGATTCTTGTCAACTGCTGGAAATGGCCCACCTTGATTATCACCTCAAAAAGTCCCCACGCCCCCACTCTCCTGCTGGTAATAATTCACCTTACCTGATCACTCTCGTTACAGTGTGTACGGTAACAGCCATTGTTTCATGTTCTTTGTGTATATAAATCTCCCCACTGTATTTTCCACTGAATGCATCCGATGAAATGAGCTGTAGCTCACGAAAGCTTATGCTCCAATAAATTTGTTAGTCTCTATGGTGCCACAAGTACTCCTTTTCTTTTTGCGGATACAGACTAAAACGACTGCTACTCTGAAATCTGTGTCTTAGTAAAGAGGAAAGGATAGAAGTTGATAAAGTACATGTAGGAACTGAAGAGTAATAGCCAAATGAAAAAGACTCCCATTCAATTATATCATATGAAGGCAGACAGCTAAAAAGTGACAAATTTTATAAGTGCTTGTATACAAATGCTAGAAGTCTAAATACTAAGATGGGTAAATTTGAGTGCCTGTAAATGAAGATATTGATATAATAGGCATCACAGAAACTTGGTGGAACAATTATAATCAATGGGACACAGTAATACCAGGCTACCAAATATATAAGAATGACAGAGTAGATCGTGCTGGTGGGAGAGTGGCACTCTATATGAAAGAAAGCATAAAGTCAAATAAAGTACAAATTGTAAATGAATCTAACAGTAACACAGAATCTCAATGGACAGAAATTCCATGCTTAAATAATAAGAATATAGTAGTAGGAATATACTACCAACCACCTGACCAAGATGGTGATGGTGACTGTGAAATGCTCTGGGGAATTAAAGAGGCAAAAAAATAGAAAACTTGATAGTAAAGGGGATTACAACAATCCCCATATTGACTGGATACGTCACCTCAGAATGGGATACAGAGATAAAGTTTCTAGACATCGTAATTAACTGTTTCTTGGAGCAGCTAGTCCTGGAATCCACAAGGAGAGAGACAATTCTTGTTTTAGTCTTAAGTGGAGCACAGAATTTGGTCCAAAAAGTGACTATAGCTGAACCGCTTGTTAATAGCGACCATAATATGATTAAATTTAACATACTTGTCTAGGGATGTGAGGGGTGTGTGGGAAATACCGAAGAAGCCCACCACAGTAGAATTTAATTTCAGAAAGGGGAACTACCCAGCAATGAGGAAGCTAGTTAAACAGAAATTTAAAAGGAACAGTCACAAAAGTAAAATGCCTGCAAGCTTCATGGGAATTTTTTAAAAACACCATAATAAAGGCTCAGATTAAATGTATACCCCAAATTTAACAGAACAGTAAGAGGACGAAAAAAATGCCACAATGGCTAACCAAGAAAGTAGAGGAAGCAGTTAGAGACAAAAAGGCATCCTTTAGAAATTGGAAATGAAATCCTATTGAGGAAAAGAAAGGAGCATAAACTTTGGCAAGTCAATTATAAAAAGTATAATTAGGCAGGCCAAAAAAAGAATTTGAAGAGCAACTAGCAAAAGACTCAAACTAGCAGCAATTTTTTTTTTAAGTACATCAGAAGCAGAAAGCCTGCCAAACAATCACTGGGGCCACTGGAAAATCAAGGTTCCAAAGGAGCACTCAACGAAGACAAGGCCTTTGTGGAGAAGCTAAATGAATTATTTGGAAGCAGCAGGTTTAAAACAATTATAAGGAAGTACTTCTTCACAAAAAGCACAGTCAACCTGTGGAACTTGTTGCCAGAGAATGCTGTGAAGAACAAAACTATAACTGGATTCAATAAAGAATTAGCTAAGTTCATGAAGGATAGGTCCATTAATGACTATTAGGCAAAATGGTCAGGAATGCAACCCCATACTCTGGTGTTCCTAGGCCTCTGACTGCCAGAAGCTGGGAATGGATGATGGGGGATAGATCTCTTTATGATTGCCTTGTTCTGTTCATTCCCTTTGAAGCAGGGATGGTGTCCCTCACCTCTGTTTTGCCAGAAGCTGGGAATGGGTGACAGAGGATGGACCACTAGATGATTACCTGTTCTGCTCATTCCCTCTGAAGCACCTGGCACCGGCCACTGTTGGAAGACAGGGTAGGATATTGGGGTGACCCAATATGGTCATTTTTATGTTTCTTATGTAGGTACTTTCTAAACACACCAGAAGTATGGTCACTGCTTTCAGCAGCTAAAGACAGACCAGAAAAGAGGTTTAAAGGAAAGCAGGCAATTTATATACAAATCAGCTCAATTCAGTGTAAGTGGATAGGTTTAGAGGCCATTCTAAGGAGGGCACTGAGGATGTAACTTGCATGGGGAGCTGCCTGAAAGAAGGCATGGAGGTGATTGTGTAAGAAACTGAGAAGGCTATGTGCAAAGATGATATCTAATTTAAAGCATTGTTATTAGTTTTGTTATTTAGCTGTTTATTTTTACTCCTGATGTTTGGAATCAGCGATTAAGAGATAACAAAAATAGTGACAGAGGTGAGAAGGTGAAAAGTAAGCTCCCTCTTAAGATCTGAAATTTCAAATTAGAACTGGAATTGTTCCTACATTGCATGTTCCATTGATTAGTGATGGGAACACAGGGAGCCTCTTTTATTAATGTGAATCCACCTCTGTAATTCTGGCAGGCAATATGTGGCCTGTAATTATTTCTTTACACTGTTCTACTAATTTGCATTCCAATTATACTTTGTTTTCAATAGATAAAAACTGCAATATGAAACATAAATATAATTTATATTGATTGTTTTGCCACCCTATAAAACAATAATAGAGCAAACCTTCATGTAAATATTACTAGTCAGCTTTCATCATACCATTTAAATGTCAAGCCGGAAAAACCATACATCAAACATTCATTTAAACATGTTGCTGCAGTTCTGGATTAGCCAATAAAATATAAATTTTCTGAAGATCAAATCTGTTCATGCCACTAATTTCTTTTAGTGTAAATTTCAGCTTGATTTGTCTACACTAGAGATTTGCATTGGTGCAACTGCAATGGTGACTGACCACTCATGTTTGAAGGGGGCAAATGTCCACGGTAGGCAAGGTCTTATTGCAAACTTCCCATTATCAGTTAGACCTGTGCTTTGGATCAAGAGGTTGACTGTATATGGCCCTTAACTTACAGCAACAACCCATGCCTCATTTAAAAAAAAAAAATTAAGTAATTTTGGCCCTCCTGAATTAGATAGCTCTGCTTTGGGGAAGGCAAACACACAGATCCCATTGCCATAAATTAAACTTTACAGTGATACAGCTGATGTGTTAAGATTCTGAAAGAATTTACTTAGTTTTATTTTAGCTGGTAAATATGATGATAAAAATTAGCCTCAAACTGTTTCCAAGGACAGGAAGGTGCCATTCACAAACAGACAAACCCTGAGCTTCAAATGTCTCCCAGTGAATCTATGAACAAATACAGTGATAGATTTAGTACGTATGTACTAATGTATTGAATGACTATATTCATAATACTGGAACAAACATAAAGGATGCAGACATCGTCTTCAATATGTATTGTTTTAAATTTTCCAAATGCTTTTTTCATATAATTCAGTATTCAGTGGGAGTTTTCCCTAAGTTTAGAGGTACACGATCAAAGCAAAAAAAAAAAAAGTATATTTTTGTGGTTTTTAAGGATAAGGCTATACACAACACCCCCCTACAAACCCATTCCTGGAAAACTGAAATAACTTTGCTCATTTGCTAGGTGTCTACATTTTTGAAGTGTGCAGAGACCCTTGAAGTATCTTGATAGGCATTTCTATCACCGTAATCTCTAGGAGAGTAGGACTAAAAGCCTGCTATCAAGCACTTAAGGCAGGCATGATAATGCTTTAATTATATAGAATACAAAAAATTACACTATAGTGCTAAAGTTATTCAGTAGCTTATGCCCAATGTGCCACTTTGCTATGATTGCCGTCCTTAAAACGAAGGGGATAATAAAAAGCTTCAGAATCAAAGGCTACACTGTTTACCTTCGCTGCTGTGTTTCTATTGAACATTCTTGCCTGCGCACTGAGCCTTGCACTGAGCTGTGCAATGCCACGGAAGAGCTCAGGAAAAGCTTTTCAAACCTCATGGAGTTTTGATCTCCAGTAACATGTAGAATTGTTTAATCTCATTTTTCTCCTCTCCTCCCACCAAAAATTGGTAGATGCCTCTGTCTTCCATGTTATTATTGTAGAAGGCCAGCTCTGCTTCTTGTTTTGGTTTCTTGTTTTCTTAACTTCCAACTGCACTGTTAATTAAACATTTTATCCTTAGGGAGCCAGAAAACAAGATGAGGGCTGGTGTGTGGGTAACAGTTTTCCTTTTTGTGTTTAGATGTAAAAAGGGTCTAGACAAGCAATATTTATTAATCATAAAAATCAGTGCTATTTCTGTTTAGAGTCCCTGTTTGCTGCTGGTGCTTATTATATTTTTAATAGCTGCAAATGGACCGGGGTATGACCAGTCCTCTGACATGTGGGCTGGTCTTTTCTCTGTCATATTAAAATATGTCTCACATCTGATCCCACGTGTGAGAATGGGGAAAAGGGGATGTGTAGACATTCATTCCTCCCTACTATTCATGGCTGGAATTTGAGAGTGCAAAGATATCTATTGCTTTATTTTCCCCGCCCCCATGTTTCCATCAGTCCTGCTCACCCTGACTCATGATATAAATACGATCAATAATGTTTCTGGTCTGGTTCTGTGGTTCACTCTCACAGCAAAATGCCTGTTGACCATTTCACATTCAGTATGATTAAGGCTACGAGTCTGTCATGAAGGTCACGGATTCTGTGATTTTTTGTGACCTCCGCAACTTCAGGGCTTTGGCTGTCAGCCGTAGGCAATGGAACTAGGGCTGTCAGTGGGTGGCAGGGTGAGCTCTGGGCGGCAAAGGATTACCACATGGCCTGTATTTGACCGGCCTAGCCATTTTTTTAATGGTTTTGCCAGTTGCTAGAAAAATAATTTAATCTGCCGGGGTTTTTTTTATGTGGCTCTAAAGATTTGCATTATTATCACAATACACTGGGATATCTAATGTTAAAGGTTTCTGTGTCCAGCTAAAGATGGGCAGTGTTCCCACCTCTGCAGTTTAAGTAAGAAAATGATGTTATCAATCTTATCTCTGTGTTCTTTCTCTAATTACTATAAGTAGCTGTCAAAGCTTGCTGTTGGGGTTGCGTCAGGCTTGCTTTGTGTGTGGGGGTGCATGCCTTTTTTTCCATTTCAAAGGTGGTAACCCTAGGTCGGTGGGGCTCTCGCTGTCAGCCCCTCCCCCAGGCAGCAGGATGAGCCCTGAGCAGTGGGGATCTGGTTGTCAGCTCCCTCCACCCAGGTGGCAAGGTTTGGTCTGTCAGTCTGTCCTGGGCAGCAGGGCTTGGTCTGTCATAGAATCATAGAATATCAGGGTTGGAAGGGACCTCAGGAGGTCATCTAGTCCAACCCCCTGCTCAAAGCAGGACCAATCCCCAACCAATTCCCAACTGTCATCTCCCCCTGGGCGGCAGGGCTCTGCCTGTCAGCTCCTCCCACCCAAGAGGGGGAGCTCTGGCTGTCAGTCTTCCCCCGGGTGACGGGGCTCAGGTTGTCAGTCCGTCCTGGGTGGTGAGGCTCTGGCTGTCAGTATGCCCTCAGTGGCTGGTTGCCAACTGTCTAATCGCACAAACCCAAACACCCTTGCCTTGCCCCACCCCTTCTCCAAGGCCATGCCCATGCCCTGCTCCTTCTCAGAGGCCCCACTCCCCGGTCACTCGAGCCCCCCTCCCTCCGTCTCGCTCTCCCCCACCCTCACTCACTTTAACCGGGCTGGGGCAGGGGGTTGAGGTGTGGGAGGGGGTGGGGGCTCTGGGCTGGGGGGTGTGGCTGAGGGGTTTGGAGTGTGGGAGGGAGCTCCAGGCTGGGCCTGGGATAAGGGTGCAGAAGGGGGGTGCGGGCTCTGGGAGTTTGGGTGTGGGAGGGGACTCCAGGCTGAGCCTGGGACAGGGAGTTGGGGTGTGGAAGAGTGTGAGGGGTGCAGGCTCCAGGAGGGAGTTTTGGTGCAGGAGGGGGCTCTGGGTTGGGGTGCAGAAGGGGGTTTAGGGTGTAGCTCCAGCCAGGTAGCGTTTACCTTGGGTGGCTCCCGGAAACGACAGAATGTCTGACAGCGGCTCCAAGTCTCAGGGGCGGCCAAGTGCCTACATGCACTGCTCCCGCAGCTCCCACGGGCCATGGTTCCCTGTTCCCAGCCACTGAGAGCTGCGGAGTGGGTGCTCAGGCTTGGGGCAGCTCACGGAGACCCCCTGGCTGTGCCTCCGCTGTGGGGCCACAGGGACATGCTAGCCGCTTCTGGGGGCCGTGTGGAGCCAGGGCAGGTAGGGAGCCTGCCTTAGCCCCAGCCGTGTTAGTCTGTATTCGCAAAAAGAAAAGGAGTACTTGTGGCACCTTAGAGACTAACCAATTTATTTGAGCATAAGCTTTCGTGAGCTACAGCTCACTTCATCGGATGCATACTGTGGAAACTGTATGCATCCGATGAAGTGAGCTGTACCTCACGAAAGCTTATGCTCAAGCAAACTGGTTAGTCTGTAAGGTGCCACAAGTACTCCTTTTCTTTTTGCCTTAGCCCTGTTGCGCTGCCGGACTTTTAGCAGCCTAAATTTTCCCGGATTGGCTTCAGTAGCCTCAGGGAGATCGAGCCCAGTTCTGAGAGACTCCCGGCCAAACCAGGACGACGCCTTTGGCAATGCTACGGGCCGTGCGGCTTGGGTTGCTAGTCTGCCCTGGGCAGCTGGGCTCTGGCTATCAGCTTCCCCCCTGCAGGCAGTGGGGCTCAGGCTGTCAGTCCGACCTGGGCAGCGAGGCTCAGGCTGTGAGCTTCCCCTGTGTACCGCCCCTGACTTTTACTAAAAATAACTGTGACAAAATCTTAACCTTAAGTATGATGAATGCGATTATTGTAACCATGCTCATGTTCCCGTGTACTCTGCAACCTCCATAGGCTCCCTCTTGGTGGTTACCAGGCATGGTCCCCCCTCGCTGTGGCCCGCCCCTTGCACTGAGCGGGGGAGCTGATTACGTTACTGTCCCATCCCACCTCTAGCTCTTCGCTGAAGCAAGCCAAGGAGTGCGTTTTGTGCCACTGCTGCCAAGAGGCGCAGAAACAAACCGCTGCTGCGGTGGCTTTTCGTCCTTTGCGCCAAACCGCGCGCTCCTCCTCCCCGTTCCTCCTTCCGCAAGGCGCACACTCCGCACACCTACGCAGGAGACCCCCCCCCCCCCACGACGCTCTTAGTATTGGACACATTTTCCCAGAGAGAGCGCACACACTTCGCACAGTAGATTTGTTTTAATTTACAAAAGTTCCTTTTATTTAAGATCCAGAGCGTGTGGGTTTTTTTTTTTAATATAAAATGACCTGGCCCCGCTTGACAACAACGCAAAAGGGTGGAAGGAAAATAAATAAAGCGCTCCAACAAACAAGGCCTAGTATGTAATCCCAGGTCCCTTCCCCCCCCCCGAGGGGGGGCAAAATGCCCCGCCACCTCCTCCCCCCCGTCCCCGGGGAGGTTCAAATGCCAACAGATGAACTTAACGTTTGGAAAACCATTTTACCCATGAGAATCCACATACCCAGCTCGACCGGATCCAGCTGTGAGCCGGAGATACGATCGCCCGCATAACCCAGCCAAGTATAAAAGGCAACGGGAGGAAGGGGTGGGTGGTGGGAAGGGGGTAATTGTATCAAATAAATAGATGCCCCCCCAATTCAAGCAATTCTGCTACAGAACTCGTGGAAGTCCTTCTCCATGAATATCTCGCTCTCGATCACATCGTCCTCGGAAGGGAAGTACTGCAAGCTCTCCTCCTGGTGCACGTCCGCCAAGCCGCCGCCGAAAAACCGCAACTGCTGCTGCGAAGAGGGCTCCGAGTCAGTGGCGGCCGAGGAAGCGGGCGGAGACCAGGAGGAGGAGCGAGGATCCTCGACAAAGTCCATCAGCGCCCCCCGGGAGTTCTCTAGCACCCCCAGGTAAGAGTCCATGTCCAGCGGGTCCATCTCACTGTCCGACCCGCCGCTCTCGGTGCCCACCGAGTCCGACCGCAGGTGCATGAGCTGGTACTTCTCCCGCATCAGGAACTGGTTGGTGTTGCGGGGGGCCCGCATGCCCGGGGCTCGCTTGCCCATCATGTTGACGGGGCGCAGAGAGAGCAGCACCCTGGGGCGGGTGGGCCGATAGCACCGCTGGGAGGCCCTGCAGTGCTGCTGCTGGTAATGGGCGTGCGTCCTACTGCCCAAAAGCTTCCTGGAGAAGGCGGGGGTCCTTCCACGCCAGCTGTGGTGCCAGCGACCCCTGCTGCAGCCCCTCCGGGGCGCTCCCTCCTTCAGCTGCTGCTGGTAGGCTTCCGGCACCTCTTCCTCCTTCCCAGCCCTGGCAGGCTCCCAGGGGGCACCCCTGGCTCCTGTGCCACACGTGATCAGCTCTTCTCTTCTCAACATAGTAACCCTCTCACATACTCTTTGCAGCCCTGGACAGCTGCCAACAACCCCCAAAGAAGCAAATTCAATGTCGTCGTCTTCTTCTTAGCGTTTCCCCCCCTTCTGGGTTGGCTTGTTCGTTGCTGGTTTGTAAAGCACTGCGGTTTCCCCCCAGCCAAAGGGGCTTTCCTGCTGCCTCTACCTTTTCACAATTCGCTCTGTTTTTTTCTTGACCAGAGCCCTTTGACAGTGCATAGCCTGGCTGAGCTGCTGCAGGCTGTGGGGCAGCTTGACCAGTTTTAGGCTGCTGCCTAGAAGAGATTATCTCGCCTTCTTCTGTAGCAGATTGTTAAACTCCGGTGCAAACCGCTACAGAATAACAACTGCCTAGGACTGTGGGTGTGTTTGACAAAAGGAGAAGGGGAGAGAAGCACGGAGGTCGCGTCGGACGCTCTTTGCCGTTCACTGTCTAGTTGCACAGCCCCGAGAAAACAAACACACACCACCCTCCGGGTTTTGCTTGCTCTTTTTTAGTGTTTCTCCAGTCCACACCCCCTTATGTACAGGACATGGAGCAGTCCAAAAGCAGCCAGTGTGGAGGGGGTGTGTGCATCAACGAATAATTTTTCCTTCCAAACCCTTGCATCGACATGCAAAACCGACATGCTGCATGTCAGGCAAGGAGGAATGCGTCTGCATGGAGTGTCGGTGGTGTTTTCTGCTTCTCCCCCTACATTTTTTGCATTTCCACAACAGTGGTTTGGTCCAACTCCAGGCGAGTTATTCTGTGTGATTTCCATGCACAACCCTCGCCTACGCCCGGATTTTTTTGCGCAGCTCCACCCCGAGCTTGCCTTGGTTGCATCGGATACGTAAAGTGCTTAACGGCCGGTAGAAGCACAAAACAAGCGCTTGAGTGGCGTGTTGCTCAGAGGAACAGACGGGGTGGTGCCTAGGCAAGTGAATGCCTGCGAACTGGCAGGAGAGACAGCTAGCAGGGGAACCCTGGGTCTAGCTGCACAGTGCAGCTGTGTTTGCAAAGAGTTGATATGCTGGAGGGACAGTGTGTGAAAACTCTTTTCAGCCTTCCCCACCCCTTGTAACTCCTTGCATGTGCGGTCTGGGTGGCACACCAGCAATAATTGGAGATAGGGGAAGCGGCCATCCTGCCACTGAAAGTTGAGGAAAGAGGGGTGGGGTGGGTGATTGATCGTGGGCATTTTAGCTGTGGGTTCTTGTTTGTTTTTATGGGTGGGCGTCCAAGACGCCCGCCCCTCCCCCAACATCAGCTGTTTGGACACTGGGAGATCCCTACACATTGCTCACTGAAGCTATTCGTCCTCTTCCCACCAGAACCATTGTAACAAATCCTGTGCGTTTTACATCTCAGAAAAAGGCAAAGGATTTTTAAAAATATCCCGAGGGCAAGTCTGTCTAACACTCTTTAGCGGGCCCGGCCCGAAGTTCGGCTTAAAAGCTGTAGAGAAATGATCAGGAAGACCCTTCCTCATTTCGAAAGGTCCGGGATAAAATTGCATATTCTAGTGTAAAAAAAGAACACGAACACAAGATTCATCTCGTTCACGAAACAGCAGTAGCAAGGGGAGTATGCTGGGAGTGAAGGGAGGAGTTGCAGGGGCCTGGTGCAGCACTGTCCATACACATTCAATTTCTATTTGACTACAAGGGGGCGGAGTGGAGGACTGGGGAGGATCCGTTCGCAAGGGACGTGCTGGACTTGTTCTACAGCCCTTGTTTACAGCCATCATGCTTAGCCAGCCCCCTTCTCTCCCCGCTGGCAGACAGACACCCTCCCCCTCCCCCTTCTCGTCTGCTTTTGGGGTGGGGGTGGGGGGTTAGGGAGGAGGAGGAGGATTTAAGGGCTGTGCAAACAAACTGTCATCTCGAGAACTCTGCTAGAGTGTTCAAATAGTTAACTGTTTGCGTCGTGTTCCTTAATGCAATTTAGTAACCTAGTGTATTAATTAAAATACTTACAGATTATGCCAGATGGATCTGCCAATAGCTGGAGTGAGCAAAATGTTCCCATTAGCTTTGTTTACACCTTTTGGCCACCTTTTTAATTGGTTTTTCACCTAGATATTACTGGTCTGATTTTTAGGGAGTGCTGAGCACCTATTTAAGTCAGGAGGAGCAGTGGATGTTTAACATTTGAAAATCAGGTAACTTAATTTAGCAGCTTAAATATGCATTTAGCTGCTTAATTTTAGGCACATAAATTTGAAAGCCTTGGGCTTTGTATTTATGAGTAGATTTTTGCCTTTATTTAGACAACTTCAAACAAACTGTCGAACAACCATGTGATTGTTGGAGCATTTTGAACTTTAGTACCAGAGAGTGGCGTAAGGGCTGTTTAAACAGTTAGCATTTAACTTTGTCTTCTTACACATGACAGTGACTTCTCTACTGTCCCCAGTCTTGAAGATACATTATTTACCACAAAAATAACTACCATGTACTCAGTCAAAATAATTTTCATTACCCTGTGGGCATGAGTAAGGACAGCAAGATTGGGGTGCTTATATATGTTTACTGTAGCTGTGGTGAGGGGAAAGAGGAGAATAAACTATACAAGACTGAGCCCTGGTCTACACTACGAGTTTAGGTCGGATTTAGCAGCGTGAGATTGGTTTAGCCCTGTACCCGTCCACACTAAGAAGCCATTTTTTCTGACTTTAAGGGCTCTTAAAACCGGTTTCTGTACTCCTCCCCGACGAGTGGATTAGCGCTGAAATCGACCTTGCTGGGTCCAATTTGGGGTAGTGTGGACACAATTCGACGGTATTGGTCTCCGGGAGCTATCCCAGAGTGCTCCACTGTGACCACTCTGGACAGCACTCTCAGCTCAGATGCACTGGCCAGGTAGACAGGAAAAGCTCCGCAAACTTTTGAATTTCATTTCCTGTTTGACCAGCGTGGCGAGCTGATCAGCAGAGGTGACCATGCAGAGCTCATCAGCAGAAGTGACCATGCAGTCCCAGAATCGCAAAAGAGCTCCAACATGAACCGAACGGGAGGTACTGGATCTGATCGCTGTATGGGGAGATGAATCTGTGCTATCAGAACTCCGTTCGAAAAGACGAAATGCCAAAATATTTGAAAAAATCTCCACAGGCATGAAAGGACAGAGGCTATAACAGGGACCCACAGCAGTGCCGCGTGAAACTTAAGGCAAGCCTACCAAAGAACCAGAGAGGCAAATGGCCACTCCGGGTCAGAGCCCTAGACATGCCACTTCTATGATAAGCTGCATGCCATTCTAGGGGGTGCCCCTACAACTACCCCAACCCTGTGCATGGACTCCGTCAATGGACTCTCATGCAACAGGGATGTGGATTTTGGGGATGAGGAAGATGATGAGGAGGAGGAGATTGAAGCACAGCAAGCAAATGGAGAAACCGTTTTCCCCAACAGCCAGGAACTGTTTTTCACCTTGGATCTAGTACCCTCCCAACCCACCGAAGGCAGGCTCCCGGACTGAGAAGGCGGAGAAGGGACCTCTGGTGAGTGTACCTTTGTAAATATAATACATGGTTTAAAAGTAAGCGTGTTTAATGATTAATTTGCCCTGACGACTTGGGATGCATTCGCGGCCAGTACAGCTACTGGAAAAGTCTGTTAATGTGTATGGGGATGGAGTGGAAATCCTCCAGGGACATTTCAGTGAGGCTCTTCTGGATGTACTCCCAAAGCCTTTGCAAAAGGTTTCTGGGGAGGGCAGCCTTATTCCGTCCTCCATGGTAGGCACTTTACCCAGACAGGCCAGCAGCACGTAGTCTGGAATCATTGCATAACAAAGCATGGCAGTTTATGGTCCTGGTGTTTGCTGGCATTCAAGCAACATCCGTTCTTTATCTCTCTGTGTTATCCTCAGGAGAGTGATATCATTCGTGGTCACCTGGTTGAAATAGGGGAACTTTATTAAGGGGACATTCAGAGGTGGCCATTCCTGCTGGGCTGTTTGCCTGTGGCTGAATAGAAATCACCGCAGCTGTTAGCCACGCAATGGGGGGAGAGGTGAAGCGATCATCCCAGAGAATTGGGTGTGTGTGTGTGTGTGTGTGGGTGGTTAGTTGGGTTTGTGCTGCATGTTAACCCGAAAACCACAGCCCCTCCTTTTAAATGGCCAACCCATTTTAAAGGGCCAACCCAATGGGTGGTTGGTATGTGAAATGAGGGCGCTGCTGTTTGAAACCACTCCCACATGTTAGGAAGGTTAAAGAAGCCAAAAGACTGTGGCTTACCATGGCTGCCTGCAAGCTGAATTCTGTTGCACGCCAAATTCTGTTGCATGTGTGATCTCTCACACCATACTGGCAGGCCCTCGATATAAGAGGCAAAATGCGACCTTGTAAAGAAAGCACACATGCTATGTAATGTTAACAGCTTGGTTCACTGTGAGTCTACCCATTGTTCTCTAAAATGTCTCTTTTTGAAGACTAATCTCCCTTTTTTCCCTCCCGCAGCTGCAAATGTTTCATCGCTCCATGTATCATCTCCTTCCCAGAGGCTATCAAAGATTAGAAGCCTAAAAAAACACACTTGCGATGAAATGTTCTCTGAACTCATGCAGTCCTCCCACGCTGAAAGAGCCCAGCACAATGCGTGGAGGGAGACAATGTCAGAGTCCAGGAAAGCACAAAATGAACGTGAGGAGAGGAGGGACGAGCGAGAGGAGAGGAGGCAGGATGCAGTGCTGAGGCTACTGGAGGCTCAAACTGATATTCTCCGGTATATGGTTGAGGTGCAGGAAAGGCAGCAGGAGCACAGACCGCTGCTGCAGCCCCTGTCTAACCAACCACCCTCCTCCCCAAGTTCCATAGCCTCCTCACCCAGATGCCCAAGAATGCGGTGGGGCGGCCTCCAGGCACCCAACCACTCCACCCCAGAGGACTGCCCAAGCAACAGAAAGCTGGCATTCAATAAGTTTTGAAGTGCAGTATGGCCTTGTCCTTCTGTCCTCCCCTCCTCCACCACCCCACCCGGTGCTTCCTCCTCCCCCACCCCTCCTGGGCTACCTTGGCAGTTATCCCCCCATTTCTGTGATGAATTATAAAGAATGAATGAATTTGAAACAACAATGACTTTATTGCCTCTGCAAGCGGTGATAAAAGGGGGGCTTACAAGGAAGTAGAGTGAACCCAGGGGGCGGGTTTTCATCAAGGAGAAACAAACATAACTTTCACACCGTAGCCTGGCCAGTCATGAAACTGGTTTTCAAAGCTTCTCTGATGTGCCGCGTGCCCTGCTGTGCTCTTCTAACCACCCGGGTGTCTGGCTGCGCCTAATCAGTGGCAAGGTGATTTGCCTCAACCTCCCACCCTGCCATAAACGTCTCCCCCTTACTCTCACAGATATTGTGGAGCTCACAGCAAGCAGTAATAACGATGGGAATATTGGTTTCGCCGAGGCCTAATCGAGTCAGTAAACTGCGCCAGCGCGCTTTTAAATGTCCAAATGCACATTCTACCACCATTCTGCACTTGCGCAGCCTGTAGTTGAACAGCTCCTGATGACTACCCAGGGTGCCTGTGTATGGCTTTATGAGCCATGGCATTAAGGGGTAGGCTGGGTCCCCAAGGATAACTAAAGGCATTTCAACATCCCCAACAGTTATTTTCTGGTCTGGAAAGTAAGTCCCTTGCTGCAGCCGTTCCCACAGACCAGAGTACCTGAAGATGCAAGCGTCATGTACCTTTCCCGGCCATCCCACATTGATGTTGGTGAAACGTGCCTTGTGATCCACCAGTGCTTGCGGCACCGTTGAAAAATACCCCTTTTGGTTTATGTACTGGTTGCCTTGGTGGTCCGGTCCCAAGATAGGGATATGCGTTCCGTCTGTCGCCCCACCACAGTTAAGGAATCCCATTGCAGCAAAGCCATCCACTATGACCTGCACATTTCCCAGAGTCACTACCCTTGATAGCAGCAAGTCAGTGATCGCGTTGGCTACTTGCATCACAGCAGCTCCCACAGTAGATTTGCCCACTCCAAATTGATTCCCGACTGACTGGTAGCTGTCTGGCATTGCAAACTTCCAGAGGGCTATCGCGACTCGCTTGTGAACTGTGAGGGCTCCTCTCCTCTCGGTATTCTGGCAATTCAGGGCAGGGGAAAGCGAGTCACAAGTTCCATGAAAGTGCCCTTACACATGTGAAAGTTTCGCAGCCATTGGGAATCATCCCAGACCTGCAACACTATGCGGTCCCACCAGTCTGTGCTTATTTCCTGGGTCTAGAATAGGCATTCCATGGCATGAGCCTGCCCCATTGCCACCAGGATGGCCAAATTGCCAGGGCCCGTACTTTGAGAGAAGTCTGTGTCCATGTCCTCATCCTCATCGCTCTCCTCACTGTGCTGCCGTCGCCTACTCGCCTGCTTTTGCAGGTTCTGGTTCTGCATATACTGCTGGATAATGCACCTGGTGTTTAGAGCAGTCACAACTGCTGCAGTGATCTGAGCGGGCTCCATGCTTGCCGTGGTGTGGCGTGAGCAGAAGAGCAGAATGGCAGCGGAAGCGGCGGGTGGATGACGATGCTGACAGCAATATGGCACCCACATGGAAAAAGGCACAAAACAATTGTAGACCGTTGCTTTCATGGAGGGAGGAGCAAAGGGTAGGCTGGCAGCAGACGGTGCACTACGACTGCTAGCCGTCGTCATCTCCTGGGTGCTCACCAGCAGACAGTGCAGTACGACTGCTAGCTATGATCGTCTCCTGGGTGCTCGCGGTGCTGCTGGCTGGGAGAGCAGCCTGAGGCAGAATGGCCCTCTCAAGGATTGAACTCACAACCCTGGGTTTAGCAAGCCAATGCTCAAATCAATGAGCTATCCCTCTGCCAATATTCCAGGCAGGACTGAATCTCCATTAGACAAAACTTAAAAGAAGAGACTGACCTGAGTCACTCCCATTTATGTCCAGGCGCCCCTGACAGACCTTACCGAGATCTGCCAGGAGCACCCATGTCTGCCCAGGCGCCCCTGACAGACCTCACCAAGATCTGCCAGGAGCACCCATGTCTGCCCAGGCACCCTGAGTGACCTCACTGAGGCTGGCCAAGAGCACCCAGGAGACGACAAGGATGGATACCAGTCATATTGCACTATCTGCTGCCATAAGGCAATGAGCTGCTGCTGTGTAGCAATGCAGTCCCACGTCTGCCAGCACCCAGGAGACATATGGTGACGGTGAGCTGAGCGGGCTCCATGCTTGCCTTGGTATGGCATCTGCACGGGTAACCCAGGAAAAAAGGTGCGAACGATTGTCTGACATTGATTTCACAGAGGGAGGGAGGGAGGGAGGAAGGGGGGGCCTGATGACATGTACCCAGAGCCACCCGCAACAATGTTTTTTGCCCCATCGGGCATTGGGATCTCAACCCAGAATTCCAATGGGCGGCGGAGACTGCGGGAACTGTGGGATAGCTACCCACAGTGCAACCCTCCACAAGTTAACGCTAGCCTCGGTACTGTGGACGCACTCCGCTGACTTAATGGTCTTAATGGTCTTAAGTGGGGACACACACAATCGACTTTATAAAATCACTTTGAAAAAAATCGACTTCTATAAATTCGACCTAATTTCATAGTGTAGACATAGAAGAGGGGGAGAAAGATAAAAAAGATAGAGAATGAACAAGGGAAAGCCAAAGGTAGTTGTGGGAGGAGAAATGGAGTTCAGCAACAGGAGTAAAAGGTGAGGGCAGAATTGACCAGACACATGCTATGTTCAATCAAAGTGGAAAAATATAATTTATTAATATTGCTTAAATATGTATTATTTTAACTAGTAATTTGTTTTAAAATTCCTTTAGAACAGGAACTAATACAGAGTTTACTTTAACATAACTGCTTAAGTTGTGTTTGTCAACTGTGAGTTAAAGAAACTAGGACTGTCGATTAATCGTAGTTAACTCACTAAATTAACTCAAAAATTAATCACGATTAAAAAAATTAATCGTGATTAATCGCACTGTTAAACAATAGAACACCAATTGAAATGTATTACATCTTTTTGGATGTTTTTCTACATTTTCAAAAATACTGATTTCTATTACAACACAGAACACAAAGTGTACAGTGCTCATTTTATATTATTTTTTATTACAAATATTTTCACTGTAAAAATGATCAAGAAAAGAAATAGTATTTTTCAATTCATCTCATACAACTACTGTAATGCAATCTCTTTATCATGAAAGTGTAACTTACAAATGTAAATTTTTTTTGTTACATAACTGTGCTCAAAAGAAAACAATGTAAAACTTTAGAACCTACAAGTCCACTCAGTCCTACTTCTTGTTCAGTCAATCCCTAAGACAAACAAGTTTGTTTACATTTACAGGAGATACTGCTGCTTTCTTATTTACAATGCCATCTAAAAGTGAGAACAGGAATTTGCATGGCACTTTTCTAGCCAGCATTGCAAGGTATTTACATGCCAGATATGCTAAACATTTGTATGCCCCTTCATGCTTCGGCCACTGTTCCATATGACATGCTTCTGTGCTGATGATGCTTGTTAAAAAAAAATGCTTTTATTAAATTTGTGACTGATCTCCTTGGGGGAGAATTGTATGTCTCCTGTTCTGTTTTACCCGCATTCTGCCATATATTTTATGTTATAGCAGTCTCCGATGATGACCCAGCACAAGTTCGTTTTAAGAACACTTTCACGGCAGATTTGACAAAACGCAAAGAAGGTACCACTGATTTCTAAAAATAGCTTCAGCACTCAACCGAAGGTTTAAGAATCTGAAGTGCCATCTAAAAGCTGACAAGGATGAGGTATGGAGCATGCTTTCAGAAGTCTTAAAAAAGCAATACTCAGATGTGGAAACTACAGAACCCGAACCACCAAAACAGAAAATCAATCTTGTGTTGGTGGCATCTGACTCAGATGATGAAAATGAACATGCGTCGGTCCGCTCTGCTTTGGATTGTTATCGAGAAGAACCCGTCATCAGAATGGACGAATGTCCTCTGGAATGGTGGTTGAAGCACGAAGGGACATATGAATCTTTAGCACATCAGGCACATAAATATCTTGTGACGCTGGCTACAACAGTGCCATGCACACGCCTGTTCTCACTTTCAGGTGACTTTGTAAACAAGAAGTTGGCAGTATTGTCTCCTGCAAATTGTAACCAAACTTGTTTGTCAAAGTGATTGGATGAAGTAGGACCGAGTGGACTTGTAGGTTCTAAAGTTTTGTTTTATTTTTGAATACAGTTTTTTTGGGTATATAATTCTTCATTTGTAAGTTCAATATTCACGATAAAGAGATTGCACTACAGTATTTGTATTAGGTGAATTGAAAAATGCTATTTCTTTTGTTTTTTTACAGTGCAAATATTTGTAATAAAAATAAATTTAAAGTGAGCACGGTACACTTTGTATTCTGTGTTGTAATTGAAATGAATATATTTGAAAATGTAGAAAACATCCAAAAATATTTAAAGAAATTGTATGCTATTATTGTTTAACTGCAGAATTAATTTTTGTAATCACTTGACAGCCCTAAAAGAAACCAATTTCTAAAGGCATACACCATTTAGAAGAGAAAACTAACCTAAGTAAAAGACATATTTGGTCATATTTATCTAAAAATGCAACTTCTGTAATTACACACTTAGGACAGTGAAGAATGTTATGGTAACATTTAGGCTTTATTGATTGATTTCTAAAAGTGCACTTATTACGTGTGTGTCTGGTCACATATATGTATTTTAAAAAATAAAATTAGCCCATGGATAGCATTTGAGGAGGGACTAAATCCAGATTACCTTTCCTAAGTGTACAGTCCCACTAAAGTCAATGAATCTATTTGCATGAGCAAAGGAAGAATGATTTGGCCCAATGTCTTTAAAGCATTGTACAGATGTTAGCTAACTAGTTATTTCAACAAGTTCAATAAGTATTGTAAGTGTATATTACTCTAATTTTCCTCAGATGAGGAAGCTGATGTACAGAGATAAAGTGCTTTCCTGAGGCCAAACACAATTCACTTTGAGGGTGAGGATAACTAAAAAGTTTGTGACTCAATCAAGTACTCATGCATTCCTCCAAACTGTCCTGCTTCTCAGTTGGTTGACAAACGTAAAATATAACAGATAAAATAGATTTAACTTCAGATTTCAAATTCAAGGCAGAACAGACCCACTATCACTGCCTCAGGCAAAAACTTGCCTGAACTGATAGGCTTTGCACTAGGCCCTGTAGGTCAAACAACTCAGGCTTTGTTAGATAAATAGGAAAAACAAATTTCAGAGAGAAAGGGCCATTGATGAAAACTTCCTATTCCTAGTCTCAAATCTAGGGAACAAAAGTGAAAAAGAGAATGTAAAAATGTTGGTGGTAGTTGAAAACAGCTTGATTTCACATTTAAGTGCACATAGGTATGCACGACCATTAACAGCCTTACAAAGCATTATGTAAAAAGAAAAGGAGTACTTGTGGCACCTTAGAGACTAACAAATTTATTTGACAGGTTTCAGAGTAGCAGCCGTGTTAGTCTGTATTCGCAAAAAGAAAAGGAGTACTTGTGACACCTTAGAGAGTAACAGATTTATTTGAGCATAAGCTTTCGTGAGCTACAGCTCACTTCAGATAAATTTGTTAGTCTCTAAGGTGCCAAAAGTACTCCTTTTCTTTTTACTGTAAAGAGAGTGATCACTTAAGGTGAGCTATTACCAGCAGGAGAGCCGGGGTGGGGGGGTGGGGCGGGGGCTTTTTGTAGTGATAATCAAGGTGGGCCATTTCCAGCAGTTGACAAGAATGTCTGAGGAACAGTGGGGGGTGCGGGGGTGGGGGATAAACATGGGGAAATAGTTTTACTTTGTGTAATGACCCATCCACTCCCAGTCTCTATTCAAGCCTAAGTTAATTGTATCCAGTTTGCAAATTAATTCCAATTCAGCAGTCTCTTGTTGGAATCTGTTTTTGAAGTTTTTTTGTTGAAGTATTGCCGCTTTTAGGTCTGTAATCGAGTGACCAGAGAGATTGAAGTGTTCTCCAGCTGGTTTTTGAATGTTATAATTCTTGACGTCTGATTTGTGTCCATTTATTCTTTTACGTAGAGACTGTCCAGTTTGACCAATGTACATGGCAGAGGGGCATTGCTGGCACATGATGGCATATATCACATTGGTAGATGTGCAGGTGAATGAGCCTCTGATAGTGTGGCTGATGTGATTAGGCCCTATGATGATGTCCCCTGAATAGATATGTGGGCACAGTTGGCAACGGGCTTTGTTGCAAGGATAGGTTCCTGGGTTAGTGGTTTTGTTGTGTGGTGTGTGGTTGCTGGTGAGTATTTGCTTCAGGTTGGGGGGCTGTCTGTAAGCAAGGACTGGCCTGTCTCCCAAGATCTGTGAGAGTGATGGGTCGTCCTTCAGGATAGGTTGTAGATCCTTGATGATACGTTGGAGAGGTTTTAGTTGGGGGCTGAAGGTGATGGCTAGTGGCATTCTGTTATTTTCTTTGTTGGGCCTGTCCTGTAGTTGGTGAGTTGTGGGTACTCTTCTGGCTCTGTCAATCTGTTTCTTCACTTCAGCAGGTGGGTATTGTAGTTGTAAGAATGCTTGATAGAGATCTTGTTGGTGTTTGTCTCTGTCTGAGGGGTTGGAGCAAATGCGGTTGTATCGCAGAGCTTGGCTGTAGACAATGGATCGGGTGGTGTGGTCTGGATGAAAGCTGGAGGCATGTAGGTAGGAATAGCGGTCAGTAGGTTTCCGGTATAGGGTGGTGTTTATGTGACCATCGCTAATTAGCACCGTAGTGTCCAGGAAGTGGATCTCTTGTGTGGACTGGTCCAGGCTGAGGTTGATGGTGGGATGGAAATTGTTGAAATCGTGGTGGAATTCCTCAAGGGCTTCTTTTCCATGGGTCCAGATGATGAAGATGTCGTCAATGTAGCGCAAGTAGAGTAGGGGCATTAGGGGACGAGAGCTGAGGAAGCATTGTTCTAAGTCAGCCATAAAAATGTTGGCATACTGTGGGGCCATGCGGGTACCCCTAGCAGTGCTGCTGATTTGAAGGTATACATTGTCCCCAAATGTGAAATAGTTATGGGTGAGGACAAAGTCACAAAGTTCAGCCACCAGGTTTGCCGTGACATTATCGGGGATACTGTTCCTGATGGCTTGTAGTCCATCTTTGTGTGGAATGTTGGTGTAGAGGGCTTCTACGGCCATAGTGGCTAGGATGGTGTTTTCGGGAAGATCACCGATGGATTGTAGTTTCCTCAGGAAGTCAGTGGTGTCTCGAAGATAGCTGGGAGTGCCAGTAGCTTAGGGCTGAGGAGGGAGTCTACATAGCCAGACAATCCTGCTGTCAGGGTGCCAATGCCTGAGATGATGGGGCGTCCAGGATTTCCAGGTTTATGGATCTTGGGTAGCAGATAGAATACCCCAGGTCGGGGTTCCAGGGGTGTGTCTGTGTGGATTTGTTCTTGTGCTTTTTCAGGGAGTTTCTTGAGCAGATGGTGTAGTTTCTTTTGGTAACCCTCAGTGGGATCAGAGGGTAATGGCTTGTAGAAAGTGGTGTTGGAGAGCTGCCTAGCAGCCTCTTGTTCATATTCTCTGACCTATTCATGATGACGACAGCACCTCCTTTGTCAGCCTTTTTCATTATGAGGTCAGAGTTGTTTCTGAGGCTGTGGATGGCATTGTGTTCTGCACGGCTGAGGTTATGGGGCAAGTGATGCTGCTTTTCCACAATTTCAGCCCGTGCACGTCGGCGGAAGCACTCTATGTAGAAGTCCAGACTGTTGTTTCGACCTTGAGGAGGAGTCCACCTAGAATCCTTCTTTTTGTAGTGTTGGTAGGAAGGTCTCTGTGGGTTCGTATGTTGTTCAGAGGTGTGTTGGAAATATTCCTTGAGTCGGAGGTGTTGAAAATAGGATTCTAGGTCACCACAGAACTGTATCATGTTCGTGGGGGTGGAGGGACAGAAGGAGAGGCCCCGAGATAGGACAGATTCTTCTGCTGGGCTAAGAGTATAGTTGGATAGATTAACAATATTGCTGGGTGGGTTAAGGGAAGCACTGTTGTGGCCCCTTGTGGCATGTAGTAGTTTAGATACTTTAGTGTCCTTTTTCTTTTGTAGAGAAGCAAAGTGTGTTTTGTAAATGGCTTGTCTAGTTTTTGTAAAGTCCAGCCACAAGGAAGTTTGTGTGGAAGGTTGTTTTTTTATGAGAGTATCCAGTTTTGAGAGCTCATTCTTAATCTTTCCGTTTGCTGTAGAGGATGTTGATCAGGTGGTTCCGCAGTTTCTTTGAGAGCGTGTGGCACAAGCTGTCAGCATAGTCTGTGTGGTAAGTAGATTGTAATGGATTTTTTACCTTCAGTCCTTTTGGTATAATGTCCATCTGTTTGCATTTGGAAAGGAAGATGATGTCTGTCTGTATCTGTATGAGTTTTTTCATGAAGTTGATAGATTTCCACTCCATACGGCTAAATTCAGTGCCTTGCATAATGACAGGTTTCAGAGTAGCAGCTGTGTTAGTCTGTATTTGCAAAAAGAAAAGGAGGACTTATGGCACTTTAGAGACTAACAAATTTATTTGAGCATAAGCTTTCGTGAGCTACAGCTCACTTCATCAGATGCATTCAGTGGAAAATACAGTGGGGAGATTTATATACACAGAGAACATGAAACAATGGGTGTTACCATACACACTGTAAAGAGAGTGATCACTTAAGGTGAGCTATTACCAGCAGGAGAGCAAGGGGGATGTTACCATACACACTGTAACGAGAGTGATCAGGTAAGGTGAGCTATTACCAGCAGGAGAGATAAAAAACAAAAAAACCCCCAAAACCTTTTGTAGTGATAATCAAGGTGGGCCATTTCCAGCAGTTGTCAAGAACGTGTGAGGAGCAGTTTGGGCGGGGGGGGGGGGGGGGGGGGGGGGGGACGGAATAAGCATGGGGAAATAGTTTTACTTTGTGTAGTGACACATCCACTCCCAGTCTTTATTCAAGCCTAATTTAATGGTGTCCAGTTTGCAAATTAATTCCAATTCAGCAGTCTCTCGTTGGAGTCTGTTTTTGAAGTTTTTTTGTTGAAGACTTGCCACTTTTAGGTCTGTAATTGAGTGACCAAAGAGATTGAAGTGTTCTCCGACTGGTTTTTGAATGTTATAATTCTTGATGTTAGATTTGTGTCCATTTATTCTTTTACGTAGAGACTGTCCAGTACAGACTCCAATGAGAGACTGCTGAATTGGAATTAATTTGCAAACTGGATACAATTAACTTAGGCTTGAATAGAGACTGGGAGTGGATGTGTCATTACACAAAGTAAAACTATTTCCCCATGTTTATTCCCCCTCGCCCCTCCCCCCCCATTCCTCACACGTTCTTGTCAACTGCTGGAAATGGCCCACCTTGATTATCACTACAAAAGATTTTTGTTTTGTTTTGTTTTGATTTTTTTCTTTCCTGCTGGTAATAGCTCACCTTACCTGATCATTCTCATTACAGTGTGTATGGTAACACCCATTGTTTCATGTTCTCTGTGTATATAAAATCTCCCCACTGTATTTTCTCCTGCATGCATCCGATGAAGCGAGCTGTAGCTCACCAAAGCTTATGCTCAAATAAATTTGTTAGTTTCTAAGGTGCCACAAGTACTCCTTTTCTTTTTACGGATACAGACTAACACGGCTGGTACTCTGAAACAAAGCATTATGTAGTCACTCCCTCATTAATGTGGAGATATAGTGCTTCCTAGTGGTTTTTAAAACATTAGCAGTGTGCCCTGCTGCAAATGAGTTTTGAGTATATGTTTCTATTTTATAGGTAATAAATGTGTAAATAAAGGGCACTTTCCACTTTTTTTTCTCTTTAGTGCAACATTTTCACATAGTTCACAATCAGTGGATGATGCCAATATTATAACATTGGTTGGTGGGTGGAGAGCAGTGGTGAATATTTAGACAGAGAAATTACAATTCTCAACAGTATTAAAAACAAAAAACTCTAGTTAGATAGATGGAGCCTGAGGTAGGGTGGGAACTGGAATACAGTGAGAGAGAAGTTAGTGGTAAGAACATAAGAATGGCCATACTGAGTCAGACCAAAGGTCCATCCAGCCCAGTATCTTGTCTACCGACAGTGTCCAATTCCAGGTGCCCCAGAGGGAGTGAACCCAACAGGTAATGATCTAGTGATCTCTCTCCTGCCATCCATCTCCACCCTCTGACAAACAGAGGCTAGGGACACCATTCCTTGCCCATCCTGGCTAATAGCCATTAATGGACTTAACCTCCATGAATTTATCCAGTTCTCTTTTAAACTCTGTTATAGTCCTAGCCTTCACAACCTCCTCAGGCAAGGCGTTCCATAGGTTGACTGTGTGGTGAGTGAAGAACTTCCTTTTATTTGTTTTAAATCTGCTGCCCATTAATTTCATTTGGTGGCCCCTAGTTCTTATATTATGGGAACAAGTAAATAACTTTTCCTTATTCACTTTCTCCACATCACTCATGATTTTATATACCTCTATCATATCCCCCCTTAGTCTCCTCTTTTCCAAGCTGAAAAGTCCTAGTCTCTTTAATATGGTTCCTCATATGGGACCCGTTCCAAACCCCTAATCATTTTAGTTGCCCTTTTCTGAACCTTTTCTAATGCCAGTATATCTTTTTTGAGATGAGGGGACCACATGAGATGAGGGTATGCAGTATTCAAGATGTGGGCGTACCATGGATTTATATAAGGGCAATCAGATATTCGCCGTCTTATTCTCTATCCCTTTTTTAATGATTCCTAACATCCCATTTGCTTTTTTGACTGCCGCTGCACACTGCGTGGACGTCTTCAGAAAACTATCCATGATGACTCCAAGATCTTTCTCCTGATTAGTTGTAGCCAAATTAGCCCCCATCATATTGTATGTATAGTTGGGGTTATTTTTTCTAGTGTGCATTACTTTACATTTATCCACATTAAATTTCATTTGCCATTTTGTTGCCCAATCACTTAGTTTTGTGAGATCTTTTTGAAGTTCTTCACAGTCTGCTTTGGTCTTAACTATCTTGAGCAGGTTAGTGTCATCTGCAGACTTTGTCACTTCACTGTTTACCCTTTTCTCCAGATCATTTAACCTGGAAGGGAGCTGGAAGTAGCTGAAGCATAGTCACTGAGGGACATGTCAAGTGGATTTGGCAGGGAAGATTGTCAGGAACAGAGTTTAGGGAGGGAAGGGTAGAGTGGGTGCAGCCTGGGAGAAATGGGCTAAGGAACTGGTAGAGAGACCACCAGGCCAAGAAGGAGCAGCCCATAAAGAGATGGAATATAGGGCTGTGTTAAGGAATGTATGTTGGCATGAACTTGGAAGGATGGCCAGGAATAATAGAGAAGAAGGGTTGCTGTGGTTGTACCACCACCAGCAGCAGTGCGGAAGTAAGGATAGCGGTACCGCAACCCCCTCTATAGTAACTATGTGATCCCCCCACCAACTCCTTTTTGTGTCAGAACCCCTACAATTATAATACCATGAAATTTCAGATTTAAATAGCTGAAATCATGAAATTTACTATTTTTAAAACCCTATGACCTTGAAATTGACCAAAATGGACTGTGAATTTGGTAGGGCCCTATTTATTGTATGTAGTGGAGCAGTAATTTCTTACATAGTCATTGACACCAACAATGAAAAATGCTGAAGTAATCCCAATACAGCACAGAACTAATTGCACAGGTAGCTAGCAGCAATTTACTTCTAATTACATGAAACATTTTAATAATTAGCTTCATCAATATTATAAAGCTAATGAAATCCAATGTAGTATTTCAAATGTTAGTGTCTGTATTGCTTTGTTGTGAGCTGTGAGGACAAGATTGTGGATCTTACAACAAAATCACCACGAGGTCATAATAACCACTTTTACTCTTACATTACTTGGTTCTTTTTTACAAATTCTAACAATTGCAATTTGCTTGCCTCACAGTTACTAGCCTAACTACATCTCTGACCCCTCCTGGTCTATTTGAGCATACCTTCTCAGGCCTCAGGCTCTCACTTCTATCTTGGGTGGAGTTACATGACTTTCTCACTGTCAGAGTGGGCAGTGGGTTGAAGTTCCCTAGTATAAATTGTGATTACTTCAGCAGACGTGATTTGGAAAAGACCATGTAGCTTTGTTCCTTCCAAGAGCAATCACAGAGGTATATACAGTGACCACACAGATTTCAGCCTCTTTAAAGCAAAGTATTAAATTTTTTAGAACAAAGCATTTATGAGAAAACATTTTTAAAATAATAACAGACTATAGTCATATCTACTTTTCCCTAAGATTTAATATTTCCTGGAACTAGGAAGGCCCAACTTCTTTAGAGAAACTGACTACCTATAGTCTGTCTATATCAGCTTGTCTCCCTAGATAGCTTCTGACAAGCGACCCCCTAGCTCGCCAGAGAACTGCTTTTTAACTGTTCTTTTGATCTCCAGGTCCTAGCTTTTGCAATTTGTCAGAGACAGGATCCTTGAAAGTAACAGCTTGCCACATTATCTTTCTAGTGAGTGTTGGTAAGTGCTCACTTAGATCCGTTGTGTTGCTTTCCTATTTGTTCCTCCCATGGACCCCTATTAAGTTAGATCAATTCAATCAAACAGGCAATTCTAATAACCCACCATACAGTAAGGATACCTCACCAACCAGTACACTTCCAGTGTGAATAAAATTATTGGACCTCATTATTTTTAGATTATTCCTACCACTCTTCCATCACAATTCACCATTGAAAAACCGTTCATGCTTCACCCATTTGCCAATTATTTGGTGGCTTTGAGGAGTACTGATCTCCATTCACCTAGTATCAATACTGAGAAAAAATAAAATTAAGAGGCACTCTTGTAGGCAATCTTAAGAAACCCCCAAAGTCACAAGTGATTTGCTTGCAGGCAGGGAAGTTAGGGAAACTTCCACTATAAATTGGCATTCAGAGACTCAACATCCAGTTTCCCAAATAAGGCTTGTATTTTATTGTATTCTGTGTCTCTGTGGCTTGTATGACCATTTGCTAAATAGCAAGCCTGTCTAAGAAACTGGTTCTTGCACACACTCGTTGTGCTCTAGGCAGGCCAATTCAGTGTATGTGTAGGAGTAATTTAAAAACAAACAAACAAACAAACAAACAAAAACCAGGACGGAGAGAGCAAAATTTGGATGAAAAGAACAGCAACGAGCAAAACAACAAAGAGAGACGGGGAAAGGGGGAGAGAGAAGGGAAGCAGAGAAGGATGGAACTAAACCAGTTGAAACTATATCGTATACATCGGGTGCCTCTTATGCCAGCCTAGCTTTCGGGGGTCCACACGGTATGTGTGCGGGGGCGGGGGCTATCCCCCCTGCAGAGCAGAGCCCTCAATTGAATTAGACCTGTCGTCTAAAATGGATTCCGTGTCTGAAGCTGCGGAGCGCGCGGTTTGCAGGTGCAGAGAGCCCCAGCGTGCAAATGCTCTAGCTCAGCGCCGCCGCGCCGAGCCCACACGCAGCGTGTAAGGGCTGGGGCTGTCAACACGCCACAGACTCGGGTGCAGCACCGAGCACCAGCCTATTTCCCCCTGTCACGCGTGAGGCCTCCCAGGAAACGCCCCTGCAAAACCCAGGCGTGGGTCCAACACAAGTCACGTCACTTCTGCACTCCTTCCTTCCTTCCCCTCGCCCTACCTCTTCAGTCTTCCTGCCATCACATCCCCCATGATTTACAGTTACCAAGAGACCCGCTTGACCAATCAGAGGCTGCCTTGGTGCGGCCTGTGTATGGAGCGCGGTGATTGGATACAGCAGGCAGGCGTGTTCCTTTGCTTCCTGTCATGCTTTCTTTTGGTTGCATCATTTCTAGCCGGCCGGTGGCTGGGGCCGTGGAGGGCGAGGCGACTGGTGAGTGTGGGCTGGCGGGTGGATGGATGGATGGATGGATTACCCGGAGGTGGGGTGGAGCGGAGCGGTGCTGTGCAGGGGGGCTCAGCTGACTATCCACTCGCAGGGATTTGGTGCAGTGACCCCCCCCCACCCCGTGGTACCAGCTGTTGGGGTGGGGACTAAGCATGAGGGGGTTGTGCCTGGGAGGTGAGGGGAGCGCTGGGCCTTAGTAGTGACTGGAGGGAGGGGTGCGCGCGTGGGAGGGGGCATGTGCCAGCTCTTGATGGGGTTAATGGGTTGCCCGGGCCCCAGGCAGGACCTTGGAGGGGAGACTGTGAGTGCCTGGCTCTTAGGGGTTCTTGGTTTGTGGCAGTAACGGAAGGAAGACTGGACAGGGGTGTGTCTGTGTCCAATTCTTGAGGGGTAGATGGTTAAGTACAAAGCAGACTGTGAAGAGTTACGGAAGACTCTCACAAACCTGGGTGACAGGGCAACAAAATGGCAGCTGAAATTCAGTGTTGATAAATGCAAAGTAATGCACATTGGAAAACATAATCCCAAGTATATATGCTAAATGGTGGGGTTTAAATTAACTGTTACCACTCAACAGAGAAATCATGGAGTTATCCTGGACAGTTTTCTGAAAACATATGCTTAATGTGCAGCAGCAATCAAAAAAAGCTTACAAAATGTTAGGAGCCATTAGGAAAAGGATAGATAATAAGGCAGAAAATATCATAATGCTATTATATAAATCCATGGTACACCCATCCATCACCTTGAATACTGCATGCAGTTCTTGTCACCCCATCTCAAACAAGATATATTAGAAATGGAAAAGATACAAAAAAGGCAACACAAATGATTAAGGGTATAGAACAGCTTCTGTATGAGAAGAGACCAAAAAGACTGGAACTATTCAGCTTGGAAAAGAGATGCCTAAGGGGGAGTATGATAGAAGTCTAAAAAATCGTGAATGGTGTGGAGAAAGTGAATAAGGAAATGTTATTTACTCTTTAACATAACCCAAGAACCCGGGGTCATCCAATGAAATTAATAGGCAGTGGGTTTAAAACAAGGGGAAGTACTTCACACAGTCAACTTGTGGAACTTGTTGCCAGGGGGTGAGGTGAAGTCCAGAACTATAACTGGGTTTAAAAAAGAATTAGAGACTTTCATGGAGGATAGGTCCATTAATGGCTATTAGCCAAAATGTCCAGAATACAAGTCCACACCCAGGGTGTTCCTAAACCTCTTACTGGCATGTGCTGGGACTGAATGACAGGGGTTGGCTCACTTGATTGCCCTTTTCTGTTCATTCCCCTTTGAAACAGCTGGCATTGGTTACTGTCAGAAGACTGGATACGGACCAGTATGGCAGTTATGTTCTTAACCTTTAACCCCGAGAGTAAAGGGAAACTGCTAATAATGAATACAGTAGTACAAATATTGCATTGTAAGGAAACATGCATTGTTAATAACTTTTAAGTTATTAAAACTAATATTTTAAAAGTCCAATTTTGTCCTTATTGTAATTGCTACTTGCTTTACATGTTTCTCTCAGCTTGGAAATTGAAAATCAATGAAGCCAGTTTCATGTTTTTTATGATCAGTTTCTTTTTGAGTTTCCTAAAACTGCAGTGTTCAAGTGGCAAACAATGCACCGATGGTAAAGATATCTGTTTAATATATGGGAATTTTAAACTGTCAATTCCTTTTTAGTTTTAGAAATATGAGATCATAACATGCCTCATGTTCCATTAAACTTCCATGGATTTGATATTGATTCTTGACTCGCTGGTATTTTTAAAGATCTGTAGAATGTAGTTACCTGTTTCCTTATCACCAAGTAAGCAACAAGTCAAGAAATTAACCAAAGGATGCTAGATAAAGAAACTAACATTTCTTGCAAAGTACAGTACATTGTAAGCATTCTACTTGTACTGGCATGTTAAGGGAAATATATTCTTAAGAAAGGCTGACATTTGACTGTATGTAATTTGACTATTAACTGTAATAGATTTGACTCCTTTCCCCTGGGGAAAAGTTACCCAGATGCCCCCTTTGAGCTGGAATAAGCATCTTTACAAATGGCCATACTGGGTTAGACCAAAGGTCCCTCTAGCCCAGTATCCTGTCTTCCAACAGTGGCCAATGCCAGGTGCCCCAGAGGGAATGAACAGAACAGGTAATCATCAAGTGGTCCATCCTTTGTCGCCCATTCCCAGCTTCTGGCAAAGAGAGGTTAGGGACGCCATCCCTGGCCATCCAGGCTAATAGCCATTGATGGACCTATCCTCCATGAATTTATCTGGTTCTTTTTTGAACCCTGTTATAGTCTTGGCCTTCAGAAGATCCTCTGACAAGGAGTTCCACAGGTTGACTGTGCGTTGTGTGAAAAAATACATGCTTTTGTCTGTTTTAAACCTGCTGCCTATTAATTTTGTTTGGTGACATTTAGTTCTTGTGTTATGAGAAGGAGTAAATAACACTTCCTTATTTACTTTCTCAACACCAGTCATGATTTTATAGACCTCCATCATATCCCCCATTAGTTGTCTCTTTTCCAAGCGGAACAGTCCCAGTCTTATTAATCTCTCCTCATATGACAGATGCTCCATACCCCTAATCATTTTTGTTTTGCCCTTTTCTGAACCTTTTCAAATTTCAGTATATCTTTTTTGAGATGGGGCGACCACGTCTGCACACAATATTCAAGATGTGGGCATACCAAGGATTTATATAGAGGCAATATGATATTTTCTGTCTTCTTATCCATCCCTTTCTTATGATTCCGAACATTCTGTTCCCTTTTTTGACCACCACTGCACATTGAGTAGGTGTTTTCAGAGACCTATCCACAATGACTCCAAGATCTTTCTTGAATGATAAGAGCTAATTTAGACCCTATAATTTTATATGTATAGTTAGGATTGTTGTTACTTTTTTTTGTTGGTGAGATGACATGAGGCTATTGTCAGGTGATGGAGGCTCTTTTACCATGTAATAGCGGTATCATAAGAACTACAGCATTAAACAAATCTTGGCCATTGGTTTTTTTTATCTGTTAGATGGAGTGACTTGCAGTCACTGCAGAGCTGTCAGTCCCTTCAGTGAAGGATCTCTCTTGGTTTTGGTTGTTTGATCAAGCTAATATAAAGAATGAAAAATTTGCAACAGTAGTTGTAGGATGAAGAGATAAATTGAAGTAACTATGCAGGGATTTTTAGGTAGGTAGATGTAAACTTTGTACATTTCTTTAACAGTTTGGCCTTTATCATAGTATTTCTTTAATTGGTCCTATGTATTCTGAGGCATTTAGAAATAATTTCTGGAAGAAATGTGGCTGTTGTTGTTTTAGACAGCATTGCATCTTTTGTGATGTCTTACCGGGATGAAATCAAGTCCTTTTTGTTCTGCTTCCCTTTCTGATTTCTGACATAAATCTCTGCTTGTGTTTCAATCATTTTCCCAGATTGGGATTCAGAAACTCAATTTAATCATTATAAGTTTAAATCTCTAATTGTAGGGCTAAAACACGCTGTAGAAAATTGGGATCACTAATTTATCACTTCTGCAGTTTCACTGGGAGTTGCATTGTTACTAGCCTTAGACAAGGTGGCATATCTACCACCAGATGATCTACCTCTGCTCTAAGTAGGGTGAAAAGACCCACAACCTATACTACGGTCTCCACCATTGCTACCACCAGCCAAGCTGTTTTGAGGGAGGATTGTTTTCCAATTTTTCCTAATACAGGTGCATCCTGAATATGTTGGAGTATTACACAGCGTTTCTGGGTGGCTATTTGGAAAGTTGCAGTGAGGGAAGAAAATCATGCATAGAAAACTTTCTACAAGTTTAGTCTTGAATTAGCAGCTATGTGATGAGTTGTGTACAATGCTATTTAGAATGGAACAGAATAACTCAGCCAGAAGAGGTGGGTTTTATGGTCTAAGCATAAGATTTGAAATACATGTTGGAACTGCATGTTCAGAGCCTGGTGTGGCTCACTGAGTCCTTCATCTTCATGAAACAGATACATTGTGTTATATTGTTCTGTTCTCCACCTGACCCTTTAGTGTAAGACCTTTAAAAGCAAGTTTGCTGTGCGGCAATCAAAGATCCTATGATATCCTTTGCTATTGGACAAATTCCCTCTCCACATCCACATGTTAAATTGTGCTGTTCACAGGTTGTCCACCTGGCTCTTGCCCTCTGTTCTAGCAGTGGTGGATTTTCAGTGTGGAGTTGTGGTATATTTCACTTGCTTAACTCAAAGAATGTGTTCAGCACTGTGCTTCAAAGAGCTTTCAGCCTAAAAGAGACAGAAAATGGGATATGCTGGGTATCCAGTCTTGGATATTTTTTTTAAAAAGGAATTATTAATAATTTACTCAAATGTCAATCTTCAGGAGGTGTTTGTATAAGGGGTTAAAAAAGGGGTTAAAAAACTGTTTTAACCAGTAAATGTACAGTCAAAATCAATACAGCTTTTATCATCACTTCTGGTTAAGGCCCTTGTTACAGACCCCTGGGGTACAACCTGGACCTGTGGGACTGCTGTGCCCCCTTAACTCTCCAATCTGGGCTGGGCTGTCTCTTAAAATGCTATGCTAGTGACAAGCAGCAAACCCCTCCAGGTGCTGTGATCACTCAGCCAACAACATGCGGAGACACACCAGCCAAATTGCATGAATGCTCTCTAAGCCACTCATGAACTGTAAACAAGGAGAGACCAGCAAACTTGCTCCCCCTCCCCCCATGCCGACCCAGCCTCGCTCCTCAGAAATGTACCATCTCACACTGCTCAAGACCTTCTCTTGAACAATGCAAGCTCATTAATTAGTTTGCCTTGTCATCAAAGGATAGTGGACATTGCCCAGCCTTTGTAATCTGAGCAGATCCCCCAAGCACTTAGGACAAACTCACTGTTTACAGTTAAACATCAAAATAAGTTTATTAACTACAGAAAGATAGATTTTAAGTGATTTATAAGTGATAGGCATAGAGGTCGGGGTTGGTTATATAAGAAATAAAAGATTAAAATTACAGTCTAAGTCCTAAACTTTATCAGACTAAGCAAGATTTGAATCAAGCAGTTTTTCTCACCCTACTGGATGTTGCAGGCTGCTTACAGTTCTTAGTAAACAGGCTGAATTCCCTTTTCAGCCTGGGACCAATCTCCCCAGTTCTTTTTCTTCCCAAAGTTCTTGTTGCCTTCAGAGTAGGTGGGAGAGGAGAGCAGTCAAGTGGTGATGGCATTGCCCCTTCATTTTAAACTCTCTTTGAGGGGCTGGAAAGATCCTTGCTGGTCACGGGGGCTAGGCAGTCCCTATTGTCTTCTCTCAGGGGTCTTTGGGAGGGGCCCACTGGGAGAGTAGATTGTCCTTAATGGGCCATCAACACATAGCAAGCTAGTCCTGATGTAAATCTGTGTTGGGGTTGTTAGTTGCTCCTTTGTTGCCACTAAAAGGCTAGCTGTGGATATCTCCTGGACTCTCAGCATATTGCAGTAACAAGCATGTAGCAAAACCTCATAACTTCAGAGGATAGTAATGTTAAACAGATCATGACTTCTCGAATAATACCTCACAAGGCATACTTTACACAAAACATATCATAATTAGGGCTGTCACACGTGATTAAAAAATTAATTGCTATTAATCACACTGTTAAACAATAATAGAATACCATTTATTTAAATATTTTTAGATTTTTTTACATTTTCAAATATATTAATTTCAATTACAACACAGAATACAAAGTTTACAGTGCTCACTTTATTCTTTTGATTACTAATATTTGCACTATAAAAAACAAAAGAAATAGTATATTTCAATTCACCTAATACAAGTACTGTAGTGCAATCTCTTTATAACAAAAGTTGAACTTGCAAATGTAGAATTATGTACAAAAAATAACTGCATTCAAAAATAAAACAGTGTAAAACTTTAGAACCTACAAGTTCACTCGGTCCTACTTCAGCCAATCACTCAGACAAACAAGTTTGGTTACAATTTGCAGGAGACAATGCTTCCCACATTTTGTTTACAGTGTCACCTGAAAGTGAGAACAGGCATTTGCATGGCACTGTTGTAGCCAGCAATGCAAGATATTTATGTGCCAGATGTGCTAAAGATTCATATGTCCCTTCATGCTTCAGCCACAATTCCAGAAGACGCGTGTCCATGCTGATGATGGGTTCTGCTCAATAATGATCCAAAGCAGAGCGGACCGACACATGTTCGTTTTCATCATCTGAGTCAGATGCCACCAGGAGAAGGTTGATTTTCTTTTTTGGTGGTTTGGGTTCTATAGTTTCCACATCATAGTGTTGCTCTTTTAAGACTTTTAAAAGCATGCTCCACACCTTGTCCCTCTTTGGAAGGCACTTCAGATTCTCAAACCTTGGGTCGAGTGCTGTAGCTATCCTTAGAAATCTCACACTGGTACCTTCTTTGCGTTTTGTCAAATCTGCTGTGAAAGTGTTCTTAAAACGAACATGTGCTGGGTCATCAAAGGAAACTGCTATAACATGAAATACATGGCAGAATGCGGGTAAAACAGAATGGGAGAAATACAGTTCTCCCCCAAGGAGTTCAGTCACAAATTTAATGAACACATTATTTTTTTAACAAGCATCATGAGCATGGAAGCATGTCCTCTGGAAAGGTGGCCGAAGCATAAGGGATATAAGAATGATTAGCATATCTGGCACGTAAATACTTCGCAACGCCGGCTACAAAAGTGCCATGCGAACGCCTGTTCTCATTTACAGGTGACACTGCTGCCTTCTTATTTACAATATCTCCTGTAAATGTAAACAAACTTGTTTGTCTTTGGGATTGACTGAACAAGAAGTAGGACTGAGTGGACTTGTAGGCGCTAAAGTTTTACATTGTTTTGTTTTTGAGGGCAGTTATGTAACAACAACAAAAAAAATCTACATTTCTAAGTTACATTTTCATGATAAAGAGATTGCACTACAGTACTTGTATGAGGTGAATTGAAAAATACTATTTCTTTTGTTTATCATTTTTACAGTGCAGATATTTGTAATAAAAATGATATAAAGTGAGCACTGTACACTTTGTATTCTGTGTTGTGATAGAAATCAATATTTTTGAAAATGTAGAAAAACATCCAAAAATATGTAATACATTTCAATTGGTATTCTATTGTTTAACAATGCGATTAATTCCGATTAATTTTTTAATTGCAGTTACTTTTTATTGAGTTAATCATGTGAGTTAACTGTGATTAATTGACAGCCCCAATCATAATCATATAATGGTGAATATGTGGGTACAGGCTGTCCTTTTGAGGTACAGTGTATCAGTGTTTGGGGTTCAAATAGTTTCCATCAGCTTGTATCTCCCTCTTGTGTCACGGGAATGATGTTTTTTCAACAGACTGCTACATGATTTTAGTAAGGCTTTTTACACAGTCCTACATGACGATTCTCATAAGCAAACGAGGGAAAAATGTGTTCTGGATGAAATTACTGTAAGGTGGTTGCATAACTGGATGGAAGACCGTACTCAGAGTAGTCATCAATGGTTTGCTGTCAAATTGTGGGAGGGTGTTGCCTAGTGGGGTCTTGGAGGACTATGTCCTGGGTATAGTACTATTCAATATTTTCATTAATTATTTGAATAATGGAGTGGAGAGTGTGCTTCTAAAATTTGGGGATGAGACCAAACTGGGAGGCGTTGCAAGTACTTTGAAGGACTGGATTAGAATTCAAAACAACCTTGACAAATCAGAGAAGTGGTCTGAAATCCACAAGAGGAAATTCAATCAAGACATGCCAAGTATTGTGATTAGAAAGAAAAAATGAAAGGGGAATGGGGAATAGCTGAAAATGATCTGGAGGATATAGTGTATCACAAATTGAATATGAGTCAACAATGTGATGCAGTTGTGAAAAAGGCTAATCTCATTATTGTGTATATTAACTTGAGTGTTGTAAGACATGAGAGGTAATTGTCCTGGTCGGCACTGGAGAGGACTCAGCTGGAGTACTGTGTCTAATTCTGGGTGTCACAATTCAGAAATACTGTGGACAAATTGGAGCGAGTCCAGAGGAAAGTGACAAAAATGATTAAAAGTTTTAGAAAAAGTGACCTTTTTAAGGAAAGGTTTTTTAAAAAAAAAAAGGTGGGCATGTTTAGTTTTGAGAAAAGAAGACAGAGGGGTGACCTGATAAGTCTTCAAATTTCTTAAGAGCTGTTACAAAGTGGAGTACAGTAATCCAGTTGTCTTTCACGTCTACTAAAGACAGGACAGGAAATAATTAGCTTAATCTTCAGAAAGGTAGTTTTAGATTTAGACATTAGGAAAAACTATAAAGGTAGCTATTTTGTAGAATAAGTTTCCAAGGGTTGTGGTGGAATCCCCAGTCACTGGAGATTTGTAAGAACATGTTGGACAAATGCTTGTCGGGGTGGTCTAATTTTATTTGTTCTGTCTCAGATCAGGGTGCTAATTTGATGACCTCCTGAGGTTCCTTCCAGCCTTACATTTCTGTGATTCGGTGTTTAATTCTTATACCTTGAGCTCCCATGGTGATGTGGGTGCAGTATCTTGGAGGCTATGAACAGTGCAACCCAGTCAGGATGGGTACTGCAACCTGCTTCTGGGTCATGACACAAAGACCAGAAGTAGTAGAGTCAGAATATTGCATTGTTGTTTTTGTATTATGAATGGTCTGTCTTTAAGGCACTAATTTGTCCTTTATCCCCCGCTGTATCAAAGTACTAGATTTAACATAGTAAATTCTGTGCTCTAGTCTTGTGTCCAGTTGTAGTTTATCTACTAATGTAGCAGCTTGATATAATTTTTGTGGTAGCAGTTTTTATTGGCTTAACGTCTGTTAGTATTGTTTATGCCACAGCTTCAGGTAACTAAGCATAGTTTTGTAGTATTAAAAGTCAAGTTTTTCTAAATTCTGTCCTGCAGATTGAGAAAACTGACTTGTAATGAGGAGTTACTACATCCCTGATCTTGCCCATTAAATGGTTTTTCGACGCAGTTCTGAAACATTAGACTTCCATCAATTCAGGTAAAATTCCTTTGTGCTGTTAAAAATAGAAAGTCTTTGCTATGCATGTGAATGTGTGCCCTGTGGTTACTGGAAACTGTTGTGTTGGTACAGTGCTCCAGTTAGTAGAAATGGGCCAAAAGTAATACTGTGGTTTATGCATGGAGTCTGTGATATCATAGCAGCCTCCATAGCCCGGTTACAGTTACATTTTATTAGTATCTTCTGAACAGAAAAGAACTTTTAAAATATTTACTATAGTGAGTCATGGGGAATTGATGACTTCATTCAAAGAAGATCACCATGGTAGATACTGAGTAAACTTATGGTTTAGTATGTTTGTATTTGCTGCCAATCAGAGGAAACCATTGTGTTTGATAGAGTGTGTGTAGTGGTTAAGGCAGAAGGCTTTGCATTTGGGAAATATTGGTTTTATTTTCACTTCAGCCACTAAATGGCTGTGTGACCTTGGGGCTGTGAACAAAACATAGATGATCCCTTCCTCCAATAGTGACATGGAGCTAATTAATGTTTGTAAAGCACTCCAACATCCTAGGGTGGAAACCCTAACCCTGCAGAAGTGTGAAGTATTGTTATTTGTATTAATTAAGTCTTAACATCTAGGCCAAGGGTTCTCACCAGGGCTGTCCCTACCCATACGCAAAGTACGCAGCAGTGTAGGACACCAGGAAATTTGGGGCACCAAATTTCTCAGTGCCCTGTGCAGCTGCGTGCTGCTCCAGCCCCTGCCCCACCTCTACCACATGGCCTCCGCCCCTGCTTCGCCCCAGCCCCGCCCCCACTCCACCCCTTCCGCAAAGCCCCCGCCCCACTCCACCGCTTCCTGCTCCTGCTCTGCCCCAGCCCCGCCCCTACTCCCCACCGCCGGTGAGTGCAGGCCCAGCCCTGCTGCAGTCCTCAGGGAAGTACAGCGACCTGGCCCCAGCTGCACCGCCGGTGAGAGCTGGGGGGCGGTTCCTCCCCCCGCCCCCCAGAGGCCTGGGGGGGGGAGGGGAGCTGCGTAGGGCCCCAGAATAGCTAGGGACGGCCCTGGTTCTCTCCACAATTTTTTTGGTGCCCTCAGAGCGCGGCCACCAACTCTTGCTGGTAGCTGCTCAGACAATTTTTCATAAAATACTTAATTTACTTTAGAAAAAACAAATTTGCACATGTATATGTTCAAATCATAGTAATTTATGTAGGGGTTTTTTTCAGACTCAATAATAAAAATAATGTACAGTTGTCTCTATTCTTTACTGGACCTAAACAGAATAGAAACACAAATAAGGTGCTCTGCATGTTCTTGTCTTTTCTTATTGTTTCTCTCCCTTTTTTTTGGCTGCATTTTTTTAGACTTGCTAGCAACTGTGAAAAGTGATATTTGTATGTTTGTTAATATCATTTTTTCACAGCAGCAGACTTGTTAGCTAGCTGGGAGGCAGTAAAAAGTGATATTAACAAATATACAAATACCATTTTTCGTAGCAGACTTACTCAGCCCTGGCAAGCTGGGGAACAAATTAAACCTTGGATGGGGAGCTGGTAGGGAGGCAGCAGTGGAGATGAGAGGGGTGGTGAGCCTAGGGATAGAGTCCTGTGGCCAAGGGATGGAGGCCACCGCTGAGTCGTCAAAGCCCTGAGCCCAAAGCCTCGCGGTCAGAGCCCGTGGCAAGAGCACGCAGCCTGAGCCTGCTGCCCACCACACCAGGGCTGAAGCCAGAAGTCTGAGCCCCACCGCCCTGGGAAGATGGGCAACTCACACCAGCTGTCTGCTCCTCCGGTTGTTTTCAAAGGGGGGCAAGGCCCAACCCCTTCTGGCAGCCCCAGAGGAGAGGCTGCTGCTTTGCTCCTCACTTCCCCAAATCACCACCCAAGAGGCTGTGGCTGCAAGAAAAGCCCCTGGTGGCCGAATGCAGCCACAGTGGCCACATTTGAGAAATGCTGGTGTAGGGTTATTGCTCGCCTTGTTAGAATACACAAAAGCGTTGTCTTGTTCAAGACTCCTTATAATCATCAGCTAGTGGTTTCCTTGATGAGCTATGTACCAGAAGATGACTTTGTGCTATAGCAATAACCAGGGCTAAATTGTGGCATTAAGCCATGTACTGGAGATGGCACAGAGTCGTGCTGTCCCAGGAGACATTTTTCTCTAAGGAGGTACTTCCTGGAGTGCACAGCTACTGCGCCAAGGTTCTGTGGATCTGTCTGTCAGTTGTCAACTGGCTCTACTGGCTGACCTTGTTGAGGGAGTGGACCTGCCTCCTTCATATGTCCTTTGCACAGAAAAACACTTTCATCATCTCCAGTTCTGTGGAATCTTTGCACTCTGAGCACAAGGACTCCCTTTATGTGCCATTGGGTGCTTTGCTTCCCTCCAACATTTGCACAGGGGTCAGACACAGTCTGGCCCAAACTTGTGAAAGATATGTGGCATATCTCCTCCTAAAAGGGCCAGGTATTTCTGAGGAAATATGAGGAAAATTGAGGAAAACGAGCCATCCTTACTGTTATGAATGTAGTACAAATCAGGGATTGAAAAATTCACCTACCACCTCATTTAGGTGAGCGGTTCTTGGATGTGTTTTGAGAATGATGGGTGTGTGACGGGTTCGATCACAGAGACCCCCTTGGGACTGCCACTTGATGTGCTGAGAGTACCTCTGAGCCCATTTTCCCTGCCAGCTGAGGACTTCAGTACCCTGTCTTGTTGAGCCAGACACACTAGCCTGCTGCAAACACCGGCCCAAGTCTGAACCACGTCCCCCAAAGCTGCAGACTTAACTGAAAACAGCTTAGAAAGTGCTCCTGTCTCTAGCACCCAGACACTCAGTTCCCAATGAGATCCAAACCTCAAATAAATTTGTTTTACTCTGTATAAAGCTTATACAGGATAAACTCATAAATTGTCCGCCCTCTATAACCCTGATAGAGCGATATGCACAGCTGTTTGCAGAATGAAACAAAGCTCGCAAGTCTAGGCCTAATATATTAAGAAACTGATTACAGATGAAATCTCAGCCCCAGAGATGTTCCAATAAGCTTCTTTCAAAGGCTAGACTCCTTCCTAGTCTGGGACCAGTCCTTTTCAGACCAACGTTGTAGTCTGTGGCCTGGGTCCAGCAATCGCTCACAATCCCGAAGTTACTGTCGTTTGTTCCAGTGTCTTTCAGGCATTTCTTTGGGGTGGAGAGGCCATCTCTTGAGCCAGCTGAAGACAAAATGGAGGGGTTTCCAGGGCCTTTTGTATTCTTTTTTGAGGGCAGAAACCCCTTTGTTCTCCTGTGCAAAGTCACAGCAACAAGGTGGAGTTTGTAGCCACCTGGGCAAGTCACATGTCCATGAATAATTCAGCTTTTTGCAGGCTGACGCCATTGTTTACATGTTAGTTTGAACGTTCCCAGGAAAGCACAGATGTGGATTGGCATCTCCTAAAGTCCATTGTCAGTTAAGTGTTTCTTGATTGGGCACTTACTGAGAATAGTCCTTTCTCAAGAAGCTGACCAAATGCTTCACTGAGGCTACTTAGAATCAAACACATTGAGATACAAGTACGTAGCCAATATTCATAACTTCAAATACAAAAATGATACACACATATAGACAACATAATCATAACCAGCAAATTATAACCTTTCCATAGACACCTCACTTGACCTCCTCTGTACAAGACCTGGGGCAACCATAGGACCCTGATTGCAACAATGATCTTTACGGTCACAGTTCATGTCAATAATGTCACAGGGTGGACAGGCTAAGCTGTCATTTTCTGCAGCATTTAAACTTTCACGTTTTAAAAAAATGAAGCTTCTGGATTTTATGGCGGTGTGTAAAAAAACACAAACAAACAAACCTTTTGATCATGAATTGATGCTGTCTTCCTGAGTAGTGCTTCTGATGCTTCTCAGTGTACTTGACAAGACTGAATACAATTAACAAAGCTCTGTCTTTTCAGTTCTGTGATTCACAAACCTGTGGGCAGCAGTGAAACTGAAAACTCTGACTGTTTCATTTTTGCTGTGGTTTGGGAAACCCAGAGCAGTAGCAGCAGATATTGGAATAGAGACAGATTAAAGCTTCTTCCCTTTTTCACCTATCTCCACAGCCACTTAAGCAGACAGGATTTCTCCTGAATATCACTGTGTCATTGGTACCAGTATGTTCCATCAGCACGGGTTCCACCCCAGCACTCACTACAAATTTATGTAGATGCTTTGTGAAATCTGTGTTCAAATCTGAGTGTCTCACAGTCACATACTCATGTATTTCTAATTGTCAAATCTTCTAGCACTATTGCATCTCCATGTGCTGGAGAAATCTTGTTTGTGAATGAGAAATAATTGTCCTTGTAGTGAGTCATTGACTCAGCCAGAATTAGAGTACAGCTCTGGGCTCTGACTTTTACACTGGGCTGTTTTTTAGCTCTTCAGGGAATTGCCAGGAATAAGCAAGAATGGGCTGTTGGCTGAAAACTTTGGCTTGATTTTTTACTGAGAGCAGAGAACTTTGCTTCTGAAAATTAGGCGAACAGGTTGATTAGAACTTGTCAGAGCCATTCACCAACTCCCAAGGTGCATAGTGGAGGTTTTACCACCAAATAATGGGGAGCAACAGGAGAAAAGTAATAAACAAGGGCAGGAAAATGTTACTGAACAGCTCTGGTTGCAAAGTCAGATAGAAATTGTTGCTCTCCACTTTTCTTCTTTCTTATCACTGATCTAATTCCCTGTCTCCTTGTCCAGATCCTTCCATCCTCATCCTTCACTACACATCTATTGTACTTCCTTTTACATTGCCATGTTAGTTTAAATGCTGATTTGGGATCCAGCTCAGATTTCTACATTTAAAGTGTTAAATTTGAGCTGCTTTTTAATACCTGGGAGAACCACAACCTGACTAGAGGGGGGAAAGCACAATTTCTTAAGTTTTGCATGGAAGTGCTCCTTCAAATCTGGAAGAAAATTTGAAAGGGCATTTAGTTTTAAGTAGCCAAGGAAACCCAGTGGAAAACCAACAATGAACATAATCAAGAGTAAACGGAGAACCACTTCCTCATACTATTGTATCACCATGAAATATGAAAATACTTCATAGTATATTTAGAACAGACTGCTACCTTAGTGACAATTTTGAAACAAGCTGCTAAGCTGTGATCAAGAATCTTACTGTGATATGGTGGAATATAATATGAGATTCTTTTCTAATGGCATAGTGTACTGTATTGAGAAGCTATTTATCCTTGCTTGTTCTGTCTTGAAAATCAAAACTCATTTTCTACATGATATTGTTTGATCCTTATAGGGGAAAGAATGGTTCAGCAAGTTGCAGAAAACATAAATTTTCCTCAGGAGGAAGAGAAGATACTGAATCTCTGGAACACACTTGATTGTTTTCAGGAATGCCTGAAACAGTCAAAAAACAGACCAAGGTAAAAAGCAGCATAAAAGATACAACTGGTATGCATGAAAATAAAGTGCTTATTTACCTGTAGCTCTTCTCCCTTCTGCTTGTCCACTCATACTACAGCTGCTGCCTCCTTTAGAACTCTATCTAAGCCAGCACCACTTTCCATGTTATTACCTTTTCTTTTTTTCCTCCTGAAGAAGGGGTGTGTATGTGTGTACACAGACACACACACACAGACACACACACACTTCACATCAGTTTTAGCTCCAGTGCTGGTATTGTAGAACCTCAGAGATATGAACTGACCAGTCAACCACATACCTCATTTGGAACCGGAAGTACACAATCAGGCAGCAGCAGAGAAAAAAAAATACAGTACTGTTAATTTGTTTTTAGTAATTTACATTTCAGAGAAAGCAGCATTTTTCTTCTGTATAGAAAAGTTTCAAAACTGTATTAAGTCAATGTTCAGTTGTAAACTTTTGAAAGAGCAACCATAATGTTTTGTTCAGTTACAAACATTTCAGAGTTGCAAACAACCTCCATTCCCAAGGTGTTCATAACTATGAGGTTCTACTATATAACTTGCGGAGCCATATAAGTAGGAGCAGCACAAGCACAGAAGAATGGTATTCCTGTTTTGTGAGGGCTGATTTTGAACTAATACTTACTTTGCCTATCGTTTCACAGATTTACTTTTTATGATGGCCCTCCATTTGCAACTGGGCTTCCCCACTATGGCCACATTCTTGCAGGAACCATTAAAGATGTAGTAACCAGATTTGCTCACCAGAGTGGCTTTTATGTAGACAGAAGATTTGGATGGGATTGTCATGGTTTACCCGTGGTACGTGCAATAAGTGATCCTGCAGATATTTTTGATACCTTGATCTTTGCATATGGTTACCTGTGCATCTGAATAATTTGTTACTTCCTCTTCCCTGCCCTCCTCTGTTACTCACCCCCCCTCCCCCGAATTCCTCTAAAACAGCGGTCCCCAAACTTTTGAGGGTCTTGCAGCCCTTCCCCACCTCCGCCTCTCTGGAGCTGGGCCTGGGAGCTGGGCCATGGCTGGGGCGTGGGGAAATGTGGATAGGGATAAGGGGGTTGCAGCTGGGGGAGGGCCTGGGGCTGGGAGCTAGGCCACAGCCAGGAGCAGGGGTGGGAGCAGAGCTGCAGCTGGGTTGCGGTGGGGGGCCAGCAACCAAGCCTGCAGCCAGGTGCGGCTCCACTCCCAGCCTTTTCCGCAGCCTCATCCCAGGGCCAGGAGCAGAGCCATGGCTGAGGCTGGACATGGGGGCAGGTGCACGCGGCGCTGGGAGCCAGGGATGTGGCTGGGGCTGGGACCGGAGCAGAGGTGGGGGTGGTGAGGGGTTGGATGGCACTCCCTCCCTGCCCCCGTAGGGGCTGGCCTGGGCCCTACCGTCCTCCCCACATGGTCCTCCATGCCACCTTGGACGGGTTGAATCACAGAAACCCCCTTGGGGCTGCCAACTGATGTGCCAAGACTACTACTGCCCCTGCTTTCGGACTCCGGAACCCTGCCTGTGCCAGACATGCTTGCCAGCCACAAACACAGACCCAGGTCTGAACCATGTCCCACAAACTGCAAGCTTAACTGAAAGCAGCTTAAGAGACGTTCCTGTCTTTAAACACTCAGATGCCCAACTCCCAATGGGGTCCAAACCCCAAATAAATCCATTTTACCCCATATAAGCTTTAAGCTTATGTATAAACTTCTATGGATAAACTCATAAATTGTTCACCCTCTATAACACTGAGAGAGAGATATGCACAGCTGTATTAATACCAGGGGCTGGGGGGGGGGGGGAACAGCTGTGCATCTTTCTCTCTCAGTGTTATAGAGGGCGAACAATTTATGAGTTTACCCTGTATAAGCTTTATACAGGGTAAAATGGATTTATTTGGGGTTTGGACCCCATTGGGAACTGAGTGTCTGGGAGCTAGAGACAGGAGCACTTTCTAAGCTGTTTTCAGTTAAGTCTGCAGCTTTGGGGGACATGGTTCAGACCTGGGTCGATGTTTGCAGCAGGCTAATGTGTCTGGCTCAACAAGACAGGGTACTGAAGTCCACAGCTGGCAGCGAAAGCAGGGGCAGAAGTAGTCTTGGCACATCAGTTGGCAGCCCCAAGGGGGTTTCTGTGATCCAACCTGTCACACCACCCCTTTGGGTTCTATCATCTCCTTTGTACATGGAGTACCTTTACATGGTATGTATTTTTTGTTTGGCCCCTGCATCCCAAATTTGATCCTGGGAAACTGAATGAGTAATGCCTGGTAATAACTTTAGTGGACTAGCATGTCATTTAGAAATTTGGAATGTTCCAAAGCAAATGATTCAATAAACTTTAAATTTTGCTGTGCAAAGTACAAGTAGCTATGCAAGCCTATTGTTAGTAGTTACCATGCAAAGGATGACTGTTTATTGATTTACTTTGTTTATGACAGCCCTTATTTCTGAAGGATAGACTCATCCATTACTGGTGTTATTGTGTATGTGAGTGCAGGTAATGGTTGTGGGAGGAGAAAACCCTGTACATGCAAAGTAGGAGCTCAAATGTACGTGCTTTTTTGCATGACAAACTTGCACATTCAGATTTGAATCTGGGCCTTTGGATGTATTTGTATAGCCATAGGGCCGGGACAAAAATTTAATGAACTGGAAAATCCTGAAGGTTTCGCACTGCAATATATATTGACTTTTTCCCCCCTCCCCTCCTCCTCTCCAGGAGTATGAAATTGACAAAACACTAGGAATCAAAGGGCCAGAGGATGTGGCTAAAATGGGTATTGCAGAATATAACAATCAGTGCAGGGGGATTGTGATGAGATACTCTACAGAATGGAGGGTAAGTAGAATGTCAGTATTAACTCTGCCTATGTGTCTAAAATTGTGTGCAATTCTTATGGAATTCAGTAGGACATGGTGGAACTACTTTTGCTGCACCTGAGGAAAAATAGAGCAGAGCTAACAGTGTTGACTGATGACCGCAGCAGTCCCAACACTGCCTTCTGTATGTCACAGTACTGAGATAAAGTACTTAAGCTGCCAGAGTCCCTACTCCCCAGGCGGTGGGTCCTGGCATCTGCATTTCAGAACAAGTCAAAGAATTGAGACAAGGGGTTGTGAAATTGCATGGCATTGTCTTGATGACGCACTGTTAAATCGCAATGTCCGGATGTCACTGTGTGGTGACATCAAAGGGAATTCAGAGAGAGCAAAATCTCAAATTGAGATCCACTGTTTCAATGTGAATAAAAGTTAAATCTGAAAAGGACTAAGATTTTAACTTCAATAAAACATTGACCAAGAACATTGGGCGTACATCACAAATTTTGGTCAGTTTGTACCCACAAAACTTGTCAGCATTTTTTGTGCATGTAGCTTGCTTGTGATGGTGAATCTTTGTAGATGTGCATTTACTTGATTCCAGGAATAAATGTAGTTTGACTCTTACTGTACCAACATATATCAATGTCAGGAAAAGTCTATCCTGTTTTTGGTCATGTTGCAAAGATGGCACATCGCATAGTTACCCACCCAACGAAAGGGTATCGCTTATCAAAGTGAAGCATAATGTTCATATAACTTACTCATTAATTGACTTATGTGCTCTGTGTGAGTAGATGTGAAGCAAAGACTTGTCAGAGTCCTTGTGGCTCTGGCCTCTCTATACTAGGAAGCCACATTGCTAGAGAAGGCAGCTGGTCCTGAAATAATTTTGTACAGTGTTTACACAATGGCTTTTCCAGCTCTGATTTAGATAAATGTTCAGAGCTCTCAGACTAAGTAACCCTGTAGAAATGGAGAGAACTGTGAAGCTCTGTTCTTCTCCCCATTTTGACTATCGCCATAGCAAATACGTGGTTATGATGAAAAACATAACTAGTGCAGCCAAAGCCAAGTTTCTGGTGAACCATTTGGTTGTATGCTGAGCAAAGATCTGCCTCACCAGCTACAATACACTCTCAATCTCTAAGTTTAGTTGCAGTGAGTAGATGCTTCTGTATTGCATGGCTTTGGATTTAAGGAAAGGCCTGTATCCATGACCTTTTCTTGGCATACTCCATGCTAGATAAAATGCTCTACCCTGAACCATTGTCAGGCTTGACTGTTTTGTGGGCTTGGTTCACTGATAGGGGTAGAACATGCTGCTTTTTCAACAAGCTATTACAAAGAGATAAATGTGGGAGATGTACCATGATCTTTGTTTTAAGCTGCCTTTCAAGCTGTATGTTCATATTTTAACAGATTAGCGTTACCAGACTAGGACGATGGATTGACTTTGACAAGGACTATAAAACTCTATATCCTGAGTTCATGGAGACTGTCTGGTAAGTAGTTTTAGCATGCTGTTGATGCCATTAGAAATTATCTCTTTAAAATGCTCTGGTTATTATAATTGTACAGTGAGATATGATTTTTCCCTCTCTCCTCCCCAACCCCCCCAAGGAACATGTTTCCTACATTTCTCAAGAGGTTTTCTTTTACACTACTGAATCAGAAGTATGGAAAATGGGTCAGTTTAAGCATCTCACCTATTATTTCTCTTGGAGCTTATTTCCAGGTACAATGTGAAAATGTGTTAGGCAAGAGATTTAATGATCTGCCTGCTCTTTGTTGACTTGAATAGAGTTTTCAAAAGAAAAATATAAAGTGGACATTAAGAGAAGAAGTGGTCATTGCTAGTCTGGCCCTGAAGTCTCATACCTGATCTACTCCATTCAAACTTAACAAAACAGGAGTACTTGTGGCATCTTAGAGACTAACAAATTTATTAGAGCATAAGTACTCCTGGTTTTTTTGCGGATGCAGACTAACACGGCTGCTACTCTGAAACCATTCAAACTTTGTAGGTCTGCAGAATGGCCTTGAAGATTTTCTGTTGTCTCTTTAACAAGCAAGGGTATCTAGCCCAGAAAAAAATTCTCTTGATGTTTCCAAGAGGACAAACAATTCAAACTCTAGATAGCTGTAGCCGAAACCCTTTTGTTAGGTTGAATTCAGATGCTGGGAATCTAGTGCTTTTTCAGTTTTTTCTTTGTGGCTCTGGCGTTTGGCAGCTTCTTTTGACTTCCCTGGAAAATCACTAGGATGGCTCATCAGCCCTCTGGTGGAATGCCAAGGGTAGTTACTAGATTTCCAAAGGAGAGAAAAAAGATATTACTTCACCTGCTTTGTGTCTCTAAGGAGAGAGATCCTGCATGGCTGACGATTCCCAAATTCAGCTAACACTGTGGACAACATCATAATGGCCTTCAGGTGTTAAACTCACAAGTGGAATTATATAGCTAAATTTAGTTCAGTGTTAAATTTATGTCTGAGGCTCATTATGAATGATGATGTAGTTTTTTAGTTGATGTGAACTCCCCCTATCCTTCAGGTCTTAAATTTCTCATGGGTTGTTTTTATAGAATTTTTCTGTTCTCTCGTAATGTTTTCTCTTGCATGTAAAAGTAAACATATTTAGTGTCAAATTAAATGGGTAAAATGAATTGCAGATTACTAATTTCTGCTTTGACTTTAAGAATGAACCACAGCTAATCCTCTTGAGGTGCTCTGACCTGACCGTGGGAGGAAAATATGACTCCTATGCTCGACAGGACGAGATGCCAGTATATTAATAATGGTAATGCACTGTCTCACTGTCCATAGTCCTTCAGTTAAGTACACGAAGGATTTCTTAATTTTTCTACCTATTTCAGTGACACTTCTCTTCCAGCTGTTCCCAAGACACAAGATGCTGGAGACTGATCAAACAGCATTTCTAACAGTTACCCATGGTGTGATTAATTGATTGGTGATCTCTTGATTCGAGGATGATCTCTACCATGGATTTACATATGGGTCCTGAGATGACTCAGGAGTCTGATCCTGGAACCACAGATCTGCCCGCAGTAGGTACAGACATTTTGTGGCTGGCCAGTGGCCTGTTGAGAGAAAGTTATTTCTTTTTCCTTCCTCCTCTCTCTCTTTTCAGCTTTGAGAGCAAGGCGCTTCTCCTCGAAGCGGGCCACTGGAGGATATTGAGCCATTGGGATAGGATGGTGGCTTGCACTTCCCAGCTTGTGATGTCCAAATCAGTTTTCTTAAAATATGCTTTCAGCGTGTCTTTGTAGCGTTTCCTCTGACCACCACGGGATCTCTGACCATGGGTGAGCTGAGAGTAAAGGACTTGTTTTGGGAGGTGAGAGTCTGGCATCTGCACACAATGTCCAGCCCAGCGAAGTTGGTGCATGAGGATCATTGCTTCAATGCTGGTGACATTGGCTTCAGCGAGAATGCTGGTGTTAGTGCGGTGATCTTGCCACTTGACGTGAAGGATCTTCTGGAGGCATTGTTGGTGATACCTTTCCAAACTCTTGAGTGAGAGTCCTCGCCTTTAGTAAGCTTGTGCAAGAAAATCCAGTATGGACTGAAGGTCATTCTCAGTGTGTGTGAGGATGACACAATCATCAGCATACTGAAAGTCAGTAATGGACACCCTGAAGACTTTGAGCGGCGACGTCGAAGATTAAAGAGTCGCCCATCCATTCTATATTGAATGTCAACTGCATTGGGGAGATGATCTTTAACGAGGACCAAAATGACTGCTAAATAGATGGAAAACAGTGTTGGGGCAACAATGCATCCTCGCTTAACCCCAGTTTTGATGATGAAAGGTTCCATCTCAAGGGCATTACAGAGAACTGTGGCAGTCATCTGATCATGGAGAAGCCTTAGGACCTTGATAAATTTTGGAGGACAGCCAAATCTGGCCAGCACCTTCTACAGGGCTTCACCAAGATTTTTCCTGGATTTGGTGGGCAATGAAGATGATGTCAGTTGTCCCGCGGGACGATCTAAAACTGCACTGAGATTCTGGCAATGTTTCCTTAGCAAGGGGAAGTAATCGGTTTAAGAGGATACAGGCAAGAATTTTCCCTGCTGTAGATGGAAAGGCAATGCCTTGATAGTTTCCACACTCCGACTTATCTCCTTTCTTAAAGATTTTAACAATGTTAGCGTTTCTGAAGTCTTTTGGAATCTTCTCATTATACCAGATATGAAGAAAAAGTTTGTGGAGCTTCCCTATTAGTTCTTCACCTCCAAACTTGGAGTCTTTAGCTGTTATGCCATCTGGCCTTGCTGCCTTGTACTTAGTTTGCATAATGACTCGTGTTACTTCTTCAGGGGAGGGAGGGTCTGTAGGAGATTTTCTTTCATGTTGTTGAGGTATAGATTTGATAGTGGCATCAGAGACAGTTGACTCGTGGTTCAGGAGTAGCTCAAAATGCTCCTTCCATCTGGCTTTGATGGCTTCGTTGTCATTAAAATACATTGACCCGTCTTGGGCTTGGAGTGGTGTGGGTCCATGGGAGCATGGGCCGTAAATGGCCCTTATTGCCTGAAAAATACTCCTCATGTCATGTTTATGAGCATAAAGCTCAATCTCCTTGGCATTTTCTTGCCACCATTTATTTTTGATGTCACAGATTTTCCTTTGGGCTTCAGCCTTGAATTGCTTGTATGACTCTCTTCTGCTGGTGTGATATGTCATTTTGCCGCATGTAATGAGCTTTTCTTTTCTGGTCAAGCAGGCACTGAATCTCAGCATTGTTCTCATCAAACCACTCTTGGGGATGGCGGGTGACATAACCAATGGACTCAGCACATGCTGAGAGAACGGCAGTCTTTAATCCCTTCTAGAGATTTTTATTATTATCATCAGCTGTAGTCATAGCGGCAAACTTCTCTTGGAGACACTGCTGAAGTTTCTCTGGAGTCACTATATCTTCAAGAGACTTGACATTGAATTTCTTTTCTACTGTTTTTGCCTGCTTGTGATGCCTTGAGGCGATCTGGAAATTCATGATTGATCTAACAAGGCAATGGTCTGTCGAACAGTCATCAGTTCCATGCATGGCCCTCGTGATGCAGACATCCTTCTGATCTCTCGCTCTAACAATAGCTCCAGAAGGTGCCAGTGCCTAGAGCGAGGGTGTCTCCAGGTGGTCTTATGCTTCACACTTTGTCTAAAGAGGGTGTTCATGATGACCAGGCCATGTTCTACGCATTTGCTCAGGAGGAGGATGCCATTGGAGTTAGCCTTTCCTACTCCCTCTTTCCCGATAGTGCCATTCCAGAGATCTGACTCCCATGGTGTACATGGTAGTAGTGGAAGTCTAGAAACCACCTGTAAGCATTAAAACAAACTTAGGTCCCAGTGGTAACTAGTGAATGAGCATCCAAATGCTCTGCACGTTTGTTATAGGGTAGGGCTGTGGTTCTCAACCACGCGTCTTCCGGGGGGTACATCAACTCATCTAGATATTTGTCTAGTTTTACAATAGGCTACATAAAAAGCACTAGTGAAGCCAGTACAAACTAAAATTTCATGCAGTAACTTGTTTATACTGCTCTATATGTATACATTGAAATGTAAGTATAATATTTATATTCCAGTTGATTTATTTTATAATTATATGGAAAATTGAGGAAGTAAGCAATTTTTCAGTAATAGGGTCCTGTGACACTTCTGTATTTTTATGTATTTTATTTTTACTTTTTTGTAAGCAAGTAGTTTTTGAGTGAGGTGAAACTTAGGGGTATGCAAGACAAATCAAACAACTGAAACGCATACAATGGTCTGGAAAGGTTGAGAGCGACTGGGATAGGTCATACTTGCTGAAGCAGAGTGTAAGCCAAGCATACTTTTTGCTGGAATTGTCTTGTCTTGTAGTAGGGGCTTGAATGCTGTGTTATATCTGTGGTAGGGAAGTATCTACTGACTTTGTCCTGCAATGGCTGAATTTATTAAATATTACAAGTGACATAAACCTTTAGTGCCTTGTACAATTTAGAGCATGCTCTCTCTGTCCTTGCCTAGGAATAAATATTAAATCTGTGGTTAAAGAACCAATTTATTTAAAATCTGGCTCAATTCTTCCTACTGACCCAACTGAGATAAGGCAGTTAGGCTTTCTTTCTGTGACTGAATAGTACTAAATTAGGAATTAAAGTGAAACAGACTATAATTGTTATCTCCTGTTACAATACATACGTTTCAAAGAGAGAGTCTAGTAAAATTCCTTCTGCTGCTAGCAGATGTAGAATGGAAAGTTAGGGGAGAGACTCTAAAAGAACTGGAGAGCAAGGGGAACTGGTGCCAAACACGATCAGTGGCAAATACAAACCCTGTATATTTCAGGTGTGCCAGCTGTATGTGAATTTCTCTTTCCTTCGATGAATTCCCTACAGGGGTGGATGAATGGTTTCTCTACACCATTAACAGGGGGCTCTGTTTCTTGGTCACTTTTCTAAGAATTGTCTTGATTCAAGAGAAGGGCAGAAAAGCAGTTCATGAAGAGATGGAAGTTTAGTGTGAAATCTGTTTGATTTTAAGCACATTTCCTCTGAGCTACATTAAATAGAAGCATAGATCCTGTTTTCTGCAAAATTAGTCTTTAGGGATGCAAGCCTTCTTTTAAAAAAAACCAAAAAACTAACTTCCCCCAAAAACAAAAAAAACCAAGCATTCCCCCCCCCCCCCCCAAAAGAACCCAAAACATTTAAGATTGAATATCCTTTAGAAGGAAATTGGGGTGAGTCCCCAAATTGATTTTCATTTGCAAACCAGGCAGGATTTTGTGTCCAAATCTGCATGAGTGGAAGGCTAGTGTGTCAACCATTGCACCAGCTAATGTCCCTGTACATACAATCTTTATATAAAGGCCCTTAATGAAAACGTCTGTTCTGTGCTTGACAAAGTTTTGTGTTTGTATTGGCATTTCATGCTCAGTGGTGGTGGCGGCGGCAGCGGCAGATGATTATTTCTTAAAGGTGAAACAGGCATTTCCAGTTGGGTGACTTTTACCCTTGAACAGAACTTCATCTTTTTTAATATTAAAAACTGAAACACTTTGGCAGAATCTTTAAAGGAGTCCTAGGTGTTACTGTTCAGTAGTATTACTTAAATACTAGTTTTGTGCTCTAAAAAAGAGTTCTATGAGGGTTTCTGATGAGAAGGTACAGTCAGACCTCCAAGTCTTAAATACTTTTATTCATACTTGTGTGGAATTTTTAGGTTTGTTTCTCTCAGTGCAGGGTTGATTCAGGAGGTAACTGTATTTATAACCCAAAATAGTGTAGAGAGCACACCATCTCGAGTTATTGAAACAAGTGCTGGCATACAGCATACTTTATCTTCTGACCCAAACAGAGCTGCATTGAGTCAAAGTGAGTCAAAGTATCCCCATGCATTTTACTGACCTGAGACTGGCCTGCAGGAAGTGTCTCAGAAAGACATATACGTGTCAATGAAAGACCGTAAGGATTTTTAACACAACTATTGGTGTACCTTTCCAGATAGTCCTGTGGTCAGTTGAGTCCTGGATCTTAAACAGAAATTTCCCTGGTCAATGGGTAAAGGTCTGAAATAAAGTTGAGTTAAGGAAATAGTACTCCGCTCATAGCTGAAATATTTAATGTCATGCTGAGAAGCGTTAACAGAAAAAATAACTTAATTTTTTCACTTTTTAGAACAATCAAATATCTGAATGCTTGCTAGGAAGACATAATGTGCCATTTTCTATTCTCCACTGGCTTATAAGACTGGAGGCAGTATGAAAATTAGAAATAGAGAAATATCCCGATATACTTTTTTGACACCACCCTATTTATCAGTAAGGATTTCAAGTGTGTTTGTGGCTCTTATATTACAGTCTTTTTTGGATTCCAACATGTCCTGATCTCTTCTTAAATACCAGAAGGAGGATATATTTTGGGGCCTGTTGACCTTGAATGTTTCTCAGTGTTTATGTGGATCGGCGCTTGTTTCAAATAGTTTAATAGCACCATCTAGTGTCTAATTCTGAAAGCTTCAGTCCTGAATATGGCTGAATTTAAAAACATAGTGTATGGGCTTGTCTACATGAGCACTTAGTTTGTGGTAAGCTGGGCTGTAAATCTAGCTTGCTCCACACTAAATGTCGGTGTGGACCCTGATGCTGCACTCTAAAAGACTTCAAAAAAAAAAAAAAAGTCCTAGTCATCCTAAGTTGTTTTTTCTATGGCTAATGACAGTACTGGACTCCTTGTCTAAGCCTTATTTTTTAACTCTGTTTAATAGGTAAGTTCTCATTGCCTTAAACAACTACAAAAAATACCCCGCATGGCTACAATGTTGGCTTGTGATCATTTTGAGAGTCTTGTTTCCTGAACTACCTTGAATAGTGGAAGGGATTGCTTTCCCTTTCATGGAAGCAAAGGATTCTGGATGGTTTCAGATCTCTGACTTCTGATCAAGAATAGGCAAGATGCTAAACCAGCAACCAGACAGATCCCCAAAGCAATGGGCTTGAGAATAACTCCACAAGGACCTTGTAGATATTAGACTCCCTGTCAGAGTGGTCCACTGAGCTACTTCCCTGTCATGTGGGTTGAAAGTGTGTATGCTGGACAACTTCTTTGCATCTGGGAGGTATGTTGAAGAATGTACTGCATGGTAGGTCGGCTAGCTGGTTGTATGAGAATTGGGGAAATCTTTTCTTTCAGGATAACAGGCTTCAGGCTCCTCTGAAGCAAAGATTTGTGACAGTTTTCTTGGTACCCAGATTAAGGTTAAATTTGATCCCAACTGCCGAAAACTATGATGAGGGTTGTGCTTTGTGATGTGTTGTGTGGGTGGATTGTTATTTTGTGTGGTGGGGTTTTTTTGGTTTGTTTTTTATTTGTGAATATAGTGCTTATCAGAGTATGGGGCTCAGGGCCAGATCCGAAGAGATGCTCAGCACCTGCAAATTGCACCGTTTGGTAGGAGTTCAATGTGCCTTTGAGAATTAGGTCGTCAGTTTGCAGATGCTTAAGATGGCAATTAGAAATGTGCGTTCACCTGTCTAATATTGTTTATAGAGTGAAATTCTTGGAATAGTAAGAGTGGTGAATAATTCTAACCATGAGACAGTAGATATGTTCAAACTCATTAGGGTTAAGGACACTAGACGCCATGGGGAACTTGTTTAAATACTTGCTTGTGGTTGAGTTTGGAAAGGCATGTTATGTTTCTGTTGATGAATCCCTTTTTAGGATTAAGTATGTTCTTCCTGTGTAGCCCCCATTAACATAGGTTGGGAGAAATTGAGAGACAAATTTGCTCAGGCCTTACATTTAATTTATAAATACCTATTGAACTACTGCTAAACAGACTGAGTGCAACTAAATTTGAGCACCTCAAGTTTGAGGGGAAAAGTTAGCAGAAAGGAGTATATCAGGGGAATACATTTTTCTGTTAAAAAAAAAATATTTTTTTTTTTAGTATCCTATTTCCTTTGCACACAGAAGTAACCTGTGGTAAGAGAAGTTTCTGCACGCTTCCCTGTAGTATTGCTGACCTTCCAGAAAGGGCTGCTGTTTCTCTATGCCAGGATCACAAGCCTAATGCCTCTTTCAGACTAGTCATCAAATATATTTTGCTTACTTTAGGCACATAAAGATGAATTAAAGGACTGTCCACTTGCAAGTAGTAACTGGCTTTTATTTTTTTTAGATCTAAGCAAAACTGCTGATGCTTAGTGTGCTGCTTTGGGGTAGGGAATGCTGCTAGCAGCAAAAGTTATGTCCTGTCTACTTTGTCATCTCCTAGTAACTGATACTTTATTGATAGAAGGACAGTTATGTATAGCTCAGAGATGACAAATATATTTTGTCATGGTGGTAACACAAGCAGTTGCATCAAACAACAATCTGTTTTTATGACCCAATAGTGCAGTCTGCTCTGAATACAAATGACTATATCCTTTGACAATTGGAAATTTAAAAACAAACAAATTTTTAGTGTGAGATGTAGTAACCTCTCTTCAGAGATCTCTGAATGGTAATGCATTCTGAAAGCTAAATACTGTCTACCTGGCAGTGGAAAAAATTGAAGCTCCTAAATTGCAGGTGAATAAAATTACCACAAGAGGAGGATGTTCATTTGTATTTGAATTTTATAGCTCCATCTACTGGTCCCCCTTCTCTGATTTTTGTTAAGGTTACACGTACTCTAAGCAGTCATTAAATGTTCATAGATGTGGCACTGAACTGTTTTTCTCTGTGGGTTTGGTACGCTATGTCCCTTTACGAAAAAAAAAAGTAAATTGGAGCTCTTTTGTGTATCTAAAAATATATATAAAATATTTTAATCAACACTTTTCAGAAGGCAAATGCAAGAATATTGAAGAATAAATCCAAAATCAGTGACTTGTCACAACTAAGTCATTTAATATAGCCTAAGTTGATAAAACATTAAATGAAAATTTATACTTTTGCTCAATTGCAACAGAGCTTCCCTAGTTAGGATACTGAAATACCTGTGTTTGAAAGTTCATTTCAATAAAATTTATCTCTACACTTTGGATATATTATTGCTTGAATGGTTGATAGCTTTAAATTAATCCTAGCAATGATGCTCTTTTCATAAACTTAGCAGGTATATCTCCTCTCCTCTCTCAGGAGTAATGATCAAAAAGTAATGCATAGAAAAAACTATAAAGGTAGCCACTGTCAAAGTGGTCAACTATTTGGCTTCCTCACATTCAGAGCACCTTTATTCCAGACCAGAATTATATGTACTTGGGTAGGGGAAAGAATGTGTCCCAGAATGTGCACTTGAATAGTTCTTTGAATTTGGGTGAGGGTGGGGGGAATATATACCTAGGGATCAGATTCTGTGTGGGTAAATAGTACTACTCTTCAGCTCCTTCTAGAAAATGAGCCCTACCAGTTTGAGAAGGCACTCTCAATGGATTGTGCAGAAGTTCATGATAAGATCCTGCAAGGTTTGCTGGACTCCTTGGTTTTGGCTCCCTTTGGTTGTGGCTGGATGCCTCTCTGGGTTTCTGAGACTTGAGTCCTCTTTGGTGGTGCTTGGATGCTGCACTTTGCTCCCTGGAGTGTATTAAAGTGCTCACTAAACTGCTTGGTCTCCTACTGTTGGGTCATGGATGCCACTCTCAGTAGATTGTGCAGATCTTCATAATATGGTCTATAGTTTCTCCTGTCTGCAATGTAATAGTTGACATTTCTGATTATTAGGTTATCATTAGGCTTCAGTGTCAATAGGCCAGTTCATGTCTCTCAGTGCTGGTGATTCAGGCTGCAGACTGATATCACTGTAGCTGTTGGAATTGTTTTTCCCATGTTGAATGGTTATCTTAAACATAAGACCAAGAGATCTTTGTTTAAATGAATGCATAGATTCTGAAGCACAAAATAAGGGTGTACAGAAAAAAGGACCAATTGCCAAAACAGCATGACCCAGCGCAATTTGGTCTCATAAACATACTATTTAACGAGACTGCTCTGTGTTTGCTTGCATGTTTGCAAGATGTTCATCTGGAAGGAAACACTGAAAATGTTAACAGTGCTTTGAAAACATAGCTTGGGTGATTCAAGAGTTTTTAAAGTCAGTAGCAATTGCTGAATAGTCTGATCATCCAACTACAAAATAACTAGACTCCCCAGGACCACAGGGCCAGATTCCGGTGTGATAATTTTGAGCCCTTGGAGAACTGTGTCACTGAACATGCAAGCCTCTTGAATGAGACTTTACAAATAAAGGTGTACAATGTAGACGGTGAAGATCTTTGCCTACTTTTTGAAGAGACATCATTCACCTGGGTTGCAAAAAATCCACTATTTTCTCCCCTCCCAATGATGCACAGTGCCATACATATAGCTGGTGAAGCAAGGGTCTTTTGGGATGGAAAGTGTTATACAACGGTTCATTAATGTAAATCATGGAATCACAAAATTTCTTGTTCTCTAAACAAACATAGTTGCCTAGATGTGGCCTCTTGAGGAAAGCATCTCGTGTTAATCACTGAAATTTAAGTTTTATGGTCCCCAAGCAGGAAGTTGGGGAAAGATTGAACTGTTACAGTGATTTATATCCCATCTGAACATTGCCATGTGTTGTGTGATTTGTGCAAGGAAGGCAGAGCTGGCAGGATGACCTAAAGCTGAATCTAACTGAAAGAATATTCACAACAAAAATGTCATAGTGGCATTAAGTATTTATATTGTTTCAACATACAACTTGCATATGGTATGTGCAGATGCTTTAAGTTCTGGTGTTTCAAGTAGTAAATATTGTCTATAGTTTGAAAATTATATGAACTTTTCAGAATACCTTCTCTACTGGATCATAATCCTACACTACAGCTGCTTTTAGTTTGAATCTTAAGCTATTATATGTTCCTTATTTACTTTTAGGTGGGTTTTCAAACAGCTGTATGACAAAGGACTGGTTTACAGAGGCGTTAAGGTTATGCCTTTCTCGACAGCATGTAATACTCCCCTTTCGAATTTTGAGTCTCACCAGAACTACAAGGTATGTCAGTGTCTATATGTGTGTATAATAATCTGACCCCTGAAACTGCTCTGTCATATTGGAGTGTCTGTCTGTTTTGGATTGGAAAGTTTAAATACTTCATTTGCGTGGAATGTAGGTTTATCGACGTACTCCAAACTGATAGAATAGTGCTAGTAAAGAGCTGGCCTAGTCACGTATATGTCCTGCTGTGATTTTTCTGACAGTTCCTTTGGTCATTATTTGTTTCCCCTTTCACCATTCTCACAGTCTTTGATCCGGGAAATTGCTCCACTTCTACCTCACACATTTCTGAGTACCTCACTGTGTTGGGTTTCTACAGTGAATATTTTACACTGCACCTTTCCTGCTCACCCCAGCAGAGGATGCCCTGCATATTGATTCTTATCTTCTGGGGCGACCTAGCTGGCAGTTCAGCAGACTCACCTGTAACTTACCAAAGTTAGCAGATGAGTTGTGGGAGGAGAATTGAATTCTGTGATCTTATATCCAGTGTTGCAGCTTAAATACCACTTGTTGCTCCTCTGCCTTCTCTTGTGCCATTAGTAAAGCTATTCCTTAGCACTCGTTTCAAGAAACGAAGGAAGGAAATGGAATCATGAACTTCTGCAATGAAGCATGATATTATTAGTATAGTATAAAAACTGATTTTAGTGTGTAACAGAAACCATAAGTGTGCTTAGAGGAAGCCCCCGTGTAGCGAACTTTCACAATTGAAAAATAAATAAATAAAATCCCAGTCATTTTGTGTCCAAGTAAAGAAAAGTATATTGTTAAGGGAACTGAGATAACTCAAATCGAGAAATACTAAGCAATTATTTTATTTGTACATATAACAAGATTCAGCTTTCAAAATGCCAGGATGTTGTTGAGTTGCTTGGCATGCTTAGTACTTCGTGAAACATTCGAACAAGCTGGTTAGAAACATCCCGGTCTTTGTATAACAATTGGTAGGGACTAAATTTTATTTATAGCATGGTCTTCCTTAGGTGTTGCTCATAATCCAAGCATTACATAACTGTTTGAGTCTGACTGTTGCCTGCCCCACCTGCTTATAGAAAGAATTCCTTCTGGAGCAGCCCTTAGCTTTGACGTAAATAGCTGCCCATTCCATTGTGGAATTACCTATTCTGAGCTGTGTTGCTGGAGAGGAGTCAGGGATGCTTTCAGTGCACAAATGGCAATGTGACATAATCTGTTTGAGTGTTCCTGGTTTATGCATATGATGTTAATTTGTTAGATGTTGTAAAAATGCCCAAAGAAAGCTTTTTAATGCAGTTTGGAACTTTTCACTTTGGAAAGCATTGCATGTTTTACTAAATTTAATGATTTCATAGCACACAAACTAAAGAGAGACTGTACAGTATAGTATACCAAAGGATCAGCTTTCTTGCCATGGAAGTGGTATCCCTTTATTGGTGGAATGAAGGAGCCATTATTTAGGAGGGAAAATGAAGAATAAATTGTTCATTTGAAACTCCAGGGGGATTTTAGGCAGGCAGAAGAAAATTGCCCATGTACCTTTTTGTCAGGGACTTTACAGATAACACACCTTCTCTTGCAAACAAAAGAGGTCGTGTCTTCAGGTTTTCATATTTCATTTACCAGGTGGCACCTCTAATGTTACAGTACCATGTTGCAGTGGGGGCCATTGTTTCACCAACACTTCAGAAATAAAAGTGCTGTCTACTACCTGAACAACTTCAGATATCCATCTAGGTTTCACCTGAAGGTTTTCTATTAGAGCAGTGACCTTTCCAACCCTGTTTAGTTTGCTATTTATTTACATCAGAGCATTAATTGAAGACTTGTGCTTACTAAATATTCAATGTATATGTAATATTTTGTTTGCAAAACTGTGCAAGCATTAAGTTTATTCACACAACACCGCTGTGAAGTAGGTAGGAAAGATAAATGGACGCAGTTTGAGATTTATAAAGAGAATCAAACTCCACATTAAGAATCTATCATGGAGCCTGATAATGCTTTTACTTTTAGTTACAAAATAGCAAACTTGTTCTTTAGTTCTATAACAAAAATGTTACCATTCCTGCAGGCTGCCATTCGGTAACGAGCTCTACAGAGCTATGGTAGATCTGTATTGCCACTTAGATTCGAGCCATAAAACTGCTGTTGCTTCAAAAGATTTGGGGTTTGAGTAACACTTGCTCTTCAAATTTGCCTGTTGGAAATAATTCCTTACACAATTATGTAAAATGCGAATCCTGTAAGACTCTGGGCTCTTCATCAGGGCGTAACTTCATTTAAGATCTTCCACAATCCAATAGTACTGATAATACAGAAACTATAACTTGTGCAAGTGCTTCACTCTCTCCAGTGGTGCAAAGAGATTTTAATTCTCACTGGTACACATAGGCAAGTCATGGGAGGGACACAAAGGGGGGCATGAGCTAAAGGGGGGCCGCACGTGACCTCCCCATGTGACCCCTCTCTGCCTTGCTCCCCAGCCCGGGGCCCCCACACTCTCCCCGTCCTCATCCCATCCCATGTTACTTGGGGGTGGGGCTCTGTCCTCCTGCTGCGCTGGATACTGATTTTGGAACTGCATGGCTCTCCCAGGAACCGCAAAGGCCAAAGGAGCAGAACATGGGGCCGCCTGGTGACCCCACACCAGCAGCTCCGGTCTGTACCGCCCACAGCCCTTCCATGCAGCTGCGTCTCCGTTCTGGGGTCTGTACAGCCTCGCTGGAGGGCAGGGCTGGGAGGGGAGCTGAGGGTGGGTATTGATATAGCAGAGGAGCTGCACTGGCTACTGAGAGTGGCAGCCCCACGTTCTGCTGCTGTTCCCGGGAGAGCCCTGCTGTTCTGAAAATGTCTTTCTGGTACGGTGTATCTGACTGTACCTGCTTACTTGCACCACTGACTCTCTCCCAGTGTAACACTGATATTATTAATACAAAAGGATTCCTTTGACATGATTGAAGGCAGGACTCTTGGAGGCTGACTGGTAGAAAACCATCTGTCAGTTTTGCATTATGTTTTAAACATCCATGTACTCATATGTATAAGGACATATAGTTTATGTGCCTTGGTTAACAATAGTTGCCTGCGAAGAGAAAACTTTCTCAAGTGAGAGCTTGTCCTCCCAACTGCTGGTCCCCTGGGACAAACTAGGTGAGTGTTGTACTCCAGGTTTCAGCAGCTGAAAAATGATTAAACTATGAAGGAAACCTTTAACCAGTTCCGATCTTGGATTATCTTTGTATAATCTTAGGTAGGGATTATCAAAGGCATCTGAGGGAGTCAGGCACCCAACTCTCAGCCTTTAGAAATAAACTCTGACTACGTTGAGGCAGTTGTGTCCCTCGTGATTTGGGCAAGTAGCCTACACGGGGGAGGTGGAGAGATGTGCTTAAGTTGGTCCTCATCTGCATTCACTCTTACTGCCTTTCTTTGACAAGCTAGGTTGCAGGGCACTAAAGGAATCAGGTAATTGAGTGACAACAGCTGTCACTGCTTTTCCTTGGAAAGTGTTTTCTCGCCAACTCACAAGAAACCTTTCATATCCCTCTCCCTATCACTGTTTCATTTAAGGATGTTCAAGATCCTTCGGTGATTGTGAGCTTCCCATTGGATGAAGATGAAAATGTCTCTCTTGTTGCTTGGACAACTACCCCCTGGACCCTGCCTAGTAACTTGGCCCTCTGTGTTAACCCAGAATTGCAATATGTGAAAGTAAAAGGCAAGTGCTAACCTGATATGAAATACAATGAAAATGTAGTTCCATTGAACTCATGCATGTGTATGGCAGTCTCTGTGATATACAATTCTGTTTGACTTTCAACATGTAGCATTTCACTGGAATTGACTGTATGCTGTTCTGAAGGATGAGTCCAATTTACTGTGTTGCTAAAATCTCCATTCATCTTGTACTCTTTGATTGTATTGTAGCTATATTACGTGAGTACTAAAGGACTAGCAGTTACATAATAAATGCTCATACTACACTACTACATAGTGAGCAAAAGCAGGTATGCAATATGGGTGTTTAGTTATCTCACCAGTTAATCCCCCATCACTCCCCAAAGAGTCTCTCACCAAGCGATCCTAACTCTTCCCTTGTCAATTTCTCTGCTTTGCCCCACTTCCCAACCACTTCAGACCAAACTGGCTCGTTGCCTTTGGTGAGGAGAATCAGAATGCATTAGGCTAGCTCAAGTCAGTGTGTAAGCTAGCCTGTTCCCTTAAGGGCCCCTGATACATTGGGAAATGCACTGCAGCATGTTCCTATGGTTAAAAATGGAATTCATGTATAACAGGTAGGTAGAATGTATGAAAAAAAATAGATTTGCTTTACTTGCTACTTCTCCCACCATCTTTCAGAGGTTTACAGCTCCAGCTTCTCAGCAGCCAGAGGAATGTTATCTTCATCCTTTGTTCCTTGTATCATTTTCAGAAAGGAATTTTTTTCTTTAGTGTTGTGCAATATCCATACAAGAAATGCAATTCCTCCTAATGATTCCCTGTTCTGATAAGTTTCTTCTAATGTATATTTTAATATTTATTGTAGTTAGACTGTGTAATACACTAAGATCATGTTCGTTGATTTGGGCATAAGCAGTCATTTTTGCATTCAATTTTTCAGATTTTCCAAAACTGCTGACCATTTCTAAATTTGTAGCATACATAACCAAATGCAGTGATTCAGATTACTTCTGGCATTTTTTTAACGCAGATGAAATGGCACAGTTACAGTTTTCACTTTAACATAGACTTTAAAATTTAATTTATGCATGCCTAAGGTAGTGGCACATGTAAAACACTGGGAGACAAATTAACCATTTCCCAAGACAGGCTTTTGGATAAATTCATTTTTGTTCCTTAAGTCTTCATTCCTGACCACTCCTTCAAGTATTAAGACGTACAATCATCTTGAAACCTATGAAGCTCAAAAAGAGTTAACAGTAGTTTCAGGCATAACACCTAACTTCTACCAATTATTTTGCAGTCGCATTTCCCTATTGTCTAAATTTTTTTCTCACTTTTTGCTTACTGACTATACTGGAGGAATAGTGACACTGACTACACATAATATGCTGTCAAATGCACTAAGTATGCTAGAAAAAAGATCCTCCCACTCCCCCCGTAAACATTTTTAAACAGCTGTATGTACAACATTAACTTAACCCAAAGATCACAATGTCCTCACAGGATGTATGGGATTTAACTCATTCTTCAGGAACATCTAGTTCAGGAAATATTGGTTCATCATTATAACTAGAAACCAAGCGAACTTGTCCTCAATTAGAATAGTCTTTCACGGAATATTAAAAACAAACAAACAAACTGTTTGGAACTTAAATTCCTAAAATGAATGAGCACGAGGAAAACATTTGGCTTTCAGATGCCATTTTTTCCTCAGACTGTTCTTACAACATATCTAGCTGAACTTGGCCACAGCCTCTGCCATAATGGCAAAACATTGGTTGATCTTCAAGAGTAGGTGCTTGCTGCTAGTTTCTTCCCAGGACTTCTAGGATTTCCAAAGGCCTCTTCAAATTAATAAATTAACCTAGGTGGAGGCAACATGGCCTCCTGGATATGGCAGGTCCTGGACTGGGAGTCAGACCTGTTTTCTATTCCTGACTCTGCTACTGTTCTTTTGTTTGACTGTGGAAAAATCACCTCTATGTTTGTGTCCCCATCTGTGAAATAGGAATAAAGATACTTATGTTCCTTTATAAAATATTGTGCTATCTGGGGATGAAAAGTGCTATATAAGAGATTAATATTATTTATGGGGAAAAAAAAATCTCATTGTCTCCTGCATGGCAGCGTCATGGCTGATTTTGGTGTTTGGTAATAATTAAACCAGTACAAAGTATTAGACCTCTGCTAATTTGGGGAGAATCAGGAGTTGATTGTCTAACTATACCTTTAAATGTAGCTGGGGTGAGGAAGAATAGTGATCTGCCTTAGTAGTGAAAATATTCCAAGCTGATATAAGGGTATGGGAGTTAGTGGTAGGGAGGAATTACCCTATTCTTGATAAAGGTTCAACTTCGATTATTTAAAGCTTCCTATTTACCTTCCTTTTTTTAAATCCAAGAAAAAAGGAGCTAAGAGTAATTTCATGATGTTATAGTAAATCTCAGAAACACAGCAAAATGGGATAGAGTGTGATTGTTATGTAAAGCACTGATCCACTAATTCTTGCAGCTCTTGTTTAATTTATTATAGTTTAGCTCAGTGTTTTTTCCCTCTGTTTTACCTGCCTGGGCTGCACCTGTCTGGTTGCCTTCCCTTGCCAGAAAGAACAGTGGGCAAACTATCTGTTAAGGCAGCCATGGCATTTCAATGCAAAGGCTGCTAAAAGGCAATTCAGCAGGTCAGGTCCTGAAAGCGTCACCTCTACAATTCAGGGAGTCTGTGTGAATGCTGATGTCAAGAGTGTGTTGTCTAAATTTTAGCTCTTTGCAATGCATTTATATCAAACGGGTATAAATGTATCTTTCGGGAAAAATAGAAAATTTGAGTCTAGTAAGCAGAATTATTCTGGGTAGTTTTAGACCTGATGTCTCTATTGCTCTTGTGTGAAATGGAAGCTTTTGTAATGGTACAAAAGTAGAGTATTCATTTGTTTTTTTTTCTTTTTTTTTTTCCTTTTAGATAGTGCCACAGGGAAGATTTATATTTTGATGGAAGCCAGGCTGGTAGCACTGTACAAATCTGAAAGTGATTATGTGATACTTGACAGGCAAGTACATGAATTATTGCACACTTTTTTAAACTTCCATTTTTTATAAATAAGTAATGAACTATTGCAAGAAGTTAGATAACTGCAGAATCCAAGACTGCTTTCTTAGGAGATAGGTTTCACGCATGAATGTCTTTTTATGTACATCCGGCTACAGCCTGTCAAGGGGTTTGACATCTGTAACTGCAAATTAGGCTTGGATGGAAGTTTTTGGCAGAGTAGAAACTGCATCTGGGTTTACTGTAGCTAAGGAAAAGGTTATAAACACAATATATTTGGAAGCCAGAGTAGGAAAAAAATTTGTCTTCAGCAACCCAGTATCCTTCCCATATGGTAGTCTACCTCTTCTGCTTGTAAAGCTAGTGTCAGCACGCATTTGTAAGGACTTATTTGTTTTATTCCTCCCAATACAGTTTAAAATAGAAAATAAAACTTCATAATTCAAAAAGGTGCTGTAAACAGATTTACCTTTTTTAGCGCTCTTCAGCAGAAAATATAATTTTTATAAAAGGCATACAGTATGACAAAAACATTTATGCTCCCTCTCTTCCCACCCATCCTTACCTTTCCTTTTGCAGTGATATCCTATCCACTCTTGGGTATCTTCCAAGAACTGGAAACTTCCTGCACCTAGATAAAGCCAGTTATTTTATCCCTTTTTACAAAACAATTACATTTTTTATAACATTTACATCTTTTTGAGAATGAAAATACATTTAAAACAGAAGTGGAGCATACATAATTTGTTTTCCTGCAGTTCCCTAGAAAAAGCTTAAGAAAGTTATGCATCTGTCTCTTATATATTGGCTCTTTAGTATTTATGGATATTTTTTAATCGTGGAAGATTTATTAGTTTCCCAGATTTTCCTCCCTGTGTGTTACACTGCTCTTCACCTGTATAGTTCACACCTTCATGTTTTCTGTTCCATGTTCCAGCATGTTAAAATTGTTTTTTTCGTCTCAGAACTAATCATCTCTTTGAAGCTTGGGACATGAATTGTTTCAGTCCTTTTTTAGAGCTCTAAGTTCTCATCCCCTTCTGATGTTTTCAGGAGACTACATGTCTGAGCTTGGAGTTCTAGACTTAGTAATTTGGGGCCAATGTTTACTTAGTTTTATTCATTATTGTAAATACCAGTAGACACTCTGCTTATACTACAGAGCTCCACTATAACCAGTTTATTCTTTTTTATTTCCTGACGGTCCTATCATAACTTCTTATGAAGTGGGTTACTGATTTATGCTTTGCTCCTGCATTAATTTATAAATGTGTACTTTATTGTGGGGATCGTTAACAAATATCTCCGCTTTCATTCAGTATTAAAGTTGACAAATAAAGGTAGAAGTAGGAAGCAAACTATTTGGAAAACAAGTGCTTTTCCTCATATCAGATTTCAGTATGAAAAATATTTAAAAAGAGAAAAATGGTACTTCTAGATTTAGTCTTTATAAGGTAACTAGTGGAATTTACAGTGTGTTAATGTGTGTACATATAAATCTTTTTCTACATAGGTTTCCTGGCATTAATCTTAAAGGCAAGAAATATAAACCACTATTTGAATATTTTATTAAGGTAAGATAATTCAGTCTTGTGTTTAGCCACAGAACTAAATGACAATGTTAAAACCAAGAGACTGCAATTTTAAATAGTTGTACATTTTGATCAATATTTCCCATTGATATGATGGCAAAATGAATATTGTGCTTTAAGAATTTGCTTTCATTTATTTTAAGACCCATACTTTGGCTGGATTTAGTGATAATGCTGGCTATATGTTAAATAAAATCCCAACTGTCAAGATGTTGTGGGGAAAATAGGCAAAATACCAAGCAAGTTAAATCTCAGGCCTGTATTTCCACAAACAAACTCATTGTCCCTTATTACATTAACATGGCTATACTCTCATCTCATGCTTTGCAACAGAGAGCACTGTCACTTTGCCAGAAAGTTGGCTGCTTCTGTTTTTACCTTTCTTTCTTATGTCCTTTATGCTTATACTTCATATAAGTACACAGTACACAACCTGGTGGTGATGAAGGTTGAGAGCAGGGATGACTTAGGTTTTCAGAGGACTCTTTATTGAACAGTCAGTATTCCCCCAGTGTCTATGACCTAGCTCTGCTCAGTTGCAGCCAGCATCCTCATTCTCTGCCTTCTAAAACCATAACTTCCGTATTCAGAAGTGGAATTATGGTGACATTGAACTTGGAGGTTCTTTGTGCTTTTTCATGTGGAGTATTAAGACCCTATATTGCTGTAACTGTTTCATTTTTGCCTTTCCAGTCTTTATGGATGTCTTGTTATGCTGCACTTAAAGCAGGAGTACATATTTTACTGTACTAAGAACATAGTTTAATACACATCATGGGCCTATAGAAATGAGTTATGGAGAATAGAATCGGTGTATAAGCATCTTGATAGAACTTGACTGAATGATGCAAATGTTAAAGTACTGAACTGCTGATACATAATTACTTTACATAAAAGAATAGTTGGTGTATGCAGACAATTCCTGAAGTCAGCAGAGGTAAAAGGAGTTCATCAACTCAATAGAGAGCAGACCTATTTTTGGAAGAAGGTGAGAATCACAGTTGTAGCTATTAACTGGACTGTAGGGTGTAAAGATAGGCTCTACACTAACTTGTTGGAAGGTTGTATGGTAGCCTCTCTGCATCTCAATACAGTAAAAGCTGTGTTATCTGGCCCTGTATCAGCTGGAAAGCTCTATAAACCGGCATTTCTAATCTTCATAGAAAATCCGGTTGGTGCAGGGCCAGCAGACTCCCTACCTGGCTCCACGTGGCTCCCTGGAAGCAGCAACATGTCCCTGCTGCTCCTAGTCGGAGGAACGGCCATGAGGGGTTCAGAGTGTGGGAGGGGGGATCGGGTTGTGGCATGGGAGGGGTTTCAGGCTGCTGCATCCGGGGGGCGCACACCTTGGGTGGCTCCCTGCAAGCAGTGACCTGTCCATGCCTCCGCCTAGGAACAGCAGAGCTAGGTGGGTCTGCGCGCTGCCTCTGCCCACAGGCGCCACCCCGCATCTCCCATTAGCTGCAGTTCCTGGCCAAAGGGAGCTGCGGAGCCAGCGCGTGGGGCGGGAGTAGCGTGCAGAGCTGCCTAGCTGCTCCTCCGCCTAGTAACAGCAGGGACAGGTCACTGCTTGCGGGGAGCTGCCCGAGATGAGCACCCCCTGGATCTGGCACCCCTGCCCCGAACCCCCTCCTGCACCCAAACCCCCTCCCACACCCTGCACTCCCTCCCATGCCCCAACACCCAGCCCTGCACCCAAACTCCTTCCCTCTTAGTTAACCAAAATTTTTCAGTTACTGGCACCCCCCATTTCCCCAACATGCCAGATAAAAAAAGCTTTTGCTGTATTCCTTATTAGTTGATATGTGTACTCCAGCTTTTTTCAGAATTGCTTCCTTACTCTCAAAAATCTCTCTTCAGACCAAGATAAAACTTAATACTGTGACAAATCATTGCTTCAATTGTGATCACAAGGATAGTTCATTTTAAGTTACTTTTAAATTATGTGAGGGATATGAAAATAGCTCATTACTCTTAATTATCGGAATGCTGAACAGATGGCAGATAATTGGTTCCATTATCCTTCACGATTTTCTTCCACTATTAAAGTTAAAACTTAATGTTAAATGTCATCCCAAACTTTTACCTTCATGCTTTCTTTAGTGCTTATCAACCTGTCAGCTGACTTAAAATATTTAGTGGCAACCCCTCCTATTTTTATGGTAATAAGAAACAATGGAGATGCAGAAGCTTCTTTGTTTATAAATAATTATATATATGTGTGTATATATAGGTCTATAAATGGCTGGAGACTTTTTTTGTTATGTATTTTGTTTATAGGATCCTGTTAATTTGTAGTCTCTTAAGCATGAGATTGGATCAGTGCAAGCATATAGATTAGTCAACTTTATGAAGTTGTCAACAGAAGTCTTAGATTTAGTCTTACACTCTTCGTGCTGTGTAAAAAGAATGGATTGGCTTTGCATTTTAGCTGAGATAAGTGATTAGAAATGTCAGATAATTAATTATACCTATGCATAAAGCAAACTAAAATATAGTTCTAGTTATTGTAGCTTTTTGATTTAAAGGTTGACCTGTTAAATGTACATTTTCCAATCCTTTTGAAAAATGCTACTTTCCTGTATGTCTTAAAAGAATATAATACTTCAATATTTTGTGTGTTGCAGTGTAAAAACAATGGTGCTTTTACTGTGGTCACAGACAACTATGTGAAGGAGGAAGAAGGTACAGGAGTTGTACATCAGGCTCCTTACTTTGGTGCTGTAAGTAAAAACTAACTTTTATTATATGTTTGACTTGGAGCACATTCCCATGGCCTCCAAGGGCCCTTACAGATACGCAATACTGACTCTCTGCAGGCCAAGAAGGGTAATCAGTTGCTTTTAAAGCATTGCATGCATTCTGGTGAATTCTCAAACTTCTCTTTGTAGCTGCAGTTGCCCTTTACTTGCACACCAGTGGGGAGATAGTTTAGATGTCCATTCCTGTTATCTTTACTATTCATAAAACGTCCATGCCTGTAGCATCTGAGTGCTCTAGCTCCTTCTCTTCCCTGAAGATCGAGAAACGCCAGCTTCATGACAAAGAAGAATTGAGTATTCTACTGCTAAGTAGGGACCAACTGTTCTAATTCATAAATTGGACAAATATCAGGACTGTTGTTCAGCACGTTATGCCTTTCAACATGATCATTTGTTAATTTATCTGCGTTGAGCATAAAAAAGTACTTAACCTGCTTCTGTGTCTTCTCTGTCCCTTTGGGCTAAAAGGATTTTTTGCACAATGGCCTTTTTTTTTTTTTTTTATTTTTTTTTTTTTTTTTTAAGGATGTTTTATTTCCTTTTCCTTTCCCCAATTTGCTTGAGATATTGAAGTCTAGAAAAGTTGGACAGATTCTCTTAAGAGTTAATCAGTTGGCCTTTGTAAACCCAGGAATTACCATACTTGATCAGACCTGTGGTCCGCTTAATCTGCTATCCTGTCTGAGTGGCAAGCAACAGATGCCTCCAAGGAAGATGTGAGATATTTCCTAACCTCTGGTAGTTAGAAATTGGTTTAATTCCTGAAGCATTAAATATATGCTCTCTTGCCAATTATATGTTGGTATACTGCCACTCAGGATGTTCTTGTTATCCATCTAAATGTCCAATCCTTTTTTGAATCTTGTTTTTTTTTTTTTGGCCTCAGTGACATCCTATTTAGTTGTCTTCTTTTGAAGAATGTGTATATTCCTATGCTTTATTTCATGTTGTCAAGATGAAAATTCTTGTCCAAATATTACTGAGGAAAACCTCCTGCTTTTTACTTTTAATTACATGAGTAGAATAAACTGGTTAGAGAGGCACAGAAGGTTCACAATTTCCTTAATTTGACAATTGCCTCACCATATCTACAAATAAAAGCAGACTCAGGATCAAGTGTTAACTGAAAAGTGATGAACCCACACAGGGAGTGTTAGTGTAAAAAAAGAAGTTTGAAAATTTCACAGAACTTGATACCGTTGTTAGTACACAAGGACTAAGCAGTAAAATGTAAATTAACTTAGAGAAAAAGCTGTCTGCTATGAAATAATTAGCAGTCTGTTAAAATCAAAGTTTTTAAGAGATACTATCAGTTTAATGCATAGCAAATAGTGCATATGTTGTGATATGGCTCTAACTCCACAGGCCAAATTTTCTGTTACTTGCCTATAGAGTAGACAACTTCATGATATAGCAAATTGATTTCTGAATACATGGATATTTTGTCTTCAGAAGGAATTTATGTAGCACATTGTTAAATAACACATTTGATGTGAATGTTGGAACCTTTTCTTCTTGGGCATCTCTGCATTTCACCTCATCCCCTCCAGTTAGTTCAAAAAAGCACTAGCTCCTAAAGGAGACGGTTAGGATCAGGGCTCCAATAAACTAAGTGCTGTTCAAACACATAGGAGAAATACGATCCTTCTCCTGAAAAAGCTTTCAGTTTAATTAAAGAGAAAAACAGGTAGAGGAGAGAGACCGCCTAAAAAGCCATGTGACCTTGGTTCTGATGAGCATGTTTTGTAGTTCAGTTTCCTCTCTGTCACTTCATTTACTTTTTTTGTATTAGGAAGTGAAGTGAATGACACTGGCGTTGGGGCGGGAAGAAGGGGTATATTAGTAGCAACAAGGGAGGGGGAAGAGAGAAAAGTGGGAGCGTGGGGGGAAAAGAGGAGAATCCCACCTTCCATGAAATATTTAAACATCTTAACCACTCACTGCTTGTTCTGTTACCTAGTGTACTGTCTCTGAATAAAGAGAAGTCCCTTGAGGCAAGCATGCGTAATGAAGTAAAATGTGGCTTCAGTATGATTACAGTGGTCACAGTAATCCATTGGGGTTCCCCGCACAGGTTCGGATACTGCCGACTATGCCACTGTAATGGGTTCGGTCCCAGAAACCCCTTTGGGACTGTCACCTGATGTGCCGAGACTACCTCCGAGCCCGTTTTTTCTGCCCGTTTGGGCCTCCAGAACCCTGTCTTGTTGAGCCAGATATGCTAATCTGCTGCAACACAGTCCCAGGGTCTGACCCACGCCCCCAAAGCTGCAGACTTAACTGAAAATGGCTTAACAAGTGCTCCTGTCTCTAGCACCCAGACACCCAGCTCCCAATGGGATCCAAACCCCAAATGAATCCGTTTTACTCTGTATAAAGCTTATACGGGGTAAACTGATAAATTGTCCACCCTCTATAACACTGATAGAGAGATATGGACAGCTGTTTGCTCCCCCAGGTATTACTTACATACTCTGGGTTAATTAATAAGCAAAAGTGAATTTATTAAATATAAAAAGTAGGATTTAAGTGGTTCCAAGTAATAGACAGAACAAAGTAAGTTACCAAGCAAAATAAAACAAAACAGGCAAGTCTAAGCTTAATACATTAAGAACTGATTACAGATGAAATCTCACCCCCAGAGATGTTCCAATAAGCTTCTTTCACAGACTGGACTCCTTCCTAGTCTGGGTCCAGCAATCACTCAGACCTCGGTAGTTACTGTCCTTTGTTCCAGATTCTTCCAGGCATCTCTTGGGGATGGAGAGGCCATCTCTTGAGCCAGCTGAAGGCAAAATGGAGAGGCTTCCTGGGCCTTTTATATTCTCTTTCTTATGAGCGGAAACCCCTTTGTTTTCCTGTGCAAAATCACAGCAACAAGATGGAGATTGTAACCACCTGGGCAAGTCACATGTCCATGAATGATTCAGCTTTTTGCAGGCCGCCACTATTGTTTACATGTTAGTTTGAACGTTCTCAGGAAAGCTCAAATGTGGATTGGCATCTACCAAAATCCATTGTCAGTTAAGTGTTTCTTGATTGGGAACTTACTCAGAATAGTCCTTTCTCAAGAAGCCGACCAAATGCTTCACTGATGCTACATAGATATAATTAAACACATTGAGATACAAGTGCATAGCCAATATTCATAACTTCAGATACAAAAATGATACACACATATAGACAGCATAATCATAACTAGCAAATTACAACCTTTCCATAGACACCTTACTTGACCTCCTTTGTACAGATTAGGTGCAACTATAGGACCTTGTTTGCAACAATGATCTATACAGTCACAGGATTCTTAACCAAAATTTAAAGGGTAAAAGAAGATGCAGTTAGTTCTAGAATACTTCTTAGTCCAAGACCAGTTTGCGTACTGTCTTCCCCCCAATTTGAGCTAATATGTCACCAACTAGCTCACAATTATCCAGCTCATGAAACTAAATATCACACAATTCAAAAAGAACATAGATCAGAAAACAAGACCAGCCTGCATAAATCTTGCATTAAGTTTCTGATCTTTGTTTATCTGAAAGTACATGCTACTAAAATTTAGCAGCCTAGACAGTTCTTCATCTACAGTCACATACGTGGTTTTGAGTTTTTATTTTTCTGCTAGCTATATAGCAGATCTTCTGCATTGTATAACCAGGGTTTGCCCCCATCCAGCTGTTTATTACGTAGGTGTTAATACCAGCCCCATACCTGGTTCCATGCTTTGAATGGCAGATGTTACAATGCTGCTAAATGCCTTGCCACTGAATGATATGGGCTTGTTATTGAGATGATACAGAATCATGGTTGTTGCATCACAACCTTTATTTTAGTTGAATTTTAGCTTTTAGTTCTAAGTTTTCCGTAACTTTTTTCAGTAATTTTCTTTGTAATTTTTTTCAAAGAAGGAAACTAAACTTTTTCAATATAGATTTCTTTTCTAACTTCTGTTTCATTTTGCTTTTTTAATCTTTCTGTATGTCTGTGTCCCCAGTGTGGACATAAATATATCCGTCATGGACATACATGATCACTGCCTTACTTGTTTTCTTATGGAGCTTGCTGTCATTGCAACTCTGATACCTGTGCCTGAATTCAGGCACACTCACCCAAGTAAGTTTTCACTAATCAAATGGTAGATCAGTCTGGAAAGCTTCAAGTCTGAGTTGTTCAGAGTCAAGGCACCCAGCAGTTGAAAACTGGAGTAATTAGGTTGTTATATCATTTGTGGGCTGCACTGATGATGCAAATACCACAGTGTCACCTCTTGGTCCAGATCCTATAATGCTGAGGGGTCATAGTCATATATAGGACAGATGTCAGTATGCTAGGCTTTGATGTGCTCTGCATTGGCTCTTTCCCCAAAGCCTTTTACTGCTCATGATATTAGCCCTATTGTGGTAACTCCAGTTCTTGCTTTGTTTTTTCATTTGGGTTACACTAACACCACAATCTGCCTGCTACATGTAATGATAATGGAAGACTAACCAAGGAATGGGTCGAATAACCCAATGAGCTAAATAACACAGATGAGGCCAGATAGATACTGTACACGTAGTAGGCAGAGGAGGAGAAAGTCAGTTGTGTCATCAGAGCCAATTGATCGCTGCAACCTGAGGGTGTTTTTTTACATGTAAAGCTTTAGTCCTTGTGACAGTTGATTTCGTGCTCATTGTGAGTGAGCTTCACCATTTCATCCTGTACCATAACACTTGATTGTAGCATGACTTCCCTGACCAATATGGACAAGGATATAATAGCTGTGCTAGCCAAACAAATAGAAGCTGTTCTGTAGCATGATTTGATAATAAGGGCTTTGTCTGTGCTACAAAACAGAATTGCTGCTGACAAAGATTGCATCTAAGGAAGGTCTTAGCAGCAAGTGTAAAGAAGGGCTGACCATGTTCAGCACCAGTTCAGCTACAACCATATCTAATGAACTTTGTCAATAGTGGTTTCTCAAACCCAGAGTCCATGCCTACTTTGGTCAGAGAAAATGCAATAGCCTTCAAGTGTCAAAGGGGGACCTCACCTATAGCACGGTTCTGACCTTTGCATGTACAAAGCCTTGCTTTTCAAGAAAATAAAATGATGCTATGGTTTCTTCCTGTTTCCTCCTGAAGATGATGTGAGAGTTTTAATTGCTAACTTTTTTTTCTGTGCTGCTGTGCCTTTTGTGTCAAAAATGTACTTTCCAACTCCATTAGGAAAGCAACACTTATGTTTTAATTCGGTGACGGTTTCAGGTTTGGCTGCTGTTTGGGATGAGTACTCTAACTGTCCTGTCCACCTCCCCTCCCGCCCCCACTTAAAGCATGAGAGTATTTGATGTGTTTGCTGCTTAGTTTTATTTATTAAAAAGCTTGAGAACTGAAGCCTTGGGGGAAATCATATCAGTTAAATGTGGAGAGCCTGGACCTAGGAGTGGACATCTCTTAAAACTACGTGCCTTCTGAGAAACAGAATTACAGGCATGTGCTTTAAGGAGATACCACAACTTCAGTGTACCCTCTTAATTCATACAGTAGCATGAAGTGTATTCCCCCAGCCCTTTACTTTCAAATGATGGGCAGAGGCTGTAAAATAGAACAAACTTGTTCCCTTCACTAGGAAACTGGCACAACCCTAAGTGGTAAGGAACAAGTGTGCCCTACATCATTCTTTTCATCTTGATGGATAAAGTATATTGCTTAAAAATGCTTTCAAAAGTGTTTTTTGGGATTATTTGACTGTTAGTTTGTTTTTCGTCTAATTATGAAGTAGCTTTATATTCAATTTTTAGTCCCTTTTCCTAGATCTTGACTTTTGAAAGCTACATTTAGGAATAACATATTTTGTACTTCTCTTTTAGGATGACTACAGAGTCTGCATGGATTTTAATATTATTCAGAAAGATTCTGTTCCAGTTTGTCCTGTTGATGCTTCAGGCTGCTTCACAGCAGAAGTGATAGATTTTGCTGGACAATATGTGAAGGTTGGTGGACTTGGGGGAATAGTAAAGTTTTTTTTGTTTTTTTTGTTTTTAGTTTGATCTAGCATTTACATGTGGTAGAAACTCATTTTTCTCTCCCTGGTGGTTTTGTCTTCAGTATGTTTTTGATGGCCATGTTACAAAGACGTGTATTAAAAAAGGTTATCCTTCTCCAGTTGGGACTACAACAGAGAAATAAATTTGTTAGTCTCTAAGGTGCCATAAGTACTCCTTTTCTTTTTGTGAATACAGACTAACACGGTTGCTCCTCTGAAACAGAGAAATATGGATTTCTTGTGTGCTGTCAGTACACAAAATGTTCATTACGATGTTAGGCAAATAAGTAACTTGATATGTTAACAATGATGTAAGTCTTAGAAAAAGGAAAGGAGAGTGTACTCTAGTGCCTGCTCAATATGCCTGTCATGGGAAGAATCAAGTTTTGTTTTGTTTTTTAAATAAGGATCTCCCACTCATAATATTGATAGCTAAACACATTAAAAAAAGGGGGGGGGGGAAATGGTATGAAAACTGTAAAGCTTAAACCCATGATGCACATACAGGATGATGCACACAAATTGAAATATTTTCCAGTTGCCATCTAATATGTATAAGGCAGTAAGATAAATAGGAAATATGGAGCTTCTCATGTTTAGGATACTGTTACTGTAAGCCAGAGTTCAGTGCTTTTAAAAATGTTTTCATGATATTGAATTGTCTTTTCACTGTGGGAGCACTGTTCTATCAAACTTCCTAGCACTTTTTTTTTAATCAAAGGAGTATTTTGTAGCAATTAACTAATCCAGCAGGCTTTCTTTGAATATCTGTTGCTGCTCCGATTTTGGGCCTGAATTAAATACAACTGTTCAATCTAATAATAAAGGTTCAGTTGGTGAGGTGTTATAAAAGATAAAATGTCTTCTATTGGTTTCTAGGCCTTCACATCTAAATTTAGAATCATTCCACATCAGTTTCACACTATAAAGTAGTACAAATTTCGTGAAGAGGTTCAAAGATCAGGTTTGAAGCAATTGCATCGATACATGCCAAAAGACTTAATGTTATGGTACCAGAACAGCATGGCTGAAAACATAACTGAATTTGTGCGTCTGGCTGGTGTTGGGTATGCTTAAATATTTCTGATTTGTAAAGAAAGTTATAATGTACACGCACAAAAATAAGGTGAAGTTTAGAATTGCAGGTATGCATCCCAGTTTGAGGAGCATGTTCTCTTTCAAGAATATTAGAGTAGTTGTTATGGTACCTCCACAGTAATTAAGAATTTACAAATTCTGCAGCCATAACATTGTTGTTTCACATCATAGCATGTAAATATTGATTTTTCTTTATTTTATTTTTTTTTTAATTGAGGACCCAACCATGAATTAACTATTATAGGGAATTTTCAACGTTCTGCTCAGAAAACTTTTTTTTTTCTTTTTAGGATGCAGATAAGAACATCATCAAAGCTCTGAAAGAACAAGGTAGACTGGTTCACACCAGTACTTTCAAGCACAATTATCCTTTCTGCTGGAGGTAAGAAGAGAAATACATTCGACTTTCAGATTAATAGAGAAATGCGAGGGTTATAACTAGTAATTTCTTAAGTGTGGTTGTTTTTCTTGGTGGTTTTTTTTTTGGTTTGTTTTTTTGGCAAGGATAGTGAAAGTACAAGAAATAAAGTACAGTTGAATTGCAATTAACTTGTGGCACTGAATTAAATTTGAAAATGTAATTTAGTTCTAGAAGTGATTTTTTTTTTATTTTTTTTATTTTTTTGCATTTAAAACATGCGGTCATTAATTCCAAAATTGAGAGTAGATACCTGATCTCCTTCCAAATGACAGCAAAACTTGGAAGGGAACTAAGTGTCCAGTTCTCTGCTCCAAATTTGGGTGGGCACATACGTGAAATGTGTTCATTCATAGCTTTACTGAATCTGCAAAACTTCTGCTCAACTTCTGTCTGAAAATGCTACCAGTCAGAAGTGGTACTTTTGGCAAAATTATGTTGGAAAACTTGCTCAGTGTGAGCTTGCAGTATGTCTTGTACTAGACTAATCTGCTGGTTTCTCACTTTAAAGGGCTTCACTGTTTGTTAAATAAACAAAAAAAATCTAACAAATCAAAGGGATTTCTGCCTTGGAAATATAAATGTTGGCGGGATGACATTCTTAGTGGAGGCTCTTTGAACGTTTTCTTGACAGGTATATTTTCAAAGTGGCTTAAACTCTGTTTTTATGTTTAACCTTTCAGTGTGTTGGATTAAACAGTTTTTTCCATCTCTACTATAATTGCTATCTTTATCTCATTTAAATTGCACCGATTTCCTCAGGTTTTTAGAATCCCATGAGACTCTTGTTACTTAGTATCTTCAAACTGAGCCATTGTACTCCTACTAGATACTGTTGATTAAAAAATAAATAAAGCTGATCAGTCAATCCACATAAATGTTCACATATTGTATGAATTGATTTTATTGCAGTAGATGCTCATTAGTAGTGACGTATCGGAGTCCTTTTGCTATGTTGCTCCTAAGTGGCTGTTCCTATCATGGGAAGTGTTGTCTGACCAGCCTGCTTTTTCTGATACGTAAAACAGTACAGTACACCAAAGGCAGCACACCCCATTGATGCTCAGCACCCCTTCCCTTATAGAGCCAGCTGCAAAAGCCTTCACCGCACCCCTCAAATCGAGCCAAAACTTCAAGTCCCCTCCTCACCATAAGAAAGGTCCCCCTGACCTCTGCCCCCCAGGTGCTCTGGTTGGGGGTGTGGCTGCGGTCCCTTGATGGCAGGCATATCACATTCCACTCAGCCCTGGGACTGCCACAGCGCGAGCTCAGCCCGCAGGGCCTGGTTCTCCTGCAGCAGGTGGGAGAGTGCCCCCTCCAGCTGGGGAGAGATTGGGGGGGCAGAGAAAGGAGACAGAACCTGTTACCCCAGTCAGAGCAGGGGTTCAGTCCCAGAGAATCCAAGCCCTGCCCCTGGGACAGGGGGGTGAGTGGGGCGACACTGAGACCAGTTTGGTCCAAGATGGCTCCTGCTAATGATGGCTCATGAGGTGGTGGAAGGCATGGGGTGGGCTGTGGTATATGAACTATTAAGGGTGTTTTGGAAGGGATGAGATAGTTGGGGTGAATGGGTCAGGGGATTCCCCAGTCAGCAAAATGACTGAGTGAGCCTGGCTGCAGAGTACAGGCTGAGGATGCTCCCACTGGCAGCTTCATGCTCCACCCTGGTGACGGCGGGCTGGCTGGCTGGGGAGGGCACTGTGCACAGCCTGCAGTGGAGGGGCGTGATGGCTCCTAGCATGGACAGCGGAGACAGAGGGGAGAAGGGGACAGGTCAGTGGCCTGGGGAAGAGGGTCGTCCGACCTCCTGCTGCAAAACAGCACACCCGCACCCTGCTGCCAGCAGCCGAGATACTCCCCACTCTAAAATAGCAACTCCCCCAGAGTCTCCCCCCGCCACTTGCAAGCCAGATGCTGAGGAAGGGAGGAAGAAACCTTCCAGCTGTGCCTCTGCTGCTTCCTCAACCCCATCTCTCCCCTCCCCCGAAAAATCACTCTTCTAGACCCTCTCCCCAAACTCCCCCCTTCACATGCTCTCCCCACAGGCTCTGTCAGGCAGGGCAAGTGGACTGCGCTGTGTGCCTTGGAGCTGCACTCAGGGCCAGGGTTGGGAGAGGGGTGGGAAGATGCAGTTTGGGGAGGCCATGCCCCTATATGCCCCACGCTCCCCCAAACTCTGCCCCTGGTGTGATGTCACAAATGTTGGTTGTATGTGGCTGCTATGTTGTTGTTACTGAGTGGACAATTCTCGGTAAGGAAAATGTTCCCAGGGGAAATGTTGCTCATAAGTGGCGATTGCTCTTACAAGGTGTTGCTGCAGACAAGCATCTACTGTACTCTGTCACCTCTTGCCGGAATTCAGCTGGCTTAAAGGTATTGGTGGTTACATCATTTACCAAAAACTGCAGATAATGTGATTTTAAGATTTACATTGGCCCCCCAAAATGCACATTTTGATCAATGTTAACAGTAGTGTACAGCATAAATTTGTCACTTAAAAGCTGAGATACTCGGCAGTTGTTCAAACCAACTGAAGCTCAAGTTGCCTGTAAGTTTTACTCACCTTTTGAAAGTGTGGATGTGATAACCAGACTTTTCTGTACAGTTAAGGACCTTTAGATAAGCATCGTTAATCTAATATATTGAACTGCAGAGCCATCTGCAATTCTAACTGAGTTGCATTTGTGTGTTTGCATATAATATATATTGCACAATGCAACACATAGTTTACATCCTTTATTCCAGTTTATTCGTATTTTAAAAAGAGGTGTTGGTGGAGGGATGTCGTGGAAGGAAGCATGAGTTAGAAGCTTTGGAGGCTGCTAAAATTAAGACTTTGATATCACTGTTTAGGTTTGTGCTAAATTTGGAGTGAGTAAAAGCAACAAAAAAAGATAAATCCACTTGAAAATTAACTTTTTCACATACAGAATTAAATATGTGAGACCAGTCATGTTTTCCTTTTACGATGAGGCTGTATACTGGTAATCATGCAAAGGTGAAATGTGGACAAGTTTTCATATTCACATAGTTACCTTTGACTTGTTTAGTGTGGAAATGGGTGCACTGCCATAGATAAATATCTTTTTACATTTTATGAAATGAGAAATACTTACTGTATTTCTAATCATATCTTTAAAAAGTTAGGTTTCAGAGTAGCAGCCGTGTTAGTCTGTATTCGCAAAAAGAAAAGGAGACTAGTCTCTAAGGTGCCATAAGTACTCCTTTTCTTTTAAAAAGTTAGTTTTTGGGAGTCCTAATGATGACTAGGAGTCATTATGCTCCTCTTATTTTTGAAGGCGGTAGCATATACAGTAACTCCTCACTTAACATCGTTTCGTTGCTGATCTATTAGAGAACATGCTTGTTTAAAGTAGCGCAGTGCTCCCTTATAATGTTGTTTGGCAGCTGCCTGCTTTGTCCACTTCTTGCGGAAAGAGCAGCCCATTGGAGCTAGCTGGTGGTGGCTTGGAACCAGGGTGGACCAGCAGCCCTGCTATGATCTCCTCTAAGTTCTGTGTACAGCAGCCACCCAGCAGGCTATCAATTGCCGGGCAGTTCAGCTGTCCTTCCCCCCACTGTCATGTGCTGCTCCTGCCTTCTGCCTTGGAGCTGCTCGCAAGAGCCTCCTGCTTGCTGTGCAGGGTGTGGAGGGAAGAGTGGTGCTAATGTCAGGGTGTCCCCCTCGCCCTGCTTCTGTGCCCCCCCCCCCCCCCCCCCCCCCCCCCCCCCCCCGCTCCTTTACTCCATCTCCACAGAGCAGGAGAGGGACACCAGGAGGGAGGGACCTTGCTGGCAGCAGCTGTTGTCTCAACTTGCTGATCTACTTAAAAAGGCAGTGTACTTAGAATGAGGTCAGAGTACTTAAAGGGGCAATGCATGTCTCTCTCACACACACGGTGTGTGGCTGTGTCTCTCTCTGCTATGCTGTCTCCCCTCCCTACAGTCGTGCTGCCTTGCAGAGTTGAAGCTGCATTAACAACAATGTGTTAACCCTTGAGGGCTCAGCCGAGTGCTAGTTTATCATTTAGCAGTAAGGCATTCCCTGCTAAATATCCCACCCTCTGACTCCACCACCTCAACCAAGCTTCATAATCATCATTGCTGTGTACAGTATTAAATTGTTTGTTTAAAATTTATACTGTGTACGTATGTGTGTATATATAGTCTTTTGTCTGGCGAAAAAGTCGTCCTTCCCCCTCCCCCCCCCATTTACATTCATGCTTATGGGGAAATTGAATTCGCTTCACATCGTTTCGTTTAAAGTAGCATTTTTCAGGAACATAACTGCAACGTTAAGCGAGAAGTTACTGTATTGGGTTTCCTCTGCATTTTTAAGCACTTAATTAAATAGTTGGTATGGAAGAGAAATAAACTGAAGGAGAATAAATTACATTAATTGGTGTTAAATGATGCCTTCAGAGGCTGTCTTGATGTGAGATCCAATGAATGCTTTTTTCAGTTTGCTAAGTCTGTTTCAGTTTTGTTTTTTCTTCTGTCTCCCCACATGGAGACAATAAAGATAGGCAATGTCGTCAGTTTTATTCACTGTGATGATTAATAAAGTAATGTCAGTGGCTGTGATTCTTCAACCTCTAGAATTGTTTTTTGTAGATTAATCATAGTCAGTTTTGAGTTAAAGAATTTTTCTACCACAGTGGCTTTCATCTGATGACCTGTGGGCATCTTGGTGGTCACATAGTGCTGGCTGTCTTCCTAATTTCAAGTTGTTAAATCACATTAGAAGTAGCTAAAAATATTTTTCCATGTAATAAATTCTTGTAACTGCTACAGGGAAATTATGCAGTTGTGAATGGGAAGATAGTAGACGGCTATCACAGATGGGAGGGGTGCAATTAGACAATTGCAGGCCACACTTGGGAAGTCTTGAGAATGTTGGTGCTGTGATCACTGAGTGAAGGCTTTCTTTTAAAGGTGTCTGAAATCTGCGTTTTTTTTTTGTTTTTTTTTAAGATTTGTTACGTTAGGCAATAATTGCTGCTTACTGTTAAGCCTTCCAACTTTGTATAGCTAAAGTAAGTAGTGGTGCTCAACCTATTTACCATTGTGGGCCACATCCAATACTACCTGTATGGCCCTGAGGATGTCACATGGGCTGCAGCTCTGTCCTGACTGGGCTGCAGGTTGAGAACCACTGAGCTAAAGGGACATCTTTGTGGTTTGCCACTGAGTTGTAAATTGTCCAGAAGAATATGAATCTTGAGCTACCAATTATAGCGCTAATCAGCTAGTGAAAGCAAGTTAGTTGCAAGCCTCTAGCTGGCAATAAGCAAACTCCGTGGATTATAAGGGCAGAATAGAAGCCTAGGCAAGGGGCTCATCCCATCACATGGCTTCTTCCACCCCAGCTTTGTCTGCTTCCTCCCACCCAATGCCAGAAAAGCTCCTGACCCAGTCAAAACAATGATCAGCTTCAGGGTTGGGGAGATACTGCTTCACTGGGCTCCTAAAATGGGAGGGAGAAGCACTTCCACCAGCAGGCCCAGCTCCCACATCTCATTAGCTCACTCTGTGGTGACTCAGACAGCTTCCCATTCAGATCTTCTCATGACCTGAATCTCTCAATTCTTTGTGACTGTAAAAAAAAAAAAAAAAAAAAAAAAAAAGAGAGAGAGAGAAAAATCTGAGAACCACTGCTCTATTGTAATCCACCATGCAGACCTCTAAGATGTGCTGACAGTTAGTTCTTTGCCCAGCTCAGCCTAATATAAAGCAAGTTTTAATGCATCCAAAATCTGTTGACAACTATGGCCTTCTGTTTTCTTTCCAAAGCCTACATATTTGAATGTTTGGGAGTGAGAAATAAAATATATGGGGAAAATTGCATTATATGAAGTTTACACTCAGGATTGTTTGTATTCAACCTCTTGAGAGAGTCAGACATCTAACTCACTGTTGAGTTAGATTTGATCTGCTCTTATAATATCGAGAAAACTCTAGACTGGGGGTTTTCAACCTTTTTCTTTCTGAGCCCCACCCTGAACATGCTATTAAAAACTCTGTGGCCCAACTGTGCCACAACTGTTTTTTCTGCTTATAAAAGCCAGGGCCGGCATTAGGGGGTAACTAGCAGGATTATTCCCCAGGGGGTCCGTGAAGCTAAATTGCTCAGGCTTTGGTTTCAGCCCCAGGTGGCAGGCCTCAGGATCCTGGGCTTCAGTCCCATGAGGTGGGGCTTTGGCTTTCTGCCCTGGGGCCCAGCAAGTCTAATGCTGGCCCTGCTTGGTGGACCCCCTGAAACCTGCTTGTGGCCCCAGAGGCTCTTGGACCCCCGATTGAGAGCCACTGCCCTAGACCAGCTGAAATGTATCAGTTATGTGAAATGTTGGCAGCCCAAAAATGCAGCCAAGTGCATGAAAACCAGTACATGAAAATGACTCATCATTTTCATTGTTTATCTGAGAAATTCATAAAGTAAATAAAGACTTTAAACAATAAAGAACAAAGTTAGATTTTTAACAATGTAGTTCAGTAATCTGGTAAGAATATTTGGTTTCAAACTGTTTTTAATCCAAGTCTCTCTTTAAGAAGAAACACATATTTAATACTGTTTCACTTCTAAAAAAGCTTTGAAATTAGAGTGACCAAACAGCAAGTGTGAAAAATCGGGACAGGGGGTGAGAGGTAATAGGAGCCTATATAAGAAAAAGACCCAAAAATCTGGACTGTCCCTATAAAATTGGGACATCTGGTCACCCTATTTAAAATTGTACTAATCCTACTCAAAACATTTTGGCAGCAGCACTGATATAAGGACCTAGATAAATCTAGATACATAGAAAAGTACAGACTTCTTTTAATGCCACTAGATGGAATCCTTAGGCAATGAGCATTTCTTTTGCTTTGTATCAAGGATCACCTTTAATTCTCCTTGAACAACATCATTATCTTATCTAGGTTGAGATTACCCTGGGAGAGGGGGAAAATGCCCTTCATGTATTGTTTCCATGATGAGTTGGCAAATCACTGTGTCTGAGAGAATTTATACTATAACTACTGCAATCTTATTTTTCTGATGTAGCAAACTTTACAGTGCTGGACGTTAAGCCAAACCAATATTAGAGGGGTGCCTTACACAAGACAGAAATGCTACTATTGCAGTCTGTATTTGCTTTCCTACTGATGATAATAAGTTACAAGCAATACTGGGAGGCAGACACTCGGTTGGAAGGAAGTAATAACAGATTTCAGTCACTTACAAACTTCATTTCAGTGCCAGCAGAAGCAAAAACCATAGTTGGGATGAGCTTTTAAGTAGAGGAATAAATTCTCGAATTGTTGTTTTTTTTTCTTCAGTTTCGTAGTAGGTTTGTTTTGAGCAATATAGGATAACTTAGCTGAGGCTGAGCTGCTTTACTGAAGGCATGTTATCTGGATTTTTCTGTTAAGTTACTTAACTATTCTTCATCCTTCTCCCTGAAAGTGGGCAGTTCTGAATTCCCTAACAGATCAAGCAAAGGTGAATAAAAATTGATATTTAAAAAAACAAAGCAAAAAAACTTGACAAGTTTTTATTTAAAACAGGTACTTTGATTTATTTTTTTATTTAAATTAAATACAGTTTTACTTTAAAAAATAAACCTGTTTGAAATGATGACCACCTATGTTAAGGCCTAAATTTACTCTAATCTAATTTAAATTAAATTAAAAAATATTAAGCAGGGTGGATTTGATTTAAATCTATTTGATTTAAATCACTAGTCAGAAAGACTTGATTTAATCATGGATTTCTGCATAAACGTGCATTCTTGTTGGTTGTTATAACCTTAGTGCATATTCTTCACAACTCAACAGATAGATGTAGGTTTCATTTTTAGAGGGTACACATTTTTAAAGTGATTTATTTTGAAAACTTTTCAGATTAGTTTTACAGCTATATCAGAAAATGAATGATTGTTTGGTGATTTCATTTACCAAAGGTAATTGAAGCAGATAGTTCACCTCCCAATGACTTCATAAATATCTCCAATTCAACAGGTTAATCGTTAATATTTGGAGGATTTTCTTGCCATGGTGTATTAGGAGGAGAACATCACCAGATAGACATTTAAATTGTTTTATTTAACTAAAACAAAAACAAAGTTATGTATTCTGGATTTTTTTCTTCAACAGCAAACAAGCATATGAATTTTTGAATGTAGTTAAACATTCAAGTTTTTTAAAATCAGGTTTGTTAAAATTGGTTTTAACTAAAACAGTTAAATGAAATTTAAAAAAACAAAAATCAAATCGACTATGTCAGCCAGGCCAACATGAGAAACTTAAAATATTGGCTTCTGCAGCTAACTCAGTCATCTTCACCTTCATTTTCCTGTTTGTTCATCATCTGGAAAAGAAAAACCAGCTTTTCTGCTTTTTCAGGTCCCAAATGATTTCTCAATTTGGAATGAATTAGTCCAAAGGAAGAAAATATTCTTTCTACGCTGTCAGAAGAAGCTACTGTTGTTAAAAGTGCGATTATCACTTCAACAGTCTCTGAATCGAAGTGCTTAAGTGACTTCCACCAGTTCACTGGTGTGACTTTCTTTAAAATGTCATCAGCAAACCTATATTTCTTGAATGGTTCACCTGTAGATCTGAAGTTTATTATAGTTGGCATTATGGAGGGATGATTGCTGGATGTCCATGTCATAACAAACTCCTCTTCTTCAGCAGTTAAGGTTTGACCCTGGCACCGAGCATTGAGAATATCTGCAAGAAAATGAGCTGGAGATGGTGCTTGTCCCATTCGTTTTTTTTTTAATGCTTATAATTTAACTCTGTCATTGCATATTTCTTTCTTTAAGATCTCACTCAGTTCCTTCCAAATTTCAACAGTGTCAGCAATAAAACAGCTATTTCTCTGCATTTTGTTTAAGGCTACAGAAATAGGCTTCAGGGTACTTGTCATGTGTTCAACATTTCTCTTAAGCCCAATGTTGAGAACTTTGGCTGTGACAGTGCCATCTATATTTTCATGATTTTGTTCACAAACTGTTATCAGATGAGGCCACTTCTTGATATAGTGCTCAAAACGGTCCACACCTAAGTTCCATCACATGTCTTGTGGTAGAGTTAGCTTGGTTCCTCCCACTGTTTTCAGAGCAGCTGCTGCAAAGTGGTTGTTACGGAAGTATTTTGCAATTTCAGCAACGTTAGCCTTTATTTCTGGAACACTGAAGTCTTTGGCTAGGAGGTGCATCAAATGAGCACTGCAACTGTATGTAATTAGCTTAGGACTCTCTTCTAAATAATTTCTTCTCATCTTGGATATATTTTCAGCATTGTCTGTGACCAAGCTGCGTATGAGACAGCTGAATTTTTTTTCACAGTGTGTTATAGCTTTTACTGCTACTTCGTGTAAGTATTCTGCTGTGTGTGCATTTCCCGATGTGTCAATTGTTTCTGTAAGGAAGACATTCTCTTCTTCTGTTGTCACACAAGCACATACAACAGGATCATTGTGGACATTGCTCCACCCATCAAGACTCAGGTTAACAATTTCACCCTCTAGACCTTTTGCACACTGCACAATTTCTCTTTCATACACCTTTATCCAGCAATTTGCCTGCGACATCTGCTCTGTTGGGTGGACTGTATACTGGTCTTAATGACTGAACCATGTTAATGAAGTGTGGGTTCTCAATCATACGGAAAGGAGAGTTTTTTGCATAAACGAACCGGGCAATTTTTTTAATCAATTACCTCTTTTTGTAATCTGCTGGTTCTTATCACAAACTTATCTATGGTTGTTTCTGGATGATGGAGATGTTTTCTTTTCTTTTTGCCACAGGTGATATACTGTGGCTATGTGACATACATGATGTGACTGAAATGCTATCATTGGCAGATAATTCTGAAACTATAGAAAATGATTGTGATTTTGAAGGTGGATAGTCTTCAGAATCCTGTATGTTGAGGATGGATTCTCCTAAACAAAATAAGTCAATGCAGTTATTTAATTATTATTACCATACCGCTCATTTAGTATTACTCATTGCATTCACTGAGACTCAGTTCTACTTTAAAGGTGAAATTGTAAAAGGAAGATCTGCCTATTTCAGCTATTTATTTTTTATCACAACTGCATCTAAAATGATAGTACCATAGAGTAACAATTATATTTTTTGCTCAAACATGAGAATTCAAGAATAGTGCAGCAGGCAGTCCTTAAGAAAGACGTATGAAATAAAAAAGTTTACCAACTTGAAGATCCTGCATGTTCAGACATGTTCCTTTCATCATCTTCAACGCAGCTTCCTCCTGAGAAGGAACACTTCTCAAGATGTTGTTTCATTCGGACAATCACGCGTTGCATTTCTTTGTTGCACTGTTTGCATTTTGCACACGTGCCTGTCTTACTCACAGGTAGAGGAACTTCATTAAAATATTCCCAAACTGGGTCTCTCTTACAGCGTGCTGCCATTATAGGTTTTCCCTTCTAATGAGAGAATGGTATGGTAGATCTCAAATCAATGAAGTTTACACTCAAAAAGACCTCAAGACTTCTGGAATATGCTGCTCAAACAGTTTCACTTTTGTTTCTACTGTCCCTCCCTTCTCACATTTATCTCCAGACATCTTCTCCCTGTCCAGATCTATGCCACCCCCAACAATCTTCTATTCATTGAACTTTTTAAAACTTTCCAGTTTTAAAGAGGTAAAGGATTGACTCTGTGTACACAAATTTGCAGAGGGAGAATAGTGTTGAGGTCTGTTATTTCTCACCTGTATGTATTTATTTATTTAAAAAACATTTTTTGCTGTTAACAAGCATGTTATCTCTGGAAACACAAATCCACAGTTTGAGAACTGTAAAACTAAGCATCTCTTATGGTATCTTCTAGACTGAGCCCCATTGGGTAGATAGCAAGATTAACCTAAATCTATACAGAAGGCCCTGGAGCCCCATAAGATTTGGGTCCCTAATTCATGAACTATTGGAACTCATTTACAAAACTTTTCTTAAACTTTACATGAATATATTGTCCCCTGCTATAGAAATAGAATTTATAATCCCTATTCCATGATGAGATATCTTTGAGCTATAATGTATCTTAATTAAAACTATCTTTAGATAGGTTTTTTTCCTCAAAAAGCTTTTTATGAAAAAAATCCGATTTAAATAAAAAAAAAAACAGATTAAAAAAAAAATTGATTTTTATCCACCCTGATATTAAGCAGTACATGCCTGCTGCTGACATTTTGAAGAAAGTCAAACCACTGAACAGAGTTAGCTGAAGTGCTAAACCAGCTTTTGATAGCAGTTGCCTCTTCTGTAGGTGCAGAGAGAATATTTTCTTCATTTCAGTTTATTCAGCTAGTTCAGTTCACTAACTTAGTTTATTCAAAATTGAGAAACCAAATAAGAAGTTGAAAAAGCAACGAAAATGGCTTCCCTCTTCTAATCTATAAATAAAACCTAGCTGTGAGAGGAGATAAGATCTACTCGTTCTAAAAACCTGAAGCACATGGGAGCTAGAAACAATGAGTTAAATTCACTAAATCGATTTTTTTAAAATAAATCAGTTAATTTAAAATGCAAAACATGTTTTGATAAACCTTCTAATAAACTTTTATTATGTAACCAGTACATTTAAGATTTTTCGATTCGTTAAAAGTATTTTAAAATGCTATTTTTGTGAATTTTTAATTGAATTTGAATTTCTGAATAGGACTTGTCGTAAATTACAAATAAAAATTATATAGCAAATAAACATATTCACCATTTTATAATATAATAAATGTAAAAATTAAGACTTTGAATAAATTAGCTATATACTTGCTTAAGTAAATGTTTATAGCTGTTGTGTATCTTCCTGGTTAGAAGAAAGAAATTCCAAAATTAGTGTAAAAGCTATATTTAGTTGCAAATCAACATGTTCTAATGTTATCAGCTAATTTGGATCAAGCTTTCTTTAGGAATATAGCTAAAAAGTACAAATGCAAAACACAAACTCAATTATTTAAATCAAGTTTTTCTGCTTGCTGACGTCAAGGGTTGTTCTTCCTTTAATACATGATCAGAACTAAGGTCCTTTGTATGTTGTCATCCTATTGCTATGATACACATTCAGATAAGTCTTAAAAGTAAATCGCAAACAATAGGGAAGAATGGTGACTGCTTGGAAAGCGCGTAGAAAACGGAGCCTTGCAAAGTTCCTTTAACTGACATTTGTGAGAAGTGTGACCCCACATGAACTTGATATTCTAATATCAATAGTGCTCAACTTGATAAAAGTGTCAGTAACAGGCAATGTAAGAACTGTGAAAGATAAGAGGTAGAAGAAAGTGTGACATCTGAAGTCTGTATGTCAATTATTCCAGCCTTTCCATGCATGTCTATAGCTGTAGCAACATCAAGAACCTATAGCTGTTGGTTGTATATTTTGTGTCATCAGCCACAGTGAAAGCGAAGGTAGAAAGCTTAAAGGATGATAGGTTAGAAGTCAATTTCTTAATTTAAATTATTTCAGGTTTATTAAAATGACAAGAAAATGGGAAGAGTGACAGGTGGGTGAGGTAATATCTTTTACTGGACCAATTTTTGTTGGTGAGAGAGATGAGCTTTTGAGTTTACACAGAGCTCTTCTTTAGGTCTAGGAAATATACGCAGGTTTTGTCTGTGTTACCTCGCTTTTAGCGACATGGGTGTGCCGGCACAGCTGTGCCGCTAAAAGGCGCGCAGTGTAGCAGCAGCTTTGTTGGCAGGAGAGCACTCCTGCCAACAAAGCTCTGTTAACACCAGAGCTTTTCGTCGATAAAACTTTTGTAGCCCGGGGTGTGAGGTATTTTTTAAACACCCCTGAATGACCAAAGTTTTGCCAACGAAGTTCCAGTGGAGACAAAGCCTTGGTGTAACCGCTAAATACAAGGTGGAGCAGATAGTTTAGCATAGTAGATCATGCATTTGAAGGGACCATTCAAGGAGCAGTGGCCAGTTAATACTGATCCAGACATCAGGAGTGGGGGCAAGGAGGGGGATTAGTGGGTTACAGATTTATGGCTTATGTAATAAGCCATAAATCCAGTCCGTGATTTTTTGTTTCTAGCGAAGTTATGGGTTTAAAGTTATGAGCTCCCAAGTTTGTCTTTTGAATGTATTGTGAAGGTTTCCTTTGTGGATAAGGCCTGAGCGGTCAGATATAGAGTGACTGCTTTGTGAAAAGTTTTCTCCCACAGGTGATAATGACTACAACAACATTGCATAAAAGAAAATGAAAAAGTAGTATGGATATCCGAAATTAAATACAGGCAGCCAAGTTAAAAGTATTGTAGCCATGTTGGTTCCAGGATATTGGAGAGACAAATATCAGATCTGAAGAAGAGCTCTGTGTAGCTCGAAATCTTGTCTCTAACACCAACAGAAGTTGGTCCAATAAAAGATATTCCCTTACTCACATTGTCTCAGCCAAATTAAAATGTGGTCCGAAAACATGCATTAGAACAGTGGTTCTCAACCAGGGGTACATGTAACCTAGGGGTACATTAACTCATCTAGATATTTGCCCAGTTTTACAACAGGCTACATAAACAGCACTAGTGAAGTCAGTCCAAACTAAAATTTCATACAGACTGACTTGTTTATACTCTCTATATACTATACACTGAAATGCAAATACAATATTTATAATCCAATGGATTTATTTTATAATTACATGGTAAAAAGAAGAAAGTAAGTAATTTTTCAGCAATAGTGGTTGTGACACTTTTGTGTTTGTCTGATTTTGTAAGCAAGTAGTTTTTGAGTGAGGTGAATCTTGGGGGGTACACATGACAAATCAGACTCCTGAAAGGGGTACAGTAGTTTGGAAAGGTTGAGAGCCACTGCATTAGAAAATTACTGGAAATATGTATTGGACACACAGCAATGTGTTGTTGATGCAGAGAGGCAGTCTTTCCAGTCTTCTTCTCCTTATGTACAAAAAGATCTCATGAATTTGAGAGGATGCTCATTCCAGTATACAGCTAAGCGATGTTTAGCTTCTATTTCTCTAACGTGCTGAAATAGAGGAATTTTAAAGAGAGTACATTTCGTAAGTGTCCAGAGAGCATGTTACCTTTATCGCTTCTACAAAAGAACTACTGGTGCTGAACATCAACGGTAATCTACAGTTATTGCTCCTTCAGATTTTTCTTAAAATGTTTATATAGCTTAGGTATGTTTTGACATTTGATACATGGCTGTGTCAGGCATTATCATGTGTAGAGAAACTTTTCAACAAAGCAGAATAGCAAATATTTTAAATGACTGAAATAAAGTTGATTTTTTACCTTTGAATTAATTTTGCTTTAATAATAATAGCTTCAGGATGGTACCTTGTTACTTCTGAATCACCCTAGGGTTTTGCCTGAGCTGTTTTACTGTGTGATCTTTTTTTTTCTTTACACATTAACTCTTTTTGTTATTAGCTCTACATTGCTTTAAGATATTCAGTTGATGTTTCACTTCGTAGAAACTCCAAGGATTCCATGTGGAAAAGGTATTTCCTCTAATGTTAACTATTATCAGACAGAAAGGAGTAATCCCAGCTGATATTGACTTGGGTGTACAACTGTTGGTGGGGGTTAGTAGAGAGGAAAGTAAAGGCCTTATTCTTTTCAGTGTAAGATTATACAGTATTATGTAGACTATCTCGCTCTATCATTGGAATGCTTGAATAAGATTTCATCCCCATTAAATCCCCATTAATGCCAGATTTGGTGCTTGATCATACCCTTGCCCCTGTTTGAAACCAGGTGCCTGCTACTGAAATACCCCTTAGCGGCCTGAAATTTCAGAAGAGTGTTTTTTTCTTTTCAGTAGTGCTACTGCTGCCACAAGGGTTGCCCTGGTGAGCGGAGGGTTCCCCTTGCAGAGGTGATATAGCTGAGGGCAGGGGTCAAACCTATGTGGTGAAGTTTTCTAAGGTAACATAAATGTGCCTATACTTCCCCTTCCCTCCAATAAAGAGAATACTGCAAGAATATTACTGCTCCAGGCTCTTGCTCTTCCCCATAAAGTAAAAGTCATAGATATTGTAACTCTTAATTGCACAATTAAGTTTATAAACTGGGATTAAAGGGAAATAGAAGCCAAGATACAGTACTGGAGAAGAAAAGTGATGTGACTTCCATTATCAGGCTGCATGAAACATACTCCCACTTCTCAGCTTTAACAAGCTTTGCTGGTGGATTTTCCTTTCCTTTCTTCTGTCACTCAGGAAGGCTCACCACTAGGCACAGTATTCTCACAACAATTGAGCTATCTCTTAATTTTCATCAGTATTCTGTAAACTTCAGGCTAATCCTTGATGCGAAGTAGTTCAGTGGATATAGGCAAGATGTTGAGAGTTTTAAGATTGGGTTGTTGACAGTAATGGCTGCATTTGGGAAATAGTAGCAGGTCATTCTTCAGGATATTTGCTTACAAATGTGTGTCAAACATGCGCTCCAAGTACTGAAGCAGACTGGATAGGGACCTTGCTCATTTGTGCAGACAGCAGTGTTTTAAAGAAGATAATGTTGTGCCTAAACTCTAGCCTAAACCTGCTCTGTAACCTTGGGCATGTCACTTTCCCTTTAGGCCTCAGTTTCCCCATCTAGGACTGGCATAGTGGTAGACCATTGTAAAGTATTTGGGGATCTATTGATGAAGTGCTTTATATAAGAGTTTAGTATTAGTGATCATTATTGCCACCAACACTTAGGATACCAAAATGGCCCTTTTGCAAGGTTTCACTGGTTATTTTTGCTTCAGCGGCAAAGAGTCTCTTGGCTGTTTCAGCTACGAAGACAATTGACCAGGTTGTTGTAGGTGGTCAGCTTCAGTATAAACACCCTCGTGATGTGAAAGCACTGACCTTTGGAGGGCAAATACACTGATGACATTCTTGTTGGTTCAGTCTGGTGAATCACTGCAGCTGATGGTCATCTGGCTGGATAAGAAGCAACACATATTGATCTGGTTACTAATTCAGGTAAAACTAAGTCCTTGGCCATCACCATCAAAACGTCTCCAACTCCAGATTACAATCTGCTCAGTATTAATCTGCCTGGAAACAGCATCGAGCAGGTGGCAGCAATAAGCTTTTAGAGCTGACTGAAAACTATAATTCTTCATGCAAAAATTCCATTCATAGTTTGTTTGTTTTTTTATTTTATTTTTAATTGGACAAAATTTTTTTGCTTGTGAGATCCCAAGTCTATGAAAGGTGTGTGTGTGTGTGTGTGATTGGTACCCATTTTAAATACTGCCTAATTGGCACCCCTTCGTAGAGAGCCTTTTGTTTAGTTTCACTAATGAAGATCCAGAGTTATAATTGACTAGAATGTACATATAGTCCTACAACTGGTTTGTGTCCTATTTCTGGTTAGTATTATATACCGTAGAAGAAAATAAATACTGAGGGATTTGTTTGTAGTTACATGCAAACATATGCTGCTGTTTGCATCTTGGTGGGATGCCTTGAAGGAGTAACAAGTGAATGGGTAGAATTAATATGACCTATTCTGTACCCGTATCCTGGTTTAACCCATGTCGAATAAGTGAGGAAAAAATACCCAGTGACTGCTAAGTGAAATACCTGTTTATGTTTCATATGAAGAGGACAGAGACTGGTGTGTGGAAGAGACTGTCCAGTGGGAATCTTACCTTTTTACTACTTCTGGTCTTTTTTTGGACCTGGTTCTGCTTTCTATTAGGTCAAACAGCATAAATGGATACACTTTTAATTTACAAGGGTGTAGGAGAATCAAAACCTATATTGAAATCTTATCTTTACTCTTTCACTTATGGAATTTATTTTCATTTAATAAAAATGAGATTTTTAAATACAGCAGTGAAGAAAGTCTACTGATTTACATGCAGGCACTTCCAGGAATTACTGGAAAGAAAAGGTTGTATACATCCACAGGTGTCTTAATTTAGATAGCAAGCTTCTACAGGACTCTCCGTCAATCAGCTAAGCAGCATTTGTGGTGTTTGTAATGTAAAATTGCACTAAGATAGTTAAAACACGTTACTTGTCTAATATCACTTTTCTATGTGTATAATTCCTATGCATGTCAGAGATATTGAATGCCCATAAATGGGAGAGCGGGATGATCCCTAAAACAGTTTCTATTAAAAAGTGGTCCATGCTATGGACAAACATTAAAGAGCCCTATTCTTAAGAAAATCCCCACTAAATAAAGATAGTGGTAAAGAGCAAGCGAAGAACCATACATCAAACACAGACAACATTCAGAAAATGTTTTGCTCCTTTTACTATGTGAGGGTCTCCTACTAGGGAAGTGTTTATATATTGAACCTGTATTGCTTTAGGCCAAGGTTTTCTAAAGTGCCCTGCTGATTTTTGGATGCCTCAATTTTTCTGTTCTACTCATTAAAAGGGTCTGACTTTTTTATGACTGCTGAGCACCCATTCTCTGAAAGTCAGGTTCTTTAGAACTAGCACTAGTCTCTTCAGAAAATCTTGGCTCTAACTTTCAGTTCCAGAATCTTTGAATAAGTGTTCTTCTGTAAAAATCAGAACTCTTTAGCTCAGGCATGATTGAACCCCTTGTGTTCATTAAAACTGCAAATGGACTAAAATATGATCCTGTACAACCAAACCTGAGTTTTTGTTTGTGAAACAGACATTTTAAACAATTTTTTTTTTATAAAGTTGGGGTCTGAGTTAATAGTGTGAACTATGTAACAACAGAGATTAGAGAGTAGGAATAGGGAGGTATTTTAGTCTCTGAATATATGGCATTGTTGACACCAATATACATATTGGAATATTGAGCACAGTTCTGGTGTTCACATTTTAAAGTTAAAAATTACAGAGGATGTGCAGAAGAGAGCTAGAAAAATGATTTAAGGGCTGGAGAGAGTAAATGCCCTACAGTGAGAAATTTAACATAATGAGATGAAGCGCTTTGTCAAAAAGAAGCATGAGAAATTACTTGATTATGGTGTGGAAGTTCCTTCCCTGGCAAAAGATACTAGGTATTAAAATCTACTGGAGAAAGACATAACAAGAACCAGTAGTTGGAAGCTGAAGTCAGACAAATTCAGACTGGAAATAAGGCATAAATTTTTGAAAGTAAAGGTGATCAACCATTGGAACCAACTACTAAAAAGTGGTGGATTGTCCGTTTTGAAGTCTTCAAGACTGGATACCTTTTTGAAAGATATCCTTCACTCAAACACAATTATTGGGCTCAGTACAGGGGTAAAGGGGTGAAATTTAATGGCTTGTGATATACAGAACATGAGACTGGCCTTAAACTTTATGAATCTGAGTACTAATATTTAAAATTTTATTTACTAATTGTTTGTAGTATTTTAAACTGCTAATTGAAACATGCCTAAATGAACTTCTTTGTGTAATAACGTTTCAGGTTGATTTAATATGTGGAGGGAAGTGCTACAACATAAACTCAGTTGGAAGGCTTAAGAATTTGACTTGTTTTACATTAAAATCAGCATTGATATACATCAGTCAGATGCAAAATAAGGTGTAAGAATATAAAATTAACCCCCCACAAATACAGTTTCTCTTATTTTCAAAATCAAAAATAACTAAATTTGCTACATTTTGTTGTGGGTTTTGAAAATATGGAACAGTTACAAAAATAAATTAAGTATAATAATTCCTAACAAGTGTGTGTGTTGTGTGCAAAAATTGATCTGTCAGTACATTAACTAAATATTAACTATTGAAGTATTTGGTTGTGGAGAGAGGATGTTGGCATATAACAATATATTTTTTGCTAGGTAAGAAGATATCCAAAATATTTAAAATATATATATGTGAACCTGTTTGTGCACTCTTTTCTTACAGGTCAGATACCCCTCTAATTTACAAAGCTGTACCAAGCTGGTTTGTAAGAGTAGAGCACATGGTGGAGAAGCTGTTGGAGAACAATGGTCAATGCTACTGGTACTGTATCTTGCATATATTTATTATTTCATTTCTGCTTATTAATACACTGTGATAATTACTGGCTTGTTTCCATTCTACCCTTCTAGAGCTAAGTTAGTGAGATGGTGATAGTGACCAAATCTCCAGGAGTAACTAACCACCTCCAATAATAATAAAGGCTTCAAATTGGGACATAAGATTGAGGCAGTGTTCCTGGCACTAATAAATAGGGACAGAATCAAACTCCACATAAATACACGTAGTCTCACAGCTGTCTGAAATACCCATATGTCTTTACCCACATATACATTTCCAGAGAAAAACTAGTTTTAGATTAATTTTTATGGTTGAGTACCGATCAGTAATTTGGGATAAAATATGTTATAGGGATACTGCAGTTATCCCCAAACCAAGGAAATCCAGAGTAAATGTTAAGCTTAAAAGAAATCTGAACATGTTTAAGGTGTGGAAATGCACCACTGAGGCATAACCTCATCTTTGTCCTTTAGAGACACTATGCAATAACATATGATTATGATTAAATGATTATGTTCATGGTTCCAAATCAGATTACATTGGTTTTTGGACAGTTGCTTGCATGTTGTCCTTACATTGCAGAGTTACAGTTGTTTGTCCTAACTGTGCAGTTCAAAAATTTTAACAAGAAAAAAAGTGACAACTCTGTGATCATATATATAACACACGGAATTAATCATAGGACTGGAGGGGACCTCGAGAGGTCATCTAGTCCAGTCCCTGCACTCATGGCAGGACTAAGTATTATCTAGACCATCCCTGACCGGTGTTTGTCTAGCCTGCTCTTAAAAATCTCCAATAATGGAGATTCCCTAACCTTCCTAGGCAATTTATTCCAGTGTTTAACCACCCTGACAGTTAGGAAGTTTTTTCTAATGTCCAACCTAAACCTCGCTTGCTTCAATTTAAGCCCATTGTTTCTTGTCCTATCCTCAAAGGTTAAGAAGAACAATTCTTCTCCCTCTTCCTTGTAACAACCTTTTATGTACTTGAAAACTGTAATCATGTCCCCTCTCAGTCTTCTCTTTTCCGGATCAAACAAACCCAGTTTTTTCAATCTTCCCTCATAGGTTGTTTTCTAGACCTTAAATCATTTTTGTTGCTCTTCTCTAGACCCTCTCAAATTTATCCACATCTTTCCTGAAATTGTGGCGCCCAGAACTGGACACAATACTCCAGTTGAGGCCTAATCAGCGTGGAGTAGAGCGGAAAAATTACTTCTCGTGTCTTTCTTACAACACTCTTACTAATACATCCCAGAATGATGTTTACTTTTCTTGCAACAGTGCTACACTGTTGACTCATATTTAGCTTGTGGTCCACTATGACCCCCAGATCCCTTTCCGCAGTATTCCTTCTTAGGCAGTCATTTCCCATTTTGTATGTGTGCAACTGATTGTTCCTTCCTAAATGGAGTACTTTGCATTTGTCCTTATTGAGTTTCATCCTATTTACTTCAGACCATTTCTCCAGTTTGTCCAGATCATTTTGAATTATAATCCTATCCTCCAAAGCATTTGCAACCCCTTCCAGCTTGGTATTGTCCGCAAACTTTATAAGTGTACTCTCTGTCGTTATCTAAATCACTGATGAAGATACTGAACAGAACCAGCCCCAGAACTGATTCCTGTGCGACCCCACTCATTATGCCCTTCCAGCATGACTGTGAACCACTAATAACTACTCTCTGGGAATAGTTTTCCAAACAGTTTTGCACCCACCTTATAGTAGTTACACATAGGTTACATTTCCCTAGTTTGTTTATGAGAAGGTCACACGAGACTGTATCAAAAGCTTTACTAAAGTCAAGATATACCACATCTACTGCTTCCCCCACATCCACAAGGCTTGTTACCCTGTCAAAGGAAGCTATCAGTTTGGTTTGACACGATTTGTTCATGACAAATCCATGCTGACTGTTACTTATCACCTTATTATTTTCTAGGTGTTTGCAAATTTTTAACTTGTTCTTTTCCTATTTTACCCTCTGATCCTACTTCATTTTCACTGGCATTCACTATGTTAGACATCCCATTACCACCAAACAAAAAAGTCATTAAGCACCTCTGCCATTCCACATTTTCTGTTATTATTTCCCCTCCCTCATTGAGTAATGGGCCTACCCTGTCCTTGGTCTTCCTCTTGCTTCTAATGTATTTGTAGAATGTTTTCTTGTTACCCTTTATGTCTCTAGATAGTTTGATCTCGTTTTGTGCTTTGGCCTTTCTAATTTTGTCCCTACATACTTACGTTATTTGTTTATGTTCATCCTTTGTAATTTGACCTAGTTTCCACTTCTTATGGGACTCTTCTTTCAGTGTCAGATCATTGAGGATCTCCTGGTTAAGCCAGGGTGGTCTCTTGCCATACTTCCTATCTTTCCAGTGCAGTGGGATAGTTTGCTCTTGTGCCCTTAATAATGTCTCTTTGAAAAACTGCCTACTGTCTACAATTGTTTTTCCCCTTAGACTTGTTTCCCATGGGATCTTACCTATCAACTCCCTGAGTTTGCTAAAGTCTGCCTTCTTGAAATCCATTGTCTTTATTTTGCTGTTTTTCCTCCTACCACTCATTACCCTATACACCTCTACCCCGATATAACACGACCCGGTATAACATGGGTTCACATACATGCAGTAAAGCTCTGACAGTAAAGCTCAGAGCAGTGTGTTAAGGGTGCCGGGCCGGGGCCAAGGGTTGGATAAGGGGCAGAGGGTCTCGGGGGTGGTCAGGGGCTCGTCCTGCCCCCCCCTACTCCACTCCGCAGGGTCTGGGAGGCAGGAGCTGTGTGGAGGAAGCACTTGTGGGGCCCCACAGTCCCAGAGTGGCCCGAGGGATTAGCGGGAGGCCGGGAGCAGCCCGCTCTGCTTCCCTGGCCCAAGCCGTGTCGCTTGGGGGAAGGGATCCCCCCCACACTCACCGGCAGTGCAGCAGCCCGGCTCCAGCCTGCTCCACTCTGCCAGCTCCCAGCCGCAGTGCTCCACTTCCTGCCACAGGTGAGTGCGGGACCTTTCCCCAACCCCGTCCCCCAGTGACGCAGCTGGGGCCAGGGCAAGGAAAGCGGAATGGGCTGGGGCCGCGTCACTCCACTTCCCGCCGCCAGTGAGTGCGGAGGGTGTCCTTTCCCCAACCTCCCCACACTCACCGGCGGCGGGAAGCGGAGTGCTGCGGCTGGGAGGTGGCGCAGTTGAGTGGGCTGGGGCCGTGTTGCTCTGCTTCCCGCTGCTGCCGGTGAGTGCCTGTCAGGGGGCGGGGTATGTGGATAGGGGACAGGGAGCCGGGGGGTTGGGTGGGGGGTAGGGTCCTGGCGGTGATTAGGGACGGGGGGGTCTCTGGAGGGGCTGGTCAGGGAACAAGGGGGGCCAAAGCAAGTGGTCTCCCCTATAACACGATGAGATTTTTTTTTTGTCTCCCCAGGACCGGGTTATATCTGGGTAGAGGTGTATTTTCATAATCACTTTCACCCAAGCTGCTTTCCACTTTCAAATTCTCAACGAGTTCTTCCCTATTTGTCAAAAATAAAATCTAGAACAGCCTCTCCCCAGTAACTTTCTCCACCTTTTTGAAATAAAAAATTGTTTCCAATACATTCCAAGAACTTGTTGGATAATCTGTGCCCTGCTGTGTTATTTTCCCAACAGATGCCTGGTAGTTGAAGTCTCCCCATCACCACCAAGTCCTGTGCATTGGATGATTTTGTTAGTTGTATATAAGAAGCCTCATCCACTTCTTCTTCCTGGTTAGCCGGTCTGTAATAGACCTCTGCCATGATGTCACCTTTGTTTTTTACCCCTTTTATCCTTACAGTGAGACTTTCAACAAGTCTGTCTCCTATTTCCATCTCAGCCTCAGTCCAAGTGTATACATTTTTAATATAGAAGGCAACAGCCCCTTCCTTTTTCCTCTGCCTGTATTTCCTGAGCAAGCTGTACCCTTCTATACAAATATTCCAGTCATGCATATTATCCCACCAAGTCAGACTGTGATGCCAACTATGTCATAGTTGTGTTTATTTACTAGCATTTTGAATTCTTCCTACTTGTTCCCCATACTTCTTGCATTACTATACAGACATCTAAGATACTGATTTGATTTCTCTCCCCCTCCCCCACGCCCCAGTTCTGTCTTGTCTCTCCTTTATCCCTGCTATAACAGCCCATGTTCCCCCCCAAATTCTGACCCTTCTCCCAGGTGTCCATGTTTTTGACTTACCTGTGGGCTTTGGTCACCTGCCCCCTTTGAACCTAGTTTAAAGTCCTCCTCACTAGATTAGCCAGTCTGTATCCAAATATGCTCTTCCCTTTCCTTGATGGGTGGACCCCATCTCTGCTTAGCAGTCCTTCTCCTGGAACAGCATCCCGTGGTCAAGGAAGCTGAAGCCCTTCCGGTGACACCATCTTCGCAGCCAGACATGCACCTCCAGGATGCATCTGTCTCTGCCTGGGCCTCAACCCTTGACTGGAAGGATTGAAGAGAACACCACCTGCACTCCTAACTCCTTCACCCTTACTCCCAGAGGCCTATAGTCACTTTTGATCTGCCTCACATTATCGTTGGTGCCCACATGGATGAGTAGCATGGGGTAGTAGTCAGAAGGCTGGATGATCCTTGACAATCCCTCCATAATGTCTCAGATACGGGCCCCTGGCAAGCAGCATACCTCCCGGGATGCCATGTCAGGGCAACAGATAAGTGCCTCCATCCCCCTCAGAAGAGAGTCACCAACTACCACTACCTGACGTTTCCTCCTGGGAGTGATGGCTGCGATCCTCCCAGCCTTGGGGGTACATGGCTTCTCCTCCTCCACCTTTGGGGCTGATTTTTTATTGCTAATTGCCAGGGCAGCATATCGGTTTTCCATCACCATCGTGGGTGGGTTGGGAGTAGGGATGGAGTACTGCCTGTTGCTGGACGTAACCAGCAGCCAGCGTCCTCCCTATGATAGAGCCATATCCTTCTACCCCCCAGTGGTGTGACAGCAGTCCTCTGTAGCGGGATAGCTTCCTCAGCCTTGGAAGTCTCCATATGAATACTGGCAATGAATTCTGCGGGGGCACAGATGCTCCTCAGCCTAGCCACCTCTTCCTGTAGCTCTCCAACCTGCTTCCTGAAAGATTCCACCAGCAGGCACCTTTCACACTGGATGGTCCCCCCCCGCAGCCCGGCTTTCTGTGAGTGGGAAATGCAGGCCACAGTCTCTGCAAGTCCACACCAGGATTTGGGTAGAGGCATCCATGGTTAGGTTGTTTGGATACAAGCAGAGGTGGAGGAGACAGGAGCAGTTTTGGCACTGGTGATGTGGCCCTTCCTAACCATAGCGATTATATTATGACTCCCTCCCACAAACTCCCTCCTAACTCCCCTGTTTGTGGTCCCCTTGGTTGCTTAGTCTCTGGCTTTTAAGGCCTTCTCTCTTAGGTCAGCCCTACCCCCTCGTTGATCACAAGGCTGATTGAGGCTGATCAAAGATGATCAAGGATAATCCAGGGAACAAAGGCTCAAACAATCCCCAGACACACAATCCCAACTGACCCAGTATCTGAAATAACTAAAATAGCCTGAAAGAGAGAGAAAAACACAAACAGCCAAGCAAACTCACTCACCCCAAGGTTAGTACTCTCACCTTGTTTGTTCAGCAGGGGGATCTTTGGTTAAAAATGGGTATCCATGGCAAATAAACCAAATAATACTTTTAACATACAAAATGAATGCCTTATGTGAAAAAAAATTAAATATCTGTGTACCATAAGTAACTAAGGCTTTACTGAAGAGGCAAGAGGAGGGAATTATTGGAGATGGCAGCCATTTTGAGATGCTAAGGCTTTGTGACTCAGCTGTGTGCTGACAGCACTCAGGTCTGTCATTCTGCACACTGACACAGCATTTATTGTTCCAAAGATTGTCCTAGGGCCTGCCTTCCTTCCTTCTCCCACCCCAATATGAGTTCCTGTCAAGCTTCTTATCATGGAAAGGGAAAAGAGGATGAAAATGTACCCTCACAAATGAGGGGAAGGGGGGGAAGAGGAGCAGAATAGAGAACCTTTTGGTTCTACAGTGCTACTTCACTGGTTGTCCAGTGTTTAAATACCCTGATGATAAGACAGCTCAGAGAGCGAAGGCTTTCGTGCTGTATACTCTGGGACTCTCAAACTGTAGCCCAGTTTGAGGAGTGACTTGAATTAATTTCTGCCATCCCTGTGCTCCTTTTTAGCAGGTGGATAGCAATTAAGATCTCCCTAAATAGCTCTTATGAAACTTGGCTTGCATGGAAGATTTTTTTTAAAGTGATATGCCTGCTGTGAATATTAATTGACATGAGAGAAATTAAGTAGTTTCTTGTTGTAGATTATCCAGAATGCTTCAGAGGTGGCTCATTAAGTGTGCAATAAGCAAATGAACAGCTTGGATTTATAAGGCGGTTTTATACTTAATATTGCTTTCAGTTTTCAGTAGCAGAGCATACTGCTGTTCTACTTTTGGGGAAAGTAATTGAAGAAGGAGGTAAAAGTGTTTTGCCCTCTGTTTGAATTAGCTTTTACAAGAAGTGTTTACTGTTCTGATGACTGAGAATGAGTATACATGTTGATTTGCCTGATGTCAATTTGAAAACTACAGTTATTTATTCATTAATAAGGAAAAGGAGTGTTTCAATAGTAAAAACAATATCTGTTTAATGGACTTTTAATCTTAGTATGGGGAGGGCATTTAGGGGTAGAACTTGAAGGTATATCCACCAAGGGCAATATTCATCCTGATCCAGGGGATCTCCACTTGAATTCTACTTAATCATCATGTTGAGGATTTAAGTGATGTCTACAGCCTTATGTACATCATTTGCACTGGAGATAAACTTGACCCCAAATGTAGACAGCTGTCGTCGAAAAGATAGGCTTATGCTAATAGTATAAGATACTGATGAAAAGTATGACAGTAATTTAAAAAAAAATTTACGCTTCCCCATCCAATGATTTTGTTAATGGACAGTATTCGTAACTCTTAATAATTACAAGAAAGTAGTTTGTCTTGGGAAAAGTTGCATGTTCCGATGACACACGTGCCGTAAGTTAACTGAACGCCTTATTTTTTTTTTTTAAAGGCATCCCGTAAAAGCAATGATGTTTTATGGGTTGGCATAATCTCTTTTTTGTGGCTTCACTGACACAGGGAAGCTTGTATTTTTATAAATGTCTTGTAAAATTATGCTGATTTCTCTAGCATGTGATTGCATAAAAAAATTATTTAAAAGCATCCAGGATATAGTAGTTAACAAAAAATCCTTATGTAGCAAAAACTACGTGAGTTTTAGACTCTCTCAAAAAAGGCTGCTCACTGAAAACTTTTCCCTTCTGTGTACCATAAGTCTCATTTACGTGAACCTCAGCCTTGGGGCTTGATTTCAGAGTTGCTGCGGTAATTTCCCGCTGACTTCAGTTGTAGGTACTCAGGATGTCTCAAAACCAGGTGCTTTGTGTTGGAGTGATTTGGCCATTTTGATACGGTCTTGGGAGTAGGACCTAACTTTTTACATTCTGATTTGGGTTCTTTGGGCTTCAGCATCTCCTAAAAATAGGAAAACTGGAAATGGATGCCTTTTGGGCTGTATTAACCTTTGCAAAATGAGTTTTATGACTGCCTTGCTTTTATAATTAAAACAAATGACTGTTAAGAATATTGTCCCTTAAGAATATTCTCTCTCTTCTTATAGATGTTGCTTTTGACAAAGCAGATTAAAATTTAAACATAGTTTGACAAACTTTATAACCTAATTGAATTCCTAATTAGTTTTTTAATGAATTAACTTACCACTAATACAGTTTTGAACAGGCATGGCTTTAAAGCTAGCAACTGTCTTCATTTTTAAAAATGAGCTAGTAATATCTTAAAAGAATGCACGAGCAAATGGAACAGTAATACTTCAAAGTTAAGTAGGAGCTCAGAGCTTTACAAAAAAGCTTCTCTATCTTCTATGACTGAAGTTGGTTGTCTACCCATTTTACAGCTAGGGAGGTGGAAGTACAGACATTGTGTGACTTGCCAAATGTCTTGAAGCAAGTGTGGTAAAACTGGTAAACAAAACTCAAGAGCCCTGATCCCCAGTGCCAATAAGCCACAGTCCCTTACCTAAGGCTCTGCTGCATGAACATTTCCCTTATGTTTCCTATACAAGGTTAGAATTGCTGGAATTACACTTCATTTTGTAACCTTGGACAAATCACTTCATCTTGTTGCTTCAGTTTTCCCATCTATAAAAGAGGGATAATACTTCCCTACCTTACACTGGAGTTGGAAGTCTGTGTAATTTATATTTGAGTTGATGAGGACTGTAGAAAAATGTGGAAATAAAAAGAAGAGATATGCAGAGTCAGCTGTTGGATGTAAATTTCAGTTTTAAAAAGGTCTCCTTTTTCTCACCCTCTCTCACCTACTTGTACTACTGCGATTAAGTTTGGCCAAAGGGTACCCATGTGACTAGTTATCAAAAACTCTACCTCCAGGCAGGACCCACCAACTTCCAGATCAGGCATTCTTTGTATCTAAAGTAAAAGCCCCATCACGGGGGCAATGAAGAATGATGGAAGGGGAGAAAGACAGATGCAAAAGACAATAAATGACTTCATTTTATTTTTAAAACCATCCTAACCTGTTACATTTCCCACCTTCAGGAGGCTTGATTGCACAAAGCATTACATCAGGGGTCGGCAACCTTCGGCACACGGCCCATCAGGGTAATCCACTGGTGGGCTGCAAGACATTTTGTTTATGTTGACAATCTGCAGGCACGGCCCCCCATAGCTCCTAGTGGCCGCGGTTTGCCATTCCTGGCCAATGGGAGAGGCGGCCAGCACGTCCTTGCGGCCCCCTGCAGGTCCCATTGACTGGGAATGGTGAACTGTGGCCCTTGGGAGCTGCGAGGGGCCATGCCTGCGGATGGTCAACGTAAACAAAATATGTCGCAGCCCGCCAGCAGGTCATCCTGATGGGCCACATGCTGAAGGTTGCCGACCCCTGCATTAGTTAATGGGAAACTCTGAGAGAAGACTCATCAGCTAGTTCTTACCTTTTCTCCATCTCGTCCCCAACTAGAAGCAAGGTCCCAAGGTCATATTTTTTTCTCTTTGAAAACAATCCTATCAGCTATTAAATCTAGTGCAAAAATCTATATTGATAATTTTGCAGCATTAAAAGCAGAAAGTCAGCAAATGTTAAGATTCTAATAATAATTACTTTTCATGCTTTTAATGCATACCTGATATTTTTTATAATTAGTGATTAAGTTGTGTATATAAATCAGATCACTAGCTGGTACAAATGTAGTCTGGGCTCACTTGCACGAGCTGAGGATCTGGCCTCCTGAATGTGATGGTATGTTACTATAACTAAATACTGATTTTGCACTTTTTGACTTGTGAATTTTGCAAATTCGTTTGTTGCAAATTTTAACTTTCAGTGTCAATTTGATGTTTAATATTTGAAAAGATAGCAGTTTGTTTTTATGGATGAGAAAGCTAACCCTGGGGATTTAACTTGTTTTAGCCCATTGATTTAACTTGAAGGGTTTTACTATACCTTTTTCGACTTCCAGCAATAAAATTAATTCTGTAAATCCCTTTTTTTGCTGTCTATCAGTGAAGATTTAGTTAAGAATAACAAATGGATATTTTTTTCCCCAAGTAAGCTGTTTAATTTTAAATGTGAAAGTTATATTTCTTTTATTTGGCATAAGTAGAGACTTTTTTTAACCAAACACCTGTAACTTCCTACTTTTTAAAATATGATAATAGAATTGTCATTTTTTGTCTGTGATCCAATATATTTAGTTTCCTTCAAGGCATCCACAATTGCCTAAGCATATAGCAAAGTCCAACACTAGATGGTAGCATTTACTGGGGAGAACGCAAACTTCATTCTGTCATCTAGACTGGGATGCAAAAGAAAACAGCTGCCAAAGTAACTCAATGTTTGTGTTATTTTAGGACAACGTAAGTGAGAGGGCATTATCACTGGTAAAAATCAGATTTAGTTTAGGTTAGAGTAATTTAAGGTCTTTTCTAGCAGTCCTGACACCTGGATTCTGATACAATAAATCTGCTATTCCTGTTCAAGGATTCTAGAGCAGAGACTACCAATTGTGACAATCTGTGGCAAATGTTCTTCCTCCCTAATGAAGTGGTCACAAAAAAACACTGTCACTTGCCAGGTAAGGGATTAGTTGAAATAAGGACTCCAGATTTGGAAGACTAATTGACTCACCTACTTTTAACAACAAGTCTCTAGAGAATTTACTAAATTATCAGTAAATACATTATGTTGAATGTCTGTCCTTTTATAAGTCTGTAAAAATATTAATGTATATGTGTTGAAACAGGCTAATTTGTACTCCAATGTAACATACTTTTGCATGCAAAGATCAAAACATTTTAAAGAAAATGGTGTGGAAAGAATTGCACTTGAAAATGCAAATTTTTCAGCATCATTGGCCAGATTAGGATGTTAAGAGTAAGTAGCATAGTGTCTGCGTCATGTAAAGTAAAAATCGTTGAGAGCTTGTGTGAAGGATCCTTCCCCACTCTGAACTCTAGGGTACAGATGTGGGGACCTGCATGAAAACCTTCCAAGCTTACTTTTACCAGCTTAGGTTAAAACTTCCCCAAGGTACAAACTATTTTACCTTTTGCCCTTGGACTTCCGCTGCCACCACCAAACGTCTAACCGGGTTTATTTTTGGGAAAGAGCCGTTTGGAAACGTCTTTCCCCCCAAAATCCTCACCAGAACCTTGCACCCCCCTTTCTGGGGAAGGTTTGATAAAAATCCTCACCAATTTGCATAGGTGACCACAGACCCAAACCCTTGGAGCTTAAGAACAATAAAAGAAACATTCAGTTTCTTAAAAGAAGAATTTTAATAGAAGAAAAAGTTAAAAGAATCACCTCTGTAAAATCAGGATGGTAAATATCTTTCAGGGTAATTAGATTCAAAACATAGAGAATCCCTCTAGGCAAAACCTTAAGTTACAAAAAGACACAAAGACAGGAATATCCATTCCATTCAGCACAGCTTATTTTCTCAGCCATTTAAACAAACAGAATCTAACGCATATCTAGCTAGATTACTTACTAAGTTCTAAGACTCCATTCCTGTTCTGTCCCCGGCAAAAGCATCACACAGACAGACCCAGACCCTTTGTTTCTCCCTCCCCCCAGCTTTGAAAGTATCTTGTGTCCTCATTGGTCATTGTGGTCAGGTGCCAGCGAGGTTATCCTAGCTTCTTAACCCTTTACAGGCGAAAGGGTTTTTCCTCTGGCCAGGAGGGATTTTAAAGGTGTTTACCCTTCCCCTTATATTTATGACAGCTTGATTGTGTGTGTACTTTGTATAAAATGAGTGGGTTCTCAACCTTTTTCTTTCTGAGGCCCCCCCTAATGTGTTATAAAAACTCCATGGCTCACCTGTTACACCACATTTGGTTTTCGGCATATAAAAGCCAGGGCTGGCATTGCGGGGTAGAAAGCAGGGCAATTGCCTGGGGGCCCCACACCACGGAGGGCCCCACAAAGCTAAGTTGCTCAGGCTTCAACTTCAGCCCCAGGTGGCAGAGCTCAGAGCCCCGGGCTTTAGGTCTGCACAGTGGGGCTTTGGCTTCCTGCCCTGGGCTCCAGTGAGTCTAACACTGGCCCTGCTTGGTGGAGCCCCTGAAACCTGCTCGCCCTGGACCCCTTTTTGAGAACAGCTGCTCTAAAATGTTTGTTGCTATGAGAAACAGGGTAGGATAGCAAAGGAAAATATTACCATACCAAAAAGACTGAAAATACTAATAATTTCAAAAATTAGTAGGGCACATATGGAAAGAATACAGTTTCCTTTTACGGAGGTGACCCTAACTCTTTGTGTAGGGTAGATGGCATGTGGACTATTGTAATAAACTTCCATGAGTTGGAGGGGAGAGATTCTTTTCTTGAAAATTCTGCATGTCTTTGCAAACTGTTGATTTTTTTTCATCTCTATTAATCCCCTTGCTACATGTTAAATTAGGTCTATGACATAGTATTGGAGCTAATTAAAGTGTCAGAATGGAATGAGAATTCACTTTACTTTTCTCCTTGAATTAAAACAGTTAAAAATTAATTTGAGGCACATTGAGAGTTGCTTATTGTAGGATAAATTAACACAAAGGAGATTTTAGATTCTAGGGTTTTTGAGGTCTAGATGCCTGTTTAAAAAGGCAGTAATTGTAAATGTTATACTAAGTTCAGACTACTTTTTCAACCAAAATGTGTTTAGATTTTCAGGAAACCTTGGTGTTTGAAATTGAGGGACTAGTGCTGTTTATTAGATTCTACTTACCCCTCCATTAATACAGCTTACTTGTGATGTGCAGCAACCACACTGGTTTCTGGTTTTAGGATTTGCTTGAAGAGAGAATTCCCATTATGCCAAAGGGCAGATTAGTTTTGGGCCCCAGATAAAATTAAACAAATTAACATTTGAGACCTAAAATAGGATTTGAGCTTGTAGAAGAGGAAGAAAACTAGTGCAGTAGCTTACTCCTCCATCATACTATCTTTCTTATTCTAGTTAAGGAAATTCTCTTTTTTCCCTGTAACTCTTAAAATAGTGTGTGGTTAAATGTTCGGCTTTTGCACTAAATTTCAGGATGTTAAAAATGTGTGTCTTAAAATAGCTCATAGCCCAAGAAGCTTCTTTTAATCATTAGAAATTTGTCAAGTGAAACTTGACTAACTATAGCTAAGTTACTGTGGCTTTCAGAAGAATGTAGTGAATAAAAATAGTTGATGATGGATGAAAAAGAATGAGTATATATTAAATATTTAATGTACTTAAAGCTATATAATCAGACACATAATTTCAGCTAACAGTTAAAGTTGTTTTGGTGGTAAAGTAAGTGACATTTCTGCTATAGCAGTATTTGACAGTACTATTTACTTGAATATTTACACTGTTGTCTTCAGCAAGACATGGAAATAATAGTGATGAGATAGTAGTCCTATATCTTGTGCTGGGAGGAAGAAATGGAGAAAGGTGTGGCAACTCATTTAGTGCTATAGTGCACGTATGAGCTCTGGAGTAGAATGAGTTTAAATCAATATTTAGAATTATAGTATGAGCACTGTAGAAACACTTCAAAGTAGGCTTGTGAAAAAAGAACAGCTGTCTTAGTCTTTCCTGTCAATCATTTTTATTTAATCATTATGTACTTCTTTATATTTTTTACCCTGCCCATCAATTTTGAAAATAAAAAACATGTTATATTAGAAAGTACCAGAACTAATTCTAACCAGTATTAGTCTCCAGAATGTTTCTGAATGGAGGTGAAAATTCTGACCAGATCAGCAACAATGAGTTAATTATTTCTATGTTAATATATAATTCAGGGCTGGAGCTACTCTCTGCTCTTCTTCCCATCCTACACCTAAGGTTACACAGGCGTAGACATCTCAGATCTTAGACACACTGCAGTATTTACACTTGGAGGACAGGGAAAACAATTTTCCTGTAGAACCTGGCTGACAAAGATCCTGTTTGAAGGACTTTATATCCCATTGGACCTCATGGCTTGCTTTTTGCCAGTGTAAATTTTGGCATTAGATTCTTAACTTGGGAAAAGGATGGGTCAGACAAAGAAAAATGATTGATAGTTCACAATGGAAGATTGAGGGATAGTAAATCTGGTTTCCATAGAACCTTTTTGCAAAAGCTTGAATTAAAATTTCACTGAAGAAAAGCCCACTTATGTCATTTATAAGGGTTTACATCACTCTGGCAATGTTGGGGCCTTAAAACTTTTACAGGTTTTTATGCTCCTGGGGGAATTGACTGAGAATGGGAACAGTTAACTAACAATAGAATAATTAACAATGTTACTATGCAGACAAGTTGCTGCATTTCTGCCTTAGAGAATGAGATCAATTAACCATCAACAGACACAATAACAAAATGTGGTGGGTCTTTTTTTTTTTTTTTTTTACAAAAGCTATTTTCTTTAACTTAAAAACAAACAAGTTTCAGTAACATGATACTAATATTGAACTAAGTGTTTTTTTTTCAATTCTCAAGAAGTTCAATTTCATTAGGCAGGCAGGCTGCTACATTTCTGCCTCTGGGATAGAGCCTTCCTCCTGCATAACGAAAACCTAAGCTCCGCCATGCCCCTCAAGCCGCAGTCTCAAGAGAGAGGGACAGTGTCTCTCACGCTTGTTGGCTATCTCCTCCCCCTGATGGTGATCAACGTCTTGCCCACAGGCATGCATGCCCAGTGCCCCCCCCGCAGTGATTTGCATCTCTGAAGCGGCTCCAGACACCCTGGGACAGACATGCTGCCGGGGAAGAGACATGTGTCCCCCTACAGGTTTCTCTTGCGTTTTTCTGCGCAGGGGGCACAGAAGTATATGGGCCCGTATGAGCGCAGAATTCTGTCAGGATTAGCAGTAGAAGGAGTTGGGGTTTTGGGGGGGGATGGAAGAGCAGAGATGAGGTCTCCAGGAAGGGAATGGGTATCTTGGACAGATAGTCTTGATCTTTCTTCAGGAACTACAGGAAGAACATTGAGTATCTCCTTTCCCTTTTGTGATTGGAAGAGCATGATGTGTGGCCAACAGGTTGGGAAGCAAGCTTTGGAAAATTAACTCAAGGGCTGTTGTTGTTCCCTGCAACACAATAAGCAAATATTTGTATAGATATTATTTGGAATAATTAGTGTTCAGTTCATGCATTCTTGTAAAAGTTCTAAATAGAAGCTGCTCTTGATATTTTCTGATGTGCAGAAAAGCCACATGTGTCAGACTGGAAAATCAGTAGCTATTTCTGTTGAAACAAAATAAAGGGACAGAGTACCACATGGCAGAACAATTAGCTGATTGGTAAGACTGTTAGGCTTTGGCATTTGACCAGTCCAAAAATAATCAGTCGATTGATCAGTCACATATTGTCCTTGTTAAAAATGGTTAAACATTTTAAAGCACTAAATTTATTAGAACAGTAGCAACAGTAACAAAAAACAGGGGTTCACTTGATGAAATAATAGGCAGCAGGTTTAATGCAAACAAGGAAATACCTTTTCACACAATGTACAATTAACTTGTGGAAACTCATGGCCCTGGAATGTTGTGGTGGCCAAAAGTATGACTGGGTTCAAAAAAGGACTAGTTAAGTTCATGGAGCCTAGGTCCATCAATGACTATTAACCAAGACAGTCAGGTCTGTAATCCCATGCTCAGGGTACCCCTAAACCTCTGCCAGAATCCAGGAATGGCAGACATGGGTTGGTCTCTCCAAAATTGCCCTGTTCTGTACATTCCCCCTGAAGCTCTGGTACTGGCCATTGTAAGAGACAGGATACTGGGCTAGATGGACCATTGATCCGACCCAGTATAGCAGTTCTTATGTTCTGATTATACCAATTGATGACCCTCATGTTATAAATCCAACAGAGCAGCATACCATTGCTGTTAGTGAGCCCCATCTGTAGAAGATGACAAGATCTCTAGTGTTGCACTAAAAGCTAGCATCAGGCTCAGACAGTTTCTCTAGAAAAAGGAAGCATGGCTTTATAGCTCAAGGGGAGAGAGAATTCAAATGTTTAAACTTTCCCAGTTATTGTACACATTAAGGAAAATAAATTACTTTTTTTACACATTTTGAGGAGGCAAAGAGAAAACTCTTAAGCATTTTAATGTCACTGGGGGATTGTACCAGCCTCTGGCTATGTTAAATAGGACTAATAATTTAAGCTAATCACAGTGTCTAAGAACTTCTTAAAAAAAGGAAATTAGTTTCTGTGAGAGCAGTGTAAAGAGAAGTTTTCCACACTGGTAGAGAGATGGTCACATGCTAATGTTTGTAATACAGTTTCCACTTGTGATTGGAGAGATGGTCTCTGAAGGTCAGTATGAAGAGTGTTACAGTAATAAGTTTCAACTCTAAAAGAATCCGTGAAGCCTGAATATTCTTAATTTCGGTGCAAGAAAGCTTAACCGTTGGATTTCTTTAAGCTATTTCAGCCATAATTACTTGACGTTGATAGTTACAGAGCTTATATTCTTAGCACAAACAAAAAAGGATAGTGCAGTGGAAGATAACTTTTGAAGGTAAAAAGGTCAGAAAACATTAGCAAAAAGTTACATCATTTAGTTATCTGTCTCAAGTATTTTTGTTGTCTGATGCTTCCTTAGTTGGCTGAAGAAGCTTTCAGGCCTAGTAGTAATCGCATCCATTAAGATTTCGAATGCACCTGTATCAGCATAAATGAAACTGTTTAAAGAGCCAGTACCTTCAGCAGGCTGCAGAAGAGGTTTTAAGTGCTGGTGGTGTAAGATCTGGCTTGTGGACCAGACTGCCTATACTCCAAGAAATCCTGGATGAATTTTGGGGTGGGAAGGGAAAGTGACTGGAAGAGGCAAGCAATAAATGACTTAGCCTGTTTTTCCGCTCAGTATGTCGAAGGTGAAGAGAAAACCACTAGGTCTTTTTCTCAGGTAATGATCAAAGAGATTCAGCATCATATATATTTAAGGCCAGATTGGACTCTTGTGATCATGGAGTTTGACCTCCTACCTAACATACATACTAGAACCTCACCCAGTAATTTCTGTATCAAGTCTGTTACTTCTGTTAGAACTATAGAATGTCTTTTAGAAAAACATCCAGTCTTGATGTTGATACTTCAAGTGATGTAGAATCCATCACATCACCAGAACAATTGTGCCGATTGTTAATTACCTTCACTGTTTAAATAACATAATTTTTTGTAGTCTAGGTTTGGATCTCTAGGTTTGGATCTGTTAGGGTTTCCCTCCCATCTAGGGTTGGGAGGGTAGCCTTCCCGGGACTTCTGTATTAGCCAAACAAACACAGAGTCAGGACTCTTAGATAAACTGAGGCACTTTAATGCTAGCAAGTACAACAGCTGAAGGGCTCACCAATTCCTACACAGAGGAATATGGCGAAGCCCAGAACAAAGAACAAGGTAGAGCTTTTATAGCTTTGTTCAACATCCTTTGTGATATCTCTTCCAGTTCAAACCGGTCAACCCCTGTTGGTCTGAGTCCTGAGGTATGAACATGGAGGCCCATCTGTATAAGGAATTCTTTCCCCAAACGGGGAGTACAGGTTACACATAGTTCAAATTCTTTCTACCCATAAACATAGGGAAAGGACAGATAAGCATAGAAAAAAGACAGAAGCCTAGCTTTACATGATTATAGGGTTGTTTTCTGGTTCTTTTCTTTATCAGATCATATTATGCCTTTTTCTGCTAGATCAAAGAGCAGTCTATTATCTGAAACCTCTTTCCAGTGTAGGTACTTGTAGAGGATGATGGTTACTTTTTAACTTTCTGTCGGATAAATTAAATAAAATTTCTTGAGTCTCTCACTATAATGCATGTTTTCCAGATCTGGTATTGTTTTTGAAGCTCTTTTCTGAACCCATCCACTTTTTCAATGTCCTGCTTGAAGTGCGGACACAGAACTGGATACAGTAGTCCAGTAATGCTTTCACCAATATCACAGAGAGAGGAAATATCACCTCCCTATTCCTTCTTATTGATATTCCTTTTCTTATACATCCAAGGAGTGCATTAGTCCTCTTAGCTACAGCATTGCCTTGGGACCTCATGTTCAATTAGTTGTCTACAGTGACCCCTTAGTTCAGTGTGACCACATCTGAGGAGAAATTCCCCCTTCTTTTGTGATCTATGTCCTTTGTTTTTAGACCTTGCATTTGATTGTGTTAAAATACTGGTTGTTCAAATGAGCCCACCTTACCAAGAAATCAAAGGGTGATCTGTATCCATCACTCTTTACCACCTCACCAATTTCTTTGTTATTGTCCACTAATTATCTTGGTTCTTTTTTTTTTGGTTACTGAAAAACATACTGAATAGTATTGTCAATAACTGACCCTTGTGAGACCCCACTAGAAACACCTACACTGGATGACCATTACCTATTTACAATTACTCTGAGATCTCTCTGTCAAGTGTTTTTAATGTATTTAATATGGGCTCCATTGGAGGATTTTTTGGGGGGCGGGGGGGTGGGAAAATTCAGATTTTATGGGAGTGTCAGGGCTAAGTCAGATACCTAACACAAATCTATTATTTCAACAGTTACCTTTATTAACCAGACAATTGATCTCATCAAAAAACGCCATCATGTTTGTGTGTTTGACAAGACCTATCTTCCATAAAACCATGTTGATTGGCATTAATTATGCTACTGTCCTTTAATTCTTTATGGCTTGCCCATTAAGTTCTCGCACCTGTGGTTCTTCAGTTTGGGAATCTGTGATCAGTGGCAGCCTTCTTAAAACAAGAATTGTTGGGTTAATAGTGGGAACAAAGTATTAGAGACTCTCAGCAGGTCCCTATATCTGTCTGGTTCCCCTGAACATCTACTGCCCCTTTCTCTTTAAACCCTGCTATAGTTCTTTTGTTCTTCTGGTCAAACCAGTTCAGCAGGCTCAGCAGGAGGTCTAGCCAGAATGCTTAGGGCCAGTAGTTCTGTCTCTGTATGTTAACAGTTGAGGTGTGGCTTAGCTTGAGTTCTGTTCCTTCTTACCTGTTTTTCAAGACAGACCCTTGCTGAGAGAAACCAATATAATCATATAGAAAATACCCCAGTAACAAGGTCGATATACAGTACCATAAGTTATCACAAGATGGCTCCCAATCAGTCAACCTGATACACATTTAAAGAATTCCTTCTTTTTGTCCTTAACCCTGCTGGCCATAGGTTTTTTAATTGATACCTTGAGCTTCCCTTATCAATTGTCAGAATTTACTAACTGTTGATTTATACTAGTTGCGATCTGCTTCTTCGTTTTTCCATTTGTTAATTAATAATTTTTTTTATTGCTGCTTTCACCTCACCATTTAACCGAGATGGCTTTTTAACTAGTGAAGCCTTCTTTAGTGTTTGTGGAATTATTTTTTGGAATCTAACAAAGCATATTTAGACAAACACACCCTCAGATATTATGGTGATGAGTACTATAGAAAATCCTAACATGGTTGCTTGAAGGATGCCTCTGGAAGAGTTTCTGCTTGAATCACTGGCTGGATAGGCAGGTGAGAATTAGGAAATTCACACTACTGCTGGATTGCATATACCTGGCTATCATATATTGGACTATATTTGTTTCACCAAACTGATCAATGTTCATACTCTTTGGCAAATTACTCGTTTTGAATTGAGTTGAATTTTATTAAATATTTGAGACTCATAAGTATTGAACTTGAATTTCATTAGTTTTATTTTAATGTTTTGCTTTTCTTGAATTAGTAGACTTCAGAGTTACCATTTTTCCATACTATTTTGCATACTTGCATGCAAGTACTTTTGAGTCATGGCTACTTCAAATCTTAGAAAAAACAATCAATAAAATATTCCTGTGGATAAGTCAGGATCTTTTTACGCTCTTTAGTTTTTAATAGTTCTGTGGGGTTTGGGGAGTGGAGTTAGGGGAATATCAACACTGGTGCTATGAGGGATGTAGGTGAAGTCAGTGAAGAAAAAATATTTCAAAAGCACATAAGTCCCATTGACTTTTTACAATTTAAGACTTAAACTCTATGATCACATGGGTGCTTTTGACATTTTAAGTCTTTGAATGTCTTTTTGAAAGTAAAAAATAATTCTGGATATTTTTCCCTTAAATTTTGTACACTCTTACTTGTGTATTTGTGACATTTGGCTTAAAGAAATATATCACCAGCTCAGTAATGTTTATAAGCCTATGGCAATACAGGGTCTGAAAATGTAGTAGTGCCTTGATGTTCAGTGAAACTTCAAAAAAAAATGCATTGACTTCATAAGGAATATGCATAATTAATTTTAAGTTCCCAGGGCTGCTTCCTACAACCCACCACTTCTTTTATGTGCTCTGACTTTTAAAATGTTTCTTTAGGCATGAAAGTAATATGCTGTTGACCTCAAAAGTTACCACTTTTTCTATTACATTGTATAGGCACTGAATTGAATTAAACAGTTACGTCTTAAAATTCTCTTCAGCTGTAACTATGTGTTTATAAGGCAGTAAAGCCCCAAATGAGTTATGCAAGTGAATCCCATAATTCTCAAAAAAGTTCTCTCTAGGCCTGAAAGGTTGTCTTTATATCGAGCTTTAGCATGCAACTCTTTTTATTTTTTTATTGGTGCTTCTATCAGTGAAAAAAATCCTTTAAAAAAAAGTTTTTTTAAACTAAAGAACTGGAAAATGCACAAGTTCTTCTTTGAGTGATAGCATATGCCCATTTCCAGTGTAGGTGCGCACACACATACAGCAGAATGGACGTGTGCAATACAGCTCAAAGAACCTTTACAAGAAGGTAACTATCTGAGGTTTGGGTTTGTTTTTTTAACAAATACAGCAGGCTGTGGCCTGTGACTATGTAGAGAATGTGAATAATCAATTGTTAACCAAACTATCAGATTAATTAGTCTTGACAGAGTATAATCCTCAACATTATCTTTGATCTCCAAGATATTTCATACGCTCAGATCTCGTAGTTAAACATCTCTTAAAGCCCATTAAGCTAGAAATGAAGTCTTCAGAGAGTGTTGCCATTGACTACATTTTTTTTTTTTTTTTAATTTGAGACCCATGAACAGTTTTACTAAGAGTAAGGCAAGAGCCATCACCTTGTGGGAGAGTTAGTGGATCTGGAACTTTGTTTATTCTCAAGGTTCCATGCTCTGGAATAGTCTCTAACTCATGCAGTGTTGATAGAAGTGATATCCATGGAGCAAAGGCTGGTGATAGGTGCTAAACAGCTGCCCACAGTGGTGAGCTGGAACTGGTTCGCACCAGTTCACTGGAACCAGTTGTTAAATTTAGAAGCCCTTTTAGAACCGGTTGTCCCGTGAAGCCCTTTTAGAACCTATTGTCCCTCATGATTATTCACATTCTCTACATAATCATGGGACAACAGGTTCTAAAGGGGCTTCTAAATTTAACAACCAGCCAAAAGTGGCGGCTTAGGTGCTGACTCCTTGGGTGCTCTGGGGCTGGAGCACCCACGGGGAAAATTTGGTGGGTGTAGAGCACCCACCAGCAGCTCCCCGCCCTGCACCCGGCCCCAGCTCACCTCCACTCCACCTCTGCCCCTGAATGTGCTGCTCTGCTCCGCTTCTCTGCGGAGCGGAGGTGAGGTAATCTGGGGCCGGGCGCCGGGTGGGGAGCTGCCAGTGGGTGCTCTGCACCCACCAAATTTTCCCAGTGGGTGCTCCAGCCCCGGAGCACCCAGGGAGTCGGCACCTAAGATGCCACTTTTGATGTGATCAGTGGGGGAGTGGCCGCTCCACCGCCCCTAGGAGCCAGAGGGACCTGCCAGATGCTTCCTGGGAGCTGCCCCAGGTAAGCACTGGTGGGACTCCCCACCTCGCCCACCAGCAGGTCCCTCTGGCTCTTAGGGGAAGGGCGGAGTGGGCAGCCACTGCGGTGGCCAACGAGACCCTCCTGCCTGGTTCTAGGGGCAGTCAGGGGACAGGGGAGCGGAGTGGATGGGGCAGGGGTCCCGGGAGGGGGGTGTCAAGAAACGCAGGGGGTTGGATGGGGCAGGAGTCCTCGGGGCAGGGGCGGGGCAAGAGTCCCGGGGGGCGGGGGTGTGCCACGACCTCCTCGTGGGGTGAGGAGGGAACCAGTTGTTAAGATTTTGGCAGCTCATCACTGCCAATTTAGCCTAGTACAACTGAACCTTTAACTGTTGTCTTACAAGCCCCTTAGAAGATTTTCATGCATTAGCCCAAAATGGGGGGGTGGCTGGAAGCCTGCAATATCAGAATTGGTTTTTTTTTTTTCAGAACTGTTTTTGTAAGATAGTGATAATGTGAATTTTTCTAATTCTTTATCTCAACTTCTAGTAGAAATTTTCTAAAGAAAGGTATTCCAGTGGAGTGTGAACATCATTATTACCTTTTGTATGGGTATGATATACATCCATGGGCACATTGTAGATATTTGTCTAATCTAACACAGATGTTGATTGAATTACTTTGAAAATGAACAATAAAACATAACATTCATAGAATCATAGAATATCAGGGTTGGAAGGGACCCCAGAAGGTCATCTAGTCCAACCCCCTGCTCGAAGCAGGACCAATTCCCAGTTAAATCATCCCAGCCAGGGCTTTGTCAAGCCTGACCTTAAAAACCTCTAAGGAAGGAGATTCTACCACCTCCCTAGGTAACGCATTCCAGTGTTTCACCACCCTCTTAGTGAAAAAGTTTTTCCTAATATCCAATCTAAACCTCCCCCATTGCAACTTGAGACCATTACTCCTCGTTCTGTCATCTTCTACCATTGAGAACAGTCTAGAGCCATCCTCTTTGGAACCCCCTTTCAGGTAGTTGAAAGCAGCTATCAAATCCCCCCTCATTCTTCTCTTCTGCAGACTAAACAATCCCAGCTCCCTCAGCCTCTCCTCATAAGTCATGTGCTCTAGACCCCTAATCATTTTTGTTGCCCTTCGCTGGACTCTCTCCAATTTATCCACATCCTTCTTGTAGCGTGGGGCCCAAAACTGGACACAGTACTCCAGATGAGGCCTCACCAGTGTCGAATAGAGGGGAACGATCACGTCCCTCGATCTGCTCGCTATGCCCCTACTTATACATCCCAAAATGCCATTGGCCTTCTTGGCAACAAGGGCACACTGCTGACTCATATCCAGCTTCTCGTCCACTGTCACCCCTAGGTCCTTTTCCGCAGAACTGCTGCCTAGCCATTCGGTCCCTAGTCTGTAGCGGTGCATTGGATTCTTCCGTCCTAAGTGCAGGACCCTGCACTTATCCTTATTGAACCTCATCAGATTTCTTTTGGCCCAATCCTCCAATTTGTCTAGGTCCTTCTGTATCCTATCCCTCCCCTCCAGCGTATCTACCACTCCTCCCAGTTTAGTATCATCCGCAAATTTGCTGAGAGTGCAATCCACACCATCCTCCAGATCATTTATGAAGATATTGAACAAAATTCTTGCACTTGCATAGCATATTTGAGGAGTCAGAAGAAACGACACTATTATTTTTTTCTCCAAAGGTCATACAAGTAATAAATGCAATTCCTAGCAAATGGTCAACACAGTAACCTGAAACTGCACCAATTATTGCAAATTTCAAAAAGTAAATCACTTTTCTTGTGATCTGGAGGTATGAATGTAATGTCTGCCTATCAGATGACTTAAAGGTTTAGTTTGCAGATAATAATTTAATTGCTGTTAACTATCGTAACAGGGTTCCTGACTTTGTGAGAGAGAAACGTTTTGGAAACTGGCTGAAAGATGCACGCGACTGGGCTATTTCCAGGAACCGATACTGGGGAACACCTATCCCTTTGTGGGTCAGCAATGATTTTGAAGAGGTATGTAAGAAAACAAAAATCTCCAGTTATTGACAAAAGAAATCCTGCTATGTTACAAAGTTGGTTTGCTTAGTTTCCTAGAGCACAGAACTGTCCTAGTGCTTTGCAGTTTGAAGTGCTCTGGTAATAGTTCTTAAAACTGCCATGCAGGCAGAGGACAAAAAGGAGTGCTTTTTTTCTTCATCTCTCTAACGTAAAATTTCAGGTGTATTTTTCTTGTTTGTTTTTTATCTTTTAAATTAACCTCTACCCTTGAAGAATCTACAGCGTCAGGAGAACTGGTGAAATTATAACATCGTAAGATAAAACTGAGAAGAGAAGGATTTTTTTTAGTCACTATTTTTCAGCTTTTGATTTTAATTTCTAACACCCAGGAAAAAGTCTGTGTATAACTGGTAGTTACAAACCGCCTAAGATTTTCTCTTGTAAGTTAAGCCTACATTCGTAGAAAAGCTAACATATAAATACATGGTAATGGACTGGGTGAGTTGTAAGGTGTCTCAGCATTAGTAGCATGAAGTAAATGTACAAAACTATATACTGGGGTAATTGGCAGTGCCCAAGTTCCTGGTCTCATAAAACACGCAGATGTTCAATTTCTTTAAAGGTAAAATACTCCTACTCTAGGGATCAGCTTGATTAGTCAATTCTCATAATGCAAGTAGGTGGAAAAAGAAAACAAGTGAAGTTGTCAGGATGCCCATATAAGCCTGAATGGTGGTGATAGCATTCTGAAGCTTCTTTTCCTTTCTACCCCCCTTGCTAATAAGGAGGTAACACATATTATCACTCTGGACTGAAGCAGGATAACTGAGAAAATATAAGTAGGTAAAAAGTAACTTTTATGCCTCACACCCTTTCCCTGTTCTTATGTTTAAAAACACTTCTACTGCCCAACAGAGCAAGATCAAATTATTTTTGCCTTGATCTCCTGTTTACTTTTATAAACAAAAAGGTATGTTTTCCATAAAAATTGACACAAATATTGCTGTATTGTCCATATATGTTGGCAGTCTCTGCTGTCTTACTGTACTATAAAAACTTACATTTGAGAAGCTACCGTTTATATTAATCCATCTTGCTTTCCTGCTTAGAGATGCTTCAGGCTTCTGTTATGATGTCTTCCTGATTTTGATATGATCTTCCTAGGGCCACTGATGAGGCAGGTCTCCTCAAATGAGGAGAGGTTTTATACAACAGGGAGGTGGTGGAGACTCTTAGGCTAAGTGAATCCTGACCTGCATCTAACAGCTGTGTATTATCCTTCCCTTGCAGTATTATGTCCTGCATGACCCCTGGAAAAACTAGGACACATTCTCAAACTGTGATCCCTGGACTATTCGTTGGTGGTCCATGAAGAGTTGATTGGTTGCTTTATGCTAACAATGTTTCCCTGCAGCAGATGCTATACTGCATTGAGATGGCTAAAAATAAAACAAACACTTTCTTATATTACTCTTCCTTGGAAGCAAGCGCTGTAATTCTCTGAGTGCCCACCTGTGGATTAAAATCCACTTCTATGACTGACATTTTTGTACCTAATGAGTACAGAATGGCCAAGTCAAAATGAAAATACTCTATACTGATTGGTAAGGGTTTTAGTCATATGAAAAAAAATCAGTACTGTACTGTGCTAAAATATTTCAAGTTTGGTCCTGCAGCTGAAAAAGACTGGACAAAAGACTGCACTATCCATATTTGCTTCTGGTAATGCTCCTTACAATCTCTGTCCCTCTTTTACTGATGAAATCTTTACAATTCCTTTTCTAATTTGGAAGATTGAGCTTTGTGTCCATGCAGTTTAGTGCAAATAGCCTCCAGGGGTCAGACATTGGGAAGAAATGGTTGAATGCATACAGACATCTCTCATTTCTCCTGAGACTGCATATACCCACTGGCTAGAAAGCAAGTGTTGAGGTTTGGTAATCTGGTATGGCCACTGGGCCACAGTAAAATTCAAACTGAGTTGTACCTATGTTCACTCATATTTTGTATGAAAAGGGAAGTTGTTTCAAAATTAATATAAAAGATAGGTTAACATTGGAACACTCAGAACTCTTGAACTTTACCTTGGTCCAGTAGCCATACCAGATTACTGAACCTCAACAATGTGCCCTTCAAAAAGGAACACTCCATGCATGCAATTATATTTTTCCTGTTAAAATCAGGAAAAAAAAATGTGATTTATTTTTTAATATATAGAAAGGTGACTAATTGCTAGTGAAGTGAAATATACTACAAATCAATATCTAGTCTCTCACAGTTTTATTTTAGCTGCACAAAGTTTTGGCATATTATAAGGTAGTAGAAGCAAATAAGGTAGTAGAAGCAAATAGTGGAAGGTGAGCTTTGAAACTTGTGTTTTTTATTACTCTTTGAAAATCATTGTTTTAAGAGTTTAAACCTATAAGTTTCTGAAGAAAGGACTAAGCAGAAAATCCCATTTCAACTAGATGTAAAATCTTTTAACACAGCACAACCAGGTTTATAAAGCAGGAAGATGATAAAATGTTCTAGAAAACTGGCTTACAGTTTAATTGAAGTTGCTGAATATTTCGTGAAGATGTGGTTCAGAGGCTTTAGTGTGGCTTGGAGCACCCCTCACTCAACTGAGGCATTTGACCAACTAGTTTTATTGCCAGTAGTCCTGTATAACAGCACTAACCACAGGAAATCCTTGGTTATGCTGTTTTGAGTCTACGAGGAAATCTTTTTTATGTCCTGCACCCAGTCTGTTTTGTTTCCGTTTGTCAAGTTGCTGTTAGGCTGCCACCTCTAGATCATCTTGTCAAGCCTTCTTCATATAAATCATCCCCTGTAAGTTTCTTTTAAAGCTCCTAGGTGGTTTGCTTGGTACTGATATGCAGGTGGGAATCTTCTGTTCTCTCTTCTCATAACACAAAGACAAGGGGAAATTCAATTAAAGGGGAAAATCAAAATGGATAAGTTTCACATGTGTAATTAAACTGTGGAGCTCATGGTTTCAACAACTTCTTGTGGCAAAGACATAAGCAATATCCAGAAAGGACTGGACATTTATATGGATATCAAAAATATCCAGATTTACAATTTATAACAAACATTTCTTCTTTGAGTGCTTGCTCATGTACATTCCAATATAGGTGTGTGTGCAAAAGGGATATCACATTTCATGCTTCAGGGTTAAGCCAGTCTGTAACTATCAGATACCATGATGAGACCTAGTGTGGGGCAGACTATCCCCCATCTGCCTGTTTGAAGGGTACTTACTCCTTTCTCTGAAGCATCTGCTACTGGCTACAGTCAGAGACAGGTTACTGGATTAGATGAACCTCAGGTCTGATCCAAACTGGGTACTCCTATGTTCCTATGATGAGGTTGAATTGTAGGTATAGATTGCAACACTGGGCAGTGTGTGTCCTGCCAGTCTGATTCCTAAATGCTGGAAAACTGGCCCACCATTAAATATAATTACCAGTCTGGGTTCTGCACCTTTGTCTATTCTGTGAATCTGTTCTAGCTGCAGCAATTCCATGGAAGGTTCTCCTGGAGGTTTGGTTGTGCAGATGTAAGTTTTCTGCTGGGTGCAGAATGTTTTAAGGACACACATTTTTCTTCCTTGATAGATGACTCTGATTTTCACTTTAAATAAGATATGCCTCTCAACTTTTTCCAGGACCCAAAAATCCCAATTGAGCCAGATGCTAAATTATGCCCTCACGGTAGTCCTAGTAATTTAATATAGTCAAACTCTTTCATGAACATGGATTGACAGGTCCTGGGATGGAAACAATGGTTGGTAACTCAGAGCCATTTTAAGATGGATGAGACTGTGTACTAAAGGAGGCTTGAAAGCCTATGAAAATCCCCCTGCCTTGACAGTCAGAAGTCCTTTTGCGGGGGTGGGGGAGAGATTGCCTCTTACCTGGGTCACCTCTAAGCTGGTCAAAGACACTTTTTGTGTTGCTTCCTTTTTATCTGCCTACACCTTGAACAAATATGATGTGGATTGTCCATCTTCTGCTGAAGCAAATATTGGTAGAAGGATTGAGGCAGCTCCAGTCCATGGATAGGTATTTTTAAAAGCCCCTTTGCTGCTTTTTTATATGGAGTCAAAATGCTACTTGTGCATTGAAATACCAGTCTCTAAAAGCACTAATAAGTAGGGAGCATTTTGTCTCGAACACATTGTTTAAAAGTCTGATAAAATGCTAATTGTTGCTAATCTGAAATGCTAAATCCCATTTTTCTTAGACTTGTGAAAGGGATGTTGTCAACTCTCAGGCAGGGACAGAGAATGACCCTATAGCCTGGTATTTAGAGCACTCACCTAGGATGTTGGAGACCCAAGTTTGAGTTCCTGCTCCAGTGACTATTTAAGCATTAATACACAGTGGAACAGCTTCATTAGGAGAGACTGAGAGAAACCTGCTCCGGAATATCCCATAACCCAGTGATTAGTATATTCTCCTGCAGTGTAGGAAATATAAATTCAAATTTCTGCTCCACATCAGGCAGAGGGGGAAATTGAACTTGGGTCTCCCACAGCCCAGATGAGTGAATCACTGAGCTAAAAGGTGATCACTTATGCATTTTTAACTCTGCTTTTATGCAGTAAATATCAGGGGGTTGTGGAAAGTTCGACTTTGAAGGGGTCACCACCCCAAAAAAGTTGGGAAATACTGATTTAGAACATGAGTGTCACTTCTGGATCTGAGCCAGTTCTCCTCTAACCATTTTGCTAATGTTTCTAGTTTAAATGGTTAATGACATTATGCAGCAGTTCACATTTGTCGGTGAAGACTATTTTGACTCCCTTGGAAAGCAGCATTTTCTAGTGGTCAGAGCAGGAGACTAAGCATCAGCATATCTGGTTCTGTGCCAAATTTTACCACTGTTTAACTCTGTGATTAGGCAAATTATTAAACCTCTCTGGCCTCTTTTTCTAAATATAAAATGAGATAATCTACTTTTAAAGTGATTCAAGATCTTTGGATGGAAGGTGCTGTTGAAGTGTTAAGTATTGTTGTGTTTTATATAAATATATATTGGGTTTTAGATTTAAATAATTTTTTCCCTTACACATAGTGAAAACATAACCATAAAATGTTGCAGGATTTCTGTGTAAAAGGGTAAATTTAACTTATAGTTTGTGGTTAAATACTTCAGCTCTGTATTGTACTTGAAAGTGATCCATAATACTGTGCAATTATGTAATATCTCTTAAAATATCCATTGAATTGGTTCTAAAGTATTTTACTATCTTTTAACAGGTGGTTTGCATTGGGTCAGTGGCAGAGCTGGAAGAGCTGTCAGGAGTGAAAATCACTGATCTCCACAGAGAAAGGTCAGTCACTGAGAACATGTACTCCTGTTGTTAATTAGCAACTGTGAGGCACACAGATATGTTAGTTATTATTCTCTTAAACCTGAAAAACCATTTAGGTTTTAGGAGAGTATGGAGGAAACTAGAATGGCTTTACATATACTGTATTAAGTATGTGTGTGTTTCTTTCTTGGAAATTCATAGGCAGCAGGTTTAAAACAAACATAAGGAAGTGCTTCTTCACATTAACACACAGTCAGCTGTTGAAACTTATAGCCAGGGGTTGTGATGAAGGCCAAAAGAATAACTGGGTTCAAAAAAGCATTAGATAAATTCATGGAGCGTAGGTCCATCAATGGCTATTAGCCAAGATGTTCAGGGAGGCAATCTCATGCTATGGCTGTCCCTAAACCTTTGACTGCTGGAATCTGGGACTGGATGATGGGATGGATAAGTCGATAAATTGTCTTGTTCTGTTTATTCCCTCTGAAGCATCTGGCACTGGCTGTTGTCAGAAGACAGGATACTGGGCTAGATGGACCATAGGTTTGGCCTAGTATAGTCGTTGTGATGTTCTTATGGAACTTCAATTTGAGATTGATTCTAAATGTACAAAGCAATTTTAAATTGTAAAAATTTTTATATGAAATCTTGGCCTGTTGGAAATCACAGTGAAACTGGGGTTTTTTTGTTCCCTATCGAATGAGTAAGCATAATATGGATTAAGTTCTATTATACCAAAGTTCTTAATATTTGGATTAGCATTTGTCCATCTTTTTCTCTTACAGTATCGATCATCTAACCATCCCTTCACGCTGTGGAAAGGGAATGTTGCACCGTGTTTCTGAAGTCTTTGATTGTTGGTTTGAGAGTGGGAGCATGCCTTATGCACAAGTCCATTATCCATTTGAGAACAGAAAAGAATTTGAAGATGCCTTTCCTGCTGACTTCATTGCTGAAGGCATTGACCAAACCAGAGGATGGTAATATACTCTGTTCCAGATCTGAGCGAGAGAGAGTGCACTTAACATATGAACCATCCCTGAGTGATGTGCAAACTATAAGCATACAGCTTTCGCTAAAATGCAGTTATGTATGTGATGGGAGGGAAGTAGTCAGCAAATACCAGGGCAATCTCTTATTCTTTCTGAAACTTGCCATTGGATAGTCTCATTGAGCAATTTGCCACAAAGTAAACTGCTTGAAATTCAGTTTATTTACCATAAAGGGAGGAAAGACTGAGTTGACTGACCTGAGATAAAAACTGTTCTGGGGATGGTAGGTATTTCATACCTGATGAGTAAGCCAGTAAACCCCATGGTCTAGATGCAACTTAACTTTTCTGTGTTAGTTTAATGGGAAAGGGCCAAAAGTGTAACTAAGTCAACCCTTGTGTGACTAGTAGGAGACACTCCTTTTCAAAACTATAAACTTCTAGACTTAAGTTTACTTCCATAACGTTGTGAACTGCTCCATTGATGGATATTTCCTTGACCAAACAAACCTTTCCTGTTGTAAACCGAAATCTTTCTCTAATCTCAGGTTTGTCCCTGGCAATTCCTCATATATAATATTTAGTTTTTGGTCTTTTTGGCCCATTTAGGAATATCTGTTATAATCATGTGTCCTTGAAGTCTTAGTTTTGAGGTTGACTATGCTTAGTTTAACAAACCTTTCTTAACTAGACTTTCCTTTCATTGTCCCAAATTAGTGTAGTTCACTGTGTTGAAGTGGTACTTGCACAGTAAACAGATCTGTTAAGTTTCTAAGGGTATGTCTACACTACCCGCCAGATCAGCGGGCAGCGATCGATCCAGCAGGGATCGATTTATAGAGTCTAGTCTAGATGCGATAAATCGACCCCTGAGCACTCTCCTGTCAACTTCTGTACTCCACCACCATGAGAGGTGCAGGCAGAGTCGGCGGGGGAGCAGCAGCAGTCTACTCACTGTAGTGAAGACACTGCACTGAGTAGGTCTAAGTATGTCTACTTCAGCTACATTATTCAAGTAGCTGAAGTTGCGTAACTTACATCGATCCCTCCTCCCCACCCCCTCACCCCCAGTGTAGACCAGGGCTAAGTCAGACAGGACTAAGTGAGCTAAATTCAGTATTATTTTGTATATAACAGACTTGTTTATTCAATTCCAGTCATTTGTATTTTTGCAAATCTCTGACATTAGAGAAAATGATTTAGGTTTAGTTTCCGAAAGGTAGTGGGTTTGAACAGGTATCATTGAGGGCATGATATGAATACAGAAAAGTTGCATAGGTATAAGTGAAGACCTAATTTAAACTTGCAATAATTTCCGGTAGTGATGTGTGAGATGGAAAGGACCAAAATTGATTCCCAAACTCCAGGTTGTGTTTTGAAGGCTGGCAATTAAAAAAATATATTTTATTTACCAATTGAGCACACTTAACACAAAATCACAGAGACCAGAACCTTCACATAATTTTGGTTCCTTTGCAGAGTAGAACTGTACTTTGAACTCTGTTCATATTTTAAATGGATCCTCACCAAAACTTTTTACACAGTCAACACTCTTTCATCATTACTACCCCATATTTGCTTTTCTGGGAGCAGTCTCACACTATATGTAAGATTCTATTAATTATTTATTTCAATTCTGAAGTATTCTTCCTCATTAGTCCTTTCTAATTTTGTTCCATTAACCCTAAAATTACTTTTACTACTTTGTTCCTTACTACATTAAACTCCATTTGCCACCTGCTAGCCCACCTGTTTAGATCTTACTTCAGTTTGTACTTCCCATGATTATATATTGATTTATTATTCACTGTACAGTATCAGAATGATTATTAATAAAGAATATTTATTAGAGTGATCTCAACATTGAAGAGAATCAACATCTTGCTACTTTGAGACACAACTTCCTATAGGTCATGATTATTCTTGACACACTGTTCCTTAAGTATTTTTCTAGACATTGTTACTAAGCCCTGAGCCCAGATTCCCTAACTTAATTTATTAGTTTTTATGTAATACCTTATTTGGTAAAAGTCCTAGAAATAGATTTTATATGGATATGGAATATATGTTTATTTTAAAACAAATATTTCTGTATTAAGTATCAGTTCAAGAAGGGGACCTGGGCATCATTGTAGAGAGCTCAATGGAAATTGCTGTTCAACACGCAGCTGTGATCAAAAAAAAGCTAACTTGTTAACACTTCTAGGGAATGAGATGCAGAATGGAGAATATTCTAGTGCTTTTATATAAATCATTGGTGTGGCCTCAACTGTCATATTATATGCAGTACTAGTCACCCCATCTCAAAAAGGATATTGCAAACCTATATGTGATTCTGAGAAGAGAAATGAGAATGATCAGGGGCCTGGAAAAACTCTCATAAAGAGAGATGAAAAAGCCTGGGATTGTTTACTTCAGAAAGGAGAACATAAGAACAGCCATTCTGGGTCAGACCAAAGGTCCATCAGGCCCAGTATCCTGTCCTCTGACAGTGGCCAGTGGCAGGTGCCCCAAAGGGAATGAACAGACAGGTTATCATCAAGTGATCCATGCCCTGTCACCCAATCCCAGTTTCTGGCAAACAGAGGCTAGGGACACCATTCCTGCCCATCCTGGCTGATAGCCATTGATGGACTTATCTTCCATGAATCTATCTAGCTTCCTTTTGAACCTTATAGTATTGGCCTTCAAAACACCCTCTGGCAAGGAGTTCCAGAGGTTGACAGTGCGTTTTATGAAAAAATACTTTCTTGTGTTTGTTTTAAACCTGCTACCTATTAAATTCATTTGGTGGCCCCTTGTTCTTGTATTATGAGAAGGAGTAAATAACACTTCCTTATTTACTTTCTCTATACCACTCATGATTTTATAGACCTCTATCATATCCCCCCTTAGTCGCCTCTTTTCCAAGCTGAAAAGTCCCAGTCTTATTAATCTCTCCTCATATGGAAGCCGTTCCATACCCGTAATAATTTTTTTTGCCCTTTTCTGAACCTTTTCCAATTCCAATATATCTTTTTTGAGATGGGGCGACCACATCTGCACGCAGTATTCAAGGTGTGGGAGTATCATGGATTTATATAGAGGCAATATGATATTTTCTGTCTTATTATCTATCCCTTTCTTGATGATTCCCGACATCCTTTTTGCCTTTTTGAATGCTGCTGCACATTGAGTGGATGATTTCAGAGAACTATCCACAATGACTCCAAGACCTCTTTCTTGAGTGATAACAGCTAATTTAGACCCCATCATTTTATATGTATAGTTAGGATTATGTTTTCCAATGTGCATTACTTGGCATTTATCAACATTAAATTTCATCTGCCATTTTGTTGCCCAGTCACCCAGTTTTGTGAGATCCTTTTGTAGCTCTTCACAGTCTGCCTGGGACTTAACATTCTTGAGTCGTTTTGTATCATCTGCAAATTTTGCCACCTCACAGTTTACCCCTTTTTCCAGATCGTTTATGAATATGTTAAATAGGACTGGGCCCAGTACAGATCCCTGGGGGACAACACTGTTCACCTCTCTCTATTCTGAAAACTGACCATTTGTTCCTACCTTTATTTCCTATCTTTTAACCAGTTACCAATCCATGAGAGAACCTTCCCTCTTATCGCATGACTGCTTATTTTGCTTAAGAGCCTTTGGTGAGGGACCTTGTTAAAGGCTTTCTGAAAATCTAAATACACTATATCCACTGGATCTCCTTTGTCCGCATGCTTGTTGACTTCCTCAAATTATTCTAGTAGATTGGTGAGGCATGATTTCCCTTTACAAAACCATGTTGACTATTTCCCAACAAATTATGTTCATCTGTGTGTCTGACAATTTTGTTTTTTATGATAGTTTCAACCAATTTGCCCAGTACTGAAGTGAGGCTTACTGGCCTGTAGTTGCCAGGGTCACCTCTGGAGCCCTTTTTAAAAATTGGCATCACATTAGCTATCCTCCAGTCATTTGGAGGGAACATGATAGAAGTATATAAAACAATGAATATAGAGAAGGTAGATTGGGAGGTTCTATACCCTACCTCATAATACAAGAACAAGGGGACAGTCAATGAAATTAAAAAGTGCAGAAATTAAAAACTGACAAAAGGAAATACTTTTTCACACAGTGTGTAACTTAGCTGTGGAGTTTATGCGGTAGTCTGTCTCCAGACTGAGTCTGTCTTTGTCAATCTCAAAAGAGAGGCCACTTGTAATACCAGTTGTGATTTGATTTTTGTGATATGGACATAGATCCATTGCGTATTGGCGTGAGCCTACCAATTCAATTTATATTCTGTAGGTTACATAACAGCTGCCAGATGGTGGAGATTTTCAAACTCTATAGTCCTGGGTAGTCTTTGCCCTACCTGTAGGTTGTCATACCAGAATTAATTGCTTAACCAAGCCTTTAAATTCTGACAGAGGTTTGTCAGTGTTGGGTTGGGGTAGTGTGGGACTTTACCCCAACCCCACAAAACTTGTGCATGTTTATACAGAACGTTTTACCAGCATCGGCTGTCTGTTGACTGTTATAAAAGGCATGTTTTTAATTGGTTTATAGATGTGCATGTCAAAAGCATCTTACTGTACTTGGTGGTTTTAAGTTTTACATTTGTAACTCCTCACTTAAAGTCGTCCCGGTTAACGCTGTTTCGTTGTTACATGGCTGATCAATTAGGGAACATGCTTGTTTAAAGTTGTGCATTGCTCCATTATAACATTGTTTGGCAGCTGCCTGCTTTGTCCACTGCTTGCAGGAAGAGCAGACCATTGGAGCTAGCTGGTGGGGGCTTGGAACCAGGGTGGGACCAGCAGCCCCCCCATCAGCTCCCCACTCCCCTAAGTTCCCTGTGCAGGAGCCGCCCAGCAGGCTATCAATTGCCTGCAGTTCAGCTGTCCCTGCTCCCACTGCCATGTCTGCTCCTGCCCTGTGCTGTGGAGCTGTTCCGCGAGCCTCCTGCTTGCTGGGGGGGGGGGGGAGGGGGGAGAGGAGGAGGGGAAGAGGGAGGCTAACGTCGGGGTGTCCCCCTCCCCCTTGCTTCTGCACCCCACTTACCGCATCTCTATAGAGCAGGGGGACACATGACAGGGCTCAGGACCGAGGGAGCTTCCTGGCACCAGCTGTGGTCTCAGCTTGCACATTAACTTAACAAGGCAGTGTACTTAGGAGTGGGTCAGCGTACTTAAAGGGGAAATGCGCATCTCTCTCTCTCGCGCACACACACCCCGTGTGTGTCTCTGTCTGCCATGCTGTCTCCCCTCCCTCCATTCCTGCTGCCTTGTAGAGTGTGAGGCTACATTAACAACGAGTTAAACCCCTTGAGTGCTCAGCCAATTGCAAGTTCATCATTTAGCACTAAGGCATTCCCTGGGAAATATCCCACCCTCTGACTTCACCACCTCAACCAAGCTTCACAATCATCATTGTATTTTACTATACAGTAAAAATATAGTCTTTTGTCTGGGGGGAAAAAAAAAACTTTCCTGGAACCTAACCCCCCCATTTACATTAATTCTTAGGAGGAAATTGGATTTGCTTAACATTGTTTTGCTTAAAGTCACATTTTTCAGGAACATAACTGCACCGTTAAGTGAGGAGTTACTGTACAGTCTATAAAGCCAATCAAACCACAGAATGATCATGAATAGGAATATGTAGATGATATTTTGCAATGACTATCGTGGTTTTCATTAAATTCATAACATTTACTACTGCAAGTAATTATATACTTATATACAAGCACTATATTCCCAACACTACACACCAGGTATGTTTCAATTATTTCCAAATATAATGTCCAGTATGATTGTGGTTATACTTCTGTTCATCTTTTTAAGAAACTGAACTATCTAACTTAATGTCCCAGGAGAAATTTCTTCAGTCACTAAAAAATTTCTGCATATGCCACCTCAAAGTGCGTAACCCTCATGTACCAGTTTCCTATTAAAAAAACAAAAAAACACTGAAGCCCCTTCTAAACAAAGTCAGTTTTCGTTTTTAAAATAGAAATGCCTTACAGTGTTGTCATCATTACATGACAAGTGCTGTTGTTGGTATCAGTTTGTTGTTTGTTTTGCATGTGTGTTGCATGTATATTTACATGCAATAACCCATGACAGTTTGTCAGTTGGGTACTCATACTAGCTGAGGGAAGAATTGGCTAGTATGCAGTCTCTTTAGTTTTGGTTTGTCTTGATCATATGGGCAAAAGCTCAGGATTGAGGGGTTTTTTTCTATTGAAGACTAAAGATGGAGGGGGAAGAGTGGGAGTGGGATGTAAGGAGGAGAGTAGAGGATTATGGACAAGGAGTAAAGACTGGGAAAGTAACTTAAAATGGGAAAGATTTTCATTCTACTTTTGTGTATGCGTGAATGTTTGATAAAGGTTTGTAAGTTATATTGTAATTTGGTTGGTTAAGAGTTTTACAGCCCAGAGGGGTGTGCGCCCTGAGATGATAATGTGAGTTGAAAGCCTCTCTAGGGAATAACAATCACAGCTTTCATCTAAGCCGCTTTATAAATGCAATAATGCACCCAAGCAACCTTTACCAAGTCTTGGATACTCAAGAGCCACAGATGTGTTTTCAATTCGATGCAGCTTTTTGAGAGCCAACCACTTCAGAGGATACAAATGAACGCTTCTTTCGACAGAAATTTCTTCTCTAAATCTTATGCTAATAAACAGTTTTGAAGCATAACCTTCTGTGCTTTGGTCTGAGTCAATTAGTTTTCATAAAATAATCTTTAATTTAAAGGTTGTGTTAGCTTTAGCTCTATAGATTGCTGATGTATTTGATATTCTTCCTTAGCTGACAAGGCTGTGCCCCACCCTCAAGTTATTTAAAAAAAAAAAAAAAAAGAGTTGCACAAGCCCAGGCCTCTGACAAGAATCCTATTTGTAAATGTGAAATAATTCAGTTCCTTCACATCTCCACTTACTATAACACTTTTTAGCATCTCAGAACTAGTGATACATGTAGGCTTCTGTTATGATGTAGGTGCCTGTACGGAAGCAAATCCTAGTTTCTCAAGAATCCAGAAAGCTAATATATATGTTTTAGGAAGTATAGCAAAAGAGAGACGACACTGGGAGTTGCATAGTATTTGAAAGCCCAGATTATTCTTTTGTTTTGCCACCACATTTGAGGTCTTACATTACTGCTGCCATCCTTCATAGTGAGGAGGACTGGATGGGACTCGCTTGAGAGCTAACCAACTCCCTAACCTATATAGAGAAGGGTTTTTTTAATTATGTGAAGCTGTCTCCCTTTAGTACTCACTTACACTTAGTCTATAGCAGCCTCCTGGCCCCTGCACCTGCTGGCTTGGAGAATACAACCATAACTGGAAATTAAATTTGTGTTTCATAAAAGATGGTCAGTCTGGCCCACCATTCATTCCTGGGCTTAATTTACTGTTAGGCATTGTAACACATTGGTGTTTAAAATATCACTGTTTAGATGTACACAATAAGGCACCATGGAGGCTAATTTAAGGATGGAGTTTCATTGTTAATTTATTATGTAAGACCCTTTAATGTACATTTTTGTTTATATTTTTTTGTAGATTTTAAAAATCTATTACTTAAAGGGGAAATTCTCCATCTTCCTGTCTCCCAACCTTGCTAATTATTCCCAAAATGTTTCACTGTCATTTATTAGTATTCTAGTACTTGTGTGTAATATTTGGAGAAATAATAGTATATACTGCACAGCAAGAAAACAGTTGTACAATAAGCTTATTTTAATGGATCTTTTCCAGTTATATGTCCACTCAGATGTTTTTTAATTCTGATGTGCTAGAGTGAATAAATCCAGCTTAATTGAAATTTGATATGTAATTGACAGCATGGTGCTTTTAGCATAACGTGCCTAGAATATGGTTTGAACTGTCTGATAACAAACTTATCACTTTTGTTTCAGGTTTTATACTCTCCTGGTGCTATCCACAGCTCTTTTTGGGAAGCCGCCTTTCAAGAATGTAATTGTAAATGGGCTGGTTCTTGCTAGGTTAGTATATTAGTTTTCTTTAGTGAACAGCTTTTTATTGTCACCTAGTTGTAATAGGTTCAGACATGTTACTCTAAATCACAGGTGAGATGTTTTGGTAGCCTAGGAGTACATAGTGGTTATAGTTAGGTCAGTTTTGGCTACCAGCGAGAGAGAAACTTGTCACAAAGTAGCAACGTTTCAGAAGAATTTAACTGACCACCAGAGAGGGACATTTGTGTCTCCTATCTGGGAATTATGGTTGGTTCTTCACAGAAATATTTGCCCTTATTTATCAGCCACAAATCTAATTAAAACTGGGTGGAATTGAGGAAAGAAGTGAAATGCCATTGTGCAGAAGGAAGGATACCCTGTTTAAAAGAGATGTTGATTTGGAGGTTTATGTATTTTTTTATAACACTAAATATATTTTCCAGTGCCACAACTTGTCACATCTTCAGGATGATGTTACTGATCCAAAGCAAATGTTTTGTTTTTATCCTCTTCCACCTTATTATACACCTTAATATCTCCAAGGAAGATGGAATCTTCTAATTGAGTCTGTAACTTAGGAGCCTATTGCTTCCAGATTTTCTCAGTGCTCTGGAATTGTCCATCATGCTGAAGTAGTGTGCTGAGCGCATGACAGTGGCTTGGGTAACTGTAAACATATTGTGACAATCAGATTTGAGTTTTAATCAATTATTTGGAAAGGAAGCTGGATGTAAAGGGATACTTGGTTAGCAACTCTTGTGTTGTCAAAATCCTAGGAACTCATTCCCCAAACTTGGCATTTGGTTTTTTTTTAGTGATGGCCAAAAAATGAGCAAACGCAAGAAGAACTATCCTGATCCAGTGAACATTGTAAATGGTTATGGAGCTGATGCGTTAAGGTAGGAACTGGCAATTCTGTCTGTATTTTTCTGTAATGTAGATACCTAATACTTCAAATTCCTGTGAATGGTTATATCAGACATGTATACCAGAAAACATGTAATGGGTTTTGACAGATAGCAATAGGAAGGAACTTAAGTTTAGAGCATTTCAGAACTCTGTGGCAAGGAAATAGTTGGGGGAAGGGATGACCCAAGGTATTGGTAATGGGTTATGGAGCCTTGAACTTCTAAATCGTTGATTCCGATCCTAACAAGGCTGATAATGACTGAAGCTAATTGCTATCTGATGGCTTTTTGGTTAAGAAATGAGTTGTGTCCAATTCCTATTATATAACATGTCAATTTAAGCTGACGCTAATTGGTATCATTGTTGGTTTTATGAGCATAGAGGCCAAGTATTTGAATGGTCATGAAAACTATGATCAACTTCTCAGAGCTAGTTACTCTAGAATAGGGTATCTGCACATACGCTGCATGGTGGAGGGAAGCTTGTGCAGTCGCTACCTGTGCTATATACTACTGTAGTGGGGCGGCTGCCCCACTCCTGGAGAACAGGGGTTAAAAGCAGCCAATGTTGGCTGCTTCCCCAATCAGCCTCAGCTGTGGCCAGCTCAATTAGGGCCCAGTTGGCCCTGATAAGAGGGCTGGGGGGCCGGGAGCTGGAGGAGTCTCACTCTAGTCCTGGAGTGGGAAGGGCTAGCTGCCTGGGAGCAAGGTACCGGAGGCAGAGCAGTGCTGGGGAAAAGGGCAAAGGGAGCAAGGGAGCTCCAGCCTGCAAAACCGCAAGGCTGCAGGCTTTGGTGAAGGCCTACAAAGGTACTGGGGCTACAGAGCTACAGCCTGGAAATAGGCAGAGGCAGCTGGGCCTAACCCCTTGCCAATGATGAGTGGCCATTACAGACTGCAGTCTGCTCCAGTGAGCAGGGGCTAGATGATGACTGGCAGTAGCCACTGAGGCAAGGTGAGGACAGAGGGTTGGGGGTTCCCCTGGGAGGGGAGACCCAGTGTGTGGGGGTACTGCTGTGGGCAGAGCCCTAGGGTAAGGGGCACCGGGGTCTGGGAGGGACACGGGGGCCCCAAGAAAGGTGAGACACTAGCCTGCAGAGGGTGCTCCGGGCTAGACAAGAGCTAATTCCCAAGATGACCAGCAGGAATCGCCACACCGGTGAGTCTCACCTCGCTACAACTACCTATGGAGAAAAGATTTAGTCTACATTGCTGTTTAATACAGCATCTTTCATAAGCACTATGTTCAGTTAAAATTGGAGACAAAAGTGAAGAGGCAGATCTGAATATATTCATGTACAAAAAGCAATTTACTGATTAGACTATCTAGGTCTTTGGGCAGTTTAAGTTGTTTCATTAAAATAACATACATGCTCAAGTATAAGAGGCAGTTAATTTGGCTGGGGACAATAAAATCTCTTCACAACCTAAAGGTGGAATATGGACATTGAATATCTGAATTAATATCTTATTTATGGTTGTAAAGAGCCATTTGAATGTTGCTATATTCAAGTTTTTATAATACGTCACCAGGCATCATGATTGCATGCTGAGACTATGGCAGTACAAATAATAAATATGTGTGTCTGTTGAAAACTTTTCATTGGCCATAACTGAAACTTGCTTTAAAATTAACATTTATTTTAAGAAGACTAGACTCATGTTTGATCAACAAGATCAAACTCTTTTATAATAGTCTAACCATGGTCGGCAGAATACGAAGAAGCAGAGAACTGGTAGATGAAGCAGCATGACTGCAGAGATTCCCAGTTTTTATAGAGGGTTTTAAACTCAATGTTCAGTTGTTTTTTTCCCTAATTTTTTTCTGCCTACAAACAAAAAACAAAATGCTAAAAGGTACAATTCCATTATTTCCCCATTTTTGTTCAATAAAAGGCTAATTCATTTTTCTGCCTGACATACACTCTCTAATGTCATATTTATTTATACACACACCCACACACAGAGTACAAAGCAGTACAGACTTGGTTCATTTAAGGAAAGTGCTCTGTGATTCAATTGTTTGTGCTCATCCACTGAGCACTTCTTGTATACTATTTAGAATAAGCTACTTTAGACTTGTCATTTTGGCACTGCTTCTGTGTAGAGTTACCTTAGCTTCTGTGAAGGAAGTTCTCTCCTCCACCTCAGTAGAATCTTTACGAACGGTAGCTTCAAATTAGTCTCAGCACAGCAGTATGTTAGTAAATACAGCATCCCCAGCAGTTACACACATAAGTGCTTAAATGTATAATAGGATGAGAACTCCAGATGGAAGGAATAGCTAGGTAGCACAGAGCACACTGGTCTCTGACTTTTAGAGTCTTTAATTCCAGTGTTCTTTGAATCATATGTGAAACCATTCAGTGTCTAAGAGCTTGTCTACACAGTGCAGCAGTGCACATCAGAAGAGGTGTAAAGTTGTAGAGCACCTTAAAATGTTGAGCTCTAACTGCCCTGTGTTGATCTAGCTGATGCACTCTTAAATGTGTGTGTTAATGTTGTGTTGTTTTCAAACAGGACTATATTCATGGACACTAGGAACTTTTTAGAGCACATCAGTAGAGTCCACACAAAACTGTTAGAGTTCAACACTTCAAAGCCCTCTACAATTTTACCACCCCTTCTGGTGTGTATTGTTGCACTGTGTAGACAAGTCCTAAATGTTAAAGCTGCCATCACACTTGGGCAGTCTTGACAAACTTGACTCAGACGGGCTGTAAGCCAAAGATGAAGTTGTGCAGTGAGGGGGAAAAAGTATCAGCCGGAACCCCAGACTGTCAGCGGGCTGAGCGGGGTGGCAGACAGAACCCCAGACCGGCAGCGGCTCACCCACAGCCGGGGTCCTGGCCGCCGGCCCCGCTCAGCCTGCTGCCAGCCGGGGTTCCATTCACCCAGGCAGGCAGCGGGCTGAGTGAGGCCGGCAGGCCAGACCCCGGCTGGCAGCAGCGTGCCAGTAAAAATTGGCTCACCACCTTGCCGCAGGTTGCCGACCCCTGGTCTAAGGGCTTGTCTACACCATACAGCTTTTAGCGACAAGGCTGTGTCGACACAGCCTTGTCGCTAAAAGTCAGCATGTGTAAATGCTCTTTTTTGGTACTTAGTCAGCACTTTTGCCGACAAAAGAATTCCAGCCCCGCGAGCGGCGTTAGCTTTGTCCGCAGGAGAGCGCTTCTTCCGATGAAGCCATGTTCACACTGCCACTTGCATTGGCAAAAGTTTTGTCTTGGGGGGGGGGGGGGCTTTTTTAAGTACCCATGAAAGACAAAAGTTTTGTCGACAACTTCTCAGTGTAGACAAGCCCTTACAAGAATGAATGATTCATAAAAGTATGAAAGTTATGTCCCTTTCTTTGGATTGGTTCCAGAGTAATCAGTTTCTTCCTACATTACCTTGAAAGTAATATTTCACTATTGTTAATATAATCAAGTGACCTAAGCACCCATATGCCAACACAGGCAAACAAGTAGACTCAGACACTGCTGCTGAGTGTCTGCAATTCTGTCACACTTCATTTTTTTATCAGAGGGTGATAGCTTCTACAGCTGAGCTTTTGATTGCTTCACTGAGGCCTTATCCCTCAAAGTTCAGACTGGTATCCTAGCAATACAACTCTGAGAAAATGTGCTATTTGCATTTGGCAACTAATTTGCATGGCATGAGGTGCCATAAGGATAAATTGTGTGTTCGGGAAAGAATGTAGCAGTGTTATTGTTAATTTCAGAGGTCGTCCAAAACGTACATCTTTATCTCCTTATAGAAGACAGTCCAGTGTGCAACAAAACCAAACCCCTATACTTTATATCACTTACCTAGACAATGTTTAACCTCAAATATCATCTGCTGTCTAGATATATCTTCTCTCACTCATGAGATAGGAAGGATCTGCAGGAAGATTACATGTATTTTCTTCTCTAGATACCAGAAGCTTTTGATGATCTGCAGTGTGTTTTTTGAGACAGTTTCATTCATTTCAATCACTGTAAACAATTGGTTTTATGCTTCTTCTATACATAAGGAGTCAGGCCACTGTTCACCATGATGCCTTGCTAGTACACCAGGGTGCCGGGTTTTCAAAGACCTAGGGTGTAGGTTTGGATGTTTTTTTTCCTAGGGGAATTGAAGAAAAGTTGATAACTGTCTTTTTATATCTTGGGTTGGAGTCTGAGAGCTCTACATGACCAAATGTTCAATGTGGAGACAATACAGGTGCAAAATGATCAAAAATGCTAAGTCCTATTTAAAAATAGGTAAAGCCAAAGCACGGAGAGTTTTGTATAGCTGTGATATGGACCATAAATAAAATATCAAGGTTGTAAAAGTTAAGTCGGCTGCTTCATTTCATTCCTTCTGTTTTAGCCGTAAGGCAAAGCTTTTTCCCCCTCCTTGCATGCACAACTGACGTAAAAACACCTGTACACGACATTAAATACCAAATGCATCTGAAGCAAGTCAAATAATTTTCTGCTTCAGTAAACACAGGCCACATTATGATTTTGAGGTTAAGATGTTATTGCAAGCCAAGCAGGCTCAGTATAAACTGCTTTAAAAAGGCGTTTGACCATAAGCAAGTGTCCTTAAAATGACTGAAAATAAAATAAACTCTTGTTTTGTGCTTGTTTCTTTTCTTTACATTCAGAAGCATTTTATTCTGACTAGCATTAAAAACAAATTTCATTTGAAGATGCATTTAGTCCAAAACAGTCCATGCTTCTGGTACGATAAATAATTTACTTACAGTATCTTCAATGTACTGTAATTACACAGCTGCCAGTACACAAGGACACCAGATAAAACCAAGAGACGTGCATGTTTTCTGAAGCCTGCAGACAGTAGTGTTTGTTACTTTCCTAAGTTACTTACAGGCCATTTGCTGTTGTGGTAACCTTGGAACACAGTGGGTAAAGATTTAAAATGACATTTACATAAAATAAATTTGGAAAATTTAGAGACGACAGTATTATTGGTTTGCCGTGTCTGTGTTATACATTATTGCCAGCCCTGAAAGTTCAAAAATCACCAGTCAGACCCCTATAAATCATGTGAGACTGGCTCACAAATTATGAGATGAAAAAATTATGTAGTGTTTTTGGTCTTTTGAAGATCTTTGTATCCCCTCCCCACCTCCAGTGTATGTGAGACAATTAGTGTTGTAAACTCTGCCAGATTTATTGAGTAAGGTGGCCTGGATCTTCCAGTTTATCCCGCATTCTAATGAATTAATTTTTGTGTCCTTCCCCCACCCCAACCCTCATACAAATTCTGCCAGGCCTAGGTGGGCAGCTGCAGGGGGTCCTCTTCTCTCCCTTCGCAGTGCTGGTCCCTGTAGGTACTCTTTGTGGGTGTGCATGTGTTCCATGCCCCTCGGGCTGGAAACTTTTCAGTAGCAGTGTCTGTTGGTCCATGCCTGCTCCCTTTGCCGCCTTGTGCTCCCAACCAAAGGTATAAGGAGCAGCATGGACCAACCACCTTGCTCCAGTTCCTTCTCTAATGTGAATAGAAGAAGGTCTGAGCTACTCTTCCTCAGGAGGCAGGAAAGTGGGCGACTTGGCTGAAGTTTGAGGGGACTGGAGCTTCTTGTATCATTTTGAGACTGGTTCCAGATCCAGCCAAAATCCTGTCACTTGAGAATGAATTGCAAGAGTTGGAGACAGCATGTACAAAGGCTTGTACAAAGATATTTGCTTTACCAATAAATAAATAAAAATTGGAGGCCAAATTGCTGTTTCATTTACATATTTATTTAGTAATTAGGCATAATACTGAACTATTTTACATTGCCACATATTGGGGTCATCTAAATTCAAAAGAAAGTTTCTTCTATTTTTAAACATATATTGAAGTCCAGCTTTTAGAGTTGAATGTTAAATTCAAAGTAGTACCCATTCCTGTGCTGCTGACATTCATGCTTTACCATCTGTTTGCCCTAACAGCTGTATTTTATGTATTATGTTGATGTGAGAAGGTCTTTCAAGAAGAATTCATGGTCCAGTATTTTTGAATGTATTCTGTCAGCCCAAGTTAGGGTTTTCAAGTGCCCTAAAGGAAATCTCTGTATAGATTCATTAGTTTAGAAAATTGTGTTCTAAAAAGTTTATAAAACATGACAAATTGAATTCTGAAATAAATCTGTTACTGAAAATGTTGAAATCTTAAAAAGAAAATATTTTTGGCAAGTTGAATGAAGTACTAAATACATCTTTATTTTAAATAATTGTACAGGTTAAGTTAGCTGAGTGAGACGCTAGTTCTGACCTACAGTAGTCTCTGTTATACATAAGCTAGTAGAAACCAAGCTGTCTTTGGTGTTTAAAATATTAGCTTAGGGCAGTGCAGATGTAAGGTTTTAAAAGATAAACTTTTTGCAAACTGAAGTGGAAACATATTATGATACACTTAAAAAAAGTAAATGAATGTTGTTCTCAATATTACCTCCAAAAAAAATTTGTGTGAACCACTCTTCTCCTCTTTGCAGCAGATTTACAGGCTACAGACTTTAAATCTCATTCTAAATTAATTCAGATTTCTGTATTGTTGGCTCTAGTGGGGTAACTGGTTAAGAGGAATAGTGGCTCAGTTTGATTTCATGTGGCTATGGAAATGGGTACTACAAAAATAAGCATCCACTATCCTGTCCTTAAGATGAGATAAGGGGGGGAAAAGGCAGGAAGGGAAAATCCCTTGTCTAAGCCAACGTTAAACACTCCTATTTGCTCTTCATGCAGTATGGGAAAATCTCAACTGGCAGCTCTTAAAGTTGTCTATTCTGACCGGCAGAGCTGAGCAAATAGTGGGAAGATATTTTCCCATCAGTTATGTTCTCCTTAATGACATTGCATCTCTTGAGCCATACTATAGGAGTTAAAAACATTGAGGAGTCCTTGTGGGACCTTAGAGACTAACAAATTTATTTGGGCATAAGTTTTCATGGGCTAAAACCCACTTCATCGGATGCACGGAGTGGAAAACACAGTAGAGAGGTATAAATACACAGCATATGAAAATATGGGAGTTGCCTTTCCATTTGCTATGTATTTATACCTCTCTACTGTATTTTCCACTCCATGCATCCGATGAAGTGGGTTTTAGCCCACGAAAGCTTATGCCCAAATAAATTTGCTAGTCTCTAAGGTGCTACAAGGACTTCTCGTTGTTTTTGCTGATACAGACTAACATGGCTACAACTCTGAAATTGTAGGAGTTGTGAGCCTGCTCATGTGGGCCCTGAATCTTTTTGTGCAGTACTGGCATTTAGCAGGCATGTGGAGAACGTCCCTCAAGACCAATATTCTATTCAATCAGGTTGTAAATACCTGGTTTCCACCATGTCTCCATTCCTTTCTAACCACCAGAAAGCGTGGTCATGGTACCTTACTCCCTCTTCTTCTGTGTGGGAAAGTTAGTTTTTTTTTTCAAACCTTTTAATTTAGTTATAGGATTAGTACAGGGAAAGTTATTTAAAATTTTCTTTGTCCCCCCGCCCCCTCTTGTTATCTGATTAAGATATACCAGGGGCCTTGTCTATTGTGGTGGAGGCAGAAAAAAAGGCAGGGATCAGTTTCCCTTCCAAAACATCAGTTGGATGTTTGCGTGGTTAATGGTTTTCAGTGCTTTTGGGAAGGGCGCTCCTCCAGGGGATATGCTGTTTGTGAAGTCATCTCTCCCAAGATCCAGAAAGGAGATTGGGGCAATAGGGTTGTCTTTCTAATTATGGGAGACCTGTTGGCTCAGAAGAAACTGATCTGAGACAGTGTTTCCTGGACCAAGTAGATCAAATTTGAAACCTTCCTTGGCACTGAACTTGGGATCCTTTGGGTCCCATGCTGTTAGAGGAAGCCCTAAAAACGAACAGTCCATCTAAGTAGTATCCATTGCTAAAGGACGTAAAACTTTCAGATTGTGCCAGAGAAGAGCCTTGTCTTAACATGGATTCTTGAAACCTAGACAAGTCAAGAGACACTTTCTGAAGGATCCAGCAATTGACTCTGGTCTCAAGGCAGCCAGCCTTCTTGGTTACAGGTGCACAGGGAGGAGAGATTCTGAAAAAGGAGAGGTCTTCCTTCCTGCTGAGCTGATTGGATCACTCCTCAGCATCAGGACAGCTTTTGAATAAGTCACAAAAGCAAGAGCACTTCTCCCTTATGGACTTTGAGGAGAGGATATATTAGTATTCTGATCCATATTTGGTTCGTAACCCTGACTGTTTTCTTTCTGAGTTCCAGCATGTCAATGCTGGTAGTATTCTAGCTGGAACAAGAATATGACTGGGGTACAAACCTTCATATCTTCAGCATGCTGTACCTACTTATGATTTTGTCTTTTTATAGATTTTTTTTTTCCTGTGAATCCATCCCCTTTAGTGTTTTTCTATCACTGTGGCACAATGTTTGGAATTTGCTATGGTTTGTAAAACACTTTGATGAGTATTTGCAGGTGAGCTTTTAGAGTACGTAATTTTTTTAGTTAAAATGACAAGCTTTCTAATATGAGTAATAGAGACCGTAGGGGAAATGCCATTAAACTTCTTCCTAGTTGACCCTATTGCACTGTTTCTCTGCAGGCTGTACCTCATCAATTCTCCTGTGGTAAGAGCAGAAAACTTGCGGTTTAAGGAGGAAGGAGTAAGAGATGTGCTGAAGGATGTATTTCTGCCCTGGTACAATGCATATCGCTTTCTCATTCAAAATATTGTGATCCTACAACATAAGGTATGAAGCTTTGAGACACTGAAAAGGCAAAGGCTAGTTTGTACACCTGGCACTATTTCTTGGTGGATTTTATGTTATGTTAATAACATACCCTCTTGCCACAAAGCTAACCTCACCTCCTTAGTCTCCTTTTGTTCTCAGTACCTTCTCTTGCTGAGCTCCTTAAGCTTGGAGTATAGTTCTCTGGATCATGCTCCTGGAGCACAGGATGGAAGCATGGTGGACAGGATCAAAGTCCACTGAAGTCTATACGAGTCATTTACATTGACTTCAACTTTTTTTGATCAGGCCCCAAATGCTACAAATGCTAATCTTCCCTTCTAAGCTGTAATAAGTGCATGTATGTGTACATCAAGGAAAACAGAAGGTACAGAGGAAGGATAAGGATAAAAAATGAGGTTAACTCTCAAGTTGCATGCATCAGCAGCCACAGTTAACTTACTGTTGTAGCTCTTTAGTCCTATTCGTCTCACTCCTCAAGGCTTGGCTACATCCCTGTTATAAATTACATTGTAAAGATCATTTTTAGTTGTCTGTAAAGCACTGTGTAGGTTTATGATGTTATAGAAATAACAGGAAGTGGAAATTTACCGACACCTGTAGTATGTTAGCTTTCTTGCTCTTACAAATATAATTCCTTTTCAAGATATAAACATTTCTTACAGTACAAAGGTGCTTTTACTTGTTGGTTTTGAAATGAACTTTATGCTATAGCAAGGTTATAGTGTTGGAACTGGAATAGAAAAATTGAGCTGTGGAGTAAACCTTGTGCAGTACATGCTCGTTTTAAGCCTGGCTTCAAATCAGATCAGTGCTGCTAGCGTCACATTTCAACGAGAAGTAAGTTCACCAACCAAACACTAACTACCGAGGACACCAGAGTTAACACTTGCGAAAAAAGTTCCATTTGGACTGTTGGTCCTTTCAGAGCAGATTTCTTTTTTTCCTTCAGCTAACTTTTCTTCTGTTTCTTTCCTTGTAAGGAACTGGCTCAAGCTACACCAAAACCAGAACTTTGTTTTAAAATAAAATTGGCTTATCCTAGCATTCTGTTAAATTTAGTTTTGAACATTCTTGTTCAAAATCTTTTTGGAGTGTTGTATTTTCATGTGAGAGATGGGAGCAGCTCTGTGTTGCGAACTGGAACTTCATCTAAAAGCGAAAGTTAGTTCCCACTGATTTAGTTGCTCTTTATTTCTGTAAATCTAACACATCTGTACACCAGATTATCCTCGTGCTTCTATTGGACTCTGGGATCAGGAGTTGGTTTGGTGTCAGACTTATTTTGAAGAATTTGAACAATGTTGGAAATCGCACCATAGAGCTTCAATGTTTTCAAATCATCATTTCATTTCCCTGTCTTGAGAGTTTATAACATGTGGCACACATCCATTTCTTTAAACTCATAATCTGCTCCAGGGGATGCAGCCATTACCGAGTCTTGCACCCTTGTTCTCGTACTTAGCCTGTAAATCTGTCACGAATTGCATAATCTGTTTTCTAGTTCAAAGGTAGCAACTGCCACAAATCCATCCTCATCTTCTTGCAAGCCAGGGCCTGTTTTGCTTCATAGCTCACAACTAGGTGATAGGAAGGGAGAGTTTGAAGCTTTGACTCTCTCATCTTGCTGACCTTTGACTTCAGTTAGAAGTGATAATTTCTCAGAGCTTCAAAAGCACTCTTGATAGCATACGTACCAAAAACATCAATGAAGTCACTAATAAATAATAAAAAAAATTACAGTGAGTAATTAGGTTTAGGATTAGACTACTGTAAGAATTCTCATACTGGGTCAGACCAAAGGTCAATCTAGCCCAGTGTACGGTAAATCAGTAATATTGAATAAAGAGCCACCTAAGATAGCTGCATTCACTGTAGATTTGCATAAAAATGTTGGTAGTCAAGAATACTTGATACTAGACATTCATGTACATAAAAGGTTGTTACAAGGAGGAGGGAGAAAAATTGTTCTTCTGAATCTCCAAGGATAGGACAAGAAGCAATGGGTTTAAATTGCAATAAGGACAATTTAGGTTATACATTAGGAACAAATTCCTAACTGTCAGGGTGGTTAAACACTGGAATAAATGGCCTATGGAGGTTGTGGAATCTCTGTCAATGGAGATTTTTTTTAAGAGCAAGTTAGACAAAGACCCATCAGGGATGGTCTAGATAATACTTAGCCCTGCCATAAGTGTGGGGGACTGGACTAAATGACCTCTCGAGATCCCTTCCAGTCCTATGATTCTAAGAATCACCTTAGCAATAGCAAGAGGACAGCATCATATATAACCTATATTGCATCTTTGTAAAATAGTTACTATCTGCAATAGGTCTTTGAATGTAACCTATAAATGTCAAGAGCTAATGAAAGACACTGGAGTAAGTGATATGTGTGTTGAACACTTCTCATTAATCCACAAAAAAGATCAAAATATCTTTCCTCAGCAACACTATTATTTTGTCAGATGTTGAAATTTTTATGTTTGTGGAGAGTGGGATCCTTTGAAAGCAATTTCTTCCTTTCAACAAAGTCATCCTATAACAGGTTACCACTTGTTAGTGCAGACATTTCAAATAGGCTGGAAACTAAGCAAAAACTAAGCAAAAAGTTCAGACCTTGTAGTACTCTTGAAATTATGGTAGCCATTTAATCACTTAAATGGGGGGAAGGATAGTTCAGTGGTTTGAGCATTGGCCTGCTAAACCCAGGGTTGCGAGTTCAATCCTTGAGGGGGCCATTTAGGGATCTGGGGCAAAAATTGGGGAGTGGTCCTGCTTTGAGCAGGGGGTTGGACTAGATGATCTTCTGAGGTCCCTTCCAATCCTGATATTCTATGATTCACTTTGGAAGGCTGCCATTTAAAGTGATAATGGCAACAGACTTCAATAAATAGTTGTGCAAATTGTTTTGTCTTTTTAGTAATAATCTTTTCAAGGAAGGTTTGGTAACTACCTTACAATTAACAAGCCTTTTCTGAGGATCCTCACAGCCTTCATAAGAAATTTCTCATGTTACCTAAAAAATTCCATTTTTTTTCACCTGTGACCATGGAATTAGCTGAAATGAGCTTTGCAGCCAACCATTTTCTGCTGTCATCCCGTTAGATTTTGCAAGATCAGCAGAGTTGGGGATAGGAGACGTATGTGGAAAACCTGGATCCTTCAGCAAATAATATTTTTGATTCAGCAAATGTAATTTTTCTTTATGAATCAGTAATGAAACAATGTGTCAACATAGAATTAGAAGATAATATGCTGCCAAAGATGTTATTTTTTGGGTGAGACCTGATACAGAGGCTCTGGCTGCTTGTTAATTTCATTATACTTCCTGTAAGAGAGAAATAGCTAATTCCAGTGTCCTGGCTGAAATCTGGGAATTACATTCTGCCTCTTAAAATTGCCATTGCAGTTACAGTTGGGTAAACTATTGTTTGCTTCCCCACGCTGAGTTGTTGTGTAATCTTGTTGTGCACCATTTAGCAGCTGCCATTTTGCACCACAGGGGTGGTTGGATGAATAGTGGACAAAGATTTATATGCAGTTTCTCTTGTCGGGGCAATCAGTGGAAGCCCAGTTCAAAGATGAGCTCCTCAACTGAGGGTATGCCTACACTACAATTAGATACCCGTGGCTGGCCTGCACCAATTGACTCAGGCTTGTGGGGCTCGGGCGAAGGGGCTGTTTAATTGCAGCGTAGATGTTTGGACTCAGGATGGAGCCTGGGCTCTGGGGTCCCAAGCCCAAACTTTTACACTGCAATTAATCAGCCCCTTAGCCTGTGTCAGCTGGGACAGGCCAGCCGTGGGTTTTTGACTGCATTGTAGAGAGGGCTATGGCCAGATGTGGTGTACTGACTTAAATTCTAATAGCTTCTGCTTTCCAGCCTTTAACAGCCTTGATATGGTATAGGTTGAGACTATGGCCACACAATATTGCTTTAAGTTCGCAAGAGAGAAAAGGTGGGTGAGGTAATATCTTTTATTGAACCAGCCTCTGTTAGTGAGAGACAAGCCTTTGTGCTTACACAGAACTCTTCTTCACATCTGAGAAATGTATTCAGCTGTGACATTCTGAATACAAGGTTGAACAGATTATTTAGTGTAAGTAGTTAACACATATTTCAAGGGATAGTGGCCCATTAAAACCATAGCAGTCATAGGGGGAAAAAGGAGGGGAGGAAAAGCTGGGAGCAAGGGAGTAAGTGGGTTACAGATAGTTGTAATAAGCCATACATCCAGTAACTCTATTCAGTTCATGGTTTTTAGTGTCTAGCAAAGTTATGAAATTAAGCTCCCAGGCTTGTCTTGTGAAGTGTAGTGCAGGTTTTCTTTGAGGATGAGGACTGAGAGGTCAGACATAAAGTGAAAAGTGTTCACCCACAGGTGATATGGTGTTTTTGTCTTATTTTTCTGTGAGAGTTCATTCGAGAGCATAGTGATTGTCTGGTTTCACCCGCATAGTTATTATTGGGGCATTTAGTGTACCTCGTCCAGTGCACCACGTGTAGTGATAAGCATGTGTAGGATCCCAGGATCTTGAAAGGTATGTTGATCATCAGCAGTGGAGAGATGCCTGCAGGTTTTGCATCTGTTTTTCTGCCAGGGTCTGGTGTTGCTTTGAGTTGGTGCGTGTTGGTCTGTGCGGAGCTTGCTTTTGGTTATGAGGTTGGGGGGGGTTCTTTAAAGGCCAGAAGAGAGCGTTCAGGAAAGATTTCTTTCAGGGTGTGCTTCCTATCAAGTATGGGTTTAATTGTTTGATGATCCCCAGTATGGGTTTCGGTGTGGGATGGTAGGTAACAGCTTTTAGTGGTGGGGTTTTTATTTCTGTATTGAAGTAGGTTCTTTTGGACTATTTGTGAGGCCCGTTCCATGATGCAATCTGCTTCGCTGGTGAAGTGTCCTTGCTTTTAAGCACGTTAAGGTGTACATCCCGGACTTTCTCCGCAGAGTATATTCTTGGTATCTGAGTGCCTGGCTGTAGGTGAGATTTCGTGGTGTGTTTGGGGTGATAACTGGATCTGTGAAGATAGGTATGTTGATCCGTGTGTTTCCTGTAGATAGTTGTTTTAAGTTTGCAAAGCAGTTTCGGATCTTTTTGGATGGAAGATGCTGTATGTGAGGTACTATTTCGTTATTATACCATTTCAAGAAACCTTGTGACAAAGGCAAGCCTCCTATATAGAAGAAAGGTATTTCAGTGGCATTTGGAAAGAACAGTTCTTATGATTAGGAAGCCTACTGTAATTACTTTCAACAAAGAACAGAAGACTTCCTATTTCAAAACATATTTTCTAAACAAGATTCACTTGTTTAAAGGTCACATAACAACATGTCTTACCATGTCTCCTGCTAATTCTATGGTTGGATAGATATGTCTGCAAATTAGTGCAACACATTCTTGTCTATTTTTTCCTTGTCTTCAGACCTAGCCCCTCTCAAACTGTGATTTTATTTATTTATTTTATTTTTATTAGATTTTTCAAGAATAAAAATCCTCACTACAGGGATAGCAGGCCTTTAGGGAAAACCTGTAGGGAGTGGTATAGGAGATTCAGTAGGGATCTCCACTGATCACTGTTTAAAAGCTGCTTAGTTAGAAGTCAATGTGGTATTCTCCCTCCCTCCCTCCCTCTCTGGAAGAGCAAAGTGAATAGATAGATTACCAATTTAGCACATATACTTCTAGACTTTTCCCACCTTCTCTTTTGCAGTGTATACTACATTAGAGTCCAATGTTCAGGGGCAGTGAACAGTGCTGCCTCTCATGAAATGCTAAATATGTACAGTAATGACATGATACCTGCCTAAAATTCCTCCAGCAGTTCCAGTTGAGTTTGCTGTTCTTTCCACCTACCTGTAACTGTTCTTTTGGGGTGCCATGTGCTGTTGAACAATTGCTGCATTTGAAAATTATAGTTATTTATATACATGTCCTGTGTTTGTCTGTCTATCTAATGTTCACTTATGTATATTTTCTCACACACACACAGACACACCTCAGAGTCAGTAAAGTTCGTTAAATGCTTTGGAATCGAGATGGATGAAGGGGACATAAAATCAGTATCATTAGCCCGTGTTCATAAATTGTGATGAGACTACATACAAAAGGTGTAAAATGTGGAATTATTGAATTCCCTTGTGTACTGTACTACTATTTCTGTGTGTTAATAAATACAGAAAACTGGTCCCTTTTGTAGTTTACATTGTTGTGTAATGAAACAAGATCAGTGCAAATCAATTTATCTTGGCTTTTTCTGTTAATGTGTCTCAAGAACAAATATCTGTATCTGACAGCGAATACTCTTACTAACCAATGTAATGGAGAGCGTGGACAGGAGGCTCTTATCAATGAATAACAAATGGGCTTTTAAGAGGAAGGGTGCTCCAGTCATTAGGGCGCTTGTTTAGGACGTGGGAGACTTGGATTCAGTGCCCTGCTTCACCACAGACTGTGATCTTGGGCAAGATGCTTAGTCTCTGTGTCTCCGTTCCCCATCTGTAAAATGGGGTTAAAATGGCCGTGACCTAACTCACAGGGGTGTTTTGAGATAAACACATTAAAAGATTGTGAAACGCTTTGAGATCTACTGATGATGAGAGAGGTATTATTTTATAGGATTTAATGTGTTCAAGAGTTGACATGCTCTACTACTATTCATTTTTCCAATGATGTTTATAGGAAGATGGAAAGGAATTCCTGTACAATGAGAACACAATGAAGGAGAGCAACAACATCATGGATAAATGGATTCTTTCCTTCACGCAGTCACTCATTCAGTTCTTCAAGGCTGAAATGGCAGGTATGTGTATCTTTTGCTTTTTGTTTCAGTTCAGAAAAAGACTTCATTTGAATAATTTTCACTGACTGGTGACTAGGGATGGGCTTGCACAAAGGATGCATTTATCCAGGGATTTTCAGATTTCAGATCAGACTGCATGCAAGAAAGGGGCAAAAAAATCTTAAAACAGTAACACAGGGAAAGGTGCAGGTATAGAATATTAATTTAATTGATGTATATACCATTCTTGCTGTTATAAGAACTTAGTTCTGGCGACACAGTGGCCTTCAGCCTAGAGTAACTTCTCCCACAATGAAGTCTGTAAGATGACCATGGTTTTTGAAGTACTCACATTCATTTCACAGTGCTGTTGTCCTCACCCGTCATAACTCTGGGCTCAGTAATATAGGCTTATTGAGTTTACTTGGTGCGATAGAACCGTTCAGAGAATTAGGGCAATTAGCAAACCCTATTGCTTGTAACCTTTAAGCTGGACCTCAGGAAACTATTCTTGTTGCTTAATCCTTGTAATTGCTCTTTTAAAATCTAGCAGTAGCCTAAGTTCCCAGGTGTATTTTCTTCCTTCTGTTTTTAATAAAATTTACCTTTTTTTAAGAACAGAATTGGATTTTTGTGTCCTAAGAGGTTTGTGTACATGTTGTTTAATTAGCTGGTGGCAACAGCTGATTTACTTTGTTTTCTTTCTCGGCTCTTCCCTGTAGGCAGGGTGAAAGGGCTTGAGGGTTCCCTACAGGAAGGAATTCCCAAGTGCGCCTTCCTGAGCTCTCAAAGGGGTTCTGCACTTGGGTGGTGGCAGCATCTACCAATCCAAGGTCAGAGAAAAGCTGTAACCTTGGGAGTTTAATACAAGCCTGGAGTGGCCAGTATTAATTTTTAGAATCCTTGCTGGCCCCCACCTTCTGCACTCGAAGTGCCAGAGCAGGGAATTAGCCCTGACAAATCCTTTGAAACATACTCATTTGACTGTTTCTTTGTATCATTATTTAATTTAGTCTCCTGTACTCTTAACACATTGCTTTGGTGGAAGTGTCCCTTCCACAATTTCCCTGTTAAAGGCTTTCAACACACTATTTCCTTAATCCTCCTACAGGGAGTGCCTGTGGTTCTCTCCTTCATTGACCTTTTTAACAGGGAGCACTTTACAGTGCCTCTCCACGCTTTGACCAGTTAACAACCTAGAAGGAGGGCCAGTGACCAGTGGACTCCACACAATACCCATGATCTTCCAGAGGAGTTTGGGGGAGTTTGGGGGATAATCAAGGTTACCTCGTCTGAGCCTTTCAACCTACTAATGGGTTGAATTGTTTATTAGCTCCCTCTACCATTTACACAGAGACCTCTGGTTCATAAGTGGGTGCATTTAATATGTAGTAGTATGCATTTAATAGCTAGCTGAAACATTTTTGGTTGAAGCATAGTTAATAGAGTCTGTTACAAATGTACAATCAATGCATACTTAATTGTTTTACTGTTTAGTTGAACTTACTGGGCGTACAACTGCCCTGTAGTTCATGTTCCATTATTTTAATTTACTGTAGCTAGCAAGCAAGCAGTGAGTCAGTGGCTAAAAATAGGTTGGTTTTTAAAATCTGAAATGTGAATTTGCTGGTATTCAGATATAGCCTGGCAAGCCACAACAGTACGGCACTGTTGTTGACAGCAACATAAATGTCATGGACCAGCACTGATGCTTGTGTCTGATGACTTAAAAAAACTACAAAGCAAATAATAAAAAGAATTTACCCATCAAAGAGCACAATTTCAAATGCTGCTTCCATAGCTCAGCTCCTAATACCTAATCCCTATATTGTAGAAAGTAATATTTCATTGGGTTCTCTCTGTTTCTCCTACAAAACCACCCAGAGAATTGCTGAAGACTTTTCCAATCTGGTATAAGTAGATATTACAGAAAATAAGTAATTAGCATGAGCTTATTTGAAATACAGTAGAGAGAGAATTGGTTTTGTATTTATTTACTGGATTTTTTGAATTGTGTCACAATCTAAGCTCTTTCTTTAAGCATAGATTTTTTTTCTCCTTTCTATCTCTGCTCATTAGATGTGTAGAACTGGAAAAATGGACATGAATGTCCACTACTTGGGGAAAAAACAAACAAAAAAACAACCACCACCAAACAAACCCTAATTTGTTAGTTCTGTGGGGGAAGTTTAAACAGGACCTCTTTGCTAGAGCTGGCTTCCACTTATTAACATTAAATTGTAGCCACCAAAATAAAATGTTAGCAGGTAGACCTTAGCATCATTTATTTCTCCTATTCAGTCATAAGGTTTTAAAGCTGGCAATCTTGGGTCAAATTTTCATATTCTTTTTCATTTGAGCACTTAGTACTTCAGTGAATGAAATATTAAATATCCAGACTGACAGTTGATAAAGTCTTTTAAGGATGAAAGAAAAATTGAACTGGAAGTTGGAAATTTAGTAAGTAATTCTTCATGGTTTTAGTGAAGTGAAATTCCCTATCTGGAAACAGTGATTTTTACCATAGTGCATTTGGTGCTTGAATAGTGCCTGTGTGCAATATACAAGAGGATAAATTACAAATCAGTGTTTCTCACGGTGGTTAAACTTAAGAGACTGGCTTAGTGCAGTGGTGTCCAAACTTCTCCTGCCCCCCCCCATGGAATCTGTTGTGTCTCCCCTCCATTACTGCACAGCCAAGGCTTCCTCAGCAGAGGAGTTGAGCTGAAAGTAGAGCTGGGGACAGAACTGGGGATGGGGAAGGAGCTGGGGCTAGAGGCAGAGCTGGCCTTGGGGTGGAGAGAGAATGAGGGTAGAGCTGAGCTGGGGGTGGAGTGGGGCTGGAGCTGGGCTGGGGGCAGAGCACGGGGCAGAGTGGAGCTGGGGTCGGAGCAGGGCTGGGCAGCGCTCCCTCCCCGCCCCCTGTGGGGGCTGGCCTTGGCTCTGCTGTGCACCCCTTCACCCCCTGAATGTTTCTCTGTACCCCCTAGGGGAGTATGTCCCACAGTTTGGGAACCACTGACTTAGTGTCTTTCTTTTTTTCCCTTCTGTCAGCTCAAAGTATAATATCATGGCACAGGTTATAACTGGAGATTCTAGACTACTAAAGGTGAATGAAATGTAGTTTCAAAACAAACAAATATCTCACTGTAAAATACACAAGTATGTTGGCAAGCTTTTCTTGTTGTGCATCATAGTTACTTTTCAAGCAGCGTTAGTAGTGGGATCTCTATCAGAACATAAAACCCCATAAATAGTTTCTTTGTTTTACTTGACACATAACTCCAGAAAGTTTCCTTTTTAGGTTGAAATATCTAGTGCTCTGTCTTTTACAAGATTTTTCTAGCTTGCAAAATGCAGTTGTAAAAAGTGTGCTGTGGAACTCTCAAAGGAAAGGTGTATAATTCAATAGCTGTTTGATTAATAAAATAAATGGCAGAAGCAAAAGACCATGGTATTAATAGCAGTTCCTTATTTTTAACCAAGCTGCCTGCAAGTTAGTAACTTTTGTTTATAAGGACTAGTTTATCTAATCTTTCTAGAAAACAATTTTTTGTAAACTAAAAATGTTTGAGCATTTAAAGTCATGTTTCCCTCTGGTTGGACTTTGAAGTTTGTGAGAACCTCTTATTTGTGTTAACAGTTCTTCATGCATTTGAATTACACAGAACATAAGAAAATGGCTATGCCTAGCTTTTTATTTTGTTAATATTATTCATGAGATAAAATAAAATCTGTTTGCATGAATGACTTTACAGCTTTTAGTCTGCTCTATTATTTAGAAGAACTGTGAAAGAAACTGTTGTGGGGAAAAAACGTTAAATTCAAAAAACATTGCAATAGAAATTAAAATGGTTCCTGAATTGGGTAATTGCATCTCCATTCATGTTTCTCCCACAATTTTTGGTGAATTTAAGTATTCAGCAGTTTCTTTTAGCAGTATGTTCAAATTTAGTAATTGCCAAGCCATAATAGATCAATGGTCTATCTTGTCCACTATCCTCTTTCAATTTGCTTCAGATTAAGGCATAAAATGGCCATAATGCACCTCTGTGCAGTACCAGGCTATAGCAATTTATTTCTGACCTTCAGCTGGTGACATGCTTATGCCCTGAAGCGTGAGAATTGATTATGTTCGTAATTTTAATTTTATGATATAGTTTAAGTGCAGATTCTAGTAATACTAGTGTGTCTAATCAATTTTTTTAATCTTATGAAGGTATTTGCTTCTGTAAAGTCATGAGTGTTAAGTTGTCAAGGCTTTATATTACTGTGTGATTCTTTAAGGGAAGAATTTTGATGCAGAAGGCAAGTGTTTTGTACAGTAAGAAATTATTTTTCCTCTTAGCCTACAGACTATACACTGTAGTCCCTCGACTAGTTAAGTTTGTTGATGTACTGACCAACTGGTACGTCAGAATGAATCGCAGAAGGTTAAAGGTAGGTGCTATTTCTGTTGCTAACTTTTTACTGTAGATAGACCCAGTGTAGTTTAAATAGATTAATTAAACTAATAAAATCCTTATAGAACCTTTGTGTGTTATATAAAACTGTGTAGCTTTCAGCTGAATAGCTGAAATTGCAAATAAATATGATTTTCCCTTTTTACTCCATTTATGTTCTGGTCCCTTGTTTCTTCATAGGGCAAGTAAAAAAAAAAACTGTAGCCCATAATTTTTGTTTTGTTGGGTAGGATTGAACTGTAATTGTGGATCTTGGAAAGCTAGCATTTATTGGGTGAAGGAGTAAAATCATGTATTACAGTGTGAGAATGTAGTTCATAATTTAAAAAGTGTAGATGGTTTTTCTAATCCTTTTCCTTTCTCCATGGATACTTTGAATAGGGTGAAAATGGGAATGAGGACTGCATTATGGCGTTGGAAACCTTGTTCAGTGTTCTCTATGCTATGTGCAGACTCATGGTAAGGTTTTACACTCAACTCTAATTAATTAACGTATTCAACTTGATTCCCCAGCAAGCCTGGGTGCATGCTTCTAATTGTTACAGTTGCCCCTAGAAGTAACAGACCAGAAAACCAGTAAGAGACCAGACCTGAAAATGGGGGAAACTGCTACTGCATTTTATCATTGTATTGTATAGTATTGTGTTTTCTCTGGGTTAAACTCAAACGGAAGGTGAACAGCTGGCATCAATTTAATTTGTTCATCATGGCCTATTCCTTGAATTAGTGTTATACTTTGTAGTGTTAAAACGCAAAGTAAATATTCCATTTTTGCAGCGCTGTCTGCTGGACAGTATAATCCTGTAACATAAGGATTCCTGATTAACAGGAAAAAAGGAACACACAAAAAAATGTTGTGTTTTGATGATAATGAAGGTAATTGGTTGAAAATATAGAGGATACAATTCAGTAAGAGAATGCATTCATGAATAATAATATATAAAATATTGCAGGCACCTTATACTCCCTTTATCACTGAAATGATGTACCAGAATCTGAAGACCCTTATTGATCCGGCCTCAGTTCAGGAGAAGAACAGTGATAGCATTCACTATCTCATGCTTCCTCAAGTGAGGTAAGAAACAACCTCTGTTGATGACAGTGGGCAGGGTTCTCTTTCCTGTAGTTACAGAGAGAAGTTCTTCATACCTTATTCACATATTTAAACAAAGCAAAAATACCAGTCTTTGGCATTTACAAGCATACAAGGAACACATTTTTTGATACAAAGGATCCGTTTTGCACCCAGAAAATGATCTTGTAGTTGTGCTTATTGTTTTAAACACTTCTGTTTTCCTTAGGCAGGCAAAATATGTAACTGAAGTGTTTATGAAACTATTTTACTCCTGTACACCACTTTTCTTTAGGGAAGTGTTTCCCTTTAGTCTTTAACACACTTGCCATTGCTGAGGTGTGTTAACCTGACGGGACTGGCTGGGGCAGTATTGATAAGGTGCTGTGGCAGTATTGGGAGGAAAGGTGCAGAGTTAGCACTCTTTCTAGATCCAGTCTCTCTCCTTCAGCAAAAAAGCTGGCTACCGACTTAGATTTCTCTGCATGCTGAGAAGCAGTAGGGGTATACAGCTTGCTGGGGCTAAAGAAGAGTGGTCACAGAGCTATAATGTTGCCCATTTCTCATCAGCATGAAGTATCTTTTTCAAGGTGGATGCTTAATTGGAGGCTGCAATGCCTGCCTTCTCCAAAAGACTCCCCAAGGATCGTAAAACTGTGCCAGAGCCTTTTCATGGCTGAATATGTCTGGCCATATTTGACATCAGAGTTTAAAACTTACCTAGGTTTTTCTTTTCATGCATATTGTGCCTTTTGGTGTCTCTGACCAAGCAAGAGAGCTACTAGTTGTGTTCCTTCTGATGGCTATACAGTATACACTAATTGTGGAAAGTAATGTTACAAGAAATCTACTGAGATTCATTTAGCAATGCTGCTGATTTTATGTATTCTAGAAGTGTACTCTTCTATGACACAGAATGTGAAACTGATACGTTGTCACCATGCCCTTGAATTGGTGGTGTATATGCATTAATAGAAGGAAATTCAGTTATTCATGGCAACTTAATTTGTGTAACGTATTGGGTCGCATGTGCATTCCTGTTCCCGTCTACTAATCAAATCAAAGATAGATGTTATTTTAAAACTAAATTACACTTGAGGTTTTATAGTGGCTAAAAATCTGGCAGTCATTTTTCTTCGTTGGTGCCTTTTTTGTCTTAGTGTTATTTTTAAATTAAGCTTTGATTGTGATAGTTAATCTGTAATGAGCTTGCTTTTCCAAGGACAGTAGCACAGATCGCAACAGAGACATCTTTTTTTTGTAGCAGTTGTAGGCAATGGTGCTGTGTGGCGTGTACTTTCACAGCAGCATGATAGGTTTATACAAAAAAAAGCTATATGGCAAACATTATGGTTGTCAGATTAAATTGACTGTGTCATTTTCAGGGTTGGACATAAATTTGTATCTGGCTTTTAAAACTGCATGTGCGTAAGAGAATGAATTGGTTCTATGACACTTAAGCAATGTATTGATACATACAACTAATGGTAATAGCCCTGAGTTCTTGGGAGTCCACAAAAATGTGATTTCATTTTCCCTTTAAGTACTATTCAGATTAGTGATTTAGGGAAATTCTGACAACCTTCAAGACAGCCACCAAGATGTCCAACCCTCTTGACCTGCCTTGACTCCCAGAATTCTCAGCTCCAGCTGTGGCTCTTATTTCCTGTTCTTCGTTTAATTGCACAGTCTCCTGATAGATTGCTTGTTGCAGACTTTTATATACCCTGGAAATCCAATAAGTTAATACTTTTTATAAAAACAGTTGAATATGAGTTGCTGTAATAGATCTGTACTTCAATTACAGTCAAATAAACAATAGATCTGTAAACTTTCAACCTGAAATATTAGGATTTTTTTTAGCAATGATTTATGTTTCAGGCCCTTTGTTTTCAGTTTTTACTGTTTTTTTTTTTTTTTTTTAAACCAAAAAGTTCCTGGGTTTTATACTATTTAGTTTTTAACTTTTTTTCTACCTGAATTTTGGATCACGCAATAAATGAAAATACTGATGACGAGAAGAAAATCCAGGACATTACTATAAGTAGATACATTTATTTTAATAATAAATTAGTCTAATTGTAAATGTGAGGCTGTTCAAGTAAGGCAGAGTAGTGGAACGAACAAATACACACGCATGTGCACATATGTATGTACTGTTAATGTGCAGTTCATGAAATAAACCACAGCATTAAACTGCTTTTACTTTTAGTACTCTTACTTTTCTCTATTTGTTGCTTTTTTCTGTCCTCCCTTCACCCAATATTTACCCAGAAAACTGCTCAGTTAGTTTTTTTGCCCCAATTGTCACCTATTTTACGTTGATAAATTCCTGGGAAATTTTCAAACAAAGTAATAACTGAGAATGAAGGACCTTACTTATGCTGTATGCTAACTGGATTCTTCTCTGTCCAAAGTAACAGGTAAAATCAGAAACATTCTTTTTGTGGTACTTCATTTAGTTTTATAATAAACCACAAATCTATGAAAAATATTCTCACAATGCAGTTTCACAATAATGCTTTAAAATCTTAGTGGAAAGTAATATTTCTTACTATGAACATTTATGAAAAACAAGAAAACTTTACATTGCAATAATGTACACGTTTGTTTTTTTTTAAGTCCTTCCCTGGGAAATTGACTTGAAGAAGCACAGAAACTTAGAAATGACCAATAACATTAATCCAAATATTCCTGGTACCACAGATTAGGCATAAGTCTTAAATCTTGCTCCATGGAGTCTTCTCCCTTCTGATAAACCTTCCAGACCACTCTGTTTTACACCAAGAATGTTTCCAGTTAAAGTGATATAATTAGCAGCTTCACATCCACAGTATACTTTTCCTTTGTTCACAGCTTTTCTGACACAAATCAATACCAAAATAGTAATGACTCTGTGCTTTGCTTGAAAATGTATGTAGTTTTGAAGGAGCTGCCTGAATTACAGTTACATTCAAACAATCAACAAAGAACAAGAACTGGCATCACTTATAGAACTGGTGATTGCTTTTACATTTGAAACAAGCTTTGACTCTGTGCTTAACCTGAAAAACAAGCTGTCTGGAAACAGAGGTGTGGGGGGGAGCTTGTTATCAAGCCACAGAGAAAAGCAAAAGATTTGAAATACATAAGCTTTCTGGAAAATACAGGTCTGAATTCTGGGAATATGCACATGGCCCATCATTCTTTTATAACCCACACTTTCAAGATAAAAAATTATGGAGATCCCACCAATTCACTGTGTGTGGGTATTTCAATAGCAATGTAATTAATTCATTTGTTATGTATTTTTGGATATTCCATTATACCATAAATATAAATTCTGCTTTTCATTGGATACTTGTAAAATGAATAGTGTACATAATTATTTCATATCAGTCCGTCATGTGAAAGGTATTAATGACAGCTAATAAAAATAATTCTTAAAAAATAAAAGAAACCCACACACAAAATTGCTTCTTAGCATTACCAGTATATGTATATGACCAAATCTGTTGTGGGAAATTTTTGACAGGTGTGACTATGGGTTAAAGGCCCACTTAAATAAATCTAAAGAGATGTAAACATTAAATTGTTTCTTCCTAATCTAGGGATGATCTGATTGACAAAAAAATTGAAAATGCCGTTTCCTGGATGCAATCTGTTATTGAGCTTGGCCGGGTAATTCGAGACAGAAAAACCATTCCAGTAAAGGTTAGAAGCTCTTAATATCTCTTACATCAATATTCCATGAACGTATAGCAGCTCTATAACTTTCGGAGAAGTGGGGAGTAAGTGACTAAATCTGTGCTAGCAAACAGAATTAAACAGAAAGAAATTTAGTTTAAAATGACCAAAATAATACTTTCTGTAGCCCTTTATTTCCTCTCTCAGACTGAACCTCTATTGATTTTTGTTTCAGTATCCACTAAAAGAAGTAGTGGTTATCCATCAGGACCAGGAGGCTCTGGAAAACATCAGGTCTCTGGAGAAGTATATACTTGAGGTAAGAACATAATCAACAGAGGAGATTATTGGAGTTTTACTGTGCAAGTCAGTTTCAAAGGAGCACTTCTGTATCATTCCTATTGGCTAAGTTAATACCTCATTTAACTGAATTTCAGTAAGTTACATATACTGCTCTTTTGGGCCACATTCCATATTTGCTCAATATGCAAATGTGAGCTATATAAATGGGAGCTGTAGGCAAAGGGTGGATTATGACCCTAAATCTACAGACTACATTTATGAGAAATGCTTCATCTCTGGAAGTGTCTGACCACACAGCATTACTTTGGTAATATACAAGTCATTCAGAGAACTTTAGAAATATACTTTTCCATGACCATTGTGGGGCAGAAATGTAGTTTGAATGAAAATGAGGCATGCTAAATCACCCAGAATTGCCAAAGTATATTATAGCGAAATCTTGGAGGTGAAATTGTAGGGGTAATCATTATTAATCAATAAATAATTCAAGGATATTAAAATGCAATGACTAGAGTATATGCTGAAGGGTTAAGGAAGTATGCAGATCCATAGCTTAGTTAGATGGAAAGTTCTGTGAAAAGTAAGAGCAGAAAACAATTGAGTATGTTCCAAAAGTTCTCAAAGCTTAACCTGTTTTTCCAAAGCTTATAGAAAATAAAATGTCAAGATTTTATGGTCTATATAATTTCTGGCAATTATCTTGAGCATCCCCTGTGATATGCCTTTGTAGTACTCTCTCTTTAATGCGGGTCCATTAGAGAAAATGCACTCTGCCCTACTTTAATACTTTACAAGAATAAAAACCCTGCCATTCAAAATAAATTAACCTTTTTGGTATTTGACATATTTGAGTTGACTGTCAAATTGTCTGGGCATCCTGTTTTCAGGCAATCATCTAAAAATTAGTAGTTTCAAGATGTTCTTGAAGCTTTTAATCTCTGTACCAAATTCAAGAAATTGGGGTGGGGAAACAAACTTATTTCTTTTTATCTTTAAATGCTGGTTGTGGAGCTGTTGTTCATTGTCTCTTGAATTCAATTAAATGCTATTACAAACAGCTCATTTCAAAGTGTGTATTCTTTCACTTCAAAGATGATGACCTGCAGTAGAAAAATCAAGTGTGTGGGTAGAAGGGGAGGAAGGTAACATTTGGTAAGGAAGACTGTTTTTCAGGCGGAGTGGTGTATTTGAGCTGTTTTACAGAGTTTAAGAGAGACACTATTTTTTTTGGAATTGAGGTTTAGGGGTACTTTGAACTCTTACCGAGGTAGATAACATGAGTATAAAGGATGACTTGGAGAGTGCCAGGTGTTTGTCACAGTTCTAAAGTTCCTCCTCTGCCTTGGTGGGTCCTGCCATTATTGGCGGATTTGCTCGCCTCAGAGGTTCACGGCATCCCTCAGTTTGGCCACTTTCGTGGCACAAATCTGCCGTTCGCTCAGTTAGCCTCATCACTGGCCAGTATGGGGAAAAGGAAGAAGAACAATCCCTGCAGTCTCGGCTGATCCACCTAGTGGATCGGGGAACAGGCCAGAGACCTTCCCCTCTGGTGGAACCCACAATCCAGGTCAACTCCTCTGGTATCAAGTAGGGAGTTGAGGGGATGGAGGGATGGGGGGAACCTGGGCCTGCCCTCTACTCTGGGTTCCAGTCCAGGGCCCTGTGGATTGCAGCTGTCTACAGTGGCTCCTGTAACAGCTGCATGACAGCTACAACTCCTGGGCTACTTCCCCATGGCCTCCTCCCAACACCTTCTTTATTCTCACCACAGGATCTTCCTCCTGATGTCTGATAATGCTTGTACTTCTCAGTCTTCCAATAGTACAGCTTCTTGCGCCTCTTGCTCCCAGCTCCTCGCACCCACACCACAAACTGAAGTGAGCTCCTTTTTAAAACCCATGTGCCCTGATTAGCCTGCCTTAATTGATTCTAGCAGCTTCTTGATTGGCTGTAGGTGTTCTAATCAGCCTGTCTGCCTTAATTGTTTCCAGAAAGTTCCTGATTGTTCTGGAACCTTCCCTGTTACCTTACCCAGGGAAGAGGGACCTACTTAACCTGGGGCTAATATTTTAAGAAGCACATGCACCAATAAATGAGATTAGTGTGTTTTTAAAAAAAAAATAAAAAAAAATCAATCACTCTCCTGTAGCCATCTGGCCTGACCCTGTCACAGAATTAATTAAGCAATATACAGTTGAATTGTTTAGTTTGATGATTTAGGTGGATCGTCACGTGAAGTCCATAGGAAAATACGTGCAATGGTGAAAATCTGCTGATTAGTGTTATAAAATAAATATCCAAATTAAAGCACAAAAATTGCACAGGGTCTTCCCTGAGCATGTAAATCCTCCATAGGGAACTGTAATTGCACATAAACATTGAATGTACTGTAGTAGTTCCTTCATCCAGTCATCCTTTGCACGAACTTGATTGTTTTGTTGTAATATAACTTCATTTTGTGCATCATCTTGGTAATATGCACTAAAGAAACACAGATTAAAAATGTACTTGAAAAAATCTTGTTGTTTTTATCAAATAACAAGAGAGAGAGTTCCAGATGGGAAAAGATTTTAAGAACTAATTTAATTTTTCTTTGCTGTTTAGTACTTGTTTCTCTTAGATTAGGCAATAGAAATGGACTAATCAATTTCACTTTCAGGTTCATATCCACTAGCAGAATTCTGCCAAGTTGCTCTACAAGCACTGCTCTCATTAGAATTTTTTTAGTTATAAAATAGAAAATAAAATTATAGAAACACTTCTACCAGTGCTTGGTTTGGTACACTCTAGGCCAATTTTGACCTTTTTAAATATGAAAATATAAATTCTTCCGCTTAGCATTGCACAGTCTGGTTAGGTGTACTGAGAGTGATTAACTTTTTCTAGCACCATCAGGCACTGGCTGATACCAAACTGGATGCCAGAGGACTGGTAAAGTATCTTAACTAGGAATCTTCTATTTCCTTCACAGCCGTACAAAGACAGCCTCCCATTCTGGCTCTTGGAGAGGCAGTATATGTTGAATAGCCACCCCATGTTTGATAATATCTTCTCTCCAATACTTGGCAGTTGGAGGTTGAGTGGTCCAGTGGTATGAGCACTGGGCTGGGAACCAGCAACTCCTGACTTCTAATGCTGGTTTTATTAGCACTGACCCTCTTGTCTTCAGCAAGTCATTTAGCCTCTCTGCCTCAGTTTCTTCCTCTGTAAAACTAGGAGTAATACTCAAGCCACAAGGGAGTTATGAGGGTTGTGGTAAAGCGCTAAAAGTATTGGTTTATTTAAATGTGTATAATGTAGTATTAACTTTCATTGGTTTTCAGGAACACAGACAGATGTGTAAAGGTAAGGCTGGGTTGACCTCTCAAATTAAACATCAGAAAGTTTGTAATAAATGGTTTTAAGGAGGAATGATTAAAGTTCCGCACCCATGACAAAAATAAGGGGCATCTTTTTTTCTCACAAACATCAGGCAACAAACTCAATACAATATTTCTTAGTGTATTAATTTGCCCCTATGTTAGAGTTGTGCTGTGTAAATCTTAGTCTTTCAGGTTGATACCAAAACCCAATATTTGTTTTGCTACTTATTGAAAGTTTTCAAGTTAGTTACTGGAAAGGAGAGCACAGAGCTAGAGATATCCAGGAACTCAGCCAGTTATGGTATGCTCTGTTTTGATTATACTTCTCAGCTTTGTTTTTCATCAAACTTGATTATGTAATCAGAGTATTTATGACTTTTATTTTTTATTTGTTAGCATTAATGCCAGAAGTGATTTTTGGTAATTTTGATAAAGTGGGATTTCTCTTGTGGTTTACCTCTGTGATGTCACTTATAGTGTAAGCTTTTAGTATAACTCCTGACAAAAGAAATTGAGAAGTGCAGGAGATGTCAATTTTTGTAAAACCTCATTTACCAGAACAATTTTCTGCAGAGAGCTCTATTTTAAATTGACTTGCTTTGTGAACTGCCATCTTTGATTCTTTATTATGAAAATAAAGCAATTATTTTAAACAAATGAAACTTAAGACTAATGGTAGAGCTGTCTAGGCAATGAAATAGATGCCTTGCCAAAAATGGTTTAAGTGCTAGTGCAGAAAGGACCAAGATCAAGCTCACAAGAGAAACAAGTCTTAAGAAAGCTTTTAGTAACAGTGCCAAAAATAGGTTTGTCTTGTCAGCACTAGCAATTAAGCCATTTCCAGCACTGGTTTGTGGGACCTATTGCAAATCCGTTTCAGTGAAGGATCAGTGTCCTAACAAGGTTTTACACAGTTTTGAAATCCATCAGATAGCCCTACATAGTGTATGAACAGAGATGTTAAGGTCTATGTATCAAAGTTATTTATAGCTTTATACCCCAAAAAAGAAATGTGCAGCTCTTAAGCCTACATATTAAAATGGAACATAATCTATTCCATATGGGTCATATCCAGGATTTCCCATGGTTCCATATTAATTGTAATGCCACAGCATAATGCATGATGGAGCATTAGATTGGCAGAGGAGTTGGCTAGCTAAAACTGAGATGGATATTATGGTCTTATTTTTTTTTTCTTCCAATGCAATATGCTGAATACTCATCTTACTTTAGTTATTGGGAGAATTCAGTCCACATTTAATCAGTACGCAACTTACTACAAGTATCGTAGAAGTGTAGGTTTGGAAGGGACTTCAAAGTCCTCAAGTCCAACCTCCTGCCCTGGGGTAGGACCAAGTAAACTTAAATATCCCTGACAGGTGTTTGTCCAACCTGTTCTTAAAAACCTCAATGATGGGGATTCCACAAATTCCCTTGAAAGCCTATTTCAGAACTTAACTACCCTTACAGTTGGAAAGATTTTCCTAATATCTAATCTAAATCTCCCTTCCTAAAGATTAAGCCCATTACTCTTTGTTCTACTTCCAATCGACAACAATGGCTATTAGCCAGGATGGATGGGGATGGTGTGCCTAGCCTCTGTTTGCCAGAAGCTGGGAATGGACGAAGGGATGGATCACTTGATGATTACCTGTTCTGTTCATTTCCTCTGAAGTACCTGGCATTGGCCACTGTCAGATGACAGGATAGATGGACTTTTGGTCTGACCCAGTATGGCCATTCGTATGTCGTCCTCGAGTTCTCGAATATAATTGCTAACAGTTCTGAGATTGCTTCAGCTAGTTCCTTAAGTACCCCAGGATGAATTTCATCAGGCTTTAGAGTTGTGAGCAAGTTTGTCACAGAGGTAATGTAATTGGTGTTAGATAGGATGTCGGTTGTATTACATGAGGAAATCCTAGTGGTTAATTCCTGATGCAGAATTTATCAGATTAAATATGCTTAACAAAACATAAATTACATAAATAGTTATCACAATAAAAAAAACCAAATTCAGTTTCTATAGGTGCATTTACAGCTTTTGCCACATGGAGGAAGAAGTAAAGTGCTTTATAAATACTCTAGCAGCAGACATCCACCCTTTCAAAAAAATATGTTCATGTTCTGCTAGCTCTAGCTATAATTCTGTTATTGTAAGATGTCTGCAGAGCTACCACCTGAAATGACAGCACATAGTCGCTAATCCATAAATTTAAAGGGCAAGACTGAAAATAAAGTCCATTATGGATGGATACTATCCAATAAAGATTTCATGTCTGCAAAGTCCATAGCCATTTTCTTCTGTGTCAGATCATGCTGCCGAAATCTATTGTTTCAGACAGACTGATGCTTCGCTTCAAGAACCTTCTGATTTCATTTCATGACATTTTTGTGGTGTATGAAAACTGCAGATTCTGCCCTATCCGTGAAAAATAAGGTTTTAACACAGCAACTTCTATTTTTAAAAGTTGGCTTTTCAGGAGATAATTTAACTTTTTAAATGTCACAAAGGATTAAACATTTAGGAGGACAAGAATTATATTACATAACTTACCTTGAGTCAGTTTATGAAACAAATACATTCTTGAAATTATTATTATTATTATTTATTGTTGCATTGATTAAAAACATAAATGAAGGTCATGATTAATCCAGGATGAAAGGACCTATGCCATGCTCACTATTGGATTCTGGAGAGAAATGCTGGGTCTAAGCATTCACAACAAAGATAATGTGAATAAAATCACTTAAATACATAGTGATCTCCTAATATCTCAAAGGATGGTGCCAAATTAGAGTGCTGAGAGAATTTTTAATGAAATGCAATGGGAAAGTTTAATTGCATTCATGATATACTATTTTCCTGGTAAATTAAATATTTTAGTTAATTTAATATTTATTCATTTATTTTGGTGTAAGTTACTTAAATTTACTTTTAACTAATACATTTTTGAAAACTAAAGCTTTTACTTTGTGTACTGTAGATTGTTAAAATATTGAGATGCAAGTATTTAAAATACTTGTAGTACAGATACACATTGTAACATGTTACACAGTGTATAGGTATCTTTTTGTGTAGCTGTACAGATATAAATACAAATTCATGCACACAGTATAATGCCTTAATTTTATATTGAGAAAATTAAGGATGTCCTAGTGGCAAAGTCAAATAAACCAACTGTTTTTTCTAATCAAAACAATATGTTAAGACTAATACACAATTAAACCTCTGCTATCCTGCTACTTGATTGCACAAGTAACTCTGCTTAAATAATTCTACTAGTATTATCACTAACACTATATGCAGAAAACTAGTTTTTATTCTGATTATTCTTGAACATTGTTTGGCAGGTATGTCTAGTTTTCATATTCACCTTGTTAAAACTCAGGCCAGAGATGTTCTGTAAACTTGAGCTATCTTATTTGTTATGTCTGTCGTTTGTCACTTTCCATATGGATTTGTGTCTAACAGCACAGAGTTAAAACTTAATTACCTCTGAAACATTTAATTCCAGTTCAATTTTCTTTCCTAAGCAAGTTTGTTAAATGGGACAGTGTGTTAAGTGAGTGTTCTTCTGAGCTGTTCTCTTCAACAGGACTTTCTTAGAGATGAGTCAGTGGTGTAGATAGAATATTTAGCCATCATAACCCCAATCTAACTATATCAGCTGTTGGTCCTTTCATACTGACATGAGTGGTGTTTTCATCCAGTTTCCACAACTTATACAAAATAGATTGCTTATTAAATGCATTAGGTGATTCTATCGCAACTTGCCTGAACTCTGCTAACCTGTCAGGTACTAAAAGCAAAACGTGTAGGTTATTCAAAAAGCTCAAATATCGGTGGTCTTGGTAAGTGCATAGAATTTTACAACCAACAATGTCAATAAAAGAGTTAATGGACAGAAGTTGCAAAGCATTGTTATAAACAAAAAATGATAGAAGATAGAGCAAGATTCTGCCTTAAGCTCCAATTTTAGATATGAAATTGTGTGTCTTGAGTGTGACATTCTTCAATTTTACAAAGTAGACAGAATAAACACAGGCTTTCTATAAGACTCAGAGCACTTTTAGTGTAGTTTAAATCTAGATACAGTGCTTTCCTCTTTAGAAGGAAATTCCTCAAACCTACAGAAATTACAAGTGGTGCATGTTGTGATCTCTGCTTTTCAATAGAGTTGAATGTAGAGTACAAAAGTCTACAATGGTTCTTGAAAATCTGCATCACTTCAGGCCAATATATGTAACAAGGGTAAAAGTTCTGAGGCAACTTTTAGTTTAATTAAATAATGAGGAAAGCATCTGTAGTTCTGCATCATCAGAATTTACTGGCAGCATTCCAGAACCACAGGCCATTAATTTAACTTGTTCAAAATGCATCCACGTACAATGAGAATGTAGGAAAACCAGAAAAGGAAAGAGGCAAAATGAGATACTCATACTTAGGCTGATGTTTGGTCCACTGAAGAACTAAAACTTGTAGTAGTCTGTTGGCTACAAATATACTGAAGCCAACATCTTAACACTATCCTGAAAATGTTATGCATCCTTTTGAGCCAATGCCTGGCAATATAACTTATTGGACACACAAAGATCCTTCAGTCACATCTTTTCATGTAGTAGAAAAGCATCAGAGAAGGCGAGTCTGATTTGAGGTTAGAGCTGCACAGAATCTTTAGACTGCAGTGAAATCTTTACCCAATAGGCCAAATGGACTGCAACTGTAATACAGGAGTGGGATCTGCACCTAAAGAATAATCTGCATGTCATTGTTTTGCTTATACATTGTCACACTGATACAGCAGTTTAATCCTTTTATTTATAAGGACATCTAGATAGAAAACTCTTCACGTGCATGCTATAATCTTCCACCCACCCTTTTTCCCTATTTTTCTAAGTATAGTTTTAATTTTGTCATAGTTGTTATTTTGCTTATATGTTTATTTTCTTTTTGCAAATTTATGCAGGAACTTAACGTACGTCAGGTGACATTGTCTACTGATAAAGATAAGTACGGAATCCGTCTAAGAGCAGAACCGGATCATATGGTGCTCGGGAAGCGTCTGAAAGGTGCCTTTAAAGCTGTTATGACTGCCATCAAGGAGCTGAAGAGTGAGCAGCTGGAAGAATTCCAAATGTCAGGTGCATAGTAGGACTCTATGCATTGATCAGCAGTTCATGGTCATGATGTGGACCTTGGAAAGAAGAGCCAAAGGATTTCAGACCTCTCAGACTCAAGCCATTGCTTTTAGTTTAAATTTATAATAATCAGTTTAACACATTTTTTGTAAAAAAAATAAACACAAATACATTGTTAGATCAAAATGCAAGAGATTTTTAAGGCCCAACCCCCAGCTAACATTCCAGGCAAACTAGGGAACTTTCCAAGTGAATAAAGGGAAGCTGTGAATTGATACCTTGAACCTACTTGTCTAGAGTAGAAACAAATGGCTTTATGTGCTTAATTTACACATTGCTTGTATGTACTATGGTGAAAAGTATTTTGTAGAACAGAGGAAACTGATAGATTCTTGTATGGAGCACAAGAACTGGATTGTTCCATGATTCTTAAATTCATATATGAAGTAAACATCTAGCTGAAACTTTTTTTAAATATTTGTTTAATAGTTTCAGGTGGGTGAGATTTTTCCAAACATCTTTACTCTGTCTTGTATGTTTAACTTTTATTCAGCTGTAATAATAGACAGCTATTGATTCCCAATGGTCTGCACCAGTGGTGGTGATTGAGCTTAAATTCTGCTGCTTGTAATGACTTTACTTGGGAAAGTCTAAATTTGGAGTAGTTTTAGTGTTCCTGACAATTGCTTAGCAATGTTGGACAGCAGTGCTTGACTTCAAATAACATAGCTCAGGATTCCTATCAATTTTGTTGCTTATAATCAGAAGTACCAGTATTAACATGTTCTGGATACTGTCTTCTTGTTGAAAGCAATGTCACAATTGATGTACTTCTTGTATTTGAAATTAGATATTAATATATACTTAGTTCAAGAGTTAACTGCAGGATGCTCACTGACATGACTAAGAGAGAAAGGCTTTGTTCTGTAATAAGCTAGTGTAATAATTGTCTTATTATTTATATAGGTACCATTGTTGTGGAAGGGCATGAATTACATGAGGAGGATCTCCGTCTCATGTACACCTTTGACCAGGTCATGGGAGGATCTGCCCAGTATGAGGCACATTCTGATGCTCAGGTATTGTAGTAATTATTTCTCTGCTTTAAGCAAAGTGTTTCCCTAGAAAGTAAGCATTTAAATATTTAAATGAAGTAATTGTCACACAGTGAGTGATTGCACTAGCCTTTCACTTCAGGATACTTAGTTTCAAATCATATTTAGTACACAACTAGAAATGAGCGCTATTGTCTTAACCTAGTTCTTACTGGACATTCATCTATGTCAGTGGAAATGCCAGTACTTAGGATAGTATAATGGGTAGCTCACTCTCCTCCAGCGGTATTAACTGTTCATTTGTAACAGGAGTAACAGCAGTAAAGGCTGATCTTCGTCACTAAAGAAACTGTGACTTTGAATCCATATGTGGAGCTGATCTGTTGAATATGAACACACCTTATTAAGTCTGTCTCCTCACCATAACCACCCTTAAGTGAACAGCTTTATAAAAATGTAACAGTGCATGTTAATGCAATAACTGGTGTATTTTATTAATGGTTCTGCTGTACATTCTTTCAGGTTTTAGTTCTCCTAGATGTCACCCCAGATCAGTCAATGGTTGACGAAGGAGTTGCTCGCGAAGTGATTAATCGCATCCAAAAACTTCGCAAGAAGGTTAGTAAGTGATGGAATGGGATTTCATTTTGAAAAATCAGTTTTGTTTTATTATACCAAGGGTGTTAAAGTTTCCAAATTGATTTAAAGTGCAGCCCCAAGTACTTTAATCTTGCATGGTTAGCTGTAGAAATGTTTGCAGCCTACTGGTCAAGACATAAGTGGAAATAAGCTTTGTTGATCACTCCTTCTTGGTCTCATAGCAGCTAGCAGTCTAACCAGGCCCCATATTGCTTGCATGTCTACATCATTTATAGTGGAGACACATCTTCTAGAAGTGGCGCTTATGCCAGATCTTCTGATTTCTTTCCCCAGCCCACTAGCATCAATTAAGTCTTATCTGGGTTGAGCCTCAGCCAGCTAACCCGCATCCATGCCCCAGTTTCTACCAGACAGTGAGTGTAAGATCTGTGCCCCAGTTTGTGTGAGTTAGACTGCATCAGCTGGGTCAGTGACAGAGAGATGAGCAGGCTGCAATCATCATTCTTGAAGACACCACAACTTGTATGTCTTCATTCACACAAGCAAATGTGTATTTTACCAAAATGTGTGAGGGAATGTCTGGCAATATTGTGTTGACAGAAATATTTTGCCTATTTATTTCTCTCTTCCTAGTTGCATGAAACAAAGTTTTTGGCCTATTTTCCCAAACCACAGCCCTGTCTACGTTAAGGCAATTTGAACCAGTATAACTATGTTAATACAGTTAGCCTGGTGCCATGCCCCTAAGGTATATGCACTGTCTGCGCTCAGTGGAAACTCCACTTTGCACCAGTGTACATTAGGCATATGCATCAGTGTGACTACCCCTGGGTTCAGATTTTCTTAATGTGGATGGTACTGTATAGTACTGTATAGCCCATGCAAGAAAATATAATGGCTACAAAATCCACAAGTAAAAACTAATGACTCCACAGCCATTGTGGCCAGATAGTACACATGTCTGCCCTTACTCCCATTTGGAGTCTTGCCGGAGTGAGATTTTGTTGTTCATGGGATAGGTTCTGGGGAATCAATCTGTCTGATATGTTTAGAGGTAATTCTTTAGAGAGCATCTGTGAAAATTGACACACTGATGTCAATGATAGTACGTAATACAAATAGGAAAGAATACAGGCAAGAAAATTACCCTTTAACAGAAGCTATGGCAAAAGTTACGTTTACTATCAGAATGATTTAGGGTCATAAATTCATCCCATCTGGTCACTAAACCCCATATGTTTTTTGATCTCTATTCATTAATAACTGTCATTGCTAAAAAACATCCTACAACTTGCATTGCTTCATTCCTGTTCCTTTTGTTAAAGTCTGATTGTTTTTCCTAATGAATTATTTAGAAACATCCTAAGCTTTCAAAATACATATTGCAGTACAATGTAGCAAGAGCGGTACTGTTTAGAGGCTTGGGGAGTTTGAGTCCCTACCCCAATAAATTGTAACTCATAATTCATATGAGGTCCTGGTCTGAAACACTGATGTGCATCTAGCACTATGTGTGCAGGTTAATGCCATATGTTTTCAGATATCTGTATGTAAATTTCAGTGCTTGATTGTAACAGCTGCAGAACCACTCAGAGAGTTTAACTTGTTAAAAGCTTTGGTCTGAGACCAACATGTTGTTTTAATTCTATCTGAATTATTTAGCATCATGAAGAAATGAATATTTATAAACTAGTTAGTTTGATTCAGAAACATACAGTGTTTATTTGTATTCATTCAGTTGACTGGAAGAATACTTTCTGCTTCTGTCAAAAGTATAGCCTTGTTTTCAGTTTTCAGGAAAAACTTTTAATTCCATATTAACAGAAATATGACTGATATTTTTCTAAAATACTTTTTTAAAAAAGTTTTAACTTACATGTTTCTTACAGAATTTTGTATATGTACAGATAAACTTGCTGTCATTGAACTGTAATTCTGGATTTTCTTTCAGCGCAATCTAGTTCCTACGGATGAGATTACTGTATATTACAGATCACATCCTGAAGGTGACTACCTGGATTCTGTTATTAAGGAGCATACAGATTTCATTTTTGCAACAATAAAGGCTGCCCTGAAGCCATACCCTGTGCCTACTTCAAGGGAAGTGCTTATTCAAGAGAAAACCCAAGTAAGAATGCTACATTAAACTACATGCTTGAAAGGATTTTTCGTTCAGATTAAACTGAATGATACATTGGACTACAGATGATGGCCTAAATGTTGACATTACATGTTCGTTTTATCAGATGGCTGTAACCTTTTCAGACCTGCAGATTGCCATAGCTAGCATTTTAAGTACAAAATGTCAAGGGGCTCTGCTTGGGTGTTCGGTATCTTAGAAAATCAGGCCACTTAGGGTATATCTACACTGCTGTAAAACATCTGTGGGCTGGCTATGTTAGCTGACTTGGGCTGTGGGGCTATAAAATTGCAGTGCAGATGTTCGGGCTCAGGCTCCAGAGCTATGAATAAAAACTGGGTAGTAATGATTTCTTCAGGCCTTATAGAGGATCTTATGCAACAGTATTCTACTTTAACTGAAGTTACCCAAACAGTTCAGTTTAAACAAAACACTGGATTAGTTTTGATTTAAAAAAAAAAAAAGTTTATTCAACTAGAGAGAGAGAGTTTAAGGGAGTACAAGTATAAGACATTAAAGTCAGAAATGATTGCAAGAGAAATAAAAGAAAAAACGCTTTCTGGAAGTTAAAATTTAACAAGCTAGACTTTGTTCAAGGAAAAATCCTCATGACAGGTTCCCAGCAGCACTGTGTGACCAAAATCTCAGACAGGAACTCCCCCAAAGTTAAAGGGTTGGTTCCTTTGTCTTCTTAAATGAGAGAGCGAGAGCAAGCTTGGGATGTTTTTACCCCTTGCTTTTATAGTCCAGTCACCCTTTGAAATGCATTTTCCTGAGATTTACCTATGAAGTTCCTTCCTGCTGTGAGGACAGAGATATGGAGTCTCATGAAAGAGGTTCCATGTTGTTGCTTACTAAAATGCAGATTGATCTGTTCCTGGCCCCCTTTGTTGCCAAAGAATGGCCACTTGACAAGTGATTGTTAATCAACTTTGACACCTGGTAGAGGCATCAGCTTGTCCTTTGTCTTTGAGAAACCAGTTACCCCTTCTCCAGACTTGTCTGGTAAACACATTATGGTCATAATTTCAGCTTATGCTCATAACTCTTAATGCACATTTTGTACACACATTACACAAAAATACTGATGAGCTATGTGTTAGTTTTTAAATGATACCTCACAAAGTGTATTTTGGACAAAAAATATTATAATAGAGTGTGAATACAGGGGTGCTTTTGGTCACAAATACACTTTTAAAGGGCTGTATTTTGCCCTTGCATGTATGATAAAGATGATATTGCATTAAAATCAAGTCTAATTTTTATTAAGATCCTCTATAAGGCTTGAAGAAACCATTTTAACCCAGTTCTTAATGATAGTTTTGGAGTTTAGCCTTTCATGATAATACAGAGCAGGCATTTGGAATCTTTTGCTAGGTGGCTTACACTTTTCAGCATCAAAATTGAGCTGCTTCCTTTCCTTCAGTAGATATTTGGCCTACTTGGACCACACCTTGTCTTGAGCATGCCTTTATCTCCCTATTCTGCTCAGAATGTGCTTGTATGTCACATTAAACAAGAGCGACAAGCCCACATGATGGAAGAGTCTAGGCATAAAATAACTTACTGATTTGATCTGCAGAATGATGTATGCCCTGGGAATATCTGAAAACGAAGAGGTAGATATCCGTGAGTCATTTCTGACCCTGTACTGATACAGAAGGACATATTTGTTTTTCTTATGAATGAACTTGTAATGTCAGAAGAGTTTTTCAAGCAAAGGCTTCTCTTGTCTTTGTTCAACACTGTTAGTCATCTCTTGACAAAGGCATTGGGAAATATTTGACTGAAAATTAGAGAACATGCTGATGTAAGAGTAGGTGAGACCACAGTAAAAGCCTGAGAACTGGCAAGTTTGTCATATTCCGGGTAGATATTTGCTTGTTTGTGATGAATATGGAGCTAGATGCTGCTTGACTGGACTTTTGACCTTAGAAAGTTGATGCCAAATCTGAGAGCAAACACCGGGGAATGTAGGACAGCTGGAAAAAGTGAATTTAGTGTGAATGAAATTATATTCTTAATAGACTATGCGCAAATGGTGTGTGAAAATGGAATAAATGAGGCACATTATTCTAAAATGCTTTCCATGAGATCTGATTTTCAAGGCCTCATGGAAAGTCCATCTATTTGCTCAGGCTTTTGCCGGAGGGTATAATTGTGGGGCACATTTGTGTTTGTGGCATAACTGTGATGTTGAGTACTGTATTTAGCTTAATACTGGTCAACTTATTTTGTTTTTAGACTTCTGTGAATGTGCGAATATGAAAAACCAGAGAAACTTACCTACCCATCTAAAGAGGAAAAGATGTATCGTAGAATAGCTAAGGATGAGCACAAGAGTAATTTTTAGTTTTCTCCATCTATGTGATGTTGAGAGCTGATCCTGGCAGAAAGTGCTGGTTTCTTTGTAGATGTGCTGTGTTGAACATGTGCTACAGATAGCAGAAAGAACAGTCAGCTATTTTTGAAATTAGCAGCTAGTTATTTACAGAGCACACGTGAGATGGTTATGTTGGGTAGGGCTCGTCATGTGAAGATGATGAAAAGAGATCAGACTACAAATATTAAAGAATTTTAGCAGAGATAAAATTTTCTGTGGGAAAAATTGAGTAACTATTGTAAATGGTGAATGGGCCAATGGAAGCACACAACAAAATCTTGATCTTTGTTAAACTGAGTTTTGATAGCTGTTGTTGACTTAAAATCTACAGGCATGGTAGGTCACTCATAAACATTGGCAAAGAATTGATGCAAGTTTCAGATTGATACACTTGAAAAAGCTATTTCATAGTAAACATTTTAAAAAATGCAAACGTTTTAATAAAAGGAAATATCAGAGAGGTAAACAGACAATCTTTAACAAATGAAGCACAATGAAGTTAATCTGTGTTTGGTTTCCTTAGATGTATGGCTGTTCTACATATTTAAGTTGTTAATCTGTGTTTGGTTACCATTTAAATTAGGGCTGTAAAGTGATTTAAAAAATTAATTGCGCAATCTTTTTAAGCGCGTGATCAATCTTTTTAAGCACATGATTAAACAACAATAGAATACCATTTATTTAAATATTTTTGGATGTTTTCTACATTTTCAAATATATTGATTTCAATTACAATGCAGAATACAAAGTACACAGTGCTCACTTTATATTTATTTTTTATTACAAATATTTTCACTGTAAAAAACAAAAGAAATAGTATTTTTCAATTCACCTAATACAAGTGCTGTAGTGCAATCTCTTTATCATGAAAGTTGAACTTACAAATGTAGAATTATGTACAAAAACCCCTGGTATTGAAAAATAAAACAATGTAAAACTTTAGAGCCTACAAGTCCACTCAGTCCTACTTCTTGTTCAGACAAACAAGTTTGTTTACCTTTGCAGAAGATAATACTGCCTGCTTCTTGTTTACAATGTCACCTGAAAGTGAGAACAGGCGTTTACATGGCACTTTTCTAGCTGGCGTCCCAAGATATTTACATGCCAGATGTGCTAAAGATTCACATGTCCCTTGATGCTTCAGCCACCTTTCCAGAGGACATGTATCCATGCTGATGATGGGTTCTGCTCGATAACAATCCAAAGCAGTGTGGACCAACGCATGTTCATTTTCATTATCTGAGTCCGATGCCACCATCAGAGGGTTGATTTTTTTTATTTTATTTTTTTGGTGGTTCAGCTTCTGCAGTTTCTGCATCAGAGTGTTCCTCTTTTAAGTCTTCTGAAAGCATGCTCCAAACCTCATCCCTCTCAGATTTAGGAAGGCACTTCACAACGCCTGTTCTCACTTTCAGGTGACGTAATTAAGAATGGGCAGCATTATCTCCCACAAATGTAAACAAACTTGTTTCTCTTAGCGACTGGCTGAACAAGAAGTAGGACTTTTAACATAGTACAGTACCATATTAGCTTTTTTTTTTTTTACATCTGCTGCTGCCTGATTGCATACTTCTAGTTCCAAGTTTGCTGTGTGGTTGACCAATCAGTTCATAACTCTGGTGTTCGTAACTCTTAAGTGCTACTGTGTTCGCATTTTGCTCTAGATGTTGGTCATCTTAACTGTCAAATATCAATAACTACTTTTAAAAAAAAAAAAGTTGAAACCCTTTCATTGTAGAATGTGACCTTAAGGTGCATGGTGGTTATGGATGCATGTTTTGTTTTGATTTCACATTTTAAAATTTACTGTATATTAGAAAATGTTATGTCAAAGTCTTCACGATTTTTTGGGAGTACAACTCGTAATTTTTGAAAATGAACTAAAAAAATCATGAGACTTTTATTAAAGTACTGAATGTTGGCTTCTTTTTATGTTGGTTTTTCAGTTTTTGAGCCTTTAGGATTTGTGTTTTCGAGGTCTTCTCATTGACCACAAGGGCTAGAAACTTGAAGGTGGTTTTTTTTGGTTTTTTTTTTTTGTTTTAAAATGAATGTTGAAATTTGTGCATACTCAAATGAGGCTCAGACCTCCAGCTTTTAAGAGAAACACCAAGTAACATAAGACTGGTGATAGTATCAAGCGAATTGGCAACAATGGGCCGCAAGCAGTTGCTGTATTTTACATTGAGCAGAAAAATTCCGCTTCTAACTAAATGTAATGATTTTCTTCACACGAGGAGCAGGCCCACTGACATAGTTCTGTGTATGGAATTCTCACTATAGTCTCTGGAAGATTTTAACAGGGTGGGGTGGAGAAGTAGTTTAATTTCACTTAATTTTTTTTGAAAACCATGCTGCTCAACACTGAAAATTAAATAATCTCATGTAAATTCCAATGAAAGCTAATTGCAAAGGGAATTCAGGAATTGGTAACACTCCAATGCTTTCTCCTTAGTTTAGATTTTGAACTCCAATCACAATAATGATTTTATTTAGAGAAAAAAATATATGGCTCTGACTCCAATCTAGTCCCCATTAACGTTTGTGAAGTTTCCTGCTTCTAGAGTACATGGTGGTAAGGAGAGGTTGGAGACCTTTTATAAAGTAAAGAGACGTTGTTAGCTGTGTCCTAAACAAAAAATGTACCTTGGCATTTGTTGTGTGTTAAAGCTTTTACTGTAGATATGCACAACTGTGAAAGGTGAAAATACCTTCCTTTTCACAAGTTACTGCTCTGTGTGTGCGTGTGTGTGTGCGTGTGTGTGTGTGTGTGTGGAAATTCTGTTATACAAACTGCTACCTACCACAACCTGTATTCAGCAATATTTTCAAATGTAGTTTTGTGCACAAAATATGACCCCTAATTTATACCTATAGATATTTTTGTGCATACAGCAGTTAAATGAATAACTGCAGAGGTGTTAGCAAATCGGGTCCAATATGAATTTGAAACTATTTTATACATAAAAAGAAAAGGAGGACTTGTGGCACCTTAGAGGCTAACAAATTTATTTGAGCATAAGCTTTCGTGAGCTACAGCTCACTTCATTGGATGCATCCGATGAAGTGGGCTGTAGCCCACGAAAGCTTATGCTCAAATAAATTTGTTAGTCTCTAAGGTGCCACAAGTCCTCCTTTTCTTTTTGCGAATACAGACTAACACGGCTGCTACTCCAAAACCTATTTTATACGTAGACTTTCTTCTGTGTTTGTGGAACTCACTAAGTGCTTTTCATGTCAACATTGATATAGAATAAGATTATATAACTTTTTAAAATGCTTAAAGTGGAAAAGATTTAGAGAACATAGTGCATATAGATTCCCCAAAGCACCTTGCAGATGAATTGAAAGCTAGCAGGTTGTTTTTTACCAAATGTATGAACAGTTGAGTGCAATTTATTAAGCCAACAGTTTTGTATGAATTTGAACTTGTATGCAGACTCAAGATGAAATCAAGTTTAAACTCTTTTTGCTGAAAGTATTTTGTTTGAACTAACCTCATCCCTTATCTGATGTTCGCAGTGATTGTCAGCTCTTTATGTAGGACCTCAATCTCACATCTCATAGCAAACTGACTTCCAAAAGGCTTGTTCTAACAAATGGCAAAATTTAATACCCTTATTGTGGAAAATACTGTGGGAAGGACAAGTACATGATTTAGTGTATTGATTCTTTAATTGCTAATAGGAGAGAGCCGTCCTCAAGAGCTCTTTCTCCTGCTTTCATGACTGACAGCCTCTAGACTCATAATGGACAAGAAGCCTCCCAGATGAATTTTGTTCCCTTCCTTGGGCCTCTAATCATCTAACCCAAATGTTCCTCCTCAAAACACATCCCTATGCTTCTTATCAGAAAGGCAGTTAAGTTAGTTCTCATACCTCCTATATTAGAACCCAGCTCTTTGAAAAGAGAAGCTACCATGTAAATGGTAGTTCCATGTTTGTCTCTATTTACAGATTATATTTGTTTCCAAATAAAAGGATCTCTCCACAGCATCCTGCACCAGCATTAATTTGAACACAGTTTGTGTTAAGAATTGAAAATTCCACCCAGCATGGCCATGCTATAGATCGTAGACTGAGAACGGCATTGTTCACTATAACTTCCATGGAAGTTAATGTTTGAATGAGAGTACAAACTACATTTTGTTTTTCCAGCTCTGTCACAGACTTCCTGTATGATGATGGGCAAGTCACTTAATTTCTCTATCCCTCAATTCCTCATCTGCAAAATGAAAATACTATTATTTCCATTTCTCACAGGGGTGATGAAAGAGTGAATTAATGTTTCTGGGGTAGTCAGATACCACTGTGAGTGCCATAGAGAAAAGTTGGCTTGTAACGAAAACCTTAACTCTTTTCGAATGTATGCATTAAAATACTGTTGACTTACATGATCCCATACTAGTTCTCAAATAATATAATGTACATTATCGCATGGTTATTTCTATACCTGCTATAGGATATCAGTTATATTTTTTCAGTTATTGTCATACATATGTCTGAATAAATTTCAGACTGGGGGAGTAGGTCTGGGAATTATTAAAATAATGTGCTTCCAATAAGCATAAGGTTCTGTATACCCCAAAGAGCACACACCTGTCGTCTTTTTTTCCCTGTCCACTTCTACATATTTTTAATGTGGAAGAATCCTAAACTGAATAGGAATAAAGAAAAAACAAAGCTTCAAGCATGTGAAGAATCCATTACCAGGAAATGCTGACTTTTCTGCTGTCAGGAGGAGAATGCTCTGCATCATTGCTAGGCATTACTTAAATAGCATAGTCCATGATTAAGGTGCTTTTGCTTGCTTAGAACTTGCTTTCTGACTAATTGCAGGGTGTTTCTGACTTTAAGGTGTTGGGGGAAGAAGCAGGAGAACAAAACCAGCCTACAGTTCATGTGTCTTTCTCCATATTCCAGAGGTTTTAAGAAATTTTTCCATAGCACTTCACAACAAGGTGGAAAGTAGAGTTAAGTGTAGGCTTGTGGTTTGGACATGGGACAAAATTCAGGAGACAGAAGTTTTTCCTCAGCTCTGCCACTGTCTTGTTGTTTGACCTTGGGCAAGTTATTTATGATTTCATTTTCAAAGGTGTTCGAGCACTTGCGGTCCCCATTGACGTCAGTGGGATTTGTGGACCACAGCACTTCAGAAAATTAGGCCGTTCTAGCTCTCTGTACTCCAGTTCCTCCCCCTTCCCCCCTTCTTTATCTCATAGGTGTAATAAGGGTGAATTTATTCATACTCACAACACTCTCTCAGATCCTGAGAGAGAGAACGCTGTAGAATTTACCATTTTATTATGTTCTCATGTAATTATTTTTAATATGATCCATAGAAATGTCCTAATGTGCTTAATTTGAGGCATATGTTTTGTTTTGGTTTTATATCTTAATAGAGTACTATTGAAGTAAAAATAATACTCTTGGTTTGGTTTTGTTTTTAGCTGAAGGGGTCAGAACTAGAAATCACACTTGTCAGAGGAGGCTTACATCATCGTGTTGACCCAGCCTGTGCTTATGTCAATCTCAACATTTGTATTAATGGTAAAGAGCAAGGTAGGAGATTTTTGTTTTAACTAGACATATTTAATGTTTCAGAGCCATCACCGCATAAGATGAATTAAGGAATAATATGAAAGATAACTGAACAAAGAGGTTATGTGCACAAGGTGCTGACTTCCTTTATGAGTCGTTGTAAATAGTATTTGATAAAGATTTATTGAGGAAATCTAACTATCACTGTTATAACTACGTCTTTCAATGAAAGATGATACTCAACTGGGTAAAAGAAAATAGTGTGTATAATGCTTTTTAATTTATTTATTTAACACTACATGCACATAAGGTTTTGCAAAAGACACAGTGCCCTGCTGAAAGAGTTGACAACCTAAGTATCCAACCCAGAAATCATTTTACTATGGTGTGTAGCACATACTGCTCTGAATAGCCAAATGAACTATTCAGAAGTAAGCACTATGCTTGTTGATAAATATATTGCAGGATTGGATGCTAAATTAAAACAAGAATGGGGGTATAGCAGGTGGCCTGTGCCTGAAAGAGCCTGCGGAATCAGGGAGCAGCAAGCTTTTACTTAAGGAGAAGCACAACCGGAAAGTGATGGAAACCAGCTGATCCAGTTGAGTGCAAATGGTTGGCTCTGAATAGATTCCCAGGGTAATTTCCCAAATCAGAAGAGACAGCCACATTCTCATAGCTCCATACTTACTGAGGCAGCTTCGGCTGTTTGACCTACTGCAAATGTCCATCCAACCACGGATCCAGCTCCTGGACTGTTTAGACCTGATCTCCCAACACCACAGCCAGGTACTCTACCCAGACATGAAATTACTGTGACTGAGGGCATGACAGTTGGCTGGTACCATAGACAAGGACTGTTCCCTGCAGGTCCAGGAAATCCTGACAGAGAGCAGAAAATATTTAACCAGAAAGATTTATTCATCTCCTTGTGAGGTCGTTTTCAATATGGATAGCCCAACATGGTCTGAATCTGATTCAGACCTCCATACCATAGATATTTGACTACCTGTTGCACTTAAGAGGCTGATATTTCACTTCTAAGGTCCAACTTGCAGCAATTTCAGCTTGACATCCTCTGGTACAGTCATGCTCTGTCTTTTCTCATCCAGTAATAACAGAGTTCCTCAAAAGGTTGTTACGTATTTACCCACAGATCAGAGAACCTACTTCTGCCAGAGACTTCAACATAGTCAACCTGAGGTTCATAGAGCCTCCTTCTGAACCTCTTTCACAATGTTCCTTACATCACTGTGCTGACTCTGAAGACGGTCTTCCTCATGCTGGTCACTTGGGCCAGGAGTGATTGAGCTTCAGATGCTTGTAACTGAACCCCCTATACAACAAAGGGGTACTAAAATCTGAGCTGAAATTTATTCCCAAAGTAGTTTCAGACTTCCATTTAAACCAATTAATCAACCCATCATCTTCCTGAAACCACACTCTGCACCAGAAGAAAACAAGTTGCCTGCATTAGTTGTGTCCAGGACTTTACTTTGTGACATTAATAGGCGCAATCCATTCAGGCTGTTGCAGTGTCTATGTCCAGCTATAGATGGGCATTCTGAAGGTCAGGTCATCTCATTACAGCAACTTTCAAAATGGATAATGTGATGTATCTCACTGTGTCACCTGTTGATTGGAGTTGGCTTTCACCCAGAACATCTAGCCCTCCAGTGGCATCCTCCTCCTGCTTCAGAAATATAATAATACAGTATCAGAAATCTGCAAAGTGTTGATGTGGAGTAACCCACTGGACCTTTGTCTAACATAGTGTCTTGGATTTAACTGATAGGTCAAACTCTCAGGAGAGCAGAACTACAATTCCTATTTGACTGATGCAGCTGGAACTCCTCATTCCCACTGTTTTGATGGGATACTGTTTGTGAGTCACCTACAGTGGGATCCACCCTGACACATACTCAAAAGGATGGTTACGTATGCTTAAGGCTGTGATTTAGTCACAGAGGTTGCAGAAGTCACGGAATCGGTGACTTCCTGCAGCTCCCAACCACCACAGGCTGAAGTCACAGAGGCCGCTGGGTCTCCCGCTGCCTGCTGTGGCAGGGAGTTATGGGGTACCCCGCCAACTCTGGCGGCCCCTGGAGCTCCAAATCCCTGTGGGTGGCAGGGATACCCCGCAGCTCCCTGCCGCCGCCACTGGCAGGGGTATCCTGCAGCTCCCAGCGGGTGGTGGCATGGCAGAATGCAGATAAAACCATAAGAATGGCCATGCTGGGTCAGACCATCTAGCCCTGTATCCTGTCTTCTGGCAGTGGCCAATGCCAGGTGCTTCAGAGGGAATGAAAAGAATAGATAATCATCAAGTAATCCATCCACTGTCGCCCATTCCCAGCTCCTGGCAAAACCACAGAGCAGGAGACATACAATTGTCCATCAAGGAGTTCAGTTACAAATTTTAATTTTTTTTAACAAGCGTCATCAGCTGGAAGCATGTCCTCTGGAATAGTTGTTGAAGCATGAAGGGGCATACGAATGTTTAGCATATTTGGCATGAAAATACCTTGCAATGCCAGTGTGGCGGGTTGGATCCCACCCTTCCGGAGTGCCGCCTGTTGTGCTGGGGTCCCACTGAGCCTGCCTGTCCCACCAGCCTGGGTTCCCCTTACTCTGGGCTGTTGTGACAGGCTCTCAAGCTCCCTTCCAGCATATACACAGGTAGGGACACATCCAGCTGCAGAATCACACAGAGTCTGCAGTCAGCTCTGTGTGGGAAGACTCAGCTCAGGAAATTGCCCAGCATGCTGGTGCATGCACTCCCTGGAGTATAAACCCAAAATTATATTGTCTTGCATTGTATAGAGATCTATACAGCGTAAGATCATGAAATTCACCTACTCCCTCAATGTGGAGGAAGATATGCACAACTTTTTGCGCCCCCTCCCCAGTTATGAATTGCACAAACTGGGTTTAGAATAAACAAGAAAACAAGTTTATTTACTACAAAAGGTAAATTTTAAGTGATTATAAGGGATAGCAAACAGGACAAAGCAGATTACTGAGCAAATAAAACAAAACACGCAAACTAGGCTTAATACATTAAAGAAATTTGGCTACAAATAGTAAGTTCTCACCCTAAATGTTGCAGGTTGCAGAGTTTCGTGAAGGTAAACTGAACTGCTTGCAGTTTAAATCTCCAGGGTTTCCTTTTACAGACTGACCTTTCTCACCTGGGCTCAGCCCCTGGCGCCCCTCATCTTAGTTCCTTTGTTTCTTCAGGTGTTTTCAGCAGTCTTTCTTCCTGGGCAGGAAGGCAGTGGAGAAGAGCCAAGATTAACTCACTCGCCAGCCTTAAATAGGATTTGCATATGGCGGGAATCCTTTGTTTCCCATCCTGTGGAAAAATATCAGCATTTTAAGACCCGCTATCCAGTACCAGATGACATGATCACATGACCCTGCAGTGTCAAAGCAGCATCCCAAGCAACTTCTCGGGAGGGAGATTAGTATCTTCAAAGTCCTATTGTCCGTCCTAATGGCCCATCCAGGCTGATTGCATATTGTCTTAATGGCGATCCCCAAGTACACACACAGTTGTAATTGTTACATAGTCAATATTTCTAACTTCAGATACAAAAAATGATACATGCATATAAACTGAATAATTACATTCAGTAAATCATGACCTTTCTAATGATCCTGCACCTGACCCATCTTGCATAAAACATATCATAGTTATGCCATATTCATATAACAATATTTCTATGAAGAATATGGGGTGTAAGGTCAGAGCCGGTTACAAAAGTGCCATGCGAACACCTGTGCTCACTTTCAGGTGACATTGTAAATAAGAAGCGGGCAGGATTATCTCCCATAAATGTAAACAAACTTGTTTGTTTTAGTGAATGGCTGAACAAGAAGTAGGACTGAATGTACTTGCAGGAGCTGAAGTTTTACATTGTTTTTTTTTTTAGTGCAGTTATGAAAAAAATAATTGTACATTTGTAAATTGCACTTTCACAGTAAAGAGATTGCACTACAGTACTTATATGAGGTGAATTGAAAAATACTATTTTTATTCTTTTTTACAGTGCAAATATTTGTGATAAAATAATATAAAGGGAGCACTGTACACTTTGTATTCTGTGTTGTAATTGAAATCAATATATTTTAAAATGTAGAAAAAATCTAAAATATTTGATAAATTTCAATTGGTATTCTGTTATTAACAATGTGATTAAAACTGCAATTAATCACAATTAATTTTTTTAACCAAGTTAATTTGTTTTCAGTTAATTGCTTGAGTTAATTGTGATTAATGGATAGCCCTGGAAATAATGCATTCACAACTATCTTGTCGAGTTCTAGTGCTCAGATTTTGTTTATTTCACTGATATCACACATAGCAGTGAAATATATGTTCCTTCAGCCTACCAGAACCTAAGCTGTGGTATTCGCTTGACTGATGCATGATAGGGAAGTACACTAATAAATCCAGTACAAGGTTAAACATTGTTTTTGAAGACTTCCATTCTTTAAAGTGTGTAAGATTTTTCTGTGTTCAAATATGATGTCAGTCTCCAAGGGACACAGGGATTCACCCTGAGAGGAGCAAACCCAAAATGCCAGCTGGGATATTGCAGCTCCCATAAGATACTGAAAATAATTGGGTTTGGGTATTGCACTGTTTTGTTTTTGAAATGATGGCAGTATTTTGAGGTGATATGTTTATTATGAATATCAAAATGATAATAGCTTAAATTCTCTTTTTAAAGGTGCCTCTGAGAGGGTCTTTTGTGTTTTAATTGAACTTGAATGCTAAATTTGTGGTGGAACACCAATTTAACTGTATTCATGTTGACACTTCCTTAATAGAAATCTGTAGCATAAAATAGTGTCTGTCTACAGGGCAAAATACTGCATGTCTATAGAGCATCACTATTTTGGACTTTACCCAGTATGTGCTTAAGAGTGATCAAGCTGCCAGTTAATTGTAAACCACTCCTACATTTGGCACATGAGTTACTTTCACTTAATTTCAAATATACTGCACCGTGCCATCATGTAATATGTACATAAAAAATTGATTTGATTTCATTATAGTCTCTTAATTTAATTTGCATGTATGTACATCTCCCTGGTAGATTAATAAGCAAACCAGTCTCCTGCATGTACTAGATTTTAATGAGTGTGTATTGCATTTAGGCCAGTCCTTGCCTACAGACAGCCCCCCAACCTGAAGCAAATACTCAACAGCAACCACACAACAGAACCATTAACCCAGGAACCTATCCTTGCAACAAAGCCCGTTGCCAACTGTGTCCACATATCTATTCAGGGGACACCATCACAGGGCCTAATCACATCAGCCACACTATCAGAGGCTCGTTCACCTGCACATCTACCAATGTGATATATGCCATCATGTGCCAGCAATGCCCCTCTGCCATGTACATTGGTCAAACTGGACAGTCTCTAGGTAAAAGAATAAATGGACACAAATCAGATGTCAAGAATTATAACATGCATAAACCAGTCGTAGAGCACTTCAATCTCTCTGGTCACTCGATCTCAGACCTAAACGTCGCAATATTACAACAAAAAGACTTCAAAAACAGACTCCAACGAGAGACTGCTGAATTGGAATTAATTTGCAAACTGGATACAATTAACTTAGGCTTGAATAGAGACTTGGAGTGGATGGGTCATTACACAAAGTAAAACTATTTCTCCATGTTTATTCCCCCCCCACTGCTCCTCGGACATTCCTGTTAACTGCTGGAAATGGCCCACCTTGATTATCATTACAAAAGGTTTTCTACCCCCGCTCTCATGCTGGTAATAGCTCATCTTAAGTGATCACTCTCCTTACAGTGTGTATGATAACACCCATTTTTTCATGTTCTGTGTGTATATAAATCTCCTCACTGTATTTTCCACTGAATGCATCCAATGAAGTGAGCTGTAGCTCACGAAAGCTTATGCTCAAATAAATTGGTTAGTCTTTAAGGTGCCACTAGTACTCCTTTTCTTTCTGCGAATATACATTCAGTGTATATTTTTGAGTTGTATATTGATTTATCCAATACAATATAAAACATTTGCACACAGGATTTTGGTGTAGCAAAGGAGCACATTATTTGTATTTACACTTTTCAAGAAATACCCAAATTGTCTACGTCACATACAAATAAGTATGTCTCTGTACTGTTATTTTGTTACTAAGATGGCATCATGCATAAATATTTGCTTCCTTTTAGATTTAAATTCATTTTTCTGTCAAAGTGTATAGGATTATTGCTGATTAAAGCTACTGAGAGACGCCCACACAAATTCTTCAGTGGAGATTAGATTTCTTTTTACTAAACCTATCCAGAAACAGGGTTTTTTTCTCTTATAATGGGCTTAATTTAAGGAAAGAGGAGACCCACAGTTCATATTCCTGGGATAAAGAAATGTGAGACACATTTTTTCATTCACTATAATCAGTATTGATTTTACATAATATAGCAAACCAATTCTAAGTAGTTCATCATTGCAACATACAAATTTATTTCTTAAATAAAATTCATTTTAATTCTTCATTTTTGTTTTTACTTTTAGATGGTGTGTTGCTGCTGGAAAATCCAAAAGGAGATAATAAATTAAACTATACCAAACTTATGGATGTTGTGTCCTGCATTTTTGGCCTTAAAGATTCAGAGCTGTCAGTTTTCAATGGAAAATCAGGTAAGTGGTGGTTGCGGATGAAAGCTGAGAAAGTGCATACAGTAGCAATTCAGTTGATTTTCAAAGAATGTCACTGGCAGCTTGTATCCTTTAATGTATCATTTTCTCAGATTGTGTATATGAAGTTTCTAAAAAAGAGCTCCTGGGAAGTATGCCCAGTATTCTAGGGCTGATTTTTACTAAGCATATGAGAACGTGTTTATAGATAGTTTACAGTTATAAACTATCTAAATGGTTTTAAAAGTTCTTGCTAAATAGTGTTCATCACTTTTGTTGATCCATTTCCAATTTGTATTTCTTTTTCAGTTCTCATTAGGATGAAATTTCATCCATTTCAGAAAGCATTTTCATCAGTTTAGTACTGTACCATGAGTTGGCAAGCTGCCATGAAATATAGTTGCATGATTTTGCAAATACACTAATAGTTGGAGTTAGAACTTAAATTGAGTACAGACTGATTTTCCTTTTTAGTCAAATTCTTTGCTGTTGCCATACTTTTGTATTTTACAGCAGAGCAGTTTGAAGATCTCCAGGCTTCTTCTGTTAGAGAACAGTTTATTTTGAAAACATTTTTATAGGATTGAATTTGTGCTCAGACTCTGTAAACAAATGAAAATGTAAAGTGCACTTTATGGGTTATGTACAGAGCACACATAATTTAGCAAGCATAACGGAGATAGAGTGGCTGATACAACAGAAACTAAACACTGAAAAATGTTGCAATTCGTGACCATGAGATGTTAGCAAACAAGCTGGCCTTATTTTCTTGTCTTTGAGATCAAGATTCTGTTTTATGATAAGATTACATTTTGTATTCTGTTGTATTAGAATTAAGGGACAATTGATTGGCTGGTAGTGTAAAGACCCTAAGTAACCAAACCACTCAGTGAATAAATAAAAAAAGAGAAAAGAATTAGCTGCATCAAAGTAAAAACTTTGATTAGCAAGAATTGGAAATTTATTTTTATAGTATATTAGTGAGTTCTTTACAGACATGTCACCGTGAGTAGTATTGCTCTAGAGAGTTTTAAAAACTGAAACATTTAAAGTTAATATGGATTCTGCAAATTAGACAGTTCAAGGTTCAACAGGATTGGATAAAGGAGACCTGAAGACAGTGTTTGCAAAATTGACAGAGGTCAATGGTTATGAAAAATTTATTTTAAAATTACTTAATCCTGAAGAATAGCTAATATTAAAGGGAAGGGGGGGAGATGGAGGTAATAATTTGATCATTGTGAATGGAAACTATGAACAGTTGCCCTAAAATTCCTACAGGGCTATTAGGAGCAGAAGTTTGTGCCCATACATTACATCACTGGACCAGTAACTTGCCTTAGATCTGTGTCCCCACCATTTTTTTTCTTACATTTTTGCTTTCCTGTTTCTCACTCCCTGAAAAAATATTTTTTCTCTTCATGTCTTTAGTAGAAGTCTTTTGGGGTACCCTCACTGAGTCTCTCTATCTGACACACTCCATTTGCCTTATTCAGCTTGTTAATAGCCAGGACGCTTAAAGTGATTAGTTGCACAGAACCAAGTGGAATATTTCTACCATATGAAAAGAGTACTCTGCTTTTCAGGATTGCTTAACAAGATCATTTAAAATAAAGTTGGCTGTGGAAGAAAACCTTTCCTTAAAATAATTTTCCAAATAGCAACAATGTATTGTATTTGGAATGAGGAGAACAAAATCAAAGTAGTCTGGTGTGAAGTTGTAGAGATAAGTAGTCGGTAGAACCATAGTAGCTGATTGGTTGGACAGAAGGGTGCAGCATTCTATTTGCTCCCAAGGGGAGGATTTATAAGCCCTTCCCCTTGTCCAAGGGTACCATTCTGCTTAGGGAAGATACCCTCTCCCCATCTCTCCACGGTATTAAGGAAGGGCTGTGTTTTGGGGCATTGCTCTGGGCATCGTGCTAACTGCCTTTTTGGAGGTAGGAAGGAATTTTTCCCTCACTGCCAGATTGGTCTGGATAGGGTGGGTTTTCTAGTCTTCCTCTCAGTCTTCCAACCTTGGTGGGTAGGTTACACTGTAAAATTCAATTTATTGCTACTTGACAGTAGTCCAGTCTGGTATCTCCTAAAGAAGGTGGGGAATGGGGTTGGAGCACCTTATGTCTGGTACAGTGAGGACACAGCCCTCTCGTCTCCAGATCCTTAACCCTTGTCTGAGGCGAGGGTGGTGGGGCCTCAGGACATTGCTGGGACCGAGTTGGGTGAGGGCTAACAGCAGCCTTCAACCAGATGGAATAGGTTACAAAGAAAGAATGACCTGAACTGGATAAGTTATTGCTGGATAATTCTCAGATGTGTTCCTTAATGAAGCTGTGGCCTATTTAAATCACATTCCTGATGTCTAGTCTTTCTTCCTGTGGCGTCCAGGACAAAGGGTCTCAGCAGAAAATAAATAAAGCTGTAAACCATTTAAAATGAAAAGTATTTTTTTAAACAGTTAAGATTAAATGTACACATAGTGCAGTTGTGGATAAGCTAAATTTTTTCCCCTTGGGAGGTGGTTTGGCCTAGATTGAGAAGGACTAGGGTTTTGGGAAGTCCATCTTACTGCCATCCCAGTTGAGTGGCTGTGCTTTCCAACTACAAACCTCAGCTCCAGGCTGAACTGAAGGTTTTTTTAAAAGCTTTAATATTGATGTACAATGATGGTTTGTGATTTTTCACACTTTTTATATCAAGTATGTGAAAATATTGCTTTCCGTCTACTCTGAAAGACTTTTTTTTTTAAGTAAATGGTGACAATATTGCAGATGGAGAGTTGTCTTTGTGTTGACATGGCAACGGCCCTGTGATGCAAAATACTAGAGTTACTTGAAAGATAAATCACAATTCCTGTCACTCATGCTTGTCCACCTCCTACCTGGATTATTCCAGTGATCCAGTATTACTGTGAGCTCCTTGGACCGTCTCTCTTACTTGTTCTGTAAAACACCTTGCACATTTAAGGTGCTGTATAATTAATACATAGTAATCATGGGTTTAGTGCATGGCAGTGCTAGGCACAGCTGCTCTAGCTTCATGCAGCTTAAAAATAACTGCTGCTACGTCTCTCTACGTTATAAATTCTTCTCACTAAGTATTGTGCATTAGTGACTTGATTTTTTTTTTTCTGCTTTGTTTGAAAAGTAAGTGTTAACCCTCTGGAGACAGCAGACACATACACATGTAAACACATCCCCTTCAGCATTCTTTTTGCTGGAAAATGCTAACATAAAATTTAAGTTTAGCTTTAACCCGGCCCTTTATTCCTGAAAACTGTTGGCTTCATGAGAAATCAGGGAATTTTGTGCATTTCTTTATTGCTTAAGGATCTTGTGGAATATTTTGTTTCCATAAATACTTGCTGTTGCATCAAATACTCCCCCTGATCTTTGGAGTAAGATGTACCATACCATTAGTTTCACATTAAAATGAAATGAACAGACAGAAGCAATACACTTGTCAGAACATATTAACAGAGAGGACTATAGCTCCCCAAGTGATGAGGGTCATTGGTAAGCTTTGTCATTGTCTGATTCAGCATTTTGAAGGGAAAACTTAGCCATATCAGCTTTAGTGAAGTCCATTGACATAGTGTTCTAAATTATTTATCCCTCCTATGGTCTCATTTTACTACAACAAAGACGGTGTCAGGATGTTTTAATATCTTAAAATCTTTGGTTTTTCAGTTAGTGGCTTAGATGGGAAAATACTTTTTTGTTCCTAGTGTTATACCCACAAGGTTAGATATTTACTGTGAGTAGCTGAAAGCCCATGCTGTCTCATGGGTGTAATTTGTAAAGTTATATGTGGTATTTTTAAAGTCAAAAATAGCTGAGAACTTTAAATAATTGGATAGTAACAGGCCACGATTCCCAGTGATGATTGAACCTGGTGATGTTCTAAGCAAAAAGAGCTCACAACCGTGCTTGTTTTTTCAACCTGTTTTTTCTGAGCCCCTCCTCCCCCCCCACCCCCCATGCAATAAAAATTCCATGGCCCACCTGTGCAACAACTGTTTTTCACTAGATTTAAAAGCCAGGGCTGGCGTTAGGGGTTAGCAAGAGGAGCAACTGCCCAGGGCCCCATGCCACAGGGGGCCCCATGAGGCTAGGTTGCTCAGGCTTCAGCTTCAGCCCCAAGGAGCAGGGCTTGGGATTCAGCTTTCTTCCCTGGGCCCCAGTGAGTCTAACGCTGGCCCTGCTCTCTGGTTTATTTTGGTGGCCCCCCAGGTGGCCCCAGACCCCTGGTTGACAACTGCTGTTGTGGCTGTTTCCATCACTTCACACTGATTCAGCAGACATTCTGGGCTTCAGAGTGATGTTTAGGGTCATTGTTGTGTTCATGTATGGGTGGTTGTGTTGGATTTATGTCTCGGAGGTTTGTGTTGATTTATGTGAGCGGCTTTAGGGTGCATGGGTGTGACAGTTGGGCCAAGTAATCCACTGTTTGTGCACAACTTCGTCATACAACTCATGAAACTGTTGCATGCAACTTAGCTGTAGTGAGGGTGGTGACTGGTTGAGTTATCTCTGATATCATAATAGTTTAGGACTCTTGGCCTGTCATAGATTCTTATCTTACAGTAGCTGTACACTGCATGAGTGTAATTCGTTAAGTCAAAATGGCTGAGAACTAAAAAATTGGAGGGTAGCAGACCAGAAAACGCGGTGATAATTCAACTTAGTGATATTCTGCACAAAAAGAGTTCTCAGCCATGTTTGTAGCTGCTTCCATCACTTCACACTGACACAATAGACATTTTAGGCTTCAGAGTGACATTCCTGGACTCTTATTATATAGATACATTTTTGGGCTTGTCTACATGGAAACAATGCTTGACGTGCTAGTGTACTGTTGAATCACAGCCTGACTTAGCTACACTGAGTCTCCATGTAGTCAAGCTCTGGTTGTTAAAAGCTTGAGTGACATGTGAGTCACCTCTCTCTGAGAGGTGCCAGCTCCATCACTCCAGGCCACTGCTTATCAAAAAGGGGGCATGAGAAAGTAAACATTTTAGTTGTTGCTCTTTGACTCTGTTTTGGGTATTACATGCAAACGCCAAGGGCTTCATATACAATCAAATCATTTTATTAGCCACTGCCTTTGCATTAATTGGCATCTGAAGTGTCAGAAAAATATATTTAATAAATCATTGTCTAAAACATGTTCTACGATGCTTCAGCTAACAAAATTGAGATAGAAGCAAAGACTTCAAAGTTTTAATTTGATGGTTTGGAAACGGCTGATACAAAGGAATCATTGTTGGCTTACTATAAACTATCAAGCAAAGTATTTATTTATTGTATATATAGTTATGATTCTAGAAGTTGACCTACCGAGTAGGTGTGTTTCCTGGCTTTCCTGTACTAGGGCTGTACTTCTAAGTGACATCATCTTAACTTCCCAGCCTCTTATACAATCTTCGAAGTTTTTTGCACGATAGTGCTGTTGTGCATTCTGAGCCCATTATGCCTAACATGTTAATTTCCATAGCAGATGAGATACTTTGTATCATAAAACAAAGTATCTCTAACTCACTATACAAGTTCACTTATGTTTTTCAGAATGAAGAAATATATCTCTCTTGAGAAAGGAAATCTGAAAAGGAAAGCATTTCTGTAATGGAAACAGTAGCTAGAAATACTCTGTCAGTTAATCAGATGAGAGCTAGATGTTAATTAGCCTGTAATGGCCTGACTGGTCTCATTTTTCTTTCCAGAACTGTTGAGCAACACTGACTTACTGACTCTCAGTGGAAAGACTCTTCATGTGACATCAGGGTCAGCCCCTGCTTTGATCAATACCCATGATACCCTCCTTTGCCAGTATATCAACTTACAGCTAGTGAATGCAAAACCACAAGGTACTGTATGTAGGATATTTCTCATTTCAGTTACTGGTTTTATCTGTTGTAATTTAAGTTTTCGTCAACACTATTCACTTGAGATCTATACATGTTTGGACTGGTAGTTGGTGTGTTCTACTTACAGTATCCCATATAAGAGAAACTTTCTAATGTACAAAGTGGAAGATGAGTTTTAGTTTTTCCTCACTTCTTTTGAAAAAGAGAGAAAGATGAGCTGAGAGAGGGGGATGATGGTCTTATTGGCATTTAAATATGAGTTTCAGAATAGTTTCTTCTATTTCTAACTATTCATTTGCATATGCAAAACTTGTTCTAAAAGGCTACAAGCCTAAAATTGACTTGAAAAGGCCAGCTTCTCTTGTAATGGGATTGTCACTGAGTGCATGATGCAGGAGTCAAAACACTGCTTATACGCAGATTTAAAAACTAGGGGAATTATATCATCATCAATCTAGAGATCAATACGCATGTGTAATTTGGTTTCTTGTTCATTAATCCCATTGTATGCTCATTACTTTGCCTCCCCTCCCTCATTACTTTGCCTCCAAAAGACTTATTTGCCTTTCCAGTGAAGGCTTTGTTTTAGGCCTGGATTCCGTGCAAATAACTGCCCTTATTCCTGCATGGATTCTTTTGAAGTCACTGGAAATCAGTGTGGGCTGACCCTGGGCAGAAAATAGGACCATAATCAGCAATATATTTGGTGTTTTTCCTTGAGCATTTATGATCTGTACTTCTGTGAAAGATCACCTGTGTCTTACTGAAATATTTGTTTTCCATAACCCCTCTTCAGCTACTGTGGCCTGCCCATTGTAGGGGACCTAGTGATTTCCTTTCATTTGTTGATGTGCTCACAGAGTTCAGTGCTTATGGATCTATAGCTCAAAAAGACAACTTTCCAGTGATTAATCTGTGATAGATATTTGTTGTAATATTTTAGCTTAGACATAAGAACAGCCATACTGGGTCAGACCAAAGGTCCATCAAGCCCAGTATCCTGTCCTCTGACAGTGGCCAATGGCAGGTGACCCAAAGAGAGTGAACAGACAGGTTGTCCTCAAGTAATCCATGCCCTGTCACCCAATCCCAGTTTCTGGCAAACAGAGGCTAGGGATACCATTCCTGCCCATCCTGGCTAATAGCCATTGATGGACCTATCTTCCATGAATCGATCTAGCTCCCTTTTGAACCCGATTATACAATTGGCCTTCACAACACCCTCTGGCAAGGAGTTCCAGAGGTTGACGGTGCGTTGCGTGAAAAATACTTTCTTGCGTTTGTTTTAAATCTGCTACCTAGTAATTTCATTTGGTGGCCCCTTGTTCTTTTATTATGAGAGGGAGTAAATAACACTTCCTTATTTACTTTCTCTATACCACTCATGATTTTATAGACCTGGGTAAGTGAATGCTATTAAGGAATGATGTTGAGGAAACAGGTGAATTGAAGGAATAAGTCCTATGGGTCAAAACAAATGCAAATGTGTAATATGAGGCAGTTTTCCCCACTCAAATAGCAATAATGCACAATTTGTTTCCTTAGAGTGTCTGAAAGGAGTGGTGGGAACTCTTCTAATGGAAAACCCAGTTGGTCAGAATGGACTAACATATCAAGGTCTTCTCTATGAAACAGCAAAAGTGTTTGGACTCAGGAGCAGGAGGCTAAAATTGTTCCTAGATGAAGCACAAACACAGGGTAAGTTACTTAATGCCCGAGTATACTGTAGATTTTTTTGCTTATGTACTTTGTTGTTTCTCTTCAACAGCAGCAATATATCCTTTTAATTGGATTCCAGTGAATTAACTTAGTTGCCTACAGTCAAAATTTCTTTCTAATTATCTTGCCTGATAATTCATTGTTTTCTAGTTAGTTTTTTAAATCCTTAGATTAGTGCGTAAGTGTTTGCAATATCAGGGCCTTAGTGTGTTAATCAGACTTGCGTGCATCTGATCTGGGGGTCTCAAATCTATATTTAATCCGTGGTAAATCTGTTTAATCCAAAGTACATCATATACATAAAAGTACTTTTAATGTAGTAAAATTTTGCATGAGTAGTGCAGTTACATGCATTGGCTGAAATGGCTAAGAATAGTTTTCTAGGAGCCTCTTCAGTTGAAATTGAAAGGTCAGTCAGTAATGAAAATGTTAGGTATGTACTGATGTCATGAGTAAATTATTTTTTTCCTCTAAGTAGAGGCTTCTTTTTAAATTTAAATAGTAGCAGATCAGATTTTGGGAATCTGTTCTGCAGTAAACTGCACATTGTTATAGGAATGGCTTGATTTTTTTCTTTTGGCCAAAGGGAATGGAGGAAAGGAGTATAACTATATGGATCAGAGCAGGCATTTCAGAATGTTGTATAGATCGGAATCCGAGCAAGTGACACACTTTTTTACCTGTTATTTTTCATTTTGAACAATTGATTCAGTATTACCCAGTTTAATTCCACCAGCCTATGCTTTCACAATCATGAAGCACGTCTACTGAGTTGATCTATGAATTGCTCGCACTAATGTTCAAAGTAGTCCATTTGAGTCTGTATTCAGTGTTAATAAGTGCTAGTCTTCAAATATTTTGAGTGCTTTCATTTTATTGAGGTAAGTGTTTTGTTGTATTTGTGCACTTCAGAATCTGTTGGGGGAGACCATAACCCCAGAATTGTCTACTTGATGGGTTCTCCTAGTCACTCCAGAATTATCATCTGAGCCAAGACTCAGGTTTATATCCTAGGTCATACTAGGTCTTGTTTCATGTGAACCACAAATACTGGTTATCCAAAAGATCTTTTCTTAAGTGAGGTGTTTGTGAAATGTTGTAACTGTCCAATGCTAGTTTGAACTCCTGCTAAAGAGAATTTGCATGATTGATGTTAGTTAATATAGAGGAATGAAAATTACCATCATTAAATCACTGCAGAAGACATAAGAACAGAATATACAGAAAGCACAGTTTTAATTTGTGTAAGTGTGGCTGTATGTGAAATCTTGCTGACTAGAGAGAACGCTGTCACTTAGCAGCAGTTGATGTTACACTTCATTATTAAAACCTCATCTGTCTTTGGATTCTGTCAATGTTATTGCAGGGCAGAAAGATCTCAGTGCAACGAATGATCAGTGTAGCTGCTCAAATTATCACAGAGAAAATACTCGCTTGAAATAGTAAAACAAATGAGAAAAACAGTGTGATGTACAGTTTCATAGATTTATAGATATTTAGGTCAGAAGGGACAAGTATGATCATCTAGTCTGACCTCCTGCACAACGCAGGCCACAGAATCTCACCCACCCACTCCTGCAAAAAACCTCACACCTATATCTGTGCTATTGAAGTCCTCAAATCGTAGTTTAAAGACTTCAAGGAGCAGAGAATCCTCCAGCAAGTGACCCGTGCCCCATGCTACAGAGAAAGGTGAAAAACCTCCAAGGCCTCTTCCAATCTGCCCTGGAGGAAAGTTCCTTCCCGACCCCAAATATGGCGATCAGCTAAACCCTGAGCATATGGGCAAGATTCATCAGCCAGATACTACAGAAAATTCTTTCCTGGGTAACTCGGATCTCACCCCATCTAATAGCCAATCACAGGCCATTGGGCCTATTTACCATGAATATTTAATTACCAAAACCATGTTATCCCATCATACCATCTCCTCCATAAACTTATCGAGTTTAATCTTAAAGCCGAATAGATCTTTTGCCCCCACTGCTTCCCTTGGAAGGCTATTCCAAAACTTCACTCCTCTGATGGTTAAAAACCTTCGTTTAATTTCTAGTCTAAATTTCCTAGTGGCCAGTTTATATCCATTTGTTCTTGTGTCCACATTGGTACTGAGCTTAAATAATTCCTCTCCCTCTCCGGTATTTATCCCTCTGATATATTTATAGAGAGCAATCATATCTCCCCTCAACCTTCTTTTAGTTAGGCTAAACAAGCCAAGCTCCTTGAGTCTCCTTTCATAAGACAAGTTTTCCATTCCTCGGATCATCCTAGTAGCCCTTCTCTGTACCTGTTCCAGTTTGAATTCATCCTTCTTAAACATGGGAGACCAGAACTGCACACAGTATTCCAAGTGAGGTCTCACCAGTGCCTTGTATAACGGTACTAAAACCTCCTTATCCCTACTGGAAATACCTCTCCTGATGCATCCCAAGACCGCATTAGCTTTTTTCACACCCATATCACACTGGCGGCTCATAGTCATCCTATGATCAACCAATACTCCAAGGTCCTTTTCCTCCTCCGTTACTTCTAATTGATGCGTCCCTAGCTTATAACTAAAATTCTTGTTATTAATCCCTAAATGCATGACCTTACGCTTCTCACTATTAAATTTCATCCTATTACTATTACTCCAGTTTACAAGGTCATCCAGATCCTCTGTATCCCTGTCCTTCTCTAAATTGGCAATACCTCCCAGCTTTGTATCATCCGCAAACTTTATTAGCACACTCCCACTTTTTGTGCCGAGGTCAGTAATAAAAAGATTAAATAAGATTGGTCCCAAAACCGATCCTTGAGGAACTCCACTGGTAACCTCCCTCCAGCCTGACAGTTCACCTTTCAGTAGGACCCGTTGTAGTCTCCCCTTTAACCCCAATTCCTTATCCACCTTTCAATTTTCCTATTGATCCCCATCTTATCCAATTTAACTAATAATTCCCCATGTGGCACGGTATCAAATGCCTTACTGAAATCTAGGTAAATTAGATCCACTGCGTTTCCTTTGTCTAAAAAATCTGTTACTTTCTCGAAGGAGATCAGGTTGGTTTGGCATGATCTACCTTTTGTAAAACCATGTTGTATTTTGTCCCATTTACCATTGACTTCAATGTCCTTAACTACCTTCTCCTTCAAAATTTTTTCCAAGACCTTGCATACTACAGATGTCAAACTAACAGGCCTATAATTACCCGGATCACTTTTTTTCCCTTTCTTAAAAATAGGAACTATGTTAGCAGTTCTCCAATCATACGGTACAATCCCTGAGTTTACAGATTCATTAAAAATTCTTGCTAATGGGCTTGCAATTTCTTGTGCCAATTCCTTTAATATTCTTGGATGAAGATTATCTGGGCCCCCCGATTTAGTCCCAAGAAGCTGTTTGAGTTTCGCTTCTACCTCAAATATGGTAACGTCTACCTCCATATCCTCATTTCTATTTGTCATGCTACCATTATCCCTAAGATCCTCTTTAGTCTTATTAAAGACTGAGGCAAAGTATTTGTTTAGATATTGGGCTATGCCTAGATTATCCTTGACCTCCACTCCATCCTCAGTGTTTAGCGGTCCCACTTCTTCTTTCTTTGTTTTCTTCTTATTTATATGACTATAGAACCTTTTACTATTGGTTTTAATTCCCTTTGCAAGGTCCAACTCTACTTGACTTTTAGCCTGTCTCACTTTATCCCTACATGTTCTGACCTCAATAAGGTTAGCTTTCCTTGCTGATCCCTCCCTTCTTTCACTCCCTGTATGCTTTCTGCTTTTTCTTAATCACCTCTCTGAGATGCTTGCTCATCCAGCTTGGTCTACAACTCCTGCCTATGAATTTTTTCCCCTTTCTTGGGATGCAGGCTTCCGATAGCTTCTGCAGCTTTGATTTAAAATTATCCCAGGCCTCCTCTACCTTTAGATCCATAAATTCTTCAGTCCAATCCACTTCCCTAACTAATTTCCTTAATTTTTGAAAGTCAGCCCTTTTGAAATCAAAAACCCTAGCTGAAGATTTATTTTTATTAATCCTTCCGTTCAGTTTGAACTGAATTAGCTCATGATCACTTGAGCCAAGATTATCCCCTACAACCATTTCTTCTATGAGGTCCTCACTACTCACCAAAACCAAATCTAAAATGGCATTCCCTCTAGTCGGTTCAGCAACTACTTGCTGAAGGAATCCATCAGCTATCGCATCTAGGAAAATCTGAGCCCTCTTATTATTACTAGCACTCTTCCTCCAGTCTGTATCTGGGAAGTTAAAGTCTCCCATGATCACGCAGTTTCCATTAGTATTTACTTCATTAAAAACATTAAAAAGGGCTCTATCCATATCCAAATTAGATCCCGGCGGTCTATAACACACCCCAAGCACTATCCCAGGGGAGGCTCTAATAGTTTTCTTCCCCAATTTAATTTTTGCCCAGACAGACTCAGTCATATCCATTTCATCGCTTCTTATTTCTTTACATTCTATCTCATCATTGATATACAGTGCTACTCCACCACCTTTACCTTTATTTCGGTCTTTCCTAAACAGCACATACCCTTCAATACCTGTAGTCCAGTCATGACTACTATTCCACCATGTTTCTGTTATCCCTATAATATCTGGTTTCACTTCCTGCACCAGTAGCTCTAGTTCCTCCATTTTGTTACCTAGGCTCCTTGCATTGGTGTACAAACATCTTAATTTTTGCTGTTTGGCCTCACTCACATTCTGTACCCTATTAGGCACAGTCATTTTACTACCAGTATAACCTGTTAGACTTGTATCTACACTGCCCTTCCTCCTACCCACGGCTGTATCCACTCTTACTTCATTTTCTTTCCTCTCAATGCTAAATTCTGGCGTGGAGATTACCTGGACATCTCCCAGCCATCTACCCCAAATTCCTAGTTTAAAGCTCTCTTAATCAGTTGTGCCAGCCTCCATCCTAGAAGTCTGTTTCCTTCCCTACTCAGATGAAGTCCATCCCGAGAGAACTGTCCTCTATCCATAGAATCATAGAATATCAGGGTTGGAAGGGACCCCAGAAGGTCATCTAGTCCAACCCCCTGCTCGAAGCAGGACCAATTCCCAGTTAAATCATCCCAGCCAGGGCTTTGTCAAGCCTGACCTTAAAAACCTCTAAGGAAGGAGAATCTACCACCTCCCTAGGTAACGCATTCCAGTGTTTCATCACCCTCTTAGTGAAAAAGTTTTTCCTAATATCCAATCTAAACCTCCCCCATTGCAACTTGAGACCATTACTCCTCGTTCTGTCATCTTCTACCATTGAGAACAGTCTAGAGCCATCCTCTTTGGAACCCCCTTTCAGGTAGTTGAAAGCAGCTATCAAATCCCCCCTCATTCTTCTCTTCTGCAGACTAAACAATCCCAGCTCCCTCAGCCTCTCCTCATAAGTCATGTGCTCTAGACCCCTAATCATTTTTGTTGCCCTTCGCTGGACTCTCTCCAATTTATCCACATCCTTCTTGTAGCGTGGGGCCCAAAACTGGACACAGTACTCCAGATGAGGCCTCACCAGTGTCGAATAGAGGGGAACGATCACGTCCCTCGATCTGCTCGCTATGCCCCTACTTATACATCCCAAAATGCCATTGGCCTTCTTGGCAACAAGGGCACACTGCTGACTCATATCCAGCTTCTCGTCCACTGTCACCCCAGGTCCTTTTCCGCAGAACTGCTACCTAGCCATTCGGTCCCTAGTCTGTAGCGGTGCATTGGATTCTTCCATCCTAAGTGTAGGACCCTGCACTTATCCTTATTGAACCTCATCAGATTTCTTTTGGCCCAAACCTCCAATTTGTCTAGGTCCTTCTGTATCCTATCCCTCCCCTCCAGCGTATCTACCACTCCTCCCAGTTTAGTATCATCCGCAAATTTGCTGAGAGTGCAATCCACACCATCCTCCAGATCATTTATGAAGATATTGAACAAAACCGGCCCCAGGACCGACCCCTGGGGCACTCCACTTGACACCGGCTGCCAACTAGACATGGAGCCATTGATCACTACCCGTTGAGCCCGACAATCTAGCCAGCTTTCTACCCACCTTATAGTGCATTCATCCAGCCCATACTTCCTTAACTTGCTGACAAGAATACTGTGGGAGACCGTGTCAAAAGCTTTGCTAAAGTCAAGAAACAATACATCCACTGCTTTCCCTTCATCCACAGAACCAGTAATCTCATCATAAAAGGCGATTAGATTAGTCAGGCATGACCTTCCCTTGGTGAATCCATGCTGACTGTTCCTGATCACTTTCCTCTCATGTAAGTGCTTCAGGCCATGAATGCCTCCCAGTGGCCCAAAGCCCTCCTTATAGCACCACTGCCTAAGCCATCTGTTGATAGTCATAATCTTGTCACACCTTTGTTTCCCTTCTCTAGGAACAGGCAGAATCCCACTAAAGATCACCTGAGCCTCAATTTCCTTAAGCATCTTCCCCGGCCTAGCATAGTCTCCCTTAATACTTTCCAGCGAGAATCTAGCCGTATCATTTGTTCCCACATGAAGGATAATTAGGGGATTCTTTCCTGCTCCCTTTAGAATCCTTTTCAACCTCAGGTCTACATCCCGTATTTTAGCACCTGGAAGACAGCACACCCTCCTATTCTCTGGATCAGCTCTGGTTACAGGCCTATCTATTCTTCTCAGTAAAGAGTCCCCAATCACATAGACCTGCCTTTTCCTAGTGACGGTGCTATTCTCCAGTCTAACCCCTGTTCCCTCTGGTTGCAAGTTCTTTCCATTCCTATTCTCCCTTGTAATCCCCTTTAACCCATCCTGTATCCTCCTGGGGCTCATATTTGGTGTAATCTCCATTAACTCTTCCCCTTTTCCTATAGGACTAGCTGCTCTTCTCTTCTTCCTTGCCCTTCCACCTTCAGTGACTACCTGCTGAGCCCCTTCTTCATTTTCCAACTCTGCAGACCTATTCTTAAGCTCTATTTCTCCTTCACTAGCCCGTCTTTTCCTCTGCCTGGTTCTTTTAGTCACATGCTTCCACTGACCACTTTCCTCACCCAGTCTCCCCTCAGAATTCCCCAGTCCTGCTTCCATCTGCAAGTCTGAGCTTTTCCCTTCAGATATCTCATGTCTTTGACCCATAATCTGCTCAAACCCCTTCCTAAACTCTACCAGACTTTCCACCTGCATCTCCAAACCTCGGATCTTTTCCTCCATCAGCTCTATCAGACGGCACTTCATACAGACAAAACTCTTACCAGGTGCTCCCTCCAGGATCATGTACATACCACAGCTTCCACATCCAGTCATCTTCATTGTGTCTTCCCCTACATGGGTCACTCCCACTGCTGCCTCTGTATCTGTCATAGCCTTCCCACCTCAATCCTGTTAATCTGGGAAACACAAACCACACCAAAACACCACCACCCACGGCAAAAAACAAGCACCACAAGACAAACTCCCAGTCAAACTCCCCTGTTTACAGCTCTGTTTGCTAGCTCCTGTGCCACTGCAGCAGTTATCCGGTATTGGAGGGGAAAAATGGGAAATAACTTTTTTTTAGCTCTTACATTTTTAAGCATAATTCCTACACAAATGAAAATGGGTAGATTTACTCTTAACGTTAAATAAAGTATAAATTGAGTTAAGGAAAGTCATACCATCCATCTATGGATTAAACCATAATTTTTACATAACATGTAAATTTAAAATGTGCGGTTTCTGTAAATATTCTTCTTCAAAGGCTAAAAGCCCTGATTGGAATATTCTCTAAATCATACCTGAGCCCCAAGAAGCATAGTACTTTCAGTTGGTTAACAGGCTGATTTGTGTAGCTAACACAGTATGTGTGTAATGGTTACAATTCTATTGTCTCAATTCAAGTTCTCACTTTCCTTTTCCCTATTAATATGATGTAATATAGGAAGTGATTTGGCAGCACTTTTTATAGTATAAATACACAAATTGAGTTATATTACTCTAATTCTTTTTTATGACATCATTACATTAAATTATCTGCCACAAAGAGCCAAGATCAATATCGAGCAAATGTTTTCAGAAAAAATAATTATTTTGGAGTAAATTATATTTTGGGGCTTCTGTAAATTATTTTGTACAACTAATGGCAACGCATATTTTTGCAATTTTATTTATTTTTTTAAATCATCTTTTTATCCATCTATCATTATAGCCACAGCTCCAGAAAATGTTTAAAGCTTTGAAATGGCAGACAGCAGCTCTGATATTTCGTAGTATTGGAGAGTCTTTTTTTTTTTTATTAACTCTTTAGGGCTACTTCTAATAGAAAATAATAATTTTACTCATTGGTAGATAAAGAACTTGATAAAATATCAGCTGGAATTGTAAAACTGCTGGTGCCAGGTGTTGGAATGTTTTTTATAGGCTGAACTGAGTTTTGAAAGGCTTGAAAAACTTTTTTTTTTAATGTTTTTGTGTCAAACTGCATGCTCTCACTTCCTTTATCTTTTATAATTTTTTCTTTGTGGAACTCCTGGAAAACTCTCAGAAATAAATGTTATAATGATAAGTTTTGCCTAAATAAGGCTGTCAGTTTACACTGCTGGGAAAAGTATCTGAGACCTTAGAATTTCAACAGAGCTAGGAAAAGATTACCATATACAGTTAAATATTAACAGTTACAGTAAATCCTAATTTAAATATGGTTGGTTTAGAACACAAGCCTTATTTAGTGTATTTTTATTTCATATTCCAAATTAAAACTATCTTAGAGTAAAAAGCTTGCCCTTTATTATTGTTTCTTAATGAGGTTATGCATATAGTTAGGTTATAGTGTATCTGATAATAAACCCATCTCAAGCTGGTATTATATAGTCAATGATGTTTAAAAATAATTTTTAAAAAACTTTGGGACCAGGTTCACAATTTGAGTAACTCAGCAGTGAATTTGGCTTTACTCTGCTTCAGAATAATTCTTTTAAATTATTTTCTTAATGAGAGAATCTTTTTTTTTTGGCGGGGAGGGGGTGTAGGGGAGCTATTGAGGGAAAGAAATGTTAATTGCTGAAATGAATTAATGCCCTGATCCTATATCTTTTGTAATTTGGGTATAAAATATGTAAAATGGAAGTCTGCTCTGAAAAGAGACTGTAAAAACAGCCTCATGAAGGTCCATGTTTTGTCTTGTTAATTCCATACAAAACTGGCTCAATTTACAAATAAAACACTTTTTAAATGACAGCCCTGCAGAGTCACGCTGGGCTCCGAGTGTTGAGCGTGGTTCTTTTCTTCCTGTGTGTCACCACTGGTAAAACAGAATCTGTATATTAGCTGCTCTGGTACAACCCAATTTGAAGGCTAATTGTATTGAGAAAAACCCCTCGAAGGTTAATAGTTACTCAGTGCAGGTGTGCGTCTAATTTGACCTGTGGCACCTATATTACTGATGGTGATGCATGAGAAGGAAAGAATCCAGTTTGACTTTCAGATCCTGGGCAGTTATCTAAGAAAAAGTAAATTTTAGTTGTAAAAGAAGCGCATTTGATGTAGACCAAGTGAAAAAGACAAACCGAAAACCCCACAATGCCACTTTCAGAATCACTTTTCAGAGTGGAACTTTGTTAATGTTACAGACTAAAATATATTCAAGTCTCCATTTGCACACATCACAAAGCCTCTATACAGTTCTTTGCTTGGCTCTTGGGGGCAAGCAGAAGGCTAGAATTGTAAGAGTATTGAAGGACAGTATTGTGACACAGTGGCAGAGTTGTCTCCATCACAACACTGCACAATGCCTAGCTCCAGCCATTGTTGTTAATCCATTACTTATATGACCATTAAATGTACTCAAAATTTTAAAATATTTCCTGTTCATTCACATGTTTTTACGTGGATTCTACTATGCCGTGTAACACTGTTGGCAGGACCCTGATATCCACTTGTCTGTTTCAGCATATGCATTTGTCATTACTACTACTTGGACAATCCTATGCGATGCAGTCACTGGTGTGTTTGTTATATAGACTATGGTTAAAGGCTGGAAAATGAGGACCCCAACAGGTAAAACTGAGCTGCTTTTCCACTGTGGTGGCATGCTATGGCCCACATGCAGGGGAGGGTTGGAGTTAGCAGGCACATTACCTGACGTAAGGATAGCTCTTTCAGATAGCAGAATGGTAGAAGATCTTGCCAGACGTTTCACGAACATTGCCAAGCCTGTCAAATATCTCTGCTACATCTATGAAACAGGATTGCTTTATGCTCCTGTAAATACTAACTATAGTCTCTAAATAGATTTTAAGACTAATTTACATCCTTTTCCAGGCAGTTATTCTCCACAGGTGCATCACTTCTGTTGGTGACCTATTTCCTCCTATTGTTCTCTGATAACTAGCACTTCTTACCGTGGAATTTTGAAACATGTTCTCTATCTGCAGAACATCAGCCACCAAATAATCCTTAGAACTCCATGTACATTGTTTTGGAAAGCAGATTTAAATTACCAATCTAGCCCAGTGTGGAGTACATTATTATGTTTAACAAGACAGTTACACTAATCTATTTTAGCAATTGTTACTATAATCCCTGCCTTAAGTGTAAAACTCAGCTCTGATTTGGCTATGGAGTCATGGTCCGGGAGTACATAATAAGGCACTTAATTTCATTTGGTGCACTTAGTTTTTCATGGAAACCACCAACCTAGTGCAAAAGTTTGGTGGTTTTCAAGTCAGCTTTGGTAACGGGGACCATCCCTGCACTAATATTTTTTGACACCATTTTTAATTGGTCCTAAAAAACTTGCAAAATGTTAGCTCTCCAGGCATGCCATCATGTAATGCCATGCTTCATGAAAACGGTGTGAGAATACTGCTGCAGAAGATACATACGGGATGTGGTGTCACAGTAATCTGAATCAGGTGGCTCAATATTATTTTTTCACATCAGAACTGTCTCAGATTCTTTTTCAAACAGGTAAAAATAGCCACTGAATAGTCAGATGGGTGTACCTGTGATACTGAGAGAAACTGATGTTCATCCAAGTAGTAGGACAGCGAATCTTGAACATGTATAAAATACAGTATATGAATAAAGCTGGTTTCATCACTGTAGTTTTGCACAGTTGTTGCATATAATTTATATTAAGTGTATATTATATTCTTAATCATTCAGAATATTAAATTGTTGCAGATTTTAATGTGGGCATTCCTTCTAATGTTCCAGAATTGAAAGCTGTTTAGCTCTGCTGTCTCCTATGCTGAGGAGAATTGTTATTGTGTGTTTGACTCTGGATGTGGCCTCATTTCACTGCTGTAATACATTCCCTATATGCTTCTGCAAGGGAGGCCCCCTGCCTGTGCAGAGTTCCACTGAATATGTAAATATGTCCAATGGCCTGTGATGGGATGTTGGATGGGGTGGGATCGGAGTTACTACAGAGAATTCTTTCCTGGGTGTCTGGCTGGTGAGTCTTGCCCACATGCTCAGAGTTTAGCTGATCGCCATATTTGGGGTCGGGAAGGAATTTTCCTCCAGGGCAGATTAGCAGAAGCCCTGGGGGGTTTTCGCCTTCCTCTGCAGTGTGGGGCACGCATCGCTTGCTGGAGGATTCTCTGCACCTTGAAGTCTTTAAACCACAATTTGAGGACTTCAGTAGCTCAGACGTAGGTTAGGGGTTTGTTACAGAGTGGGTGGGTGAGATTCTATGGCCTGCGTTGTGCGAGGTCAGACTAGACGATCATAATGTCCCTTCTGACCTTAAAGTCTATGATTTTATGAACTTTATAGAACTCCACAGAGTAACAACGGTCCTGCTGTAACGAAGCGGGCTCTAACGGGACACGACTGAAAGTATCAATTCAGGACAAAGTGCTTAGAGCAGGGCAGTCACAGCCCAAAGCTGGGTGTCCTTTATTATTAAGACACACCAAACCAGCCAAACAGAGAAGACTTCGGTTTTACCGCACTGGCTAACCAGAAGTCATACAAGCAATTCCCTCAGATACTCCAGTTCCCTTGTATCACCGCCAGCACTGCTCCTTAAGAGGACGAATGGTTATGAAAACCAATATCCCAGTAAAAGAAAAAAGGTTTCTTCCAATCCCAAAGGACCAAGCCCCAGACCCAGGTCAATATACAAGTCAGATCTTACCCACAAATCATGCTGTTGCCAATCCTTTAGAATCTTAAATCTAAAGGTTTATTCATAAAAAGAAAGAAATATAGGTGAGAGCTAAAACTGGTTAAATGGAATCAATTACGTACAGTAATGGAAAGTTCTTGGTTCAGGCTTGTAGCAGTGATGGAATAAACTGAAGGTTCACATCAAGCCTCTGAAGTACATCCACAGCTTGGATGAGTCATTCAGTCCTTTGTTCAGAGCTTCAGTGTAGCAAAGTTCCTCCAGAGGTAAGAAGCAGGATTGTAGACAAGATGGAGGAGATGCAGCTGCCTTTTATAGTCTCTTGCTATGCGACCTGTGCTTTCTTTGTTCCAAAAACAAGCTACCCAGCACATGGCATGGAAAAACTTTAGCGTTCTGTCCATAGGCATGTCCTTGCATACCTAGCACAAGTTTTTGAAATACAGACAGTATACAGCCAATATTTATAACTTTAAGTACAAAAATTATACATGCATACAGATAGCATAATCATAACCAGCAAATGATAACCTTGTCTTAGACACCTTATTTGACCTCTTTTATACAAGATTTGGTGCCACTACAGGACCTTGGTTGCAACAATGTTCTATATGGTCCCAGTTTGTGTCAGTAACATCACACCTTCATGTTAGCAAATGCTTGATTTAGGACTGAAGCTTTAATTTGTAAATTGCCTTGATCCTTGGATAAAGGTGGTACAGAAGAAATTAATCCATCAGACTTCAATGAGACTTTGTTTTTGCTCTTAGTTTTGGGCACACTAATCCACGTCTCAAGTGCAGAGAGTTAGATAAAATGACTTTTTCATTCTTTGTTCTGTGCTGCTTTTGTTTTCACTTCATCTTACAAAAGGAAATGGAAGACAGTGTACCAGTAGCATATGGTTTATTTAGGTATACTTCACCACATGTATTTATAACTGACTCTTCTATTATTTGTTAAACTCTTTGTTTTTAAATATGTAGCATGTATTATTTAATGGGAGGAGACTAAAATAAACATTTAAATGTGCTCAGTACAACTCACTTTCACTCTGACTACAGATTTTTTTTTCCACCTAGTTTTCTCCCACCCCTGTTCTCTTTCTCTGAATGTTGTGTTCTTAGTAGCACTGAGCTCAGCTAAAGCTGCTTGGAGCAGGCAGCCATATGGAGGAATGAATGTAAACAATTGTCAGAGTATTTTGTCTATTGAAAACTTCCCAAATATCCTTGAACACTTTATGCTGCTCAAATAATTTTCTTTGGAAGACATTTAGTGACCAGCTCTAGCAGGAGAGGTGATTTTTCTATCAAGAATATTAGCCCAGTATGCTAACCACCTCTGTTTACATTAGTATCTATGGAGTTGGGAGTCAGGATTTCTTGTTCTTCAACTGAATGCCACAACCAGCACAGTTCAGAATCTTTAATGCTGCAAAAAGATAAGATGAAGAGAAAAGTATTCGTGTACCAAAGTCTGAGAGTCATGGTTGATGAGGTAATATCTTTTACTGGCCCAACTTCTGTTGGTAAAAGAGACAAGCTTTTGAGCTACACAGTTCTAGCACATAAGTAATGAGAGATTAAGAAGAAATAGAAAATGGGGATTTTGTTATCATTTAAGGAATCCTACAATTTCATCATGTTGTACTGTTAACTTTTTCATAATGGACTCCTGACTTCATATTGTTGCAATGTAACATCGTCTTCCCGTCGTCATAGTCATCATGATCCACGTACCACTATGAATACTTGAAACTGCTGAGGGCTTTGTCCCAGAACATATTTTGGGACGTTTGTGTCCTTCAAAAACTGCATGTTAGCTTTGTTGAAACCATACTAGTACCTTGGAAATTTTGATGAGTGGCAAGCTTAATGTATGCTGATCTCTCCTTTGACTTCATTGCATTATCATTAACAGGATCTGATTTCAGCTGAGAATTTTCTGTCCAAGCATCATTTTGGCTGAGATAAAGAGAACTGGATTATTATTTCAGAATATGGAAATAAGAGTGTTGACAATGTTCTGTTGTATAGAGATTGCTAATTCTGTTCCATCTTTTCTCTTGCCTTTTGTTCAGAGATTACAAAGGACACCTCCATGAAGACCCTGAATACGAAGACTCTGTATGTTCATGTTATACCAACAACAGCTGAATGCTGATGATTCCGTTTTTATGAATAAGCCCGTGTAGACTTTTTTCACAGAAGAGAGATCTGATTCTGATTCGTATGCTTTTTAATGAACATCCAAGTTGTGTACAGCATTTTCAACATCAGCAATTGTACACCGATAATGTTTTCTACCAGTGCATGTGCAATATGCTGCTTTCGGTTTCTAATACAATGTATTTTTGTTGTTATCATAAGCTACTATAAAGACTATTCAGAGTAATGTCAGATCTTAAGCCTAGATATCTATGCAGTAATTTGCCTGAAAGAAATGGACTCATACCTCAATGATGCTGTTCTCTGCCTGTCCTTTATGCAGAGGCTATCTTTAATTTTCTAAGCCGTGTGTCCGGGGGTGTGTTACTATAGCTTTGAAACTAATTAGGAAAGAGTTACCCAGTTCTGTGCATTCACGCTAGTTGGGTTTTAATGAAGTGTGATGTTGATGAAAATACTTCCTAATTTCCATACTTTGGAACAATAAATTTATCTCCAAAACAATGTTTCCTGATTTGGTGGTAATTCACTTCCCTACATCCTTAAAAAAGATTGTACATTGATTCCTTGGGGATCAGCAAAATCTAAAAAAAAACATGAAACTTGTACAGGTTGTCTAAGTGGATGTTATGGATGGTTAGGTTGTAAAATTTGCAAAACATTTTTGTTTTTAGTTTTGTTTACAGTATTCTGATTGATAACCCAGATGACTAAAACCCTTACTTCATGAACTTTCCTAGGGTCCAAAGAGGGAAGAGAACAAATAAATCAGACTATCTGATCCTATGAAATTGACACTTGATTTCATACAGGTTCCTTTTAGAGATGTGATATGGTATTGGAGTCTGTGCTCACTATGAAATACTGGCATAAAATTTACCATCACTGTTTTACCTCTTAGTTTCTGAAGAAAGCTAAGTAAATTGGAAACAGGAATGATGAAAAGACTCTCATAAGAATAACCAGTACTTAGTTAAAATACCTCTCCATTGCTCTACATCCTTATGCTCCATTTCTTTTTCATCTTCATGCTAAATGTAGATATAAAACAAAATTGAATAGTGTTTTCCACAATATACTATATCAGTGGCAAATATAAATATCACTTTTATTATGCTTCCTTACTGTTCTTCAGTGGGATACACACAGTTCACTAGAAGTGGAGCAAGTTCCTAGCATGTAGCCACATATGTGTATTTGCCTGTAGTGTGATGAAACCCTTTCTGAAAATCTGTATCTCCTGAAATACTGGGAATGCACAGTTCTAGAAGTATTGGACAGTGCCACGTTATTTTCCCGTAAACCATGCTTATCTCTTGATTTAGTCACATGAAAATCAAATAAGCATTCATCTTATTGCCATCTTTCCTTGCACTTGAAGTAATGTGTTCAGGATTATACCTTCTGTGAAGATAAAACTGCTGATCTACAGCTAATGACTTTGCTTTGCACTTTTACAGAAAGTAAATGAAAGCAGAGTAAAAACTGAAATAAAAATCTTATTAATGAGATGAGAAATCCATTTTAATGAGGATATTGAAACATAGGACACAATTATCTGCATCTTAGAGTTGCTTGGCATTTAGTCACACAAATCCTATTTGGTCACATCCTGCACATCTCTTAAAAAAAAAAAAAAAAAACCTGGGATATGAATTGGAGTCAGAATCTGAGTTACCAGTAGAAAAAAGTCAAAATCTCTTTCAGAATCTTTACCCTTTCTCAAAGTATGCACAGTGCTGCTTCATGCCAAAAATGCAGTCCACCCTGCAGCAAAGGAATACCTTCTATGGGCTAAGTCTGATGATCTCCCAATTGTATCCAGGAAAATGTAGCCAAAATAGGCTTCCTAGTTAAGCAGCTGGTATATTCTGCAGATGAAAATAAAACAGCTGCTTTCCCCTTCATTTTATACCAGTCTTCACTCCAAAGGCTATTTACAAAAGTACAATACATATGTTGCACTGTTAAAAGTAATGCTTGTTGATACTCCAATAAAAAAAAAGAATATCTTTGGAGATAAATAGTTTGGGTAAGTTATTTACTCTGTAGGGATGAAGGGGGAATGTTGAGATGTCTTTGTATTAACACGAGTCATCTGCATGTGTCTACTACATATTTTCACAAGAATGTTTACTGCAGAAAGCATGTACCCTGACTGACTGTCACAGCAGTGGCTGAAAGCTAAGTTAGTGATGACAGACCTCTCTCAACGTGCATCTCAATATGTGCTTCCACTGAAATCAAAGAAGAACTCTCATTGACTTCAGTGGGAGAAAAGTCAGGCTAACGTTAAGCACTTCTAGAAAAATCTCACCCTCAGTGCTTCCCCACTCCCACCTCCTTTCCTGTGAGGCACAGGAAAGCAATTTCTGCATTAGTGAGGACAAATTGGGAGCGAGGTTCTGGAACATCACTTGATTTTTTTTTCTCACATTAATAGTAATATTTGCACTTTGTGTTATCAAATTGCTGTACAAATATTACCTGATCATGTTCAGTGCTCCTGCATGACAAGTTAGGTGCTAAGCTACAGAGAGAGAGTGAGAGAGCGAGCAACTGCTTCGCTTAATGTCCCACAGCTTATCAGCGCCCAAACCAGGATTGGAACACAGAAATAAGACCCTGATGTTAGGCTACAAATCAAGAAGAGGCGCCTCAGTGAGTCCTCAGAAGCGGAGTCTGACCAGAATGTGGTTAGAGAAGGTGGTGCAAGAAGGCAGAGAATCTGAGCGGTGCCAGGATTTGTGTATATTAATAGCATTTTCAGGTGGCACTAAAGTGGGAGGCATTGCAAATATGCTTGAGAACAGAGAAATGAAACAAATAGCCCTAAAGAAATGAGAAATATAGACAGGAAGTAATAAAAATGAGACCTAACATGGAATAATGCAACCTATCGTCTGGAAAAATCATCTAAAATCCAGATCTATGGGAGAGGGAAGAAGCAGGAAAGCAGTTACTCTGAGAGAAGTGCACAGTGTTATATGGAAGATGGTAATAGTTATCGTGTTTCCAGTAGCATCTCAATGTGCTGTACAGACATAAGAAAACATTGTTCCTGCCCTAAGAGTTGGTAGTCTAAAATTTGACAAAAAGAACAAGGCAATTTTGAACTGCTTATGCAGAGGCAACACAATACAGCGTAGGTGTGACTGAGCCTGGAATTTAACTTTTTTTTTTTGACACATGATTAACAAAGATTGACAAACAAGGCAATGCAGTGATGAGCAAAAAATTGATATCTTTTGATCTATTTTCATAAGGGATATTAAACCCTCATCCTTCAGGGTGTAATAAAACAAGTAACTGGGGTGAGGAAGAAATTTCAACTATGCCAGGTTATTACATAATTGCCTACTATGGAGTTTCTTGCTCCTTTCTCTAAAGAATTTGATGCTGGTCACTGTCAGAGACCGAACTGGAGCAGGTGGGCCATTGGTCTGATCCAATATAGAAATTGCTGTGTATCTGGAAGTTCACAAATAGTACAAGGCAAATTGTGTACAACTAGATGAAATTTAAGAAATATGGGTTGAATATTGGGAAAAACATCTTGACAGACAGATATATAATGCGACAGAACAATTCCTCAATGAGAACTTTTAGAAATACCCCTCAATGGACTCTTTCTTTTGACTTCTGTAAGCTTTGTTTTGGGCCCTAGAGACAATTAAAACTGGACAAGACAAATTACTACAGGAAGCTAAATCCTGCATTGGCAGGGAGATATCCTGGGGAGATGATTCCCTGTGTCTGGTTTAGTTGTGTTTAAAGTGAAAATTACTTTTCCCCCCTCCCAGCTTTTGGTTTGTCTTAACATAATGATAGCTGGTCTTATTTTCTCCATTTAGAATAATGCATTATGTATTCCCAAATATGTGTGTTTTGAAGTGAATGTTATCACCCTTCGAATGGCATGAGATGGTACTTGTAGTTTCTATCATTATGCTAATTGGGATCACTGCAAGTCTGAGAGTCTTGTTTTAAGTGGCACATGGCACAAGGGATCATCTTTCAAGCAAGTGCAAGACTGTTCTCCATGTCAAGGAGCATATTCAACTAACAATTTGAATTTTGTCTTTAGATAAGTTGCCTGCATAACTCCTTCACTGCACTCTGCTCTTCTTCTCCAGATAAAGGTTGTGCTTAAATATAAAAGAAGGGCTGTGCAGCATGCACTGAAAAGAACCAAAGTTAAGGCTGCAATTTCCTCAAATAATTTGCTTCCATTGAGCATTTTAAAGTACTGATCTTCCAAAGAGAACTGTGTGTGGGCTTTGCATGGGTACAAGGCTCCTTTTTCAGGGTTCTTTTTCCAGGATTAGTGTCTTAATTTGCACAGTGCCATAAATATAATAGTATTCCCACCCTCTCCCCCCTTTTCTCTCTCTTCTTTCGCTTTCTTCATTGTATCCCCCATGTATTCTTCCCTTTCTCTCTGTTTATTGCATCCTTCCCCACTAGTCCTTTTAAACGCGCACCCATGTTCTCATATCTGTATCCTATCCTCCTCCGGAGCTGTGATTGGATGGAAGAGAAATGGTGTCTCCAACTACAGCTGATTTTGTCACAAAGTCAGAAGTGTCCTTAAATGCTGTTGCCATGGGTCAGTCAGGATCAGTCATCATTCACAGGGGGACACACCCACCCACCCAGGGCAGGTAGTCAGTGCAAGAAGCAGACAATGGATTAAGCCTGAGTTTTTTCACATGGCACTGTTGAGCATGATTGCTAGGTCACCAGATTACTTTGGCCTCCCCTTTTTATGCATATTAGTGTTGTGTAATTAACAAATGAGGATTAGTATAGAAGTTCAACTTTTGGCTGCTGCAGTGTTAGCTCATCAAGTTCCCATATCTATAAAACTTACTGTAAGAAATCATTGGGAACAAGCAATGACCCTTTGGGTTGAACTCTTTTTATTTCCCTTTCCATTTTTAGTCATCATTTCCCTCAGGGTACTATCTAATTATTTCTTCAGCGATCTTGTCTCATGAGCTTTCATGAAATGTGGAAAGTTTCCTACTTACTTTTTTTAAATTAGTTTTTCTTTCATTTTTGTGCCTCCTGTCTTGCTGTTCCATCTCGATTAAGCTAAAAATAGTTGCTTGACTTGATGTGATACTCTTTAGGATTTATGTACTTCAATTGACTTCCCTCTAAACTGTCTTTTGTTGTATAAATTAGGTCCAGGGCCATTTTGATGTAATGCTGCAGAAGCCTGTATCAAGTGCTGAGCATGTCCTTACTTTAAGAGTTTATATCTTCCAGTCCTGGCAACAATCCCCTGACCTTTCTCTCTCACTTTTTAACAGATGGCAACAATACAGCATCCCATCTTTCTCATCTCATTGAAATATAAGTTCCTTTCAGCAATCTGCAAGAGCTGAATTCTGCTGAGCAAGTCCTTTATTGCTGGGGAGCTTTAGGTAGTGTAACAATATAGATTTATCATTGCAACTGTGTCCAAAATCATGGTAATGTGGTTTAAACAAGTGAAAGGGTGGACATTTATATTTTAAAATGTCAATATTTTTCTTAAAAAGAGAAGGAGTACTTGTGGCACCTTAGAGACTAACCAATTTATTTGAGCATAAGCTTTCGTGAGTTACAGCTCACTTCATCGGATGCTGTAGCTCACGAAAGCTTATGCTCAAATAAATTGGTTAGTCTCTAAGGTGCCACAAGTACTCCTTTTCTTTTTGCGAATACAGACTAACACGACTGTTACTCTGAAACCTGTCAATATTTTTCTTCTATACAACTCCCTCTTCCCTGATCTGATGGCCACTGTGTACCCAATGGCTCATGCTAGCTCCTCTTGCAGTCAGTGGGAGTTGGTCTGGGCCATAAGAGTGGGTTGTATCCAAACAATTCCTACCGGAGAGGTGTCTACTCCACAAAATCCACCACAGTTGGCACCCTTGTTAGCACACACAGCAGAGGGGCCGACAGCTGAATGACACCAGAGATCCTCTCCATTAGAGTTGATCTCTCCAGGTGAGTACTAAGATATACTCGCAAGGCAATGTGGGGAAATATGGTTCTGCTACTCCTGGTACTGCACCTGTTCTCCAGCTCAAGAGAGGATTTCAGGGTCTAGCTCTGTCAATACAGATTCTTTCCCCCCAGATTGTAATTCAGACTGAAGGGGTGGATCTGTATAGTCATGTTACAAGGTGTTAATTTAGTTTTTCCATATGAATGTATAGTGCCGAAAACCTGTGTTTGTGCATTGTTGATGTGCACTCAATAAAATATTAAAGACAAAATCTTCATGGCAATTATTATCACGGCACTTCTTATGGTTAACTTCTTTTCAGTGAAGGTATAGATTCCTCTAGGCTTTTTTTAAGTTTTCTTCCCATCAAAATTTTATCCACAATCATTTTTTTCATAGCAACTGAGTTTTGTTTGCCAATTGCATCAAATATGATCACAATAGCCACTTTGCTATTGTGAATCTTTCTAATTTCCTCTTTCTTTCATAATTCTTGAGGGCTGAGTCTAGAACGCCTTGTCACATTGGTTAAGCAGGAAGCAATTATTCTTTTTTTTAGTAGTTATTGATATGATTTTGCATGGTATCAGCTCATGACATCAACAAAACAGCTAATGAAAAGCCTGTGCATTAGTGTAGATTAACTTGATACATGGTCCCCAAGGTTTTCCTTAAAAAAAAAAAAAAAAAAAAAAAACCAAAAAAATCGACAAAATGGAAGAAAAAAGGAAACTTCCATTCTGTAAACATATGGAAGCAGCTTACAGCATGAAGCTCTGTTTGTTGAGTTAATGTTACTGTTTTGCTGTGCTTTGAGTGGTGGTTGGCTGGGGTTGGGGCAGTGTGCATCTCCAGTTACCTAACTTTTTTCACAGTTAAAATGTTTATATAACCAATGTAATTATAACTTTTATGTAATTGCAGAAAAGTCTCTCCCATTTCTCTCCTAAGTCTGAATATTTAAGCTAATTTGCTGTCCCTGTCGGTAAAGAGTTCTAATGATGGGTCACTCAGCTCCTCAGAAGGTAGATTTAAAAAAAAAAAATCTTGTAGGTGCACTTAATGCCCAAATAAAACCATCCATAAATACGTTTCTGTATTACATTTTAAGAGCTTCTTGGTTTGGAGGTCAGGGAATTCTGTGGAAATTACCCTCATTTTGCAATTTGTTCCCAATCCTCTTCAGTGATTAAAACAGTGACACACACATCTCTGATAAATTGCCAGGGTACCCAATGCTTATAAATTGCTGTATTTGATTGAATATGACAATTAGACATCTGTGCATAAGGTACTTCCATGGAATATCATCTTTAGTACATTTGAAGGACAAATCATTATCTTTACTTAGCAGAATTGGTAATTTGCAAAGGAAAAATAATCAGAACTCAAAGTTATACCATATGTTGTGTGACTAATCATACATCCAAACGCCTTTATATTTTATCTTTTAAGCTCTTTTGGGCTATACTGATTACTAATTATATATGAAGTGAGCTCTGCCAATCAGTGTAACTCGAGGAAGGTCTAAGAATTAGTGGAGAAATCTAGTTTAGGATAATTGATTCTGCAATATATGCTTATGTGAGTATAGTAGAGTTTATGAATACCTCTAGAATGGAGGTTGTAACACTGAAATGTTCGTAACTCTGAACAAAAAGTTATGATGGTTCTTTCAAAAGTTTACAACTGAATATTGACTTAATACAGCTTTGAAACTTTATTATGAAGAAGAAAAATGGTGCTTTACTTTTTTTAGTAATTTATGCTCAACACTGTACTTTATTTGCTTTTTTTGTTTTTGGGTCATCAGACTTGCCGCTGATGAAATACAGCATATTATTCCTGTAACAGGAGCAACGGTCATCAAGCAAGGAAGGTCCTTGGCAAGAACTGAGAGAGGCAAAAAGTATCTTACTGTTTAAGGACAATGTGTCATCAGAATTAGTTGTGTGAAGACCTACTATCAAGTGATGCTTAAACCCGGGATTTGACGCTTTGTGAAGATTACTGTGGGGAGAAAATAGACTTGCTCTATCCATGTGTGATGATCTGAGACATTTAGTCTTTTCAGGTTCTTAGCGTGTTCATTGTGGTATCTCAGCACCTTTATTCCACTCTATTTGGTTTAGTTCAGGACTTAATTTTTAACCATGTTTTCATGTGGGCCTAGACAAATACACTGGCAAAATCCCTGAGTTCTCTTGTCTGGGTATGCCAATCCTACATTCTCATGTACAAGACAGGTAGCTGTGTCCATTTTTACCAGCTTTTACACGTGCAAACTGGATGCCCCAGCAGATTTTCCTACTACTGTTTGGATCTATTCAAGAATTTGGCCCTTACTGGTCCCAACATATGGATTAATAAAAAGTCAGATGTACCATCAGCTTGGCTGAAGCTATAGTACAGAAGGAATCAAAAAGTAGCTATATTAAAGATCTAGTAGAGAGGGTGTGCAAAAATTTACATAATATAGGCATCTCTGAAGCCAAGTGGTGGTAAGATCAGCTGTGTACATGTAATGGGCAATCAGTGGGATGTAAACTACAGTTTAAGGGAATAATCCAAGTCATTTTATGTTATACTGAGGCTATTAGAACTGGAAACAACACATTCCCAATCTTGATGCCCTAGAGCAACTGCCATGGGAAGTAGTTCATCTTGGGTTCCTTCCTACCACGTTCTTTGTGGCCTGTTTCTTGTTCAGCATCATCCTCTATTTCCTACCAGCCCTAAAACTATGTTAAATAGGTCATCTTTAGGGGCAGATGACCATGATGTTCCCCAAATCACGTTTTTTTTCTCCCCCATTCAGGGTGTGCCAAAAATGTTTTCCACAGTGGGCAACAAAACTTTAGAGCCAGCCCTGCTATTAACCCCTCTCTCTGGTGTCTGCTATATCATTGTCAGTGACATAGAATTTATCTAAACTTTACAGTTGAAAATTAACAAGACAGATTGACTGGCTGGTAACTAGCAATAAACTAGTGGCTCTCAAACTATTGTACTGGTGACCCCTTTCACATAGCAAGCCTCTGACTGTGCCCTCCCCTTATAAATTGAAAACACTTGTTTATATATTTAACAACATTATAAATGCTGGAGGCAAAGCAGGGTTTGGGGTGGAGGCTGACAGCTCGCAACCCCCCATGTAATAATCTCCTGACTCCCTGAGGGGTCCCGACCCCCAATTTGAGAACCCTACCACAGAAGTTAAGCATTAAGCAGAAATTGCTGGAAACCATTTTCAATACAGTTTAAGGGAAAAATAATTTGTGTTGTGATGACATTTTCCTTAGTTACTGTATCACATGATGCTGTTTTTACTGGCTATGTAACGTTTCAGTCTTCTGTGTTTCTTATCTCAGGTAGCCAGTATTGCTCAGCATTGGAAGATAAAGTATCTTAACATGGTAGGAAAGAAGTCCTTTCTTACTGTTAGTTTTTCTTTCAGCTGTGTAAGGCTGAGGTCCAAATTGCAATGTTCCTGCTAGGCGTTAGATCTTTTCTCCTTCAGAGCTGAGTTTTCTGCTTCAGGTGTCAGGTGAATTTGTGGTTCTGATTTTATTTGTTTTATTGAGTCTATTTCAGCCTACAAACATAAAAAGAATGTCTGTTCGAGACTCTAGGTGCCCTTAACAGCCAATCAATCAAATTAAGAAAAAAAATACCAGTAGTCAACCAGCAACCTTTTTCCACACAAAAGAAACCTATACACAAAACAAAAAATTTCCCACCTTCTCTTCCTCAAAGCTCTCCTGGTGACAAAATAAAACCACCAAGAACAAGCGGGGGTAGCTTCATCGAGGAGAGAGTGGCTCCAGCCGACGAAGCACTGTCCACACCAGCACTTTGTCATTAAAGCTTTTGTCATTCAGGGGGCCAGGGGTTTCACATCCCTGAGCGACAAAAGTTTTAGCGATGAAAGTTCAGTGTAGACATGGCCTGAGTGAGGTTAAGAGTTTGAGACAATCTTTCCTTTTTTTCCCACTCTCATTTTATTGAGTACTTTATTCACTCCCAAGATACTATTCTTTAAGCATAATGTATGGGTATGATAATACTTTGTTATTGTCTTAATGTTATAAATGACAGTTCATTAATGTTTTAAAAAATATTAATGGCC